>NC_064925.1:336928261-338319094 GCF_023897955.1 Schistocerca gregaria | reverse complement strand
AGAAGGTAGCCCCGTCACCTCGCTACCCTGGTTATAGGTTGGTATCATGCAGCGGGGGAATTACAACATTAACCACAAAAATCAAGTAGAAACGACGGCCAAAGCTAGGGAAAAGTTTAAGAATAAAAGAAGTGGAAAATATTGAAAATAGCTGCATGGAATATTAGCGGAATGAGTACCAAAGAACAACAACTAACAATGGAACTGCATTAACAGAAACGTGGTAGAAACTATGAGGCTTTAAAGGAATTAATTATTGTATTTTTTATATTCTGCCGAGTAAGTAAAACTACACGGGAAAGACCTGCAGATGCAGTTATAATCAGAAGTACGCATAGAAAATGGTTTCAAACATATACGTTCTTAAATGAAAGATTGATACATTTAAAGTTAAAGATATTGGGAAAGCTTATGTATGTAATTCGTGTACGTGCGTCAGAGGAGTGAAAGAGGGCAAAAATGCATGCAGCCTATTAACGCATGCAGACGACAATGAATGACATACCTAAAGCAGAATATTTAATAATTGCAGGAGATTTCAATGCGAGAACAATTAAATCTACCATTTAAAGAATAGTGGGGCCAAATGGAGAACATACTAAAATCGATAATGGAGAGTAATTAAAAGAGTTTTCTGCCTTCAAACACTTAGCGATAACAAACAGTTTTTCAATCATAAAGATATTCATAACTTTAGATAGAGTGCTAGAGGTAATAGGTCTGTAAAACACTATGTTCTTGAAAATGAGAAAGCCACTCCATCAGTAGAACAAACCATGGTCTACAAAGGATGCGATGTGAGTACTGACCATTTGCTGATAACATCAAAACGAAGAATTACGCTGTATAAGAATAAAAGCACAATCAAAAAATAGACACCAAAAGAGGTCTATAGAATACATTTGCTACAAGGTCCAAGCATTAGATGGCTAAAAGGAAAACGTGTAGATGCAGAATTAAAACAGAACATTGATGAGTAGTGAAAGGAGATAGTAAGAATAATATACACAGATGCTGGTGAAGCTTTAGGTAAAAGAACAAAATGTAAAAACAAAGGGAGACTCCTAGCCTGGAACCAAGAACTAGTGGACATAATAAAATGTAACAAAGAGGTCTACTTGAAACACACTGTCATCAAAAGTATACGGACACCTGGCTGAAAATGACTCAAAAGTTCGTGGCACCCTCCATCGGTAATGCTGGAACTCGAAATAGTGTTGGCCAACCCTTAGCCTCGATGACAGCTTCTACTCTCGCAGGCACACGTACAATCAGGTGTTGGAAGGTTTCTTGAGGAATGACAGCCCATTCTTCATGCAGTGCTGCACTGAGAAGGCACGGAGTCGGCGTTCCAAAACATCTCAAAGGTGTTCTTTAGGATTCAGGATAGGACCCTGTGCAGGCCAGTCCAGTTGAAGAATGCAATCGCCATCCCCGACTTGCCCTTCAAAAGTGGTAAGCAAGAAGGTGCTTAAAACATCAGTGTAGGTCTGTGCTGCGATAGTGCCACGCAAAACAACAAGGAGTGCGAGCCCCCTCCATGGAAAACACGGCCACACCATAACACCACCACCTCCCAATTTTACTCATGGTGCTACCCACGCTGCCAAATGATGTTCACCGGGCATTTGCCATACCCACACCCTGCTATCGGATCGCCACATAGTGTAACGTAATTCGTCACTCAACACAATGTTTTTCCACTGTCCAATCGTCCAACGTTTACGCCCCTTGTACTAAGCGAGGTGTCTTATGAGCTGCCGCTTTACCGTAAAATCCAAGTTTTCTCTCCTTAGTACTTGCAGTGGATCCTAATGCAGTTTGGAATTCCTGTGTGATGGTCTGGATAGATGTCTGCCTATTACACATTACAACCCTCTTCAACTGTCGGCGGTCTCTATCAGTCAACAGACGAGGCCGGCCTATAAGCTTTTGTGCGGCTCGTATCCCTTCACGTTTCCACTTAACTATTACATCGGAAACAGTGGATCTAGGGATGTTTAGGAGTGTGGAAATCTCGCGTACAGACGTATGACACAAGTGCCACCCAATCATTTGACCACTTTCGATGTCCGAGTCCCATTCGGCTCTCTCACGATGTCTAATGACTACTGAGGCCGCTGATATGGAGTACCTAGCAGGTGGGAGCACATTGTACCTAATATGAAAAACGTATGTTTTTGGGGGTGTCCGGATACTTTTGATGACATAGTGTATCTACTGCCAAATAAACTAGAAGACTTTATCGAGTGTAAGCGTCACACAGCAGTGATCAAATGACAGACAAAAAAAATAGAACAACAAAGGTAGCAACATTTTCTGAGTAAACTGGGGCATGATAGACACGAGAAACAAATTAAAGCCAGTGGGAATCTGAAACATTTTAATAAAGATGAAAGAGACATGGTTTGAACTAACCCTATTTCAGAAAATGAGTGGCTGCGGACAGGTGATGAGAAGAATGTGAAAACTGTAGTTAGTGACTAGCATGTTGATTTTATATCAAGTGAAAAATTAAATCTTTTGTTAAAAACATCTAAAAACATAAAATCCCCAGAGAAAGACAACCTCAATGTGGAATTATTTAAATATGTTTCGGAATCATTAGTCACAAAACTACCGAGTTTTTTAAATGCTTGTTGGAAATAAAGCAACATCCCAGAGGATTGGCAACCAGCAGTTGTTATCCCATTATTTAAAAAAGGGTATCACATAAAATGTGACAACTGTCGAGATATTAGTCTTATGAACCCTGGATACAAGATGTGTGCAAAAGTAATAACAAACAGATTCAAAGTACTTTTGGAAACGTTTCTTACGGAAGAACAGAATGGGTTTGAAATGGGAAGATTTGACGTAGACAATGTTTTTTATGTCTGCCAAATTATTGAATTCTTAGAGAATACAATCATTCCACGTACATAGCCTTTATCTTGATGAGAAAGCATTTGATGAAGTTAACAGACAGGAGAATCGTACAAACATTCCGGCTTTTGACCATCGAACAGACTTCCGTATGGACGACGTGGTAATAAGCACCCATGCCATAGAGAAACAAACGCAGGAGTTAAATAAGTCGCCAGATCTTTATGGAATCCAAATTCGGTTTTTCAAAGAGTATTCTACGTCAGTGGCCCCTTACCTAGCTTGCACTTATCGCGAATCTCTTGCCCAGCGCGAAGTTCCTAGTGACTGGAGGAAAGGACAGGTGACTCGTATGTACGAGGTCTATCCACAAAGTACATTACTTTTTGGAATTAAAAATAAATAATGTATTGGAATTTTTTTAATTATATACAGATGAAAGCCGCACTTAAATACTACTTTTCTACATATGTGCCATTTAAATTAAGGCAATTATCTTAACGATGGACGAGCTTGGAAATTCCATCGTCGTAAAATTCGGCCGCCTGCGCCGTCAACCACGGGGTTACCTCTTCTTGAAGCTGTGCGTTGTCGTCAAAACGCTGCATAGCCAACCACTTCTTCATTGCTGGGAATAAGTGGAACTCACTCGGTGGCATTTCGGGACTGTACGGCGGATGAAGAAACAACTCCCACTTAAAAGATTCGAGAACTTCACGAGTGACATTTGCCGTGTGGGCCCGGGCGTTGTCGTGAATCAGCAAGGTCTTTGATCCCTACATTCCCCTGCGCTTGTTTTGTATTGCTCTTCTGAGATTGTGCAGAGTTTGGCATTACCTTTGAGAGTTTATTGTGGTCCCTCTTTCCAGGAAATCCACAAAAATCACACCTTTTCTGTCCCAAGAGACAGTCGCCGTCACCTTCCTTGCCGACATTGTCTGCATGCATTTCTAGGGGTTTTGGGGGGAATTTGTGTGCCCCCACTGCATTGACTGCAATTTTGTCTCGCAGTTCACATGCTTAACCCATGTTTCGTCACCAGTAACGATGCGATCGAGTAATGAGTCGCCATCTTTCTCGTAAGCGTCCAAAAACGTTAACGCTGCAGCCTTTTGCTGATTTTTGTGAATCTCTGTCTAGATTTTTGGTATCCATCTTGCACGAAACTTGTGGTAACCAAGCTTTTCGGTAATGATTTCGTGCAACAAACTTCGTGAAATTTGTGGAAAACTCATAGAGAGTTCCGTTATTGTGAAATTACAGTTTTCACGGACCGCGGCATCGACTTTTTCGACAAGTTCGGCAGTCAATATGCTGGGTCTTCCACTTCGCTCCTCGTCGTGAACGTTAGTTCAGCCATTTTTAAATTTTATGACCCATTGACGCACTCCACCTTCAGTGATTATGTTGTCCCCATACACTTCACAAAGCTGCAGATAGATTTCTATCGGTGTACAGTTTTTTGAAGTCAGAAACCTTATTACAGCACGCACTTCACACTTCGCCGCATTTTCAATTAACGCTGACATTTAAAATGTCACAGTAACTCAACGGAGTACAGCACGAACCTCTCACTAGCACGGCAGGATGCCGACTGAGTGGCGGAATGCCATGGCACAAATATGGCCGCGCTAGACCCACCCCTAACGGCCACAAACGAAAACGTAATGTACTTTGTGGATAGCCCTCGTATAAGATAGATAAAATAATGGACCTGCAAAATTACAGACCACTATAACCTGACATCAGTGTGTGCTGCAGAATCTACGAACATATTCTCAGTTCGAATACAATAAATTTTCTTGAAACCAAGAATTTTATGTTCACGAATTAGCATGGTTTTAGAAAGCACTGTTAGTGTGAAAATCAGGTTTCCCTTTTCTCACAAGATATACTGCAAACTATGGATGACATATTTCTAGATTTCCAGAAAGGATTTGACACAATGCCCCACTGCAGGCTGTTAAAGAAGATTCGAGTATATAGAATAGGTTCACAGATATTTAAGTGGCTCCAAGACTTCTTAACTTATAGAACCCAGTATGTTTCACAAGCTGCGACATGTTGGCGAACTGAACAGTGACCCGAATATAGAATAAATTTCCTTTGATTTACGTCTATTGTCACTATTTTTTTCATCAGACTACAGGTTTCAGACTGTAATGACCATCTACAGATCTGTGTTATAAAAACATGTCGTAATATACTTTTAGCGTTTGACGAGGCCACTATGGCTCCAGTATATTAGGACATGCTTTTATAAAACAGATGTGAAGATGCTCATTGTATACCGAAACCGATAGTTAGATGACAAAAACAATTGTGACCATAGACATAAAGTGAAGGAAATTTACCCAGTTGTGTTGTCCTCGACGGTGAGTGTTCATTAGAGACAAGAATATAGTCAGGAGTCCCTCTGAGAATTGTGACAGGACCGCTGTTTTTGTCTATGTAGATAAATTATTTGCCGAACAAAGTGGGCAGTAATTTGCGATTATTTGCTGATGATGTTGTGATGCACGGAAAGCTATAGAAGTTGAGTGACTGTAGGAGAATACAAGATGACTTAGACAGAATTTACACTTGTTGTGATCAATGTAGAAAAATGTAAATTAATGGGGGTTGAGTAGAAAAACAAACACATAACGCTGCAAAGCGGTATGAAATGGAACGAGCATATGAGAACTGTGATAGGAAAGGTAAATGGCTTACTTCGATTTATTGGGAGAATTCTAGGAAAGTATGGATTATCTGAAAGATTCTTGAGAAATACTCGAGTGTCTTGGATACATACCAGGACAGATTAAAGGAAGACATCGAAGCAATTCAAAGGCTGGCTGGTATATTTGTCGCTAGTAGGTTCGAACAACACGCAAGCAGCATGGTTCGGGGGCTCAAATGGAAATACTTGGAGCGAAGGCGACATTCTTTTCGAGGACACCATTGAGAAAATTTAGCGAACCGGCATTTGAAGCTGACTGCAGAACGATTCCGTTGCCTCCAGCATACACTGCGCATAAGAACCACGAAGATAAGATACGAGAAAGAGAGCTGATACGGAGACGTATAGACAGTCGTTTCTCCCTCGTTCTGTTGGCGAGTGGAACAGCAAAGGAAATTACCAGTAGAAGTACGGGGTACACTCCACCATGCGCCGTAAGGGGGGTTGCGGAGTATCGATGCAGATGTAGATATAGATGTAGATGCAAAGATATGAGGGACACAGTACGTTGATAAGACGTTAGAGGACGCAGGGGTATGAAAATTTCTGTGCTTGCCTGCACGCAGCCAGAATAGCATTGCATATGATGGTGAAATAAGACCACAGCGTCGAACATCACATAGATGAAGAACACAGACATTCATAACCATTTACAGGTGTCGTGAGCTTCCCATGAGAAAGACGTTGCAAGAATGAATAATGGAAGTATTCGTGCAAGTTTCTTTTCAGGCCAAGAAGGAAAAGGCTTTTTATTTTGGTAGGGCATAGAGATATGCTGGTGGCTTCTTGGAAACTGCAGTTACGTGCCCTGTCCATTTTAAATTTTCATCTATTACTGTTTCTAGACTTTGCTGAGGGAGAGAAGTTCACAGTCGTCCCATTTGGGCCTAACGATAATAGCGATTTCCGATATTTCGGGCTAATGAGTTTTGGTTTCGGATAGGTTTACCCTATATCCTCCGCTTATTTTGATAGTTAGGATGAAAATACGTATTTTCTCGAATTTACGGGTATTTGCATCCAAACATCCACATTTTATATGAAGGCGAAAGACGCCGCTATGGCTGTAGCAAGTTCATTAAAAGCACTACCGGTTTGACTCCAGTTTAGGCGCATCCTGAGGTGGAATAAATTGTGCATGCAACATTATTTTGTGCTTTCTTGAAGCCTCTCGCCCTCCATCAGGTCACTGACATGAAAGGCGAGAAGAGGCTTCAACAAATCGTAAAATAATGTTGTGGATATAATTTATACCAGCTGAGGACGTGCCTAAAATGGCGCGAAGCCGGTCGTAATTTTAATTAACTGTCTACAGCCAGAGCGGTGAATATTGACTTCTACCGACATCTCCTGACACAGCCGAACTGGGGCACTTGAGCTCATTATGAAGTTTACAGATTGAAACAAAATTCACCAAATTACCCATGTTACCCACTTTTGGCGTAATTCATATGAAAATATACTCTCATGTAAGTTATTTAAAAATATACAGTGAGGTCAGAAAAATAATATATAGGCCGTAGGCCTTATAAATGTCGGTATTCATGCAGTGTCATCCATGAAATCTTCCAAATGTGCATTTACACTCCAAATGACTAAAACATGTAGGCAACATGCGTTTGCATGGCAACCCCGGCGCGTGTTATCGCAAAAATTAGCTTAACAGGACAAAGACTGTCAAAAAGCGAAGTTTCCGACGCGCTGCTTAATTTAACATCCTGGCAAATTAAAAGTGTGCCGGAATGGGACGCAAAACTGGGATGATTCCCTTTCGCTATAAAGTTCTCTACCAACTGAACTATTGTAGCAAGACTCAAGAAACGTCTCACAGCTTTACTTCCGCCAGTATTTTATCACCTGAATCGTAACTCGTGCTTGGATGGCTCAGTCAGTAGAACACTTCCCGGTGAAGGTAAGAGTCCCAGGTTTGAGACCCGGACCGGCATGCAGTCTTAATCCGTCTGGGAGTTTCAAAGCAGCGCACAATCCACTGCACAGTGAAGATTTATTCTTGGAAGCGCTTAATGAGGAGGGGGAAGAGCGCACAATATACCTATCTTGGGATTCATATCCACCACATCACCCGCTTCTTTTCACGAAACTTTTGAGTGCAAATTGTAAACCAACACTTTTTGTAAGGTTTCGAATGTATTAGCAAACTACGCAATCTTTTTACGAAATCATAGTTGCATCATAAAAAAAGTTGAAGGGTATTAAAAAAATCGGCACTTGACTTTTTTAAATTTTTGAAACCTCTTCTCAATATCTTTGGTAGTTCTGTAAATACTTAACATTCACCCCTGAATTAAAACAGCAGGCACAAGACGGAGGGAGAAAATATTCTCCGAACTGGAAATTTTTCTAGATACAGAATGTGCACATACACAATACAACTGCCTTCTTAACAAA
Organism: Schistocerca gregaria; assembly: GCF_023897955.1. NCBI lineage: Eukaryota > Metazoa > Arthropoda > Insecta > Orthoptera > Acrididae > Schistocerca > Schistocerca gregaria. Next base: position 338,311,098 of record NC_064925.1, on the reverse strand, counting down.
GCGAGAAATACGTTAGCAGTGCGGAAAGGAGGTGTCGTCATCGACGCGTCGGACTGAAAATACTTCACGAACTGCGATATTCCTTCCCTATAATTCAGAAACGTTTCTACTCGCACAATAGGACGCAGTGAATGAAAGTCAATATGGGTCCACGACGCTTTTCAGACATTCTCTTCAGTCCTCTCGGTTGAGATCCGTTTTCAGGTTTATTCTTCTTTCACCGTAGCCCCTTCAGACATTCATTTCATCGATAACTCATTAACGCTGATTCTTAATGGACACAATCTGGCGTAAAATTTGTACTAACTGCCTTATTTCCATTTCGCTAGCCAGAATTGGATGACATCTGAAAGAAATGTAGGTCAATGTAATCTCGAAACAGCTTTTAAAGTATTGTTCTTCCTCCTATTGAACACCTTAACCTTCTATTTTTTTTTTCGGAAGTGACATTCGGGAATGGTACTGGGGTTCATAGTAACTTAAATATCACATATTGAGGACTTATTAAATGTAACATTTTATGGCTCAGAACTACAGATTTATTTAAATTTTCTGTGGTGCTAAGCCGTTGTAAAACGTACTTTGTGGGTAACCCCAGAACTTTGGCACGTCTGAGGAGGACGTCTTCAAAATAGACTGTGGCTTCTATTTAATGCACGCAGAGATTCACTCAGGAGACCGGAAAATATTAATAATTACTAAGCACTAATGTGACGAAGCGAACTATTTTATACGCGTATGACATGCGAGTCAAAGATGTGGTCGCTCCCTTAGGGCCAAGTGTCAACGGTACTTTTCAGGGAGGTTTGCACTTTATCGTGTAATCAAATAACATTTCATGCTTCCGGGAGTTGTGTGGAATGTAAGCAGCTTTTCACATGGTATACTGGCGGTTTCCAGTTCCGTAAGTATGAAATCAGATATAGAGCGAGAGGTTTGTTCAGCACATTCGTTGGATAAAGTCCCTTTGGAGCACGTTACAGGTTCGGAAACAAGAAAGGAAGCTCAGGGTTTAATGTTCCACGGACATTGAGGTCATTAAAGACGGAGTAGAAGTTAGGAATGATTAAAGTATGGGCTATGGAATCTGTGTGCCCTTTGAAAGCAATCACTGGAGCGATTTAGGCAAAGCACGGAAAACCTAAATCAGGATGGCCGGAGGCGTGTTTGAACCGTCGTCCTCTCGAATGCGAATCCAGTGTGCTAACCACGGCCCCATTCCACTCGTTCGCGCGGATTCGGAAAGAAATGTTGTGTATGTGCAGTCGGAAGTGCTAGAGCAGTCACCTGTAGCTCGCCCCCGCTGATTGCCTTAGCTGTCCGGTGAACAAATCCCATAAGCATCGCATCATGTCCACAATCGTAAACGGACTATGCAAAGCGTCCAGCCCCAGTCGGACGTGCGAAACCTTGGTTTTATTCATGATGACCCTGCTACCTGCCGCCACGTCGTATGCGGTAAGACGGGCAAAACCAGTTGATGTACCTCGTTTTCCGATCTGACGCTTATTTTAAGTCATCTGCATATGAGTACCAAATGAAGGAACTCGCGCGCAGCCGGAGGTCCGTACAGTCGAAGAGTACAGTAACCGTTCGAGCGCTATTGCGAACAACACCATAGACAGAGGACATCCTTGTCTAAACAGCTCTAGACAGGAATGGTGCCGCTGACTCGAAGGAGCGTACCTAGACCACAGGTCTCGCAACATTACGCTGCGTTTTACTAGGGTGCGCTGAAAAGTAATGCCTCCGACTTTCTCATTCTGTTCTCAATATCGATGTTACATTCATGCGAATTTTTTGGACACATTTTCCGTTTCGCTGACACAAGTTGCAGCCATCTGCCGTTAGAGGACTCTGGTTCGTACAGTGTAAGACGCGGGCTTTAAGATAACTCTGTCGCTGCGTCAGAAACAGCCAGGCTGTAATCGAGCTTTTGGTTGCAGAAATCGTTCTTCCCCATATGGAGCATCCTTTCCTTCAGCATGACAATGCCAGACCTTCACGAGCGCTGCAACATCTGCAACAATCCGTAATCTGGCATTCTGTATCTAACACTTAAAGAACACCTTTGACAACTTCACTTTTTGTAATGGTGAAGCGGTGGAAGCACAGGTGAGGTTGTGGCTCCGTCAACAAAATCAAACATTCTAAAGCAGTGGTATCAACAAATAGCTATGTCGTCGGGAGAAATGTGTAGAGAGAGCCGTGGTAAAAGTTGCTGTTTTGAATAGCGCCCCACAGTGCGTAGTGGGAAGCAGTCGCCCTCCGTTTTTGACGGTGGCGCAGCTGTGGCAATCGCAGCTTTGGTGTCTCCCCCTGGTGGGAAAGGGGAAAGGTTCACGTGCATTTAATGGGCGTTGTGAGCCTGCCAGTCAGTCAGTCTGGGTCAGTCTCCCGTCCCCAGCTTGGTAGTTTGTCTCTCATCCACATTTGTTAGGCAGTTAGTGTCTGTCTGTCGTTCGGAGCTGCCTGTATTATGTTTGACGGATTTTGTGTGTTAACGATTTATTACTTGGAGTGTAACGGCCTAATTCCTGAAATATGTTTTGATCTTGCCTGTCATCCTGAGCGACGATATCTGTGTACTTTAGAGCATCTTAACTTGTTTGGCCAACCTTGTTGAATTTTATATAATATTGCATTTTAGGGGCTTTTATTTAAATGACCATTTTAGTATATAAAGTTGCCACCCTTTCACCGTAAGACTTTTCTTAGAAGTTAAAATCAAGTTGCATCTTCGATGGCAAAGGTAATATTTTAATTTTTAGTATTTTGTACCATTTCCATCCCTCCTACTGGAGTGTATAGTTTGTGTGTTTGTGTAAATTGATAAAACTTTTAGTTTAAAGTAATGTGATGTGTTGCAGATTTGTACCAGTGTACTCTTTTATAGGCTGTTGTGAGCGGCCGTAACTACAGCCGTGTCAAAAGGGAGCGGCAAGGTTCTCTGCACGAAAGCTCATACAGGCAAAACTTGTTTCTTTCTGCCTGTGAATAAATTGTAACTTCATATTTAGAGCGTGCTTTCTGATTATAATTTTAAATCTATTTCTTTTAAAAAAATACCTTTGGGCATTATTAAAGTGAATAAAATTCCCATTTGTTAAAACGAATTTGGTTATGATTTCATCAGTTGGTCCATAGCAACTACTTCCATGCTTACATAGTGTGATTAAATGTGTTAATGTTCTTGATGATTTGCTAGAAAAGGAAATCAATTCTTAAGAATATTCTTTGAAATAAATCACGGTTCATAGAGATATAAGTATGTAAACAAAACGAATAAAGATTTAGAATGTTAATAAAGAATGTTTTACCTGAAATGCTTTCATGGTGTTCACATAAAAAAATCGGAGGAATTTTTTTCAGCATGTTCACTTAATTTAGAATTGCTCTGCTGTTCGCTTCCGGTTTCAACCAACTTTCTGTTCCGATCACTATCTATGGATTATTACCTTCAGTAGGCAATATTAATTTCGAGACATTACCATGTTTAATCCTGTAGTTTACTAATATCGCATTAATAGCACCTGGTTACGATCTTGGAGAATTAACGTTCTGATAGTAATGTGACTAATAGATCTACGAATACGGCAGGCAATTCATCACTGTCCCTAGGGAGGTGTTTCTCTAAGCTAAAGAAAAAATGTGAACACTACGTGTACTTTGCTAACAGAGAAGGCGATTCCTTTGTTTACTGCACTCCTAACTTTTGTGGGGAGATGGAGGGCTACAATTATCATCTCAGTGTCTGAGGATAATTTAGTATAATTTGCCATGTTTACAGTTTTTATGCTATAATTATGTGTAATTAATGGATAGATTACAAATGAATGGGTGATTTATTCATAAACGTCCGCCAGGATCGCACATAAATACACTATTCACAATGACCAGTTTCGGCTTACTGTCATGATGCACCTGCGTGTACAAATTATGGGAAGTCGTTACTTGTATCAGAATGCTCCCAATGACCTGATAATGACAGTAAGCAGAAAACAGTCGTTGTGAATTCTGTAGTAATGTACGATTAAGGCGCACATTCCCGGACAAATGGTCACGCATGATAGCGTAGTCGCATTTGATAGGACCGGACAGAGGAGCACGTTAAACCGGCCATTTCCGGGAGACGGGGAAGAGCTCCACCCCCGGATCGAATCCCCCCGGCAGATTAACGACGAAGGTCCTGTGTGCCGGCCAGCCTGGATGTAATTTTCAGGCGCTTTCTCACAACCATCTAGGTAAATACTGCGCCGGTTCCCACGTTCCGCCTCAGTTACGAGCTGCGCAAACTTCTAAGAAACATTCTCATACTCCACCACGCCGTTACTCTAGACGCAGACAGATGGGAGGAACTGTTTCTGTCCTTGGGAGAAGTGGCGGCCTTAGCAAGGGCATCACGTCACCACTTATCATCAACAATGCCAAAGCAGAAGAACACGCCCGCAATGCCGGTTCAAAAATGGTTCAAATAGCTCTGAGGACTATAGGTCATAACTTCTGAGGTCATCAGTCCCCTAGAACTTAGAACTACTTAAACCTAACTAAACACCCATGCCCGAGGCAGGATTCGAACCTGCTACCGTAGCACTCGCGCGGTTCCAGACTGTAGCGCCTAGAACCTCTCGGTCACCGCGGCCAGCCCACCCTGTAGGGATACGACACAAAGCGAAGAAGAAGAGAAACTCGTTTATACATTTTATGTTTTCAACTGATTGTTGTTGTTGTTGTCGTCGTCTTCAGTCCGAAGACTGGTTTGATGCAGCTCTCCATGCTATTTTATCTTGCGCAAGCCTCTTCAGCTCCGAATTGGTGTTGCAACCTTGATTCTTCTGAATCTGCTTACTATATTCATCTCTTGGTCGCTCGCTACCAATTTCATCTCACACACGTCACTCCAATACTAAACTGGTGATCCCTTGACGTCTCGGAATGAGTTCTGTAAACCGAGACGTTCTTCTAGTCAGGTTGTGCCACAAATTTCTTTTACCCAAATTTTATTCTGAACTTCCTTGTTAGTTACGCGATCTACCCACCTGATCTTAAACATTCCTCTGTAGTTCCACATTTCAAAAACCTCTATTCTCTTCTTGTCTGAACCGTTTATCGTCCATGTTTCCCTTCCATATTTGGCTACACGCCATGGAAGTAAGTTCAGAAAAGACTTCCTATTACTTAAATCTACTTTCGATGTTAACAAATTTCTCCTCTTCAGAAATTATTTTCTTGCCATTGTCAGTCTATGTTTTTATCCTCTCTACTTCGGCCTCCATAAGTTGTTTTGCTACCAAAATAGCAAATCTCATCTACTACTTTTAGTTTATTGTTTCCAAACCTAATTTCCTCTACATCACCTGGTTTAATTCGGTTAATTCCATTCTCCTATTCTCCTTTCTGCTTTTGTTGATGATGATCTTATATCCTCCTTTCAAGACGGTGTCCATTCCGTTCAAATGCTTTCCCAGATCCACTGCTGTCTCTACAAGAAATATAATGTCATCGGCATACCTGAAAGTTTTTATTTGTTCTCCCTGAACTTAAATCACTACTACAAATATTTCTTTTGTTTTCTTTACTGTTTCCTCATTGTACAGATTGAATAATATGAGTGACAATCTATCGCCCTGTCTCAAATTCTTCTCAACCACTGTTTCCCTCTCTTGTCCCTCGACTACCGTAACTACTATCTGCGTTTTGTACAAATTGCAACTATCCTTTCGCTCCCTGTATTTACTCTTGCTACCGTCCGAATTTCAAAAATGGAATTAGGATCAGTTTTGCCTCACGCGTTGTTACATTTCTCCGCAAACCAAATTGATTCTCCCTGACGTTACTCCGTAATACTCACACCTGCCAACAACTATTTTCTTTGGAATTGGAGTTATTACATACTTCTTGAAGTCTGAGGATATTTCGCTTGTCTCATACACCTTGCATAACAGATGGAAGAGTTTTGTCATGGCTTACTTTCCCAAGGCTGTCAACAGTTCTGATCCCTGTCAAATTCATCTCGCAGTATGGTATCTCCCATACCATCTTCATGTACGTCGTCTTTCATTTTTATAGTACTGTTTTCAAGTTCGTCTACGTTGTATAGATCCTCTATGTACTCCCTCCACCTCGCCGCCCGCTGGTGGATGAGCGTTTCTAGGCGCTTCAGTCTGGAACCGCACGACCGCTACGGTCCCAGATTCGAATGCTGTCTCGGGCATGGACGTGTGTGATGTCCTTAGGTTGGTTAGGTTTAAGTAGTTATAAGTTCTAGGGGACTGATGACCACAGATGTTAAGTCCCATAGTGCTCAGAGCCATTTGAACCATCTGAAACTTCCATCTCTCACCTTTCCTTTCTTTGCATAGCTCTGGTTTTCCATCTGAGCTCTTGATATTCATACAGGTCCTTACCTTTTCTCCAAATGCCTCTTTAATTTTCATGAAGGCGGTATCTATTTTTCCCATACTGGTATATGCATCTACATCCTCACATTTTCTGTAGCCATTCCTGCTTAGCCCTATTCGCTTCATTTCGATCTTATTTTTAGACTTTTGTATTCCCTTTTGCATGCTTCAGTTGCTGCATTATTATATTTTCTCCTCTCATCAATTAAATTAAATATCTCTTACGTTATCCAACGATCTCTACAAGTCCTTCTCTCTGTACCTATTTGACCCTCTGCTGCCATCACATTTTCATCTCTACTGATAATGAATAATTTTCTTACAAATATATCTATTGGGAGATAAATAGACCTTCAATATAACTTACAGACCTGAGAATTATCTTAATCGAATCAAATGTGTACTTTAGCAGACATCGAAGCGGTAGTGCCATCATCTTTAAGACACATGAGAAGGATATGTGTGAATATGCATTTGACCCTCGTTGGAGAGTAAAATATTATCTCACGAAGCCAGACTCTTGGGGATCCTGTAGATTACGTGGCTACGTGCAGCTGATGGTACGCGACTATTCTTTGCCTGGCTGTTGTCGTCTTACGTACTCTCGGATCTTCATATGCCAGTTTGGGGAAATTCTGTTTATCCCACACAAAACAAAGCTCAAAAACTTTCAGGTATTGATTTCCTGCGGTATTTATCTCGTATTTAGCAACGGGAGAAGACATGTTCAATTTGCTGTGAAACTGTTCCTACCTGTTTGGGACGGACTTCGAAATTTCTGTCTGAATACCTGCTTGATCTCGACAACATGTCTTCTCCATTCACACTCACACCAGCTATGGCCGTGGCCTAATGTACTCCAACAGCGAAGTTCAAATTTCTCGCCACACAGTACCTATTTCAGTTTATTCCCAAACCTGAATGATCCTGCTTTCAGATATGCTAGGCAGTGCATACCTTGAACATAATTTTTGGCTTGAGGTATCTGTACTAGCTCACTGAACAGGAAGGTAAACAAGACCCGAACACAATGCATGAACTCGCATTGGGCATTATCGGGGTTTAGATCACCGTATAGCCCGTTAGGTTCTTCTTGGTTTCCCATATCGATAAAGCCAAATGTCGGGAAGTTTCCTTTGATTATGACAAGGTGAATATCCCTCCTCATCCTTCTCAAATCGGAACTTGCGTTCCGTCACAAATGACATCACCAGCGACTGGACTCTGAAGACTGGTCTTACTTTTTCTGAATCGAATGAGTGCGCCGAATTAACTTCCATTAGTATGATTATGTAGCCCCAATGACCTTTCTAAAAACACGATACACAAATCACTAAAATACTGTGGCGTAACCGCCAGACACCACACTTGCTAGGTGGTAGCCTTTAAATCGGCCGCGGTCCGTGAGTATACGTCGGACCCGCGTGTCGCCACTGTCAGCCACTGTCAGCGACTGCAGACCGAGCGCCGCCACACGGCAGGTCTAGAGAGACTCCCTAGCACTCGCCCCAGTTGTACAGCCGACTTTGCTAGCGATGGTTCACTGTCTCCATACGCTCTTATTTGCATGGACGACAGTTTAGCATAGCCTTCAGCCACGTCATTTGCTACAACCTGGCAAGGCGCTATATTCAGTTACTATAAGAATGTATTCTGAACAGATAATACTGTGAAACATGTACCGTCAAGAGCGACGTTCATCATTAATGGATTAAAGTTAAGTATGAAACTAATTACGTCCGCTTTCTGAATTCTAATTCCTTGTCATGTTCCAGACCTCACGTCAGTATAGTCCTTCCCTCCTCACGCCATCCTGCGTGAGCTAAAACGTATGCATTTCGGCCTCCACTCGTAACACGGTGTTGGCTCTTCTGCTAACACAATAAATACTACAACACATAGACATTTATGCCCACGCTGTTCCTTCGTTAGGATAAATGATTGCGGCGTCAGGAAATACGTGCAGCCACAAAGTTAAAATACTTACTTAAAAAATAATGAAACAGAGGACCCCAACTTAAAGTGATAACATCCAGTAATAACTAAAACTCTACTCTTATCTAGCAGCCTTAAGCTTTCACACCTTGCAATTTTAAAGTGCAGCAAATAGCTTATTCGACCTTGTTTCCTACAACAACGGACGAACAAAAAGTTTCCATTTGAGGGCGTTACTGCAGCGAACATCCAACGTAGCGCGGCTCCGATGTTGATTTATAAGCACAGACATACAGGAAACGGTTAGTATGGCACTCGTGTCTTTCCGACATACGTGCAGTGAACGCCGAAACGTGAACAACGGAGACGTTATTACCAAATGCGTCCAAGCAGGACCAATGTGCTACCGAAGGACAAACACCAGCTGACATCTCTCGGAGAATGGAGAATGTGAATGCGGAAACAAGCCGTCGAAAACTACTGTTGTGAAACAGTGCACGACAAGGGATGCTGTTACGTCCCCATATCGCAAATTTCGTTAAGCAGAATTTACGTCAACTCGAATAGGAGTCCTTGATCTCTCCCCACTCGATTACCACACCTTCAATCTCTAAAAAAGGCCTTTGGGGGACAACGATTCATGTAGGACGAGGATATGCAGCAGGCAACCCCGTCTTCAAGAAGGGACGTCGAACAGATGTGCAGAACTATAGACCTATATCTCTAACGTCGATCAGTTGTAGAATTTTGGAACACGTGTTATGTTCGAGTATAATGACTTTTCTGGAGACTAGAAATCTACTCTGTAGGAATCAGCATGGGTTTCGAAAAAGACGATCGTGTGAAACCCAGCTCGCGCTGTTCGTCCACGACACGGGTTCCCAGGTAGATATCGCGTTTCCTGACTTTCTCAAGGCGTTCGATAGAGTTCCCCACAGTCGTTTAATGAACAAAGTAAGAACATATTGACTATCAGACCAATTGTGTGATTGGATTGAAGAATTCCTAGATAACAAAGCGCAGCATGTCATTCTCAATGGAGAGAAGTCTTCCGAAGAAAGAGTGATTTCAGGTGTTCCGCAGGGGAGTGTCGTAGGACCATTGCTATTCACAATATACATAAATGACCTTGTGAATAACATCGGAAGTTCACTGAGGCATTTTGCGGATGCTGCTGTAGTATATCTAGAAGTTGTAACAATGGAAAATTGTACTGAAAGGCAGGAGGATCTGCCACGAATCGACGCATGGTGCAGAGAACGGCAATTGAATCTCAATGGAGACAAGTGTAATGTGCTGCGGCTACATAGAAAGAAATATCCCTAATCATTTAGCTACAATATAACAGGTCAGCAACTGGAAGCAGTTAATTCCATAAATTATCTTGGACTTGGCATTAGGAGTGATTTAAAATGGAGTGCCCATATAAAATTAATCGTCGGTAAAGCGGATGCCAGACTGAGATTCATTGGAAGAATCCTAAGGAAATGCAATCCGAAAACAAAGGAAGTAGATTACAGTACACTTGTTCGCCCACTGCCTGAATACTGCTCACCGGTTGGGATCCGTACCAGATAGGTTTGATAGAAGAGATAGAGAAGATCCAAAGGAGAGCAACGCGTTTCGTTGTAGGATCATTTAGTAATCGCGAAAGCGTTACGTACATGATAGATAAACTTTAGTGGAAGACTCTGTAGGAGAGACGCTCAGTAGCAAGGTTTTCTTGAAGTTTCGAGAACATACCTTCACCGAGGAGTCTAGCAGTATATTGCTCCCTCCTACGTATATCTCGCGAAGAGACCTAGAGGATAAAATCAAAAAGATTAGAGCCCACATTGAGGCATACCGACAATCTTTCTTCCCACAAACAATACGAGACTGGTATAGAAGGGAGAACCGATAGAGGTACTCAAGGTACCCTCCACCACACACCGTCAGGTGGCTTGTGGAGTATGGATGTAGATGTAGATGCATACGGTGATTTTGCCCCATTGGCATACCATTTGTGCATCGTATGGCTTCGAAAGAAAATTGTCGATCAGCCTTTATATTTACAGCAAGTGAAGTACGCTTCATAAAAAGTACTTAAAACGACAGAATTGATATAAAATAATCCATACACTTCAGATTATATTTTACCACTGTATAAGCTGAGATAACGAGACTCCTACAGTATTTTCCAGTGAGTGTCTGCCGCTATGTGGGAACGACTAACCGTCTATAAATACGGTGAGCCATTTACGCGCATTATAGGAATCCCTTAATCTATCTCTGATGCGGAAATTGTACCCGAGCTTTGCATAATTGTCGGTTCAACTGCCTCTGATTTAAATATAGCTCGATTTAGTGATCAGGCCGTCACATGTGTCTGCTCTAATACTTCCGTTGCTTCTCTTTTCTCGCCTCCCCTGTGTTATGGAGCGTTTTAGATTCAATGGTTTATATAGACATATCTGTGAGCACTTGTGTGTGTGTGTGTGTGTGTGTGTGTGTGTGTGTGTGTGTGTGTGTGTGTGTGTGGTGAGAGACAGACAGAGAGAGAGAGAGAGAGAGAGAGAGAGAGAGAGAAAGGAAATCACATCACTGTGGCGACGTCCCTTGGCTTTTGAAGAGGACATTGAAGAGATGAATCACACTTTCGGCAAATGTTCCAAGCACGATTTTGACGAAAAATAATCAATACATGCATGTACCATGTGTGTATAAACGCTCACAGAGATTTGCACTTACTTAACTTTCCATCCCTATCATCAAATGAGAAAACTGAAACAGACTCTTACAAACACATAAAGCGGAAATATTTCGGAATGTGCATTACAAGGAGGGGACAGAACACTGAACTATTGTATCTTGGAGCTGGAATCTGTTAGCTCACGAACGATTTACGCTATATCAGAACTTGAAGATTTAGCTGCTATGAGGACATGTAAGATTTATGCTGGGAGAAAGCGAGAATACTAGAAATGTGGCCAACAGCTGTTCTGTGCTCTGTTTTCCAGAAACGAGATCAAAAAGACTGAAATAATTAAAGGGGAATAAGTTAACAGTTGGATGTAAAGCACGTGAATAAAACTTCAACTCTTAGGTTAAGGTCAATAGCCGAAACAATTTTAACTGAAGACTAGAGTGGATTCACATTGGACAGAGAACATGATAATATATTTATTTATAAGGTATTCATAAATAAAATAAGAAAATTTAATAACGAGACACACACAGCTTTCATAGACTATGTCAAGACGTTTGACAGACTGAACTGGATAAACCTCTAGTAAGTATTACTAGAATGTGAAACTCCACGATACTTGACACAGGCCATAAGAAGTTCATACAATAGAACGTAATTTATAACAAAAGCTTGGAACAAAACAAGTAAGAAAGGCATTATAACTAACCAAGGAGTTAAAGAAGATTGCAGTCCTTTTACAGTTTTGCTCAATTTATATGTAAATAACATGATAAAAAAATGGAATGAGGAAACAGAAGACAACAAACGAATAAAACTAGACAAGGACCATCTTTTAAAAATATTATTGTATGCTGACAGCCAGGCTTTATTAACCATTTCAGAAGAAGAATTACATAGACTTATTCTAAGTTACACGAAATTGGCGAAAATAACGATTTAAAAGTGTCTATAGAAACATAGTAACGGCATCCCGAGGAAAATAACATGTGCGCTAAAAATAGTGATAGACAACAAAATTATCGTGCAAGTAACTGGGCTGTGACATTTATTTTGATTGTGATAAAGATATAAAGCTCTAAACAACAAAATTTTGGAATGTCTGCAGAACAAACAAAAACAAGTAATGAAGCACAAATGAAAAACTACAAAGCAGTAGCTGTTCCATTGATTTTCTATGGATCTGAGTCTTGGATAGCAAGCAACGAAAATAAATCAGACAGTGACGTCAGAAATGAAATTCTTCAGATCAGTTAAAGGCTGTGAATTAAAAGACAGTATAAGAAATGAAGGGATTAGGCGTGAGCTTAAAATATTTACAGTAACAGAAAAAAATGCCACATAGAAGCAGAAATGGAAATAACATGTAGACAGAAATTCTGTAGTATGTACCCAGATGACGAAGTTGGTTTGCGGAGTGGTTGGGTCTATGTCTCAACAGTGGTAGATAGTGGAAGGGTGGAAGGAGTCTGAATTAAAAACAGTGTAAAGGAACATTTGTAACTAACAAATGTCATTTCCCATCAAATTTGCGAAGGATATGGTTTCTTTTTCATTTTTAAAAAATAAGAAAAATATGATGAAAGGAAACATGATCTAATATTTATCAGTGCTTGCTAACGTGAGGCCCTGTATCACGCCTCGCCATGACTGTCATTCCTTCGTTAAAAATTGTCTGACACTAGCAATGTACTTTGAAATGTCGGATTATTGAAAAAAAATGGGCTACTACAGTATAACAGAAGTAATGCAGTCCCTTACCTAAGAATGAAGATTGCCAAGGTCACAGGTGAACTAAGGATGACAAAAGATACCTACTGTTACTAGCAGAGAACATAGGTGAAGATTTCTGGGTCGTCATTGTTAGACAACAAATTTAGTTTCATTAAATTTTGGACTGGTCGAGTTTAAGTGCTTTTCTGTAGTCCACCTAGCAAGACCTTCGTTTGCTTGCAGAGTTCTCTTGAGTAAAGAGGTGTCCTCGAAGTAGACTGAAAATGAGGTGGTTTCGTTGTGTAAGGTGTCAGGCAAATCCAAGACCTTCCATGAAAACCCTGACATGATAAGCAAATCCAGTAGTATGTCATATAGCTCCGAATTAATTGTGACATTAAATTAACCAAACTAATACGAGTAACGAGTTAGCAAATGGAATATCACAGACTAACACAAGAATGCCTAAATGCATGTCGTACCTTCCCACTGTGAGACCGACGCAGTTCCGAGGGGAGAAACGAGAACAGAAGCCCAGAGCAGAACCGTGTTAAGCTAGAAGGCCCTACGATAAGGGATGGACTGGACACCCACGTCGCCAGCCTACCTGTAAGACTACCACCCACACGTTTTAGCGTGAGACTTTTTCGCGTCTCTGTTACGTCAAGGACCACCCACCAGCCCATGTTAAAAGCTAGAGACCTCCAGAAGAACAGTACAGATCTTACTATAACGCTAAAAGGAACACACCAGCTGCAGGTTTTAGCGTGAGACTTTTTCGCGTCTCTGCTACGTTGCAAACTTCAAAAACATTGCCCCACCACCAAAAGTGTGTGGTTCTCATTGGATAGACAGAATTTTTGTAGGCGGAGCTTAAGGTTAACATTGAGACCCTGATTGGTCAGATGAGAACACAGCCAGATAGTTTTTTTTAAAACCAACTTCGGTAAATTGTAGTAAGGAGAAGTGAAGAGTTAGTTCCGAGACGGCGAGCTGGATGGCTGCTGCGCCGGCCGCTGCGCCCCTGAAGCTGCCTAACCAACGACAAGGTAATGAACGCACGCGATGCCGCATAACAGCGCATAAAGCTTCACTCAGAAGTGCAGGTCTCATCTGTTACAGGCCCTTTTTGCGTAATACTAGTGTCGATCGTCAATTAAAGCTCATGGTGTTCACATTTGCCACTTGAAGTAAAAATCTGAAACGCGATGATATTTCTGTTATATAGTTATTGAGAAGCCACATCAGCCACTGTAATTTACGACAAGTTAGATAAGTAATTATAGATAACTGAGTCACTGTAGACCATTTTGATAGTTTTCTCTCTTGTGAAACTTAATTTAGACCTAGATTATAGATGTGATATGGCATAGGTCATCTTTCGATCCATTGTAGAACTTGGAAACCCATTCACGGAATATTCGTTCACATTTTTTGTTGAACGCAGTTGGTTTTTACCATCCTGTATTAAAACATTTCCTTTTATCAGTAGTGCAATTTATAAACGATGTTTTGTGAGTAGAATAAAATTTCCAATGGTAAACTTAACTGCTTTATCGACGTTATTTTACCAGCTAACTAAAAATAGGAAAGCCTTGAACCCCTTCCACTAAATTTAGTTAGTATTAAGATTCTTTTACAGGGAGTGCAGTGGAGCTGACGCTGAGATCATTAAGTATTTGGTTATATCATCGCTAGTCTCACTGAACTCTTCTGAATTCTACATGTAATGTGTGGTTTGGCGTCTCCTTACCAGCAACAGGTCTCAGGTTCAAACTAGTCAATTCCCTAAAAAACACACTCAGAGCGTCGTTGCGCGAAAGTGGTAGGGAGACACGATATAGAACAATCAGACACTACCATGAATGTTTAGAGTTGAATACTTGCTTTGAAAACTTTCCTGTCGATGTCTTACAGAAGCATCTGAATCTGACGAGGTCGTATAGGATAACGCCTGTATTAAGTAATGTTCTGTATTTCTGTTGGTAGTGCTGACATTTCTCATAGTTCCGCTTTACCAACGCTAGACGTTTCATTGGTAACCAATTGCAGGCTTCCGTGGCCGTTGTACTATCTATAATATCGTTCGGGGTACGTGACCTCATTGTCAATACGTAAAATTTTCCGACTTTTCGGCCGCTGTTGTAAATGGCTTTCCTCAGGGCGTTTTGCTGACCACATCCCGAGGAAGACCACTTACAAAAGACCATTTGCAACAGTGGCCGGAGCGTCGGAGAATTTTACATATTGACAATGCAGTCACGTACGCTGCAGAATATTGACATTTTAAGCAGAATGCCAAATGTTCCTCGTTTGAATTGCAGATTCGCATGCTGTTATTCTGAGTGGAACCCAGAGGCGACACTGAATTCAGTTTTTAAGTTTACACTACACAATACTTGCTTCTTGAAGCAATCGCGTGATGGCTTCTTGTGAGACGTCTGTGAAATGTTATTCGAAAAGAGTAGATACGGAAGACTGAGCCGTCAGTTTGGGCGAGAAAATCATGTCGGACGCGTTCTGTTGTACCTCAAACTGCTGTTTCCACTTTCGCCCTCGTGACGGTGCTGTATTCGAAAGAGGAAATGAATGACAGAATGAAACGATGTCATTGCTGATGGAGGAAGAAACGCGTATTTACTTGGAAAGATTTTTAATGGTTGGTTAGTTGGTATAAAAGAGAGGGGAAGGGACCAAACTGCTAGGTTATCGGTCCCTTGTTCCGAATGAAACAATGCCACAAGGGTGAGAAGAACACAAACGAAACTTACAACACAAAACGAAAGGAAAAGTCACAAGAACGATGGAAGGGCAACAAACGCTTAAATGGACAAAAGGGGACAATAAAACCACAGAGACGCATGAAACAGAGAGAAGAGATTAAAACAAGAAAGCAGATTACCACGGGTGTCTGACCATAAGAATAAAAAGAAACTAGCCATCCACTCTGCAACACATTAAAACCTCCACCCTGAAAGCTCTACGATGGAGGACACGCAGAAACAAAGGACATGTGCTAAAATTTAAATCAAATGATAAAATCCACCCTCACGAATAAAAGGTAAAACTAAAGAGCCGATGAGGCGTTGTCAGATAAAATTAGCGGCAACGAGTCCGCTAGCCTAAGATTTCGTCGCAGGGCAGTCAAAGTAGGACTGTGTATCAGAATAGGGGCCACTGTCAACATACCGTCGCACCGATACTTAGGTGGGTCTTCACGGCAAAGGAACCACGCAATCCCTGCGAGAGGCCAGAATGGAGAACTTCCACACATTCGTATTCTCTTTAATGGCACGTAGTTTGTTGTGCGTACTGAGATTATGTAATTCCGTCTCCCAAAGCTGAAAAACCTTGCCGCGCAATAATGATCGCAGGTCAGTTAAGGTGATGCCGACCTCCAGAAGCGGTTTCAGTGTAGCCTGTTTGGCCAGCCTGTCGGCAAGTTCATTTCCTGGGATTCCGACGTGGCCTGGCGTCCACACAAGCACCACGGAACTACCGGACCGTTCCACGGCACCGGGACTCCCGGATGGTCGCTGACCAAGGATGGCGAGGGTAGCACTGGTCGATAGCTTATGGAGTCAGTAGACAAGAGAAATGACTCGGCAGGGCATGAGCGGATGTGCTCAAGTGTACGAGGTATGACCGTCAGTTCTGCGGTGAAAATACTGCAGCCATCTGGCAAGGAGGGCTGTTCAATACGTCCTCCATGAACACGCGTAAAGCCAACGTGATCATCAGCCACCACACCGTCGGTGTAAACCACTTCATGGCGCCGGTACATGTCGAGAATCGAGAGAAAGTTACAGAGGAGAGCCGCAGGGTTAACGGAGTACATAGGGCCATGTGTAAGGTACAGGCGAAGCTTTGGCCTAGGTTTACACCATGGAGGTGTACGTGAATGGACCTAGAGGAGAGATGGTAAAGGTAAGGAATCCAGTTCAAAGAAAAGGGAGCAGACGCGAACCACAATCGTGAGCCCTGAGCTGGCACGCCGATGCTGGAAAAGAAGCGCCGTTGGTGGGAAAAGGAGACAGTAATTCGGATTCACAGTTGAACTACATATGTGTGCAACATAACTGGCGAACAGTTGTGCACTTCGGATCTGCAATGGAGGGACTCCAGCCTCCACTAGGACACTGGGCACCGGACTCGTTCTACAAGCTCCCCGTCTCTAGGCGAACGCCGCAGTGGTGCACTGGATAAAGTAAACGCAACGCTGAGGGCGCCGCCGAACTGTAAACCAGTCTCCCATAGTCAAGGCGTGATTGAACAACGGCTCTGTAGAGCTGCAGCAGCGTAGAGCAACCTGCATCTCAGTTGGCATTGCTCAGGCAGCGGTGAGCATTGAGGTGTTGCCAGCACTTCCGCTTAGGCTGACGAAGGTGAGGTAACGAAGTCAATCAGGGGTCGAAAACCAGTCCTAAGAATCGATATGTCTCCACTACAGTGAGTGTTTCTTCATTATGTAAAGTCCTGGTTCCGGATGAACGCCGACAGAAGTGCATCACACACTACTTCGCAGCTGAAAACTGGAAGCCGTGGTATAGAGCCCACGACTGCGCCTTGTGAATGGCTCCCTGTAACCGCCGCTCAGCAACACCAGTACTGGAGGAGCAATACAAAATGCAGAAGTCATTCGCATACAGAAAAGGTGAGATCGACGGCCCTACAGCTGCTGCTAGACCGAAAATAGCCAATAAAAATAGAGACACAGTCAATACGGAGACCTGCGGAACGCCATTCTCCTGAATACGGAGGGAACTATGAAAGGCACCAACTTGGAAAGAACGGAGTCACAGGAAGTTTTGGATAAAAATCAGTAGCGAGCACTGGAGACCCTAGTGATAAAATGTTGCAAGGATATGATGTTGCCAGGTCGTGTCGTATGCTTTATGTTAGTAAAAAAAGACGGCAACAGGTGTTGGCGTCTGGAAAAGGCTGTTCGGATGGCAGACTCGAGTTACACAAGATTATCAGTGGTAGAGCGACCATGGTGGAATTCGTCCTGACAAGGAGACAGTAGGCCACGTGACTCCAGGACCCAACCCAAATGCTGGCACACCGTACGTTCTAGCAGCTTACAAAGAACGTTTGTGAGGCTGAAGGGCCGATACCTATCCACATAAAGCGGGTTCTTACAGAGTTTAAGCACCGAAATGGTGGTACTCTGCCACCATTGCAATGGAATGACGCCATCGCACCAGGTCTGGTTGAAGATGACGAGGAGATGTCGCTTGTAGTCAGACTAAAGATGTTTAATCATCTGACTGGATACCGACCGGCCCACGAGCTGTCAGAGCAATGTGCAGGGGCGCTGAGGAGCTTCCACTCTGTGAATGGGGCGTTATAGGGTTCACTGCGGCGTGTAGTAAACGAGAGGACTTTCCTTTCCGTTTGCCGTTTGAGTGTGCGAAAGGCCGGGGGGTAATTCTGGGACGCAGAAGCTCGAGCATAGTGCTCAGAAAAGTGCTCGGCAGTCACGTTTGCGTCGGTGCATAATACGCCATGTATGTTACAGCCAGGGATACCTTTTGGGGTCTGGTACCCAAAAAGACGTCTGATGTTCGTTCAGACTTGGAAAGGTGACGTATGGCACCCAATGGTTGACACATACCTCTCCCAACACTCTTGTTTCCGTCGTTTTATAAGCTGGCAAACGGAGCCGCTTAAAGGCCATTTCGTGTCCTAGGGCAGGGTGCTGTTTATGTCGCTGTAGAGCTCGCCGACGCTCTTTAATTGATTCAGCCACTTTTGGCGACCACAAAGGGACTGTCTTTCTCTAGGAACACCATAAGGAACGAGGGATCGCGTTTTCCGCCTCAGAAACGATCGTTGTAGTAACCTGCTCAACCACAATATCGATGGCACCATGTGGGAGAGATTCAACGGTGACAGCACAGGTGAAGGCTACCCAGTCTGCCTTGTTTAAAGCCCATCTGGGTAGGCGTCCATGGGCATGACGCCGGGGTAGTGACAGGAAGATGGGGACATGGTCACTACCACACAGGTCGTCATGAGCTCTATAGTGGATAGATGGGAGAAGGCGAGGACTGAAGAGCGGGAGATCAATGGCCGAATATGTACCTCGTGCCATACTGAAATGTGTGGAGGCACCTGTATGTAAGGGGCAGAGGTCGAGGTGGGACAGTAAATTTTCGACTCTCCACCTCAGCCAGTAAGCATAGTGCCGCCCCACAAGGGGTTATCGGCGTTAAAATACCCCAAAAGTAGGAAAGGTTTAGGGAGTTGATCAATCAGTGTTGCCAACACATTCAGGGGTACTGCACCATATGGAGGGAGATGCACATTGCAGACAGTTATTTCCTGTGTCGTCTGTATTGTGACAGCTACAGCTTCAAGAGGAGTTTGAAGGGGCACAGGATCACTACACACCTAGTTCATACATAGACGCAAACTCAACCTGACCCTCTATTATATTCGCTATGTGATATCCCCTGTAACCATGAAGGGCAGGAGTCCGCATTGCCGTGAACCAGATTTCCGGGAGGGCAATGCAGAAAGCAGGTGTAAAGCTTAACAGTTGCTGTAGCTCATCCAGATGATGGAAAAAAGCCGCCACAACTCCATTGGAGGATGACATAGTCATGAGACTAGGAAGGCATGAAACACTCAGTGAGGCAGTCTATGCCTCAGAGTCACCTGCTGCCACAGGATGACTATCTGTGCAATCAACATTCATTGTGTCTGAGGGCCTAGCGAAATCTAGGTCCTCAGTGGACGCCAGAATCGCCACTTCATCCTCAGATGCAGAACTTGTAGGTAGCCATGATGAGGCTTGGGGATCTTTTCCTTTTTCGGTTTATCTCGCTGCTCCTTAGGTTTTATCAGCTGGGAGGGCTTCACTGATTCAGTCGCAGGGACTGAGGAGGACCATGAAGCCCAACGACCAGCTACTGTGGTTGCTTCAGCCACAGGAAGGTGTCAGCTTTAGCACTGGTAGGAACCTGGGAAGGGAGTGACCCAAGGGCCACTTCCTAGTGACAGGATCCGAAGACCAGGTATGCTACTCCAGCTGAGAAATGGGGACTGGTGTCCCCTATGGTTGGGAGGTGTTGCTCCCAAAACAGGTGGTGCAGGAGCAACAGGGAGGGAAGTGCCCCCGCCCCCCCTCCCCACCATCAAGGAAGGAGCTGTAGTCAGGCAGTTCTGCGAGCCAATTGTATGCAGTAGAGCAGAAGATGATATAACCGTTGTCATAGCGGCAATTTACGTTGAGTCATATGCGCAGGGTGTAGCCTCTCATATTTTCTCTTGGCCTCAGTGTAGGTCAGTCAGTTCAGGGTCTTGTATTCCATTATTTTCCTTTCTTTCTGGAGAATCCTGCAGTGTGGTGACAAGACGAATGGTACTCTCTGCAGCTGACACAGATAGGATATGGGGAACATGGAGAGTACCAGGATGTGAAAGACGTCCTCAATCCCAAAAGGTGACACTGAAAGTACAGAAGGAAGACATGTGGCCGAACTTCCAGGGGGAAGGAGGGGTGGGAGGTTATATAGCTTCACATCACAGTGGTAGACCATCACCTTGACCTCCTCAGGTAAAGTGTCACCCTGGAAAGCCAAGATGAATGCACCAGTGGCAACCTTATTATCCCTCATACCCCGATAGATGCACCATTCGAACTGAACTTCTCGTCACTCTAAGTTGGCGCGCAGCTCGTTGTCAGACTGCAAAAGAAGGTCCCTGTGGAATGTAATACCCTGGATCATATTTAAGCCCTTATGATGCATGATGGTAACATCCCCCATCTTGTCGCAAGTGAGGAATGCCTGTGACTGGGCAGAGGATGCTGTTTCTATCAAGACTGACCCTGACCGCATTTTGGACAAGCCCTCCACCTCCTCATACATGTCCTCCACTTGCTCCACAAATAACTGAGTCTTCATGGACATGAAAGATTCCGCATCAAGTCTCGCACATATGAGGTACCGGAAAGAAAAAGCTTCGCTGTCATCCTCAGTCTGACATTCCTCCCATGGTGTGGCCAAGGAGGAGAACGATTTGGGGTCGTAATTCCTAACATTGAAGGTAGATCTCGACTGCTTACAGACTGCTGGTGGTAGACCACCAGTAAGATGATGTTCTACGCTTCATCGTGTATCAGCCACCCTGATGCCACCCACTCTGACCAGAGCCCATCCCCATGGGCGTCACCTAGCCTCAACAATGGCCATCTGGCAGGATAGCCATTGCCAGGAGTGCCGATGGTCCACGGGGATGGGCATCTACTCCTTGGCATATGTGGGGAGCTAACGGCGCAGGCATCAACACAGCGATATCTGTGTGGTCAGGGGGCTACAACCAAGTGGGTGCATGGCGGCCCCACCTCAACGGACTGGCTACCATGCCGGATATCAGGTGCAATCAAGTAAACAAGTCCATTATCAACGCCAAAGAAGAAAACGATACTGCAAAGTTGATGGAAAAACACTCACCCAGGAAGGTGACTTCGCCCAACAGTTGGAGGATGAGCAGAAGTGCAGATCCCCATCGACGACGGATGTGAGAGGTCTCATCGCATGATGGGCACCATGCACCTTGTAAGGCGCCCTTCCCCACTTGGCTCGCTCTTCGCGAAAATTTTGAAAAATGGAGGTCAAACCTTACAGGGGACCACCACATAAGGGACGAAACGTGTGAGACTCCTTTTAGTCGCCTCTTACGGCATGAACGAATACCTCGGGCCTATTCTTATTTCCGGACCTGCAGGGGAGTATTTTATGTCTTGCATCATAGACAAGTTCGAAAAAAGAAAAAAATAGATAGGAAGCCATACAGACAGAGAATATAATAGCTTCCAGTTTAATGAAAAAGCTTAATTTTACAACAACAACAAAAAACGCAATTTGATTTAAGTTCTAAGGTTTTAAAGAAAGTATGTCTTCGGAGCAACTAATGAGGAAAAAGTTATTGAGGAACGGCTCAGTTCTACAATTTCAAAACAGTTCCAGCTGGTAGGAGATACACTAGGTTCGCTTCTGAGATTGTACAACTGATTATTGAAAGATCTCGTTGATTACATCGAATGTATCCTCCCTTTTGTCCTGGTTAAAATGGGAGTTTTGTTTGGAATAACACGAAAACGAACAGTTTTATACGGATCCTAATGTTTGGGACGGACTCTTTCCTCTTGCTTCACTGTCTCGCAACCAAGAATGTCTATTTGACGCGCTTCCCTTATAGAAGAGAAGTCTGTCTCATTGTGATACATCCTCTCGTAACACGTTTCGCTGCTGCTACCAATAACGAACTTGTCTCATTAAACTGTGACCGAGGCTGTTTCGCGTAGTGTAAATGTATCTTGACAGAATAACATTATTCCTGAACGATATGGGTATGAGTAACAGCAGGCCTGTTGTGTATACCAGCAACAACTAAATCCTTCGTAGTAGAATTAGTCTCGACTAGCATTAGAAGCGAGAAGTGAGCGCTTGGCGAATGTTTTGGCGCGCGCGGCAGACTCACCGACGACGAGCATGTCGCCGTGCTCCGAGACGGTCCTGAAGGCGGGCGCCTCTCCGGACACCTCACAGCGGTAGCGGCCGGACGCCTCCAGGTCCACGTTGTGCAGAGTCACCTGGCTGGCGTTGGACCGCGACCTCTGCACACGTCAACCACACACTTGCAGTAAACTCTGCCGCAGGCAAAAAATTTAACATACTTTACGCAAATATATGACTCTAGACATTGCAGCATTGTAATTTGATAAAAAGTATCGAGACACCTCTTATGGGCATGAACTTGGGGGTGCCCACTCTTCGCCTTTACAACTGCTTCAGTTCTGCTGGGGATACTGCCAATGAGATGGTTGAATGTCTGTGCAGGAATAGTAGCCTCTTATTCCTTAAGAGCCGAAGTTAGTGAAGATAGTGATATTTCTCGCTGTGATCTAGAGCGAGGTCGACATTCTGACTCATACCAAAGGTGATCTTATATATCCAATAATTAAATTTTCCGCAAGAGGTTTATCTACAATAATGATGGAAGGCAAAGAAATGAATTAAAATTTGTGTCACGGCCAGGACTCGAATCCTCATCTTCTTCCTTACTAGACAGAAGTGCTGAACATTACACCACCGCTGCACTATTGTCAATATCACTGCACAAACTACCGAAGTCGGATGCTCTCCCCATCACACACTTCAGTTCATATCTGCAGCTGTGTAGAACCTGCGGGAATATTGAACATAGTGCTGCAGTGAAGTAATGGTGAGCATTTCTGCCTAGTAAGCAAGAACATCTGGGTTCAAGTTCCCGGCTGTTGCACAAATTTCAATTCATTTCCTTAGCTTCCATCATTATCGTAGGTAATGACGAAACTTAAAAGTCTCGGAGAAAATTTAATTGTATGATCTATAAGATCACAAGTGGTACTGGACTTCTCCGTCAGATCCAACACTCGGAGTGCTATTCAAATGCCGGAGAGCTCAGGCAATAATGACAATTTACGGGAAAAATAAGCGGTTGTATACTGATCAGCATTTTTCCCTGGTAGGCAAAGAGACCTGGGTCCGAGTGCCGGCAGTGACACAAATTTTAATTCATTTATTCAGCTTCCATTATCATTCCAAAGGTGTTCCATCAGGTTCAAATGGAAACTCTGGACAGAACTTCCATTTCAGGTACGTTATTAATCACAAGAGCTTTCCTTGCATTGCCATTCTACTTCGACCATCATCAGTTATTTTGCTTCCAAAATAGCAAAACTCATTTACTACTTTAAGTGTCTTCTTTTCTATTCTAATTCCCTCAGCGTCACTTGATTTAATTCGACTACATTCCATTAGCCTCGTTTTGCTTTGGTTGAAGTTCATATTATATCGTCCTTTCAAGACACTGTCCATTCAGTTCAGCTGCTCTTCCAAGTCCTTCGCTGTCTCTGACGGCGTTACTATGTCATTGCCAAATCTCAAAGTTTTATTTCTTCTCCATGGATTTTAATACCTACTCCAAATTTTTGTATTGTTTCCTTTACTGGTTGCTCAATATACAGATTGAATAAAACTGTATATTTGTGGTACGGTCTTACGGGAACAAACTGCTGAGGTCATCGATCCCTAAGCTGACACACTACTTAATCTAACTTAAACCAACTTACGCTAAGGACAGCACACACCCCCATGCCCGAGGTAGGACTTGAACCTCCGACGGGTGGAGCCGTGATAAACTCGACAGGACACCCTAGATCGCGCCGCTAACCCGCGGGGCACACATTGAGTAATATGGGGGAAAGGCTACCTGTCTCACTCCCTTCGCAATCACTGCTTCCCTTTCGTAACCCTCCACTCTTATAACTGTCATCTGGTTTCTGTACAAATTGTAAATAGCCTTTCACTGTCTAGATTTTATCCCTGCCACCCTTAGCATTTGAAGGAGAGTATTCCAGTCAAGTGTACAAATGCTATAATCGAAGGTTTGCCTTTCCTTAACCTATCTTCTCTGAGAAGCTGTAGGGTCAGTATTGCCTCCCGTGTTCCTACATTTATCTGAAATCCAAACTGTATTCCCCAAGGTCGGCTTCTAACAGTTTCCCCATTCGTCTGTAAGGAATTAGTATTTTGCAGCCGTGAATTATTAAACTGATAGTTCGGTAGATTTCTCAACTGTCAGCACCTGCGTACTCTGGAATGCAGTTATTATATACTTCTGGAAGTCTGAAAGTATTTCACCTGTCTCATACAACTTGCTCACCAGACTGAAGAGTTTTGTCATGGCTGGCACTCCCAAGGCTACCAGCAGCACTAACGGAATTTTGTCTACTCCCGGGGCCATGTTTCGACTTAGGTCTTTCAGTGCTCTATCAAATTCCTCACGCAGCCTCCCCACCAACGGCAAGGTCCGTGGTTCAAGGGGGGAGGGAGGGGGGAGGTAGATAAAAAAAGCAGTAGATAACGCTATTGAAATAGTACTGCTCAATTCGTGTTAGTATATACATTCTACAAAAAGATAACAAAGATTTTAATACCACTCCACATATAATTGGGCAACGACCTTGCCGCAGTAGATACACCAGTTCCCGTGAGATCACCGGTGTTAAGCGCTGTAGGGCGTGGCCGGCACTTGGATGGGTGGCCATCCAGCCGCCATGTGCTGTTGCCATTTTTCGGGTTTCACTCAGCCTCGTGATGCCAAATGAGGAGCTACTCCACCGAATAGTAGCGGCTCCGGTCAAAGAAAACCATCATACCGACCGGGAGAACGGTGTGCTGACCAGATGCCCCTACTATCCACATCCACTAATGAGGATGACACGGCGGTCGGATGGTCCCGATGGGTCACTTGTGGCCTGAAGACGGAGTGCCACATATAATTACGGTATGTTGACAAATGAATGAACAAACTCTACCATACAGCATTGCTGGAGTTGCTGTCAATCGTAGCTGTCAAAACCACAACAGTATATACAAGCGATAAAAGACGTAGCTCGCATTTGCGAATAACAGTAATTAATAAAGATAATTAATATTTTTTTAAAAAATTGGCTATAGTTGGGAACGCCCTATGCAGCAATAAGATTACAAGACAACGACAGCGCCACGATGCAATATGGAAGTAAGTGCTAGCGTACAGCAAAACAAAATTGTTACCAGTTACAATGTTATAACGTTTACCAAAGCGTATTTGGTTGCAGAGAGCCTGAAGATGCCGGCCATTCCCAATTAGGCCTCTTGCTAAAGTAAAACGTCAATCAGTTAACAATCATAGCAGCATTCTGGTACATTACCGTTTTTCTTTTAGTAATACGTTATAGTTGCCTTAAGCTACCTCCTCCCAGGGGGCTCACCGCTCTTTGATGAGTACGTGCTTGGTGACCACGGGGCCCCAGCCCTTGCACCACCGCTTCTCTTTCAGTGCTGCCTGTCTCCTCTTGTCCTGCCCCTTTCCCCTCTCTTGGAGAGATGTCTCGTGTATCCATGGCCTCTTGAAGCTCATTTGCGTTGGTTTGCTTGTAGAAATATTCTCTCTTGCACTGCCCTTTTCCTGTACTCCCCTTTCCCTGTTTCGCCCTTTCCTTGTTTTGCTCTTTCCCTGTTTATCTCTTTCCATGTTTAGCTCTTTTGAAAGGTGGCTACACTGAGTCACAGCGCCAGAGAGTATTATTCAGCCGCCTCCACTGACAGTTGCCGCTGAGAAGTTGGTGAGGGCAGTAGTAGTTCTGAGGTAGGCGTGATCTGTGCTCGTTGAGACGTCGATAGAGTACTAGTTGTTCTGTTGGGCAAGACACCATATGTTATTCGATTGGGGATGTTGTAATGATCAAAGTGTATTTTTCGTCAATATACACTCCTGGAAATGGAAAAAAGAACACATTGACACCGGTGTGTCAGACCCACCATACCTGCTCCGGACATTGCGAGAGGGCTGTACAAGCAATGATCACACGCACGGCACAGCGGACACACCAGGAACCGCGGTGTTGGCCGTCGAATGGCGCTAGCTGCACAGCATTTGTGCACCGCCGCCGTCAGTGTCAGCCAGTTTGCCGTGGCATACGGAGCTCCATCGCACTCTTTAACACTGGTAGCATGCCGCGACAGCGTGGACGTGAACCGTATGTGCACTTGACGGACTTTGAGCGAGGGCGTATAGTGGGCATGCGGGAGGCCGGGTGGACGTACCGCCGAATTGCTCAACACGTGGGGCGTGAGGTCTCCACAGTACATCGATGTTGTCGCCAGTGGTCGGCGGAAGGTGCACGTGACCGTCGACCTGGGACCGGACAGCAGCGACGCACGGATGCACGCCAAGACCGTAGGATCCTACGCAGTGCCGTAGGGGACCGCACCGCCACTTCCCAGCAAATTAGGGACACTGTTGCTCCTGGGGTATCGGCGAGGACCATTCGCAACCGTCTCCATGAAGCTAGGCTACGGTCCCGCACACCGTTAGGCCGTCTTCCGCTCACGCCCCAACATCGTGCAGCCCGCCTCCAGTGGTGTCGCGACAGGCGTGAATGGAGGGACGAATGGAGACGTGTCGTCTTCAGCGATGAGAGTCGCTTCTGCCTTGGTGCCAATGATGGTCGTATGCGTGTTTGGCGCCGTGCAGGTGAGCGCCACAATCAGGACTGCATACGACCGAGGCACACAGGGCCAACACCCGGCATCATGGTGTGGGGAGCGATCTCCTACATTGGCCGTACACCTCTGGTGATCGTCGAGGGGACACTGAATAGTGCACGGTACATCCAAACCGTCATCGAACCCATCGTTCTACCATTCCTAGACCGGCAAGGGAACTTGCTGTTCCAACAGAACAATGCACGTCCGCATGTATCCCGTACCACCCAACGTGCTCTAGAAGGTGTAAGTCAACTAGCCTGGCCAGCAAGATCTCCGGATCTGTCCCCCATTGAGCATGTTTGGGACTGGATGAAGCGTCGTCTCACGCGGTCTGCACATCCAGCACGAACGCTGGTCCAACTGAGGCGCCAGGTGGAAATGGCATGGCAAGCCGTTCCACTGGACTACATCGAGGATCTCTACGATCGTCTCCATGGGAGAATAGCAGCCTGCATTGCTGCGAAAGGTGGATATACACTGTACTAGTGCCGACATTGTGCATGCTCTGTTGCCTGTGTCTATGTGCCTGTGGTTCTGTCAGTGTGATCATGTGATGTATCTGACCCCAGGAATGTGTCAATAAAGTTTCCCCTTCCTGGGACAATGAATTCACGGTGTTCGTATTTCAATTTCCAGGAGTGTATATGAAGGTAAGGAATTTTTTTTATTTTAGACGTCCTAAATAACAATGCCTCTTGGTCACAGGTTCAGTCAACAAAGCATCTGGCTCGTGTTCTTGTATTTCACTGTAATTCTGGTTTCTATGTGCAATCATAGTATATCTGTTTTTTTTTTTAATTACTTCATTGTAAATGGCGTTTAAAGCATCTTGTCGTATTGAGGAAGAACCGTGCCAGATGTGTACGTTGAATCAGACTTCCACACACAGAACAGTTATACTTGTGCTTTGTTCTTTCGTAGCTTTTATAGTTGCTGGGGACTTAATTAATTAATTGTGTTAACACAAAGCTCCTTTCATTCTTTGTTGTTATTCTATGCAGTCAGATTGCGCAGCAATACTAATATTATTCAGGGCCAACCGGTTACGAGACTGCGTAGTCGGACAAACAGTGACTAAAATTAAAATTATTAGCATTTAATATTTAATTACGCCCCCATGCACTTTCCCTGTTTAGCTCTTTCCCTGTTCCTTTCTTTCCTTGTTCTGCTCTTTCCTTGTTATGTTCTCTTTTTCCTCCGATGCGGCGTTTGTGATCTTTCTTTCTTCTTTTCCTTCTTATCTTTTTTTCTCCTTCCTGTGTGTGCCTGCCGGTCACCCACGCGTTTGAACCGTAGCAGGAGACTGGGTAACGGGTAACTCCCAGCCCCCGGTTGGCATGTTGGGCCTGTCCATACCCCTTGGTACAGGCCAGGCCCAGGGAGGGGATTGCCTGAGCTGTTACCTGCCTCCTCTGCCAATTGGTCCCTCTGTCTGTCGTTCGGGAGATGTGACCTAAGGTGAGGACAATCGCCCAAGGTGGGGGGGGCTCCCCTTTGCAGGGCCCCTGGCTGGAAGGAGCGCGCCATAGGAGACGCTGGCAATCATGGGGGACTTCTACCCAATGCCTGAAAGTCGAATGAGGCTCCTACATCAATATCTGTTCCTGTTGGGCCTCGATATCTAGTAGTCTCACGTTTACATGAAAATCAGACTTTTGCTACTGTTAACCCCTATGTTATACAGAAAAGCCCTTTGAAGTCATGCTCTCGTCTCCGCAAAGGAACGCTGCTTTTGGAAATTGATAGTGCTCTCCAGGCCCAGAAACTACTCAAGGCCCAAATCCTACACGAATATCCTATAAATGTGGAGGCTCGCAGGTCACTTAACTCGTCCCAAGGTGTTATCTACACTCTGCTTTTGGATGGTTTGACGGAGAAAGAAATAACTAATTATCTGTCGGATCAGGGCGTTACTGCTGTTCATGGAGTTATGAAGGAGGAAGCTGCCGATTTGGTGCCCACTCGCACGTTGTTCCAGACTTTCGATCTGTTAACTCTTCCTACCAAGATTAAGGCCGGCTATGAAGTCATCTCTGTGCGTCCTTACATTCCCAATCCGTTGAGGTTTTATAAATGCCACCAGTTCAATCATACCAGCACGTCATGTAAAAACGCAGCAAAATGTGTCACTTGTAGCAGGGATGCACACGAGGGCGCCTGTCCACCTCCTTCCCCCCGCTGTGTCTATTGTAATGGACAACTTGCTGCTTCTTTTCGTTCTTGTTCCGTCTATCAGAACGAGAGGGACGTTCGGGAGATAAGGGCGAAGCAAAAGGTACCTTTTTCTGTTGCCCGGAAACTGTTGGCGAGCCGTAAACCGAATGTCCCTTCTCCTGAAAGCTACAGCACCGTGTTCGCCTCTCCCCGTCTCACAAAAAACATAGCTACGCAAACTTGTGACTTACAATTCAGTCGCCTCGCCTTCAAGCTGACACTCCGTCTCCCGGGCTGTAGATTCTGCTACCTGCTCTTCGCCCTCACCGGCGAAGGTGGTTACAAGGCAGCCAGCGAACCGTCAATTAAAAAAGGATTATTTCCGGGAATATTTCTTGCATACCTCGCGTTCGCAGCCGTCTGGGTCTTCTACAAATCGCCAAAAGTCAAAAGAATCATCCAAAGGCAGTCTTCCTCCTCTCTGACTCGTCGGCTCTCTTCGACTCGTCGGTCCTTCTCAACTGAACGACACCGAGGAAGCTCCGTTGCTCCCACTGAGTTGATGGACGAGGACCCTCCACCTGTGGGTTCCAGTGGCTGTCCTCTCTCGACGGCTCGCCCCGAGCGGCCGTCGAGGTGAGTGTTTCACCTTCAGTCTCCGGTGATCCTAAATTTTATGGCCCTTTTACAATGAAATATCCGTGGCCTTCGCTATAACAGGGTGGACCTCCAGCTGCTTCGGCACTCGCAATGTCCGCTTGAAGTCTGCCTCCAAGAAACCAAGCTACACCCTCAAGACCATTTTGCTCTTTCCCATTTTACTTCACTGTGGATGGACCTTCCCCTCACAGCGGGGATTCTTGTCCATGGTGGGGTCTTGCTGCTTCTACAAGATAATGTTTCTCATGGTCCTATCCCCTTACATACCCACCTGCAAGCAGTTGCTGCTCGTGTTTTCCTTCTCGAATTTACCTTTTTCCTCTGTACCATTTATATCCGTTTGTCTTCTGTTGACACTAGGGCGGACCTGACGCAGCTGGTTGGGCAGCTTCCTGTACCCTTTCTGCTTCTCGGTGACACCAATGCCCATCATCCTCTTTGGGGCTCGCCTGTCGCCTGCCCTAGAGGTTCTCCTTTGGCGGGTCTTCTTAATCATCTTAAACTTGTGTTCCTTAACACCGGCGAAGCCACGTTTCTCTCTGATTCCACGCACACTTATTCCCACTTAGGTCTCTCGATCTGCTCTGCCCAGCTCGCTCGACGTCTCGAGTGGTGTGCTGTTTCCGATGCTTACTAGAGTGACCACTTCCTTTGTGTGACTCGCCTGCACAGTTATACCCCGCCACAGCGGCCCGATTATTGGAAATTCTCTCTTGCTGACTGTAGACTCTACTCATCCTTGGCAGTCTTTGACGAACGGCCGTTTCCCAGCTGTGATGATCAGATCGAGCACCTCCTGGACGTTATTCTCTCTTCTAGCGAAACCTCTACCGCTCGTACTACTACTTCTCCCCGTCGGGTCCCGCTCCCTTGGTGGACTGTGGAGTACGGCAGTGGGATTCGTGCCCGACGACGTGCGCTTCATTGCTTTCACCGTCATCCTACATTAACGAACTGCATCGACTAAAAGCAACCTCGTGCGCAGTGCCGTCGCACTCTATCGAGGAAAGCAAGAAAGCATGCTGGGTTTCCTTCACCAGCTAGTCCAATAGTTTTATTCCGTCCTCTCTCGTTTGGGGTGGCCTGCGCCAGTTTCCTGGAACTACCGCCCACTCCCCGATCCCTGGTCTGCCTGTGGCGGGAAACGTCAAAGTCGACCCTGTAGCTGTTTCCAACGCTTTGGGTCAATACTTTGCGGAGGTTTCAAGCTCCATCCACTACCATCCTGCCTTCCTTCCTCGGAAGCAGGCGGAGGAGGCTCGTGCGATCTCTTTTCTCTCCTTGAATCGAGAGTTCTACAATACTCCTTTTACTATGACGGAGCTCGAGCGTGCTCTCTCCTCATCCAGGTCTTTTGCTCCTGGGCCCGAAACAATCCACGTCCTCATGCTGCAGAATATTTCTTCTGCGGTTAAACGCTTTCTCCTCGATACCTACAACCGTATTTGGACTGACCGTGCATTGGCGTGAAGCTACTATTGTTTCCCTATCTATGCCTGGTAATGATAAATCTTTTCCTTCCAGTTATCGCCTAATTTCCCTTACCAGCAGCGTTTGTAAGGTGGTGGAACGCATGATAAGTGGTCGATTAGTGTGGTGGCTCGAGTCACACCATCTTCTCACTAATGCTCAGTGTGGGTTCCGAAAGCGCCGCTCAGCGGTTGATCATCTGGTCACCCTGTCGACGTTCATCATGAATAATTTTCTGCAGAAGCGTCAAACAGTGGCCGTGTTCTTTGATTTCGAGAAATTCTATGTATGATACCTGTTGGCGGACAGGCATTCTACGTATTATGAGGCCTTCGCGGTCGTCATCCCACTTTTCTCCGGGAATTTTTAACAGATTGAATTTTCTGGGTACTTGTGGGTTCCTCCTTATCCCACACCTTTCCACAGGAGAATGGGCTGCCTCAGGGCTCCGTACGGACTGTCATCCTGTTCGCCATAGCCATCAACCCAATTACAGACTGCCTTCCCGCTGGCGTTTACGGCTCTCTTTTCGTTGACGACTTTGCTGTTCATTGCAGCTCCCAGATGACGTGTCTCCTGTAACGCTGTCTTCAACGTTGCCTGGATCGTCTCTATTCGTGGATGGCACAAATGGATTCCTCTTTTCTGCTACCAAATCCATTTGCTTCAACTTCTGGCGGTACAAGGCGTTTCTTCCACTGTCTTTGAGACTGGGCCAAAATGCTCTCCCGTTCTTGGATGAAACTAAGTTCTTGGGGCTTACGTTGGATAGGAAACTCAGTTGTTCTCCTCACCTGTCCTACCTAGCTCCACGCTGCACCCACTCCTTTGTGTACTGAGTGGTACCTCTTGGGGAGCTGACCAGACTGTCCTCCTCCGCCTCTCTCGATCTCTTGTCCGATCCAAGTTGGATTATGGATGCATGGTCTATTCCTCTGCACGGCCGTCTATCTTACGCTGTCTAAATACAAACCACCATTATGGGAGGCGTATCACCACTGGTGCCTTCCCTACTAGCCCAGTTGACATCTTAACATCTACATCTACGTGATTACTCTGCTATTCACAATAAAGTGCCTGGCAGAGGGTTCCGTGAACCACCTTCAAGATGTCTCTCTACCGTTGCACTCTCCAACGGCACGCAGGAAAAACGAGCACTTAAATTTTTCTGTGCGAGCCCTGATTTCTCTTATTTTATCGTGATAATCATTTCTCCCTATGTAGAGTGTCAACAGAATGTTTTCGCAATCGGAGGAGAAAACTGGTGATTGAAATTTCGTGAGAAGATCCCGTAGCAACGAAAAACGCTTTTGTTTTAATGATTGCCACTCCAATTCACCTACCA
This sequence comes from Schistocerca gregaria, assembly GCF_023897955.1. Taxonomy (NCBI): domain Eukaryota; kingdom Metazoa; phylum Arthropoda; class Insecta; order Orthoptera; family Acrididae; genus Schistocerca; species Schistocerca gregaria. The sequence continues at coordinate 338,278,644 of NC_064925.1, read as the reverse complement.
TGGTAGCCGGACGGAGTGGTCGAGTGGTTCTAGGCGCTACAGTCTGGAACTGCGCGACCGTTACGGTCGTAGGTTCGAATCCTGCCTTGGGTGTGGATGTCTGTGATTTCCTTAGTTAGGTTTAAGTAGTTTTAAGTTCTAGGGGACTGATGACCTCAGAAGTTAAGTCCCATAGTGCTCAGAGCCATTTGAACCATTAGAATCTATCATGTCTGTAAAACTATCTCCCCTATTTCGCGATAGTAATTGAGAGTCTATACGCAGAAGCCGGTGAACTACCACAGTCATACGGGCGAGACATCCTACTCAGTAGGTATGCGTGTCGGCTTTCTTCCATGCCAGGCCACCCAATCTTCGACCCTTTTTTTGATGACATCATAGACCACCAATACTAGATGTACGTTTTTTCTCTGCGGCCTCCCAGCGTCCGCTTTCGTCCCCTGCTTCAGCAGCTGCAGTTCACACTTCCTGCCACTTTCCGAATGGGTGAGAGCCCTTCACCATCTTGGCTTCAGGCACAGGTTTATGTTCATTTTGACCTCAGCTCGTTCCCGAAGGATTCAACTCTCTAGCTGACCTAATGCAGCAAATTTCTCGAACTTCACTCACAACTTGCCGCCGATAGCATATTTTCGTACCCTGGTGGTTCCAAGTCCGCCCACGGTGTTGGCTGTGATTTTGTAGTCGGGGATGGTAAGTTTCAATACCGGCTTCTCGACCAGTGCACAATTATACCGCAGAGCTTTTTGCCTTCTATCAGGTTGTTCACTACGTCCGGAGGCACCAGCTCGCTCGCTGTGTGATGTGCTTTGACTCCCTCAGTGCCCTTCAGAGTCTGGATGATCCAGATCCAGTCCACCCCATCTTCCGACGGATCCAGGACTGCCTCCATTTGTTCCCGGATGGGGGAGCCCAAGATATCTTCGTGTGGGTTCCTGGCCATGTTGGTGTGTCTGGGAATGACGCTGCTGATGCTGCAACCAAGGCCGCATTCCATCTCGGTCGGCCAGCCTCTTACTCTGTTCCCTCGCAAGACATTCGTAATTTTCTCTATCGGCGTATCACGTCACTTTGGCATGATCATTGGTGCTCCCTTCATGGGAACAAACTCATAGCAGTCAAACCTCTCCCAACAGCCTGGTCGACTTCCTTCCGAACGTCTCGCCGTGAGGAAATAATGTTAGCTCTGTTGCAAATAGGGCACTGCCGCTTTAGTCACCGCCACTTGTTGAGTTGCGACCCTCCACCCAGCTGTCCTTCCTGTAGCCAGCCATTAACAGTCAGACATTTCCCGAACCTCTGCCCCTGTTTTAGCCACTTACGTCTCAGGGTCGGGCTGCCGCCCGCTTCGCCGGACATTTTAGCGGATGACGTAAGAGCTGTGGCTCTCGTATTAAGTTTTTTTAAAAGCACTAATATAGAAAAAGAGATTTGATTTCTACCTGGTGACTCGGAGTTTCCTGTCGACGTCTTTTAGATACTCTTCCGTAGCGCCTTGACGTTTTACATTTGTATTTTCTTCCTTTCTGTATTGGACCTGGAAACTGTTTTTTACCCTTCCGTTCTCAGCATTCTATGGTTCTATGCTGGGCGCTTATGACCTTAAATGCTTTGCGCCCTAAAACCCCACGAGAAAGCTACCTCCCAGAGCAATCAAAAAACCATTTTTATTGTCATACGCTTCTAATTTCGTCTTTTCATAACACCTGGAGCACAGAGACTGTCGTTACATCCTGCCTTGACAAGACAGCAGAAAGAGGCACACGATGTTACGTTCAAGTACAACGGTGTGCACAAAAGCAGCACCACGCCACCTTTTCGGACTAGTCTCTGTTCTGCGATGGACATATCCGCGTGTAGAGGTTCCGAGGAGAACTAACGTTGTCTGACTGCATTCGTTATCATCACAAATACGTAGCACAGTAGGAGGTACCACTGAGTGTACAACTCCGTTACCTGTGGTTGAATCGGTTTCGCCCGTAGATTTTCAAGTAGATGTGATTTAGAAATGCTTAGAACATCGTTACCTGCTCATCGTTAGCTGTTTGTTTTGTATTGCGTACCTGGTCAGTATTATAAACATAAACAAGCTAACAATATAATGATACTAAAATCTGTGATTACTTCCTCAGATCTTACCTTTTCTCAGCATTTACGTTACTTTTTGCTTGTCGCTCTGTGAATTGATTGGGAGGAGCGTGGGGTGGGGAGGGGAAGGGGTGGAGGGTGTGACATTGACACATACATGAATAAAATGGCAAAGGGTCGTTCTATGACTAGTTTGGCAATATCCTTAGTGCCACCTGTGCACCTTCGTTAAGCACGATAAAAATAAATCTGTTCATTGACAACCTTTCAATGATTCCTTGGAGTCTGTGGGCAGACAACACCACGATACACCTTAGATTCTGTATTCCCGCAAGCAGGTGCTACAGCAACAATGTAACTGTGTAGTACACTCAACTGTGGCATGTCGAAGGTGTTGACTCCCCGAAGGTGCTTAGGTATAGGTCAAGGGTTGTCTTTGCATAGACACATTTCTAAAGTGCTCAGCAAAGGCGTGTGTGTGTGCGCCAGAGAGTGTTGCGAAACTGTGGGAGCCGAGCGTCGAGTGGTCGGGGTGGATGAGGGTGGCTTCTTAGAGGGACCTGCTGCAGTTTTACTCTTGTACTCGTACCAATGTCGGACATCCTGTTTTTCTAGCAGAGAGAAACTAATTAGGAGGATAGTGGGTTTGTGTGTCCCATCTGGTACGATGATGGTCTCATTTGACATTAATAATTTGTACTCGTGTATACCCTCTGATCAGGCCGTTAGTAGATCTATTGTTGGAGACAACCTCACACATTACAGTGAGAGGCCGGGAGATGAAAGTGATGATATTTTGTGTCTCATTCATTTAGTACTCGGTTTTAATTACTTTAGATCTGAGGATGATTTATATCTTCACGTTGTACACGTTGGCCAGCATATTTGTTTTGTTATAAATGTAGTCATGGGTCACAAATATTTTATTAATCAGGTAATTAGCATCGGTCAGCATGGCATTCTCACATGTTGTCATAAAATGCAATTCGGCGAAATACATATGATATTATATGAAGTTGGCATAACACGTCATGTGGACGTATGGACAAATCCATTATCAAAATTAATTAATTTTGTAAAATTTATTAATTACTGAATGGTAAACGGTATGGGTCATATAGACATTTATGGTAACTGTATTAATGAGAATTATTATCTATGATTCTTTTATATATAGAGGAGACAATGTACTCTCTTTCTCTCGTTCGTCATCTCTTTTCCGTAAATGTGACAATAGCTTATGTAGCAATATCAGATATTTAACTATATATGTAAGGAATTAATTTTTTAAATAGATAATTTTTTGAAACTGGTTGTTTCATGGCATTATTCCGTAGTTTTGTGTGCCCTTAGTCAAACACCTGTGTTACTTCAGCATTCATAGCAGGCAGACGGAGAAAAAATCTAGCAGCGCCTGATCGACCAAATCGCCACCACTGAGCGGCAAAATTGAATTTAAAAATTTTTCCTTCCAACAACCATCGTATTAGTTCAACAAATACTGATACTTTCAAGTTTGTTTGTGTGGCCGTCTTCCGCAGCAAGCATATAAGTACTTGTTTTGTAAAAATAAAAGGAAAAGGCAGTTTTATTTATACAAAACTAATACTTTCTTTCACAGTATTAGGTGGACCTGCTGAAACCAATATTTAATGGTGTTTTTCCAAATAGGTGAAGTTGTGTTGGTGGCCTGGCTACGTGTAACAAAGAGTCATTACAATTATTCTCTCTGTTAAATAGTATAAGAGCAACTAAATGAGAATTGGAGTTAACCCAAGACGTTTGTTATTCATTTTCGGTGTGAGATTTTATATGAAATTTTGTGTTATAATACCTGTCTACGACGTAGTGCGTTAGTACCAGCCACAGACGTGTGTTATCCCCTGGTTTTAAAATCATACTCTTATGCTAGTTATGCTAGCTAAGGCAGAAAGTATTGTTAATTGTGGTAATTTATAACAAGGCTCAGTGAAATAATCGTGTAGCAAGTTAATAACCGGCACGTGACGTAAACATGCTCAAACCAAACGAAAATACATCAGACCCCATTTCTATTAATGAACTTTAACTAAGGCAAACCTAAAAAGCTAAATAATATCCAAGAGTAGTCATCAATTATCATTAAAACATTATCTTATTAAAAATAACATTTTAGAAACATTATGTCAATTATGACCATCAACGGATCTGACTGAATCATTACATTACATAATGACTGTACCATCTATATACGCAATGACACCAATTACGCATTGTACTGGATTCACTCAGGTGGCATGGCTCACCGATATTAATTACCTTATTAATAAAAAGACCTAAAGTAATTAAAACCGAGTACTAAATGAATGAGACACAAAATATCATCACTTTCATCTCCCGGCCTCTCACTGTAATGTGTGAGGTTGTCTCCAACAATAGATCTAGATTTGTTACAAAACAAATATTTACTAGAAGGCTGTGAACCCTTATTGCGAATAAGTCGCAATTCGTCAATATATTTATGAATAGTTTGGGTTATCGCGTATTTACTGAGTTGACTAGTTTTTCTGAGAAAATGGTACTGTGGTCACAGTATGTTTATGACATTTTCCGTGTATATAACGGACCCATTTCTGAATGTAACTATTTTCTTCACCACATTAATGGCCTCTATGAAAGTCACAATTGACTACTGAACATAGGTCTAATAACACTTTGCAGTTTTTTGAACACATTTCTGCGTGATTCTTTTACTTTTAATGTTTATCGGAAGCCAGCCACATCGGAAATAGTGATGCATAGCTCGTCCAGTGATGCTTTCCATTACAAACAGGCTGCATTTAATGCTATGCTCTTGATGCTGCATAACTCCCCACCGTCAGTAGACGCATTCAACCGCGAGTATAGATTGATACAATGGATGCCAACAAGACTTGGTACGGAATGTTAATAGAAGCATTGTTACCTAACTTTAAAGGTCCCTCAATTCCACCCTTACCCGGGAAGAGAAGGTAATTACATTTGATAAATAACCGGTAAGACAGTTCCGTATCATTGGATTCTATACTATAGTAGCATTTCACGTGGAATTGGCAAGCATATTTCTACTCGCAAAATATTCCAGGCATATTACATCCACAGAAATAACGGACAGAGGATCAGACGCGATGAAAAAATGAAGGGTGATCCTTTTAATTCTGCGAGGGTTTATAGAATTACGTGTAATGGCTGCCCGTACAAAGATATCGGCCAGAATGGTACAACATTTGAGGTCAGATTTCGGGAACATTCACCTGGCTTGGGCTCTAACTCAGCTTCGGATATCCATTTTTCTGAAACGGGTTACCAGTTTTTCATCCAACGTTTCATTATTGCTTATGAATCGCGAGGACAATGTCTTTAATGTTCTAGAAGAACTAGAGGTTTACATGTTTTTAAAGCAATCTTCTCGTCATACATCCAGCACCCAAGTTGGATTGATGCATAAATTTATCTCAGCTAATTTTGACTGTCTCAATGGATAACCCGCCACATTTACTGTTTGCACATTGTCTCCACCCCCCTCCCGCGTCATCAGTTCCCCCCACAGACTGATACTTTGTGGGTCCCTCCCCTTATATTTTTAATATTTTTATAGTTTCGCACATTACGCCATTTATGTCTCTTAGTGCTGACTCCACGCCCCTCCTATCCGTATCCTCCACCGGGGATGACACGGCGGTCGCATGGTCCTGGTAGGCCACTCTTGGCCTGAAGACGTAGTGCTTTTTTTTGCTAGCGTACAACTTTTAATCACGTGTGCACCCGATTGCTATAATTTGTCTCACACTCAGAGCTAATCCTAGCGCTTCCCAGCATGCGCCATCTGTCTAGAGGCGCATCATATCGTATCCCAGCAAGAAAAGTGACACAAGGTAGAAAGAACAGCAATGTATAGTTTGACACTTAAAAATATGTGTGAAGTGTCCCAACGTGCACGAAAGACGCCACACCTCTACCTCGCAATTTGCCCACTTCAGGAGAGTTCCGCCGTTTTTGATGTAGGCTACTTCATGATCCACCAAAGCAAGAAAAGTGTTTCATCAGTGGCTGCTGCTGTCAGGCGTCCATTGCCTGATGCAGGCTCGAATGTGGCATTATAAAAAACACACTATATATATATATATATATATATATATATATATATATATATATATATATATATATATATATATGTGTGTGTGTGTGTGTGTGTGTGTGTGTGTGTGTGTGTGTGACAGCTGCCACTCTCGCAGGCATACGTTCAAACAAGTGCTGGAAGGTTCCTTGGTGAGTGGCAGCCCATTCTTCACTAAGTGCTGCACTACGGAGAGGTATCTATGTCGGTCGGTAAGGTGTGTCACCAAGTTGGCGTTCCAAAATGTCTCAAACGTGTTCTATAGGATTCAGGTCAGGACTCTTTGCAGGACAGTCCATTACAGGGCTGCTATTGTCGTGTAAACACTCCGCCACAGGCCTTGCGATATGAACAGGAGCTCGATCGTGTTGAAAGATGCAATCACCATCCCCGAATTGCTCTTCAACAGTAGGAAGCAAGAAGACGCTTAAAACATCAATGTAGGCCTTTGCTGTGACAGTGACACGCTGAGCAACAAGGGGTGCAAGTCTCCTCCATAAAAAACACGACCACTCCATAACACCTATGCCTCCGAGTTTTACTGTTGGCACTGTACCTGCTGGCAGATAACGTACACAGGGCATTCGCTATACTCACACCCTGACATCGAATCGCCACATTGTGTACCGTGATTCGTTACTCCACCCAACGTTTTTCCACTGTTTCAATCGTCAAATGTTTACGCTCCTTACAGCAAGCCAGGCGTCGTTTGTCATTTACCGACATAACGTGTGGTTTATGAGCAGCCGCTCGTCCATGAATTTCAAGTTTTCTCACCACCCGCATAACTATCATAGTACATGCAATGGATCCTGATACAGTTTGGAATTCCAGTGTGATGGTCTGAATAGATGTCTGCCTTTTACACATTACGACCGTCTTCAACTATCGGCGGTCTCTGTCAGTTAACAGACGAGGTCGACTGTACGCTTTTGTACTGTACGTATCCCTTCACGTTTCCACTTCGCCATAACATCGTAAACAGTGGACCCACGGATGTTTAGGAGTGTGGAAATATCGCGTACAGACTTAAGGCACAAGTGGCATCCAATTATCTGATCACGTTTGAAATCCGTGAGTTACGCTCGGTCACAATGTCTAATGACTACAGAGATCGCTGATATGGAGTACGTGGCAGTAGGTGGCAACACAATGCAACTAATATGAAAAACATATGTTTTGGGTGATGTCCGGATACTTTTGGACACATTATAAATGTATTGCAACCATGAATAGCTCCGAAAGTATGATAGGCGCTCAATACTTTGAGAGAAAAAAGTTGTGTGGGACAATGGGGGCCATAATAGGACGCTGGTTTTTTCTTGCTAGGTGGCGTCGTGGCAGAGATACAAGAGTCAACTCTGTTTTTTTTTCTTTTTTTCTTTTTTTTAATGGGATGCTATAGTTTGGTGCTTATTTTCTAATATCGGCTACCGAGACGAATCCAGTGATGTGCAACAGTAAGGTCTCTGAAGGTCAACGAAGGCCAAAAAGTTGGCATGAACGTCTATTACAGAAGGTGTTGGGAGTCATGACCATTGGCATGAATGCAGTTATTCTCGACCTATCATACACATATTTAAATGTACGACTTTTACGGTGAGGACGTTGAGGATATCTTCCAGCGTATGTCTCTAGCTCTCACTCAATTTCACTGGCTTTCTCCGTAAATGAGAAGCATATCGACTTATTCTTCGAAGGAATACATCATTCACATAGGCTTGATTCGACGATACTAGTCTTACCGTTCCCATTATTGTATTGCGAAACCGTCGAATGGCCTTTACATGTCAATGGCACGTTATATGGATACGCCGTATTCGGCGAATATTTACTGTTTGCACGATATACGAGAGAGAATTGACACAGCATGTGCTTGGATAATTTCCGATGTGGTAAGGAATACCACACAATACATGATAAGAAGATTGCAGGACTGCATTGAAAGCAATGGTCATTACTTCCAACACCTTCTGTAATAGACGTTCATGCCAACTTTTTGGCCTTCGTTGACCTTCAGAGACCTTACTGTTGCACATCACTGGATTCGTCTCGGTAGCCGATGTTAGAAAATAAGCACCAAACTATAGCATCCCATTAAAAAAGAAAAAAAAGAGAATAAAAAACAGAGTTGACTCTCGTATCTCTGCCACGACGCCACCTAGCAAGAAAACACCAACGTCATATAATGGCCCCCGTTGCCCCATGCAACTTATGTCCCACAAACGTTTCAGCTACCATCATACTTTCGGAGTTGTTCTAGGTGACAACAGTTAGTGATTTACAGTATATATATACAGGGTATCCCGTTTATCTTAACTACCCTAAATAACTGTTTGTCCATATGCAAATTACAAAAACTTTCAAACAAATGTTCTTTAGCCGTCAGAGGGACATCAATTAGCAAGCTTGCCTTCGTTATAGCTTTGTTTTTGTTTTTTTCAAATATTTGAATAGCGGTGTGACTTTTTTAAAATGGCACCCTGTATTTTTCTTCGGTAATACATTTCCTCTCCTAAAGACCTATTCAAAAATGTATCACACTATACCATTCACTGAAACACAACACTGACGTTAACGCGCCCAGCGCTTACTGCAGGTACTCGGGGTAATAGAACCACGTGCTGACATTGACAGAGGACAAATGTAAAAATAAGTAGAATGCACACCCCTCATTACGTCAACCATCCTCAGTTGAAGAATTGTGATAAATTAATATACACTCCTGGAAATGGAAAAAAGAACACATTGACACCGGTGTGTCAGACCCACCATACTTGCTCCGGACACTGCGAGAGGGCTGTACAAGCAATGATCACACGCACGGCACAGCGGACACACCAGGAACCGCGGTGTTGGCCGTCGAATGGCGCTAGCTGCGCAGCATTTGTGCACCGCCGCCGTCAGTGTCAGCCAGTTTGCCGTGGCATACGGAGCTCCATCGCAGTCTTTAACACTGGTAGCATGCCACGACAGCGTGGACGTGAACCGTATGTGCAGTTGACGGACTTTGAGCGAGGGCGTATAGTGGGCATGCGGGAGGCCGGGTGGACGTACCGCCGAATTGCTCAACACGTGGAGCGTGAGGTCTCCACAGTACATCGATGTTGTCGCCAGTGGTCGGCGGAAGGTGCACGTGCCCGTCGACCTGGGACCGGACCGCAGCGACGCACGGATGCAAGCCAAGACCGTCGGATCCTACGCAGTGCCGTAGGGGACCGCACCGCCACTTCCCAGCAAATTAGGGACACTGTTGCTCCTGGGGTATCGGCGAGGACCATTCGCAACCGTCTCCATGAAGCTGGGCTACGGTCCCGCACACCGTTAGGCCGTCTTCCGCTCACGCCCCAACATCGTGCAGCCCGCCTCCAATGGTGTCGCGACAGGCGTGAATGGAGGGACGAATGGAGACGTGTCGTCTTCAGCGATGAGAGTCGCTTCTGCCTTGGTGCCAATGATGGTCGTATGCGTGTTTGGCGCCGTGCAGGTGAGAGCCACAATCAGGACTCCATACGACCGAGGCACTCAGGGCCAACACCCGGCATCATGGTGTGGGGAGCGATCTCCTACACTGGCCGTACACCTCTGGTGATCGTCGAGGGGACACTGAATAGTGCACGGTACATCCAAACCGTCATCGAACCCATCGTTCTACCATTCCTAGACCGGCAAGGGAACTTGCTGTTCCAACAGGACAATGCACGTCCGCATGTATCCCGTACCACCCAACGTGCTCTAGAAGGTGTAAGTCAACTACCCTGGCCAGCAAGATCTCCGGATCTGTCCTCCATTGAGCATGTTTGGGACTGGATGAAGCGTCGTCTCACGTGGTCTGCACGTCCAGCACGAACGCTGGTCCAACTGAGGCGCCAGATGGAAATGGCATGGCAAGCCGTTCCACAGGACTACATCCAGCATCTCTACGATCGTCTCCATGGGAGAATAGCAGCCTGCATTGCTGCGAAAGGTGGATATACACTGTACTAGTGCCGACATTGTGCATGCTCTGTTGCCTGTGTCTATGTGCTTGTGGTTCTGTCAGTGTGATCATGTGATGTATCTGACCCCAGGAATGTGTCAATAAAGTTTCCCCTTCCTGGGACAATGAATTCGCGGTGTTCTTATTTCAATTTCCAGGAGTGTACTTAGCTTCAAAAAGTTTTTTACCTTTATCTTTGAATTTTTTTTATTTTCTTTGTTGGTTTAAAGATTTTATTTATCGCATTTATTTAGTGAAATTTTTTAAGAAAAGTGAATAGAAGAGTTTAACTTCTAGTTTTATGTTTTCAAAACATATGCTTTTCCTAAGCTAATTAACTTATTATTCCTTAATTAGCTTTCACCAAGGAAGATAAGGTAGAAATGCTATTCATCTGTGGGGAATGTAAGTTTGCAGAACAGTAATTGCATACCGGTTTCTTACGTATGGGTACATTTATTACAGTAGTTTAGCCCTTTTAAATAGTGTTGTGTAGAGCAGGTATAGAGTATGGGTTAGTGGTTAGGTTAGTGTTTTTTAGCGTCCCGTCGAAAACGAGGTCATTAGAGACGGAGCGTAAGCTCGGGTTAGGGAAGGATAGGGAAGGAAATCGGCCGTGTCCTTTCAAAGGAACCATCCCGGCATTTGCCAGAAACGATTTAGGGAAATCACGGAAAACCTAAATCAAGATGGCTGGAGACGGGATTGAACCGTCGTCCTCCCGAATGCGAGACCAGTGTGCTCACCAGTGCGTATAGAGCAAGAATTGTACTTCATACAAACTGCATCGACATAACGTTTCTTTTATTGTTGTTGTTGAAGGTAGGCGAAATGCTACGCAGGCACCAGAACTGTACAAAGAGCGATATTCTGATAAGAACCCACCTTCCCAACGAATGTTTTCTCTTGTTGCGACGCTCCAGGAAACGAAGTTTCAACCCACGACAACGCAATCGTCGTAGCAGTCTTACAGACGAAGCCGCCGAAATTGCTGTTCTCGCTTCCGTTGCTATGAATCCACCTGTGAGCACACGACAGCTTGCACACAAGATTGGCATTCCTAAAAGCAGGGTACATCGTATTCTTACATGTCACCGATTCCATCTTTACCACGTACACCTACATCAAGAATGCATGGGACTGATTTCCAGAATTGTGTACAGTTCTCTCAGAGGGCGCAGCAGCAAATCTTCGCCAACCCGAACTTTTTCTCCAATGTTCTATTCAACGATGACTTTTCCTTCTGAAACAAAGGACAGGTAAACACAAGGAAAATGCATTATTGGTCCAGAGACAACGCACGATGGCTTACGGAGGTGGAACATCAGCGTCAATAGAGGGTTAACGTCTGGAGTTGGATGCTTGGTACTACAATTATTGGCCCTTATTTCATCAATGGTTGTCTAAGCGGCACAGCGTATGCCAAATTCCTCAGACGAATTCTTCCTCTTCTGGATGAAGTGCTGCTAAGAACAGAATGCTTATGTGGTACAAACACGATGGATGTCCAGCACATAGTGTCTTGCGTGCACGTCGTGTTGTGAACCGAAGGTATCCTGCCAGATAGATTGGTCGAGGAGTAACAGTTACTTGGACTGCTGGCTCTCCTGATTTAAATCGTCTAGACTTTTTCTTTGGGGTTGCATTAAAGACGTTGTCTATCGCGATATTCCAACAACTCCAGAGGACATGCAGGAACGTATCGTACTTGCTTGTAATTATCTTCAACTGGCAACATTGGAAGCAGTGAACAATTCTTTCATTTAACGAGTGCACCGGTGTATCAGTGTCCAGGGTCACCACTTTCAGCCAAAAAATGGCCCCGAGCACTATGGGACTTAACATCTGAGGTCATCAGTCACCGAACTCAGAACTATTTAAACCTAGCTAACCTAAGGACATCACACACATCCATGCTCGAGGCAGGATTCGAAACTGCGACCGTATCGGTCGCGAGGTTCCAGACTGAAGCATCTACAACCACTCGGCCACATTGGCCGAACCACTTTGAGTACCTTTGAATGTTCTACTCCTGGGCAATGGTACAGGAGAGTCAAATTCAATTTTGTGTTACGTTTATACTTCCTTTTCATTTGCTTTCTGACAACTCCAGCAAGTGGAAGAGTTGTGATCCCGGGCTTAATGTCATTGTTCTGTTATGTAATTAATAACGTTGTTTTTCAGTGTATGGTACACTGTGATACATTTTTGAATAGGTCTTTAGGAGAGCAAATGAACTGCCGAATAAAAAGTACAGGGTGCCATGTAGAAAAGTCATACCGCTGTTCCTATTTGTGTAAAAAACAGAGCTACAACGAAGGCAATCATGCTGATTGATGTCCCCCGGACGGATAAAGAACATTTGCTTGAAAAATTTTGTAGTTTGGATCTGGACAAATGGTTATTTTGGGTGGTCACGATAAATGGGACACCCTGTATATAGCGTGTTGAGAAGTGATAGTCATTATTAAGGGATGTGACATGAATGACCATTCGAAACAAAAAATTCAAGTAAACACGGGCTCTAAAACGCATACCTTAAGAGCTATGAGCAAATCCTGATCTTCGATAGTGGTCCAACTAAAACAAATTTCTTTACGTACTACACGAGTATGTAATAAAAAATGGGGTTCCTATTTAAAAAACGCAGCTGATATCCATTTGACCTATGGCAGGGCTATCTAGCGGGCCAACCATAGCGCCAACTGGTTTCCCCTTTCAAGTTAGACAAGTTTCGTTCTTTGTAGTCTTTTCGTTTGACGCTTATTTCGTGAGATATTTGGCCTGGTCACTACCAAGGGACCACCCACATATATATTGTCGCATTCTGCATGTTGCATTCTGTAAATGCCATATGCCTTAATATCTGTATCTTGTGTCTTATATTACGTGTAAGCTTCCTGTTTAAGTTGTTGTTGCTGAGTCTGATTTTTATATCTACGTTTTTTAATAACCTTGCTAATTTATCTGACATTGTACCAAGATATGACACGTTTATCTATATAACTGCTGGAATGCTGTCACTTGTGAATTCAGTGTGATGTTGTTTCTTCAGTTTTTTTTATCTGTTGTGACATGATTAATGAGTGAAGGATCATATCCTTTTTTTATTTCCGTACAATTGATGGTTTGGGTTTCTTGTTGGACTTCTGTATGTCTAACTGGAAATTTGTGGGCTCTGTACAGCGTTGATCTATATGTAGCCTCCTCTTGTCGGAGGTTCGAATCCTCCCTCGCGCATGGGTGCGGGTGTTGTCTTTAGCGTGTGTTAAAGTTAGATTAAGTTGTGTGTAAGCTTAGGGTCTGATGACCTTACCACAAATTTCCAGTTTTATATGTAGGTTTTTTGGGGTAGAGGGATGTGTGGAGCAATTTGTTATGATGGTGTGCGTACTAGAAGGTTTCCTGTTTTGATATTTTCATGTCAAGAAAACCTATGATGCAAATCTCTTCATGCTCAAGGGCGAATTGGATATTTTTTATGCAGGCTACTGAGTTCATTAAAAATTTCTAATTCTTAATCATCAGTGCTGTCAAGTAGAATGAGCGTGTGATCTACATACCTCTAAGTATCTGCGAATAAAGTGAAAAACAGACCAGAAATTGAGCGATGTATCTTGTTACTTGTTAAGAAGCAGCATGCAAAACAAAACAAAAAAATAAAAATAAAAAAAAAATGCTCACCGCGATGTGCAGACACAAAAATCGCCTTTTCACCTAGAAAGTGTTACAGATAGAGAGAGGTAAAGCAGAGACGGACTGCGAGTAAAAGCGGCCACAACAGATCAATAATTCGTGCACTGCCACGGAAAACAGGCGCGCCTCGTCCAAGCGCGTGCAGACGTTGTTTCTCCATTAAGCGACCTGTATCCGCGGCTGGAGGTCGGAGAGGTCGAGTCAAATGCATCACAGCGGCGGGAAGTACATCGATACTGGAACAGACAGCATAAGGTTTGCCTAGCCCAGTCGCAGATTCGACGGGCTGGGATGCAACCACAGGACGGCAGGGTTGCTGCTTACGTCAGATATTTTATGTGGATGCGTTAATTAAGCTAATCTGCAGAAACCCGGAATCAGCAGAAGACTCGGGCGACATTTTATAAAATACGCTCAGGTCCAGAAAATGAACTGCATGTAGTTTCTTCACCACTTAGCAGCAAGTCCATAGCCTCCGATTTTAATGGTAAGCTGCGAAGGAGTCTGTCAGGTGTGTAATAAGTCTGATTAACTGTCTCCACTTCCCACGAAGTTATGCTGACGTTCAAAAAACGTTGGTTTTTGAGTGAAAACATAGACCCGTCGTCTTGTATGGTCAGTTTTTTCTCTTGCACATACCTTTTCAATGGTTCCAGGAGGAAGCTAGCCGAGAGAATATGAAATGTGTCACAGGAGGACCAATCAGTACTCATGGTCATGACAGGAAAGATCATTAGAAGCCAAAAAGGCTTAGGTTCTATACTGCATACCTTAAGAGCTATGAACCGAGTGAGGTAGCGCAGTGATTAGCACACGGGGCTCGCATTTCGGACGACAACGGTTCATACTCCCCACCGGCCATCCTGATTCAGGTTTTCCGTGATTTTCCTGTATCGCTTAAGGTAAATTACGGGATGGATCATCTGAAAGAGTACGGTCACTTTCCTTTTCCATCCTTTCCTGACCCAGGATTGTGCTCCGTCTATAATGATCTCGATGTCGACGTGACGTTTACCATTTATGTCAACCTCCTCCTCCTCCTCGGGAGCTATGAGGTCTTCTTCAACTTCGAAACTGTGAAACAAATCTCTTTGCTTTCCGCGTGTTTCAAGGCGGTCGTGTTGACCAAAACAAGAAATAAAAAGTCCGGTTCAAAAATTGAAATGGCTCCAAGCCCTATGGGAGTTAACATCTGAGGTCATCATTCCCCTAGACTTACAACAACTTAAATCTAACTAACCTAAGGACATCACATACATCCATGCCCGAGGCAGGATTCGAACCTGCGACCGCAGCAACGGCGTGGTTCCGGACTGAAGCGCCTAGAGCCGCTCGGCCACAGCGGCCGGCAAAAGTCCGGTAAATATGGGCTCATCCACTTATTCCTATCATATTATGCAAATAAATTCACTTCACTTGCATACTTGCACACTATACGTTGTGAACAATAGCCTAAGTCACCACTATCACAGTGAGAGAGTTCTCCAACACCAACGTCTTGTTGGCTTCGTGGTACCTCTCTCATCACGTTATCTGCTGACTGCGATATCTGTCAGTTTAAAATTCGCTGGACGACTATTTCACCTTATGCCCGTATCTTCTTTAACGCAGTCGCAAATGGCCAGAACGAAATTTTGCTAATAAGAGTGAAGCTTATCACATAACTAATGAGGAGGTACTGAATAGGATTGGGGAGAAGAGAAGTTTGTGGCACAACTTGACGAGAAGAAGGGATCGGTTGGTAGGACATGTTCTGAGGCATCAAGGGATGGAGGGCAGCGTGGAGGGAGACGAAGAGATGAATACACCAAGCAGATTCAAAAGGATGTAGGTTGCAGTAGGTACTGGGAGATGAAGAGGCTTGCACAGGATAGAGTGGCATGGAGAGCTGCATGAAACCAGTCTCAGGAATGAAGACCGCAGCAACAACAACAACAAGTGAAGCTCATTACTCGCACACCTTCTACTGCGTAGAATGAAACTCAGCTTTTGATAATCTTCATCTTCCTACTAGACTGTTATCATTCCGACGCAGGAAGTGAAAATTCGATCTACAGCCAAAGCTTTGTCTCATTTAATATGAGAAATATACTGCTCACTGTCGTAAGGCAGGAATGAGGGCTCTGTATCATACTGTTAGTGCGTGTGAGTGTGAGTACGCCGAGTGTGAAGCCACCGCGGCCGCCAACGATGTCAGCGGGCCGACCGCTGGACACCTCTTGCGGGAGGCGTGCGCGGGGAGCGGTGACCCCTTGGCCGTCTGCCGGCGACTCGCGCATGTACACTGGAGTGCCAAAGAAACTGGTACAACCATGCGTATTCAAATACAGAGATATGTAAGCAGGCAGAATACGGCTCTGCGGTCGGACACGCCTATATTAGACAACAAGTGTCTGTCGCAGTCGTTAGATCGGTTACTGCTGCTACAATGGAAGGTTGTCAAGATTTAAGTGGGCTTGAACGTGGTCTTATGGTCGGTGCACGAGGGTTGGGGCTCAGCATCTCCGAGGTAGCGATGAAGTAGCGATTTTCCCGTAGGACCATTTCACGAGTGTAGCGTGAATATCAGGAATCAGGTAAAACATCAAATCTTCGACATCGCTGCGGCCGGAAGAAGATGCTCCAAGAACGGAACCAACGACGACTGAAGAGAATCGTTCAACGCGATAGCAGTGCAACTCTTCCGAAAGCTGCAGATTTTAATGCTGGTCCATCAACAAATGTCAGCGTGCGAACAATTCAAAGAAACGTCATCGATTTGGGGTTTCGGAGCCGAAGGCCCAAACATCGACATTGGATAGTGATGACGGGAAACATGTTGCCTGGTCGGACGAGTCTCGTTTCAAATAGAATAGAGAGGATGGATGTGTACGGATACGGAGACAATCTCATGAGTTCATGGTCCCTGCATATCAGCAGGGGCTGCTCAAGCTGGTGTAGGCTCTGTAATGGTGTGGAGCGTGCGCAGTTCGTGTGATATGGGACTCCTGTTTTTCTTCATACGACTCTGACAGGTGACACGTACGTAAGTGACCTGTCTGATCACTTGCACCCATTCATGCCCATTGTGCATTCAGACGGGCTTGTGGTATTCCAGCAGGACAATGCGACACCCCACACGTTCACAATTGCTACAGAGTGGCTCCAGGAACACTCTTCTCAGCTTAAACACTTCCGCTGGTCACCGATATGAACATTATGGAGCATATCTGGGATGCAGCGTGCTGTTCAGAAGACATCTCCACCCCTTCATACTCCTACGGATTTATGGACAGCCCTGCAGGATTCATGGTGACAGTTCTCTTAAGCACTACCCCAGGCATTAGTCGAGTCCATGCCACGTCGTGTTGCGACACTTCTGTGTGCTCGCGTGGGCCCTACACAATGTTAGGGAGGTGTATCATTTTCTTTGGCTCTTCAGTGTATATGCGTGGCACTCCAGCCACTGTCCCGCTCCAAACATCTTCCAGTTGTCCCGCTCACATCATTTCTGTCTCTCATTACGTGTCGATTCATGAGAGGTTTATTGTCATTAGTGTTCAAAGGTTTATAAATAAAGCCACATTTGTATTACTTGGATCGTTTTTGTGTATTACGTGGTTAGTAAAGAGGGTCATGTTGTATATGGAGGATATCGCATTGTTGTATTGGAGGGAGGGGGGGGGGGGGGGAGGGTTCACCAGGTCGGTATGATGTGGTGCACCAAGATTTCTTCTCCTTGACAGTTACCAGTCACTTCATCTCACAAGGTGAGGCCACGAGTTTGGGATCACTGATTTACTTCAAACATTGTAAACCTTCAGTAAGCCATTAAAACATCAAAACGTGAAGTTAATAAGGTTTACTCCTCTGGCAATTCCGTGAAAATCGCAAGGCTTACTAGTCTATTATATAACTGATGTATCTGTGGGTAGGTGCGTAACATTACATTTCATGGTAGTCAGGTGGTTAGCGTTCGAGCTTCGTAAGAAGAATGCGTAAAAGACAATGGTTTTATTCCTGCCCAAACATTCATTTTTGTAGTAAAACTATAAATTCCTTGACATTCAAAAAATTTGCACCTACCCTACTCGTTCTTGCCACATTAGCAATAACTCGCCGCTATGCAGTTTAACTGCCAAACTGTGTCTGCCACTGTCTGCAGTTCTGGTAATGTCAAAATCTGTAGCAGTTAGACGATCTTGAATATAATGGGCTTATTATTGTTTTATTGTTTTAAACCGTAGTGATTTGTTTACATCTCTCATTTCCATCTCGTGAGAATAAACGTACTGTTGTATAGAGTTGTTCTGTTGTTCTGATCAGTGAAATGTCCCGAACGCTAATAGTGATCCATTGTTGTTGTTGTTGTTGTTGTTCTGGCCTTCAGTCCTGAGACTGGTTTGGTGCAGCTGCTTCATCTCCCAGTACGTACTGCTGCCTACATCCTTCTGAACCTGCTTAGTCTTGGTCTCCCTCTACGATTTTTGCCCTCCACGCTGCCCTCCAATACTAAATTGGTGATCCCGTGATGCCTCACAACATGTCCTACTAACCGATCCCTTCTTCTAGTCAAGTTGTGCCACAAACTTCTCTTCTCCCCAATCCGATTCAATACTTCCTCATTAGTTATGTGATCTACCCATCTAATCTTCAGCATTCTTCTGTAGCACCACATTTCGAAAGCTTCTATTCTCTTCTTGTCCAAACTACTTATCGTCCATGTTTCACTTCCATACATCTCTACACTCTATACAAATACTTTCAGAAACGACTTCCTGACACTTAAATCTATACTCGATGTTAACAAATTCCTCCTCTTCAGAAATGCTTTCCTTGTCATTGCCAGTCTACATTTTATATCCTCTCTGCTTCGACCATCATCAGTGATCCACAGAGAATTATAACTGGGGACGTTTGGTAAGGGCTTTCTAGTTACGACTTTCGATGGTGACCATGGAAAGACATCCGAAAACCTTGGTCGCATTGGAGGATTAGAATTATTGCTACTGATGCCTGGGACAATGTCGTCCATTGTGGCAAACAAAAATCATATTCCCTCTCTCTCTCTCTCTCTGTGCGTATTGCGGACTGAAGTTGTTGCGATGATGACACAGTTACGCACACATCGTCAGCATACGCAATGCATGGGATAGTGACAGACGCGACTCTAATCCCGATTCCGCTATGCGCTAAGTTGTTCAATAGCGGCTCTACTGCAACGGCATACAAAATCATTGACAGAGGACATGTTTGGTGGATGGAAACTTCTTTTGTAAAATGGCCATTAATGAGAAGCCGTGAAGACGCGTTTGTAATCATGACGTACACAGTCATAAGCCTTCTCAAAATCTAGAAAGATCAGAGCGCCCTGTTCTTGGGTTTCAGCATATGAACAGATGATGTCCCTCAAATCCCATGAAGCTGAAACTGCACTTCAGCCTAGCACTGCACTGTACTGCTAACTGCCTAAAACCTTGTAATAATGGACTGCATCCGTAGCTTAACCGATCTGGTGATGATTTTGAACCGGCATTCAAGAGTGTGATAGGTCACACGTTTTCGACCTTCCTGCTGTTACCTTTTCTCGGTAAGAGCAAGATGATAACTTCCGTAAATGCCTTTGGTATTACTTCCAGGTGCCAGAGTTCATTCTCAATCTCGAGGAGTGTCGGACACAGGAGGTTGCAGTATCGCTGGTAAAACTCAGCGCTGTCGGATCCTGGTGATTTCCCTTTCTTTGCACTGTGGGCCACCAGTCGGAGTTCGTCCTCTGTGAAAACAGATTCCAGATTTACATTATCCTGTTGTGACAAACGACAGCTCAAGGTCCTAAGAAAATCGTCGAACGAGTGTTCATCAACGGACTGCTTCTTGTAAAGTTGACTATAACAGTCGTAGACGTGCGAGATGATGTCACGTTGCTTCGTGATGGCATTCTCAGCGTCATCAACGACGGCTTCAATCAACATGGCTTTACACCGTTTCGTCGTTGTCAGGATGTGGTACAGAGAGGCCCGTTCCTCGGCGGCAACATCTTTAGGGTGGGCTCGCATGATGATGCCTTGCATTCGTTGGCGTTGTATCACCGGGCAGCAGTATTGACAGAGTAGATGTAGACAGAAGTACATGTAGACAGGGCTCAACAAGCTTTCAGCAGCAAATTGAATAAGAAGGTAGGGAAGTTTTCAAAGAGAAAGAAAGTCTTGTTGCTAGGTAGTTCGCATGCTAGGGGTGTGGGCCAACTTCTGCAGGATGAATTGGGGTCAGAATATCAGGTCACAAGTTTTTTTCAAACCTAGTGCTGGACTGGGGCAGGTTACAGAGGATTTAGGTTCACTATGTAGAGGCTTTACTAAGGAAGATACTGTGGTTATTGTGGGTGGGCCGGGCAACGGTATTGACAGAGATCCGGGGTACAGCATAAAGTGTGACCTGGCAAATATTTCATCAGCATCGAGTCATACCAGTGTTGAGTTTGTGTCGGTTCTGGAGCGCCACGACCAGCCTCATTTGAGCTCTCCTGTCAGGAGAGTTAATTTGGAGTTGGAATGGCTACTTGGATCTGGTGCAGGGTCACACATTGCTGTGGTTCCTGTTGATTCACTCAGTAGGAGGGCCTATACTAGAGACGGCCTACACCTCAACAAGAAGGGAAGGGTAAACTGGCTGGTCTGATAGCAGGAAATTTAAAGGGGCGAGGAACTACATCTCATGGTGGAAACTCTTATTTAGTGTAAGATCAGTGTCCAGTGGGAAGCTCAGCCAGGCAAGTACTAAAGATGTTAAAAAAGTTCAAGATACTCACAAAGTAAAGTGAAAAATAATGTTAGTATATTTCATCAAAATATTGGGGGATTGAAGAATAAAATTGATGAGCTTCTGCTTTGTTTAGAAGATATAGAAACTGAGAATGTAATAGATGTACTATGCCTGTCTGAGCATCACATTGTCACTGATATGCAAAAGGTTAGCATCAATGGTTACAAATTAGCTGCACATGTAAGTAGAGACAATATGATGAGAGGAAGAGTTGCCATATATGTCAGTAGCTTCCACAGTGTAAAAAATTTAGAAACTAAAAAATTTTGTGTAGAGCAACATATGGAAGCATGTACCACTGAACTAAAGCTAAATGATGGCACTTTCGTAATTGTAACAGAGTATAGGTCCCTCTCAGGGAATTTCCAGCTATTTGTAGAAAACTTGGATGCTTTGTTGTGCTATCTGTCAGACAGGGGGAAGCAAATTATCGTTTGTGGGGATTTCAATGTTGATTCCCTGAAAGAGTGTAATAGGAAGAATGACCTTGTAGTATTACTCAGTTATTTGAATTTGAGCTCCGTCATTGATTTTCCTACTCGGATAACAAAGAACAGCAGGACACTGATAGATAATTTTTTTATAGACCAAGATAAATTTAAGGACATAAATGCTTATCCTGTTGAGAATGGTCTTTCAGATCATGGTGCACAATTAGTTACAGTACATGATATAGCTCCATGCAGTATATCAAATCAGAATTTCAAGGCAGTGCGTTCAATTAACAATATAAATATTGCAAACTTTAGGGAAAGCCTAAAGCAGCTAGACTGGGATGAAGTGTATAAGGACCCTGATGCAAACTTGAAATATAACTTGTTTCACGATACATTTTTAAGGGTATTTGTCTTCCCAAGAAAATAGTTAAATATAATTCCAAGAAAACATATAAAAAACCTTAGCTAACTAAAGGAAATAAGAATATCTTGCAACCGTAAAAGAGAAATGTATCTAACAGCAAGAGGGAGTACTGACCCCGAAATTGTTCAATATTATAAAATCTATTGCGCGGTACTAAGAAAACTTATTAAAAAGTCCAGAAGCAAGTGTATCATGCCTGAGATCAGTAACTCTGATAATAAAATTAAAGCAATTTGGAATATTATTGAAAGGGAAACAGGGCAACCAAGAGCACAGGAAGACATTAGTGCCATAAAACTGAATGACAAGTGTACTAACAAACAATCAGAAATTGTAAATATTTTCAATAATCATTTTTTAAATGTTGTGGAGAAAACAGAATCTAGATCTTCACTGGAAGAGGCAAGGCTTCTAATAGAAGAGGCCATACCTGTGCAGTTTGAAACAACTGTATTTCCAGCAACCACTCCCACTGAAATCAGTAAAAT
The DNA here is from genome assembly GCF_023897955.1 of Schistocerca gregaria. NCBI lineage: Eukaryota > Metazoa > Arthropoda > Insecta > Orthoptera > Acrididae > Schistocerca > Schistocerca gregaria. The sequence continues at coordinate 338,256,596 of NC_064925.1, read as the reverse complement.
AATAAACTCACTGAAAAGTAAAAGCTCTTACGGAATTGATGGCATTTCCAGCAAGATACTTAAAGCTTGTTCCCCACAGATAAGTAGGATTCTCAGCCACGTATTAATAGCTCTTTGGAGCAGGGTGTTTTCCCCGATAGACTGAAATATGCCATTGTAAAACCATTGCATAAAAAGGGGGATACGACGGATGTCAAGAACTATCGCCCAATCTCTCTTCTGACAGCTCTATCAAAAAATTTTGAGAAAGTAATGTATTCAAGAGTAGCCTCCCATATTTGTAAAAATAAAATACATTTCTACCGCGAATGGCTTTGGCACTGCATTCCACCTGAACTGGCATCTCTGCCTCGTAAGCATGGTCCGACTGCCGGGGTGGTACAGTCCCCGCGACTACCTCACTCAATAGCGGAACAAGCCTTTCACTACCGCCTGCACGACGTTTCCGTGGTAGCTGAAATGGACGTCGACGTGTGCAGTTCATCCGCAGATGTTCTGTTGAATGGCAGATCGAACAGGTGGGGGGGGGGGGGGGGGGGTTGTCCAATGTAAGTTACCTACGCACGACAGCCGCCAATGACAACATACGAAGGTATATTCTTTTTTAAGTTTACACGTACACTTCGCACGCCGCTGTTAACTTGGTAGCGATATGCACTCGACCATTTTTCATTGGTAACTGACAAAACAGCGCCGTACAGTGATAGAGAACGTGCAATCAGATCATTAGGGCACTAAGGTGGCACATTAAGTACCCTGACGGTTCTCACTCCGTATCCCGAAGGCACGATTTGGTCATTACTAATACTGCTGCCATCATTATGACGAAATAGTCTCACGCCAGCATGCTCCTCAACGAATTTCTCATAAGTGTCACTCGAAATAAATTTGACAAATAACGAATACTACACAAAGCCCAACTGGAAGGTGTCGACTATATCTTCAGGCAATTTGAAATCCTCAAAAATCCACTCGTGAATTTCAAACGCCGTCGGTCGCAAGGCAGCGCGATCGAAAACACACTCAACGCTGTTCGTTCTGTTAATTGTCGACATCGTACTTACAACAGTTATACAGAAACAAACGCTAACAGCGCTCACACTCGCTGCTCAGCTCTCCACCTCAACACTGCTCGCGATGTAAACACAGGCCCGCGCTACCGCCCGTCACCGCGCGATGTGCACTAGCCGAGTGCCTGAACACGACTGTGAACCTAGGCAATTCCTTCGCTGATCTGTTTCCTGCCTGGCAGCGCTTCTCGGTTTGGTCGCGGGGCCTGGGGGACCAGTTGCTGGAGTGAATGTGTATTGCCAGGTGGTCTATTCTGCTGTTTGTCGGGCAGCGCGAGATCTAACGCCGTCAAATATCTCTTTCATTCCGGGTTCAATTCCCGGCTGGGACGGAGATTTTCTCCGCTCAGGGACTGGATGTTGTGTTATCCTAATCATCATTTTATCACCATCGACGCGCAAGTCGCCGAAGTGGCGTCAAATCGAAAGACTTGCACCCGGCGAACGGTCTACCCGACGGTAGGCCCTAGTCACACGACATTTACAACTAACTCTTTCATGCTGCTTCGTTAGTTCCGTAAGTTTAATTTGCCTTTCCTTCCATAACCTTTAGTCACTTGTTGATCAGTTCCTCACTTACTGAGTTTTGTCTAGCCACTTGATTGTTACTGCCGGTGCAACCCTGTGATATTAAGGACTTACTGTCCTTGACTCAAACACTTGATGCTCAGCTGTCCTTTTCCTAATTAATTCATTTTCTTCGAAGTGACCTTTTTTTTAAAGACTGTCGTTCTGAAACTTCTGAGACCTTCTGCTAACCTGATATCGCTTTGAATACAGTTGTAAGTTTTTACCTGTTTGATTTCACAAGTTATTTAGCATTGTATATTTGTCCAGCATGCCCCCCCCCCCCCCCATGAACCATGGACCTTGCCGTTGGTGGGGAGGCTTGCGTGCCTCAGCGATACAGATGGCCGTACCGTAGGTGCAACCACAACGGAGGGGTATCTGTTGAGAGGCCAGACAAACGTGTGGTTCCTGAAGAGGGGCAGCAGCCTTTTCAGTAGTTGCAGGGGCAACAGTCTGGATGATTGACTGATCTGGCCTTGCAACATTAACCAAAACGGCCTTGCTGTTCTGGTACTGCGAACGGCTGAAAGCAAGGGGAAACTACAGCCGTAATTTTTCCCGAGAACATGCAGCTTTACTGTATGATTAAATGATGATGGCATCCTCTTGGGTAAAATATTCCGGAGGTAAAATAGTCCCCCATTCGGATCTCCGGGCGGGGACTACTCAGGAGGATGTCGTTATCAGGAGAAAGAAAACTGGCGTTCTACGGATCGGAGCGTGGAATGTCAGATCCCTTAATCGGGCAGGTAGGTTAGAAAATTTAAAAAGGGAAATGGATAGGTTAAAGTTAGATATAGTGGGAATTAGTGAAGTTCGGTGGCAGGAGGAACAAGACTTCTGGTCAGGTGACTACAGGGTTATAAACACAAAATCAAATAGGGGTAATGCAGGAGTAGGTTTAATAATGAATAGGAAAATAGGAATGCGGGTTAGCTACTACAAACAGCATAGTGAACGCATTATTGTGGCCAAGATAGATACGAAGCCCACACCTACTACAGTAGTACAAGTTTATATGCCAACTAGCTCTGCAGATGATGAAGAAATTGAAGAAAAGTACGATGAAATAAAAGAAATTGTTCAGATAGTGAAGGGAGACGAAAATTTAATAGTAATGGGTGACTGGAATTCGAGTGTAGGAAAAGGGAGAGAAGGAAACATAGTAGGTGAATATGGATTGGGGCTAAGAAATGAAAGAGGAAGCCGCCTAGTAGAATTTTGCACAGAGCACAACTTAATCATAGCTAACACTTGGTTTCAGAATCATGAAAGAAGGTTGTATACGTGGAAGAACCCTGGAGATACTAAAAGGTATCAAATAGATTATATAATGGTGAGACAGAGATTTAGGAACCAGGTTTTAAGTTGTAAGACATTTCCAGGGGCAGATGTGGACTCGGACCACAATCTATTGGTTATGACCTGTAGATTAAAACTGAAGAAACTGCAAAAATGTGGGAAATTAAGGAGATGGGACCTGGATAAACTGAAAGAACCAGAGGTTGTACAGAGTTTCAGGGAGAGCATAAGGGGACAATTGACAGGAATAGGGGAAAGAAATACAGTAGAAGAAGAATGGGTAGCTCTGAGGGATGAAGTAGTGAAGGCAGCAGAGGATAAAGTAGGTAAAAAGACGAGGACTGCTAGAAATCCTTGGGTAACAGAAGAAATATTGAATTTAATTGATGAAAGGAGAAAATATAAAAATGCAGTAAATGAAGCAGGCAAAGAGGAATACAGACGTCTCAAAAATGAGATCGACAGGAAGTGCAAAATGGCTAAACAGGGATGGCTAGAGGACAAATGTAAGGATGTAGAAGCTTATCTCACTAGGGGTAAGATAGATACTGCCTACAGGAAAATTAAAGAGACCTTTGGAGAGAAGAGAACCACGTGTATGAATATCAAGAGCTCAGATGGCAACCCAGTTCTAAGCAAAGAAGGGAAGGCAGAAAGGTGGAAGGAGTATATAGAAGGTTTATACAAGGGTGATGTACTTGAGGACAATATTATGGAAATGGAAGAGGATGTAGATGAAGACGAAATGGGAGATACGATACTGCGTGAAGAGTTTGACAGAGCACTGAAAGACCTGAGTCGAAACAAGGCCCCGGAGTAGACAACATTCCATTAGAACTACTGACGGCCTTGGGAGAGCCAGTCATGACAAAACTCTTCCAGCTGGTGAGCAAGATGTATGAGACAGGCGAAATACCCTCAGACTTCAAGAAGAATATAATAATTCCAATCCCAAAGAAAGCAGGTGCTGACAGATGTGAAAATTACCGAACTATCAGTTTAATAAGTCACAGCTGCAAAATACTAACGCGAATTCTTTACAGACGAATGGAAAAACTGGTAGAAGCCGACCTCGGTGAGGATCAGTTTGGATTCCGTCGAAATGTTGGAACACGTGAGGCAATACTGACCTTACGACTTATCTTAGAAGAAAGATTAAGAAAAGGCAAACCTACGTTTCTAGCATTTGTAGACTTAGAGAAAGCTTTTGACAAAGTTGACTGGAATACTCTTTTTCAAATTCTAAAGGTGGCAGGGGTAAAATACAGGGAGCGAAAGGCTATTTACAATTTGTACAGAAACCAGATGGCAGTCATAAAAGTCGAGGGGCATGAAAGGGAAGCAGTGGTTGGGAAAGGAGTGAGACAGGGTTGTAGCCTCTCCCCGATGTTATTCAATCTGTATATTGAGCAAACAGTAAAGGAAACAAAAGAAAACTTTGGAGTAGGTATTAAAATTCATGGAGACGAAGTAAAAACTTTGAGGTTCGCCGATGACATTGTAATTCTGTCAGAGACGGCAAAGGACTTGGAAGAGCATTGAACGGAATGGACAGTGTCTTGAAAGGAGGATATAAGATGAACATCAACAAAAGCAAAACGAGGATAATGGAATGTAGTCAAATTAAATCGGGTGATGCTGAGGGAATTAGATTAGGAAATGAGACACTTAAAGTAGTAAAGGAGTTTTGCTATTTAGGAAGTAAAATAACTGATGACGGTCGAAGTAGAGAGGATATAAAATGTAGACTGGCAATGGCAAGGAAAGCGTTTCTGAAGAAGAGGAATTTGTTAACATCGAATATAGATTTATGTATCAGGAAGTCGTTTCTGAAAGTATTTGTTTGGAGTGTAGCCATGTATGGAAGTGAAACATGGACGATTACTAGTTTGGACAAGAAGAGAATAGAAGCTTTCGAAATGTGGTGCTACAGAAGAATACTGAAGATAAGATGGATAGATCACGTAACTAATGAGGAGGTATTGAATAGGATTGGGGAGAAGAGAAGTTTGTGGCACAACTTGACTAGAAGAAGGGATCGGTTGGTAGGACATGTTTTGAGGCATCAAGGGATCACAAATTTAGCGTTGGAGGGCAGCGTGGAGGGTAAAAATCGTAGAGGGAGACCGAGAGATGAGTACACTAAGCAGACTCAAAAGGATGTAGGTTGCAGTAGGTACTGGGAGATGAAGCAGCTTGCACAGGATAGAGTAGCATGGAGAGCTGCATCAAACCAGTCCCAGGACTGAAGACAACAACAACAACAACCTTATATGCCAATTCTGTAACTGTTATGTTTGTCATTCAGCACTGCTTCAACTAATAATTTATAATTCTTGGAACTCCCCTTTAAAAAGGAGCTGGATTGTGAAGCACAATATTTGAACTTGTAACGTCATTAACAGGTTCACAATTGTTCGAATTCTTTGGGCCAAATTAGCCCTTTTTCATCTATGATTATCTCCTTAAAAATTGATCGCGAATTGTGAGAGACGTCATAACTGGGACTTAGCCTTCCACCAGGAGTTCGATACCTTGTCCGATTCCGTCAAAACGGGACATTTTATGCACATAAAATGATTATAAGGTACTCCATTTACATTTCTGCAGGTGGCACACCTAATTCAATTTGTCTATTGTAACCGCAACTGCGGAATGCAAGCATTATTACACCGTAAATAATACAATTAATTATGGTAATAACCTTCCTAGCTTGGTGCCTCAACAGAAAAAAATGGTTCAAATGGCTCTGACACCATGGGACTTAAATGTAGTGGTCATCAGTCCCCTAGAACTTAGAACTACTTAAACCTAACTAACATAAGGACATTACAAACATCCATGCCCGAGGCAGGATTCGATCCTGCGCCCGTAGCGGTCGCGCGGTTCCAGACCGTAGCACCTAGAACCGCTCGGCCACTCTGGGCGGCCCCTCAACAAAATTCAAATGTGTGTGAAATCTTATGGGACTTAACTGCTAAGGTCACCAGTCCCTATGCTTACACACTAATTAACCTAAATTATCCTACCAATAAACACACACACACCCATGCCCGAGGGAGGACTCGAACCTCCGCCAGAACCTCTCAAGAGAATTCCATAACAGCGGAACATTACATCACTACAGCCTCCTCAAGTTCTGCCTGGTGTGACCAGTGCGCTGCAGCTATTGTAGACATAAGTATTTGTATCTTTCGGTATGGACTGATCTTTAGCGCAGGCGCGGATCCAAGGCAGGTGTCGGGTGGGGAATGAGAGTCATGGCCCCCACCAAAAACGTTTGAGGGAGATTTTATATTTTCACATATATAAATTTCCAAATTTCAGAGCTCATTTTTGGAGAATGAAGTAGCATAAAAACTAACAGCCACGAATATGACAAGGTATTCTAGAACTTACCAGCTACAGGGTGTCCAACTAGCGAATCCCTGATATCAGAATAAAATATCTCGAAAACTGAGATCGAGAGATGAATGCAAGAAAAGGTATGTTTATTGTCAAAACTATCAGAGTTTTACAGAGAAGTTTCCACATAGTTCCAAACACTGCTAACAGATGGTGCTGAACGCTGTTCAAATATTACGATATCAGCGTGCATGATTTAAACCTTCCTCTGCAAGGAGTCTTTACAATGTAAAACCTTTTTTGATGTGTGTGAGTGTGTGTGCATTTCATTCTCATTATGGGACGTGTTTAAGACGGGATTACGGAATATTTTAGGAGTGGGGGCAGTAACTATGATCCCCCAGAATCGAACCCTGGATCCGAACCTGCATTAGTGTGGAAGTTAAATATACACCGCAAAGATGACGTGCTACAGACGCGAAATTTAACCGACAGCAAGACGATGCTGTGATATACAAATGATTAGTTTTTCAGAGCATTCACACAAGGTTGACGCCTGTGGCGACACCTACAACGTGCTGACAGGAGGAAAGTTTCTAACCGATTTCTCATACACAAACAGCAGTTGACCGGCGTTGCCTGGTGACACTTCGTTGTGATGCCTCGTGTAAGGAGGAGGAATGCATACCATCACGTTTCGGACTTTGTTAAAGGTCGGAGTGTAGCCTATCGCGATTTCGGTTTATCTTATCGCGACATTGCTGCTCGCGTTGGTCGAGATCCAATGACTGTTAGCAGCATATGGAATCGGTGGGTTCAGGAGGGTAATACGGAACGCCGTGCTTGATCCCATTGGTCTCGTGTCACTAGCAGTCGAGATGACAGGCACCTTATCCGCATGGCTGTAGCAGATCGGGCAGCCACGTCTCGATCCCTGAGTCAACAGATGGGGACGTTTGCAAGACAACAACCATATGCACGAACAGTTCAACGGTGTTTGCAGCAGCATGGACTATCAGCTCGGAGACCATGGCTGCGGTTACCCTTGACGCTGCATCACAGACAGAACTACCTGTGATGGTGTACTGAACGACGATCCTGGATGCACGAATGGCAAAACGTCATTTTTTGTGATGAATCCAGGTTATGTTTACAGCGTCACGATGGTCGCATCCGTGTTTGGCGACATCGCGGTGAACGCACATTGGAAGCGTGTATTCGTTATCGCCATACTGGCGTATCATCCGGTGTGATGGTATGGGGTTGTTCGCATTGACAGCACTTTGAACAGTGGACGTTACATTTCAGATGTTTTGCGACCCGTGGCTCTACCCTTCATTCGATCTCTGCGAAACCGTACATTTCAGCAGGATAATGCACGACCGCATGTTGCAGGTTCTGTACGGGCCTTTCTGCATACAGAAAATGTTCGACTGCTGCCCTGGCCAGCACATTCACCAATTGTAAACGTCTGGTCAATGGTGGTCGAGGAGCTGGCTCGTCACAATACCCCAGTCGCTACTCTTGATGAACTGTGGTATCGCGTTGAAGCTGCATGGGCAGCTGTACCTATACACGCCATCCAAGCTCTGTTTGACTCAATGCCCAGGCTTTTCAAGGTCGTTATTACGGTCAGAGGTGGATGTTCGGGGTACTGATTTCTCAGGATGTGTGCACCCAAACTGCGTGAAAATGTGATCACACGTCAGTTCTAGTATAATATATTTGTCGAATGAATACCCGTATATCACCTGCATTTCTTATTGATGTAGCAGCTGTAATGGCCGGTAGTGTAATATGATGGGGCAGATGGCCGTGCAGTGAGTGTGCTGGTGGCAGGTACTCACGTCGACGGAGATGCCGGGCACGGGGAAGAGGAGCGCCGGCGGCGAGTCGCGTGGCACGTAGCGGTAGAACTCGCGCCCGTCCTTGTACCACTTGACGGAGTACAGCGACTCGCCCTCCAGGTCGAAGCGGCACTGCAGGCGCGCCGACTCGTGGCGCACCGCGTGCGCCGGGATGTGCGCCTCCGCCATCCGCAGGCCCGCAGAGCCTGAAACAGCGGCACTCGCAGGTTCAAAAAAAAATGTTCAAATGTGTGTGAAGTCTTATGGGACTTAACTGCTAAGGTCATCAGGCCCTAAGCTTACACACTACTTAGCCTAAATTATCCTAAGGACAAACATACACATCCATGCCCGAGGGAGGACTCGAACCTCCGCCGGGACCAGCCGCACACTCCATGACTGCAGCGCCCTACACCGCTCGGCTAATCCCACGCGGCTCATCGCAGGTTCCACTGCGACTAACGGAACAGGCTACAGTATTCCGATGTGGGTCCCTCAGCCAATGGGATATAGATAGACGGTCGTTTATATTTCAGATCAGGACCCTCGGGGGAAGTCCACGGCGTGTTGCACGTCGATCTTCACTGGCACCCGTGGGACACCAAAGCCGGAGACCGTTACCAACACGCTAGGTTTCCACGCCATTGTGGCCGAAGCGTTGCGACTCTGCTCCTCCACAAAAGAACAGCCCTCATCTAGTCACAGACACTAAAAAGCTCGTCTTTAGCTAACATGAGAACGCCGCCATGCAACAGTAGGCCCATAAAACTTTAAAAAGAGTGAAGATCAAATTCGCTGGTTACATTGTTACTCTCTATTTACGTGAGAGGGGATTGCAATATCGTACCAGTTCTACTCTTCAAGCCGCCGTACGGTACGTGGTCGTAGGCATACTGTACCACAACTAGTCATTTCCTTTTCCGTTCCGTTCATAAAAAGAACCAGCGAAAACTTTATCTTATCTTTGTGGCCCTTACGACAAATTTGCATTGACCGCAGTAAACGCGTTCCCAGTCAGCTTCAATCGTCGGTTCTCTAAATTTTCTCAATAGTGTGCCTCGATAAGAACGTCCATTTTTCTCCAGGGAGTCGGATTACCTCCTTGTTGCTGGAACCTACCGGTAACAAACCAAACACGCCGCCTGTGAATTGCTCGATGTCTTCCTTTAATCCGACGTATGCGGATCCCAAACACTCGAGTAGTGCTCAAGAATGGGTCGCACTAGTGCCCCATATGGAGTCCCCTTTACGGATCAATCACACTTTACTAAAATTCACTCAGTATACCAACGTTGACTAATCACCGTCCCTAATTCAGTCCTTACATGGTCGTTCCATTTCTACATCTACATCTACATAAATACTACGCAGTCCACCATACGGTGCGTGGCGGAGGCTACCTCGTACCATAACTACCATCTTCTCTCCCTGTTCCACTCGCGGGAAACTAGGGAAAAATGACTGCCTATATGCCTCTGTACGAGCCCTAATCTCTCTTATCTTTGTGGTCTTTCCGCGAAATATAAGTTGGTGGCAGTTAAATTGTACTGCACTCAGCCTCAAATGTTGGTTCTCTAAATTTCCTCAGCAGCGATTCACGAAAAGAGGGCCTCCTTTCCTCTAGAGACTCCCACCCGAGTTCCTGAATCATTTCCGTAACACTCGCGTGATGATAAATCCTACCAGTAACAAATCTAGCAGCCCGCCTCTGAATTTCTTCTATGTCCTCCCTCAATCCGACCTGATAGGGATCCCAAACGCACGAGCAGCACTCAAGAATAGGTCGTATTAGTGTTCTATAAGCGGTCTCCTTTACAGATGAACCACATCTTCCCAAAATTCTATCAATATCCCTTTGGAAAGCTACGGCTGCCAATTTAATCGACGTCATTGTGTCAGCACAGCAGTACTAATGCGGTTTGTTTCTCCCAATCATTTGCATTATCTTACATTTTTCTACATTTAGTTAGTTGCCACTCAACACACCAATTTGTAATTTTGTATAAGTCGTCTTGCATCCTCCAAAAGTAACTCAAAGACGACAGCCTGCTGTACATCAAAGCATTATCAGCAACCAGCCATCATAATTATGCTCTTCTTGTTCTGATAAAATTATTTGCTGAGCTAGACGAAAATTCCTTCTTGGTCAATAAATTTTTAAGTATGTCTTTCCTGCATGCTAGCTAACGTAGTCGTCTTCTATTTAATCACGTATTTATCAGTGGTAAATTTAAGATATTTCTTTCCTTGATAAAACTAAGGAAGATCGTATGAATAAGAGACTTATTCATCATTGTAAAATTAACATTTGCACCTTTAATCGAAGCTCCTTGATCCAGTTATATGGCGTTATTGATCTTCTACATATTCACTTACGACGTAATGTTTTATGATTTCTGAGTTTTCCGGGGTGAGAAGGAATGGTTACTGGGCAGTTTTGACACTATTTTTCTGTACATTGATATTTGACCCAGCGACTTCTCGGTTTCCAGACACGCGCTTTAGCATTCGACCAATCTGACCAACAACGTGCTCTTTTAGAATACTGCTGCGCAGTGTGGGATCCTTACCAGATAGGACTGACGGAATACATCGGAAACGTCTTATTCCGGCCCAGGTAAAGACAGCATTCCTCACTGAAAGGTATGTAACAGTGAGCCATATATCGGCTCGTGACCCTACTATCGAAACAAGTTTTTATTCTATGGTACCTTTGCATGTTGTAAACACAGGAGCGCGCAGCATGCCCCACCTGTGTCAGATTTAAGAGCGATGCGTGCGCCGTCTCGTCAAAGACTGCTTAGGCCTGTATGACGGCACTCAGTTCAACAGCTTCCCCCAGAGTGTCCCTGTCATGGCTGCCCTCACTGGTCGTTCTCCTCCGCCCTGGAGGGGAGAGGACCTTGTTGCCAACGCCGAACTACCCATGGCAAACAGGTGCATCATCGCTGCCTGTAGCCCAAATTTATGTTGGCGCTAATCGACCTACAGAATGACCACATCTCTGCCTTGCTACTACCGGCAGACGAACTCTTGATACAAACTCCAAGTTAATTACCCCATTACAACGTAGAGGAATTAAGGAAACGAAGTGTATTTATGTAATTATAAATTAAATAAACAGGTAATCCATTTCTTCACTCGACTTATGACATTTCTTAAGTTTGAAAAAATGACGAAAGTATCTCCGACATCTATAGCATTAAACATAATGCAAGGGAACAAGCTTGTTATAATGAGATGGAACAAGCTGTTCGCCCTCAACAGTTCAAAAAAGGTAACTATTTTAGTTGTACAATATTTGTCCCTTTAAAAGGACTAAAAAAAGACCTATTTTCTGAAGGAACAGTGCAACAGACAAATGGAGGTGTGTTCCTTTAAAAAATATTGTTTGTTGCTCAGCAACATGGAAAACTATTTACTTATTATTTCTTTCATGAGTACTATTGTTTTATGTGTGTAAGAGAAAAATTCATTATTTTTGAACTAGAAAGAATAAACATAGCGATAATTCCAAAGAAGCCAGATGGAGAACGTAATACAAAAGAGAGGTTAAAACAATGAAAAATTCCTGTTGCACCCCGGAAATTTCCAGTCAGACTTCAATCAAGCCTTCACCTCTCAAGTATGTGAGGCGTCACCGGGCCGGACACGTGGTTCGGATTGCACGTTAAACTGTAAGTTTCCTTCCTCCGGTTGGATAAAAGACACGGGTTAAGGACAAGCAAGTCACAGAAGTGGCGTCCAGGCGAAAGACGCACTGAATCACTGAGCCGCACGAAATTGTTAATTGTTATACCATCAGATTTTTGGAAGTCTTGGAAAAGTCGCCTCAGCTGCCACCTTTACAGGTGTGGAATTGCGAAGAAACAAAAATTACGTAGCAAGAGTTCTACAGCGCAGGATTAGGAAGAATATGTCAGTAAGGTAAAGAGTGTCTGTTTTTTTAACGCGATGTCAGCTGAAACAACGGGTTATGAAGCGCTCAGAGAAGCGAGCAAGGGCAGACAGCTTGCAAAACTCGGATATTCATGCGTAACTACACAGAAAACAATAGCCTTTTCTGTATTCGCCTTGGTCTGTTGTTCTCACATGAAAATCTCAAATTTTCTTTAACATATCCACTGCTACCGGCTGCAGTTAGTTATAAAAATGAAAGAGATACAGAGCGCCTGTGTACTTCAAATCTATATCCACCCAAAACTGATTCAACAAAAGAGCTGCTTCAGTGCTCGTAAGGTTTCTTCATGAACGCGACCGCTTTAAAAGTTACGTCACCTGGAAAATCAAGAATGAACCATATCACAGTTCGTATTATTTTGGAAAGAAGATAGATTTTAGAAAACTTTCGATCACAAGTCAGTTAGAGTCGGACCTAAACCTCAGACACTAGCAGTGCAGGAAGCAATCAGTGGTATTTTTAAAAGATCGATACTGGCGATCGACTTAACTGATGCATCGCGATACACCTACATTTACGTCACACTCCGCAAGTCTCCTAATGGTGTGTGGCGTAGGATACTTTCGGTACCACTATCTGATCGCTCCAGCCCTGTCCCACTCGCGAATAGTGCATGGGAAGAATGATTGTCGCTAAGCCTCTGTATTGCCTCTAATTTCTCGAATTTTCTCCTCGTGGTCAATACGCGAGTACTGTCCCGAAATTTCAATAGTAAATCTCTCCGTATGCGCAACGCCACTCTTGTAATCACTGCCAGGAATTTGTTTAGCATTTCCGTAACGCTCTCTCGCCAAGTAAACGATCCCTTCAGGGTCAACTTCCAGAGCCGGCACCATTCATCAATTCTCTGCAGGTCGTTCTGCAAATTCTTAGTATCTTCTAGCGTTGCTACTTTGGTATAGGCAACTGCATTATCTGCGAATAGCCTGAAAGAGCATCCGACGTTTTCTACTAGATCGTTTATGTATATTGTAAACAGCAACGGTCCTATCACACTTCCCTGTCGTGCTCCTGGTGTTACCTTTAAATCTGTCGATTTAGTTCCGTTAAGAGCAACGCATTGAGTTCTATCTGCATGAAAGTCTTGAATCCAATCGCAAGTCTACTCCTATACTCCATAAGCTCGCATTTTTTTCATTAAACGGAAATGCGGGACGGTGTCAAATGCCTTACTGAAATCAAGGAACACGGCATCAACCTGACCTCCTTTGTTAAATGCGCTGTGGATCTCATGGAGGAACAGAGCGAGCTGAGTTTCCCAGGATCTCTGTTTGCCATATCGATGTTGATTTTTATGGAGTAAATATTCATTTTCCAAAAACGTCATATTTATTGAGCATAAAACATGTTCCATAATTCTACAACAGATTGGCGTCAACGATATAGGTCTATAATTGTGTGTTTTTGTCTTGTGGTATTTCTTAAACATGAGAATGACCTGCGCTTTTCTCCAGTCGTTGGGTACCTTTCGTTGCTCAAGCGATCTACGCTAAATTATTGATCGTCATAGAATCTTATGGTATCTCTTCTTGTCCTGACGGATTTCCACTACTAAGCGAATGTAGCTGCTTTTCATTTTTGCGATCGGTTATCTGAATATCTGCCATTTCGACGTTCGCAAAGCGATTGAAAGGAGGGACAGTGTTGCGATCTTCCGCGGTGAAAGATCGAATTCAGTATTTCGGCCTTCTCTCTGTTATCTTCCGTAAATTTAGATCTAGATGGCTGTACTGTTTTTATTTGTAAAACAAGAAACGTGAAAGAATATAGGTGTAATATGCACTATATAAGATTAAATCAAAGTGAATCCAAAACGCCCCCGTCAATGTGACACTCCCACAGTTTAGATTGTTGCACCATAATTCAGGGCCTTACGACACGATTCATGCGACGTCACAAGACTTTCTTCTACGTGGATGGAGACATAAATTTAGGGACACTTTTAACGTAAGTATCGGAACTAAAAGCTTACCTTGGCGCTTGTTGTAAATTGCCAGTTCATATAGGTGAAAGTAGGGGTCGTGCTCTCTCGATCGTTCATTGCCCAATATCTATCGATATGCAAAGTGCCTGTCGCGTTTCTTTTCAACACGTAATTCAGTTACAATTTCTCAGCGTGGTATTCGTCGAGAATACGGCACAGCACTTACTACATTCCGAAGGCTTCTGCAGTGATACCAGCAGATTCAAGACGCTAGTTGTTCACGTAGATGGAAATAAAGAGGCCACGCCCTGTGCTCATTCAAGACGAAAAGGCCATTCAGCTGTTTTGCTAGTTTTATCCTCGTGGCAGCTGAGCTAGCCATTCCACGCGCAGCTACCTGGCATGTTCCGCGATGATTCTTACGCTTCAACCATCACAGTGTTCAACTACTGTATGAACTTTAAGGCGATGCTAAACACGAACCAATAGCCGTCCGCTGTGGCCGAACGGTACTAGGCGCGTCAGTCCGGAACCGCGCAGGTGCTACGGCCGCAGGTTCGAATCCTGCCTCGGGCATGGATGTGTGTGATGTCCTTAGGTTATTTAGGTTTAAGTAGTTGTAGGTCTAGAACACTGATGACCTCAGATGTTAAGTCCCATAGTGCTTAGAGCCATTTTTTGAACCAACCAATAAGTATTCTGTGGCCTAGTAGCAGTGTCTTTCTCAAGTAGTCAAAATGTGCGGAACCATCTACTACTACAATTTTGAATAAAATTCATCTGCAATGACGGCCGAAGACTCACGGTATATGCAGGCCTCTCGTTCTCATATTAGCTTAGGAAATGAGACACTTAAAGTAGTAAAGGAGTTTTGCTATTTGGGGAGGAAAATAACTGATGATGGTCGAAATAGAGAGGATATAAAATGTAGACTGGCAGTGGGAAGGAATGCGTTTCTGAAGAAGAGAAATTTGTTAACATCGAGTATAAATTTAAGTGTCAGGAAGTCATTTCTGAAAGTATTTGTATGGAGTGTAGCCATGTATGGAAGTGAATCATGGACGATAAATAGTTTGGACAAGAAGAGAATAGAAGCTTTCGAAATGTTGGTGCTACAGAAGAATGCTGAAGATTAGATGGGTAGATCACATAACTAATGAGGAAGTATTGAATCGGATTGGGGAGAAGAGAAGTTTGTGGCACAACTTGACTAGAAGAAGGGATCGGTTGGTAGGACATGTTCTGAGGCATCACGGGATCACCAATTTAGTATTGGAGGGCAGCGTGGAGGGTAAAAATCATATAGGGAGCCCAAGAGATGAATACACCAAGCATATTCAGAAGGATGTAAGTTGCAGTAGGTTCAAATGGCTCTGAGCACTATGGGATTTAACATCTATGGTCATGAGCCCCCTAGAACTTAGAACTACTTAAACCTAACTAACCCAAGGACGGCACACAACACCCAGTCATCACGAGGCAGAGAAAATCCCTGACCTCTCCCGGAATTGAACCCGGGAAACCGGGCGTGGGAAGCGAGAACGCTACCGCACGACCATGAGCTGCGGACATTGCAGTAGGTTCTGGGAGATGAAGCTTGCACAGGATAGAGTAGCATGGAGAAATGCATCAAATCAGTCTCGGACTGAAGACCACAACAACAACAACGTTCTGCCAACGGCCTTGTCAGAGAGGGCAGAGGTTCAGGCCACACCCTTGCCTGTTATAACATTTCAGCTCCTCAACACCAAATTAAAACGTTCCACTTCAATTTGTTTGCACTTATAGCGATCCCAGCTTCCTCAACCATATTAAAACGTTGCATTAGGAGGTGTCTGCTTCGTGCAAAAGGTCTTGGGTTCATATTGACGACAACAAATAATTCTTCATTACAGACGTTTATTTACGAACAGAACTGACAGACTTCACAGACTCAACAACTGACTCTCCGAGCTAACGGCACTGCATATCCGAACTTCCGAACTGAACTGGCCACTGACAACTCCTAGGTGTATTAATAACTTTCCAAACAATGAGAGTCTTTGACAATGTTTGTTTACAATACGATAGCAATTCACGACTTAAAACTAAATTAGACATTACGGAATTTTAGTACATATTAAAGTAAGTAAAAAGATCAGTACATATAAATTCTTACAAGCATAATTTCCAAATAGATTTTATAACATTTTTCTACCAGCTTCTGGATAACCTTCACCAGATTTGTACCGATGTTTCCAGAAATATCTTGACATTTGATTCTGGATATATCTTGAGTGATTTACAACAACTATCTATATGTAAAATGATTTAAGTCGTGTTTCAAAACGCAAACAAATCTTTTTAGCAATATTTCTTGATACAAATCGTCTTTCTAAATTAGATTATGAAACAGTTTTCACAAGTTTTCGTATTTTTGCGATCATAATATAGAATTTCTCCATAGAAAGTTCCAGAAGTGTGCATTAAAAGTTCATTTACAGATTTTCTCCTTAGCTGGTGAGTTTTTAAAAGTATCTTGTCCATATTATACGAAATAATTTAGCTCAAAACTGATAATTTATACAATTAATCAGAGCTACAGCAAACAGTGAGTCTTTCTTTTACAAAATGAAATATAATTACAAAATTGAATGAAAATAGGTTACTAACACTAATATATATTTACATTAATTCTATTTTTGTTCTTTCTGTGCAAAATGTCCTAATATTGACACAGTACAATATTTAAACATCACCAAAGTTTCCCTTTGCATTTTGCATATCTGTATCGACATCCCCTAAAAGTCTACAGTATCGAATACTTCAATATGTCCCAATATGTCCTGTAATGTTACACTGTGGAGTGGGAAACGGCCACAGTAAAACGTAGGAATCACCAATAATGAACTGCACGCGGATACAGACGGCAATGGAAATCATTGAATTGAAAACACATAATATGTATCCACTGGTTATCTGGCTTGTAACTGAAACAATCGGACAAGTACGACAAGAACCGCGCTCTGAGTGTCCCGTACAAACTTAGCTATGTATACAGATAATAATAATAATAATAATAATAATAATAATAATAATAATAATAATTCGTTTGGTTCAATGACCTGGAGCTTGTCTTTCTGCTGGATGCCACGCGTTGTATCTGGCGATTGCACAAATTGTTGAGAGGTGAGAGCTAGGTTAAACGACGATTAACAAATCCCTGGTCCGACCGAGATGGGATTCCATTTCCTCTCGGTTTCGTGACACGCGCTTTATTGCTAGACTACAACAGCGATATGTGTATACAAAGTTCATTTGTAGGTTTTTCATAATTAATTTGCGAGTATTAAAATGTATGTCCTCTACATCTGTAGCTTTTGATTGCATTTATTTAGAAGATTAAATTTTTTCGTGGGCACGGGACAGTAGACCTTAGTATTAGACATAAATTTAACTTGATGCCTCTACCCGTTCCTGAGAAAAAGGGGTCCTAACAGTCGGACAGACAGACTGTCTGATAGAGGGGCAACAAGAATTCCTATAAGGGTTCCCTTATTGCCGATTTAGATACGGGACCCTAAAAAGCGACAGATTTCTTCATTACCAAAAGATTCCCAATTACACCCCTATACGTATCTACGGGAGGCAAAGTGGAGGTAACAAGGAATAAAATGCATAAGCAACGAAAATGTAACATTCAACTTGTCGAAACGTGCTAAGAAGACTATAAAACCTGAAAAGGTAAATATACTCAGTGTCATGAAATCAACTGGAAAAGGTACGGTTTTTGCTCAGACGAATATAAGGAAACATCAACAGCAGCTGCAAGTGGTACAATAGAAATAGGACTCGTTATGAATAGGAAGGCAGGACAGAGAATGAGCTCCTGTGTAAAGCTCAATGATAGGGTAATTGTCACCAGAATCGACACCAAACCATCGCCGATAACAGTATTTGAGGTAGACACGCCATCTTAAAAGGGAGAAGAGACCGTATACGAGGAAGTTCAACGTGTGCTTCAATGAATAAAGGGGGAACAGTTTAACAATCAAGGGGAAATGCGGTAGCAGGGGAAGGAATAAAAGACAGAGTTACTCCAGAATCTGGGCTTATTAGTTGTAATGAGAAAGAATAATTGAGTCGTGTAATAATTTTTTATTATCAGTGGTGGATACACTGTTCAAAAATCACAAGAAGAGTAAGTATATTTGTAAAAGATCCGCAGACTCGAAAGGACTCCATTTGGATTACTTCATGGTCGGTAAAGCGTTCCGGAATCAGATACTAGACTGTAAGGCGTACCCTGGAGCATAGATAGACTACAATCAAAATTGGCAATGATGAGGAGTAGACAATACAGAAGAATCAGTTCTAAACGAAGTGAAACTGAATTACTGACGAGTTGTGAGATTCGTTTGACGTTCGCTAAGAATGTGGATACTGCGATACGGAATACCACAGCAGACAGTTCAGTTGAAGAGGTATGGACATTTCAAAAAGGAGTAATCACAGAAGTTAGACATGCAAGGCTCAAGGAAGGTATCTGCGACGAAAGCATAAATTCGTACTTACGAAATATTTCAGTTTATCTCCGAAAGAAGGAAGTACCAAAACGTTCAGTGAAAGACTGGAATACCACAACAAAAAGAGCTTGACAAAACACGTGAAGCATCTAGAAATGGAGGAGGAAACTAAAAGAAACTGCACGGCTGATTAACTTACGTTATTGCAGTGATTACAAATTCGAGTCAAATTTATAAAGAACAAGCAGTATGCTAAGCATTTATCAGTATGATGTTGTACTCTCCATGGTTTGGTTGCATGCATTGATACTGTTAGTGCGGGTGTCACAAAGCCGCCGTATCGCCTACAGAGGCACACTGCTCATGAACTGTTGCAACTGGACTTTGATATCCTAGATACTGGCACGAGGACGGAGTTGGTATCGAAGCTTATCCTACGCACGTCCCATCCAGGGGACAGATCCGGGTCCGTCGTTTGCCTCAGGACCTCCCCAGTATCGTGTAGGATATTCACACAGACACGTGCCACTTGCGAAGAGCATTATCTATTGAAAAACAGCACAATAATGTTGTCACGCGAGAAGTAACACATGACGACGCATATATCTGTGAAGTATCATTGTGCCGTCAGACTGCCCTCAAACACTGCCAGCGTTGATCCGACGCCACACCCGATGGCATCCTACACCGTAATGCCTGGTGTAACACCGCCGTGCCTCACCAAAACATTGTACCAGTCGAATCTCACCCCGATTCGCCGTCATGCCCTCCGATGACGGTCATTCGAGGTAGAGCAGAGCTTCTATTCGTCGGTGTAAACAATGGGAAGCTTATCATCGTCATTTCATGATTCCCAATCTCGATACCTCTCCAATTGCATTACTTGTCTCGTGCTGCTAACTCTAGCCTACACGAAGCACGGTAATTATCTAGTCCAGCCGCTGATAGTCTCTGACCAATTGGGGTGGGGGTGGGGTGGGGAGGGTGGGGGAATTCATCAAATGTTGCAGAGATTCGATTACTTCTTATCTGATTGCAGAAGGAAGTGTGAAAGTATTACGATACGCTTGATGCACAACACTGCTATCCTCCCTTATTGTGGTAGATATGGTCGACCAGAACCTTGACGAGATTGCCTGCCCTCACGTTCCCATACACTACAGCATCGGGTTACTGTCACATCTGAATATCTCACATATCTGGCTGCAACACCATTCGACCAACTGGCGAAACAGAGACCCACAATGAGGTCCCTTACAAACTCTGTCAGGCGCTGATGACGCTGTCTCACACTAGTACGCGCTATCTCTGTTTTTTCAAAGTGATCACTCAACACCTGACGCATTTCACGTCACTTGCATATCACACCAGAACTAGTAGCAATACTAAACACGTACGACAGTAACGTACTCTGATGGTCGTTTTGTCCGCCACATGTAATTCACATACACTTCCACTGTGTGTCCATTTACGAAGCGACACTGACATATGACCATGTCCTCTGGGTGTTTCATTGTTTCTGTCAGTTAGTGTGCCATTTATGAATGAACTAAATAGAAAATTCAGGGAGGCCGAGGCAAAATAGTTTCAGGACAAGTGGAAACAGAAATAGACTCAGAAAGACTGTTTTAGGACCTAAGGAAGTCCGAACAACCTTCGGTGAAACCAAAACCAAGGGCAGTAACATTAAGAGTTCAATTGGAAATTCGCAGTTAAACACAGGAGAGAGAGTGGGTAGGTGGGCAAGAGTACACCGAAAGCCTCTAAGAGAGGGAGAACTTATCTGGTGATGTAGAATAAAAAGAAATGGTAGGACCTATGGAAGACTGAGGAAGCAGTCATAGAATTAGGGTTCAAAAGAGCTTGGAAAGATTTGTGATCAAGCACGGAGGAAGGGATGTAATACATTCCTTCCAAAAACCAAAAATCATTCGGGAATGAAGCAACCAAACTGCTGTTCGTGTTGGCGTGCAGAACACGTAAGGCTGGAGACATACCATGAGACTATCGGAAACACGTCATCCACCCAATCCCGAGGATATCAAGGGAAGATAACTGCGAGAAATATGACACAATCAGCGTAACAGCTTATGAATTCGAGTTGCTGATAGGAATAACATAGAGAAGAATGGGAAAAATGGAGAAACTATTAGATGACGATTTGCTTGGTTTTAGGAAACACAAAGGCAGCAGAAAGGCAATTCTGACATTGCACTTAATGATGGAAGCAAGACACGTTCATAGGATATGTCGATCTAGAAAAGCGCTCGACAATGTGAAATGGTTCAACATGTGTCAAAATACGTAGAACAGTAAACGCTATAGGGAGAAACAGATAATATCAATAACCAAGAAGGAACCATAAGAATGGAAGACGGAGAATGAACTGCTCGGATTAAGAAGGTTGTAAGCGAAGGATGCAGTATTTTGTCTTTACTGTTCAATCTATGCATGGAAGAAACAATGAAAGAAACAAAAGGAAGGTTCATGAAAGGGATAAAAATTTAGGGTAGATGGATACCAGCGATAAGATTTGCTAATGACATTGCTGTTCGCACTGAAAGGGAAGAAGAAATACACAAAATTTTGTGCGTAATGAAGTACGTAATGATTAAAGAATGTATACTGAGAGTAAACTGGAGAAAGATGAAAGTAATTAGTAGCAGCAGAAGTGGGATTAGTGATAAACTTAACGTATATATTATGAAAAAGTCAAAGTTGAAGACTTTGTACCTTGGAATTAAAATAACACTTGAAGGACGACACAAGGAAGACATAAAATCCGACTAGGACAGGTAGTGAGGACATTTCTGGCTAAAAGAAGTCCAAGAGTAAAAGAACACTGACCCCAATCTGCGGAAGAAATTTGTGCAGTTGAGGGCCAGCTTTGTATAGAAACTAATCACGGGCTGTGGGAGAAATTAAGGCGAAACAAACTTTGTTAAGACGTCAGGAAATATCTTCCACGGTAATAGTGGGAGCTGCAGAGGATAAAGACTGTATGATAAGACAGAGGTTGGAGCATGTAGACAAATAATTGATATTTTTTGAGTGTAGTGCTGTATTGAGATGAAGAGGTTGGTATAAGAGAATAGTCCGCAGCGGGCCGCATCAAAACAGCCAAAAGATTGATGACACAAAAAAGTAGCGCTTTGTGGATTTATTCTGGTAGTTGTAAATGGAAAATGAAAGTTTCCTTTCAAGTTCAGGCTAGGTTCCAGTAAAAGTGGAAATGTGTACCGCCGCAACCTAAGAATATGAAGAACACAGTCTTAGTACCATAGTCGATTAGGAGAGACATTATCCAAAGCCTCTCTCATAGTTTTGTTTTGCAGAAAAGAATGCTACAGAAATCACGTGCCAGAATATGTTGGAGGTGTGCCGAAAATTTCACTGAACATGTCAGAGCATCGCGGCACTAACACCAGCGAGTAACAGCATGTTTAACATTAAGATGTCACAGCGATGGATCGCTCGTAAAAGGATTACGGATATCCAACACTAGGTCGCTTGACGTAACGGTGCATGATTCTTTTTGTTTTTAATTTTTGTGTTAATCTCCGCAGTAAGTAATTCCCGACCTTCATAAACACGGGAAGTCTTTGCGTATTTTCTGGTTTCTGTCATGCGTCTGGTGGAGGAATACTGAGAATTTGTGAAACGTACATGAAAACTGATCCCAAGCGTAATTGCGGCAGAACACTGCCACCAGCTGAAACAAACAAATGAGCGTCATACTTATTAAAATTGCGTGAAAGCACACTGTGTTTACTTTACGTCTACTGCAAACGGTAGAGTTTACACATAGAGAAATTAAGGGGATAGCACAATTAACACAAAACTGGAAAAATGCTGATGAATAGCATGGCCGGTATTTTATATGAAATCGGTGAGAGAGCTACATTTTGGCAGTGTTTGCCCGACTTATCCACGCCCCAGCACGCAAGCACTAGAGTCAGGCAGACAGAACTGCTTATCTGAGAGCGAGATACGAGAGGGATGTGATTTTCAGAAGTGCTCATTACGTTTTTTATTTATTTGCAGTGACAGTAATGAAATTAACACAAAGCGATAAGCATCTAAATCAGAAATGAGAGAGACAAGTGTATGGTAACACCAATTACAGTGCTTCTGTTAATAAATTCAGTGAATTCAAATAACGAGTGAAAACTTAAAAATTTAACATACGGGGTCTGGCCGAGAAACTGTGCTGAGTATTGAAAAACAGGCAGGTTTATGGCAAGAAGACATCAATGTCCACGGAATAATATGAGGTACTGAGACAATACGTGCTCTTCAAGGTATACGGAAGACGTAGGGAGGCATGGAAGGTATTACGGAGGATACGTAGATAGAAAAACTAGCCATGGATCTTTTAGTGTGAAAAATTAGCCATGATTCTTTTAGTGTGTTAGTACTCTTCACACATTCCTATATGTACAGAATCTGAATATGCGATATGATGACCTCGCATTGTTGTAAAAGATGTTACAATAGCAACCCGTACTATAGATCTATGTGATTACTCTGCTATTCAAAATAAAGTGTCTGGCTGAGGGTACAATGAGCCACCTTCAAGCTGTCTCTCTATCGTTCTACTTTCGAACGGCCCTGATTTCTCTTATTTTATGGTGATGATCACTTCTCCCTATGTAGGTGGAGAATCGGAGGAGAAAACTGGTAATTGAAATTTCATGAGAAGATTCCGTCACAAATAAAAACGCCTTTGTTTTAATGATTGTCACTCCAATTCACATATCATGTCTGTGGCAGTATCTCCCCTACCTCGCGATAATACAAAACGAGCTACCTTTCTTTGTACTTTTCAGATGTCATCCGTCAGGCCCACCTGATGCGGATCCCACACCGCACAGCAATACTCCAGAATAGGGCGGACAAGCGTGGTGCAAGCAGTCTCTTTAGTAGACCTGTTGCACCTTCTAAGTGTTCTGCCAATAATCGCAGTCTTTTGTTTGCTGTACCCACAATATTATCTATGTGATCGTTCCAATCTAGGTTATTTGTAATTGTAATCCATAAGTATTTAGTTGAATTTACAGTCCTCAGATATGTATGACTAATCGCGTAATCGAAATTTAGCTGATTACTTTTAGTACTCATGTGAATAACTTCACACTTTTCTTTATTTAAGGTCAATTGCCACTTTTCGCACCATATAGACATCTTATGTAAATCATTTTGCAAATCGTTTTGATCATCTGATGACTTTGCAAGACTGTAAATGACGGCATCATCTGCAAACAATCTAAGACGGCTACTTAGATTGTCTCCTATGTCGTTAACATATATCACGAACAATAGAGGGCCTACAAAACTTCCTTGGGGAACGCCGGATATAGATGAGACTGTCCGGAAAGTCTTGTGGTACTCGAGTATGATAGTGCCACAATACCCTCTCTCTTCACACTCTCTTAAAATTGTTATTGTTATGGCCTCAATGTGGTTTGACCCTGCTCGAATTAGGTAGCATGGATCGCACTAGCTTACGAGACAGGGAGGTGTGAGCGACCTTGGTCGAATATGTGCAGCGCACGGCACCGGCGAGCCTCGATGTGATTTTAAGAAGGCTTTCCGCGGTCGTTTAGGCAAATGCTAGTCTACTCACCAATCTCCGCCTCGGAGAATTAGATAGAAAACAGTTTATATATGACAACAGAGAGAACAAAATTTGCTTGATTCAAAAATAGATTGCTCACGTGGCTTCCCTCCTTTTGGTTAGCAGACGACTGAGGCAACAGGAAACTGAATGAAAATGAATTTTCCAAAGCTTGAAAACAGTCGATCCCGTAAGATGGAACAAACCCTAGGAAACAGAGGGAATTACACTACAGCGAAAGGTATAAGTTTGACGTTGTCTGCGTTTTCTCCAAATTTAATATTCCTTATTAAGTCAATATGAGTCATTCAGTCATTTAAAATTTCGGATACAATCTGTAATTGCGAACCTTGTCTTCATATTTAATAAATTTTTTCTGTATAAATAATTATTTCAGAACCCGGTGTTGACCAGGTATTTATTTATTCTTCTATTACTAATAACTCCTCCTTACCTCTCTCTCTCTCTCTCTCTTTCTCTGTCCACCTCATCCTCCTCCCCCCCCCCCTAAATCCCCGTATTCATCAGCTTCTCCTCCCTTCCTCTGTCCATCTCCTTCTGCCCCTCTCTCTGCCTATATCGTCCTCCACCTGTCGCTGTCCGTCATCTATAATTTTCCTATATTCTCCGTTCCTCTCTCTCTGTGCACATCCTCCTCCTCCTCCGCCCCCCCCCCCCCCCCCGTGGCTGTCTCCTCCTCCTCACCCTATCTGTGCCCATATCCACCTTCCCCCTCGATGTCTGTCCAGCCCCCATTCCCTCTTCTCACTCGTCGTTATCACGCTCAGCAAAACATGGCACTGGTAGTTCTTACCTTCACAGTATTTCTTTCAAGATCACAAGTAAAACGTGTTCACATTTGGGTGAAAGTTTTCGAGTGGTTATGAGTGAGCTTTTCACACGTGACCGTATCCGTGTACGCACATGCGAAGTGTATTTCACATGTATTTAACATATTTCACACGTATTTGTGCGCACACTGTATAGCGAATTTGGCTCTGCAGTTTTATTTTCATGCAGCTCAATGTTTACGACATCGTATCTTTGAACTACGTGCCATACAATGGTACAATTTTGCAGGTGCGTCCATTGGTACATACGGCCACTCTCTGCGAGTGCGAATAGAATTAGTTTTAAAGTAGTAATAAATTACAAAATCGGGAATATTGCTTATATTTTTGGCTGTTTTATGTGTTTATGACGGCATATCTTCTGAACTATGAGTCGTATAATGACATAATTTTGCTGGTACATTCAGTGGTATATAAGAGTATTGTATGAGAAACATGCCAGATACATACTGCATGAACAGCAAAAATTTAGTACGCGACAAACTACTTCTCGTTGACACCCGCCATAAAAATAATGAAAGGGAAAACCTTTAATTATTTTGTGGGGCATGTCAGCGAGAAGTAGTTTCATAAAGGTTTGAAATGGCGTGTAAAGTTTCCTTCAAGTCACTATCTTTCATTGTTAGATACTAGATGAGTACAGTGTGGCCATTCGTGCGTCGTGGGCTACACTGTACTTTCAAACCCACCCCATTCGCTTGATAGATAGGTAGTTCCTATCCCCATAGCGATGATTTCCAGACAGGAAGTGATATGTGTCTCAGTTTGGTTGGAATCGGTCCAGTGGTTTTGGAGGAGATGTGGAACATACATACAAAAACAGATGCATATACTGATCAGGCAGAACGTTATGATCACCTACCTAGCCGGCCGCTGTGGCCGAGCGGTTCTTGGCCCTTCAGTCCGGAACCGCGCTGCTGCTACGGTATCAAGTTCGAATACTCCCTCGCGCATGGACGTGTGTGATGTCCTTAGGTTAGTTAGGTTTAAGTAGTTCTAGGTCAAGGGGACTGATGTCCCATAGTGCTTAGAACCATTTCATCCATCTACCTAATAACCGGTACGTCCAACTTTGGCAAGGATAATAGCGTCGGCGCGTCGTGATATGGAAGCAATAAGGCCTTGGTAGGTCACTGGAGGAAGTTGGCACCACATCTGCACACGCAAATCATCTACGTCCCATAAATTTCGGGAAGGAAAGCGATGATCTTCGACGCGAAGTTCAATCACATCGCAGATGTGTTCGATCGGGTTCAGATCTGGCGAGCTGGGGGGCCAGCATATCAATTGGAACTCTTCACTCCATTACACTCCTGGACTTGTGACATGGAGCATTATCTTGATGAAAAATGCCACTGCTGTTGTCAAATATGATCGCCATAAAGAGATGTTCGTAGTCCGCTGCCAATGTAAGGTACTCCTTTGCTTTAATGGTGCTTTGAACCAGCTCCCCTGGACGCATAGATGTCCACGTGAATGTTCCTCAGGGAATAATGGAGCCGCCACCAGTTTGTCTCCGTCCCGCACTACAGGAATCTAGGAGCTGTTCCCCTGGAAGAAGATGGATTCGCGCTCTCCAATCGGCTGCACCAATGTCAAGTGCCGATGCCCACGTATACTAAGAACAACATACACACCCATGCCCGAAGAAGGACTCGAACCTCCGGCGGGAGGGTGACTAACAGTCATTCCTCGAAAGTTAACGCTGCTATCTCTGGACGGGTTGGTGGTCATAATGTTCTGCCTGATCAGTGTACATACCGGGTGATCAAAAAGTCAGTATACATTTGAAAACCCTTGATAAACCACGCAATAATGTAGATAGACAGGTAAAAATTGACACACATGCTAGGAATGACATGGGGTTTTATTAGAACAAAAAAAGAAAAAACGAAGTTCACAAAATGTCCGACAGATGGTGCTGGACTGCAAAACGTCAGTGACTGGGCATGACAATCGTGTATAAAAGGAGCGGTAATGAGAGAGAGAATCAGATGCGCCAGCAGTCGCATCATGTTGACGATACCTGAAAAGGCGCATTTAGTGTAGCTGTATTATCAGAATGGGGAATGTGCTAGTTCAGAGTTACGATCCTATCGCCATAGGAAGGGGATTCGAACGGTTAAAGGTCCGTTGACAAATGCAGCTGTGGCTAGAATGATTTCGAAGTTCGAAGCCACGGGTTGTTTAGACGATAGACCCCGTAGCTGACCGAGCACAAAGCGTAATGCTGCTGAGACAGTTCAGGAAGAAATGGAGATTGTAGCGGGTTCGTCTAAAATCGTGTAGTCGAACTTCCCACCGTCATTCCATACACTACAGTTTGGTTGGCACTTTGCCGTCCCCTCCGATGCTGTCCGTACAAAATCCATCGCCTTCATGAACTGTTACCTCGCGATTTAGTGAAGCGGAATGCATTTGCGGTGTGGGCGTTTCAAAAGATGGCGGAAGATGACGATTGGTTGGGTAACGTGTTGTGGACCGACGATGCTCATTTCACGCTCCGAGGGTTTGTCAACGCCCACAACTGCAGAATTTGGGCTACCGAAAATTCTAGAACTGTCGTGAAAACTCTATTGCACGACGAGAAAGTCACGGTATGGGTTGGCTTTACCACATCTACCGTTATGGGGCCTTTTTTATTCAAGGAAATGTGTGATTCTGGTTTTGTAACTGCTACCGTGACGGCTGAGAGGCACACCGATATGTAAACACCTGCTGGAACGTACGATGTTTATGCAGGATGGCGCTCTACCGCATATTGCTAGACGCGTGAAAGACCTCTTGCGGGCGTCGTTTGGTGATGATCGTGTGCTCAGCAGCCACTTTCCTCATGCTTGGCCTCCCAGGTCTCCAGAGCTCACTCCGTGCGATTATTGGCTTTGGGGTTACCTGAAGTCGCAAATGTATCGTTCAAAAATGGTTCAAATGGCTCTGAGCACTATGGGACTTAACTGCTGTGGTCATCAGTTCCCTAGAACTTAGAACTACTTAAACGTAACTAACCTAAGGACAACACACACATCTATGCCCGAGGCAGGATTTGAACCTGCGACCGTAGCAGTCCCGCGGTTCCGGATTGCAGCGCCTAGAATCGCACGGCCACCACGGCCGGCTGCAAATGTATCGTGATCGACCGACATCTCTAGGGATGCTGAAAGATAAAATCCGACGCCAATGCCTCATCATAACTCCGGACATGCTTTACAGTGCTGTTCACAACATTATTCCTCGACTACAACTATTTTTGAGGAATGATGGTGGATATATTGAGCATTTCCTGTAAAGAACATCATCTTTGCTTTGTCTTCCTTTGTTATGCTACTTATTGCTATTCTTAGCAGATGAAGCGCCATCTGTCGGACATTTTTTGAACTTTTTTTGTTCTAATAAAACCCCATGTCATTCCAAGCATGTGTGTCAATTTGTACCTGCCCGCATCTCGTGGTCGTGCGGTAGCATTCTCGCTTCCCACGCTCGGGTTCCCGGGTTCGATTCCCGGCGGGGTCAGGGATTTTCTCTGTCTCGTGATGGCTGGGTGTTGTGTGATGTCCTTAGGTTAGTTAGGTTTAAGTAGTTCTAAGTTCTAGGGGACTGATGACCATAGATGTTAAGTCCCATAGTGCTCAGAGCCATTTGAACCATTTTTTGAATTTGTACCTCTCTATCTACATTATTCCGTGATTTATTCAGTTTTCAAATTTATACTGACTTTTTAATCACCGGGTACATACATAACATATGCTGACATCAAGTTTTATAAAGTACATGGACTAAAATAGCGACGTAAGTCCATTACACAATAGAGAAATATCCGAACAGTATTTTGCTACAGATTATGTACATATTACTGTAGACAGCTAGATCCGATAGCTACAATATTTGCTCGCTCCCACAAGCAGTGGCGCCACTTACGCGCAGTAGACGGTGAGTACGCTACGACAGGCCTCACAGGAACATGTGTCATCCACGCCTCCGGCGTGGGGTGAAGCTGCCCGCACAGCAACAACCAGCCCCTGTTGTATTCAGTGTATGTGCTTACACACTACGCCGTGACTCTTGCAGTATTTCAATGTTCATTCTTCGCATTTCCACGTCAACCAGAGGTTTGTGCCTTATACAACATGCTCAATCTGTACGAAATTAGTAGCTCGTGTTTTCCTTCAAATAAAGCGGAAAGAAACACTATTGCAACATCAACCACTAAATATACCAGGGTGATGGGGTAATTTCAGCTCTCTACATCTGTATTAAGCAAGCCATTTCTTTAAAGTTTGCATTGAATGTATTACTGTTTCTATGTCGAAGGAAATGCCTTCGTTATTTTCTGTCACTTTTGTTTCGTTATTAATTGTATCCTCAAAAATCTTCGCTGTTACTGTCAATAGGTTAAAAAACTATTTTTCCCAAGATTAAATATTAATATATTTAATTTGCTGTCTTTCTTTAGAAATTTTCCATATTACTTTCAATAACCTTCGTGTTTGTGCGCTTCTTTTACCTCCAACAGTACTATTCACTTCAATATACGTTTGTCCTCAAGTGTAACTTTTTGGCTTGTCACGATTTTACCAAACTTTGCTTGTTAATTGTGTATCGTTGGAGGTACAAATTTGAGCATAAAAGTTCTCCTATGGGCACGTCAAGAAGAAAGGAACATTTCGAAATTTTAGCGATTATTTCCGTTCCATTTTACTGAAAAGATGAGGAGATTTCCATAAATCAAAAATCACTCGAATCTAGCGCTTAAACGTTTATTCGGCCCTCTGAACTGCTCCTAGAGAGAAAGCTGCGTGATCCTCGGGTCTTCCAGTTGTGAGCGGAAATATTCCGTCGTTTTAGCATTGTTCAATCACTTTTGTTGGCTGCACTCTGTTATGGCTTGTTGTAACTGTTGCTGTCGTTCCGCCTTTTGCATTTTATTGCGTGCCAGTATGCAGCTTTTAGTTCAGTTTTCCTCCCATGCTTATAAAAAGGCATGTATTTAACAGTGATCTTTATGTCTGGATCAAAATGCTGTGGGATTGTACCCGTTTGGGAATGGAGAAAAAAATCATGTAACTGGGTAAAAAGTGATCCTCAGTGAAACGAACCAATCCCCTGCAAAGCATCGTACGTCATTACGAGCTGTGTGTAATCCTGTCTTCCAATAAACGTTAGTGTTATATTGTGAGTACACAAAAC
Source organism: Schistocerca gregaria (assembly GCF_023897955.1). NCBI lineage: Eukaryota > Metazoa > Arthropoda > Insecta > Orthoptera > Acrididae > Schistocerca > Schistocerca gregaria. The sequence continues at coordinate 338,226,420 of NC_064925.1, read as the reverse complement.
TCAAAAATGGACATGAATATTGAATTTACGCTCACAAATACTCACACACGTAAATTATCACTGTGTGTGGTATTTAGTAATGCAGGAAATTAAAAGCAATATTTATCACGCTGTCAGAAAGATCGAAACGTAACTAAAGTATTACATAAATTTAGGTTACGACTCAAAGACATTTAAATCTGCAGCAGCCAGTTACCGACCTTTTGTATGCAAACGATCTATTAAGCTTGAAAGACAACGTAATTGGAATCATATCATAACCATCACGGATTTAATCTACATGACGTCCACATGATCTATAACTTAATTACTGGCTATGAGAAAACCTCAAAGTTAACGTACAGTGGTGAATTACTGCCCTAAATTGAGCTAAAGATGAGAATTTCATAGACGTGGACGAAGCCAATAATATGGCCACAGATTTGGGGGGCACTGAACCAAACGAGATTAAACAAGTCAACACGACAGTGGCACTTTTTGTTTGACTAAACTCAATAAGAGGTACCTGAGCCAGAAAGTTAACTGACCCGATGTTATCTATCCATGGAGCAAGGAAGCTATTTTCAGACTTCCATAAAGTATCATCATACGACCAAAGGAGGCATGATAGGATAATGTGAAAATTACTGAGCAGTCAGTCCGACGTATCCTGATAACTAGAATAACACACACAATAACAGAAACAAAAATGTATCACTTACTGGTGGAATACAATTTTTATTCCATAAAATATAATGCATTTAGCAACTGAAAAAAGAGTAAATAAAATTCAAGACATCACCAAAGAATCGGCTGAGCTGGAGAAATTCTTCAGCTATGTTGGGTGGAATTAGTTGTTCTAAATTTAGAGGTATGGTTTGTTTAATAATGACAGCAATAGGCTTCATTGGCGCAGGAAAAGTAAGAAAAGCCAAATATTAATGAATAGGTGGGGTTGAACCCCATATCTCCCCAAATATGAGTGTAGTGTCTTAACCCATGCAACATTTCACTCGGTAGACTATCTGTAGTAGCTACACCTATACACTAGGTCTTCCGCAAGTAACTGTACAATGTTTGGTGTAGAGTGTCACATACAATAGTCTATTTCTTGCGGCTAATTTATTTACAATTGGAACGTCAGAGTTTGATAAACTTAACGGTTTAATATTTTTTATCAAATAATTATTTTAAGCAATGTCTTTCATTGTAACCAATTACATTAAAGTGTAACTTCGCTTATGCTCATTCAAAAAAAAATTGACTGGAGGGAATTTAATGCAATTACAGCATATTTCACTGACGTTTCTACTTACTGCTGTCAGTGACACTGGTAAATACATGTACCACTGGTGAACAACTGGAGTTACTGTGTATAGTCATTTTCCTAGTGATTCATTGGCATGAACATTTTCCACCCCATATCTCAGGGCAGACGTAAAAATAGATAGCAAATTGAACAGATTTTCCCTTGCTGTTCCCAGAGGGTACATACTGGCACGCATTTCATTGTTATGGTGTAAAAGACATATTGTCACTTAATGGCTTCTCAGAAGTATATTCGCATATTCTATATGCAGAATTACTCTGCTAAATTATGTTAATGGTATTTGTGTTGACTTTACTGTTTAGTGTGCCGGAGGTTTACGCTGTGTGATGAGAGTTTTCAGTTGCTGCGTATTGTGTCTACGGCATCACAGCTTCATTGTTGAGAAGTGTTAACATCGTCCAAGCCTTGCGTTTTGAATGTGGTGATACCTTTGCATAATACCGGCGCTTTATTAGGATAGATGATTAGTTTCTTGTGAATACCACATTTTTCTCTTGGCGTGCCATTTTACGCTCTAAATTTCCTCTACAACCATGATGCCGGTCATGGCTTGAGCTTGATATGAAATTTATAATACGAAACATTTCGTGTTTATCTATCAGGATAACAATTTTTATGATAAATAATAATTCCAATAAAATTAAACATCCAAACTGGACGGTCCCACAGCGATCCACTTCCAATCCTATACTTTCAAAATAAAACTTGTAAGTAAAATAAACGATTCAAAGTAAGTAATTGGTTTCATAAATGTATGATTTTGCTTCTAGGGTTAAAGAAAGATAATGGTGCTAGGATTACAAATTTCAGGAGAATGAGCTCCATCGGCGAACGCTAATAAAAAATGTTTCTTCTTTGCACAATAAGTATGTGTAATAAGGTGCGTCGCATCACCTCAACGTACACTTACTTTCAGAATTACCTAGACTGAAATAACAATGACTGTTAATCAGTTTTCGTTGCAATGATGACAAAACATGCAACAAGAAGACAGTTCAGACGTTGCATTTTTCCTTGCATTACACTGTACGGAATAATAAATTTCCCACCAGCAACATCCAGTAGATGGATCTTAAAGCGCTAAAAGAAAAGAAAGTTGTAGGTAAGTGGTAATAACGTTGTTTGTAATGCGAATTCCGAAATCTGAGCAATGGAGATTGTTATGCCTTTATTGCCATTGTCACATGAAACTTTTAAACTCAGGGGTAACTAACGCGTCGAATCGTCTAATTCTATGAGGAAGCTCCCTCGAACCGTTATGTAAGAAATGACCGATAATACCCTTTCATAAGGCCTCAGCATTTACTGATTAATGTATAAGTTGAGTCATCTCCATAATTTTTTAAAATGGAATCCTGTAGTTCTAACAGTGTTCTTCTGCCTGTTGCACAAGCATATTTCCATTTTTATTTTCGATATCCTATAAGAAACGTCTGTTATTTACTGGCAACTAGAAACAGAACTTTTTGTAAGCTGGATCTGAAAATACTGTGCATCACGAAGGCGCAGAGATAGTTCGGAAACTAATACAGGTATAGTATGATCTCTGAACATTGCAACACCAGAATTAATTGGCTGAATCACTCTAAAATCGGAGGATGCATAGAACAGTGGACATATAATTAGTCATGAAGAGTATCATACGCAATTGCATATCGACAGATTTGCGTGTAGCCCACATAACGTGGCTGTCTTGCAGGCCCTCCAGTCTCTTTGCAGTAGAGTCGTTTGACTATACAAAATGAACACTGATTTTTGAGGTAATCAGTCCAGGTGCAAATCACAACCACTATGTTGCAAATTCCAGGAGGTGCGTCATTAGAGATGAGACAATAATTTTCTGTATTCATGACTGAGCAATTATATGTCCACATGTCTGAACTTTAAACGACGTCATGAAATTTTTGTTTTGGATATGGACTGAAACGAAGCCCTTACAGCCGAGGCTCGATCACAGAAACGTTCCTAATTGGTGGCTAGCCATGAAGAATCGTGAGAAATGGAAGTTTACACCAGTACCCGTTACGAAATTTGAACTTGGAAATTTTTCTATTCTGCCTGGAATCCTGTCAAGACCCTTATCTCCTAGTTAACTAACCTCGAAAAACGTTTAATATCATTTCAAGTAACAAATTTTGCATGTGTTTAAAGCGAAATATCATGTTTTAACCTTTTGTGACGGGGTCTCGAACCCAGCATGTAGTAAGCTTGTTAACTAAGTAAGTCAGATGTCAGCAAACGGATTTATCCATCAGCAAGGAGATGTTGGAATTTTTAAATGAGGATATAACTTTTTTGCCGATTGAGAATGGAGCCCATTGCTTACCCTCGTTGTTTTCTATCCATAAATTATTAGCTCACCAGTAGTGAGATGTCTGCATGTTTGACAACGAATAACGGTATCTATCTTTATTACAGACAACACATGAGGCGACGCTGAAAATAAAAATTATTTATCACTAGTAGTTCGGTGTGTATATGCTAGAGCTTAAAATGAAACCATGAATATATTTGTGCCGGGCCGGGATTCTAATCCATATATGTGCCTTTTGTGGAGACATAGAGGAAACTGGAACCTTAGGGAAAACAACGAAATGATCGAACTACAACGTTCCGTGTCTGTCATATACCACGAAAGGGGAGATCCGAATTTCTGTCCAGCATCACATTTTTCAGCGTCTAAAGTTCAAATGAAATAAGAGTCGTATGGCCTAGAGCGATCATCGGCTCACAAATAAAATACAGTTTCTAGTGTAAGGAAGCTCAATGGAGACAGAGTTTCTGCTCGCCACTACTTTTGGATCTTCTATGGCGCAACGTAAACTGACTCTACCACAATTCGTAGCGAACGGATGTGGTGGTAATAACACCCGCCAGGTTAGCCGAACGCGCTGCTTCCTGGACTTAGATAGGCGCGCCGGCCACGGATCGGATCCGCCCGGCGGATTAACGAGGAGTGCCGGTGTGCCGGCCAGCCTGTATGTGGTTTTAGACGGTTTTCCACACCCCCTACGTCAATACCAGGCTGGTCCCACGTCCCGCCTCAGTTACACGGCTCGCAGACATCTGAACACTTTCGCACTTTTCCACGGTTTACACTAGTCGCACACAGTTGGGGTACACTAATTCCTTCCCGGGGGGTATGGGGTGGTGGCAGGAAGGGAATCAAGCCACCCCTTCAATAAACATTGCCATATCCGATTAACCATGCCGACCCTGCGTCTCCGCGGGAAAAACGGAACAAGCAAAGACCGAAGAAGAATGATGATGGTTTAAAGCGGCTTCTGAACAATAGTGCAATCTGAAGTTCTTCAGTTGTCATTACTAGATGTGAAGGAGGTGTGTTCATGGGTGTTTAAAATGAATGATGGAAGTGGGAATGGAACACATAACTCACAAATAAGAACTAGAATCAATCCACTTTTTTCACTTTCTGTATTTCTTCTTTTTTTTAATCGACAAATACAAAGGAGCCTTTCTCGCGGGATAATAAGATCTGTCTTTCCGGCTGGAATCACCTCATCGAAACAGCCAGTAAGACGTGGTCGTCACTTCAACGAGCATCGCCAGTCATCGACGGTCGGAGCGTCCGGGGCCGCAGCACACAGTCAGAGACTGTTTCTGTTACCGTATGGAGATCGTAAAGAAGTCACATCTGCAATTCAGCTTCTTCTCACACCCGGCATACCCCAACTGGGCGGTGGGTCCATGAAGACGACCCCAAATAGCAAAAAGTTTCCGGTACTGCAATCTGTTCGTTGAGACCACGAACTCGTCCAACACGTATATGCACAAATCACGGATTTGCTTTTCGTCATCGCGGTGCATGTAGTGTATCGCCATTTCTTTGACCCAGTTGACCGCATTCATCGGGAAATAGGTGGCGGATTCAAGAGGTCCAGTGGCACAATCGAAGCAAACGGGCGGCGTAGGAGGAAAGCTAGTTTCTTATGGATCAGTTTCCAGCACTTCTATGCGGGGCCACAGTTCAGTCTGTGTTCGTCCGTATCTACCGTCGCGCAACGAGGGCACATTGGATCGTTAGTCAGGTGACAGGCATGCAGCCTTCGTCGGATCAGAAATTTCTCTTTAGTGACCACATACCGAGCACTACAGTGGACAGGAAGGGCGCGTGGATGGCTCGCCAGACCCGCATCCAATCGACTGTGTGGTGTCGTCGTTCAATGTCTTTAGTCTGATTCCAGTGATGGAGAAGACTATAGTAAATCTTTGTTGTCCGATTCTGTGTCTCCAGTATAACTCCCAATATATAGCGATGTCCCACGAAAAATGTCCTAATATGCGATGGCGAGGGCGATAAATGTATAACATGTACCAGTGGGAGCAGCGTATGAGGAGCCACCCCTGCTGTCAGGATGCCACGAAGATTGTCTGTTGGTGAAAGCCAGAGTCGCCACATTGAGCTAAGGTACAGCGCCAACGCTCTGTGCCTGACCTCCTTTATGAAAGGGTAAAGTGAGAGTAACAAAACGGATCTTAAAAGCTGCACCAGCGTTCACCATGTGTCCAGACACTACCTGTATCCTGGAAGCAATCGTGTCTGTCATCGTTAATAAGTGGGCGTAACGGTTAAGTTGAAAAACCATCTACACATGGAAGTACAGAGCTCGTTGCTGAATGTCCAAGGAATCTGAGATCGAAGTCGTTCTAAGGTCTTACGATACGTAAAGGCCACCGTACGTTGTACTTGTCGATGGAAAGGCATCCCTAAATATTTGAGCATCGGGACCTTTGTCCAAGGTACATCCAGTTCTGCTGGCATGTGTCGTCCCATCTCCATGTAGCATGACTTCGCGTAGATTGATCACACTGCCTGCCACTGGCTCAAACTGTTGGAGCCTGGAAAGCGCCATACGCATAACTTCACCAGACCGTGTTAAGAACATCACATCATCGGCGTACGCCCCACATCGGAAGGTCACCTACTGCAGGTTAAGACGTTCAATGCGTCGCTGCGGTCCGTGAACTGCGGGTTCGAGGGCAATGGCGAATAACTTGACAGATGGTTCAAATGGCTCTGAGCACTATGGGAGTTAACATCTGAGGTCATCAGCCCCCTAGAACTTAGAAATACTGAAACCTAACCAACCTAAGGACATCACACACATTCATGCCCGAGGCAGGATTCGAACTTGCGACAGTAGCGGTCGCGCGGTTCCAGACTGAAGCTTTTGGAACCGTTCGACCACAGCAGCCGGCACTTGGCAGAAAGATGGCAGCCCTGTCTGGCGAAACTGTTGACACGGACACGGACGGGGCAGGACTAATAGCCGCTTACCATAATCCTCGTGAGCACTCCATGAATCAAACGAAGCACAACAAATGACGTCGCGCGCATGGCACCGATGTGTTCCATACTGCAGGCAGGAAGCCATGTTCGACGTGATCGAAAGCATTGTCAAAACCCAGTGCAACAAGAGCGCCATGGAGACGGCACGTTTACATCAGCGGCACCACGTCTCTAGCAAAGTCGTAAACACATGTTGCTTCCGAAGAAGGTTTGACCTGTGTGAATGGCAGCCATTGCCGTAGATTTGAACCTCTCACGGAGGATGCGTGTCAACAGTTTGCAATCGGTCTTTAGCATTGTCAACGGTCGAAAATCAAGCGGACGGCAGCCTCTTCCTGATTTGGGCACCGGAATCAAGAGACTCTCAGTGAATTCAGATGGTACTTGAAAATTGGGGTTCAGGAGTTCTCTGTACACCCTGGAACACGTTGATTCCATAAGATGAAAAAAACCTGTGGTAAAAATTCAAGACGGGGTCTGTCAGGGCCTGGCGTTGTGTTGAGAGCACTGCGCAGCATAGCCTTTCGTTGTTCTTCCAAAGCCACGTCCGACAAGACCGTAGCATCATCGTCTGGGTTCCGAGAGAGGGGTAGGTCTGATAGGACTTCCCTGACTGCTATAGCCATGTAGAGAAGTGTATATGACTGTGTGTACGGTCGGACGACATCCATCAGCGTTTCAGCTCGGCGTCCATTCTGCGTCTCGACCTCCGTAATGAGCTGCCAATTGAGTCTCCTCCTGCCTTCGGCGATGTGGTCGTCCTCCATAACATCATCAGAAGTCCTCGCTAGCACCCGCACACCCGCGAGACGTACCGCTATGATACGTAGCAATTGTGCCTTGACGTGATGCTCTGCAGATGCTCGTTCCAGCATCGGCGGTTGCACAGCCAGTTCGTGGAGCGCAGTGTAGTAGAAATTTGTGGTCGCAGTATGCCAGCACGCTGTATCTCGCCCACAGCTGGGTAATGTACGGCACAAGGCGGGTTTGACACACAGTAACCTGCATTGTAATGTCGAACCGTTGGCGGGTAGTCGCCCCTGCTCCACGTGGACTCTATACTTCACGTCTGCAATTTACCCCATCAAGAAGGGCCATATAAAGGCGACGCGGCTCCCTACTTCGTCGGTGTGACATAAACTCAATCCAACCGGCTCGCGGAATGGCTAGTAAAGTAGGTTTACGCCTATCGATCGCCGTGTTCTGTGACCCAAGCCAAGTGCTTTACAAGCGCCTGAAGCGCCGGGCAGGGGTACATTACGGCATCTGGTCGGATGGTCTGAGAACACAATTGAAATCTCCACCTTCTACCAAGTGCTCGGCATTGTTCTGGAAGAATAGTGCTATGTCTTCGGCATAAAAGGAGCGGCGTTCTCTCTGCTCCGGAAGAAGCATATAAGGTTCCCTTCCATGCGCAGAATATCCGCATACCCTCCGCCTACTTCTGAAGGAATGATGTAGGCTTATATCCGTAGGTATCGAGAAAGAGTCCTGTCCGGACTTCTCAAAGGAAAACAACGTCCAGATCCGCAACTCGTAATGTATGTTGCAGCATATGCGTTTTGAAAGCGGGAGAAATGCCGTTGTCATTTATCGTGTCGAGGCTGTACGCCTGTTCAATGCAGTGGCGGGGGCTGTCAACGTTACAGGTGGGCAGTAGCCGTAATGTGGGGCGTCTTCCATGCGAAGAGATAGAAACGGCGGGTGTCGGTCATGCCTGCCTAGGCGTCTGTCACCGTCGATGTAGACGCGGCCAAAAGCACCGGTGTGTCACCGGGGTCCAGGAACGCACCCTGCATCTCCATCCCCTGCGCCCCGTCTCCCAGGGAGGTCGATAACACTGGATCTCGAGAGGCAGACGTAGTCGTGGGTGCATCGCTGGGGACGGGGCTTCGGTGATCTCACGCATCCCCGCAGTGCGCGGTCCCGCTTGTAACGAGGAAAGACATCGAACGAAGTAGTACGTCAGGATCGGCTGTGTCGGATCGGTTTATCGTATGACACGCCTCATCAACCATCGTTGCTTCTTCGGGTCGTTCCACTACCCCCGACGTTATGCGCCGTTTCTTATGACGCTTCGACCATTTCTGTTCACACTGTCTCCCCTCTGGGTCCGGCGCTGGGTAGGGGGTGGATGCGGCGTCCTGTCCTTCAACTTTCACCGCAACTTGTCGTTGAAACGAGGCATGCGTTCCACCTAGGCTAGATAGAGGGAAATGCATTGTCGTTAGAACACGCTTTTGGGGCCTCCAAGGCTTGCACCAACATAGAAGGGTCGTCATAGATAGCTGAAGCCTCCCGTCTCCTCACCGCAACAGGCGTAATCGGCACAGAGGACGCTATCGACAGTCGACAGTCGAATCTGATCGTCTGAGGTCTTGACGAGACGGCGCTGCAGGCATGAGCAAACATGGCCTACCTATCCTCATCCAGGATAGGTCCTTGGTAGGCCGTTAGTAATTATCGCACGGGAACCAGCGATCGCCAGGTACGAAGGTATATGGCGGTCCAGTTCTATACGGACCTGACGCACGCCTTTAAGGACAGACCCGTGGTCTAGGGGTGCCGCCACGGTAGCTCAGCGTGTTCGGTCAGAGGGTTTAGCTACCCTCTGTAACAAAAAAAATGAGTGAACGAATCAACGATCAACCTGCACAGGCGTCATCGGACGTCCGCCACGAACAAATTCAATGAACAATCTAGAACAAAATGAGATCTTAAAAAAAAAAAAAAAAAAAAAAAAAGGGTAGCGTCTTTGATTGATAATCAAAACGTCTTTGGTTCAGGGTTCGAAACCCGCCACTGCCAAAATTTTGATAAATAATCAGCATTGGCGGCCGAAGACTTCCGGCATAAGATGTCAGCCTCATTCTGCCAACGGCCTTGTCAAGCAATGGAAACCACTGCATTAAAGACACGTAACGTGTATCCACAGGACATGTGGCCTGTAGTTGAAGAAGTGTCATGATGATCTCATGATGGCAAAAGATTCCGGAATAGTCCCCCATTCGGGTCTCCGGGACGGGACTACCAAGGGGGAGGTTAGGGAGGTAACCATGAGAAAAAGATTGAATAATCAACGAAAGGATAATGTTCTACTAGTCGGGGCGTGGAATGTCAGAAGCTTGAACGTGGTAGGGAAACTAGAAAATCTGAAAAGGGAAATGCAAAGGCTCAATCTAGATATAGTTGGGGTCACTGGAAGGAAGACAAGGATTTCTGGTCAGATGAGTATCGGGTAATATCAACAGCAAAAGAAAATGGTATAACAGCTGTAGAATACGTTATGAATAGGAAGGTAGGGCAGAGGGTGTGTTACTGTAAACAGTTCAGTGACAGGGTTGTTCTAATCAGAATCGACAGCAGACCAACACCGACAACGATAGTTCAGGTATACATGCCGACGTCGCAACCTGAAGATGAACAGATAGAGAAAGTGTATGAGGATATTGAAAGGGTAATGCAGTATGTAAAGGGGGATGAAAATCTAATAGTCATGGGCGACTGGAATGCAGTTGTAGGAGAAGGAGTAGAAGAGAAGGTTACAGGAGAATATGGGCTTGGGGCAAGGAATGAAAGAGGAGAAAGACTAATTGAGTTCTGTAACAAGTTTCAGCTAGTAATAGCGGATACCCTGTTCAAGAATCACAAGAGGAGGAGGTATACTTGGAAAAGGCCGGGAGATACGGGAAGATTTCAATTAGATTACATCATGGTCAGACAGAGATTCCGAAATCAGATACTGGATTGTAAGGCGTACCCAGGAGCAGATATAGACTCAGATCACAATATAGTAGTGATGAAGAGTAGGCTGAAGTTCAAGACATTAGTCAGGAAGAATCAATACGCAAAGAAGAGGGATACGGAAGTTCTAAGGAATGACGAGATACGTTTGAAGTTCTGTAACTGCCTACTGCAATAAGGAATAGCGCAGCAGGCAGTACAGTTGAAGAGGAATGAACATCTCTAAAAAGGGCACTCACAGATGTTGGGAAGGAAAACAGGTACAAAGAAGGTAGCTGCGAAGAAACCATGGGTAACAGAAGAAATACTTCAGTTGATTGATGAAAGGAGGAAGTACAAACATGTTCCGGGAAAATCAGGAATACAGAAATACAAGTCGCTGAGGAATGAAATAAATAGGAATTGCAGGGAAGCTATGACGAAATGGCTGCAGGAAAAATGTGAAGACATCGAAAAACATATGATTGTCGGAAGGACAGACTCAGCATACAGGAGAGTCAAAACAACCTTTGGTGACATTAAAAGCAACTTGGTAACATTAAGAGTGCAACGGGAATTCCACTGTTAAATGCAGAGGAGAGAGCAGATAGGTGGAAAGAATACATTGAAAGCCTCTATGAGGGTGAAGATTTGTCTGATGTGATAGAAGAAGAAACAGGAGTCGATTTAGAAGAGATAGGAGATCTAGTATTAGAATCGGAATTTAAAAGAGCTTTGGAGGACTTACGGTGAAATAAGGCAGAAGGGATAGATAACATTCCATCAGAATTTCTAAAATCATTAGGGGAAGTGGCAACAAATCGACTATTCACGTTGGTGTGTAGAATATATGAGTCTGGCGACATACCATCTGACTTTCGGAAAAGCATCATCCACACAATTCCGAAGACGGCAAGAGCTGACAAGTGTGAGAATTATCGCACAATCAGCTTAACAGCTCATGCATCGAATCTGCTTACAAGAATAATTAACAGAAAAGAAAATTGAGAATGCGCTAGGTGACGACCAGTTTGACTTTAGGAAAAGTAAAGGCACGAGAGAGGCAATTCTGACGTTACGGCTAATAATGGAAGCAAGGCTAAAGAAAAATCAAGACACGTTCATAGGATTTGTCGGCCTGGAAAAAGCGTTCTACAATATAAAATGGTGCAAGCTGTTCAAGATTCTGAAAAAAGTAGGGTTAAGCTATAGGGAGAGACGGGTCATATACAATATGTATAACAACCAAGAGGGAATAATAAGAGTGGACGATCAAGAACGAAGTGCCCGTATTAAGAAGGGAGTAAGACAAGGCTGTAGCCTTTCGCCCCTACTCTTCAATCTCTACATCGAGGAAGCAATGATGGAAATAAAGGAAAGGTTCAGGAGTGGAATTAAAATACAAGGTGATAGGATATCAATGATACAATTCGCTGATGACATTGCTATCCTGAGTGAAAGTGAAGAAGAATTAAATGATCTGCTGAACGGAATGAACAGTCTAATGAGTACACAGTATGGTTTGAGAGTAAATCGGAAAAAGACGAAGGTAATGAGAAGTAGTAGAAATGAGAACAGCGAGAAACTTACCATCAGGATTGATGGTCACGAAGTCAATGAAGTTAAGGAATTCTGCTACCTAGGCAGTAAAATAACCAATGACGAACGGAGCAAGGAGGACATCAAAAGCAGACTCGCTATGCCAGAAAAGGCATTTCTGGTCAAGAGAAGTCTATTAATATCAAATACCGGCCTTAATTTGAGGAAGAAATTTCTGAGGATGTACGTCTGGAGTACAGCTTTGTATGGTAGTGAAACATGGACTGTGGGAAAACCGGAACAGAAGAGAATCGAAGCATTTGAGATGTGGTGTTATAGACCAATGTTGAAAATTAGGTGGACTGATAAGGTAAGGAATGAGGAGGTTCTACGCAGAATCGGAGAGGAAAGGAATATGTGGAAAACACTGATAAGGAGAAGGGACAGGATGATAGGACATCTGCTAAGACATGAGGGAATTACTTCCGTGGTACTAGAGGGAGCTGTATAGGGCAAAAACTGTAGAGGAAGACAGAGATTGGAATACGTCAAGCAAATAATTGAGGACGTAGGTTGCAAGTGCTACTCTGAGATTATGAGGTTAGCAAAGGAAAGGAATTCGTGGCGGGCCGCATCAAACCAGTCAGTAGACTGATGACCAAAAAAAAAAAAGAAGTTCCGGAGGTCTGCGGAGAGCGATTTCAGAGAGGTGGCGCACGTTGGGAGTGTGGATCGGACGTGAGGCGTACCGAGATAATCCGTCCAGTTGCCATAACGTTGTATCCCAAATGGTGCAGTGATTGTCGCACCTGACTAGTAAGCTGGAGATACTGGTTTCGAATCTCGATCCGGTACACATTTTCGCTTGGTGCCACTGATCCCGCTTAATGTCCCGCTGCAGCTGACAGCAGTAATCCCTTTTCGAAGAAACAGAAACCATACATTCATAAAAAAGAATCTGTAACCTACCGTCAAGCGTCTGAGAAATTTGTCACAGGCCTCATCGTCAGTGAAGCTATGCAACGCTGGAGACGATAGACAAGTGGATACCCAGCAGCTCTTTCGGCTCAACATGCACCACTTCTCGTAAAAATCCCCCTACTTCGTGTTCTTTGGGTTTAGAGAACGTTGCGTCAAACTGCAGTCTGATCGAGGCTTTCCCATAAGAGAGAGTCATCAGGTGTCAAGAACGTAGCTACAACACTCAACACTAGCGCCGTGGCGCTGTAAACAACAGATCGTGAAACGCGACAGGCAGCGGCTGGGACGTACCGCACCGCTCCACACCCAAAGGTCGACTATTCCACTAGACCACTCAAGCGCAGATCTGATACATTCATGACTGTGTCGTAACGTATAATGCGCTTGGCTTACAAACTAGACATGTTGAAAGAAATGAAGTTCTCTATCCACTGGTTAATTATCAGCAGGTTTCTGACACGGAAATTGTGCTGGTCTCTTGCCAGCGGGATGTAAAGGCGATGTAAGTCATTAGAGAGTCGATTCCAACCCATTTTCAAACTTTTACTGTTTGAAGAAATTTTTTAGATCGACGAACACCATTTTAGAGTATGGAATTACCAAATAGCTCTATTATTACTGGCATTATCTCTATTGAGTTAATTCTGCTGCTGCTACAACGTGTGCTCGAAGGAAGCATTTAATTCTTCTTAGTCATTTGTAGAAGCAGTTGTCCAAAAACAAGTAAATATTTAATTCACGGCACTTGATTGTTGCGTTCTACGGCAAGTGTACCTTATAAAGTGGTTATTTAGTTCTTTCCATGTCTAGGGAAACCTCATCCTGTTAATATCGTGCATCTATAAATAAATGCACTGAGGAAGACATTACTTAATAATAGAAATTGCGTCGCATTACTTAATTTATTTGCCGTTAGAAACGACGCTTGTAAAATGCTAATACTGGTGGTAAACGCCCCTTTCAAAGCCACAGGATATGAAAGCCATCCATTAAATATCTCGACCATATTCTCCAGAAAACTTGGTCCACGTCATCTACTTCAAGTAGTACAAGGAAGAAAATATCCCAGAAGATCAGTAATTTCCCTTCACACATACGTAGAATTGTTCAAACTTCTCTTCTACCCCATCCTATTCAATACTTCCTCATTAGTTATGTGATCTACCCATCTAATCTCCAGCATTCTTCTGTACCACCACATTTGGAAAGCTTCTATTCACTTCTTGTCCAAACTATTTATCGTCCATGTTTCACTTCCATACATGGCTACACTCCATACAAATACTTTCAGAAATGACTTCCTGACACTTCAATCTATAATCGATGTTAACAATTTTCTCATCTTCACAAATGCTTTCCTTCCCATTGCCAGTCTACATTTTATATCGTCTCTACTTCGACCATCATCAGTTATTTTGCTCCCCAAATAGCAAAACTCCTTTACTACTTTAAGTGTCTCATTTCCTAATCTAATTCCCCCAACATCACCCGACTTTATTCGACTACATTCCATTATCCTCGATTTGCTTTTGTTGATGTTCATCTTATATCCTCCTTTCAAGACACTATCCATTTCGTTTTTGTTTCCTTCACTGCTTGCTCAATATATAGACTGAATAACATCGGGAAGAGACTACAACCCTGTCTCACTCCCTTCCCAACCACTGCTTCCCTTTCATGTCCCTCGACTCTTGTAACTGCCATCTCGTTTCTGTACAAATTGTAAATAGCCTTTTGCTCCCTGTAGTTTACCCCTGCTACCTTCAGAATTTGAAAGAGAGTATTCCAATCAACATTGTCAAAAGTTTTCTCTAAGTCTACAAATGCTAGAAACGTAGGTTTGCCCTTCCTTAATCTAGCTTCTAAGGTAAGTCGTGTTCCAAACTGATCTTCCCCGAGGCCGGCTTCTACTAGTTTTTCCATTCGTCTGTACAGAATTCGCGTTAGTATTTTGCAGATGTGGCTTATTAAACTGATAGTTCGCTAATTTTCACACCTGTCAACACCTGCTTTCTTTGGGATTGGAATTATTATATTCTTCTTGACGTCTAAGGGTATTTCACCTGTCTCATACATCTTGCTCAGCAGATGGTAGAGTTTTGTCAGGACTGGCTCTCCCAAGGCCGTCAGTAGTTCCAATGGAATGTTGTCAACGCTGGGGGCCTTGTTTCGACTCAGGTCTTTCAGTGCTGTGTCAAACTCTTCACGCAGTATCGTATCTCCCATTTCATCTTCATCTATATCCTCTTCATTTCCGTAATATTGTCCACAAATGCATTGAACTTGTATAGACCCTCTATATACTCCTTCCACCTTTCTGCTTTCCCTTCTTTGCTTAGAACTGGGTTTCCATCTGAGCTCTTGATGTTCATACAAGTGGTTCTCTTATCTCCAAAGGTCTCTTTTATTTTCCTGTAGGCAATATCTACCTTACCCCTAGTGAGATAAGCCTCTACATCCTTACATTTATCCTCTAGCCATCCCTGCTTAGCCATTTTGCACTTCCTATCGATCTCATTTTTGAGACGTTTGTATTCCTTTTTGCCTGCTTCATTTACTGCATTTTTATATTTTCTCCTTTCATCAATTAAATTCAATATTTCTTCTGTTACCCAAGGATTTCTACAAGCCCTCGCCTTTTTACCTACTTGATCCTCTGCTGCCTTCACTACTTTATCCATCAAAGTTACCCATTTTACTTCTACCGTATTTTTTTCCCCCATTCCTGTCAATTGCTCCCTTATGCTCTCCCTGAAACTCTGTACAACCTCTGGTTCTTTTAGTTTAACCAGGTCACATCTCCTTAAATTCCCACCTTTTTGCAGTTTCTTTAGTTTTAATCTAGATGTCATAACCAATAGACTGTGGTCAGAGTCCAAATCTGCCCCTGGAAATGTCTTATAATTTAAAAGCTGGTTCCTAAATCTCTGTCTTACCATTATATAATCTATCTGAAACCTGTCAGTATCTCCAGGCTTCTTCCATGTATACAGCGTTCTTTTATGATTCTTCAACCAAGTGTTGGCTATGATTAAGTTGTGCTCCGTGCAAAATTCTACCAGGCGGCTTTCTCTTTCATTTCTTTGCCCCAATCCATATTCACCTACTATGTTTCCTTCTCTCCCTTTTCCTATTACCGAATTCCAGTCATCCATGACTATTAAATTTTCGTCACCCTTCACTATCTGAATATTTGATCATACATTTCTTCGTCATCTGCAGAGCTAGTTGGCATATAAACTTGTACTACTGTAGTAGGTGTGGGCTTCGTATCTATCTTGGCCACAATAATGCGTTCACTATGCTGTTTGTAGTAGCTTACCCGCATTCCTATTTTCCTATTCATTATTAAACCTACTCCTGCATTACCTCTATTTGATTTTGTGTTTATAACCCTGTAGTCACCTGACCAAAAGTCTTGTTCCTCCTGCCACCGAACTTCACTAATTCCCTCTATATCTAACTTTAACCTATCAATTTCCCTTTTTAAATTTTCTAACCTACCTGCCCGATTAAGGGATCTGATATTCCACGCTCCGATTCGTAGAACGCCGGTTTTCTTTCTCCTGATAACGAAATGCTCTTGAGTAGTCCCCGCCCAGAGATCCGAATAGTGGACTATTTTACCTCCGGAGTATTTTACCCAAGTGGACGCCATCCTCATTTAATCATAGAGTAAAGCTGCATGCCCTCGGGAAAAATTACGGCCGTAGTTTCCTCTTGCTTTCAGCCGTTCGCAGCACCAGCACAGCAAGGCCGTTTTGGTTATTGTTACAAGGCCAGATCAGTCAATCATCCAGACTGTTGCCCTTGCAAACTACTGAAAAGGCTGCTGCCCCTCTTCAGGAACCACACGTTTGTCTGGCCTCTCAACAGATACCCCTCCGTTGTGGTTGCACCTACGGTACGGCTATCTGTATCGCTGAGGCACGCAAGCCTCCCCACCAACGGCAACGTCCATGGTTCATTGGGGCGAGAGAGAATTGTCGAGTTCTATTGCGGTGGCGCAGATGGGCAGATGATTCTAGAATTTGCAGTGACTGTCCATATTCTGCTGAATAGTAACTACCACTACACAAGACGATAGGCCTTACTTAATTTCTAATTGCGCAAGAATTGTTCAACAGTATGTGAATAACATCAACACCACTAACCTCTTACCCAACACGCAAAACAATCCCAGTGTAGTAGCCAAAGTGAAACACTATTCGCATATCCGACGAAACAAGTGAAATCAGTATCAAGTCATTCTTCGTCAGACAATTAACTAGTGATAGTGTCCAATCTCTTTTGACTCCAAGAAAAGAAGGACCTTCTCACAAAGTAAGATGAGGTGACACCAAAATTTACGCAGTACACAAAAATAATTGAGGAGCTTTTCTGCAGTTGTTAGTAGTACACAGGGAAACATATTTTCTGAGGAGCATGTAATTCAGTTCTGCCTCTCATATCATAGCACTTGTCTGAGTATGAAGTGAGAAAATAAATATTTTAGGATTCTGAAACGCAATATGACACTAGAACCTTATCATTGTTCCGGTCGGAAATGTCACAAAAATCAAGTCTCTTTCTTTTCGTGCATTACTACCGTTCGCCGGACGTAGTGGCCGAGTGGTTCTAGGCGCTACAGTCCGGAACCGCAGGACCGCTACGGTCGCAGGTTCGAATCCTGCCTCGGGCATGGATATGTGTGATGTCCTTAGGTTAGTTATGTTTAAGTAGTTCTAAGTTCTAGGGGACTGATGACCGCAGATGTCAAGTCCCATAGTGCTCAGAGACAACGCTAAATAACTGTTTGTCCAGATGTAAATTACAAAATCTTCCAAGCAAATTTTCTTTAACCGTCAGGGGGACGCCAATCAGCATGATCGCCTAGTTGTAGCTTTGTTTTCTACAAAGATATTAACTCTTGTAAGCCTTTTTCAAATGGTACAATGCGATACATTTTTGAATAGGTCTTTAGAAGAGGGAATGAATTACCGAATAAGAATTGAAGGTATCATTTAAAAAAGTCATACCATTGTTCATATTCTTGTAAAAAACAAAGCTACAACGAAGACAATCACGCTGATTAATTTCCTCCTGACGGTTAAACAACATATGCTTTAAACGTTTTGTAATTTGCATCTGGACCAACAGTTATTTAGGGTGGTCAAGATAAATGGCACACCGTGTATATATACGCGATTCTGAAGAAAAAACTTCCCATGGTCTTATGTCCTATTCCCAATGGTTTCCGAAATAGAACACATTTAATATTCAATGTTATTTATTTTCTATACTATCAAACATTGTCAGTGTTTGCAATTTACCACTGTGCTGGAGAGCAAATTGAGACGAACAGTTTGATACAGGACACTTGTGTTCTATCAAGTCGGAAAACTACCTGAAATTGGCCTACAAACACTACGTAAGCTACAGTGCATGTGCGTCGAGCAAGTTTTTCAACATTCTCGCCCTCTCTTCGCAGAAACCATTCGTTCTAGAGAAAAAATGAATAGGACCTCTTTTTGTAGAAAATTTAATGTAATTTAATTTTGTACAGTAACTGGTTTTCGCCCGAGGGTGCGCTTTCGAGTTATTCAAGGAAACCTACAAAAGTTATAATAAATGTGTTCTATCTCAGAAAACATTGGGAATAGGGCATACGTCCATATGAAGTATTTAGTTCAGCATCACTCCTAATATCACATCTCGAATCATGTACCTATCCTCCTGCCTCAGCCAGTTTATGCAGTCAAGCTGAACAGCGGACACAAACAATCTGGTACAGCTTTTGTTGTGCAAAAATCAACTATAGATTCAATAATAAACCTCCATTCAACATCAAAAAGAATCTCCACAATCTCAGTAAAATCTGGACGCAAGGCATACACACCGATAAATGCAGATACCCCCACAAATGATTACATTAGAAATGATCCACAGGTAATAGATGACTTCTGGGAACCATTGGAGGAAACCTTAGATGAAATCCCTACTCACTATTTAAAAATTATGTTAGGAGTTTTCAATGGACAACTCGGTGAAGAGAGAAAATCGAGAAAAACAATAGGAATTCGTACGATCACAAGAAAACAAATGGAAACGGCGAGAGACTGATAAACTTCTTCGAGAATTGTAATCTTAAAATTATATCCACACAATTCCTTAAGCCTTTAAACAATCTTACTGATCCGTGCTCACTCCAAACTATGGGTTTTCGTGAACTTGTCTACCTGTGTTGCGGTTACGCCATGGTTCTTCCTCCTCCTACGTGTGGCAGCAGCGATGTGTACCGATATTTGCACCATGTATTCATCTTTGGTTTTGTGGATATAGTTTCCGGCCAGGGGGTCTGCGGACGATCGGTCGGTTGCTGCGGACCAGGGAAGTTATCTCCGTGCGGTGCAGTCGGCTGGCTCCACTGGCGGTCCCTGCACAGTGTCGGAGCGTGTGTGGAACTGTCCGATCGCTTCGAGCTTCGCGGTTCACCGACCCAGGGCGTCAGTACCCAAGCCACGTACATTCATTGGTTCGTTTCGGTGGTTCGCTGTTGGGGAAAGGTTTTCCTGTGAACAACACTAAGTATTTGTATTGCTGAAATTTGGCAGCCATGCTGTGGAATTAACTGCATTGGTTGACTACAATTCAAGTGCACCAGCGGAATTTTCTGCTTTGCGGCCGTTAGTGTTCCGGTTACCTGCCCTGGCCACTAACGCAATTTCAGGCAGTGTGCTTCCCTCACTTGTTGTCACTGTCCAGGATGGTGTATAGTTTTGACAACTTAATACATATACATATTTGATTGTGGATAATCACGCCCGTAACATTTTGTGTTTGAATTCTCATATACCGATTGGTTGCAAGCAAGTCGTTTGTCGGTCGGGCCGTGGCTGTCTCTTGGTTGGTTTCCGACGGATCAATTGTAGTTGGGCTCACCACCTGTCTCACCTAAGCGAACGGGTGCAGACCGCCCCCCTGGAGGTTTCTTAGTGCTGTTGTCTTTGCTGTCTTTCTCCGTACGTGTTGAATTCTATGTTTACAATCTATCATAGCCAAGGATAAAAAATTCTTGGTTTTACTTTGTTTTACGTAAGTAAGTTTGAGTTCCGGCAAGTGGATATTTGATGAAAGGTTATTTCCATTTGTTGTCTTTTCTTTTAGTCCTGTTTCAGCTACTTAAGACTCGAGGCTCATGGTTATATTTTTTTTTAAATTTTGGAAAATTAATTGTGGGCCTTCACTCTGGGAACCTTATTCTTAAAACTATCTTTCAAGCTTAATCATTTCGGCTTGGCACCTTATTCTTAAAATTATCTTTCAGGCTTGCGGCTTTCACCCTAGCTGTGATTATATATAATCACAGCTAAATATATAATCACAGCTAGGGTTTTATATATATATATATATATAATTTTAACTGTATGTTTTCAGTCACTTGAAATTTACCTTGTTGATTTTTAATTCTAGAGGAACAAGCGGACCAGTTAATAGGGGTGTAACAGGCAGGGTTTCGCAAAGGTCGATCGTGCATCGAACAAATATGGAATTTAAAAACAATTTTGCAAATGAGAAGATGTAGAAATACTGTGGTAACTTTTGTCGATTTTAAAAAGGCTTACGATTCAGTAGATAGACAAACATTATTCCACACTTTAGAGGAGTTCAGGATTGACAAGAAAACAAGGTTAATTATTCAACAAGCGTTAACAGACACAACCTCCAAAGTTAAATTCATTAGAAAAACATCAGAAGCATTTCATACCCATACTGGTGTTCGCCAAGGAGATGGAATGTCCTCCCTTCTGTTTAACATGGTTCTGGAAAAAACTGGGAGGACTTGGGAAAAGGAAATAAAAGGAATTCCGCTTCAGATTAAAAAAGATCAGCAAATCAGGGTGAAGTGTCTGGCTTTCGCGGACGATCTTGCCATTCTAACGAACAATAGAGAGGAAGCCAAACTTGCATTTTAGAAACTACATGAAATCTCACAGAAAACTGTGCTAAAATCTCCTACGAGGAAACACAGTACATGGAAACCAAACCTGTAGATAATCTCCCCATTACTACTTAGTACGGGAAAGTAGCACATGTTACCGAATTCAGATATCTGAGAGAGATAATCCAACCATCAGGACTGAACTCAATAAATATACTATTTCCAGATTACAGAAATCATAAAAGCTCACTTGGAATCATTATAATAAAAAATCTATTTCTCTCAATGTGAAACAAAGGCATTAGAACACATTAGTCCTACCAGAAGCACATTATACTGCAGAAACTACAGTGATTCATGGCCATACGAAGATAAGAGAGATTGAAAAGCAGGAAAGAAAAATTCTGAGTAAAATATATGGAACAGTGTTTCGGGAAGGAATTTGGATGAAGAGGGCAACTAGAGAGATTTGCAAGGACATAGAAACAATAACAGATACCATTAAAAAGAGAAGGATGTTATTTTATGGCCATATTAGCAGGATGAATAAAACAATGATCACAAGTCAAATCTTTGAGATAGTAAACAAGAGAAAAAACAAGAGAAAGTGAATCATTGAAACAGAGTAAGACATTAAAGAACTGGGAATCACGGAAGACAACATAAACAACAGAGAACAGTTTAGAAACATCATAAAGAAGCACACACTTAAACAAGAACACACGGAGAGAGAATGGGAAAAGAGAGAGGACACAGTGAATGTCTGAAGAGAATTTGGGAAGAACGAAGAAAGAAGAAGAAATCATGACTACTCATACGTGTCTCAATTCAGTTAACTTGCCCGTTGTGTGTAGCCGATCCTCTTCTCTGGTTAATCCGCTACGTCGATTCCAGAGACCTGCTTCTCCAAAGATATGGTGGTGGTTAAAGGAACTTAATACTTTTCTATTCTTGGAATAATTTGTGTACTCGTAGAATACTAGAATACTTTTCAGTTCAATCACAATATATTTTCAACGATCATAAACAATGACTTAGGCAAGCTAACTCATTCTTCAAACATTAGAATCATTTACTCTTCTTCAAAATAGCTTACATGTGTCTCACTTCAATCGTAACCAAGACATAGAGTAATTCGAGAATCTCTAGTGTCAACACGAGTCCAATTCATAAGTGTCCTTAGGAAACTACTTTCATCTGTCCACTAGTCTTTTTACAATCATCACAGACATTAAAGAGCACAGAATACTACATAAACATTTATTGTTCTTCTTTGCCAGTACACGCATCTCTGTGGACCGTACAGCAAGCACTTGTCTACAGCCGTTCGGCCACCGTGTCCACCTTCTTCCTCATGCTGTTCTTTTTGACCTGCCATGCAAATAAACTAGGCGCAGTCGGCTGATCCGTTTCTCCCACTCATATCTAAAATATCGGGTGTTAGAAATGGTGGAAGACCGAGTGATTCTAGAATTTCCTCCGAAATTCTCGATGCACTACAGTGTGTGTGTGTGTGTGTGTGTGTGTGTGTGTGTGTGTGTGTGTGTGTGATGACAACATGACAACAACTTGATTGTATTATTTAGGTATAGCTTATTTAGGTATAGCTTCCCATGATCCAAACCGGTAACAACAAATAAAAGGCATATAAAAAGGCAGCTGTGATGGACTAACTTTAGAATGCATTTTATATTAATTTTGCAATGGACTTTATTGTTACCATCACGTTAATTAGATAAAAAGAGAGACATCCAAGCAGAGTAGTGTTACGAGTGTTACGATAAGTTGACACAAATTAATTTATCACAACACAATGAATTAATAATTAACATTACCAACATCTTCCATATCCACAAACATATGATGATCATGGAGTACAGGCTTAGACCACTCCTCTCTTACAATTTATCAGTAAGTGACATGTATCAGTTCTCTCCCTCACAACTCATTAATCATAGAACTCGAAGAACAGTGTGAAAGGACCGTACTTTTCATCTGAATGTGCTATTATTTGTCCTTGATTAGGTACAGAACATATGAAAGAAGTCGCAAACGCATCAGCCAAACGAATGTGTAAGACGGCACACATTATTAACAAATTTTCACTCCAGTAGAGTCAAAGGCGGGTAATTATAAATCGAGTACACTGAAATTTCCTCTTCCGTTTTAATAAATAGCTTATTAAAGTACCATTTTACGAGAGCATCATCACAGAGAAAATTACATACGAGAACTCATATTGTCGCTCGCCATACCGTCTGCCGTGCAATAAAGTATTTCCAATACGTAATGAGACGGAAATCATATATGATTCTAAATAACTGCATCTAAAATGTTTCATTTGTCTGCTTCTTGTAATATGTTTTCCAGTATCACTGTCCGTCTTGACTTGTGATAACCACGGCTTTTCATGTTTTATCAGACAGTTCTCCCTAACGTTACTGATGTCCGATATACATTGCTGCCTTCGATCATGGGAGTACCACAAAACAACACATATCATACGGAATTGTAGTTTATTACAGCACATTGTAATTGTTGTCACATTTAAGAAAGGAGAATACCTTAGCATTCTGACAAAGATATAGAGGCAATCCTGGGCAAGAAAGCAAATCATTCCAGCAATAAGTACACAGGTAAACGTTCCACCAACGCGTTGCTACATTGTTTCCGTGTCTTTTATCGTTCATTCTGATATCACTTCAAATTGCTTGCGACCTTTTTTGGGGATTTAAAATCAGAACTCTGCCCGAAATTTCGTATTTATTTATGTAATAGGTTTGCAGTTATTCTCATGCGTGAAGAACTTACTACGGCCATCGAAAACAACGCTTCATCCCAATATATCGTTCTCATTTTAATATTCATAAATATTTATAATGCTGTATTACGTTATCGAGGTTGTATCAGAATGGATTTATCGCTTCCTGTACGTGCCAGTTCCGGGTGACATTTAAAATAAATGTGTTTTCCAACGCAGGGCGTAACTGAGAAGGACCTACGTAATTAGAGATTGCCCGAGTTTTCGATTTACTGTCAGCACTTCTTTTTAAAACCATGAACACGAAACATTAAAAATCTATAACCTAATACGATTGTTGTGCTTTCAGACTGGTCTGTTCATTCTGTGCTCATGTCTGCATGTCTACCGCAAACTGCATCCATTTGAAATTGCCTAATCTATTCAAATGTGAGTCTCTCTCTCTCTCTCTCTCTCTCTCTCTCTCTCTCTCTCTCTCTCTCTCTCCCTCTCAAACCATACGCAAAGGAATATTTTAGATCTTGTACCTATAAATAGAGGCAGCATGGCTGTCAGACTTTGGGTCACCATGTCAAAAAGTTTAAATTGTTTACACTTGTAGCGTCACGTGATCTTTGTCATTGACGTTGGCCTGAGTTGCTGATGTTGGCCTAATCATTGACACTGACATGAAATGAGGTCATTAACATCCCTTTTTCGATGATGTCATGAGCAAGAAATGAAAGTGGGAAATTTGCAAATTGGAGGTACATTTTAAAAATACATTAAAGATGGTGGTGAGTGGTAAATTTCAACACACACACTGCATAATGTACTACATACATATCGTCTCCTCCAGTCACAGCTTTGTATTTTAGCCACCAGTAACATAAAGGAAGCAATTCAATGTGCCCTCATTTAGATTGCGATCAAAATCATCCAAACGACATGATTTTTTTATTAAAAAAATACGTCACACATTTAAAGAAGTATATGAATTGCGTAAAATGTCGAAATTTTGCTAACGATTTGTTTTTATGAATGACTTCAAATAGTCGTTTATGGGTAGGCTCACCAATCGCATCGCTAAATTTCATTAGAAGCTATATATCATTAGAATGAATGTGTAACATACTCTCCATAAATAGTTTAACGTTTTCTTCTGCAATGTGATTAATGAATTAGTAATATGTAGTTATCGAATACGAGTTTTCTTTAAATATTACGCCGAAAAGCTTCAATAAAGTGAACAAAAGTCAACTACTGGTCCTGTTGTTTGTCATCACCAAAACGTAGAATTCTTCCAGTAGTAACAGTAATTTAGAATGTCTGTGTACTTCCTTGCTTAGCGTAGTATTTTAGCGAACATGTGCTTTATGCAGTTACAGGCATTGTTAGGATTGTTTTGACACATAGCCTTATTTGGTCCTAAAATGGAAAGTTAGCTTCCTGTTTTTGATGTTATCCTTTAACTACATCTGTCTTGTGAAAAATTAGTCGCGGAAATAAGATGGAGCTACTTAATATGAGAGTCAAAGATCACGTTTAAACATCAGCTTTGACGGATATCTTAACTGTGAAAATAAAATTTACGTAAATATTAAATTCTTTTTGAAGTTTACACGCTTTGCAGACACTTTGGATATTGAATTAACATCGTGACATTTGATGATCTTGGTACGTCTTGTAGAACAGTTCAGAAGTGGGCTGTAAGTTCATGGCATAAACACCACACGCGCGCTCTCACGTGTGTGTATGTGTGTGTGTGTGTGTGTGTGAGAGAGAGAGAGAGAGAGAGAGAGAGAGAGAGAGAGAGAGAGAGAGATGAATACTACAAACTTGCGAAATTCAGCAGAGGGATGCGTATTTTTTGAAAATACCGTATAATAGGCAACATTTTTATAACATGGCCCCAGTTTTACACGGTTCTGGTGACATTATGTATTTTTCGACCTGGAAATACTGTAGTGTTGTCAATATTTGCTTTTTTAAAAATTTTGTTCCACTTTACGCCATTGAGGTGGAGTTACGTACTTTTTCGAAATACATTATTATTGTCAATAATCTCTTTGAATACGGAACCATGAAGCTTACTGTACTTCTTAAATAACACTATTCATTCAGACTGTATATTGCAAATACGATGAAATTGACTCTTTCATAAATTACGTTCCTAATTTTCGGGCATAATTGCTTCATTGTTAGGCGGTGATTACAATCATTGATATGGGGTGGTGACATCATTGTTATCATATAGCTCATTATTACACTTAAGTGTGAAATGAACGCCATCTTTTATTGAAACTGCCATCTAGGTTTGTAACGTCAGTAATCTTTCAAGGTTTAATACCGCGTTAAAGTACGAAGTACGCTTGACGTCCCATAAATTATTTGCTGTTGTTTAAGATGATTTAGTTATTGGTACTGATCCGGTCAATTTATTTGGAGTTGTGACATTCACTCCCATCTACACTTCTAGCCAATTACTTAGCATCTGTTCAAAAATGGTTCAAATGGCTCTGAGCACTATGGGACTTAACTGCTGAGGTCATCAGTCCCCTAGAACATAGAACTGCTTCAACCTAACCAACGTCCCAGGCAGGATTCTAACTGCGACCGTAGCGGTCGCGCGGTTCTAGACTGTAGCACCTAGAACCGCTCGGCCACTCCGGCCAGCCGCTTAGCATCTGTCTTGGTTTCTACATACTAAGTGATCTCTAGCAGTGATCTGCATGGTACTTGTCAAGTTATGATACAAAAAAAGTTACGTTAATTTCTGTGATTACGAAGTCAAATCAAATTCCCAGCAAAATCGGTAGTGCGAACACACTGCTGGTCCCTTATCAGCAGAGTGCTGGACTTCCTTGGGTCTGAATGGATGCACTGATCCAGCCGGAAAGGTTGTGGTAATCGGTAGAATCCCCTCTGGAGATAAACTGGCCAGAAACAGTTGCAAACCTTACACTCAATGTCGTGGGAAGTGGCAGTAGCGTAGAGTTGACGACCGATCCGGGATGTACATATTCTACTGGAGACTAGTCACTGACTCCTACTAGCCAAAGGAGTAACTCGGCACTATGCAGGTAGTTTGTAGTACCATGTGTGGGCGAAATCGTTATTTTGAAAGATGGCGACAGGTTTCTGTCTCACAACAAGTACCAAATGAGGATGCTGGATGTCTGTGGCGTACCGCTGAGTCGGCAGTTTTCTATCAGTGGTATAATAGCCAATAGCTACTCACACAATGATGCCACATATGACAACTACGTGCTTCCAAATTGTTGTCTTCGCTATACCAGGAGACTACAGTTACCCTAGGTAGTTTAGATCCGAGATTCGTGGCTAAAAATGATGTGATACCACTAGCATTCTTTTGCATTACAACACCCCAAATGCACTCATCTGTTTTGTGGTATTAACGGCAGCCTTACGCATGGGATGGCGATTCAGTAGCCCCAGTTCTGCCAGTCGTTGACCAGACGTGTGTGACGACACACGGTATTGTGTTTCCAAGATGGAAAGGTTCCACAGTTTGTTTCGCACACGATGCGGAATATATCCTCGGTGTGGTCAGCCTTGGTCGACCAGACCCACGACTGTTGTGGTTTTCCTCACGTTCCCACATGCTCCAGTGTGAGATCACTGTGACATACTATCGTCCTACGTGTCTGGATACTGATGTGGCCTTTGGCCATCGCTATGCCACAGCCACCAACACTACAGCCATGTACTGCCCGTTGGCGCAGCACACAACCTCTTATCTTTCCTCTGGAGATGAAATGGTTCACATGGCTCTGAGCAGTATGGGAATTAACATCTTAGGTCATCAGTCCCCTAGAACTTAGAACTACTTAAACCTAACTAACCTAAGGACATCACACACATCCATGCACGAGGCAGGATTCGAACCTGCGAGCGTAGCAGTCCCGCGGTTCCAGACTTCAGCGCCTAGAACCGCAAGACCACCGCGGCCGGCCCTCTGGAGATGAAACCAAACTATCCGTATCAGGAGATGCACGCCAGCTCGCTTACAGGCGGACTTCCCGCCACTGGCAAGGTATCGTGTGGCGCCAACCTCGCTGCTAGAGGTGTAAGCACTGCCACGACCTGTACTACCGTCGTGGCACTGTCTCGTGTCCTCGAGTCAATGTGCCTCCACTGGTGTCCTCCTGCGTCATGGCACAAAAGAAAATTTAACAAGAATTTGATGAATAGATTGCGCTGGGAAGAATTGCAACAAGCCCTGGTCAGAACAGCAAAGGAAGCTATTCTTCTTCTGAAACCGAAGAGGCATGGGTGGTGGAACAGTGATTGTGACGCAGCAGTGAAACAAATACAGAATGCGTGGCAGAGATGGAAGGCCAAGGTAAATGAAGCTAACGAAACTAACTTTCTTGCTAGAATACACGCTGCAAAGAGCATAAGGTGACTGAGGCGTACATTTGAGAAAATGCAGTTGGTACAAATTGAACAAGACTTCCAGAAGACAAATACACGAAACTTCTAAAGAACTTTTAAGGGCAATCTCGCCAAGTACAATCCTCCAAGCCTACATTTCAAAGCTCCAAATGAGAAGCTAACTCACAGTGATAAAGATATTAGCGAATTTCTTTACAGCTCTTCTGAATTGTGAAACTCCAAACTCCACATTCCCTTCACCGGCTATGTAGAAGTACACCCAAATTCATCACCACCCACGAAACAGAAAGGCAAGCTACTCTCACATGGCTGGAATTCTGCTCAGAAAGACGACAGAACTGATGTAAATAACTACCGTGGTATCTCTCTCATATGAACAACCTATAAGATTCTGTCGAAAGCTCTGCAAACTAGAAGAACAGCTAGACCCACAGCTGGGAGAGTATCAATGAGGCTCTGGCTCTGAGCACTATGGGACTTACCATCTATGGTCATCTGTTCCCTAGAACTTAGAACTACTTAAACCTAACTAACGTAAGGACATCACACAACACCCAGTCATAACGAGGCAGAAAAAATCCTTGACCCGGCCGGGAATCGAGCCCGGGAACCCGGGCGTGGGAAGCGAGAACGCTACCGTATCAAGGTGGTTTCAGGAAGGGGCGATCATTCGTCGAACAGATAATGTACCTCAAATGCGTCCTTTCGTATCTGAAGCCCAGGAATAAAAATTTTGTTCTGAATTTCGCAGATTTCAAAAAGGCATACTACTCGATTGATCGTAACACCCCGATAAGAATGCTAGAAAAACTTGGCCTAGACAAGAAGACCAAAGCGATAATCCAGCAAACACTAACGAACACAACCTCAAAAGTGCAATTTAGAGAAGAAACATCAGAAGCATTTGAAATAAAGACTGGAGTGAGACAAGGAGATGGGCTCTCACCTCTGCTCTTAAGCTGCATCCTCGAGAAGGTGATTCTTGAGTGGCGCAAAGAACTGGAAAACCAAGGAGTTAAAAATGGTGTCAGGCTGGGTTACAAGAAACAAAATCTTGAAATCGATTGTCTCGCTTTTGTAGATGATCTTGCAATTTTTTCTGATTCCATGGAAACAGCTGAGAGACAGGTTGATGAGCTCAACGTACAAGCACTGAAGATTGCCCTTCAAATTTCATTTGAGAAAACCGAGTTTATAACGAACCTAGATTTACCACCAAGGGAGTTGTAGTGGGTCAAGGCAAAATTAAGAGTTGGAAAGTTTAAATACCTCTGAGAATGGATAACAGCCACCTTAGGAGATAAAGAAGCCCTCATATGACGCATGAACAAAATTGAAATGGCATTTCATTTAACCACAAACATCTACAACAAAAGATCAGCATCGTTCAATGCAAAGTTAAGACATTACTGCAGTGTTACCTGTCCGGAGATCTTGTACGCTTCTGAATGCCTAGTAATGAACAGAAAAGGCCTAATCGAAGAACTGCAGACCAAGGAAAGGAAGATTTTGAGAAAGATATTAGGTCCCATCAAAGAGAATGGGAAATATACACTCCTGGAAATTGAAATAAGAACACCGTAAATTCATTGTCCCAGGAAGGGGAAACTTTATTGACACATTCCTGGGGTCAGATACATTACATGATCACACCGACAGAACCACAGGCGCATAGACACAGGCAACAGAGCATGCACAATGTCGGCACTAGTACAGTGTATATCCACCTTTCGCAGCAATGCAGGCTGCTATTCTCCCATGGAGACGATCGTAGAGATGCTGGATGTAGTCCTGTGGAACGGCTTGCCATGCCATTTCCACCTGGCGCCTCAGTTGGACCAGCGTTCGTGCTGGACGTGCAGACCGCGTGAGACGACGCTTCATCCAGTCCCAAACATGCTCAATGGGGGACAGATCCGGAGATCTTGCTGGCCAGGGTAGTTGACTTACACCTTCTAGTGCACGTTGGGTGGCACGGGATACATGCGGACGTACATTGTCCTGTTGGAACAGCAAGTTCCCTTGCCGCTCTAGGAATGGTAGAACGATGGGCTCGATGACGGTTTGGATGTACCGTGCACTATTCAGTGTCCCCTCGACGATCACCAGCGGTGTACGGCCAGTGTAGGAGATCGCTCCCCACACCATGATGCTGGGTGTTGGCCCTGTGTTCCTCGGTCGTATGCAGTCCTGATTGTGGCGCTCACCTACACGGCGCCAAACACGCATACGACCATCATTGGCACCAAGGCAGAAGCGACTCTCATCGCTGAAGACGACACGTCTCCATTCGTCCCTCCATTCACGCCTGTCGCGACACCACTGGAGGCGGGCTGCACGATGTTGGGGCGTGAGCGGAAGACGGCCTAACGGTGTGCGGGACCGTAGTCCAGCTTCATGGAGACGGTTGCGAATGGTCCTCGCCGATACCCCAGGAGCAACAGTGTCCCTAATTTGCTGGGAAGTGGAGGGGCGGTCCCCTACGGCATTGCGTAGGATCCTACGGTCTTGGCGTGCATCCGTGCGTCGCTGCGGTCCGGTCCCAGGTCGACGGGCACGTGCACCTTCCGCCGACCACTGGCTTCAACATCGATGGACTGTGGAGACCTCACGCCCCACGTGTTGAGCAATTCGGCGGTACGTCCACCCGGCCTCCCGCATGCCCACTATACGCCCTCGCTCATACGGTTCACGTCCACGCTGTCGCGACATGCTACCAGTGTTAAAGACTGCGATGGAGCTCCGTATGCCACGGCAAACTGGCTGACACTGACAGCGCCGGTGCACAAATGCTGCGCAGCTAGCGCCATTCGACGGCCAACACCGCTGTTCGTGGTGTGTCCGCTGTGCCGTGCGTGTGATCATTGCTTGTACAGCCCTCTCGCAGTGTCCGGAGCAAGTATGGTGGGTCTGACACACCGGTGTCAATGTGTTCTTTTTTCCATTTCCAGGAGTGTAGAAGACGTCATAACCATGGATTGTATTCCCAAATACAGAAGATAACCGATACCTTCCGGAAAAGGATTATGTTTTATGGACATATGACCCGAATGAGCCCTGGAAGACTCACCAATCGTATGATCACCTACTTTCAGGAGAAGAAAACAGAAGGGCCTGGTTCTCAGAGGTGGAGGAAGATCTTAAAGAAGTGGAGATCACCCATAACGACATCTTGGAGCGTGTCCCACTGAAGGAGAAACTTGACAACGAATGCGGGAGCACTGGGCAAACATCAGAACACGTAAAGCAAGACAGTTGAAATAACGTGGTCCAAAGATGACCTACATTAAATGAATGAATGAATGAGGATGGCGCTGTAAGCGTCTTAACATAAACATGATGTGCTACAAATGACAGATGTATCCCAATATGACGACTATTCTTTGAGCTGTGCATTACATCGTCCATACTGTTCAATGACCATGACTGTACTAGTTGGGCAGTCAACAGTTGTGGTACTGTTAGTTAGCTTGTTTTTGTTTAGGGCGTAGAAACAACTAGTGTCGTACGCGTCCGTGTCAGAACTGTAGAACACGAAGACAAAGAGAGGAGTTGAAAACGACTGCACATTAATCCCAATGGACGGGAGAGATGGCAGCTAAAAACAGGGGCATGGAGAAAGGTCTATAAAATATGCCATAAAGAAACGAAGGTCCTGAACTAAAAATTAAATGGTCTTCACTATATTGCTACGACGAATAAGAAGTAATACGCAGTCCACAGCCAGAGCGTCGTTCGCTAAAACGGCCGACAATTCAGACGGCAAACACAAACTAGAACGTAAATGGTTTAGAAAAGGGCAATGCATCAGAAAATGGCGTACCGTCAAAGGCTGAGCGCAGTGAGCACGTAACAAATGTCGATGGCTGAAAAGACACTACCCGATACGCAACGTATCTAAAATGATCTCCTCAAGGCGAGAGGCCGAGAGGAGGTCGTCCAAGCTGCTAGGAGAGGCTTAACAACCTGGAGCTTGTTTCCATGTAAGAAGGACGACCGGTGATTCCAAACTGACACTGTCTGCTCGCAGACAACACAGAAGTCATCGGAGGGAATGTAAGAACTAGTGGGCTGAAGTACGAGGACTAAAGCCTTGGCAAAAAGGGCAGCGGCCTCGGTTTCTGTCAGACCAACGTGACCAGGAACCCAGATAAACATCAGAATGGCCTCATCAGGAGAGGGCAATTGACAGATTACCCGTACTCGTTGCACAAAAGGGTGCTGTTAGTAAGTCCAGCCACCAAGGCCATCGGACGGGAATATCGGTTTTTAATTGTCCTATGGGCAAAAATCTCATAAAAAGCAAAATGACATCTGTTTATAAGCATCTTGAGGCCGAAAATCGCACAAAAAGCAAAATGATCTCGGTTTCCACCTGTCTTGAGACTGATGCAACACATGTTCAATATGCTACAAGTTTTCCACAACAGACTGGAGTGTCTCGGGGGTCACGTTCAGAATATGTTGTGAAATGTGTGCCTTCAATTCGGCTACTTTCATAACTGGAGCACTGAACACGTCTTTCAGATCCTCACATAGCCATACGTCACACGGATCAAGCAAGATCAGGTGATCTGGACGGCCAGGCTGCAGAGAAATGACGGCTGATAGTTCTAGCAGTTCCGAAATTCTTCTGCAGCAGCCGCTTCATCGGCTGTGAAATGTGCGGTGGAGCGCCGTCTTGAATCAAAATGATGCTACCCACACATCCACGCTGTTGGACGGGTGGAATGACGTTGGTACGCAGACTCACAGCGTTTACTAGTGACGCTACAGGTAACAGTAGCTGCAAAAAATACGGCCCTCCGATGAACGATCCCGTCAATTCGCATCACACAGTCACCTTTGCAGAATGGAGTCGTGCCGGTTGATGCTAGTGCGTATTTTCCGTTGCCATTTTTGTGTATTTCTCCATATTGACATGTCCTTGGAGATATAAAGGGCTTCGTCTGTCCACAGAATGTTCCACGGTAATTCACTGTCCCCTTTTATGCCGGCAAGAAATTCTAAGGCGAACGTGTGTCTTGCATACAGATCAGCAGAAAGGAACTGATAGACATGGCTGGTTTTGAATGGCTAGCAATGCAGAATGTTTCGTAGAATTTTATGTACCGTGCTAAGAGGCACGTCTAGCTTTCGGGCAATTCCCCGTGCACACCACCGCTTGACCCCTCCTGCTATGATGTGGCAACATCTTTGACAGACGTCGGTGAGCCGTGCGTGGCTCGTGTTCCCATCATCATGTATTTTACACCCTGTTTTTACCGTACTTCCACCTCACTACGTTACTTTAAATTACTACTGTCACCGAGTTGCTGCTTTGCCTGACCGTGACCGGGGCTAGCAGCGCGTATCGACATCTCCCCTCTCGTAGTATCTTTTCTCGACTGCTATGACTTCCCGGTCGTTGTCTGTCGGAAGCGAGTTCGCGTCAGGAGCTCGGGTCGAGAGTTCGGGTGGCGAGTTCGGGCTGCCTACCAGTTGGAACGCGTATGGAACGCAGTCCGCACCTGCCAGTCGGGGAGTTGCAATGTGGCACTAGGGCAGTCGGATTGGAGCAGTGAGGTCTGCGTCGACATGGCTCGCCCGAATATTGCCGCCACGCATCACTTGAGCCGGGCCACGGTCTTGGTGGATCGTCGATCGGTCGTCCTACCGGACGACGAGTTTTGGCTCGCCAATCGTTCATGAGTCGGCTCTGTGTGTGTGTGTGTGTGTGTGTGTGTGTGTGTGTGTGTGTGTGTGCAGTTGGCGTTCGTCCTAGATGTTGTCGGTTGCTGCGGACCAGGAAAGTTACGAGGGTGTCCAGAAAGTAAGTTCCGATCGGTCGCTAAATGGAAACGACTATCAAAATCCGATAAAACTTTTCACAAATATGTTGGGCAGTGTCTCTAGTATGACCCTAGATAGAATCACGTCGCTCTTCTCATATCTGAGCTCACAGTGAACGCTTAAAGATATCTAGAAAATAGTGTCTCCCGCCAAGTAGGAGAGCCTGTTGGGAAATTTCGCCTAAAGCTATGCAGCCAACATTACACAGCTGTCGTGCGGTTTCTTCTTCAAGCCAAGTCTCAGCAGCATTCTTCAGGGGTGAGACGTGCTTCTGTCCGTCTCGTTTAAACACGTGCCTTAGTTACGCCTTGGCTTCCTGCCGGCGCTTTTACGCGTGGCGGCGCCGTCTGTTCTCCTCGTCTCATGCCCCGCCCTCCAGGTCGGTGGATTGGAGTGACTGAGTGGTGAAGCGTGGCAGTACGCCATCGACTCCGGAAGTGCTTGTTTGTCTTACTTGCGGTGGTTTGTGTGGTGTCGGCCGGATGATTCCACCGTGAGGTTCTACGACATAGCGTGTCCGACTTGGAGAAGCCGTTAGCTCCGATTATGCTTGTTCTAGTCGGAAGAGAATTGAAATAAGGAGCTGTGATGTTGCTGTTCCGGAGAATAGTGGGAGTCGCCAAGGACAGTTGCTCCGGAAATGTTTGAGCACTGAGGGCGGCAGGTTTTCCTCCGGGACTAAAGTTGAGTATATTTCACTATTGCCGTTGTGCTTTTGACTTGCTGTTGCCTTGTATTAGGATGGTGTTTGCGACTTCCTTTATGTTGCTGCCGCAGACATTGTGTGTTTTCCGTCCACCGGATTTGCTCGCCGGTTCTGAAACTATGAAGGAAAAGGTTGAATATTAGTTCTGCACTGCGTTGCGGAGTTTGAATTCGAGTGTGTAGGTTGTTCTTGTACTTCTGGGCTGGTTTCTCGGTTAGGCGTCGACGTGAGCGTGAATTGCTTGGTTAAAATTTGCAGTAGGCACTCCGGGCATGGTAGATGCTGTACAACGAGGATAGTAGAATATATTGAATCAAAGGCTCTGAATGTAAACTGTTGCTCTGTCATATCACACTACAAGACTGTCTAATTAGTTACTGATGTATTGGTGGCTATCTACTGATTCTTGTGACCAATTTGGTAGTCAGTTCCAAGCCTACGTGATCTATGTAAGGGAGAGAAAGAAAAGAAATTTGTGAAGTACGTGGCTGTGCACAGTTCTTGGTGCTACAGTCTGGAACCACGCGACGCTACGGTCGCAGATTCGAATCCTGCCTCGGGTATGGATGTGTGTGATGTCCTTAGGTTAGTTAGGTTTAAGTAGTTCTAAGTTCTAGGGCACCGATGACCTCAGAAGTTAAGTCCCATACTGCTCAGAGGCATTTGAACCAGGAACAGGCGATCCTACATGCAAACAGTAGCCAGTCATGGTGGGCGCATATGACGAAACCTGAGGGGTACCATGCTTATGTTCGTCAAATTTTTTTTTTTTTTTCTCCATGAGACTTCTTGTTCGTCAATAATATGACCCTCAAATATGACGTTATTCTTAGCACTGGTTCTTTTGTTACAGTGTTTTGAAAATGGAACTTTAATTATGGACATCCTGTAATCTAACTGCAGCTCCTGTTTCTGGATTCTTCATTGTCATGCTCTGTTTAATGTATATCTCACTGCAGTAATCATTTCTGAAGCATACACTTAATTAAAATGTATGCACTTGTAAGGAACATTTCAACTAGATACAACTTTGTGTAAATACATACCGTTAATGGTTATGTAAACCACTAGAATTTTACAAAATGCATTGCACTGTGCTGTCTGTGATAAGGCTATTTATTCTGCTACCGCTTTCAGTCTTAAAACATCTTCAACGGCAGAAAACTTATCCCAGATTTAACACATGCCATACGTGCCTTCACATTCGGTACTTGTGAAAAACATAATTGCGAATATAAATGGAAAATCGTGGCAAGATTGGGTTTCAACAGAGAGACGATTATAAGTCAATGTTTCTCTTTCGTCTGTGGGCGAGAGTGCTTCGTTTCAGTTCTCCCATGAGCTCTGCAATGCTTTCAGCAGATAATTTAGCTGCTCTCAAACTGCTCCCGTGCTGCTTAATGCACCGATGACAAAACTCTGTAAATAATGAAACAGTGCAATTTACGACGACGGTCCGCGCTCTAACAAAATCAATTAATTACAGAATTATCGGTGCTATAATTTACCGTTTAGTTAACAGATGTAGACCATTAAGTGGACGCAATCAAGAGATATTTGTTATGACAGCAAACATCGACCTCAGTCCGTGCCTTCGCCTCCTTTGCCCGCCCCCCCCCCCCCCCCCCCTTCGCCAAGCGCTGTCGCTTGGGCTTCATACGGTGACGTCACATGTGTACATCCAGTTGCCGCTGTTCCCCAAGTACAGTCTTGCTCGCTCAGAACTGGAGCTACACTCTGCCAAAGCTAGGCTTCTGAAGTTTTGGTTCTGTACTGATCTAGCCTGTTGTTCTATATGGCTGTGAGACATGGAGTATCCGGAAACAGGACTTCCATAAGCTCCTTGTTTTTGAGAGAAAGTGCTTCGGAAGATCTTCGGTCCGGTTCTGGATGCAGACACAGGGGAATGGAGGATCAGATACAACCGAGAGCCTGAGGTACTATACCAGCAGCCCAACATAGCAGGAACTGTGAAAGACAAACGAATGCATTGGGCCGGCCATGTGGCTCGGATGGAGGATCACAGACGGCCTCGGAACATCCTGGATTTCACACCCAAAGGAAAGAGACCAACAGGGAGACTCCAGAAGCGTTGGAGGGATGGCCTCCATGAAGATTTAAACCAAGTGTCAATAAATGTGAACGGATGGCGGATAGCAGCAATGGACAGAATACAGTGGAGGAGGAAGCTTGTAGATGTAGATGCGTGCGGTCCACTGGGCCTGATCACGTAGTAGTAGTAGTACATAAACGACGTATTGAATGACAGAATTAACAGTATATGTGAGAGAGGACCTGGAACCCGATGACATCGCTTCGTTTTGGTTTGTTTGTTTTCCACATAATTGAAATAAACGTCGTTCAGTGTAAATCCGTTGTGTATTTTCTATACTTATTTTTATAAATACTAAAGACTAGTTGATCCTGTAACTTTTGCACTTCTATGGAAGCAAGCACAGTTTACATGCACTAACATAAAAGAATTCTGTATAATTATTGTTGTTATTTTTTGCTGAATAGAACGTTGTTTTTCATGATCGGAGGCAAGGGTTTCCTGTTATTAATGATAAGTGCGAAAGTTGTTTACAAATAAAAAAACATGTTTCATATAACCTGGATGACGTTTTGAAGCTGTTTGATATGCTTTTGTTTTGTAGTTTTTTTCTGGAGGATATTGTTTTTTCTATGATAAATGTGTATTTTTTTTAAATTTTTAGTAAGTCATCTATCTGTTTCACTAAACTAATCAACAATTCTTGAATAAAACGTGAAATAGCAGCTTCAATTTTGCTACAAATACTGTTTACTTTTAAGTAAAAAAATGGTTCAAATGGCTCTGAGCACTATGGGACTCAACTTCTGAGGTCATCAGTCCCCTAGAACTTAGAACTACTTAAACCTAACTAAGCTAAAGACATCACACACATGCATGCCCGAGGCAGGATTCGAACCTGCGACCATAGCAGTCACGCGGTTCCGGACTGAAGCGCCTAGAGCCGCTCGGCCACCGCGGCCGGCACTTTCAAGTAACATTCAGAGAGATAATCACGTAGAACAGAAATGTTTCGTATGTTACAGGGTATTTTATACGCTCTCTCTCACGCTGGAGACAATTCACACCTTCCGCTTTCTGGGGCATCTAGTAAGACACACACGGCATCCGCAAACAAAACGACCGATACGAGGTAACGCCGGACACGTATGCAACACACCTAACGTCAGTCGGCTCAGTCCAGAGGATCTGGTGCTGTGTTATTGATTTCTATGGCAGACTGAACATTTTAACGTCACAGTCCAGTCACGTTAATGTGATCACGGCCTATGTTCGAGTCCACGTGGAGTAACCACTCACATACGGCAGGTGGCAGCAATTAGCAGTGGAGAGTACAAAAAGCGTGTCGAGGGAATGGGGGGAATGTTCAAATGTGTGTGTAGTCTTATGGGGCTTAACTGCTAAGGTCATCAGTCCCTAAGCTTACACACTACTTATCCTAAATCATCCTAAGGACAAACATACGCACCCATGCCCGAGGGAGGACTCGAACCTTCGCCGGGACCATCCGCACAGTCCATGACTGCAGCGCCTGAGACAGCTCGACTAGTTGGGGACGGGGTTGGGGGGGGGGGGGGGGGAGGGGAAGGAGGACGTGATAAACAGCGCAGTCGTTGTCGTATTGCGGAAACGGAGCCAGTTATCTGACGTCATAGGCTTTTTGGCCAAAAGTGGAAGTATTTCCAAAACGGCTAAGTTTGTAAACTGTTAGCCGCGCATGGCAAAATGGCGCTATCCAAAACCGGCGCCGAGGCAACTGTGGTCCACCACGGCTCTTAGATGTTGGGGGGGGGGGGGGGGCGAACGAATGTTACGGATATGTGTTCGGGCGAATAGACGTACTACTTTTGCGAAACTGACTGTCCAAATGAACCAAGAGCTTACCAACCGCGTCTCATCTCCGACCGTTAGTGCCTGCTTCAATGCACCCACACTGACTGCTGCTTATCAGTGACGAAGGCTGTCATTTGCGCACCAATACCGCCATTGGATGTCCATTGAGCGCCAGGTGCAACACGTTTTATGCTCCATCCGACAGATGGCCATAGGCATGTACGACATGAAACAGCTGAAAGCAGACACATTGCGTGCTTTACCGTCTGGGTAATATTTTCGTCCCCCCCAAGAACCATGGACCTTGCCGTTGGTAGGGAGGCTTGCGAGCCTCAGCGATACAGATACCCGTACCGTAGGTGCAACCACAACGGCGAGATGCCAGACAGAGATGTGGTTCCTGAAGAGAGGCAGCACCTTTTCAGTAGTTGCAAGGGCAACAGTCTGGATGATTGATCTGGCCTTGTAACACTAACCAAAACGGTCTTGCTGTGTTGCTACTGCGAACGGCTGAAAACAAGGGGAAACTACGGCCGTAATTTTTCCCGAGGTCATGCAGCTTTACTGTATGGTTAAATGATGATGGCGTTCTCTTGGGTAAAACATTCCGGAGGTAAAATAGTCCCCCATCCCGATCTCCGGGCGGGAACTACTAAAGAGTATGTCGTTATCAGGAGAAAGAAAACTGGCGTTCTACGGATCGGAGCGTGGAATTTCAGATCCCTTAATCGGGCAGGTAGGTTAGAAAATTTTCACAACTTGACTAGAAGAAGGCATCGGTTGGTAGGACATGTTCTGAGGCATCAAGGGATCACCAATTTAGTATTGGAGGGCAGCGTGGAGGGGAAAAATCGTAGAGGGAGACCAAGAGATGAATACACTAAGCAGATTCAGAAGGATGTAGGTTACGGTAGGTACTGGGAGATGAAGAAGCTTGTACGGTATAGAGTAGCATGGAGAGCTGCATCAAACCAGTCTCAGGACTGAAGACCACGACAACAACAATATTTTCGTGCCATACCCTTGGCGACTTCGTCATTATGGAACACACGATTCCAATCAAGAACAATTGCCAAGATGAGAAACATAGCAGTAGATATCGTCGGAGTAACGAAGCAGCTTTATTCACATACTAAATGCAAGGCCTCCGGTCCAGATTGTAAACCAGTCAGGTCCCTCTCAGAATACGCTGATAAAATAACTCCATATTTAGCAGTTATATAGAACCACTCGCTGACAGAAAGATCGGTACCTGAAGAGTGGAAAATTGCTCATGTCACACCAATACCAAAAAAGGGAAGTAGAAGTGATCCGCTGAATAACAGACTTATATCACTAACGTCAATTTGCAGTATTGTTTTGGAACATATACTGTATTCGAACATTATGAAGTACCAAGAAGAAAACGATTTATTGACACGTAGTCAGCACGGATTCAGAAAATATCGTTCATGTGAAACACTACTAGCTCCTTATACTCATGAAGTAATATGTGCAATCGACAGGGGATGTCAAATTCATTCCATATTTTTAGATTTGCAGAAGGCTTTCGACACCGTTCCTCACAAGCGTATTCTAACCAAACTGCGTGCCTGTGGAGTATCGCCTCAATTGTGCGACTGGATTCGTGATTTCCTGTCAGAAAGGTCACAGTTCGTAGCAATACACGGAATGTCATCGAGTAAAGTACTATCCGGTGTTCCCCAAGGAAGTGTTATAGGCCCTCTATTGTTCCTGATCTATATTAACGACACAGGAGACAATCTGAATAGCCGTCTTAGATTGTTTGCAGATGATGCTGTCATTTACCGTCTTGTAAAGTCATCAGATGATCAAAACGACTTGTAAAATGATTTAGATAAGATATCTGCATGGCGCGAAAAGTGGCAATTGACCCTGAATAAAGAAAAGTGTGAAGTTATTTACATGAGTACTACAAGAAATCCGTTAAATTTCGATTACGTGATAAGTCACACAAATCTGAAGGCTGTAAATTCAACTAAATACTTAGGGATTACAACCTAAATTGGAACGATCACTATATTGTTGACAGAGGCAACCAAGGACTGCGATTCATTGGCAGAACACTTAGAAGGTGCAACAGGTCTACTAAAGAGACTGCTTACACCACGCTTGTCCGCCCTACTCTGGAGTATTGCTGTGCGGTGTGTGATCCGCATCAGATGGGACTGACGGATGACATCGAAAAAGTACAAAGAAGGGCAGCTTGTTTTATATTCTCGCGAAGTAGGGGAGATACTGCCACAGACATGATATGCGAATTGGGGTGGCAATCATTAAAACAAAGGCGTTTTTCGTTGTGACGGAATCTTCTCATGAAATTTCAATCACCAGTTTTCTCCTTCGATAGCGAAAACATTCTGTTGGCACCCACCTACATAGGGAGAAATGATCATCACGATAAAATAAGAGAAATCAGGGCTGTTCGAAAGTGGAACGATACAGAGACAGCTTGATGGTGGCTCATTGTACCCTGTGCCAGGCTCTTTATTGTGAATACCAGAGTAATCATGTAGATGTAGAATGGGTCAAAAGAAGGCACGCAGTTTGTTTTTTCGCAGCAAAATGGCATCCACCAGCAGGACACTGCAACGTGTCACACAGCTCACAGCTTACGTTCGCGGTTCGAAGAGCACCAGAATGAGCTTTCTGTACGCCCCTGGTCACCAGACTCCTTGATTTAAACCCAATAGAGAACCTTGTGGGACCGCCCCGATCGTACTGTCCGCGACATGGAAACCTAGCCCAGTTCGCCACGGCACTGGAATCTGCATGACTCTGCATCCCGGTTGGTGCCTTCCAGAACACCACTGACTCTGTTATTGCAGGTCTTGTAGTGGTCCGCCCAGCTGATGTGGGATATTCAGGCTTTTGTCAAGTGGCCACATTAATATGATATATAATATTGATATGTAAATGACCGGCTCAGCTTTTAAGATAGAGAGTGCATAAAGGAATTTGAAATCATTCAAGAAATTCTCTGAATACACTTCAGAAGGTGTTGATATACATAAACTAGCTATTTGTCACCCTTCTAAGTGATTTGTTACAAGTCCAAACAGGATTTTGCAATTTTACAATTGTTTGATTTGAAGAAGACTTGGACTCTAAGGAAAGTATGGTATTCTAATCCATCAAATGGAAGTCAGTGTGTCAACATGTTGCTATTCAGACAAGCTAATAAATAGTATTTTTCTTTTTCCGAGTGATAAATAATTTAATTTACGAAAGTTAACTACTTATTTTTGTGATCATTCAAATTTCAATGTTAAAAATGGAAGATTTATCTACACTGGGATGTGAAATAATAATAATAATAATAATAATAATAATAATAATAATAATAATAATAATAATGTGCATAGAAGCATTTATCTATTTATCTTTCATGGAGACACATCGCTTCGTCTTATGAGATACAGATATGAGTAATTCACGTTACTTGAAAGGAAGATGATGATGATATTTTGGGTATTTTGACACTTTCAGAAAAATGTTATCCACACAAATCCAAAGAAAGCAAGAGCAGATAAAGACGAAATCTGACGTGCAAGCAACTGAACAGGTTCTGCATCAAAATTGTTGACAGGAATAATATGTAGAAGAATGTAAACGAAAAACGAGGATGTGTAAGATGACTATCAGTTTGACTTTACGAAAGGTAAAGGCATCAGTGAGGCAGTTCTGACTTTGTACAACACTGAAGAAAATGCAAGACACGTTTGTAAGATCTGTTCGCCTAGAAAGAGCGTTTGAGAATGTAAAACAAGTTCTATACACACATAAAAATTGGTATAAGCCATAGCAAAACACAGGAATTACTCAGATTAATTCATAAGTAATTCTAGAGTTTCAGAATACGACCTATCAAAAACTTAAGAACATACAGAAAGTAGTCAAATATTACTGGCTACTGGATCTACCCATCTTCTGTATATTTTGTCGTTTTTTTGCAGTTGTCTTCTGAAGCCGTGTAGGTAGTTATGAATAGCTCTGTGCAGTATGTACACAAGCAAGAAGGAAGAATAACAACGGAAGGCTAAGAACGAAGTGCTCAGTTTAAAATAGACATGAGATAGTATTGCAGTTTTCCTCATCTACTGTTCAATATCTACATCGAAGAAGCAATGACTGAGATAATGTAAACTTCAGGAGAGCGATTAAAATTCTGTGAAAGGATAACAATGATACTTATGAAGTTGCTATCCTCAGCGAAATTAAAGAAGAGCTACAAGATCTCATGAATGATCAGTGTAATGAATACAGACTGTGCATTGACGCTAAACTGAAGAAGTACGAAAGTAATGAAGAGTAGCAGAAACGAGATTAGGGATCAACTTAACACTGAAGTCGGTGTCCATGGAGTGAAGAAACTCTGCTACGTTGTAAGCAAAATAACGCAAGACTGACGAACCAGGGAGGATAAAAAAAAGCAGAAAAGTACATGCAAAGAGGACATTTCTGGCCAAAAGAAGTCTTTTAGTGTAAATGTTCGCCTCAATTTAACGAACAAATTTCGAAGAATGTACGTCAGAAGCACGTCATTGTATGGACGTGAATCGTTGTCTACGGGAAAATCGGAAAAGAATAGGCTCTAAGTGTTTGAAATGTGGAGATACAAATATATGTAGAAGATTAGCTGGACTGCTAAGAGATAAGGAGGTTCCTGCGTAGTCGCGAGAGAAGTGTGACAAGAAGGAAAGACAAGATGATACAACACGTATTATGATATTAGGGAAATACTCGCACGGCTCTAGAGGAACTGTATAAAGTTAAAACTATGAGGTATGGCAGATATTTTAAATCTACCCATCAAATAATCGAGCATGTTGTGTGTAAGTGCTAGTCCGAGATGAAGAGCGAAGTGGGTCACATAAAACCAATCACAAGATTGAAGACCAAATGGCGGCCGGAGTGGCCGTTCGGTTCTAGGTGCTACAGTCTGGAACCGCGCGGCCGCTACGGT
This sequence comes from Schistocerca gregaria, assembly GCF_023897955.1. Classification (NCBI taxonomy): domain Eukaryota; kingdom Metazoa; phylum Arthropoda; class Insecta; order Orthoptera; family Acrididae; genus Schistocerca; species Schistocerca gregaria. The sequence goes on along the minus strand of NC_064925.1, from coordinate 338,183,066 downwards.
CGCAGGTTCGAATCCTGCCTCGGGCATGGATGTGTGTGATATCCGAAGGTTAGTTAGGCTTAAGTAGTTCTAAGTTCTAGGGGACTGATGACCTCAGATATTAAGTACCATAGTGCTCAGAGCCATTTTGAAAAATAAATAACAACAATAATATACGTTTCATAAAGATATGAATGAAATGTGGAACAGATGTTTGCAACACTGAAGTAGACTTCAACTACGCTACAGATCGAACTGTAACCACAGTCTTTGGGCCGAGCGGTTCTAGGCGCTACAGTCGGGAACCGCGCGACCACTATGGTCGCAGGTTCGAATCCTGCCTCGGGCATGGATATGTGTGATGTCCTTCGGTTAGTTTTGTTTAAGTAGTTCTAGGGAACTGATGACCTCAGATGTTAAGTCCCATAGTGTTCAGAGCCATCTGAACCATCTGAACAGTCTTTGTTTAGGATTAAAATTCATTGGCTCGCCCACTTACAACCATTCCAACCTTTGCTACTGACCACAATCAAGGTTTTGGAAATGGATGTAGGAGGTAGGCCCAGTAAGGAAGAGGAAACTGGGCCACGGAAGGCATTATGTAATATATACTAGAACAAGAGTCCGAAGAAATTAATAGTAGCAACAAGCTTTGGCACGTAGCCTTAGAGGATAAGAGGAACATTGAAAAGTACCAAATGCGCATATGCAGTTCCTTACCAGTCCCTTCGTTTGTGACCCATGACCTAAGTACGAATAAAATTTCAAATTTATAGAGCAAATGGAAGGGAAAAAACTGCAGAGCTTCCACTGTAATTCAAACCGAAGAGTGAAGAACGAAACTTGAAAAGATTTTGTTCCGGGACCAGCACATGTGGGCGGTTGGACAAATGCTACTACTACGCCGTATCTAGTCACGGTGCGCCGGCAGCACGCATGGAACGGCCTTTTTATGCCGGCGTGTCGGGCAGAGCTGTACTCGTCAGAGGGCCCATTTGACGCCGCCCGGCGGCAGCGGCGCGCGCCAATTGCTCCGTTTGATCAACCACCGTGTCTCCTGCCACCACCATTCCTGGTAGCTACCATTTCCTGTTTGTACGACGAAAGCACACATCGCATTCTGCCCACTGCGCGCTGAAACCGCAGCACTGCCCATTTGTCGGTCCACATGATTTGTTCTGCAGGCTCGTAACGGGTAATTACAATTCTAGAGCTGATATCGACGAGAGTGGTCTGTGTGGCAAAAGGCAGCCGTCTAGTACAGTGGTGTAGCTGACCTGTGTTCTCCGTTCCCACTCCATAATGAAATGCTCTGCTCGAACTGTACAGATAAGTTTCGCTTGATGTTTTACTGGACATCTCGCCGAGTTTTAAACCGTTTAGAGAACTATTAGCGATCCGAGATGGCCAAGAACTTTTTTCATTTATCTGCTTCAGTCGAATCTGAGAAAATGCATCCTCTTCTCTGTTAAGAAACAGTAAATTTTAGTGCCTTTAAAAATTTGCCAAATGCAAGAAGGACACGCGCAATAAGGGTTCAGTGCAAAATTAATTATATATACGGCGTATTAGTTTTACTTAATGACGTTGAAATATTTCGAACACTACACATGGGATCAAAAAAGTTATAATTCAGATTTCTTTGTCTCGGAGGGGGACATCCAACTATACCACACTCGACCCGCCATACCACACCACGGATGGATGGCGGGGGCAAATGTGGACTCTTCAGTGAGAACACCTGTTTTATATTGCAGATTACGATTCTACGGCGTAATCTATATTCGTTGTGTCTGAAGCATTTTCTTCATTTCTCCACAGATGGCGCTGTAATCGGAGGAATAGAAATGGCTACACAACCGTATTTACGACATGCTGCTCAGTGGCCCCTGAATATCCGATGGCACGTGAGACCCCCCCCCCCCCCCTCCAAGCTGCGAGAATAGGGCAGGCCAGTACTTCGTAACTTTTAGTGGAAACCCCACTCGCAACGTTGTATTCCCCCGACAGGTGACTACTCAACGCACCATCGTGGCTGTACAAAAATGGTTCAAATGGCTCTGAGCGCTATGGGACTTAACTGCTGAGGTCATCAGTCTCCTAGAACTTAGAACTACTTAAACCTAACTAACCTAAGGACAGCACACGCATCCATGCCCGTGGCAGGATTCGAACCTGCGACCGTAGCGGTCGCGAGGTTCCAGACTTTAGCGCCTAGAACCGCTCGGCTGCACCGGCCGGCACCGTGGATGTGTAGCGAACTACGGCGTATCATAACACGTAGAGTGTGGAACAGATAGTGGCTGTAAACATTATACTTGTACAATGTTTACTGCCTACACACTAATCTATTATTTAGAGGACAGACGAGCAAGTGGACGATGAATGTTACAACCCCAGATGAAAAAATTTAAATGGTCCTGATTTATGAAGAATGTAGGAGAAATGTTGAGGCTGCTGCTTCCTTGTCTGCCGAGCGTTTCCCAGGGAAAGCTCGCACTGGTTCGTTCTTTTACAAGTTTGTGAACGCCTTTACATCTGACGGCAGCCTACAGATCAGTAAAAGGAAACGAAGAAAACGTGTTACAGGAGAAACTAATAAAATACCTGTACTATCGCTAGTACCCATGGACGAGCGCCCGGCAATAACATCGCGATTTAGTATCTCCATAGTTAGTAGTGTAACAATATTGTATCGTTATAATTATCGTCAGTACCACTTATCACTTCATCAAGAACTTCATAGTACCGATTTCCATAACCGGGTACTGTTTTGTGAACGGGCATGCCACCAACGCAAACGACCCCCACATTCCTTGCTGAGGTACTGTTTTCCGATGAGTTTACATTCACAAACGATGGCAGCGTTAATAGGCATATCATGGAACACTGGAGTGTAGACAATCCCCAGTGGTTACGGCAAGTTGACCATCAACGTGCTTGGTTGGTTAACGTACAGTCTGGCATCATGGGAAGAAACTAATTGGTACGTATTTTATCGACGGCACGTTGAGAGGACGCAAATATCGAACGTTTTTGGAACATAAACTACCGGTACCAATTCAGGACGTTGCCCTGGACGTACGACAAAGTATCAGCTTTCAGCATGACGATTTCCCGTAGCATCCCTCAACTGAAACCCTAAGGATATTAGACGGTGTTTACTCTGATCGGTGGATCGGCAGAGGTGATCCTATCAATTAGTTGGTTATGTAGCCGGATTTCTTTCTGTGAAGATATTTAAAAGGTAAGATGTACTAGCAAGTGCCATCAGCTCGTGAAAACATGGTCGACCGCGTCGGAATTGCTTCTGCTGACATTCCCGCAAACGTGCTTCCGTCCTGTGTACGATCACGAGGAATGCAGATGACTAAGTATACTGAAGTTGATGGTACTACGTTTGAACACTTTCTCTAACTGGAAAAGTAGAGTAGCATTTGTCTTCAGCCACCGCCGCAGAGGAGCGTCGAGTGGTCCCCTGTTCGATATTTCGGAGGAATACAACGTTGTGAATGGAGTTTCCGATTAGAAGTTATGAAATACTAGCCTGCCCTACCATCTCAACATGGAGGAGGGGTCCCTCGTGCCACTGGATATTGAAGAGCCACTGAGAAGCACGTCGTAAATTACGATTGTGTACCCATATCTATTCCTCCGATTAAAGCGCCTTCCCTGGAGAAACAAAGAAAATGCTTCAGATAAAACATGTGTAGGTTTTGATAAAATCGTAGTCTGCAATAAAAACCGGGGGTGCCCACTGAAAATTTCAGAGTTCCTCCCACTCATTGTCGTGTTTGAGTAACTGGTATCAATGGATGTCTCTCTGCGAGACAAGCAAATTGTAGGTATAACTATTTTTTGATTCGATACTGAAGAAACTGGTACGCGTGTGTAGTATCTGTAGGGCCTCCACGAGTACGAAGAAGTACCACAAAATGACATGGCATGGATTCGACTGATGTCTGAAGTAGGGCTGGAGGCAACTGACACCATGAATCCTGCAGGGCTTTCGATAAATCCGTAAGAGTATGAAGGGATGGAGATCTCTTGTGAACAGCACGTTGCAAGGTATCCCAGATATGCTTAATAATGTTCATGTCTGGTGAGTTTGGCACTCAGCCATTCTGCCAAGTCATTGACAGTCTTAAACTTTGTATAGAAATTAACTTTGTATAGAAATTTCATTAGCGAATCCTATTCTTAAGAGGTAACTTCATATTCCGTAAAGAAACTTATTCAGTTGATAATAAAAGTGCCACTGTGATTACTCAGAATTTTTGCAAAGAAAAGAAATAATAATTTTCGTTAGTTTCATGTTTTTTTTACAGCACCTAGCACTACTCCAGTACCCAAGTATCCCACTAGTTACGTAAGATATTTTGTGAATTTTTGTGTCATTTCCTTACAGCGGACGACTCCAGAAGATATTTACTGCTGAAAGTTTTTCAGGCACTTCTCTTTAGAACGTTAGGAGATCTGACTGACTTCTGTAGTAGTGTGGGTGTGGAAATTGCATCTTGCAGGAGCCACAGGGTAAAGGGCACATCTCAGATTAATCCGTTGCGCAGAATGACAGAATAGCACCCACACGTCACCTACAATGGACCCAGAAGAGGCTGGTTGGTTGGTTTTGGGGAAGGAGACCAGACAGCGTGGTCATCGGTCTCATCGGATGAGGGAAGGATGGGGAAGGAAGTCGGCCGTGCCCTTTCAGAGGAACCATCCTGGCATTTGGGAAATTAGGGAAATCACGGAAAACCTAAATCAGGCCGGACGCGGGATTGAACCGTCGTCCTCCCGAATGCGAGTCCAGTGTCTAACCACTGCGCCACCTCGCTCGGTCCAGAAGAGGCGTAAAGCTTTGTGTCATGGAGTCATCAAGGATATGAGAATGGGCCTTCGGATCCGAAAGCCAATATCGGTGATGTTTAGTTGAATGGTTCGCACGCTGAGACTTGTTGATGGCCCAGCATTGAAATCTGCAACAATTAACGGAGGGTTTGACCCTGTCACATTGAATGAGTCTCTTCCGTCGTCGTTGGTCCCGTTCTTGCAGCATCTTTTGCCGGTCGCAGCAATGTCGAAGATATGTTTTACCGGATTCCTGATATTCATGGTACACTCGAGAAATGGTCGTACGGGAAAATCGCCACCTTATCGTTACCTCGGAGATGCTGTGTCCCATCACGCGTGCGCTGACTGAAACTTAAATCTTGATAAGCTGCCACTGTAGTAGCAGTCACCCAGCTAACAACTGCGGCCGACGCTTGTTGTCTTATATATGCATTGCCGACCGCAGCACCGTATTCTGCCTGTTTACATATCTCTGTATTTGAATACGCATGCCCATACCAGTTTCTTTGGCGCTTCAGAGTATATATATGTTGCAGCTGAAAGAAATTAATGTAGAAAATTAGAGGGCTGGTAGGGTATGTCATAACAAGCATGCCTCACATTGCAACCGTTGTTGCATTTCTAAGCGTACGGCGCTATGTGTTATTGAACAGTGTCGTGCGGCTCCAAGGAGGTGGGCACACAACTTGCCATCAGAGACATCAAGATCTGCTGGGCAACGATTTCAATGTATTTGTAAAAGAGACGTCGGGTACAACTTTTACAACCTGTAGTTGCAAACGCATTAGTCGGAATAGTTGTAGATCTTCCAGACGGGTCCGCACTAATGGGTTTTTCGCCTTCTGCGTGGACGTGAACGCGTTGCTTTTGTCCAAGCAAATGCCTGTTTGGTAGGTGTTGCGTAGAGGGTAGCACCTATGCACACTGCGGAGTGTAGTTTGCCCCCGTCAGGTTCTCATCAAACGGGGACTCTCTTGCGTTTGTTACTGTGTGGAGCGGACAGGAAAGGGACCTGTATTCGTGGGAGATAAGGGAAGACGTGCAATGTGCTTACGGAATGGCGGATGGAAATGCTCACGCTGTCCAACGTTTGTACGTTAGGCGGTTTCCGACTCGTCGGGTAACAGATCGATGCATATTCACTGCCATCCACAGGTCACTGTGAGGGAAAGGTTCAGTTGAGTGCCGTTTCCCACCGACACGTTCTAATAATGGCACATCTGTGATAAGGCATACTTCGAAACCCGGTGTTTTCATTTTGTGTAACAGGTGCCAAGTTCTGACAGACGCGGTCGTCAACGCACTGTGCGTACACCAGGACTTGGATAGGAGGCTTCAGCACTGCTGGAAAACATATTATCAACAATCTTGCGGCGTGTTGCACGTGTCATTAATGTAAGCCATTCCACAATTTTACCTGTGTGGCATGCAGATAATTTGCATGCCACCGTCACCAGAAGGTTCACGTCCTTAAACCAGATCATTTTTCACGTCGAACTCATTAGTTTTTGCAAATATTTGCCATTCAACCGGAGTTTCTGAACGATATACTTTTTACGGATGAGGCATCCTTTACAAGAGGGGTATGTTCAACAGCCACAATCAACACGTGTAGTCAAAGGAAAATCCGCAATTCGCCTTTGTTCGTGGCCACCGAGAACGCTTCGCGGTCAATATTTGACACGCCTAGATAGGCGATAATTTGGTCCGTCCATCCATGTTCCCCAGACTACTGAACGCAAACAGATACTTAATCTTTTTTGCGAGGAACTCAGTCAGAATTGTTGGAACATGTTCCACTCAACGTGTGACAGAGAATTTCGTGTCAACATGATGGTGCACCTGCGCATTTCGCACATGAAGTGAGAACGCATTTGAATGAAATCTTTGGTGAGATCTGGACAGCGCGCGGTGGACCGGTTGCATGGCCTGTATTTTCGTCCGACTTGACGCCCACTGACCTTTTCTTCTGGCCACCTGAAAACTATTGTCTATGAAACACCCACTGAGAGTGGTAAAGAGCTGACTGTGCGCATTATGGCTGTCTCCGATGCAATTTGCATTTGGCCAGGAGTGTTTGAAAGGGTGCGACAGTCACTACAGCGTCGTTATACGGCGTGTATTCAAGCAGGAGAGCGTAATTTCGAGCACTTTTTGTAACTGTTTTCAAATAAAGATCATAGAAGTTCACTCCGACTTTTCATTTAACTTGATGCGAGAAATACATTTAAAACGTGGCCCTGTAGACATCTCGGATGGCATGTTGTGTGCCTACCCTCTCGGCGGCGGGCGACTTTGTTCAACGATACCTAGCGCCGTAGGCTAACGGATGCGGACATGGGTTCGTATGTGAAATGTGCTTGTTATGACTCACTGTACCATCACTCTCAAATATATAATATAGATACAGACAAGATCTCGGTCCCGGAAATTCCAAGACCATATCAGAATCTTTACAGTAGTTCCTCAGATGTGCCCCGATATACGAAAATAACTGAGCTGGGGACTACGGTTTATATATGCAGATGTAGATTTAACAAAACATTTATTATTTCCTTACTAAACCATGACTACAACTTACTTCTAATGTTTGCATGCATTAATGTTCGTCTGTTATGCTTTTAACGGATGATGATTGCAATGTAAGTTCTAAAGACAAAAAAATATTTTTACCTGATATAGTTACAATTTAACAATTTTCAGACTTTTTAATTTGTTGGTACCACGAAACCTTGCTTCTTGTCAAATTTCAAGATTCTACATCAACGGTAAGTATGCTATACTCGTAGGTTTTAACATGTGACTTTGCAACTATCAAACTGTGTGACATTAATGGCCGAATATTTTGATTACATTGACCCAGGAACTTAAATTTTATACATTCCCACGGCATCATAGCTCTTAGTAACATTAAACTGATTTTAGTAAGTCAGCCTGCTCGCGAGGAAAAAGAGGTCTTAACCGACGGACAGACAAACAGACAGACGTATAATAAATGACAAAGATATTTGTTCCTATTAAATCGTTATAAATTAGCAACTTCTGGATTTTTTCTGATAATATGTGACATAAATGTGAACTTGATACATTTACGCGTTCCTGAGAAAAAGGGCTCTGAACAGTCGAACAGACAGACAGACAAGGCGAGCAACACAGTGATCCTGTACGGCCGTTCCGTTTTCAAGGAAGCCTAAAAATAGAAAGACGTCCAGAGACGTCATTTATAACTGATATCATCAGTTTCTCAACTATTCACCTCCTCAGCAAAAGCTTTCCCAAAGTTAAATACAATCGTAATACAAACTTATAAATATTAGGTCTCTGGACAAAACAGAATCTCCTGACTCTTTCCACAGCACTATACAACGCAATAAAACTTCACGAGACACTGTTTGGGGAAGCCTAATCCACGTCATTCTTCGGTATGGAAAATGGAGCCCTAAAACTGGAACATTTGGCGACAGACGACGAACTGGCGTGTCTTGACGGAGTTAAACATCAGGGCACGTATGAGAGGCTTACATATATGTAGTGGAACACATAATTTTAAAAAATGAGCATAAAACAGGATGGTAAAAACAACACTAACACTGAATATAGCAGCCTTCAGACACCCGGAATGCCTTTCTTCAGGGCTCCAAAAATATGGAAATCCTATCGCGAGAGATCGGTACGGTAAGATGGATACGTAAGGGCTTCCTGACGAAATTTCTGCAGAGCAGTCGACAAAACCTTGGAAAAATGTGGGAGAGCCCCTATCTTGCAACAATGATCCGCTCGTCAACTTTCCTATCCGTTTGAATTTCGTGGTGCGCTTTAGTTTTTGCGAAGTGTCCACGCTTATTTGCGGTTTGCTCCGGTCGAAGAGGTGCACGCGTGGTTCCAAAGGCGATCATGAAGACACAGACCGTCTTGTCTTACAGTGCGATAAATGTATTAAGAGTTATGACGATTACCTTTACAGTAATAAACAGTTTACCTACCTTTTTCCATGGGTCACATTTTTATTTGACTGACGCTTATGTTTTGTTGTGTTGTGAATTAAATTCAATATCTCATTATCCACTGATTTATAATGGGCTCTGTAATTTTGTCTGTTTGAGCCTCTGCTGCCTTCAGTATTTAATCTCTCAAGGATATGAGTTGATCTTCTGTTGTATCCCATACCGTTGATTTAGTCAGTCGTAACCAAACGCTTTGAAATTCTCATTAGCCTCCGTTTCTTTCAGTTTATCCTGGTAAGACATTCATAAACTTCTACCTTTCTGCCGTTTCTTGGGTTTTGAAGTGTATTTATTAACCAATAAATAATGGTCAAAGTCCACATATGCTCCAGGAATGTTTTACAGTTGAAAATCTGGTTTCAGATGTCTGTATTACATGTATGTAATCTATTGGAAAACATCCCGCTTCTCTAGGTCTTATCCACGGTCTACAAAACGCCAGCAGGTGGATTCCTATTTTTCTTTTCCCTCCAGTCCATTTCCACCTGCCATTCGCCCTTCTCTTCCTTTTTCTGCTATCGCATTAAAGTTAAATTTTTGTCTGTCTAAACAATCTGCATAATTTCTCATCACACAGTGTTTAAATTTCATCATCTTCTAATATAACTAGCACTGAAACTTGCACTACTGTGGTAGTCCTCTTGACTCTGATAATGTGTTCTCTATGCTGTTCATAACAGCTTAACCACATTCCTAATTCATTATTCAATATTAGACTTGCTCCTACCTAATCTACCCTTGTAGGATTTTGTATAAAACCCTTTACTCACTTGACAGTAATTCCTGCTTTCCCTGCCAGCAAACTTCACTAATTCCCAATGCACAAAACTTCAGACTATTACTTTTCTCTTTTAAATTGTATACCCGATTAAGAGACCTAATTTACGTGCTCCGCCGGCGGGGTGGCCGAGCGGTTCTAGGCGATACAGTCTGGAACCGTGCGATCGCTACGGTAGCAGGTTCGAATCCTGCATCGGGCATGGATGTGTGTGATGTCCTTAGGTTAGTTAGGTTTAAGTAGTACTACGTTCTAGGGGACTGATGACCTTAGAAGTTAAGTCCCATAGTGTTCAGAACCATTTGAACCATTTTCCGTGCTCCGATGCGCAAATTTCCTTGATGACGGCATTCGCCTTAGCAGTCACAGCCTGGAGATCCGAACAGTGAACTATTTTACCTGCGAAATAGTTTATACAAGAAGATGCAGTCATTATTTAACCACACAATAGAGCTGCATGCCCTGAGAAAAAAGGGTGTAATTTCTCTTTGCTTTCAACCGGTCGCACCACTACTGTAGCAAATCCGTGTTGGCTAATTTTACAAGGTGAGATCGTTCATCTAGAATGTTTTCCCTGCATATACTGAAATGTTTGTTGTCCCCCTTCAAGAACCTTGTGTTTAGTCTGACCTAGCAGGCAGGTACCCTTCGTTACGGTTGAGTCTGTGGTACGGCTAACTGTATCATTGAGTAGCGGTCTCCAGGATGATGCTAAAGAAAATCAGATACCCGCAGCTGAAACGGTGCCAGGTTTGTTGGTTTGGATGGTTGGTTGATTCGGGGAAGGGGACCAAATAGCGAAGTCATCGGTCCCAAATAGCGAAGTCATTGGTCCCAAATAGCGAAGTCATCGGTACCAAATAGTGAAGTCATCTGTCCCAAATAGCGAAGTCATCGGTACCAAATAGTGAAGTCATCGGTCCCAAATAACGAAGTCATTGGTCCCAAATAGTGAAGTCATCGGTCCCAAATAGCGAAGTCATCGGTCCCAAATAGCGAAGTCATCGGTCCCAAATAGCGAAGTCATCGGTCCCAAATAGCGAAGTCATCGGTCCCAAATAGCGAAGTCATCGGTCCCAAATAGCGAAGTCATCGGTCCCAAATAGCGAAGTCATCAGTCCCAAATAGCGAAATCATCGGTCCCAAATAGCGAAGTCATTGGTCCCAAATAGCGAAGTCATCGGTACCAAATAGCGAAGTCATCGGTCCCAAATAGCGAAGTCATCGGTCCCAAATAGCGAAGTCATCGGTACCAAATAGTGAAGTCATCTGTCCCAAATAGTGAAGTCATCGGTACCAAATAGCGAAGTCATCGGTCCCAAATAGCGAAGTCATTGGTACCAAATAGCGAAGTCATCGGTCCCAAATAGCGAAGTCATTGGTGCCAAATAGCGAAGTCATTGGTCCCAAATAGCGAAGTCATCGGTCCCAAATAACGAAGTCATCGGTCCCAAATAGCGAAGTCATCGGTTCCAAATAACGAAGTCATCGGTCCCAAATAGCGAAGTCATCGGTCCCAAATAGCGAAGTCATTGGTCCCAAATAGCGAAGTCATTGGTCCCAAATAGCGAAGTCATCGGTACCAAATAGTGAAGTCATCTGTCCCAAATAGCGAAGTCATCGGTACCAAATAGCGAAGTCATCGGTCCCAAATAACGAAGTCATTGGTCCCAAATAGTGAAGTCATCGGTCCCAAATAGCGAAGTCATCGGTCCCAAATAGCGAAGTCATCGGTCCCAAATAGCGAAGTCATCGGTCCCAAATAGCGAAGTCATCGGTCCCAAATAGCGAAGTCATCAGTCCCAAATAGCGAAATCATCGGTCCCAAATAGCGAAGTCATTGGTCCCAAATAGCGAAGTCATCGGTACCAAATAGCGAAGTCATCGGTCCCAAATAGCGAAGTCATCGGTCCCAAATAGCGAAGTCATCGGTACCAAATAGTGAAGTCATCTGTCCCAAATAGTGAAGTCATCGGTACCAAATAGCGAAGTCATCGGTCCCAAATAGCGAAGTCATCGGTACCAAATAGTGAAGTCATCTGTCCCAAATAGCGAAGTCATCGGTCCCAAATAGCGAAGTCATCGGTCCCAAATAGCGAAGTCATCGGTCCCATCGGGTTAGGGAAGGAAATTGACCGTGCCCTTCGGCACAATCCATCTCGGAATTTACCTGAAGCGATTTAAGGAAATCATGGAAAACCTAAAGAAGGATGGCCGGACGGGGGTATCAGCCGTGACAGTGACAAGCAACAGGAGAAGTCATATGACCCGTCCAAGACTGGACGATGGATCTTCGGAGATCTGTCTGTCACCCTGGCAATGACCGAAACCACAGTGGCTTAAAACAGGAATTGTTCCTTGTAAAATTATGTATAAAACAATGGTCTACGTTCTAAATCCAGTAAGTTGCTAAAAAATTATGAGCAATGATAGTTGTGTTTGATAATGTTGTGTAAGAATTCAACACGTTGTCATTATATGCAAGACAATAAATGGTTCAGGTCTTCTGGTTGAAGGAATCTGTCAGAATACGTGTTTAGCGTTGTGTAATACCTCAGAAAAAATACACGAAAAATAGCAATTTCTGGCTGTCGCTGAACTCTATACCGATTAACAGTGAACAGTAAAGTTTGCAGAACAATTTCATTTCCGACAATCCGGAAAGAATGTAAACAGCAACATCGTTCCGGCATGTAATCGGATAAACACTTTATCGGCAAATGAAAACCAAACACTTTATGGAAATATGAAAACCAAACAGTGGACATGAATTAAGTCGTAGTGCAGGCTGATTCACCTACAGACGTGTGTTTCATCACTGTTAATTGGAAAACAAATTAAATTTATTGTGAGAAACAACAATAAATCTTTCTGGTGGATGGAGTCTACGGAGAAGCAAAATGAGGACGCGAAAGTAGAAGCAACCGATTTTCAAATAGTGCCTCTAAAAATAGTGGATTCATATAGACAGACCAAAGGAAGAAACTGAATCAATTATTTAACTTCAGAACAGCAAAGTGCCTGATGAATAATCGTGTGCCATACATTATTTCCGTGTCTGTGAGGTGCGGTCAGTTTGCAGACAGATTAAAGCACTCGCTAGTGAAACCACTGTACAGGAAGAAATGTAGATAATTGCATTCCAATACCCTTGCTATGACTGTGTTCGAAGATTTTTGAGAAAGCGACGAGAGCGCTGGGACACACGTGATTGCTCATAATATGTTGTCAAACTTACAATTTCGTTTCAGGAAAATATGTTCAGATGTGTGTGAAACCTTATGGGACATAACTGCTAAGGTCATCAGTCCCTAAGCTTACACACTACTTAACCTAAATTATCCTAAGGACGCACACACACACACACACACCCATGCCCGAGGGAGGGCTCGAACCTCCGCCGGGACCAGCCGCACAGTCCATGACTTCAGCGCCTCAGACAGCTCGGCTAATCCCGCGTGGCTGAGGAAGAGAACAATAACTGAAAATGCAATTTATTCTTTAAGGTATTGGTTTTTTGGGGTCTCAAAGATAAACTGAGCACAATAAGTAATTTCTGTAATTCGGCAAAAATATTTATATTTATGGTCAGTTCGGATATGTTGGAATATGAGATTTGTGGGAAAGTGTACTGCGCTTGATTGAACAATTGAAAGATAAGAAATATAATGCTGTCTTCCACTGTCAACAAACAGGCAACGGACTGCAATCCGAATGGGGAGAAGTAAAGTGGGGAAGTCCACAGGGATCTGACAAAAATGGTTCAAATGGCTCTGAGCACTATGGGACTTAACATCTGAGGTCATCAGTCCCCTAGAACTTAGAACTACTTAAACCTAACTAACCTAAGGACATCACACACATCCATGCCCGAGGCAGCATTCGAGCCTGCGACCGTAGCGGTCGCGTGATTCCAGATTGTAGCGCCTACAACCGCTCGGCCACTCCGACCAGCAGGGATCTACCGCTTTCCTTTTTTTTTTTATTTTTTTTTTTTTATTAGAGCCCTGCTCGTAATCGTAGGAAATGTGTAGTAAATATCAGTCATTTGTATCAGTGACAGACGAGGAATGACTTAGCAAAAAAGTGTTCTGGAAAACGTTGGATCGTCGATTACAGAAAACCGACTGAGCTTAACTGCATCCTAACAAGTGCATACAATTTTAGACCCGGAAGCGCAATGTTACTGTTCTGAACTGATCAAATTCTCAGTGGAGCTGAACATTTTAATTTCTGAGAAGATGTAAGGTAAGCTCAGGCTAAGTTATTACAATGAAAACCATGTGCAGAAACTAAATGTTGGTATCTTTACTTTAAGACGTCTTCGACAAGGTAAAGAGAAAGCTTGTCTACTTTGTGTACTTTCATTCTATCATACATAGCCTATGGTATTACACTTCGGGGCAACTCAGTGCATTCGCAAAGAATATTCTTAGCGTAGAAAAGGACAGTAAGAACGATCAACTCTATCAATTCGCCCGCTTAACTAACTGTTAAGACCTCTGATTCTCAGGAACGGGTAGAGGTAAGACCTTCAAATTTATGTCCAAACTGTGGTCTGTGGTTCTTGGTCAGTGCAGGTAATTTAAGGTTTTAAAAAAAAGGTTCAAATGGCTCTGAGCACTATGGGACGTAACATCTGTGGTCATCAGTCCCCTAGAACTTAGAACTACTTAAACCTAACTAACCTAAGGGCATCACATACATCCATGCCCGAAGCAGGATTCGAACCTGCGACCGTAGCAGCCCCGCGGTTCCGGACTGCGCGCCTAGAACCACTAGACCACCGCGGGCGGCAAGGTTTTAAATCAATGCAATGGAAATATAAGGCCTTATATGGCACATATGTTGATACTCGCGAAAACACTCATCAATATCTATAGCTGAACAGCCGTTTTCACATTTTAGCGTGGTTGGTCTAGCGGCCAGCTCAGTACGGCTTTCGCAGCCGTACAGTGCGGACGTGCTGTTGTTTCCGCCTGCGGAGCGCTCGCGCCGTCAGTTACGTTTACTAGAACCATGGCCAACCGTTTTAGAAAATCAACACCACGACTCAGCTTCTGCAACGACTACACACGACCAAAGGCCTTGCAAGTGGAACTCTTCCTACATGACGTTGCTAAGATCCCAGCTTCCAACATCTTGGGCATCTATTTGTCCATATTAAGCAGTACAGCGTACGTCACGCGGTGTCAGGAAAAATATTTCGAAACACCGGACTACGCTTTTGCCACGCCGACGGAAATGTCGGTGAGGCCGCTGTCAACCATGCAGTCTTGGGAATGCGCACCATACGAGTTTTGGAACACCCGTTAGAGCTTCCGGCAGAAGACGTTATCGCGGCTTTCAGCCACTACGCCACTGTACATGGCCACACTGCCGAACGCTGGGCACAATTACAAACGCACCCCGTTCTTAACGGTGCAGGACAGATCACCATCGATCTCCAACGCCACGTGCCATCTTACCTGCAAATTAGCGTCATATACGACGGCCAACCCAAGACCTGTTCCGGGTGCGGCAAAGAAGGGTGCCTGAGGTCTGAGTGTCTTCAGCGACGAATCACCCAATTGCCAGCCGCTATTGTGGCGCCTCCGACTCTGACGACGGTTTTACCGATCACGTCCGCATCGGCGCTCCCTTCTCCTCCCAGTGGACGCCGCCCATCGGACCATGCACACCGATGACCCTTCCTACTGCTACGGAGACCGTCAGGGCCGACGTGTCGCGCTCACAACCGGACACTACTCCGGCGCCTCTACCACCAGCAACGACTTTCAACGCCACCCGACCAATGATACGGACGCCGCTTCACTTATCGTTCCCGCGACGGCCTTCCTCCCAGAGCGCCGCGACTTCATTCCGTCTTCAGACACAAAGGGACGAACGCGCAAACAACGTTCACCTAAAAGGCCGAAGAGGAGGTGCGGTTCGGTCTCGGAACCAGACGAATCACCTCCCCCTGAGCCTCCAGAGGCCGTCGGGCACGAAAGGGCCTCGGTAAACCTGCACGACACAACATGACGCCGGCTGTGGCTGTGCTGGTGCCTACTCTGCTGGCTCACCCAAGTGAACTTCAACCAATGGACTCCATCGTTGCGACTGCCGCCGAGACGTCCTCCGTTCCTACCAACGAATTGGAACGTAAGAACATCACAACGACAGCGTCTTCAATGGTGTAGAGTGACGAAGTCGACGAAGGGCCGGACCACATCCTGGGGCAGAGTTAAACCAAATGGAAGACCAGCTTTTTTTTTTTGTCATCAGTCTACGAATTCCTTTCCTGTGCTAACCTCTTCATCCCTTCATCTCAGAGTAGCACATGCAACCTACGTCCTCAATTATTTGCTTGACGTATTCCAATCTCTGTCTCCCTCTACAGTTTGTGCCCTCTACAGCTCCCTTTAGTGCCATGGAAGTCATTCCCTCATGTCTTAGCAGATGTCCTATCATCCTGTCCCTTCTCCTTATCAGTGTTTTCCACATATCCCTTTCCTCTCCGATTCCTCCTCATTCCTTACCTTATCAGTCCACCTCATTTTCAACATTCGTCTATAGCACCACACCTCAAATGCTTCGATTCTCTTCTGTTCCGTTTTTCCCACAGTCCATGTTTCACTACCATACAACGCTGTACTCCAGACGTACATCCTCAGAAATTTCTACCTCAAATTAAGGCCGGTATTTGATATTAGTAGACTTCTCTTGGCCAGAAATGCCTTTTTTGCCATAGCGAGTCTGCTTTTGATGTCCTCCTTGCTCCGTCCGTCATTGGTTATTTTACTGCCTAGGTAGCAGAATTCCTTAACTTCATTGACTTCGTGACCATCAGTGCTGATGTTAAGTTTCTCGCTGTTCTCATTTCTACTACTTCTCATTACCTTCGTCTTTTTCCGATTTACTCTCAAACCATACTGTGTACTCATTAGACTGTTCATTCCGTTCAGCAGATCATTTAATTCTTCTTCACGTTCACTCAGGATAGCAATGTCATCAGCGAATCGTATTATTCATATCCTTTCACCTTGTATTTTAATTTCACCCCTGAAGCTTTCATTTCTTTCCATCATTGCTTCCTCGATGTACAGATTGAATAGTAGGGGCGAAAGGCTACAGCCTTGTCTTACTCCCTTCTTAATACGAACACTTCGTTCTTGATCGTCCACTCTTATTATTCCCTCTTGGTTGTTGTACATATTGTATATGACTCGTCTCTCCGTATAGCTTACCCCTACTTTTTTCAGAATCTCGAACAGCTTGCACCATTTTATATTGTCGAACGATTTTTCCAGGTCGACAAATCCTATGAACGTGTCTTAATTTTTATTTAAACCTTGCTTCCATTATTAGCCGTAACGTCAGAATTGCCTCTCTCGTGCCTTTACTTTTCCTAAAGTCAAACTGAGCGTCACCTAGCGCATTATCAATTTTCTTTTCCATTCTTCTGTATATTAT
The DNA here is from genome assembly GCF_023897955.1 of Schistocerca gregaria. NCBI lineage: Eukaryota > Metazoa > Arthropoda > Insecta > Orthoptera > Acrididae > Schistocerca > Schistocerca gregaria. Next base: position 338,165,996 of record NC_064925.1, on the reverse strand, counting down.
TCTTGTAAGCAGCTTCGATGCATGAGCTGTTAGGCTTATTGTGCGGTAATTCTCGCACTTGTCAGCTCTTGCCGCCTTCGGAATTGTGTGGATGAAGCTTTTCCGAAAGTCAGATGGTATGTCGCCAGACTCATATATTCTACACACCAACGTGAATAGTCGTTTTGTTGCCACTTCCCCTAATGATTTTAGAAATTCTGATGTAATGTTATCTATCCCGTGTGCCTTATTTGACCGTAAGTCCTCCAAAGCTCTTTTAAATTCCGATTCTAATACTGGATCCCCTATCTCTTCTAAATCGACTCCTGTTTCTTCTTCTATCACATCAGACAAATTTTCCGAATAGCACTCGTACGCTTAATGTTGCAAAGCGGTATCAAGTGCAACAAACTCTAAAAGTTGGTTGTTCGGAAACTAAAAGGTCAAATTCAGTTTATTGGTAAAATTATAGGGAACTATAGCTCATCTATAAAGAATACCAAGTGCAGAATACTAGTACAACAATTATGCTCAAGTATTTGGAATTTCCACCAATTCGAATCGAAAGGAGATATGAAAACAGTTGAGATGTACTGTTATACTTGTTCCTGGGTGGTTCCACGAAGAAGCAGGATGATCTTTTCGAGCAACACTATTGAGACGGTTCACAGAATCCCATCTCCGAGAGACTGCAGAACGATTCTACTGCAGCCATCATCACACATCTCTCGTAAGGACCGAGGAGAAAAGATAAGATCAATCATGGGTTGTACGGAACAGTACAAAGAGTCGTTTCTCCTTCGCTCCCTTTGCAAGTGAAGCAGAAAAAGGAATAACTAGCAGTAGTAAAGGATACTATCCGCCATGCAGCGTATGGTGTGGGTTGTGGAGTATGTACGGAGTGCTTATAATTAAACTTTCGCTACATGAGACAATTTAGTCGGAAAACTACTTACCGTACGAGCACCCTACTTTATAGGAATGATTTTCAGATTGTGCGCTCCAGGATTTGTGTTTTTAATCATGTTAGTGTCATGAATTGCCGATAGGCGCTGGTACTGCTGCCGCGAGGTAGAGTTGGAACACAGGCACTAATTTGCATAACACTTGCAGACCGTCGATATGGGTCTCGGCGAGGTGAGCAGGGCATTACTCATGAAGTTATTTTATGAAAACAACACCAGTAGTATTCCTACCACTCGCGAGTATCGACGCATTAAACGAATATGGAGTGGTCCTCTTTCCGCGTAGGGATTGAAGAACATGATTCGGGAGTACGAGATAACTGGAGATTTGGGAACTGCTCCTGGGAGAGGCCGACGGCCAGTTGCGCCAAAAATTTTAGAAGGACTTAGTGTTGCCACGGCTGGGAGCGCTGGACGTGCGTTCCAAGCAGCGAGCTTTGATTGAGTTTCTTTTGGGTTGTATTTACAGGCGCTTGAAGAATATCTACAGAGACCTGGCAGTGAGCAAAAGCACGGTGAGTCGTTTAGGCATTGCGCATGTCATCATCGCAACGAAGTCCGATCACCCGCATGCCGGCCTGCCTGTGAAGCTGTGACACCGGAAATGTTGGAACGTGCGGATATTTTCTTTCGAGGTGATCGACGGATCATAACCAAACACCGCGCTTCACAAGTGGACTTCTCTGTTGATGGTGCTGACACACCCGACAGGAATTCACTAAATTTCATTCCGATGTTCTTCCTTATCCGTCCTACAGCCCACGTCTCGCACCTCCCGAATTCCGTCTGATTGGCCCAAAGAAAGGCACACTTCACTGGAAGCAGTACTTAGGTGACGGGGAGGTCATTGATGCAGGAAGACCTTGGGTCCAGTATCGACCAGGAAAATTGTAGTATGCGGGCATTAATGCTCACCCAGTAGAGCCGTCCCAACGGAGATTATCTTTAAAAAAAGGATTTTGTAACTAAAAGAGTGGGTAACAATATGGCGTACTGGAATCCTTAATAAAACTAACATTCTACCACCAAAAGTTTATGACCCGTTGTATAGGGGTAGCGTCTTTGATTCATAATCAAAACTTCTTCGGTCCCGGGTTCGATCCCCGCCACTGCCTAAATTTTGATAAATAATCAGCATTGGCGGTCGAAGACATCCGGCATAAGAAGTCAGCCTCATTCTGCCAAAGACCTTTTCAAAGAGGGCGGAGGAGCGGATAGAGGTTCAGGGCACTCTCTTGTCCTAGGGGTGGGAAATTGCCCCCAAAAGGCAGAAGAATCAGCAATGATCAACGACATGAGGATGCAGAAGGCAATGGAAACCATTGCATTAAAGACACATAACGTGTATCCACAGGACATGTGGCCTGTAGTTGAAGAAGTGTCATGATGATCTCTCCATTGGCAAAAGATTCCGGAATAGTCCCCCATTCGGATCTCTGGGAGGGGACTGCCAAGGGGGAGGTTACCATAAAAAAAAGATTGAATAATCAACGAAAGGATAATGTTCTACTAGTCGGGGCGTGAAATGTCAGAAGCTTGAACGTGGTAGGGAAACTAGAAAATCTGAAAAGGGAAATGCAAAGGCTCAATCTAGATATAGTTGGGGTCACTGGAAGGAAGACAAGGATTTCTGGTCAGATGAGTATCGGGTAACATCAACAGCAGCAGAAAATGGTATAACAGGTGTTGAATTCGTTATGAATAGGAAGGTAGGGCAGAGGGTGTGTTACTGTAAACAGTTCAGTGATCGGGTTGTTCTAATGAGAATCGACAGCAGACCAACACCGACAACGATACTCCAGGTATACATGCAGACGTCGCAAGCTGAAGATGAACAGATAGAGAAAGTGTATGAGGATATTGAAAGGGTAATGCAGTATGTAAAGGGGGACGAAAATCTAATAGTCATGGGCGACTGGAATGTAGTTGTAAGGGAAGGAGTAGAAGAAAAGGTTACAGGAGAATATGGGCTTGGGACAAGGAATGAAAGTGGAGAAAGACTAATTGAGTTCTGTAACAAGTTTCAGCTAGTAATAGTGAATACCCTGTTCAAGAATCACAAGAGGAGGTGGCATACTTGGAAAAGGCCGGGAGATATGGGAAGATTTCAATTAGGTTACATCATGGTCAGACACAGATTCCGAAATCAGATACTGTATTGTAAGGTGTACCCAGGTGCAGATATAGACTCAGATCACAATATAGTAGTGATGAAGAGTAGGCTGAAGTTCAAGACATTAGTCAGGAAGAATCAATACGCAAAGAAGAGGGATACGGAAGTTCTAAGGAATGACGAGATAGTTCTCTAACTGCCTAGTGCAATAAGGAATAGCGCAGCAGGCAGTACAGTTGAAGAGGAATGAACACCTCTAAAAAGGGCACTCACAGATGATGGTAAGGAAAACAGGTACAAAGAAGGTAGCTGCTAAGAAACCATGGGTAACAGAAGAAATACTTCAGTTGATTGATGAAAGGAGGAGGTACAAACACGTTCCGGGAAAATCAGGAATACAGAAATACAAGTCGCTGTGGAATGATATAAATAGGAAGTGCAAGGAAGCTAAGACGAAATGGCTGCAGGAAAATGTGAAGACATCGAAAAAGATATGATTGTCGGAAGGACAGACTCAGCATACAGGAAAGTCAAAACAACCTTTGGTGACATTAAAAGCAACGGTGGTAACATTAAGAGTGCAACGGGAATTCCACTGTTAAATGCACAGGAGAGAGCAGATAGGCGGAAAAGTATACATTGAAAGCCTTTATGAGGGTGAAGATTTGTCTGATGTGATAGAAGAAGAAACAGGAGTCGATTTAGAAGAGATAGGGGATCTAGTATTAGAATCGGAATTTAAAAGAGCTTTGGAGACATACGGTCAAATAAGGCACACGGGATAGATAACATTACATCAGAATTTCTAAAATCATTAGGGGTAGTGGCAACAAAACGACTATTCACGTTGGTGTGTAGAATATATGAATCTGGCGACATACCATCTGACTTTCGGAAAAGCTTCATCCACACAATTCTGAAGGCGGCAAGAGCTGACAAGTGCGAGAATTATCGCAAAATCAGCCTAACAGCTCATGCATCGAAGCTGCTTACAAGAATAATATACAGAAGAATGGAAAAGAAAATTGATAATGCGCTAGGTGACGATCAGTTTTGCTTTAGGAAAAGTTACGGCACGAGAGAGGCAATTCTGACGTTACGGCTAATAACGGAAGCAAGGCTAAATAAAAATCAAGACACGTTCATAGGACTTGTCGGCCTGGAAAAATCGTTCGACAATATAAAATGGTGCAAGCTGTTCAAGATTCTGAAAAAAGTAGGGGTAAGCTATAGGGAGAGACGGATCATATACAATATGTACAACAACCAAGAGGGAATAATAAGAGTGGACGATCAAGAACGAAGTGCTCGTATTAAGAAGGGAGTAAGACAAGGCTGTAGCCTTTCGCCCCTACTATTCAATCTGTACGTCGAGGAAGCAATGATGGAAATAAAAGAAAGGTTCAGGAGTGGAATTAAAATACAAGGTGAAAGTATATCAATGATACGATTCGCTGATGACATTGCTATCCTGAGTGAACGTGAAGAAGAATTAAATGATCTGCTGAACGGAATGAACAGTCTAATGAGTACACAGTATGGTTTGAGAGTAAATCGGAAAAAGACGAAGGTAATGAGAAGTAGTAGAAATGAGAACAGCGAGAAACTTAACATCAGCACTGATGGTCACGAAGTCAATCAAGTTAAGGAATTCTGCTACCTAGGCAGTAAAATAACCAATGACGGACGGAGCAAGGAGGACATCTAAAGCAGACTCGCTATGGCAAAAAAGGCATTTCTGGCCAAGAGAAGTCTACTCTAATATCAAATACCGGCCTTAATTTGAGGAAGAAATTTCTGAGGATGTACGTCTGGAGTACAGCATTGTATGGTAGTGAAACATGGACTGTGGGAAAACCGGAACAGAAGAGAATCAAAGCATTTGAGATGTGGTACTATAGACGAATATTGAAAATTAGGTTGACTGATAAGGTAAGGAATGAGGAGGTTCTACGCAGAATCGGAGAGGAAAGGAATATGTGGAAAACACTGATAAGGAGAAAGGACAGGATGATAGGACATCTGCTAAGACATGAGGGAATGACTTCCATGGTACTAGAGGGAGCTGTAGAGGGCAAAAACTGTAGAGGAAGACCGAGATTGGAATACGTCAAGCAAATAATTGAGGACGTAGGTTGCAAGTGCTACTCTGAAATGAAGAGGTTAGCACAGGAAAGGAGTTGGTAGCGTGCCGCATCAAACCAGTCAGTAGACTGATGACAAAAAACAAAAAAATCACCAAAAATGTATTGCCTTTCTTATAGAACGTCCCTCGCATAAGCATCATGTTGGCCGGTTGGCTGGCTTGGGGAGGAAAGGTACCACATTACGGGGTCATCAGTCCCTGCGTTCTGCATGTCACACAAACACAAGATATTTATACAATTTGGTATGTATTTTACTCCTTTTGAATCAATACCTCTCATTAAGTCAGAGCATCACCGGTTACGTTAGTTCTTCTGTCCAATTACTCGAGTTTTTCATCGAGTCCATGAGCGCTACCAACCATTGTTTGCGTCACGTCCACAACACTACTTCCAGTGCACATGGAACAGGAAACGTTTCTTCAAAAAATCTGCAATTCTCATTTATTCCTAGAGCATGAAAATAGTAAGCTGTCAACATTTTAATTGTTTTAAATGGTTTCTCTTATCTAATTTTTATTGGGTCTTCTCACGTGTTCTCGGGAACATTTCCCAATAATTTAGTTTAATTCAGTATTACCATAGAACTGTTATCGTTTCGTTGTAATTCTTGCCACTAGCTCAGCAGCATTCGTCATTTCCACAATTCTGTTTCTTCACATGCTTGCAATATCTTTTCTTTTCCTCATATAATCCTCTGTTACGTAACGTTTTTCATCAATATTTATATAATCTCTGTCTTGTAAAATTCTAAACCTCATTACTTAATTCAGTCCGACATAGCTCCCAAACATCGCATATTACTCCGCCTGCTGTTTCCATGGCTATGAGTACTTTTTATATACGTGGAAGAGGTAGGGGTGGAAAGGAAAGGGAAGGGAAGGTATTACTGATGTCAGCTACATCAGTACATTACATAGAATCAGCAGCGACGACAAAAAGTATGTGCCAGAATTGGGGTTCTCCTCCTTGCTAGCCATGTGCGTTAACGACTGCGCCATCTTTTTTTAGCATTTATTTAAAGAACAATGTTCCACATTCCAAATTCATACTGAGTACATGCACTAACCATGCACACATGTTATACATGAAATCATTTAAACAAAAACAGTCTGATGATTGCAATAATGCTGATGTTAAAAAATACAACAGAAGATTGTGTTACTGACTAGATTAAAAGAAAGAATTAATTTTAACGTCAAGAAAAGTTGTTTAAAAACATTCAAACTTCTTCAAACATGAATAAATAAAAAAAACTGCAATTACATGTGCTTCAATCTGCACAGGCGCATAAATAGCACTTTATGAAGGATATCAACAAGTTTGTTGGATAATTTTTGATATATTAATGGGATGTTAATTATCGGAAGTGATCAGACCTAGATAACAGACCTTTTTAACTTGAAAAGTGACTTACACATCACAGCCCAGAAATGAACAGGGCAGTTAGCCTGCCATTGAATATTACATTATATCAAATACAGTCTTTTGGTTTTAACCAATCGATAAAGTGATTTCACAAAAACTGTCATTTTTCATATTTATACTATAGACCAACAATGTAGCTTTAATGTTTTGCGCTTTGACACTAATAGATACACAACCTGACTATCACGTAAGTTCTGTACATTAGCTTATAAAATTTCAAATACTACTTTCTGAATTAGAAAAGCACACCCCAAAAATTTCCAGTAAAAGAGGGAACTACAATACATCACTGTCCCCAGTCTTCTTTTTATATATTAACCAATACCCATTGTTTCAAATATAATTTCTAACATATTACCGAACTTTTTCTTGCGATTCGAATATGTTCTAATTTTGTGGTATACACACAACATGTGTACCTTGAACTCTATGGTGCTGTCATATCCTAGTTTGTTAATGATGTAATTAACAAAATTCCCCAGCAACCAGTACACCAGTTGCAAGTGTATCTACAAATGATTGTGTCAAGTAGATGGCATTGTTGACATAAATTTGTTTCACAGAGTCCGATTGCGTACAGTCTTTCATTGGTGCCAACTATGTTGTTAACTGTCCTGCACCACGACGTTTTTGTATTAGAAATGGCTCTAAGCACTATGGGACTCAACTTCTGAGGTCATCAGTCTCCTAGAACTTAGAACTACTTAAACCTAACTAACCTAAGGACATCAAACACATCCATGCCCGAGGCAGGATTCGTACCTGATACCGTAGCTGTCGCGCGGTTTTATATTAGACGTGAGCACATTAATTCTAATGTTTTTCCAAATTTCAGCCCAATCAATGTTTGGAAACTGTCGTTCTATTTTGTTCCTTCCTTCGCTTTTCATTCGTTTCTGCATTATGGCTCTTGATTTTAAGTGTCGTGACTGTCTGATTTCGGCACTTACATAACTGACCTCGACGTAGAAAACCCTTACATGCTGTAAATGATTGTTGATATTCTTCGTGTCAATCGTGGGAAGCAGGCTTCGAGGAGAGCAGAGGCTTTATCCGTTATTCCAGTTAATCCTAGTCCACCAGTTTTAGGATCTAAAGTGGCTACTTTTGCAGGTACTCTGAACACTTCACATTTCCACAAAATGTTTGTGATTTTTGACATTATTCTCCTCGCTATCATTCTCGGTATTGGAATCAGCTGGGCAATGTAATGAATTTAAGCAAGAATGCATGAGTTGATATACTCTGTTCTTTGGACTTGCTCCATATATCGAGTTAAATTTTCTATAATGGCTCCTTGCACTTTATCTGCTGGAATTTTCCAATTTAAAGCTGTCGTTTACATGAGGCATGCTGTCACGGTGATCCCATGTGTTTTACATTAACGGACTAATTTTTCCCACTCGGCGTTGATATTATCAAAACATCCGAGACTTAACGTCTTACTTTTTTTCTTTTGCATTAGTTCCAGATGCTCTACAGTACGTATCAATCACTAGCGTGCTTACCTCTTCATTCTTCCTTATAATGACCCTTATATCGCCAGCAAAGGCTCTTATAACTGTTCTATTTCCTGATAATGTTAAGACTTTCAGCATGGACATGTCGGAGGAAAGGTTCCAGTGAAATGGAGAAGAGCGACATGGACAGAGGACTTCCTTGGGGAGCACCTCGTTTTATTTGTATCGGCCTGGAGTGATGACAATTCACCGCTTTTTTGGCATTTATTCCATTTGCTATGTTCCTTACCAACTGAATGACCCTGTCGATGAACTCTATTTTCTTCAACGTCTGTACAAGATACTCATGATTTACTACATCGAAGGCTTTATAAAACTCTAAAAAAAAAATCACACTTCAAGTTTGTTACAGAAGTTACTGCAGTGGTATACCTGAATTCTGCTAGATTTTGAAAAATGGTTCTACCTTGCGCGCAGTTCTGATGTTTACTAATAATATTATCTGTAAGGCGTGAAATTGTCTTGTTTACTACTCCAGCTATTAAGTTATAATGAGAAATCAACAGTGAAATTGGACGAAAATTATTTAAATCTTTGTTTCCATTATTTTTTGGCACAAGAACCATTTTGCTCTCCTGAAACTCAGCCGGAATCATTTTACCCTGAATAACCACATTTACAATGTCCGTGATTTTTCGCACCACCTATTGGCCAATAACGGATGTAAAACTGCTGGCAGACCATACGGTCCTGGGGATTGTTTTGGTGGTGAGGTGCACAGAGTCTCGTACGCGTCCTGTTCACTGACTGCCACCACAAAATTTTCGTTGTCATCTACTGTCAGCTGTGGGGCTAGGATGTCAAGGAATTCTTCCAAGGATGCATTACTGCCGGCCGGGGCGACCAGGCGGTTGTAGGCGCTACAGTCTGAAACCGCGCGACCGCTACGGTCGCAGGTTCCAATCCTGCCTGGGGCATGCCCCTTGATGGTATGTAATTGCATGTGGTCACCAGGCGATGGGTCAAATGGCTGTGAGTACTATGGGACTTAACTGCTGAGGTCATCAGTTCCCCAGAACTTAGAACTACTTAAACCTAACTAACCTAAGGACATCACACACATCCATGCCCGTGGCAGGATTTGAACCTGTGACCGTAGCGGTCTGGCTGTTCCAGACTGAAGCGCCTAGAACCGCTCGGCCGCCCCGTCCTGCATCAGACGATGGGTTGGGCCCGAAACACACTGTGAATATCGAAAAAAAAACAAATCCCAAAATCTGTTACGAGATTTTGAGCAAGCAAAAAGCATTTTTAGAGTCTTTTTATTGTATTTGTATATAATGTATCATATCTGCGGATTTCGCATAGTGTCTGTCCCCTTGGAGATGCCCGAAAGAGCAGACACCACACTTTCATATAACTGATCCTCCTAGATGCGGAATGGATCCACGTCCTTCAGTCCGGACGTACAAGTTAGTGAGGTTTCCTGCAGGAATCTCAGTGTAGCGAGCATAGACGAAATGGGCTGCAGGTAATCTGCGCTGGGTGGGAAAGGGGGTCAGCCGTTGATGCGTGCCGCGATAGTCCGCTCAATTGCGATAACACTGTTTCCCGGATTGCGCCGTGGTTAACGCACATGCCTAGCAAGCAAGCGATCTTAGGTTCGAATCCCAGTCCGGTACACAGTTTCACTCGTCGTTGCTGATTCCACATAATGTCCCGATGCAGCTGACATCAGTAATTTCTTTCCTTTCTTCCCATTCCACCTTCTATTTACATGTAATGTATCACAGCCGCGGATTCCTTGTGGTGTCTGTTCTTGCGGACATGTCACCACAGATTCATATAAGCTTACTTTTGTTGAGTCACAAATTTGTCCCAAAATATTACACAATATGAGACAACAGAGTGGAAATAAGCACCGTTAACAAGTCTTAGCATTTAATTGTCAGATACAGTGGATATCAGTTTTATTGGAAGACAGAGGAGTCCAGCTTCTGCGCGTAATATTTCCAGGACAGCATTCCATCTTCCCTCAGTCCTAAGAATTTAAAATGGGCGACTTCACTGACTGTTAGACCATCTTTTGCAACAAAATTTCGCCGGCCGGTGTGGCCGAGCGGTTCTAGGCGCTACAGTTTGGAACAGTGCGACCGCTACGGCCGCAGGTTCGAATCCTGCCTCGGGCATTGATGTCCTTAGGTTAGTTAGGTTTAAGTAATTCTACATTCTAGGGAACTGATGACCTCAGAAGTTAAGTCGCATAGTGCTCAGAGCCATTCAAGCCAACAAAATTTCGCTCGTACGAGAATTGCGTGTCAGAAACTGTATGCATTGCGTTATACTGCATTTAAGCATTAATCCGTTCTCTGAGAGATGTGTGCTGAAGTTACTAACTACCCTATTAGCAAAACCATTTGTATTGCTTTCTACATCCGTACAATAAAATTTACGTCGTGTGGAAACAGAACATTTTTTTAAGTCATCCGACCAAGTTTAATGCCTGAACGGCCTGTGGTATCCTCTTCTTCACATGACTCCAGTTCTAAATTAAATTGTGGTTGTCACATCGTGTATAGTTACTTTATAGGCAAACATAAGAAATTTTTCTTCCTGATCAGTGAATGGGACTCGAACGCCTTTTGCATGGGCAGCCTCTGCGACACAGTGTAAAGAAGCAGGCGGCCATAACAAGGCTGATAGGCCGAATTTGGTTCTTATCCATCCCAGTGCACATGCTGTCGGCTTGTTGCCTTGATACTGTTGCGTGCACGTGGCAGTTAGTAGTCAACCACTCTCGAAGCGAGTGACACGATTTATAATGATATCCTTCCAGTAATGTTGTGATAATCGCTGCTCTAGAAATTACGATGTTGTGCAAGAAGCGTAAATAAGACGAAGAGAACAGAGTAATAAAGAGCTGGAGGAGGAATTTGTTTCTGTAGAGAGAAACGGCAAACCATTGTTTATTCTGTGCGAAGTGACACTATCAGATTTCAAAGCCAGCAACCTGGAACGCAATCAGGATAGTAACCACACTGGCTTAAGTGAAACCTTAGCTGTTGGTTCTCAGCTGAGATAAATTGACGTAATTGAACGAACTACTTCAAGATCAAAGTAATTTTCTTGGTCACAAAGGAAGTGGATTTGGCTCTCAATATTGCAAAAGTAAAGGAACCTTACGAAAGAAGGGAGCTTAGAGGCCGAATACTGCACAGTTTGTTGAAGAAGTCTTTTCCTGTGTAGGCTGTTCTTTTCTTTTAAAATAAAGACTTTATTTCATAATTTAGCTATTAGACACTTTCGATCCTTGATCATTATCAAGTCTGCTATGGTAAAGGCAATGAATATTATAGCAGTTTTAAGAGAAAGTGAGATAAATAATCAAAACTATAAAAAGTTCTATACTTCTATTTCTTACATCTCAGCAAGAATCGGTATGTATATAGATTGATGTATAGTGTTCACACATCCGCATTGGAGAAGCAACTTCTGATGCTATCAATAGTAAATTTCGCAAAAGACGGAAGGTAAGGGTACGATCTGTATCAATATTTAAAATAATTCACAAAAATGTAAAAATATAATTAAAATATAAAAATATAATTTTTATGTATTTGACATAATACTGCTTTCGGTAATGATGTAAGGTCGAAACGCATAAGGTATTTTGGGAAATAAAAGAAATGTGATGAAGAGATAAGAACAGTTATTAAAATGCATCCAAATGGCCGCTTTGTCTTACAGCATTTTCATGCAAGTTGCAGGTAAAAATATAAATATCAAATTATAAGTTATACGTCATTCGACGGTAATACATCTTTAAGATTTGATTGTGAATTATGTTAAATACTGATGTAGAATACTACGACTGTGCGAAACTCTTTCTGGGGATGTCGTCAAAAGCTACTTTCCATTACGGATGTGTGAAAAAATCAGTCATGTCAGTAACTGAGTCACAGAATTATTTAAGTTTTTATATATTTGATTTTCACTTCTTTTTTCTTCTTCAAATTGCTATAACTTTTGACATTATCTTGATAATTCCCATATTGGCGGAATCAGCTAATATCGTTACATTATGAAATAAAATCATAGTTTAAAATTAGGGAAGCACCCTACGCAGGAAAATAACTGAGTTCAAGAAATTCACAACGGCTACGGGCCGATACATACAACATTGAGCAGTTTGTTTCTACTTTACATCCAAAAAATTAAAAAAGAAGTATATGCAAACATGACAAACACATGCCCGCTGCTAGACATACAACAAAGGGGTAATGTTCTGTTACCGATGGCGAAATTGTAAGTATATTTTTTCAGCAATGACGATAAGACGTAACTTGTCGTATAAGGTATCTATGAAATGACTCGGAGGCGGTTACTGTGAATGATACTACTCGGGGATGTAAGAAAGAAGCCCTGAATAGAATTTTAATGCCAATCGCGAAGACATTCAGTGCTGCTACAGACGATGCACTGTGTATGTCAGATAACAGTCAAGGAATTGGAGCCTTTTAAATGCACATGTTATGTTGGTAGTTTTGAAACTTCTTCACAGAATGTTCCTCCATTGCTATTAACTACGTATATCACCCAACGGGTAACTCGTTTGTTCATCCTTCATGGAACACTAACACAGTTCCAGGTTGCATTTCTAACGACGTGTGGGGGCAACAAAAATTTTAAATTCATCATTTTCAAAAATTATTTACTGAGTTTAAGTATTTAAAGTGCTGTCATAATCTATTCATTCTGGGGTACTTTAACACAGCATGTCAAGAAAATAAGGTATAAACTGTGTTTGTGTGTGTGTGTGTGTGTGTGTGTGTGTGTGTGTGTGTGTGTGTGTGCGCTTATATGTCTTGACGAAGTGATAACTCATAGCACACAGATTACTCAAGTTCCATTCAAAAAATGGGTCAAATGGCTCTGAGCACTGTGGTACTTAACATCTATGGTCATCAGTCCCCTAGAACTTAGAACTACTTAAACCTAACTAACCTAAGGACATCACACAACACCTAGCCATCACGAGGCAGAGAAAATCCCTGATCCCGCCGGGAATCGAACCCGGGAACCCGGGCGCGGGAAGCGAGAACGCTACCACACGACCACGAGATGCGGGCTAAGTTGTATTAATCCAGTACTTGGATATGGGAGCACTAAGCGGCTTCCAGCAAACTTTACACATAATTTCAAACTTTTTCGAAACTTTTTTTTGCTGGCATCCCCCACAAAATGATGAAAGGAAACTAATTTACCGCATTTACTAGTTTTTTGCTGCCCTTGCAGTGAACTTCAGCATCAAGTATGATGTTTCAATTCATACATTTTTTATTACTAACTTTATTTGCATACATTTAGCAAATAATATCTGTAGGTATCACTGAATATACTTGCAAAATTATGTCACTGTACGACATATGACTCAGGACGAGGCCCACGAGAAACAGGCAACGGCGCGTACGTCACGAAGGTGGGCCGAGCTCGCTCAACTCAGCAGCCAAAGGCGCTTCTGCACCTGTTAACTCGTAACTAGAAGTGTATGTACAAACAAGAATTGCATCTGCTACTGGAAGCCACTGTTATGGAGTCTTACTGTTATTAGTCCTACAATGATAGAAAGACCACAAGCCTACTGATAATTTATTACGGCTGTACTGGGGTATAATAAAAATAAAATCATGCCAAAATGATTATCTGTTGCATAAGGCGCCACATCTTGTGTGACATGAGGACTGTTAGCCAGAAGAGACTAAATGCTATAAAGAAGCCATTATACCATTTATGTCGAAAATTGATCTTCAGTTTTGTTGTACGACTAGTAATCAGTAAGACCTCATAGTAGCAGACTTCAGTAAAAAAAGAAGTTCTCGTTAGTACGTACACACCCAGTTGCGAGTTAACAGGTTTAGAAACGCATTTTATCTGCTGATGTGAGTGAGCGAGCGTGCTCAGGCCTATGTTCGTGATGTACGCGCCAAGGCGTGTCTTTCTCGTGGGCCTCGAATCAGGAGATATGACGTCATAAACATTTATGTGCATGAAAAACTAGTTTTTGGTTAAAACGGAGCGCAAATCACCCAGATTTTATTCATCCACTGTATCATAATGAGAGTACGTAGCGAATTCCATCAAACATAATTTCAATCATCTTCTAAAAGATTTCACGCTTACATGCTTAACGTAAAATATGTAACACATTAACTCATTTGTAATTAAATCAGAAGTCTGAAGTTCTGTTGTAGATGGAATTTCGATTGAATGGTTAGTCTATAAACAGCGTTTCTCTCTTCAAACCAATTCCATAGGTTTACGGTTCCTCTGGCTATGGTAACCTGCAGAACACCGACTTCTTCTGGTAATAATCGGTTCCAGTTCGGTCACAATTTCCTCCATTACAGGGTTATCGCTACTAATGGTTACAGCACATTTCTTGCCGGCGGAAGACTAACAATTTCATCGCGGAAGTTCTCTGCATTTTCAGGTTAACTTGCTCTTAGATATCGAATGTAATGTAATGAGAAAAGTTAGCGCATCTTTTGGTCCCGTCCAAAGCGGCTGTAGCTCAAAGATGTCTAAGGTTTCGTGCCGTAGGTGCGGGACGTCTGAAGTCTGAAGTCTGCCCCTGCCAGCACAGGGCAGCATAACACAGGCCTCGAAATAAGAAATAAAATGGCCGCCGTCAAGTAACTTCCCGCCAGGAAGCCATTAGCCGTTGTGACTTCGTAACCCCTGAGAAGGCTAGAAGTAGCTGTGGCAGCGGAATGAAAAAGTGCTGTCACGGAGAAGTTGCCGCGGAACTGGGGTGGCTGAGGTGTGCCGCGGAACTGCGACGGACGCCGTCTGGCCGACTCGTTCAGTGGCCTTCACTGGTGTTATGGAACTGTGCGACAATCTTGCGACTATATAATGAGGTGTAAAACACTCCACTGTCTAATTCAGCCATCATGTTCTTGGGTCAAGCGCTAATAGCCTTCTTTGAATATACCCTTTGTCAGAAAAGTTCCAGCCCAAGTTATTTTCAAAAAATAGAAAATTGCGCTTACCAGGTTATGATTCTAGCTTCTATCGAAGTTGTCCCCTTAGCTATCTATACACAGTTGTGAACGTTTCTAGGGCTCCTGGAAGCAAGGGGGGAAATCTTAAACCGCGATGCATGTAAGCTCAATTGTCATACCCCGTTGTGTGTCTGCGATATCTTGATTAAGCTTTTCTTTCAGTCTCGTCCTCACTCGCGGAAACAAGAAAGGCGAGAGGTCAGGCGAATATGGAGGATGTGGGAGGGCAATAAAAGAATGTATGGGCTGTTTTTTAGGATAGAGTCTCTCAGGAAGCGATAAAAAGAGCATCCGTCTAAAAGGTGGCAGGTAAAACACAATAAGGTAGCTGTAGGTACGATTGGTATTGTAGTTGGAAATTGTCGTAGCTGTGTTGGGAAAGAATAAGAGCTCCAAGCCCTGACATAAAGCACTGAAGCTCAAACAGAAAGCTGGCTAAAGCCAGAAATATGTTCAGACGACTCTTATCAAAAGACCAAACAGTTTTCAGAAAGGATAGATTAAATACAGTTGGTGGTGAAGTAATTATTGCCGTCAGAAGTAGTTTACCTCGTAGTGAAATTGAAGTACATAGTTCCTGAGAAATACACTACTGGCTATTAAAATTGCTACAACAAGAAGAAATGCAGATGAGAAACGGGTATTCATTGGACAAATATATTATACTAGAACTGAGATGTGATTACATTTTCCCGCAATTTGGGTACATAGATCCTGAGAAATCAGTACCCAGAACAACCAACATTGGCCGTCATAACGACCTTGATACGCCTGGGCATTGAGTCAAACAGAGCTTCGATGGCGTGTACAGGTACAGTGGCCCATGCAGCTTCAACACGATACCACAGCTCATCAAGAGTAGTGACTGGCGTATAGTGACGAGCCAGTTGCTCGGCCACCATTGACCAGACGTTTCTGAATGGTGAGAGATCTGGAGAATGTGCTGGCCAGGGCAGCAGTCGACCATTTTCTGTTTTCAGAAAGGCCCGTACAGGACCTGCAACATGCGGTTGGGCTTTATACTACTGAAATGTAGGATGTCGCAGGGATCGAATGAAGGGTAGAGCCACGGATCGTAACACATCTGATATGTAACGTCCACTGTTCAAACTGCCGTCACGCGAACAACAGGTGACTGAGACATGTAACCAATGGCACCCCAACGGTAACCGCAGCCATGGTCTCCGAGCTGATAGTACACGCTGCTGCCGGCCGCGGTGGTTGTGCGGTTCTAGGCGCTCCAGTCCGGAGCCGCGCTGCTGCAACGGTCACAGGTTCGAATCCTGCGTCGGGCATGGGTGTGTGTGATGTCCTTAGGTTAGTTAGGTTTAAGTAGTTCTAAGTTCTAGGGGACTGATGACCACTGCAGTTGAGTCCCATAGTGCTCAGAGCCATTTAAACCATTTTTTTCCATGCCGCTGCAAACGTCGTCGAACTCTACGGTCAGATGGCTGTTGTCTTGCAAACGTCCCTATCTCTTGACTCAGAGATCGAGACGTGGCTGCACGATCCGTTACAGCCATGCGGATAAGATGCCTGTCATCTGGACTGCTCGTGATACGAGGCCGTTGGGATCGAGCACGGCGTTCCGTATTACCCTCCTGAAGCCACCTATTCCATATTCTACTAACAGTCATTGGATCTCGACCAACGCGAACAGCAGTGTCGCGATACGATAAACCGCAATCGCGATAGGCTACAGTCGTAAATGTGATGGTGCGCATTTCTCCTCCTTACACGAGGCATCACAACAACGTTTCACCAGGCAACGCCGATCAACTGTTGTTTATGTATGAGAAATCGGTTGGAAACTTTCCTCATGTCAGCACGTTGTAGGTATCGCCACCGGCGCCAACCTTGTGTAAATGCTCTGAAAAGCTAATCATTTGCATACCACAGCATCTTCTTCCTGTCGGTTAAATTTCGCGTCTGTAGCACGTCATCTGCGTGGTGTAGCAATATTAATTGCCAGTAGTGTAGTATGTGTAAAGGTTATACTTGACAATGAGACTAAACCATTAATTGGATCGTTTCACCGCGACCCCCTGCCGCCCCCCCCCCCCCCCCCCCCTCAGAAGATGTAGTTGCTGAACAGTTGAAAGGAAACTTGAGTCTCTACAATTATAATCGGTGGTGACTTCAATCTACCCTCGATATGGTGAAAAAATTATACGTTTAAGGACCGCGGCAGGAATAAAATGTCATCCGAAATTGTACTGTATGCTGAAAATTATTCTGCGCAATTAGTTCATGAGCCCACTCAAAAAGTAAATGGTTGCGAAAGCATACTTGACCTCTTGGCAACAAATAATCCTGGACAAATAGAGGGTATCATGACGTATACAGGGATTAGCGACCACAAGGCAGTTGCTGATAGGCTGAATTCCATAACACCCACAATCATCAAAAAGAAACTCTAAGTACATCTACTTTTAAGAAAGCCGATAAAAATGCTCTTAACGGCTATTTAAGAGACAATCTCCACTCCTTCCGATCTGATCGTATAAGCGTAGAAAAGATGTCGAATGAGTCCCAAGAGACAGTATCGACAGCAATTGAGAGATATATACCACATAAATTAATAAGTGATGATACTGATCTCCCATCGTACACAAAACGGGTCAGATTGTTGTTGCCGAAGCAAGGAGAAAAGCTGCCCAATTTAAAAGAACGCAAAATCCCCAAGATTGGTAAAGTTCTGAAGGAGTTCGGAATATAGCGCGTACTTCATTGCAAGATGCTTTTAATAATTTCCACAACGAAACTCTGTCTCGGAATCTGGCAGAAAACTCTAAGAGATTCTGGACATACATAAAGCACACCAGTGGCAAGACGGAACCAATACCTCCACTGCGCGATAACAACGGCAAAGTCACTGATGACAGTGGAACTAGCCAAGTTAATAAACGCGGTTTTCCGAAACTTCTTCACCAAATAAGACGAACTAAATCTTACTGAATTCCAATCAAGAACAACTGCCAAGATGAGAAACATAGTATTAGATGTCCTCGGTGTAGCAAAGCAGCTTAAATCACTTAATGAGGGCAAGGCCTCCGGTCCAGATTGTATACCAGTCAGGTTCCGTTCAGAGTATGCTAATACAATAGCAGCTGAGCGACTGAATGCATGATTTCCTGTCAGAAAAGTCACAGTTCGTAGTAATAGACAGAAAGTCATCGAGTAAAACGGGAGAATCATCCGGCGTTTCCCAAGGAAGTGTTATAGGTCCCCTATTGTTCCTTATCTATATTAACGGCATAGGAGGCAATCTGAGGAGCCCTATTAGATTATTTACAGGCGATGATGTCATTTACCGTCTTGTAAAGTCATCAGATTACCAAAACGAATTGCAAAATTATTTAGATAACATATGTGTGTGTTGCGAAAAATGGCAATTGACCCTGAATGAAGAAAAATGTGAAGTCATTCACATGAGTACTAAACGATATTCGCTAAATTTCGATCACGCGATATCCCGCACAAATCTGAAGTCTGTAAATTCAATTATATTCTTAGGTTTTACAATTACAAATAACCTAAATTGGAACGGTCACGTAGATAATGTTGTAGGTATAGCAAACCAAAGACTGCGATTCACTGGCAGAACACTTAGAAGGTGCAACAAGTCTACGAAAGAGACTGCTTACACCAAGCTTGTCCGCCCTATTCTGGAGTGTTGCTGTGTGGTGTGGTATCTGCATCAGGTGGGACTGAAGGATGAAATCGAAAAAGTTCAAAGAAGGGCGGCTCGTTTTGTATTATCGCGAAATAGGGGAGACAGTGCCACAGACAGGATACGTGAGTTGGAGTGGCAATCATTAAAACAAAGGCGTTTTTCGTTGCGACGGGATCTTCTGATGAAATTTGAATTACCAGTTTTCTCCACCGATTGCGAAAACATTCTGTTGGTGCCCATGACCATCAAGATAAAACAAGAGAAATCAAGTCTCGCACAGAAAAATTTAAGTGCTCGTTTTTGGCGCGCGCCGTTCGACAGTGGAACAGTAGAGAGACAGCGTGAAGGTGGTTTATTGAACCCTCTCCCAGGCACTTTATTGTGAATAGCAGAGTAAGCACGTAGATGTAAATGTCTGGCCAGATAATTGGTAACGGATAAAGCAGTACGGAGTCTTGCATAGTCTTGCACACAGAGCCAGTCCCGAGAATGCTACAAATCGGGGCGGTGTCTTTGAACTGCTTGTCGCAAACGTTTCAAGAGTACGATGTAAAGAGTTTGGTTCACTGTTTGACCTGGAGAAACATATTCATGGTGAACTAATCCTCTAATATCAAAGAATTTGGTCAAAACGACTTTGTTCTTTAAGGCTGTCGTTTGACTTTTTTCGATGTTGGTGATCCAAGACTAAGCCATTCAACACTTCGACGCTTCGTGTTAGGTTCGTACTGGTAGCACCAACTTTCATCCCTAGCAGTAACCTTTGCAGCAATGTGGCATCACATCTGCCTCTTTCCAGTAGTTCAGCAAAAACTCTGTTCGTCTGTTAGTGGTGAGAGATTAGTTTTGTACTAAGTTCCCGTTTGTCTAAATCTTCCAGTAAAATCTTATGACACACGCCACTATGCAAATTAAGTTCTTCTTATATCGGACACACAGATATATGGCGGTGCTCTGGCAATAACTGCCTTATACGCTCTACATTAGCATCGGTGTAAGCTGTAGATGTACGACCAGCTCTGGGATCGTATTGTACTGAATCTCTGCCTTCACGAAACCATTTGTGCCATCTGAAAATACGACCTCCTGGAAGTGCGTCACCTGCGTTTACTTCCTTAATCATTGTCGACGTTTCACTAGGGATTTTTCCGAGCTAAACGCAGAAGTTAATGTTCACTCTTTGCTCACAACCAGCATCCATTTTGTCACCGTAACTAATGCACCAAGAACACTCTGTTGCTAAGCACAGCCCTGCTACCTAGTGAGTTTACGCGGAAACATGGCCAAGGTCATGTCAAGAATGCACATTTACCAGGTAACATGGAAACAATATTTGTTTCTTTTTAGTATTACGAACTCTGAAGTTAAAAGTCCTTGAACTCTTCTGACACAGGGAGTATAATAGCAAGCTGAAGGTGAGTACACAAAAATAAAAGTCATCAGCAAAACAATCAGATTTAGTGAAGCGTATGAAAATTTGACTATACGCCACTGCGTAATTAATAGCTAGTCTGTTTTCGTCCAGCCCAAACGTTAGATCAAAAAATTCGCAAACTAATAAACAGTGAGGCATGAATTAATACTGATGTTACCTTCTCTGTAGAATACTGAGTAGATTCATGCTGGCTTGGAACAATACCGCCTTGAAAGTTGCAGAGGAATACGTACTCGCGAGTACGATCGACAACGGACCCATCAGAGCACTATGTTCCTCCCTCCGTGGCTTACTGTATCTATTACCTACTTACGACAAAAATTTCCCTAAGTGTCCATCGACGAGTGTTGGAGGGCCTGTTTCCTCCTGCTTTGTACTCTGGGCACTGTTTTGCAACATCTCCGCTGTGTCCTTTAAACGCCGTGCAGCCGGTTATAAAGTGCTCACCGCAGATCGGGCTGTTGCAACTGACTCTGCTCTTGGGGCGGAAATTTGCAAACTGTCAGGAATTTAATAGAGATCACAGTGCCGACCGTGGGAGGCAATCAACATCGTTCCCACTTGCAGGGCATCCCAATTAATTACGAGACTGAGGAAATTGCACAGGAGATACGACTCTAATTATAAGAGATTAAACTTCAACACTGAGTTACATTTTCCTAGAATTTACAGATTAGTAGCCGAAAGCTTTCGTCACTGACAAGATATACAGGCAGGCAGAGATGGTATTCAGTAGAAAAAATGGGGCTAGTAGCAAATTCAGGGTGGGGCAATGCAAAAGGACAGCATGCAGGGAGTTGGAGCACAGACATTGCCTTTTGTCCACTCACAGGGATATCATGCGGCCTTGACTCCAACCGGCGAGACACAGTAGATCTTTTTTTACCATTGCGTCTCCCTTACGAAGAAGAAGAGGCGTCTGAATTTTTGTCTCAATTCAACTGTCGCATATATCTCAAATAAATAACCTAATCACATCCGAATTTAGATTCAGACATTTGTTCTTCATCAGAATTTTGTAATGGTTTCTCTTCTATCTGAATTTTTAATCAGGGGCAGATTTGTATTCAACGTATGGAAAACTTCGAAGTAAAAGTGATAACCAGGGAACAAGCTTTCCAGTGAGTCACTCATTAAAAAGTCGGCTAGAATCAGCAATGGTGTGTACTGATTTTTAATTACTGGGATTTGTTTTGTTGTTAGTGGCCTCTTGCCATGGCGCATATGCGCGTCCCCACACGTGACGTGACCTGCTAGCACCGTTTCTTCATAGGTCCTATTAAAAGTAATAGCTAAATGCAAACTATAAAAATGTTGCTCCTCCGTCAGAGTTCGCCCATTCATTTATCCGTTTCTTCCACTCTCATTTTGACTGGCGATGGCACAGTTGAGTACAACCTGCAATTACAATGCTTGTATCACGTCAGCATTAGAATCACGCATTAACCCTTTCTGCACTAGCTGCTTCCTCATTCCGAGTTTTTGTTTCTATCACGCGATCTATTAATGTGGCCCTAAGTTTCCTGTTATACCAGGGGACGAAATTTAATTAGTTGTAACATCATATTTCAGCGTAGTGGAGATAGACCTCATAAAAGCTATTAGGCGAGATCCTGGGTTGCGAAATTTGTCAACAAATTATTTAGCCGTGTCTTTCTTCAGAAAAAAAAAGTTCTCGGTATACTGGCCGCGTTTTTTTTTTTCATTTTTTCGTGGATTACTAGGATTTCATAGTTAACAGTGGAACTGATAACTGCTATCGGTGTAAGTGCCTTCGTAAGTACACTGTAGACCTGACTGATAGCATCAGAGTGATAATCCAATCTGATTCAAGACGACGTAATTAGTGAGTTACGCGCTGCACTGGCAGTAATCAGCTTTACTTGAGGCTATGAAGACTGAATTAATCTGCGGTTATTTGAGTGAAACTCAGTAATTATTGTAGCCACAATACCGAGAGCTCTTCATAATAGACAGAGAAAGATGTTCGTCTTAATAAGCAATGTGTGCATCTTCAGAAAACTTGCAATGTACAGATGTGATTTTCAATTTTTCTTTTCCAAAATGTCTACATAATGCATACTATACGCATTCTGGACACAAGGTACGTTCTTTCTTCACTACCTTAGCACAGTGGGAGGGGATGGTATGGTGGGGGAAACACCGCCGTTAGGGCCACAGGCGAGCCAATCGCAGCAGACAGCCATGTCATATTCAGCCAATGGCGTCATGTGCGTGGGTTATGGAGGGATGGGGATCAGCATAGCGCTCTCATGACCGTGTCGGTTTAGCAGGCGTTGTGCCGCTGTGTGTCACTGGTGTAGCTGCGTGCATTTCGTTCCGGTCCCACCAACTGAGGTAAAATTCCTGATAGCACCGCGAATCGAAACCGGGCACTCTGCATGCCAGTCAGCCACGATTACTCATATGTGTGTGTGTGTGTGTGTGTGTGTGTGTGTGTGTGTGTGTTCCACTTCTCCTCGTAAACCAATGGAGAATGGAGCTATTTCAACAAAACTTGGTACGTATATCCCTTACTGTCAGGTAAATATAGCTGTGTCGGTAGGAACCACGCTCCTGTCATACTTCAAGAGATATGACGTCATAAATCTGAGATATGTGAAAAAGTGCCACGTCATGGATTACGTCGTTTGCTACTGTATTCGAAACATACTGAGCTGACATTATCCACACACGCAGATGAATGTACGCACACAAATATATCATTGTACGACATACACTTCAAAACAAATGACATCAAAACAGTAAGACACTTGAAGAAATACCGCATCATGAATGAAGTTTTAATACATTTATTCTGTACTCCTAAGACACTTCTACGGTTGAGTCAGCTTAAGGGTATCCCTGACACCTGCCAGAGCTTGATAGCTGTAAACTGCGAAGCGCAAGCGGCTGTAGGCGAAAATTTCTGGCCATCTATCGACCTATAATGAGGCGTTGCCATAGAAACATTTGCAAAATCGCGTTGCACAGACGCGAAGCAGCTACGTCCAGCGTGTAAAAGCTGTAGGGGATTACATTTCTTAATTTGGGTGAGGTACTTATACATTTGTACAGTCTGCATATTTCTTAGTACGACTGATTCATAGTTTCAAAGGCGTTTTCACAAATACATGAAAACGAAATTTTTTCCATACTTGGCCTCCAACACATTTCGTATTTTTTGGCTTCTTTTGTAATAGAAAATTGCCAAAATGAATAGCCGGGCAATGCCGCGTTCGTCAGCTGCTTGTACTACTGCGCTTGCAAGCGGTTGTACCAACATGAGGTTATCACATAAAAATTGGTCGGAATTTTATCAGTTCAGTGACCGGGTTGTTCTAATCAGAATCGACAGCAGAACATCGCTGACAACGATAGTTCAGGTATACATGCCGACGTCGCAAGCTGAAGATGAACAGATAGAGAAAGTGTATGAGGATATTGAAAGGGTAATACAGTATGTAAAGGGGGACGAAAATCTAATAGTCATGGGCGACTGGAATGCAGTTGTAGGGGAAGGAGTAGAAGAAAAGGTTACAGAAGAATATGGGCTTGGGACAAGGAATGAAAGAGGAGAAAGAATAATTGAGTTCTGTAACAAGTTTCAGCTAGTAATAGCGAATACCCTGTTCAATAATCACAAAAGGGGGAGGAATACTTGGAAAAGGCCGGGAGATAAGTGAAGATTTCAATTAGATTACATCATGGTCAGACAGAGATTCCGAAATCAGATGCTGGATTGTAAGACGTACCCGGGAGCAGATATAGACTCAGATCACAATATAGTAGTGATGAAGAGTAGGCTGAAGTTCAAGACATTAGTCAGGAAGAATCAATACGCAAAGAAGTGGGATACGGAAGTTCTAAGGAATGACGAGATACGTTTGAAGTTCTCTAACGCTATAGATACAGCAATAAGGAATAGCGCAGTAGGCAACACAGTTGAAGAGGAATGGACGTCTCTAAAAAGGGCCATCACAGAAGTTGGGAAGGGAAACATAGGTACAAAGAAGGTAGCTGCGAAGAAACCATGGGTAACAGAAGAAATACTTCAGTTGATTGATGAAAGGAGGAAGTACAAACATGTTCCGGGAAAATCAGGAATACAGAAATACAAGTCGCTGAGGAATGAAATAAATAGGAAGTGCAGGGAAGCTAAGACAAAATGGCTGCAAGAAAAATGTGAAGACATCGAAAAAGGTATGATTGTCGGAAGGACAGACTCAGCATACAGGAAAGTCAAAACAACCTTTGGTGACATTAAAAGCAACGGTGGTAACATTAAGAGTACAACGGGAATTCCACTGTTAAATCCAGAGGAGAGAGCAGATAGGTGGAAAGAATACATTGAAAGCGTCTATGAGGGTGAAGATTTATCTGATGTGATAGAAGAAGAAACAGGAGTCGATTTAGAAGAGACAGGGGATCCAGTATTAGAATCGGAATTTAAAAGAGCTTTGGAGGAATTACGGTCAAATAAGGCAGGAGGGATAGATAACATTCCATCAGAATTTCTAAAATCATTATGGGAAGTGGCAACAAAACGACTATTCACGTTAGTGTGTAGAATATATGAGTCTGGCGATATACCATCTGACTTTCGGAAAAGCATCATCCACACAATTCCGAAGACGGCAAGAGCTGACAAGTGCGAGAGTTATCGCACAATAAGCCTAACAGCTCATGCATCGAAGCTGCTTACAAGAATAATATACAGAAGAATGGAAAAGAAAATTGAGAATGTGCTAGGTGGCGATCAGTTTGGCTTTAGGAAAAGTAAAGGCACGAGAGAGGCAATTTTGACGTTACAGCTAATAATGGAAGCAAGGCTAAAGAAAAATCAAGACACGTTCATAGGATTTGTCGATCTGGAAAAAGCGTTCGACAATATAAAATGGTGCAAGCTGTTTGAGATACTGAAAAAAGTAGGGGTAAGCTATAGGGAGAGAAGGGTCATATACAATATGTACAACAACCAAGAGGGAATAATAAGAGTGGACGATCAAGAACGAAGTGCTCATATTAAGAAGGGTGTAAGACAAGACTGTAGCCTTTCGCCCCTACTCTTCAATCTGTACATCGAGGAAGCAATGATGGAAATAAACGAAAGGTTCAGGGGTGGAATTAAAATACAAGGTGAAAGGATATCAATGATACGATTCGCTGATGACATTGCTAACCTGAGTGAAATTGAAGAAGAATTAAATGATCTGTTGAACAGAATGAACAGTCTAATGAGTACACAGTATGGTTTGAGAGTAAACCGGAGAAAGACGAAGGTGATGAGAAGTAGTAGAAATGAGAACAGCGAGAAACTTAACATCAGGACTGATGGTCACGAAGTCAATGAAGTTAAGGAATTCTGCTACCTAGGCAGTAAAGTAAACAATGACGGACGGAGCAAGGACGACATCAAAAGCAGACTCGATATGGCAGAAAAGGCATTTCTGGCCAAGAGAAGTCTATTAATATCAAATACCGGCCTTAATTTGAGGAAGAAATTTCTGAGGATGTACGTCTGGAGTACAGCTTTGTATGGTAGTGAAACATGGACTGTGGGAAAACCGGAACAGAAGAGAATCGAAGCATTTGAGATGTGGTGCTATAGACGAATGTTGAAAATTAGGTGGACTGATACGGTAAGGAATGAGGAGGTTCTACGCAGAATCGGAGAGGAAAGGAATATGTGGAAAACACTAATAAGGAGAAGGGACAGGATGATAGGACGACTGCTAAGACATGAGGGAATTACTTCCATGGTACTAGAGGGAGCTGTGGAGGGAAAAAACTGTAGAGGAAGACAGAGATTGGAATACGTCAAGCAAATAATTGAGGACGCAGGTTGCAAGTGCTACTCTGAGATGAAGAGGTTGGCACAGGAAAGGAATTCGTGGCGGGCCGCATCAAACTAGTCAGTAGACTGATGACAAAAAAAAGGGTGATTTAGACGCCGGAACATATTGAGGCCGTATTCACCCAGCCAAGTGAAAATTAGGACACACGAACATCCTCACGGCGAAATGATGTTCCTAATTAAGAACGTTCACACATTCGAGTTACAGAACATAGTCACAAACTGTGTATATCTAGTAATGAATTAAACAACGTCAGAGTATGAATGGTACGCTCCATGTGGTTCCCAAATTGTGCAGCGATCGTAAGCCATAAAATTACCAAATAAGCAGCAACCAGTCGCAAAATCATATTTTATTTATACACTTTTGCAAATCGATTTTAACTGATTAACAGCCATCATCGGTGCTTTCAACGAATATTTGCGCTGAGTAGTCAAACTGTCTTAAGCAGATGATGGCTGTTAATCAGCTGAAATCGATTTACAAAAATTAATAAATAAAACATGATTTTGCGACTGGTTCCTGCTTATTTGGTAATTTTAAGTTCAGACTAGGAATTAGAGACAAAAATAAACGCATGAGAAATTCAAACAGAAGAGACAGGCTGACCGAGAAGAGAATATGCGAATGGTGATGAGGCGTGGATGGGTGGCGGTGATGCCAATGGTGAGGAAAAAATGATTTCCTGTGAATTATTGTTGCGTCTGGTGA
The DNA here is from genome assembly GCF_023897955.1 of Schistocerca gregaria. Classification (NCBI taxonomy): domain Eukaryota; kingdom Metazoa; phylum Arthropoda; class Insecta; order Orthoptera; family Acrididae; genus Schistocerca; species Schistocerca gregaria. Next base: position 338,139,163 of record NC_064925.1, on the reverse strand, counting down.
TAATTGAATAGTTATAATTCAATTTAATATAAATACAATACTTATTAGCTATAGTGTGGCATTGGCATTTGCAAATAATTGTGATGACTCGATGTCTTTGTCGAGTCTTTCTGCAACTAGACAATAAATTACAATTACAATTTTAAATAGTTCAGATTACATGTATAGTTATACGTATGAAATGAGCAGAAAGCGTACGTGTAACCTGTTTTTCCACTCAGTGTTAGCAAAACTCAAACTGAGATAGCAGCAAACTGAAGTGCATCTAAAGAAATTTAAATACCAAATTATTTCTTTTGTTTAGTTTTATTATCTACCTTCGTTTTATACAGGAAAAGTAATTAGAATATAATTAAATTGTATAAATTAATATCTTCTTATAAATTTATACTACTTTGTAGAGTTATTTCAGTGAGTTAAACGTATTGTAAAACACGCTTCTTTAGATACAGAAAAACCGCGCGGGATTAGCCGAGCGTTAAAAGGCGCTGCAGTCATAGATTGTGCGGCCGGTTCCGGCGGAGGTTCGAGTTCTCTCTCGGGCATGGATGTCTGTGTTTGTCCTTAGGATAATTTACGTTAAGTAGTGTGTAATCTTAGGGACTGATGACCTTAGCGGTTAAGTCCCATAAGATTTCACACACATTTAAACATTTTTTTTATACCGGAATGGCAAGATTATGAATGCAACAAGTAAATAAATAAACACGAAAATGTATACAGAGTACTTTATAAATTTTCAAGTTACATCGGAATTGATGTTTGATGAAAAACATGACTGTTCTGTGAATTATGAAATGATAGAAGTAAGTAATGTTCCTGAATCATTCAACAGAATAATGTCCAATATAAAACAATGTAGAACGTGGGTAAGGGTGTTTATTGCAGGTTCCGAGCAAAACTAAGATACAATGCCCTGTTCAAAGATATAGTAGCAACAGCAATTGAGATATTCATACCTCATAAATTGGTAAGAGATGGAACGGATCCCCCGTGGTACACAAAAAAGGTCCGAACGCTGTTGCAGAGGCAAAGGAAAAAGCATGCGAAGTTCAGAAGAACGCGAAATCCCGAAGATGGGCTAAAATTTACAGACGCGCGAAATTTGGCACTTACTTCGATGCGACATGCCTTTAATAGGTTCCACAACGAAACATTGTCTCGAAATTTGGTAGAAAATCCGAAGAAATTCTGGTCGTATGTAAAGTCACAAGCGGCAAGACGCAGTCAATACCTTCGCTGCGCAGTGCCGATGGTACTGTTATCGACGACTGTGTCGCTAAAGCGGAGTTATTGAACGCAGTTTTCCGAAATTCCTTCACCAGGGAAGATGAATGGAATATTCCAGAATTTTAAACACGAACATCTGCTAGCATGAGTCTCTTAGAAGTAGATACCTTAGGGGTTGCGAAGCAACTCAATCGCTTGATACGGGCAAGTCTTCTGGCCCAGATTGTATACCGATTAGGTTCCTTTCAGATTACGATGATACTATAGCTCCCTACGTAGCACTCATATACAACCGCTCGCTCACCGATAGATCTGTACCTACAGATTGGAAAATTGCGCAGGTCGCACCAGTGTTCAAGAAGGGTAGTAGGAGTAATCCATTTAACTACAGACCTATATCATTGACGTCGGTTTGCAGTAGGGGTTTGGAGCATATACTGTATTCAAACATTATGAATCACCTCGAAGGGAACGATCTATTGACACGTAATCAGCATGGTTTCAGAAAACATCGCTCTTGTGCAACGCAGCTAGCTCTTTATTCGCACGAAGTAATGGCCGCTATCGACAGGGGATCTCAAGTTGATTCCGTATTTCTAGATTTCCGGAAAGCTTTTGACACCGTTCCTCACAAGCGACTTCTAATCAAGCTGCGGAGCTACGGGGTATCGTCTCAGTTGTGCGACTGGATTCGTGATTTCCTGTCAGGAAGGTCGCAGTTCGTAGTAATAGACAGCAAATCATCGAGTAAAACTGAAGTGATATCAGGTGTTCCCCAGGGAAGCGTCCTGGGACCTCTACTTTTCCTGATCTATATAAATGACCTGGGTGACAATCTGAGCAGTTCTCTTAGACTGTTCGCAGATGATGCTGTAATTTACCGTCTAGTAAGGTCATCCGAAGACCAGTATCAGTTGCAAAGCGGTTTAGAAAAGATTGCTGTATGGTGTGTCAGGTGGCAGTTGACGCTAAATAACGAAAAGTGTGAGATGATCCACATCAGTTCCAAAAGAAATCCGTTGGAATTAGATTACTCGATAAATAGTACAATTCTCAAGGCTGTCAATTCAACTAAGTACCTGGGTGTTAAAATTACGAACAACTTCAGTTGGAAGGACCACATAGATAATATTGTCGGGAAGGCGAGCCAAAGGTTGCGTTTCATTGACAGGACACTTAGAAGATGCAACAAGTCCACTAAAGAGACAGCTTACACTACACTCGTTCGTACTCTGTTAGAATATTGCTGCGCGGTGTGGGATCCTTACCAGGTGGGATTGACGGAGGACATCGAAAGGGTGCAAAAAAGTGCAGCTCGTTTTGTATTATCACGTTATAGGGGAGAGAGTGTGGCAGATATGATACACGAGTTAGGATGGAAGTCATTACAGCATAGACGTTTTTCGTCGCGGCGAGACCTTTTTACGAAATTTCAGTCACCAACTTTCTCTTCCGAATGCGAAAATATTTTGTTGAGCCCAACCTACATAGGTAGGAATGATCATCAAAATAAAATAAGAGAAATCAGAGCTCGAACAGAAAGGTTTAGGTGCTCGTTTTTCCCGCTCGCTGTTCGGGAGTGGAATAGTAGAGAGATAGTATGATTGTGGTTCGATGAACCCTCTGCCAAGCACTTAAATGTGAATTGCAGAGTAGTCATGTAGATGTAGATGTCACCTTTGCGGTCATCAGAGTTCACGTGCAGGGGCAACGGCCCCTTTACGTAGCTCTTAATGTCGCTACACTGAAGTTGGGCGTACACTTAACGCGGCAGCTGAATGCGGCCGTGAACGGTACAAGGGCGTGCTGACAGAGCGATGCTGTAGCCGGCGGCAGCAGGCGCTCGCGCGACAGAGCTATTTCCGACGTGCATCGTCCGCAGCGGCGTGGCGGGCGGATTAATAAACACTGCACAGGAGCACCGCGCGGAAGGGACTCGCCAGTGATGAACGATTGTCCAGCTCGAAACGGCCGCACCAAAAAATGTTTGTTTCACGGCAGCGATCACAGGAGCGCGTGACAAGTATACATCACTTTCGTGAGTGGTGACAGCTATGGCCGTTTGCCTCTTTTTTGATTTTGCGTCAGCCTGCCAGCCTGAGAGCCGGTACAAGCATAGGCTGCGCAGGTTGCAGCCTATGGACCTACACCACGACGGGCCTCATACCGACAAAATTTGAAATGAAAATTGTCTTTTTTTAAATATCGTTGTGTGGGGTCTTGCGTCATTCTTTTGCACCGGGTTATTCTGCTGAATTTTTCAGTGGACACCTCCCAGTGTCACTCCAACTTGTGCTTCCTCAGTCGGCAAACCAGCGAAGACTTGAAAACGAAACACTTTTAAAAGAATGGTTAATCGAATTTCGACATACTGAAGTGAGATTGTTTTATCAAATAGCCAATTTCTTCCTTCCGAAAAAGTATTAATAAAACGTCAAACATTGTTTTTATAGTATCGATGTAATTATAAGAAAGTGCCTGTTATGACCACAAAGACCTCTGGGGGAAGTTGGTTTTAGAATCTGAAACTGATCACAAATAGCCTTCGAACCTCCATGTTAGAATACGTATTGACTTCACACAAAACTGAAAAGTTGTGAAGATATCATAAGAAGCTGTGTTGATATGAAGCGTAGGCACAAACCAATAAGCCAATAAGATGATTGAAACAAATGCCATAGGGTAGGTTATTAGGAAGAAGAATGTACTGGAAGGTATTTTCAGTGGAAAGTAAAATATCTTTAAAACAGAATGAAATTTTCACTCTGCAGCTGCTGATATGAAACTTCCAGGCAGATTAAAACTGTGTTCCAGACCGAGACTCAAACTCGAGACCTTTGTCTTTCACGGGCAAGTGATCCCGACATTTTTTCATGTTGGTCGTCATTTTTCTCGGCATTTGGTCTGGGCGAACGTAACGTGACATCTGTTCGAGTTGATCGCTGAATACTTCACTTTTACTTTAGTTTGGAAGGCAAGAGGTGAGGCACTGCGCAAGTAAAGGTGTGAGGAGGTGTCGTGAATCGTGCTTGGGTAGCTCAGTCGGTATATCACTTGCCCGCGAAAAGCAAAGGTGCCGAGTTGGAATCACGGTCCGGCACACAGTTTTAACATGCAACGAAACTGCATCTTAAAAAAAAATGACAATTGTCCAGCCACCCAAGGCAACAAACTTAGCCCCAAAAGCGAAATGCATAGTAGTTCAAATGATTTGAACGCAGGAACAAAAGTACAATTTTTCCAAAATAAAACTGTTCTTTCATGGACTGTGCTTACACCCTCGATCATGGGTGTGTGTGTTTGTGCTTAGGATAATTTAGGTTAAGTAGTGTGTAAGCTTAGGGACTGATGACCGTAGCAGTTAAGTCCGATATGATTTCACACACATTTGAACATTTTTGAAAACTGTTCTTACAAGCTTTCCACAACAACCTAGATCTGTGTCCACACAGGACGATAGAGTAGGCCACTCGGTTACAGCAACAAAAACTAGTTACCTTTAATCTAAAATTTTGCAAGACTCAGTCACTTACCCATTTTAGTCGGACACCAACCACGAGTTTGACCTCTGCAGTAAATGTCACCTGAGCCCTGGTGCACATCAAGAACTCGCTCTCCAGCCAGAGAGGCAACAAATAACTGTAGACGTGGAACATCCCAAGTGGCCGTCCTCATCCACTCCACTCCACTCCAGGCACGAAAATCATCCACGAGAACCCCCTAAGGAACGGTGCTGCCGCCATGGACAGGTACGCCCTCTGCTAGTTGACGATCACAGCATGCTGTCTTGTCGTAGTCTCCATCATACAGTGGCTGCCTCCTCAGTTGTCGACCAACTGCTTCCCTCTCCCCCCCCCCCCCCCCGCACCACTCCCCCTCCCCCCATGTACACTTCAAAGGCTAAGTCGAGGAAAGTCATGGAAAAACAGACGGTTTGTGCTATGTGGTGGAAGCCGTCTAATGCCATGTCTCACAATTTGAAGTTTATTGCATTGAAATTGAAAGACAAGAATAGTACATTAGAAGAGTACAGAAGAAAATTGAGGATCAATTTTATGACGATCAGCTTGTCTTAAGGAATCGTTAAGGCATCGGAGAGGCAGCTTTGACGTTACTGTTGATAATGGAAGCAAGATGAAGAAAAATCAAGACACGGTCATTCGATTTTGTCTACCTAGAAAAAGCATTAGACAATTACAGAGGTGTGAGATGTTCGAAGTTCTACGTAAAATAGAGGAAAGCTATAGGGAAAGACGGGCATTGTACATCATGTACAAGAATTAAGACGGAACAATAGAAGACCAAGAAGGAAGTGCTCGGTTTAAAAAGGGGAAAGAAATTTCTGAGAGTGTACTTTTGGAGCCCATCACTGTGCCGTAGTGAGTCAAGGACTATGCGAAAACCGGAAGAGATGATTATCGGAGTCTTTAAGATGTGGTGCTACAGAAGAATGTTGAAAACTGGATGGACCGATAAAATAAAGAATTTGGAGGTCCTCCGCAGAAGTGGCGAGGAAAGGAACATATGGAAAACACTAACAACAGGAAGGAACAAGATGACAGCACATCTGTCAAGACATCCATGGTACTAGAGGGAGCTATAGTCGGCAAAAACTGTAGGGGAAGAGAGAGATTGCCGCAACAGCCCTCGTCGGACGTTCGAGTCTTCCCTTGTACTTATCGTAAGTTAGTTAGATTAAGTAGTGTGTAAGCCTAGGGACCGATGACCTTAGCAGTCGGGTCGCATAGGAAATTACCACAAATTTCCAAATTTACAGAGATTGCAATACATCCAGCAAATAGTTAAGAATTTAGATTGAAATTTCTCCTCTGAGATGAAAAATTTGGCGCAGAAGAATAACCAAACTAGTCAGAAGACCGATGACTTTAAATTGAAATTAAAGAATTAAAATAAAACTCCCGCTGCTAGTTCAAGGACAGGAATGTGCACCGGCCCAAGATTGAAGCCTCCCGGTGGTTTGGCCAGCCTAGATGTGGTTTTTAGGTGGTTTCCCACATAGCTGTAGGTGAATACCGGGCACGTACTCAAATTACGCCTCAGTTACACAACTCGCAAAGATTTAGAAAACTTACGCTCACTTTCACATGAATAACTTTACATACATGTAGTTCCAGGGTTAATGAGATAGAAACAGGAAAGGCCTGTGGCCACTCCTTAAATTAACCAAGTCAGATCCGCTAATAGCCATACCGACTCTGCGTCGATGCGATACAAAGTCTCTGAAAAAGAACAAGACTGTATTCAAATTAAAAATAAGTAAAATTTGCTTTTTTGACAATTCCTGTTTGTTGCTTGCATTTGATTGATATCTGATACATGTTTGGTTATTTTTAAAATGGAAACGCTGATTATTGCATGGACATGAATTTAAACTTTTAATTAGTTGTTCTTAAATTGATACAGTTGCTCATTGCAGTTTTTTTGTCATCAGTCTACGTCCTCAATTATTTGCTGGATGTATTCCAATCTCTGTCTTCTTCTACATATTTTGCCCTCTACACCTCCCTCTAGTAACATGGAAGTCATTCCCTCATGTCTTAACAGATGCCCTATCATCCTGCTCTTTCTCCTTATCAGTGTTTTCCACAAATTCCTTTCCTCTCCGATTCTGCGAAGAACCTCCTCATTCCTTACCTTATCATTCCACCTAATTTTCAACTTTCGCCTGTAGCACCACATCTCAGATGCTTCGAGTCTCTTCTGTTCCCGTTTTCCCACAGTCCATGTTTGACTACCGTACAATATTGTGGTCCTAACGTACATTCTCAGAAATTTCTTCCTCAAATTAAGGCCTATCCTTGATACTAATACACTTCTCTTGACCAGGAATGCTCTTTTCGCGCGCGCAGTCCGGAACCGTGCGACTGCTACGGTCGCAGGTTAGAATCCTGCCTCGGGCATGGATGTGTGTGATGTCCTTAGGTTAGTTAGGTTTAAGTAGTTCTTAGTTCTAGGGGACTGATGACCACAGCAGTTGAGTCCCATAGTGCTCAGAGCCATTTGAACCATTTGAACTAATGACCACAGCAGTTGAGTCCCATAGTGCTCAGAGCCATTTGAACCATTTGAACTAATGACCACAGCAGTTGAGTCCCATAGTGCTCAGAGCCATTTGAACCATTTTTGCTCTTTTCGCCAGTACTAGTTTGCCCTTTATGTGCTCCTTGTTCCATCCACCAAGGGTTATTTTGCTGCCATTCTGGCATAATTCCCAAATTTCGTCTGCTTCGCGATCCACAACTCTCATGTTAAGTTTCTCGCTGTCCTAATTTCGGATACATCTCGTTATTTTCGTCTTTCTTCGATTTACTGTCAACCCATATCTTGTACTCATTAGCCTATTCATTCCATTCAGCAGGTCCTGAGATTCTTCTTCATTTTGACGTAGTAACGTCATCAGCGAATCTTATCATTGATATCCTTTCAATTTGAATTTTAATCCCACTCGTGAACGTTTCTTTTATTTCCATCATTGCTTCCTCGATGTAGAGACTGAATAGTAGGGGTGAAAGGCTACATCCCCGCCTTACACCCTTTTAATACAAGCACATTTTGTACCACAGTCGCAACGAATGTGAATCACGTGTCTTACCAATGCACGAAGTCGTTGGGTCTTCAACGAAAGTGTTCTACTGTAACCCTACCATCATTATATGGAAATCTGTCTGCACTGCCGTGTACTGATATTATTGAATCAATGATATTGGACACATTTTCTGACGTAAATAAAATAAATCAAGAGCTACAACTACGATATTGCATCCTAGTTTCTTACACGGGGCACTGGTATGCTACCACCCCCACTTACGATGAACATAACAGGTTCGTCAAAGCTGTTATCATGAACTTCACCTTTTAATGTTCATTTCGTTGTCGGCTTTCACTCCCACCGAGTTTAACGCACCTGCTGTTTCTTTCATGACGTAGGCCAGTAATCACACACCATATTTCTACCGAACATGGGAGTCCCACACTCAGCCCCACCTGTCAGGATTTCTAGTATGTCATTCATGGCCCACCTTCGTAAAACTGTACACAAATTTTCGACTGCACTAACTATGTCCCACATTCGACCCTTTTCTGGTCTTGATTGACTGACATTAAGTCACCAGCTTAGTCGATCGCTTAAAAATTGTAAATTTAACGTCTGTGTAAATTTTAAATAACATTTTTCTGAGTTTTATGGGCTTAAAATAAACAGTTCCATTGTTGCATTCGTTAGCCTTCTGACTACGAAAGTACTGTGCTTGTAAGTGTTTGGTTTGGATAGAGTTTACAATGCAGTTAGTTTAAGCGTAACGTCTACAAAACTCGTTTTTCTTTCATTACCCTCAAGGGCATGTTTAAATGAATACTGTCAACGAAATATCCGACTATGCTGATTGATGATGCAATAGCGCAATCAATAGTCTCCTAAGGAGGTCGAATACCTGGAATAATTTGTTTAGTTGAAAATGCTACGGTCGCAGGTTCGAATCCTGCCTTGGGCATGGATGTGTGTGATGTCCCTTGGTTAGTTAGGTTTAAGTAGTTCTAAGTTCTAGGGGACTAATGACCACAGCAGTTGAGTCCCATAGTGCTCAGAGCCATTTGAACCATTTTTTTAGTTGAAAATTTTTGTACGATGGTACGAGGGTGCGCAGCTAACATATGCTATAATTCATGGAGTGAGGGATGAGTGTGGAGGTCACATTTTAACGTTTTTTTAATAACTCTAAAACCGTGGCCTCCAGCGGTAAAAATTAAACTGCATCAATTTTCCTACAAAATGGTTTTATTCATATATTTTATAGCGCTAACAGTTAGCGCGTAGCTCTCATATTAAGCAATTATTATTTTTATTGAATTATTGTCGTAATCATAATTTTAATATTTCAGCCACATCATTCATTAAAATATAGTCAGAGAATGTAAATGTTGTGTGTTTTCGTTACTAACTGCGTGTCTATTGTATTTACGAAACTCAAATCTAAAACCAAACAGACCCTACTCGAAAAAGGCGACCACATAAAATAATCGTGCTCGGCCCTGGCGGTGTAGTGGTCATTCACCGTGCAGGCAGATTCTATGCGTGTCTCACACCCCTCACTTTCTCCCCTTTCCCTCCCCCTCCCCCGCCACCTCCAACCAACCCAATAGAAAAAGTGTAAGGTATGACCGCACACCCTGAACTTGTAAGGAAATGGAGAAAATACACAAGAAGACAGACACTTTAGCGTCATGTGCTGTGATAACGCTGGAAATAGGCCGAAGGGTGAAGCCTGGTGGAATGCATCACACCAGACTTAGCGAGTTCTTGGAAAGACACAAGGCCCTTTGTGAAAAGAATGAAGGTATGCGACACAGTCGGATAGTATCAGGACTCTGGTAGTGCCACAGACAACTGCCTTTCCCGCAATGGCGCCAAGAATACTGGAGTCCTCTAGAAGGCATCTTTAGACCGATATTAAAAACATTAAAATATTTCCCCTACATCCAATGCTCTGTATAAATTTAGATCATGCCAGGAGCAAATCAAGAGGTAATAAGAAGTAATCCGGTATTGCAGGTTTACTTTGAAATATCAAGATATTTGTACCGACCTGGTGTTGTTCAACTTCAATCACTATTGCCAGAAACTATCTTCACAGCCAATGCATTAAAAGCATAATCACAAGCATGAGAGCTTGTAAGGTGGAAATCCAACTGAAACATTAACTACAATAGACAGAGATCATAAAACTGTTACTTTTAGTACAAAATAATGCAAGTAAGTGTAAATTTTTCATCCATTTGAAAGGAAAGATACCCTGACTGGTAAAAAGTCCCTTGATGTTGTGTTAGAGCATTGCAAAGCAGATCTCTGTCGGCTGGATTCCTCGGGTTATGCAATCTGCACGTACTACCTCAACACAGCAAAAACATTTCGTGCCCTTTAACTTATACCACCACAAACTGTAATAACAGAAGGAAACTGTGTAATCAACACAGCGTTGAAAATACACTCCTGGAAATGGAAAAAAGAACACATTGACACCGGTGTGTCAGACCCACCATACTTGCTCCAGACACTGCGAGAGGGCTGTACAAGCAATGATCACACGCACGGCACAGCGGACACACCAGGAACCGCGGTGTTGGCCGTCGAATGGCGCTAGCTGCGCAACATTTCTGCACCGCCGCCGTCAGTGTCAGCCAGTCTGCCGTGGCATACGTAGCCCCATTGCAGTCTTTAACACTGGTAGCATGCCGCCACAGCGTGGACGTGAACCGTATGTGCAGTTGACGGACTTTGAGCGAGGGCGTATAGTGGGCATGCGGGACGCCGGGTGGACGTACCGCCGAATTGCTCAACACGTGGGGCGTGAGGTCTCCACAGTACATCGATGTTGTCGCCAGTGGTCGGCGGAAGGTGCACGTGCCCGTCGACCTGGGACCGGACCGCAGCGACGCACGGATGCACGCCAAGACCGTAGGATCCTACGCAGTGCCGTAGGGGACCGCACCGCCACTTCCCAGCAAATTAGGGACACTGTTGCTCCTGGGGTATCGGCGAGGACCATTCGGTCTCCATGAAGCTGGGCTACGGTCCCGCACACCGTTAGGCCGTCTTCCGCTCACGCCCCAACATCGTGCAGCCCGCCTCCAGTGGTGTCGCGACAGGCGTGAATGGAGGGACGAATGGAGACGTGTCGTCTTCAGCGATGAGAGTCGCTTCTGCCTTGGTGCCAATGATGGTCGTATGCGTGTTTGGCGCCGTGCAGGTGAGCGCCACAATCAGGACTGCATACGACCGAGGCACACAGGGCCAACACCCGGCATCATGGTGTGGGGAGCGATCTTCTACACTGGCCGTACACCTCTGGTGATCGTCGAGGGGACACTGAATAGTGCACGGTACATCCAAACCGTCATCGAACCCATCGTTCTACCATTCCTAGACCGGCAAGGGAACTTGCTGTTCCAACAGGACAATGTACGTCCGCATGGATCCCGTGCCAGCCAACGTGCTCTAGAAGGTGTAAGTCAACTGCCTTGGCCAGCAAGATCTCCGGATCTGTCCCCCATTGATCATGTTTGGGACTGGATGAAGCGTCGTCTCACGCGGTCTGCACGTCCAGCACGAACGCTGGTCCAACTGAGGCGCCAGGTGGAAATGGCATGGCAAGCCGTTCCACAGGACTACATCCAGCATCTCTACGATCGTCTCCATGGGAGAATAGCAGCCTGCATTGCTGCGAAATGTGGATATACACTGTACTAGTGCCTTCATTGTGCATACTCTGTTGCCTGTGTCTATGTGCCTGTGGTTCTGTCAGTGTGATCATGTGATGTATCTGACCCCAGGAATGTATCAATAAAGTTTCCCCTTCCTGGGACAATGAATTCACGGTGTTCTTATTTCAATTTCCAGGAGTGTAGTATGCCGGAGATCTTCGCAGAAGCGATAGGCAATGCTTCGGGCTGCTCAGGCACGCGTGTAGCCTACATAGCCCCTACACGCCTCAGCGTCACGATTTCGCCTCGTTGCAGTGCAGTAACCGACAGACACCAGGTTCAAAAATGACTCTGAGCACTATGGGACTTAACATCAGAGGTCATCAGTCCCCTAGAACTTAGAACTAGTTAAACCTAACTCACCTAAGGGCATCACACACATTCATGCCCGAGGCATGTTTCGAACTTGCGACCGTAGCGGTCGCGGGGTTCCAGACTGTATCGCCTACAACCTCTCGGTCACACCGGCCGGCCAGACACCAGGCGGCAGTACCAGTGCAAGCAGAGGCTCCTACTTGCAAGGAACCTATTGGTGCCCACCACACACATCACCAAAAAATAGTTACTCGAACATTCCGCCGGCGGCACAAGAGGTGCACAAGGTCAGTTCTTCCGGTTTCCAGAGCCTCTAGCCGCCCGTTGTGGCCTAGCGGTTCTAGGCGCTTCAGTCTCTAACCGCGCGACCGCTACGGTCGCAGGTTCGAATCCTACCGGGGGCATGGATGTGTGTGACGTTCTTAGGTTAGTTAGGTTTAAGTAGTTCTAAGTTCTAGAGGACTGATGGCCTCAGATGTTAAGTCCCATAGTGGTCAGAGCCATTTGAACCAGAGCCTCTCCTAGTCTCCGCACGGACGCTACTCACCCCACTGACTCGAAGTCCATCGTAACGACCGACGCCATTATATTCAGCATTCATCTTTGTTTCCCTTGGTGCAATCAGAAGGTATCCAGTATAGCCTTTCCTGTTCCTCTTTGTTTCCCTTGGTGCAATCAGACGGTATCCAGTATAGCCTTTCCTGTTCCTAAGCAGATGTTATTCAGGACACCTTCATCGGACTTTGAATACTTTCCATACAAGTGGATTTGTCTATGAAGATCCTAATTGTGTTACTTTGTCAGAATGTGGAATAACAATACCGTAGTCTCCTTACCTGTGCGACACTGCATTGTAATTTTGTCATCGTCGAAGCAGACTTTCTTTCCTCGGTCAGTAAGCTTTTGTAAACTTTGGTCGCTGTTTTCTCCGTGTCGGCGTGATCCACACATCAGAAAAGAGCACTGGGACACTTGTGATGGAAAAGTAAAGACTGCGCTTTACGATTAATAGCAAACGAAATGGTAATTGTCCCAGCAAGTTCATTAGACTACTTGTCCGCGGTGGACTACATTGACATTCACAGGGAATCATCACCGGGTTCGCAGTAGTTTTCTCGACTGATCCAGATAGGATTAAACTTGTCAGAGAAATCACCAATAGGGAGTAAGAGATCTCCAGTGAGTGAAGGAGTGGCCAGTGCTAGGGGAGGCGATTACGCCCCTCTGGCGGTAACAAAAAAAGGAAGAGGTTTCGGCCCTAAAGCGGCGCTGAATTATTGAAGAGCTGTGGTGGCGGCTGTAGTGGCGGCAGATGACTGCAGCGTAAACCGGCAGCCATCTCGCCGCTGCGAGTATTATACAGAGCGGAAAAATAAAAGGCCCTCCCACCGCACCGTACATAGTTTACGGCTGGAGGCGGCGGCCTCTTCAAGGAGGTGTAACTTCTTTCCCCGCTATAAAGCAGCTGCAATATTCATCAGCGCAATTTGCAGCAGGTGGCGCCGACGTACATAATGTAGACCCAGGTAGGGAGGGGAAGACGCGATGGTGGAACGCCCGGGCAGAGCGGATCATCTGGTGCGCGCAATCAATGAGCCCGGGCAAGAGAGTACGCTCGCCGTGGGCTAGGGCGGCGTGGAGGGGAAGGGGGGCTGAAGGATAGCTGCTGGGGGTTCCCCGGCTACCGTTTACTCGCCGCCCCTTTGGCCATCGGTCCGTCTTCCTGGAGAAGCTGTGAGCTCTTCCTCCGCCTCACACTGTCGGTCTGTTTCTTCACCTGGTTGTCTACGTCGCTTATTTCTGAAGTGGTGGTCCACACAGGGGCTGCTGGCAATGTCCGGTATATACAATAGTCGAAAGCACGTTCGTTCTCTCGTTTAACTCTTGGAAGCATAAAACGGGTCTTTTGCACACGGCAACCTTCCATCTTGTCAATAGACTGTCTTAAAAATTTATTTCAGTTTGCTCTCTGTGCAACCCTTGGAAATAGGATTCACTTTCTTTCCTTTGGGGTTTATCTACACAAAATATCTATATCTACACATTTAATAAAGCTGTAATTTACCGACGTCTGTAAATGGGAGATATTTTAGAAAACATTATGTGAGGGGTCTTCATAACAGTAATGAAAGCCATAAAAAATTTGTTTTTGAATTTTTTTGTTTGTATATCTGCCTGTCCGTCTGTTTGAACGCGCATCACGTAAAAACTAATGTATGAAATAGGATGCGGTTTTCACAGTTGTGTTGTTGGAGGCCTGACTCAAAATCCGGTACATGTTTCATCTCGATGCGCACTTACAGTGTGTTATCTTCAAGTGCGTCAGTACGGGGAAATCGGGATCCTTAGGAAGTCCAGGAAAACTGTTTTAGGAACCTGTAGGTGTTTATTTGTGAAAACAGTTTTGCCATAATCAAATTTTTGGTCAAGTGTGAGTTTTATGTGGAAGTGAGCAAAACTGACAAAAAAATTTTTTATGTAGATCGTCTCCGTTTCGTGTAAGGATCATTGCATTATAGTCGAAGAAAAAAATCGGGACAGCAGAAACTTTAAATTAGTAAACTAAATAGACCAGGAAGGATATAATCCGTAAAAAGTAGTATTTTGGAACGTTTTATCATAATAATGATGTTAACAGTTTAATCCCGACATTCTTGAAGTCATTCTTGAATCGGTGTAACTATTATCTTTCATAAGTTTGTCGACTTGCAATCAAAAATCAATTAGCGTTGAGGAGTTTGCACAGTTGACTCAAACAATCACTTTCCAACATTTCTTCAGCTGTTTTCATCGAGTCTTATCGATATAAGTAAAGTGATACAATTATGATTTCGTTTAACTTCATTCATTTTGAATTCATTCTTAATTTGGTGTAACTATTATCGTTGGTAAGCTTGTTGACTAATAACTATGCGTTCCTGGAAACGATCTAACCGTTCTTCAATTTCTGCTCAGCCCAAACGAGCGCGATTGAGAAGACTGACTTACAGCGAATTTTCGTTATTTCGTTTGAACACATCACTATGTTGTTCCTCTGCCCTGGTCTACTGGTATTTCAGTCTTCAAATATATCTGACTGAGCTTACAAACACCTTTTTGACAGCTTCACCTCTGTTTTCTATATCATTTTTCACACCGACAATAAGCCTCATAACTTTTCAGAATTCATGCGGGTTCACGAACCACGCGCGCGAAGTCGACGACAAAAGTTACTAGTCGGTTTTCTATTTTTGATACAATTTATTATACCGTTAATATTTTGTTATTATCTAGCAATCAGAGGTAAGTACGCCTGCGGTCCGTATCATTTATTTGTTGTCTTTAAATTCCAATAAAGTGTACTAGTTAGGTAAGTATGTTACATCCTACTTTATCCATTGGTTTATAAAGTGCCTAGAGGATTATAAATTTTGTTTCCGGTAAAAATTGATAAAGAACTTCACAGGCGCAGTGCAACTATGAATGGGTGGCATTAACTAATTTTTGAGGCACTGAAGGCTCATAAGCAGATGGAGGAGTTATTATGAGCCTATAGTGGTTTCAAAACTAGTAAATGGTATAATAAATCTTACCAAAAGTAAAAAAAAGATTTGTTGCATTTTATATCCAAATAAATGGCCAATGAAAATGACAGTGGCAGTTCTTTATCTATAATGTACAGAGCAAAATTATTTTATTTATTAATTTTGTAATCCTACACAACTAACGTATGCCACGTGTCTTTTAGGCCCTTTAGCGAACATATCATTTCTCGAATAATTTATTTATCTTTGGTTTGAATAGTAAACTCTGTTTCCAAGATTACTGACAACAGTTAACTCAGAAAGGAACGGAGCTGCCTGTTTTCGACTGCACATCCTATGATATGACGTCATCCCCTGTGACACTATCAGTACTACGTTGCTCACAGCGCCAGGTCAGATTACTCTCTCTCCTTTTTTAAGCTACATGTAATGTATTGTGTAAGTGTAGAGTAAAGGGATCTTACAGGAGCAACTGCCTTGTCAGTGCTGCAGCCAATGGTCAAGTGTTCTGACTACCAACTCACTGGCAAGGTTTTGATTACCACTGCTTCCAACACTTTTGTATTTTCATTTTACTTTATTCCTCACAGTCTTAAACTATTAATTATAAAATTTAAATACATTTAAACAGTTCAATTTTTATATATAAAATTTAATTTATTCCATTTAATTAAAATTACTATCCTCGTACTTCAGAAGGCTATAGGCCACCACATTGTTGCAAACTGGTAAAATTTTGCAGAAGCCGCCACTACAGTACTGCACGTTAACATGGAACATATCAATAAACTCAGTACCGAACTGCAGAGCTACTGCTTCAGGTGCCATATTGCACTTACATTTAGCATGCCCCCTTTCTGAGCATGATACGTGCTCATATGGAGAAGATGGTCAACATCACACACCTCCAAGAGAATGTACTAAACGCCATGGCACAATGTAGAGTTACTTGCAAATAGCCAAAGGCTGCGACAGCTGGAAGAGAACCAAATAAAAGATGTTCCGTGTGCCGACATAAGGTAAAGTAGAAAATGCCTACTCGGGCGTCAGTGACAGATTTCTGTTCCAAAGTTAACCCTTGAATGCTTACCAACTGTTTGTCTCTCAATAAACTGCCTTAAAATTGTGAGAATCTTGATTTTCGGGGCGCTAACACTGAATACAATTAAATTATTAAAATACCATGAGCTTTCGACCAAATAGTTCCTAGCCCTTGTGGCCTGGAATGACTACTGATGGGCTGCTGATATGTCCATATATACTCCAACTGCAGCTGGGTCGTCACTAGTGTCCGTGGTATGGAAATACATGGACATTAAGATCTCTGGATTCCACTAGGGAGTGTAGATAGGGTGATTCAGCTGCCCCTAAAGATGTCGTTTTATACAACCCACAATGTGATCACTCAGTGCCCTTCACTCATTGCAACGTTTGTATCCGGCAGACAAAATAGTCCAGGCCATCCAGGATGTCCTCTTCCGACTACAGCGACTGAGGAAGGTTGTAGATTTCTGCTGGGTTCCGGGGCATGTCGGCATTGCTGGGAATGAAAGGGCAGATCTCGCAGCCAAGGAGGCGTGTCTCGATCCACAAGTATCTCAGTGTGCTATCCCCCTGCACGCACTCACCTCGCTGTTGAGCTCACGAGTCATGCGTAGGTGGGAGGATGTGTGGCTGGAAGTGACTGACAATAACCTCCGTATACTCAAGCCCACAACGCGTGTGTGGTGTACTTCCTTTCAGCCCCATCGCCGGGACGAGGTTCTCCTCACTCGGCTTCGAATAGGGAGTACCACGAACAATATGACAGAAATAATCAGTGATGAGGGATGAATATTGGAATGGAGGTGCATTTAAATATCATTTTTTTGTTTGTTTCTTGAGTAACTCGAAAATCGCGGCCTCCAGCGGAAACGTATCCCACTACAAAATTTCACTACACTGATTTCCTATAAAAACGTCCTGTTCATTTTGTCTGTAGTACTAATAGTTTGCACTAAGTATAAGAAAATCTGAAAATCTCGCGCGTGGATCTTGAAGGCTAGATACAACATTGCGAGTTGCACAAAATGACGACAGTAGGTGTAGCTGAATCATGTTGCTTACAGAACCCTCCCTCCCTCCTCCCCCCCCCCCTTCCTCCCCAAATCCCTCACTCTTACGACTATGTTTGGTCCAGACTGGGGCGGAATGTATCAACGGACTACAGTCGAGGGCAAAACAAACCTGTCACTGACAAAAAAACACACGATGAAGTGGAGAAATGTATCAAAAGTTTTATAGACTGCTGCATCGTTACTAGATTAACAATACGCATCCTTAGTTCCATTTACGCTTACAGCACTTTGAGTTGCAGAATTAACATAAATATTATTTAAGCATTTGCATGTTTCTGTCCTGAAGCGTGACCAGCAGACAAACCACTGTACTAACAAAATCATAGACTACGAATTTAGGTGTTGTATTATTTGCTTCCTATGTCAATTAAAAAAATGTTAAAAAATATGACACCAGATAAGACAAAATCATAAGCAATCATCCATTTCCGACTGTCAAAAAAGTCATTGAAGCCGTAACGGAAAGTAACCATACAACTTTTATACACAATCATTCACGGATTGCCTTTCTTGGCTAACTTTAGTAGTAACCACTTTAGAGTTCCCCTTATGTTAAACTACAGCGCACTCACGGAAGAAAAGATACAAATATAACAAGAAAACAGTAAGTACAGCCGGCCGGTGTGACCGAGCGGTTCTAGGCGCTATAGTCTGGAACCGCAAGACCGCTACGGTCGCAGGTTCGAATCTTGTCTGGGGCATGGATGTGTGTGATGTTCTCAGGTTAGTTAGGTTTAAGTAGTTCTAAGTTCTAGTGGACTGATGACCTTAGAAGTTAAGTCTCATAGTGCTCACAGCCATTCGAACCAGTAAGTACATCACAACAAACATTAATGAGTGACTTTACACAATAAATACATACTACTAAAATGCTTTGCATCACCCCAGTTCCCAGAACTCCTGAAGATAGACGTTGACTGTGGATATCGTATCACGAACACAGTCCCTTTGGTTGTTCAGAGATGTCACTAAACTGGCCTAAAGATGTAATCAAGCATGTATGAGCAGCGCCTATTAGACGTAGGGGTTCCGACAGCCGATAAATTCCAGTCATTCCACCAGGAAGGAGGTACACGGCTCGTGTTCTCTGTAGCTCAACCAGGTCTAGACGGTTAATACCGCGGTTTGATCGCGTCGGCATTGTTACTTTGTACCAGGAAGAGCTCTCAACAATGGAAGTGTCCAGGCGTCCCGAAGTGAACCAAAGCGATGTTGTTTCGACGTGGAGGAGATACAGAGAGACAGGAACTGTCGATGACATGCATCGCTCAGGCCGGCGAAAGGCTACTACTGCAGGGGATGGCCGCTACCTATGGATTATGGTTAGGGGGAACCCCGAAAGCAACGCCACCATGTTGAACAATGCTTTCGTGCAGCCACAGGACGTCGTGTTACGACTCAAACTGGGCTCAATAGCCTGCATGATGCGCAACTTCACTCCCGACTACCATGGCGACGTGTATGGAGGCAAGCCGGTCAAGCTGAATTCCTTAGACACACTGTCCAGCGAGTGCAGCAAGGTGGAGCTTCCCTGCTGTTTTGGGATGACATTATGCGGAGTCGGCTTAGGCCGTTGATGGTCATGGAAGGCGCCGTAACGGGTGTACGATACGTGAAGGCCATCCTCCGACCAATAGT
This sequence comes from Schistocerca gregaria, assembly GCF_023897955.1. Classification (NCBI taxonomy): domain Eukaryota; kingdom Metazoa; phylum Arthropoda; class Insecta; order Orthoptera; family Acrididae; genus Schistocerca; species Schistocerca gregaria. Next base: position 338,120,061 of record NC_064925.1, on the reverse strand, counting down.
ACAACCATATCGGCAGCATATTGGTGGGGCATTCGTCATCATGATGACAATTCGCTCCCCCATCGTGCATATCTTGTGAATATTTCCTTCAGGATAACGACATCGCTTGACTGGAGTGGCCAGCATGTTCTCCAGACATGAACGTTATCGAACATGCCTGGGATAGATTGAAAAGGGCTGTTTATGACCCACCAACCACATTCAGGAATCTACGCCGAATTGTCGTTGACGAATTGGAATATCTGGACCAACATTTGCCTTGATGAACTTTTCGATAGTATGCCACGACGAATACAGGCATGCATCAATGCAAGAGGACGTGCTACTGGGTATTAGAGGTACCGGTGTGTACAGAAATGTGGACCACCAGCACTGGAGGTCTCGCTGTATGGTGGTACAACATGCAATTTATGGTTTTCATGAGCAATAAAAAGGGTGAAAATGATGTTTATGTTACCTCTATTCCAATTTTCTGTGAAGGTAGAACTCTCGGAACTGAAGTGATGAAAAACTTTTTTGGATGTGTGTATTATGTCATGAGACTGTAAAAGATTGCCTAGGTGATTTTTTGAACGAAATATCTTCAAATAGATGCTACTTTACAGTGAACACGACTGCAACACCGAACTACAAATGCGAAAAAAATCCTAACGGTTCATCCACGCAAACATTCAGCGGTAATACTGATAACGAAACAACGTTGGTGTTCTGGATCCTCATGAAACATAGACTGAAACTTTACGTTGCTAGCAACGACTGGCAGATAACGCCTCGTGACCGCGTGCACGGCATAAAAAAGTCCGTAAATCGCACTAATTGGTGGAACGAGCAGAGACTTAATGCAAGTAAGGCAAAGAAGCTAACAATTAGCGTGATACGCATCTGTCACAGTAGTTACCTAACAGATTCCTTTTGTGTGAAAGAGATTCAAATGGCCTGAGGGTATCTGCAGATGGCTCAGCTAGAGTTTTTACGCCTTTCTGAGCCATTAAAGTCTTAGATGATGTCTTCGAAGTTGAAATGTTAAAGCGAGGATTATGTCTTGGACCACGGTCTTATGTCCATAAAACAAATAACAACTACAATAATAAGCGTGCAATCTATGAATTCATCACTAATATAATCGAGAAAAGGGGACCTCCAGCTTCACGTGAAATCCGAACCACGTGCCACATCTGGCAAACATTTACGTCATTGAGAGATGGCTACGTTGAAGGCAGATTGAAAGATTCCGTGGTTCGACCAGAATTAGATCCCACTGCCTTTACGTCACCAGGTGCGTTCTATACTTCTAGACCGAGTGCGGGCGAAATGCGGTCCTTGACACGTATGCCATCAACACTCACCGCCTAAAGTAAGTAAGATAAGCTAAGGTTCCGCGTTCTGGTCCTAGACGAGACCACCGGCAGGAGTGGCCGAGCGGTTCTAGGCGCTTCAGTCCGGAACCGCGCTGCTGCTACGGTCGCAGGTTCGAATCCTGCCTCGGGCAAGGATGTGTGTGATGTCCTTAGGTTAGTTAGGTTTAAGTAGTTCTAAGTTCTAGGGGACTGATGACCTCAGAAGTTAAGTCCCATAGTGCTCAGAGCCGTTTGAACCTAGACGGGACCTACCGCCTTGTCATTCTCTACCAATGGCTTAATTTGACACGGTATGGGTGGGTATGGGCTTAGCACGCCGCTCTTCCGGTCGTTATCGGGTTTCTTGACATTGGAACCACTGCTACTTAGTCCAGTAGCCTCACGAGGCTGACTGCGCTCCGTTCCAGATATCCCACCAAGAAAAATCCGTGGCAGTGTCGGGAATCGTAACCAGGTCCTCCACATGGCAGTCGCTTCCTTGATCGCTCAGCTTCGGTGTCGAACACAGCCTAACAGTACTCAAACCTACTGTAGGATCATGTGCATTAATTTTTTCACTAATCCAACAGTTTCGGAATTGTCGGAGGGATATGAGAATCATTCCACGGACATGTGGACGCTTAATATAAGTATGCAGGATTTCTGGACCGTTGCCTTTAATGATAAAAATCTCCTGAGTCGTTCGCCTGCGTCACTTTTCCCTGTCCGAATTTCGATTCCTTTGTTGCGATCGTCTTCAGTGTTTCAATGGCGTCCCTGGTTGGATAAATGTTTTGCCATGAATAGGAATGGAATGCTGAAGAAGATTCCAGCAGAGGGATCGAAACGTCGAGCGGCGGAAAAGTTTGAAGAGGAATATTGCACTCAGATAACTTTACCATTACGTGGAAGCCTGTGTGCTAGGTCTACCGTCTGCTCTCCCCTCCCCTCCCTCTTCCCTCAAGGTCGTCTGACGTCACTCCTACGGACCACACACCTCGGCTGCCGCTGATCGGGGTGTACCCTTTGGATCCATCTCCGGTTAATCTCCCTGAGTAGCGGGCGGAGGCAAAGCGACATCGGAGGGGCTCGCTAACGCTTTCGTTTGCTTTTAGGTTTTACGGCGCTAAACGTTGCCTCAGTCAAGGCGTAAGAGGCTGGCACATGCTACTGTGTAGTTGCGTCATTTAACTGCTCGAGTCTGTAAAGAGTCAGGACACAAATATTTTTTATTGATAAATGTTTTATATTTTTAAATCACCTTGCGATTGTAGGCAAACATGAAGACAGTAACGAATGTTTTAAAATAAATTTTAGCTAAACGTTACCCAAAACTATCTTTCAAATGGGAGTCCAATCTGAGCTTCAGAATGCATTTCCCGGCGTGCTGTACGAAAATTTTTACTTAAAACATTAACAAATGCATGACAGTTATCTTCACATTCAATTGATTCCTTTCTATCAAAGCAGTACCAGAAATTCAAAATAGTGCCGTGTTAAAATTTTAAAATGTATCTGCTTCAGCCTATCAGTAGCTGAACAAATATATTATTACTTATTTACAGAAAAATAATGTCTTCTTACATTTTCTTGAGACAGCAATCACAAAAGAATTTCAATATGTCGTTGTCGGAATCGACCAGCCAGTATTGTCTATCAAGGAAACAACACCATCTTGACTTCAAATTTCAAGGAGGGAACAGCGTACCCATAACATATTTCTCCCAGAAATCGTACCCAAGCGAAATTTTGAACCATAATTCTTATAGTACACAGTTATGACTTAATGAAAGTACAGCTTTTAAGCTTCCGCACGCACGTATTATCTGTCACTCGTTCCGCGCCACTGCGACCGCATGTTTCCAGAGTACAGTGGACTGAGAAACGGAGCCCTCTCATTCGTGGGCTGTTGAAGGCCAGGGAGGAAGGAGGTGGAGGCGGACACATCTGTCCAAGTTGTTTTCAAATACAGTTCGATAATACATGTTATTGTACCAGCAAAATGGCAGTAATATGAGTACATAGTGTGTCACGTATTCCACAAATGACTAATCCGGTTTGTAAATTTTGTTGCATGGAATATGCAGAGCTGTACAAGGAGCAGAAGTATATTTTTCCCTGTTCTAATTTCGATTCCGTTGCTGCGATCTTCTTCAGCATTCCAATGGTATCCCTGGTTCCAAATACAAAACTGGGCACCCTATGTTTCACATAGACCCATACTGCTTGTTGCCCTAGATATTTATCGATATATTCTAGGAACAAAGGATGGAGTCCGTGATATGGTAGCACTGTATGATGTTAGTAAGTATCTGTGGCTGTATGCGATCTGGAATGTGATGAGCATCATCTGACGCATACCGGCTAACTACTTCGTAAGGGTTGACAAGCCATACACACCACACTCTGACAATGGCACACAATTTATGACTATTGGGGAGATTTTGCCTGAGAAAATAGAGTTAGACAAACACTGATTGTCGAATTACCATCAAAAGGGAATCCTGTTGCGCGTGTTTTGTGAGCTCTATCAGTTTATGCGCATTTACGTGGCATGAGACGATATGCAGACGAAGCGGTTACAGCATTGGGAACCCTGCAGGCGAATAATGAATGAATTGCCAAACAACACAACAAATTACATACCACAAGAATTGATATTTGACAAACCAGAGGATAGCTAATAATGAAAAACAATCCAAAGCTATTGAAAGATACGGCCTCATGCAGGTAGAGAAAGATTAACTTTAATGAAATTACATACCAGATCGAGCCAGAGGAAAACTTATTTGCATAAGAAGGTCACCCATATGCTTGACTGTAAAATGTCGGTGTCTTGTACCTATTTTGAACTGTTCTGCCTCCCCTTATTGTTACGGAGGTAAAGAAGTCGTAATTCTTATAGATAGGACTACCTGAGACTGTAGGAACCCACTACCAAGATCATACCCACTTATCATTCCGAGTTTGGGAAAAATAGAAGTTATGTGGGGCACATGTCATATCTGACAATTGTATATAATGTCCTAACACAAATTTATGTGATCTACTGCTCAGCATAGCCTCACTGTTCATGATTGTCTAACGGGTATTTTGTTTTCTTCAACTCAGAATGTTTCAAAAAATGGTTCAAATAGCTCTAAGCACTATGGGACTTAACATCTGAGGTCATCAGTCCCCTAGACGTAGAACTACTTAAACCTAACTAACCTAAGGACATCACACACATCCATGCTCGAGGCAGGATTCGAACCTGCGACCGTAGCAGCAGCGCGGTTCCGAACTGAAGCGCCTAGCACCGCTCGACCACAACTGCCTACTAAGATGTTTCACGATACTAGTTAGGGACTCTACATGTTATTTGACCATTTTTATAGATAACCTATACTACAGAACTGAAACGTAGGTCTTACGTACATGTAACGCTGATCAACTGCAGTTATAGTCTATCTGTCAGTTGTACACTATCTTGTCCTGATCAGTTGCGTTCTGCCTTACATTTCATCCTGAAATTTCGATGATGCGCCCGGGCAGGCAGAGTTCGCCTGAGAAGATTTCATTACTAGTACAAAGTCAATGTCTACCTGAGTTCAGCTTGCAACCATGTAACAACACAGTTACTGTGAGTTCTTATTTAAAAAGAATAGTCTTACTATCCAAGATATGTGGCTATAAAGTCACAATCCATTTCCTTTTGGTTAATAAATAACTTCAGTTCAATTTGGTTTAGCCTGTTATCTGGCTAAACTTGCTCATAAGTGTGTACTTTATTATGTTTTTGTTATGAGCGGAACGATTTAACAGAGAGACGTGTGTCGGGGCCCATGACGTTTAATTTACAAGTTCTCTTTATGTCCTTGCGTTGCATGGCTGTGCATGTGTTAACTATACAACCTGACTGAAATGCTTGAACCTTAACTTATTTCGGAGACTTTCTTCGCCACGTGAGTCTTATAGATTGACGTCTCACTGGAAGTTCGCTGTTGATGGTGAACTTACGAATACTTTCTAATGCCACTTATTGATTCACTTACCACATAACTTGTATAAGCGCTTCCCATACCCCCGCAGAGAGAGGTTAAACTCCAGTAATGTGTCTGGAAGCACCGTGTGTGTGGGCTTGTTCGACGGATTGATCGTGCTCTGTTTACGCAGCCGCTGTTAAAGTTTAGCAGAAAATGTCTCTGAGAGGCGAGCTGTTAATTCGCATCTCCATCATGAACGAGAAAGTGACGTGAAAACACGTTGAACAGTCTGCTTACCGTGCGGCAGTCAGTCTTCCATATGACATAAATGTTTAAAAGGATTTCGTTTATTAATGAACTAGACATATTTCATTGAAACGTTTCCCTCCCACACTAACATAAAGATTCAATTCATACTGCTAAATGTTAGTCATTTTCTTTACACTTAATATTTTATGTTTCCTTGCCTTCTCTGGTGCTTTTCTTTTACGTAAACTTTGGTAGACACATAAATATGTGTCCTCGTACAGGGAACTGAGAGCAGAATATTTATCATGTTTTAATACTAATGTTTGTTGCATGTACGTCACCATGAGGTACCTGACGTAGTGTAGACACACTCCCGTCTCGACAATGCATCCCGTTTGCTGATGTCAAATTTGTACTACAAATCATGTATTCATATGAAATTATGATGGCGGATATTACTCTGCTGTGGGTTTCCGAACAGCTACTGGGCTAATGGCATGGCGAAGAAAAATCTCTCTCTCAATCAACGAACTCACCATTTTAACTGACATCATCAAAACTGAATTTCAGTATTGTCAAAAGGTTTTCGATGGTAAAGATTGCTATCACACTCTTCGAATTAAATGTAACTGAATGTCTTTCCAATCCAGCATGCACTCGGGTGCTGATATTACGTCTACCTTTTTATGTACTCATATAACACGTGTATTGCTTTAATTTTTCTGAAAATCTAATTGTAAACAAACTATGCTACACAACGAATAATTTTGGACCAGTATAGATAGTGACACACACAGAAAAATTCATGTGTAAAGAAACGCTTTAACAAAACAAAAACAAGACTGACGATTTCAAGTAATGCACTGCAAAACTGCGACGTAGCACAGCTATCTGTCAACTTAAGCATTTGTCTTTTGATGTTCATTCCTTACAGGCATTGATGTATTTTCCTTGTATGTGTGTAAAGAACACTATTTCAAAAACTTATGGTTTACACTCAAAAAGCTGAACAATAACTATTATTGACAGAAAGAACTTAATTTTAATTTAGGTGTAAATAATTCTAACCGTATAATTTCAACGCCTCCAGCGTAGCCAGTTTCGGATTTTTACGACATAGTTTTTAAAGATACTACCCTCCATGCTCTGGAGTTGGAGAAAAATGTATTTTTACTCTCTGAGCGTTCAACTGTCTTTCTCTTTTCACAGACGAAGACCACAGCAGAGAGAGGACAGTTAACATTCATCAGTTCGGTAAATAACATTCCTTGTGACGAGCTCGTATTAAGAGCAAAAGATTTGAGCTGTGTTAACTTTTTCACTCGAACCAATAAAAAGTTTAAAAATAAAAACAATACTTCTTCCATTATTTCTGGTGCATTAATGCATTTAAAATTTATGATTCCGGATAACGTGGCCACAAAGGGACGGAAGTGAAGATAATGACCTTTATATCCTCGTCCCACGCAAACATGCGACAAGGAAATGAGTGTTAGAAAAAGATTAGACGTGGGACTCGTAGCATTATACTACCCAAGCCAATAATATTATCGTCTTGTGGGCATCTCCATTATTTCAGTGAGAAGGGGAAATAGTAATAATTACCATAGCTTCTTACTGAGCATGTCTCACATCCGAGATCACGTAAGATCACAATATCTAGTACTGTAGAACAGTGAGCACAGATTTATGTAGAATCTGTCCGCGTTAGTTTCATTAGTAATTCACATCTGCATTCCATGTAATGTTCACGCACTTTGTGGAAAATAAACGTCACATCGCTGGCACATATGAGCACTGTGTCCCCAGTTATTCACAAAGTGCGCTGCAGGATGGTCCGCATAATTTTGTGAAGCACCCTGTTATTGTTTCTTCTGACGTAGTACGGCAGAGAGAGCTAGGAAGAAGGGAAGTGCACGGCCACAATACGGACATCTGCCCTCCCTCATGCGTCTACCCTCATCCGCTCTTAGGCAAATCATATCGACGGAACACAATTTATTATTTGCTAATTTTATATCAATAACAAGCTATGTTTACAAATATTCAATCTGCAACGCAGAAACTGTTATTCCTAGACAAAAAGCGTATAGGACCTTTTTTCTTTGTAAGCTGAATGTATTGCAATTTGGTACAGGGAAACATTTTAGCTGGACGCCGCGGTTTCCCCGTTTTCTAAGAAAAACATTAAAAGCTGACCTTTAAAGGTCTCTTCACCTCCACGTTCACACCTCCCCGGCTTGGTATTTAGTATGATGTCAATGACACTCCTACCAGCTCCTTACAACACCGGTGTTTACAAGATTTCATGCCACTTTGGCATACATCGGTCAGACTAATCGTACTGTTGAGGCTGGCCGCGAGAGATTAGCCCAGCGGTCTAGGGCGCTGTAGCCATAGACTGTGCGGCTGGTACTGGCGGAGAATCGAGTCCTCCCTCGGACATGGGTGTGTGTGTTTGTCCTTAGGATAATTTAGGTTAATTAGTGTGTAAGCTTAGGGACATGACGTTAGCAGTTAAGTCTCATAAGATTTCACACACATTTGAACACTTTGTTGAGGCTGTTGAAGACAGCTGTGTCGACCATTCGTACTTTGTACGATGCATCTGTGACAGTAAAGTTGAGAAGTCTGCTTAAATATGTCATGAAAATGCGTCCTCCGTGTTGTAGGTAGCTGTTGCAATACACAACCAATTGCTTCATTATTCACTTCACAACAATAAACGAACTAAATGAGAACACCATACAACACACACACACACACACACACACAGACACACACACGCACACACACACACACACACACACACACACACACATGTAATTCTGCTAATCGAGGTAGGGCCTACAAATTATTATTATTATTATTATTATTATTATTATTATTATTATTATTAGTGATGGTGATCAAACACAAAGCATTGGCAGCCTGAAGTCTTCCAATTTCCACCAGATTAGAAGCAAGGAATACAGGAATGAAGTGATTTACAAACAGTAGGCTGAAATACGGTGTACACATTTTAATTTCGTTCATGTCAAATGGGGATGTAGGAAATAGACGAAGTAAGTGTCGCTAGGGAGAGGAGTGTTGCAGAAGAACCATGTTTCGTAACTGGTGTCTACCTTTAATATGGATAGTTAGCTTTGTTTCCCGAGAAAGAGTTGTTACTAATGCTAACGATGCACTGGGGATTCCTTCATCATTCTATAAAATAAGTTTGTTAGAACTGAACAGGACCAAAATGTCGTTAAGTCCCATAAGATTTCACACACATCTGAACATTTTTGAACCAATTGTCTCATTGACTCATTAGTTCGTGGTTTCATAGAATACCTACAAAAACTAGATACCATTTACATTTGCTCATTTTGAAAATGAATGCATTCAATGATAATTATTTTTCTTTGTATAGCTAGAAGCTAATGTCGATGATGGTGGTGAGAGAAGGCCTACTAGCTAATATCTGATGACACTGGGGAACCACTGCAATAGTGAAAAGAACAGTTGCTGTTGATGGGCGACTGCGCATAGTGTTGTAAGAGATAGTGCAGAATTACAAGCATAATTTTCACATACTAGCTACTAAAAAAATTTGTGCATACTGGTTGTGTTACTGATGAACTGTAACAGATGAAAGTGAGGAAAAGATTCAGAAAGAAAATTACTTGCAGCCCTTTTAAATGATGTAGAAGTTTAACCAGGGAAGTTGGTGCCGCACACACCACGGAAAGCATTGCGAATCAAATTGAACAAATATACTTACCACATTCTGGTTGCGCATAGTCTTGAAGATGAGAACTATGCCGCCTCACTAGGTATGACTTACTGAATGGCGTTAGAAATGCAAATTTAATGCATTAAATTAAGTTAATCTACGAGCCAACATATTACAATCGCGGATTTGTGAACAGTCAAATGCATTGCAGGAGTGGAAACTCGACACGCAAAGGTAAATGATTGGATCAGGATTGCAAGATCAAAAGTGTACAGACCATTCGTGGTTGCTGAGAAAACTGTAAAACCTTAACCAGTAACACCTATCAGCCTGTTAGAACAGTTTTTGGAACTACAGTTGGTGCAGGGTGACAATTTGGATACTGTCGCCCACCTACACGTCGGAACACTCGACATTTATTCGTAATTGTCCCCGACTACTTCAATGCAACTTATCCTGGGGGATGGACTGACTGAGAATGAGCAACAGTTCTATCTCACCGCTCGTCCGATTTGAGCCAAATCTATTTCTTCGTTTGAGAATTTATCAAGTCTGATTCCTATCAAGATCACCATCAACAACTGAAAAACAGGATTATTGCATCTGTGGAACAAATAATCCCAGCTACATTAGCAAGGGTCTTTCAGGCTACACAAGGGTGTTGGGACTTGTGCTTACATTTCCAGGCTAATCACACCTAGTTGTAGTAAATTTGTATTATGAAACGTCCCAACGTAGGTTCACGTTCTTTATAGTTCCTGGTTAATTCCTTATCTGGAAAATGGTAAATGAATTTATAAACATCCTGTATTATTGTCAATAACCCTAATTGATGCTGATGATGCTGTGGTGCACGGGAAGGCGTAGAAGATGAGTAACTGTAGGATGAGACAAGATGACTTAGACAAAATTTCTTGTTGATGTGATGAATGGCAGATGCCTCTAAACGTACAAAAATTTAGTTACTACTGAGGAGTAGGAAGTACAAACCCGTAATTTTCGAATACAATATTAACATTGTCCTGATTGATACAGTCACGCCGTCGAAATGTCTGTGTGTAGCTTCACAAAGCGATATGAAATGGAACGAGCGTTTGAGCATTGTGGTACGGAAGCTGATTGTCCGACTTCTGTTTATTGGGAGAAATCTGGGAATGTGTGGTTCATCTGTAAGAGAGACCGCATGCAGGGCTCTAGTGGGTCCTATTCTTGAGTGCTGCTTAAGTGTTTGGGATCTGCACCAGGTCGGATTAAAAGATAACATCGAAGCAGTTCAGAGGCGTGCTGCTAGATTAGCTACCCGTAGGCCTGAACAAGATGCAAGTATTGTGGAGATACTTCGTGAACTCGGATGGCAACCCATGTGGCGAAGGCGACTTTCCTTCCGAGGAACACTAGTGGAAAAATTTATAGAAACAGCATTTGAAGCTGATTGCAGAACGATTCTACTGCTGCCGACACATATTTCGCGTAAGGACCCCAAAAATAAGATACGAAAAATTAGGGCTCACACGCAGTCGTATGGACGGTCGTTTGCCCCTCGCTCAATTTGCTAGTGGAACAGGAAAGGATATTAATAGAAGTGGTAGGTTACTCTCCGCCAAGCACCATAGGTGGCTTTATGTATGTAGACGTAGATGTAGAATTTGTTCGATGTCTGCACATAAACCTACCTCATAACGAAAAACAGTGGAGCAATACTTCTCAAAAATAAATTGATCGCAGTAGACTTTTGTTAAAAATTTCTCTCGGGAGAAATGTTCTATCGCATAATCCTGCTCCCAAATATAAGCCCTCCAATCAGCTTTCGTACTGAAAATTTTCTATGTTCATACCATTTCATATCGTTTCTTAGCTTTCTCCCTAAATATGTGATATCCTCTTTGTACCATGGGTTTATTTTGTCTACGATTCGTCATGAAATTATCTCAAGCAGGCTATACTTCCTAATGCTTTATTTTCTTCTGTTCGTACTTCATTGATGGCGAACGCACTAAAAAGGATAATTTGATGACGAATAAATATTTTTACGATCAAGTCTGTCGTTGTCTTTTTTTCCCTTCTGTGCTCCATAGATTAGACATTTATTCTGTTCCGTCTTCACTACTTATTTGTCCATCTCTTCCTCGGTCTTCCTGTCGGCTTATAATATAAGGCTAGTTCTGGAAGTCGTTTACAGTCCATTGATTGTACGTGTTCGTACCAACTGTTGCGGTATTTGCTTCCTCTGTTTTCAGTTGGCTCTGCTTTTAGTTCTCGTCAGACAGTTAAGTCTTTTATGTGGTCTTTTCTTTCGGATCCATTTGTTCTTAGAAATTTCATTTCTGCATTATTTATATTTCCTAATTCTCTGTCTTCTAGGTACCCAGAATTGACACCTATGACGAAGTGCTCGATGACTTACATTTTTATAGTATTTTACTCTCCTTTTTCGTATAATCGTATTTTTAAATAAATTGTGAATGGTGACGTAAATATTTCCAAATACAACCAATTTTAGATCTAAATTCAAATGGTTCAGATTGCTGTGGGCACTATGGGACCTAACTCCTGAGGTCATCGGTCCCCTAAAACTTAGAACTACTTAAACCTAACTAACCTACACACACATCCATGACCGAGGCAGGATTCGAACCTGCGACCGTGGCGGTCGTGCGGTTCCAGAGTGTAGCGTCTAGAACCGCTCAGCCACCCCGGCCGGCTTTTAGATCTAGATCAATGTTACTGTCAAAGTGAATTTGACGTCACTTATAAGTGGACGATGGCACTTCTTCCAATATCACATTCTTCTCAACGATTTTGGTGGTGGTGGTTGTTAGTGTTTAACGTCCCGTCGACAACGAGGTCATTAGAGACGGAGCGCAAGCTCTTGTTAGGGAAGGATTGGGAAGGAAATCGGCCGTGCCCTTTCAAAGGAACCATCCCGGCATTTGCCTGAAACGATTTAGGGAAATCACGGAAAACCTAAATCTGGATGGCCGGAGACGGGATTGAACCGTCGTCCTCCCGAATGCGAGTCCAGTGTGCTAACCACTGCGCCACCTCGCTCGGTCAACGATTTTGCTTTCTTTCTTTACTGTTCCGCAATGTACAGATTGAATAACATCGGAAATAGGCCTGCAGACCTGTGTCACTCCCTATTACGCATTATCATTGTGGCGGTCAAGTCTATAACGAAATTACTTCGGTGCCAAACAGAATGATCGAGAACAAGTACCAAGATTTTGTTGTTGCAGTGGTGTTCGCTCTAGTCTGACGCACCTCTCCACTCTATTCTACCTTGCACAATTCTGTTCATATCTGCGTAACATTTGAACCTAGTCCTCCCTTTACAACACCCCACCCCCACCCCCACCCCCTACCCCTCACTCTTTTCTATGAAACCTAGGATTTCTTGGTGCGCCAGGAGTCAGCATGTATACGCCATCACCTCTATTTGCCAGTCTGGGTCGTAAATTTCTTTTCTTCTGACTTCGAGTCGTTAATTAGAATTCAGCTATCCCATCTACTCATCTATTCTTCGGCATTCTGCTGTAAACATATTTCTATAAGTGTCTTCTTCTTCTTTCACTGGTGCCATGTCCCGCACTGACGCAGGGTCGGCATTGTTAAGAGCGGATTTGGCAAGGTTAGGATGAAGGCGTGTCCGGATGCCCTTCCTGCCGCCACCCCGTACCCCGCGGGACGGAATTAGTATACGCCAGCTGTCTGCGTCTAGTGTAATTCATGGAATAGTGCGAAGTGTTCAGATGTCGGCGAGTCGTGTAACTGAGGCGGAACGTGGGGACCAGCCCGGTATTCACCTAGCGGGATGTGGAAAACTAGAAACTAGAAACCACATCCAGGCTGGCCGGCACACCGGCCCTCGTCGTTAATCCACTGGGCGGATTCAATCCGCGGCCACTGCGCCTAACCGATTCCAGGAAGCAGCGCGTTAGTGCTCTCGGCTATCCTCTAACTGTCTGAACAGATAATCGATCACGTTCCAGTTCTGTACAAGGCTACAGTCCAGACAAATACCTTGACATTAAAAAATGTCTGCATTTTATATTCTCTCTGCCTTGAACTTTGACACCTATTTTACCGTGCAACTATGAAAAGTCATCAACTAATTTCGTTGTCTCAATTCCTAGTATAATTCCCGTCCTTTGCCTTCTCTGGCAGATAAAAATTCGGCTGCAAACGTTGAGGGATTTATTTCTTCAGCGTTATCTGTAATTCCTTTCCAATATTTCTGCTTTATTTAATTACTGCTTCGTCAGTGGACAGACTGAATGATACTCGGAACAGGCTATGACCATGTGTCGCTCCTTATTATGCATGTGTGTGTGTGAGGTGGGGTGGGGGTGTTCCATGTCTCCTCATAAGCCACTGTACCGATTTCAACCAAAGTTGATGCACGTATCCCTTATTATCACGTAAGAACCACTGTTTGAGGAAAGAACCACCACAGTTCAGGAGATATGAAGTCATAAACAATGATACATGATGCTTAACGTTTAAATGTATTACTTCTGCACTACTAGTTCTAATCGCAATAAATTTGGGTGACACTATCGACACAGGCCGTTACATGTAACTACAAAACTATATCATAGTACTACACATAGTTCAGGAGATATAACGTCATAGACACTGAGACGTGTGAGAAACAGTCGCAATGTGCATGACGTTTAAATTTATCACTTCTTTGCTACTAACTCTGTTCGGAACACATTTTGCAGAAAGTAATTAAATATGCCACTGAATGTACCTGAAAAATTATACTATCGTATAGTACATAGATCTGGAGATATGACGTCATAAACACCGAGATGCGTGAAAAACTTCTGCATCATGAATGACGTTAAAATTTATTACTTCTTTGCTACCAGCTCCCTCCATAACATAATTCGCAGACAGTATCCACATATGCCGCACCAGATATGTATAATTGTATGACACATAGTTCCAGAGATATGACGTCATAAACACTGAGATATGTGAAAATATACCGCATCATGAATAAAGTTTTTACACTGCTAACGTCGTGACAGCTTCAGGAATACCCGACATCTGGCAGCTCTTTTGACAAGTTTCTTCTGCGAAAGGCAAACGAAAGTCGGCGATAACGATAGCAGCCTATAGAGCTATGAAGAGAAATTGCCATAGAGACGTTTACAAAATCACTGTGCAGAGACGCGAAGCATCTGCGTCCAATATTCAGAAACTGTCCGGTATCATGTACTTAAAGCTAAACGCATTTGTACATTATGCACATTTCTTTGCACGACGGTTCCATAATTTCAAAAGGTGTTTTCACGAATACATAGAAATGAAATTTTTGGAGACTTCACTGTAATTACATTTCATTTTTTTCGTTTTATGGTAGTGATGAAAGCTGGCAAAAGCAATACCCGGAACATGCCGGGTTTATCAGGTAGCGTTTTTTATAAAGGTTTGCACGAAAAACGATCTTTTATAATACAATTCCGAAACGACCATTTCAATAGGCATACGAAAATGTATCGTACCCGTTTTCCTAGTGATTAATTAGCAGGGAAGATCATGCACAGTAATGAAACAATCGACGCGCTGATCAAATTCCGGAGGCTCAGAGGTAATTTTGCTGCAAATCCCGGTTCCCGAGCGCGGGCCTGCCGCGGGTGCATGATTCATTCACCAGCACTTAGACGGGCGAGCCGCTGTAGAGATTGGCGCCTGCCAGATATATACGCGGCATGGCATACCGCAGAGCAACCAGCGCCGCCCGATGCATAATCTATAAACGGTTACGGCTCCGTGGCATTAGCGGCAGCCCTTAAAGAGGTTTGGCCCCTTTACGATGAATATTCCGCAAACGGCTCAGGCGTTATCGCTCCTTTGGGCTCCCCGCTCCTTCCGGAACCGCGGAGCAATAAGTTAAGCGCTGTAAGGCGCGATAAACAAAATAGAAACCCCCAGGGTAAATAAAAACGCAGCCCGCAGCTTAACTCTCTGACAGTGTCACATTCCTCTTAACGTTGCTGCAAATCGGTAAAATTAACAACGATTACTGAATGTAGAACAGAAGATCAACCAGTGGTCGTTAAATGAGCCTACGAACTATGAAAGTAACAATTTCGTAATGATTTATTCAGAAAATCACGTTGAAAACTTTGAGATTAAACATCTAATATAGATGTGTAATCATTCTGCTTAAATACTTAATTATATAAAATTTCAGTGTAATACACTAATTATGTACTGTTTTAGCATAATGTTCCGAATGTAGAATGGAGGGTGCTAAATTTGATTGCTGTATAATCTTTAGCTTGTATTCTGTGACATGAACGTAACATGATTGTGGAACGTTCTGAAACCGAAACTAGACAGTGCAAGACTACGAATGTAGAATGGTAGAGAAGTTACTAAAACGGTGTTGCAAATCTAATAGGATATGTGACCTAGTATCTGTGACTGAAAACCTTTCACAGTCGAGATTTTGATACTGACTGGCATAATCATGGAACAACCATGTGCAGTTACTGATAATAATGTGAATCTATATAGAGGCGTGAAATTATTCACTGTTTCCTGAATACACCAAAAAATGTTTGGTCGTAGGTATTCGGAAAGGAAGGTCTGTTCGGTTGCGAAATGGAAACCACAGTGATTCATTTTGCAACAGTTTATTTGCACCAGTTACCTACACCTTACAGCCACTTCTCTACAAAGTCGCCACTCCAACTTAGACATTTGTCGTAAGCAATTCTCTACGCTGGTTTACATCTCGTTGTCTGTTCGAAAATGTTGTCTCCATAGCCAGCGGTTTGTGTGAGCATGGACGAATCCCAGGGATAGCGAATTACGGTATGTATTGTGGGTATTCAGACACTTACCATCGAAAACGCTGCAAGAACATCTTCATTGCCCCCACAGTGTGGGGTCAAGAGTTGTGATGAGAAGGGAAACGCATGACAGTTATGTCATGCAGGCTGCATGACAACAGGCGAAGTCTCCTACCAGGCTGTCATGCTTGGCAGGAGGCGTTATTACTCTAGGCATCTTTACATGTTTACTGTGGGCTCAGAAAAAGGGAAACCTGACGTGATCGACGGTCATAATAGAGATATTGCCCAACACCTCGGTGCAAAGCTTCATCAGGTTTTCAATGTTGTTTCCATTTCGCGCCTGATCAGACCTTACTTTCCGAATAGCCCTCGTAATTCCACCTACTCAACGAAGAGAGCGAAGCTCGGCTCTGCTTCACCATTCTACCCGTGAAGTAACACTACACTGTACATTGAGCTCAAAGAAATCACGCAACTTTTGCTAAAAGCGCTATTAAACGAACATTATTAAACAAATATCGTAATGGGCAATGTGTGTGAGCATGCATCAAATGAGGTAACTATGCAATGATTGTGAGAGTGCCAGTACTAAATAGGTTTTCAATCATGAAACTAAAATATATAGAACACCAGGATTAAGTAAACCAAAAGCATGTTTCAATGTAAATCTTGTATTTTAACTGAGAAATTAGGGACATTTAATAGATTAGCCTTTCAAACTATTTACATGTGTCTGTTAAATACTATTCAGCTAACAATCACTTGGACACAAGCATGGAATTGTAAATAATAGATTTCAGCTATCAGTCGCCCTTTTTAAATTTTATTGGCGAATCTAGATTTCAGCTAGAAACTAGCCATCCTCAATGTAGTATCATTTTTGATCAATGCATGTAATGCTTGTTGGTCAGGCTTTATGATTCAATGACCCGTGGATGAATTTAAAAAGGACGAGTGATAGCTGTAACCTATTATATATATATATATATATATATATATATATATATATATATATATATATATATATATATATATGGAAGAGCAGTTGAATTGAATGGACAGTGACTTGAAAGTAGGATATAAAATGAACATCAACAAAAGAAAAACGAGGATAATGGAAAGTAGTCGAATTTAGTCGGGTGATGCTGAGGGAATTAGATTAGGTAATGAGACACTTAAAGTAGTAAAAGAGTTTTGCTATTTGGGGAGCAAAATAACTGATGATGGTCGAAGTAGAGAGGATATAAAATGTCAAATGGCAATGGCAAGGAAAGCGTTTCTGAAGAACAGAAATTTGTTAACATCGAGTATAGATTTAAGTGTCAGGAAGTCATTTCTGAAAGTATTTGTATGGAGTGTAGCCATGTATGGAAGTGAAACGTGGACGATAAATAGTTTGGACAAGAAGAGAATAGAAGCTTTCGAAATGTGGTGCTACAGAAGAATGCTGAAGATTAGATGGGTAGATCACATAACTAATGAGGAAGTATTGAATAGGATTGGGGAGAAGAGAAGTTTGTGGCACAACTTGACCAGAAGAAGGGATCGGTTGGTAGGACATGTTCTGAGGCATCAAGGGATCACCAATTTAGTATTGGAGGGCAGCGTAGAGGGTAAAAATCGTAGAGGGAGACCAAGAGATGACTACACTAAGCAGATTCAGAAGAATATGGGTTGCAGTGGGTACTTGGAGATGAAGAAGCTTGCACAAGATAGAGCAGCATGGAGAGCTGCATCAAACCAGTCTCAGGACTGACGACCACAACAATATATATATATATATATATATATATATATATATATATATATATATATATGCCCTGTAGTTTTATGTTTCACGCACACGTTATTGCAGGAAGGATTGCCTAGTCACTACTATACAACGGGAAGTGCACGTACAAGCGAACCTCCACAGAACTGTGGCGCCATCTGCGTGCGTTTTACTACTGGTTATGTTCTGATAAGGTCGCGTCACTGTCTGTTTATACTTAGAATAAGGTCTCACAATCAGACAGGAAACAACTGAAATGTACTCCAGCGTACAATACATATATATGGTACTGATCTATCAAGGTGCACCTATACCAATAGCCATATGAAAACCATTACAAAATCGGGTATCGATCTGTAAATGAAGCAGCCGTAAATCCAGGTATCATCACGCAGATTTTATGGGCAGACGAATGCTATTTCGCCAATGACGTCACTGTCAATAGACACATATTACTGGGCTCCTGCAAATACTCACTGGTTACGACCACACCACATGCAAGCGCACCGGGGTGTTAATATGTGACACGGCGTTCTAGGAGACGATGTCATCAGAGCAGTTTATTTGGCTCCCAGACTAACTGCTCGGCTACATTAGAAATTCTTACAAAATAAGCTGAATCTTGGGCATCTCCTAAAAGACATCTCACTTCAGTTAGCTGAGAGGCACTGGTTTCAGCAGTCGGTGCACCACTCCTTTATTATAGACGGGTTAGGAAATATCTCAACAATGTGTACACCGAACGGTGAATAGGTCGTGGTAGTTGCATTCGATGGCCAGCGAGATCGCCAGATATAACACCCTTGGATTCTTTTTCTAGTGAGTTTATATCAAAGCCAGGATTTACGGATCGGAACCTGAAACTCCTGATGTGTTGAAATAAAAAATACGTCACACTTGCGCCTCAGTATATGAGAAGTATAAAGACGTGTCCCTGATGTTACCAAGAGGCGCTTACAGCAATGCATCCAACAAGGTGGACATCCATTTGAAGATTTGTATTATCAATAATGTAATTATAAAGATCCGTCGGTCTATAACATAGATTTAAAGGAACCACATTTATAATGGTCCTTAGATTCATTGTTCTTTATTGCAGTCACAGATATAGTAGCATTTATGTAATACTGACAATTGTGAAGCGCGAATTGGTCCATTATGCGTTGTTAATAAATTAGCTGTCGTATGTTGATATACCTTGAAGCATAATTAATATGCCTTGGCCCTTGTGCGTATTGTCTTGGTCGGGACAATCATTCTTCTGCACAGACACCTTTATCGAGCCCAGGTATCGAACCCCGGTACCCCTTCTACAGCAAGAAAGTTTTCTAGCGCCAAGCTATAGGGCTAGTCGCGGCTGTAAAATGTTTCTTTTCAAGCGCTGATCTTACGTTTAGCAGGGTCTTCCCTCTGTTGGTGTGGAGTCCCCTTTCCTGTTCAACTTAAGCAAAGCCTCCGGGATCTGTGGTATCTGGGACCAAGTATGCAAATGAAGAAACTAATACCTCACATTACAGAATTAACCAATACCGCGCCGTGATAAGTGAAAAGTCCGATACCAAATGTAATTCCAGATCTCGAAAAAGTTTGACCTCTTATCGATATAGACGTCATTAGAAAAGCGTCATAGGCTGCCACTGGACGAGGCCTTGGTTGTCTTGACACGGTGGCATATGGAATATGGAATTTTTTCGAACAAGTTATGTGTATGTTACTTTCATTATGTCTAGGGTTTAAACGCGTTTCTGCCTCATATATGCCTGACCATTGGTGTCATAAATTTACGAAAGACTGCAAAAATCTTTTTGTTGTCCCGAAGGGCCAGATCATAAAATCATTTTATTTGTGAGAACTAACACAAAACATCGATCTACACGTGGCGGACACTTGCTACCAGACTGTAGTAACCTGTAACAAGTAAACAGACGACCTCTTGACATTGTTAGAGTAGGTCAGCCAAACATTAGAGACAGCTGTTCAAACGGAACTCAAGTCCAGCTGCAGCAAAGTTTCACTAACTGGGTTCCTCAGGCCGCTCGAGAAATGGAAATCAGCGGCAAAAACTACGAGAAGTGCTGCGAAAACCGGCGAAAAACTTTTTAAAATAGCTTCTAGCATATAACAAAAGTTTTTATCATTGCACGTCAAGAGATAAACAGTTTTATGCAAATACGAAGTGAAGTTTCTAAAATATGTATGTAAGCTAACACAACAGAAGTCAAGAGAAAGCCGCGGTGTAGCGCTGCGGACAGAGTGACAAGAGGAAGTGTATACTTTACTTTAGCCACTCAGAACCGCCTCTGTAAACAAGATAGCAAACAAATGCGTTTGTTCAGTAAGGGCTCAACTCGGAGGTAGCTGGATCGATTCCTACAGGTGGAAAAATTTTCATCAAATGTATTTTTCGTACAGTTTCTGATACTATACTGCTACGCGCTATTGTCATGGACTACATTTCAAACTTTTTATGTTTTACGAAGTGAGAGCAAGTCACAATAATGATGATTGACGGTAAAATCTTGTGGATCATTAGGTCACGTATTATTATTCTTCAACTTCTTCACTAAAGTCGACGTTTCAGTCCCTGTTTGGCTCGTTCGCAGTATTAGTCACTTAGGGATATCACACGAATCTTGAGGAAGATAGCCGCAGAGCGATCGAAATATCTATTTTGGAGAAGGTACGTACTAAGAAAGCCAATCACTTGCAGGACTTGTACTTAGTACTATCGGCCACTGTTGACAGCGAGACGAACATAGTAGGCACCTCAGCTTAGTTGCAATGTAGGTGCTATTCTCGTTGACTGGGCCGTTTTCAAGCACTGGTTTTACCCCATTTCCTTCCTTTCAGTCTGTAATCATTCATATCAATAAAAATGTCACTTCACGAACACCTGTCTTCACAGTTGACGTCACTAACCCACGTCTGTGCGGTGGTGCTCAACTCGAAAGTAATCAGGTCGGATCCTGGCTGTTGCAGAATATTGTACCGCCAGCATCTGGTTCAAAAATGGTTCAAATGCTTCTGAGCACTATGGGACTTAACATCTGTGGTCATCAGTCCCCTAGAACGTAGAACCACTTAAACCTAACCAACCTAAGGACATCACACACATCCATGCCCGAGGCAGGATTCGAACCTGCGACCGTAGTGGTCGCACGGTTCCAGACTGTAGCGCCTAGAACCGCTTGGCCACACCGGCCGGCGCCAGCATCTGGCCTGCAAAGATGGAAAGATGGTGGCATAAAATATCTGAATAACAGATTTTTTTGTTAATGTACTAGATTATATTAAAACTTCTCCGGAATGTCTTAAGACGTGAGACCCTGCTGACGGTGATTCTTTCGTCTGTCAGAGGATGTTACGTTCCGCGGTCCTCTTGGTTCTATTCAAGAGAAGCAGGATACGTGCCTGCGTCGGTTTTGAGTCGTTCCTCCTCTCATCATCACAAACAAAACATAACACTATAAATGCTTCCATTACAGTCACCTACACCCACAAAAGTAAAATTAGGACGGAATACTAAGAACGGAGTGCTCGGATGGAAAGAATAAAAAACAGGGATTATAGTCTTTCGCCTTTACGATTAATCTATACATCGAAGAATGCTTCATGATACGGCCAGTCCCAAAGGTCGTAGCGCAGAAGTTATGCAAAATGAAGTGGGACACACTCGAGCACACGTTCTATACTCCTCTCTTCACGTCCTTGTCACATCTTAGATCTCTCACAAAAGGCCACGAGTAGTCGGCGATTCCCATCGGACGAGGATGTGCAGTAAGCAGTTACGGACTTGCTCACGTAGCATAACACGATGTGCCACCGAACGAATATCATCAACAAAATGAGTCGGTGGGATGATTGCGTCGATGCTAAGGGCAATTTTGCACTGTACCGATTCAGGACTGTACGGCCTTCGAGCGGAAACTCTTGGATGGCCCCTTGTGTCAAAGATAAGATTCGCTCAGGTCCTCATTGACAGAGAGGAAGATATGCAGGATCTATTAATTAGTAAACTGGAGAAACATGAAAGTAATTAGTAGCTTAAATGAGGTTAGCTATGAACTTAACAACAAAATTTAGTACGACGAAGTAGACAGAGTGAAGGAATTCTGCAACATTGGAAGCAAAATAGCACGCGACAGAGGAGCAGACTAACACAAGCAAAGAGGGCATTTCTGTGGGTGTTTGTAATCAAAATAATTCTGCTGCTATCAAACACCGGCCTTAATTTGAAGCAGCAGCTTCAGAGACAGTATGTTTGGAGCACAGCATTGCATTGAAGTATCATGGACTGTGGAAAAATCTAATGATAGAATCGAAGAGTTTGAGGTACTGACCGATGTGATAAGAGGCAGAATAGGCGAAGACAGGTACACATTGTCAAGAAGACATCAAAGAATATCTTACATGCAATTTAAGAGAGCTGTAGATGTTAGAAACTGTAGGGGAAAATAGAGATTGGAATATATCCAACAAGTCACTGAAGATGTTGGGTACTACATTGATATGAAGAGATCGACGCAGGAGAGGAATTCGTGACAGGTCACATCAAATCTGTCAGAAGCCTAATACAAAGAGAAGATTATTCAGTAGGTACATTTAAAACAACTCTCACACACAGCGACGACTGAGACCATTGTCCGAAAGAAACGCTTTACAATTAGGGAGCTGGAAATACCCGCCAACGTACCATACGACTAGCCTTACGTCCCAAGTGTTCCACGAGATACAAATATGCTGCGGACACTTCATTGATAGGCCGTAAGAGAAAACTGCAAACAAAAGATCATACGTTTTTCCGCCTTAAGGTCTAAACATAAGTGAATTCGAAATCGGGAGGCGCTAATTTCGAATACCAGTCGAGTCATCCAAACAGTGATTGTCCATGATATCCCCAAACAGATTGAAGCGAAATTTGTGGTGCTCACCTTCAAGTGAACATGGCTGGTTTTTCTACTCATTGTACTCATTGTTATCCAGTCCACATCACTGCACAAAACATTTCGTCGTAAACTTTAATTTTCGCTTTTTTCCTTCCATCGCAAGCTCAGCCTCGTGTACAGCCATTACATTGACATGAGTTTTAAGTATTTCACCTGTGACCTTCAGCGGACATGCCTCCATTTATGTGGCAGTTTGAATGTTTTATTTCCCCTGGTTGATTGTTGGGCGACACACATTACAAGAATTAGTTGTGAATTTTTACGCCGTTTGATTAACAAGTGCTTCTCCCGTCGCCACTCTTTTTGCCGAATGGTTGATCGCTGATTCTCCGGCTGTATCTGTTACTCATTGCTCAGAACCGCTTTCTCGCCTTGTTAGAGGGAATTATAGTACTGTTGACGTGGACGAAGGAATATCGAGCTCCTGATTTAACGCTTATCACCTTTCACCGTATCGGAAAGCGAGAGCGTTGGACAACTAGCGACAGATCCAAGTTGGCACCGGTTGTCGGTGAAAGTAGCTCTTCTCTCCCATCCCCCCATCTTCTCTGCAGGACCAGGCGCTTGCACTGCATGTCCGAGAGTGACACATTAGACTGCATAACATCATATTAAAAATTTTCATGATTTTAAATTATGTTCAAAAAATGGCTCTGAGCACCATGGGACTTAACATCTGAGGTCGTCAGTCCCCTAGAACTTAGAACTACTGAGACCTAAGGACATCACGCACATCCATGCCCGAGGCATGATTCGAACCTGCGACCGTAGCTTTTAGAAACATACTTAAGTAAGAAGGAACTGATCAGATCAATAGCTTCCACAACAAAATAGATGTCTTACAAAAATATTAGATGTGCTAAAATTCAGGGCTGCAAAGATGAAATACTGATAAACGTGTTATCGTATAAAAACAACGTAGTGAGTTTCTCGTAGCGTTATGTTCAATATTTTCAAGTTTTTCAAGGAATCGTAATTTTTCTCGAGAATGAAGTAAATTATCACACATTATCTACCCATTAGACATAAGTTACAATCTGGACATGTCCGCAGCTCGTGGTCGTGCGGTAGGGTTCTCGCTTACCACACCCGGATTCGATTCCCGGCGGGGTCAAGGATTTTCTCTGCCTCGTGATGACTGGGTGTTGTGTGATGTACTTAGGTTAGTTAGGTTTAAGTAGTTCTGAGTTCTAGGGGACTGATGACCATAGATGTTAAGTCCCATAGTGCTCAGAGCCATTTGAACCATTTTGGTCTGGACATTTCAGCATCATATTCTCGCTATAAAATGATAAAGACGTGTCAGATTTCAAGGGAATTAATGTATTATTAGACAGCTCAGTGACGACAGAAATCGCAGTTCGTAGGGAAATGACTAAGAGTTGTACTTTGTTGGAGTAATAATTTAAAATGGTATGTTCTTTAAACATTTGTCTACTGTGAAAAAAATCCTCAGTAGCCTTCGGGTGTTGGTGGATATAACAGTAGCAGTTTAGCAACGAAGTAACGACTAACATTGTTCCCTACGAGATCGCACACCTCAGGATCCTCTGTCCCGGGCGTCAGACTTTTTTTTGTTACAGCAGGTGTGTCATCGCTCAGTAAGGAACTGATTTACAAAGGGAAGCTATAGACAATGATAGTCAAGATAGTCTGGAGAAACTTACATTCAAAAATGAACACATAAATGAGAAGTAGCCCTGTCACACGTTTCCATAAACTATCACACACTCAATGTAACCGCTGAGTGAGCAATAGTTTCAAAGTACACAAGTTCAAACAGCAAATCCGCTTCAGAATCAGGACCAGTCCCCATAGAAAGCACAGAAGTGAAATAACGATAAGAAATAAGAAACTTGCCATGGATCACGCTAACGACAGCAGTAACAGGGGTCGGCCAAAACAGCTTACCACGCTACATGTCGATCTGCAGCGCCAGTGTCTTGCGGCGCAGACGTAGCAGTAGTACAGTAGCAACCATTGTAAGTGCGATGTGGTTAGTAACTCTAAACAATATGAATGGTTCGCGGATGACTAACCTGGGCTGTCACCAAGATAATGGGGAGCCCTAACCACTAAACAGCGGTAACTGCCGTACACTGAAACTCGCGGTGTTGACGCCTCTAGAAACTGCAACGGAATGGGGGGTAGAGCTCCTCCGCAGGTTATTTAAAGACTCACTCGATAGGCTACGGTGCACCTCCGCGGTAGGCGAAGAGGTCCTCGTACCCAATCCAACTGGGGTGAGGAGTGAAACCGTTCCTGCTGTCCTGGCCGCCTGGAGTAGCGGTGTTCTAGCCCTCAAGTTGGGTGACCTGAACTAGTGCGAATTCTCAGACGTGGGAGAACTATGTATGCCCCGGCCACCACGTGGAATCAAAGACGATTCGAATTACCGGCCAGAAAATTGAACGAGATTTCGCCGTCTTGGTCCTTTTCTATATAAATTAAACGAGAAATGTTAAATTTGTCCTGCCCCCTCCACCCGATGGTCCTACCACGCAGCCAATGCATCAGTAGTATCTGTGGCTTGCGAAAATTAATTTAGTAGTATTAATTCAGTAATTCAGTTTATTGAATTGTTAATTAATTAATCGATTGTTCTAAGTAAGGTAGTTTACTCGGAATTTTATTGGAAGTCCGAATCGATGATCAGAATTAAAGGCTTAATTTCTCTTCCTTTGGGGTGGGGAATGGTCTGGACAGATCCTTCGGCTTTGCCAAGCGCGTTTTGTACTTGACAAAGTCACTGCCGTACAATCCGAATGGTTAGCGTCACTGCCTTCGATGCGGAAGGACCCGGCTTCGATTGCCGGTACCTCCTTAGAAGTAGGGAGGTCTGGTAAAGGGTCCACTCAGCCCTTGAAGGGCTGCTTGAATAAAGAATCAGCGGCATTATCTGCTTTCAACTATTGGTAATAACGGCTGGAGGGATTGGTGACATGATCCGTTTGCCGTCCATACCGAGACCGGATAAGCAACATTGTTACGGCATTCAGTGTGACTAGTGGCGAGTCTCAATCATTCCGCATTTGGCATGCGTTCATTCTGCTAAAACATCGGTATGTGTGCACGTGTCATGGTAGACGCAACCGTAGATGCGAACCTCGGATAACTGCATCCGGGGAAACTCTTACTTATCTATGGTCTTACTTGATCCGCACTGCATGAAATTAAACTTTCGAGTGAAAATCAGACAATTATCAGCGTCATCAGTTTTAGTTTCACAGTTTATTGTGTGCCGCGTGCGTAAACTATCCGCGCCGCAAGAAGAGCATGCGTTTTTCCACTTTTAGACGAGCGAAACTATCGCCGAAAGTCCAGCCGATGTGTAATAGAGCCAGACTGTGTGATTAATCGATTTCTGTTCTGAACTGTGCTGCAGGTGAAGAGAAACATGTACAATTTATCTGAAATACTAGCCGTACATGGCACTGCTGTGGCTGAGTCAGGTTAAAAGGAAAAAATAGGATAACGTACTCGTTTGTAATGTCTGTGGACATTGGATACACATCCTACCCTCCGTCTCCCACTTATCTCTGTTCATCACATCCTCCATCCTCTCTCTGTCCATCTTCTCCTCTCCTCTCTTCCTCCCCATCTCCACCCCCCCCCCCTCCCCCCGTTCTGTGCCCGTCTCCTCCTTTCCTTTCTCCATGTCTCCATGTTCATCTTCTCCCACGCATCTGTCCATTTCCTCTTCACACCCCATCTCTGCTCTTGAGCCTTGTTTATTGTCTCTGCAAATTCGTATTCTGTAATACTATTCTAAACATAAGCCGATAAGATAGACTTAAAACTTTCCTGTTTCCTGTGAAAACTGACTGTGATTAAGAAAACAGGGCCACACACTGTTGCGCATACAAGTTATGTTAAAAAATGTTTATAATGAGAAAGAATATAAATGGGAGAAACAATTAGCCTAATGGTTTAAATGTCCCATCTTTGTAGTTAAAACTGGCTGTGACAAAGGAAAAAAACGCACATAACTACAATAGAACACAGCAGAGCATTTTCTTTCTTGCAGTCGGCCTTAGCAGAAAACCTGCAAACAGTTGTTTAAAAAATATACTGTTTATGCCATTCTGAGTGTTCAATAGAGTAACGCTTCAAATTTGAAGTAAATCGGTCAATAGCTTTTCAAGATTTCTGGTAACAACATATCACTATTATGTATTTACATATATAGTTCTGCATTATATATTTTAAAATATATATCCTATATTCGTCAAAACTTTTATTAGAGTGACATGTAAAATTCTGAAATAAATCGGTGAAGTACTTTTCGAAATATTTGGTAATATTTCTCCTTTATATAGGACATACGTATTTATATATTATATGTATTAAAAATGCATAGAATTTGCCTATCTCAATGTTAATTGCAATATCGTGTAAAAATTTTAGGTAAATCGTTCAAAAACTTTTCGAGGATTTTGATAACAACGTTTCTACTTTAAAAATCTTTTTTTTTTTAAGAAAAAAAGAAGTAAGGCCTATTTAAAAACACACATCAGCGTTGCGTCAAAACTTCAATGTCATCTGTAAAGAACTTTCGAATTTTAAGATTTTTGATCAAACGAGCATTTACATTTTTATTTGTGTGCATATTAGTATGTAATACGTATGAGCCAAGGGATATTTGAATATACGGGTTTTCCGTGAAGTTTGGCTAAACAACATTGGTAGATATTTTCGTCGATGTCTCACATATTCAAGTATTTCAGGCTCGAGGGGCTAGAAATGTCAGTAAGAGGAATGCAGGATACAGCTAACACGCTTACGACCATTTTCAGGATAATTACCGCCTAGTCTACAGGTCCTTGTGGCCAACCTGCCGCCACACAACCTTTTACAAACGCGTTGCTGAGTGTGTGTTTAAACCACTCGCTTTATTTAACATTATGCTTACGCTCAGCTGCCACACAAGCAATTTCAAATTATATTTTAAGTCAGTCAGGTTCACAAAGGGAACATATTAATCGCATGAGTACATTTGCACGAAATGAAAACACATGAGAATCGACTATCAGTTTTTCATCTCTTTTAGAATAGCAACGAACATTATTATTGATGGAATGACGTATTTATGCTGGTAATGATACGTGGTTGGTTTTGTGGAGCAGTTGTTTAGAATGACAGCAGTTCGCCAATTGCTATAAGTGAGAACGCGACATTCATTCTGCCTTCTTGGTACTGTTAGTAGCAGACGACGCCGTAATCCAGGTTTATAACATCCTTATACGTGTAATAAATAGGTTTTTAATAATTTTTTTGTAATAACAGATCAGTTTTCAGAATCCTCCGACCTTTTCAAAGTAATAAATAATAATTATTTTAGGTGCGTGACGTAATTAACTCTTTCTAGGTAATTAATGATTCTTGGTCGACGGTGACAGCCTGTATAAGGTACCCCCTGAGATTAGACATCCGTAATGCTGTAAAAAAAATTTTATTGTCCTTATTTCACATATATTTACTGTTGTGATACGTTTCGGCTACATCGATCTATTTTCAGAGCCGTGTATGTCGGTTACTAGAGTAACGCGTCAAAAGCTACGATACGGTTTTAGGACGTAGCATGTATACTGATAATAGAAATGGACGAGTTACTTCTGTAATCGTGTATGCAGATGATGATACAGAACCAAAACCAGTCACGATGGCTGCAACAACGTCTTTATGGAGAGAACCATTATGAGGATCAACCATAAATCTAAACAATAGCTCCTTCTCATTTGTAGGCACGTAAAAGCTTACAGAGCGATAAATAATCATGTAAGTAATTTTGTTATTAACGTATCACACAGAATTACACATTAATGAAACTCCGTTGTATGAGAAATATTTAGAAGAAAGCTATGTTCCATGAATCGTTGAAAACTATTAATACATCGAATGATTGAATGTACTTGTTCATATATATTCATTTGTTCGAAGTCGTACATCTCCAAAAGTGCTTCAGTAATTAATTTGAAATGTTGACACAACTTTGCACCATTTGAAGATGTGCGAGTTTTCTTACACGTATTTTTAACATACATAGTACAAATAAATCTGTATAAAGGAGAAACGTTATTACCAAGATATCTCAATAAGTACTACACCGATATACTTAAGATTTTTACACGTTAGTGTACTAAACATTTGGACACATAGAGGCTATATACACTCCTGGAAATGGAAAAAAGAACACATTGACACCAGTGTGTCAGACCCACCATACTTGCTCCGGACACTGCGAGAGGGCTGTACAAGCAATGATCACACGCACGGCACAGCGGACACACCAGGAACCGCGGTGTTGGCCGTCGAATGGCGCTAGCTGCGCAGCATTTGTGCACCGCCGCCGTCAGTGTCAGCCAGTTTGCCGTGGCATACGGAGCTCCATCGCAGTCTTTAACACTGGTAGCATGCCGCGACAGCGTGGACGTGAACTGTATGTGCAGTTGACGGACTTTGAGCGAGGGCGTATAGTGGGCATCCTGGAGGCCGGGTGGACGTACCGCCCAATTGCCCAACACGTGGGGCGTGAGGTCTCCACAGTACATCGATGTTGTCGCCAGTGGTCGGCGGAAGGTGCACGTGCCCGTCGACCTGGGACCGGACCGCAGCGACGCACGGATGCACGCCAAGAGCGTAGGATCCTACGCAGTGCCGTAGGGGACCGCACCGCCACTTCCCAGCAAATTAGGGACACTGTTGTTCCTGGGGTATCGGCGAGGACCATTCGCAACCGTCGCCATGAAGCTGGGCTACGGTCCCGCACACCGTTAGGCCGTCTTCCGCTCACGCCCCAACATCGTGCAGCCCGTCTCCAGTGGTGTCGCGACAGGCGTGAATGGAGGGACGAATGGAGACGTGTCGTCTTCAGCGATGAGAGTCGCTTCTGCCTTGGTGCCAATGATGGTCGTATGCGTGTTTGGCGCCGTGCAGGTGAGCGCCACAATCAGGACTGCATACGACCGAGGCACACAGGGCCAACACCCGGCATCATGGTGTGGGGAGCGATCTCCTACACTGGCCGTACACCTCTGGTGATCGTCGAGGGGACACTGAATAGTGCACGGTACATCCAAACCGTCATCGAACCCATCGTTCTACCATTCCTAGACCGGCAAGGGAACTTGCTGTTCCAACAGGACAATGCACGTCCGCATGTATCCCGTGCCACCCAACGTGCTCTAGAAGGTGTAAGTCAACTACCCTGGCCAGCAAGATCTCCGTATCTGTCCCCATTGAGCATGTTTGGGACTGGATGAAGCGTCGTCTCACGCGGTCTGCACGTCCAGCACGAACGCTGGTCCAAATGAGGCGCCAGGTGGAAATGGCATGGCAAGCCGTTCCACAGGACTACATCCAGCATCTCTACGATCGTCTCCATGGGAGAATAGCAGCCTGCATTGCTGCGAAAGGTGGATATACACTGTACTAGTGCCGACATTGTGCATGCTCTGTTGCCTGTGTCTATGTGCCTGTGGTTCTGTCAGTGTGATTATGTGATGTATCTGACCCGAGGCATGTGTCAATAAAGTTTCCCCTTCCTGGGACAATGAATTCACGGCGTTCTTATTTCAATTTCCAGGAGTGTATTTTAATATATATAATATGTAAAGAAATATAACTAAAATATACAATAGTGAATCAGCATTAGCAAACAGGAAAGCTTGGAGTAGAAACAAAAAAGAAGTTGAAATGGCCCTGAGTGTAATGGGACTTAGCATCTGAGGTCATCAGTCCCCTAAACTTAGAACTACTTAAACCTAACTAACCTACGGACATCACACACATTCATGCCCCAGGCAGGATTCGAACCTGCGACCGTAGCAGTCGCGCGATTCCAGACTGAAGCGCCTAGAACCGCTCGGCCACAAAGGCCGCCGTAGCTTTTTTTTTCTTTTTTTTTTTCATTCCATTATGTTAAATGTAGACACCGTTTAATTTTAAAACCAGTTTACATTTTCTTTACTTTGCTCATTAGTAGTGAGTTGACAGTTATTATTGATCCAGCGGATCATTTATGTACACACCTAACATTTCATCTCGCTGTTGAATGCATTGCGAAGCTCTTACCCACTGAAATACCTCAGAGACAATATAATTATGCTCCTGATAGCCACTGGTGCTGTGGAAATTCGCTGTAGAAACGCTAAGCCATAGCCTCTCTTGCACCAGTACTTAAATGAATGGTTGCCTCTTTGAATTACAACCACTAACTTTCTGGAAGCAACGTTCGCTCTAATTGACGTACTTGTTCCTTTCTTGTAAGCATTAAAGCGTTATACACAATGCTCTTTTCCAAGCAAAGTCCTTTAAAGGCAAACTATTAGTATACCCAGAAGCTTTAATCGCAGTCTTGAGACATTCTGTGTGAATCTAATATGTAGAGAGTGCGATGCGGAGATTCTACGAGATGATAGTTGACGACCGACTCCAAAGTGTTTTCTTGTGTACCGACTTTCATACACGGGAGTCTCATATCTATTCGTCTAGCAACGACATGAAATACATTTTCATTAGTGATGTGTTTTGCACAAAACGGTTCAATATAGGAATCTTTAGTGCTTCCTATACTACAAAATCTAAAAGATAATAAGATGATATACCTGCTAATTCAAGACAGCCATTAATTATCTGACAAGTTATGAAAGCCTTTTGTTTATTAATTGCAGAAGAGATTAATCGTAAATTTCAAACCGCCATAAAGGAATAGTTCCAAATTATAGCCTGACAGTTTTGAAGCCATATACTTCTCGTGCAAAGACTATAAAGATTTCATTAAATTTGTTAGAGTGAAAAACTGCACAAAAAACGGTACGATAGCTTCTACACAAGAAATTAGTGAATTAATCGCGGCCGGCCGCGGTGGTCTCGCAGTTCTAAGCAAGCAGTCCGAAACCGTGCGACTGCTACGGTCGCAGGTTCGTATCCTGCCTCGAGCATGGATGTGTGTGGTGTCCTTAGGTTAGTTAGATTTAAGTAGTTCTAAGTTCTAGGGGACTAATGACCACAGAAGTTGAGTCCCATAGTGCTCAGAGCCATTTGAACCATTTTTTGGAATTAATCGCTTTTACACTGAAGTGACAAAAACTCGTGGGATAGAAAAAGCGCATACACAGATGGAGGTAGTATCGCGTACACAAAGTGTAAGAGGGCAGTACGCTAGCGGAGCTGCCATTTGTGCTTAGGTGATTCATGTGAAAAGGATTCAAATGTGGTTATGGCCGCAAGATGAGAATTAATGGACACTGAACGCGGAATGGTAGTTGGGGCTAGAAGCATGGGACATTCCATTTCGGAAGTTGTTAGGGATTTCAACAATCCCGAGATCCGCAGTGTCGAGAGAACGCCGAGAATACCAAATTTCAGGCATCACCATCAACATTCCAGTGGCCGACGACCTTCGCTTAACGACCGAGATCAGCGGCGTTTGCGTGGATTTGTCAGTGCTAACAGGCAAGAAACATTGCGTAAAATAACCGCAGAAATCAATGTAGAACGTGAGACGAACAAATCCGTTATATTTACATTGCTATGACAGCAGACGACTGACGCGAGTGCTTTTGCTAATAGCTTGTCATCTCCTGCAGTGTCTCTACTGGGCCGTTGACCATATCGGTTGGATTCCAGACGACTGGAAAACCGTGGCCTGTTCAGTTGAGTGCGATTCCGGTTGGTGTAAGCTGATAGTAGGGTTCGAGCGCAGCGCAGACCACACGAAGCCATGGACCAAGTTGACGGCAAGGCTCTGTGCAAGCTGGTGGTGGCTCCACAACAGCGTGGGCTGCGTTCACATGGAACGGACCGCGTCGTTAACCGATCATTGACAGGAAATAGTTATGTTCGGCTACATGGAGACCATATGCAGCCATTCACGTTTCTAAACAACGTTGGAATTTCTGTGTCATCGGCCACAACTGTTCGCGACTGGCTTGAAGAACCTTCCGGAGAATTCGAGCGAATGACTTGGCCACCCAGATTATCCTACATGAATCCCGTCGAAAATTTATGCGATATAATCGACAGGTCAGCTCGTGCTAGAACCCCTGCACAGTCAACACTTTCGTAATTACGGACGGCTGTAGAGGCAACACGACTCAGTATTTCTCAAGGGGACTTCCAGCGACTTGTTGAGTCCATGCCACATCGAGTTACTGCAATACATCGGGCAAAAGGAGGTCAACACGATATTAGTAGACATCCCATGACTTTTGTCACCTCAGCGTAAATTGTTTGAGAAACAATTAGGAAAAAAATTTTCAAATAACTGCACAGCAACAATATTTTTCTGTGATACTTGGCTGTTAAACGAATTTAATGGTGAAAGTGGTATTTCAGTACTGAGCTCCAGATTCATAATTCCTGCTGCAACATCCGCACAAAATAGACGCTCGCATTGCTAGAATGTCTAGCGTGAAATAACTGTAACTGCTTTATTACCAAAAAATCAACTCTGATATTAACCAAAATAAGAAATACATAACAGTCCTATCAAATAATTAACAATGCTGACAAATAAGTTTATTTTATATTCACCTAATAAGTGAAACTATCTCCAGGAAATACGTGGACTGTGTTTCCATAACTATCGAAAATTACCGTGCTATGAAGCTGCTGTTGTGACTATCAGTGAATGGTAATTCATCACACTGGATAGAGCTGATAACAATCGAGCCACAAAAATCCATTCTACACCGTAAGTTTGTGGCAACGGCCTTGCCGCAGTGGATACATCGGTTCCCGTCAGATCAGCGAAGTTGAGCGCTGTCGGGTGTGGCTGGCATTTGGATGGGTGACCTTCCAGGACGCCATGCACTGTTGCCATTTTTCGGAGTGCATCAGCCTCGTGATGCCAATTGAGGAGCTTTCGATCGAATAGTAGAGGATCTGGCCAGAGAAAACCATAATAACGACTGGGAGAGCGGTGTGCTGACGACACGCTCCTGTCCACATCCTAAGTGAGGATGACACGGCGGCCGAATGGTCCCGATGGGACGATGTGCTAGAAACCATAAGTTCAGCGGCTACGTCCTTCAATGATGCAAGACAATGAATAGTGTTAACGATTATAATAAATATGGCACTATTTTGTAATTGACGTAAATATTCGCAAATACAAACGGAGGTAATACTAAGCTAATACATCCAGTTGTCGAAGACACTCTTTCTTTGTCAAATGAAGCCTATGTCTCCAACGAATTATTGATGATACTTGCCTTAGTTTAAAATAATTGTACCCCACCGGTGCTGATACAAAGTAGGTTTATTGCTGTCAAATTTACAAGCTCAGAATATCGCAATATCCTCTCCTCCAGGAGTGCTAGTTGTACAAGTTTCTCAGGAGAGCGTCTGTGAAGTTTGGAAGGTAGGAGACGACGTACTAGGAGAATTGAAGCTGCGAGAAGGGGTCGTGAGTTCTAATGGTTCAAATGGCTCTGAGCACTATGGGACTTAACATCTGTGGTCATCAGTCCCCTAGAACTTAGAACTACTTAAACCTAACTAACCTAAGGACATCACCCACATCCATGCCCGAGGCAGGATTCGAACCTGCGGCCGTAGCAGTCACGCGGTTCCGGACTGAGCGCCTTAACCGCGAGACCACCGCGGCCGGCGATCGTGAGTCATGCTTGGGTTGCTCAGATGGTAGAGCACTTGTCCGCGAAAGGCAGAGGCCGCGAGTTCGAGTTTCGGTCTGGCACACAGTTTTAATCTGCCAGGAAGTTGATTTCAAGCTCAGTTCTCTTTATAATCGCTCAATATAAAGACTAAACTGGTTATAACCCTGAAAAACGATATTGAAAAAAGGAATTATTTTAATATAAAACGTAGATTCAACTGTTACAATGTCTAGTCTGTATTTGCGTGAATTATAGCTTGATATGTATGAGAAACGTAGACGAAAAACAGTACAGACAGCATGAAAACAGAACTGTGGTGCTACAGAACTCTGAAGTTTAGATAGGTAAATCAACCAGCTTATGAATTTCTACATGGAACGGGAGAACTCAACTAACACACACATCAAAAAAAGGTTTTGCATCTCCACTGTTCCCAGCACATGGACTGTGGATATTCTATCACAGAGACAGTCCCTTCGACTGTTCAGAGATGTCACTACACCCACCCAAAGACATAAACAACCCTGCATGAACAGCGCCTATTAAACGGGGGGCGGGGTCCGACAGGCGATCAGGGCCGCTCATTCTACCAGAAAGGAGGTACACGGCCCGTGTTGTCTGTAGTTCAGCCATGCCTAGACGGTCAATACCGCGGTTCAAACGCGCCCGCATTGTTGGTCTGAGCCAGGAAGGGATTTCAACAAGGTGTCCAGGCGTCTCGGAGTGAACCAAAGCTATGTTGTTCGGACGTGGAGGAGAGACAGAGAGCCAGGAACTGTCAATCCCAAGCCTCGCTCAGGCCGCCCAAGGGCTACTACTGCAGTGGATGAACGCTACCTACGGATTATGGCTTGGAGGAACCCTGACAGCAACGCCACCATGTTGAATAATGCTTTTGGTGCAGGCACAGGACGTCGTGTTACGACTCAAACTGTGCGCAATAGGCTGCATGATGCCAACTTCACTCCCGACGTCCATGGTGAGGTTCATCTTTGCAACCAGGGCAGCATGCACCGCGGTATAGATGGGCCCAACAACATGCCAAATGGACCGCTCAGGACTGGTATCAGGTTCTCTTTACCGACGAGTGTCGAATATGCCTTCAACCAGACAATCGTCGGAGACGTGTTTGGAGGCAACTCGGTCAGGATGAACGACACTGTCCAGCGAGTGCAGCAAGGTGGAGGTTCATTGCTGTTTCGAGGTGGCAATATGTGGGGTCGACGTACGCCTCTGGTGGCCATCGAAGGTGCTGTATCGGTTTTGCGATACGTGAATGCCCCCCTCCGACCCACTTCGGTCTGGACCCGCGCGACCGCTACGGTCATATTTTCGAATCCTGCCTCGGGCATAGATGTGTGTGGTGTCCTTAGGTTAATTAGGTTTAAGTAGTTCTACGTCTAGGGAACTGATGGCCTCATGTGTTAAATCCCATAGTCCTCAGAGTCATTTCTACCATTTTTGAAGCCCTCCGACCGATAATGCAACCACATAGGCAGAATATTGGCGAGGTATAGGTCTTCATGGACAATCGCCGCCCCCCATCGTGCACATCTTGTGAATGGCTTCCTTAAGGATAACGACATGGCTCGACTAGAGTGGCCAGCACGTTTTCCAGACATGAACCCTAGGACAGAATGAAAAGGGCTGTTTGTGGACGTCATGACGTACCAACCACTCTGGGGGATCTACGCCGAATCGCCGTTGAGGAGTGGGACAATCTGGACCAACAGTGCCTTGATGAACTTGTGGATAGTATGCCACGACGAATACAGGCACGCATCAATGAAAGGAGACGTGCTACTGGGTCTTACAGGTACCGGTGTTTACAGCAATCTTTATCACCACCTTTGAAGGTCTCGCTGCATGGTGGTACAACGTGCAATGTGTGGTTTCCATCAGCAATAAAAAGAGCGGAAATGATGTTTGTGTTGATCTCTATTCCAATTTTCTGCACCTTTCGGAACCGCGGTGATGCCAAACTTTTTTTGA
This sequence comes from Schistocerca gregaria, assembly GCF_023897955.1. Lineage (NCBI taxonomy): Eukaryota > Metazoa > Arthropoda > Insecta > Orthoptera > Acrididae > Schistocerca > Schistocerca gregaria. The sequence continues at coordinate 338,083,650 of NC_064925.1, read as the reverse complement.
TGTGTGTATATGGGATTGGTTGATAGGACCCACAGCTTGGCAGGACCATTTTGCTACACCAAGGAATAAATTTGCTAATGGAAGAAGTCGTCTTTCTTTCTGCGAGTTCTCTACGGCATGTGGCGTTTCTCGCATCCAAGTTTCCGCCTCCTATCTTGCCAGTTCTTTCATGGTTCTGTTCTGAATCGTACACCTATTGTCCGAATGTAGACGGAGTCTTCATTTTTTCTTTGTCTAGGAGATATCCAGCCACATTTTAAAATAACATCTTTTCTTTTTCATTTTTCTGTTATGTCAGTACCATGTTACCCGTTTGTTTTCGAATGTGTCTACAATATCCTTCGTAACTATAATCTTTTTTTTTTAAATTTGTCTCGTGTTGCTATTTCACTATTTCGTTCCAAAACGCCGTTTCCATTGCCTTTTTTTTCTTCTCATTGATCTTGGAACTGCTCACAATTCAGCACTACAGAGGGGAGTCCTGTCAGCTACATCAATCCTCTATTATATGGTCTTCGTGCAGCAACCCTGATACATTTACAGTAGGAAGAACAGCCTAGGTTAATATTTACTGACGCGTCTAGGTTCTTTGAAGCTTGTATATAATTAGTATACTCTTAAGTAATTGCAATTTATGTCAAGATTGGAAGTGTGTCCCTTTGTAAGCATATCTGCATGCTTCTGCTGAAAGTGCACACCAAAATTTCAACTATTCAAGACTAATGCGTTACCCGCGATTCCTATATAAATTCTGAAGACGTTTCAAGAAGGTGAAACGTTTGACCCGTTTTTGCAACCTAGACTGTTTTTTCCTACTGAAAAGTCTCGACTACACTTTTTATATCGCCCTTTTCAGATTTTTTGCATTATATTTATTCCAAATAGTATAGTGTAGCCACTTAATCAACACCTTTCCGCCGGCCGGATTGTCGAGCGGATCTAGGCGCTACAGTCTGGAACCGCGCAACCGCAACGGTCGCAGGTTCGAATCCTGCCTCGGGCATGGGTGTGTGTGATGTCCTTAGGTTAGTTAGGTTTACGCAGTTATAAGTTCTAGAGGACTGATGATCTCAGAAGTTAAGCCGGCCGCGGTGGCCGTGCGGTTCTATGCGCTTCAGTCCGGAACCGCGGGACTGCTACGGTCGCAGGTTCGAATCCTGCCTCGGGCATGGATGTGTGTGATGTCCTTAGATTAGTTAGGTTTAAGTAGTTCTAAGTTCTAGGGGACTGATGACCTAAGATGTTCAGTCCCATAGTACTCAGAGCCATTTTTTGAACCTCAGAAGTTAAGTCCCATAGTGCTCAGAGCGATTTGAACCATTTTGAACCACCTTTCCCTTTCCTATTCTGTGCTTTGTTTCCTCATTGGTCCCATCTTTCTTCGAAAGGAGTGTCTCTAAATATTAATATGATCGACTACATTTTAACACAGACCCATGACCCATAACATGATCCCTGCACACACTTCCGACGACCGAGCATTCGGTCTTTTGAAGTTTATTTTCATACCTCCTTAAGGCTGGAGCTTGAGGTGTTGTGCCTGCTCCAGATAACTCGGAAAATTTCAACCTGCAAAAAATTCAACGGTAAAGTCTCGGAACCAGATCGGTATTAAATGAAAAATCGACATAAGAATTTTGTATGTGCATTAGAAGTGAGAAAACGGTTGTGGAAGAAGTGTAGGTGGTAAAACCTGTATATGGAGACCATAAGACTGTCGGATAGTTGTATGTACTCAGTTCAAAAAATTCACTCCAGCTAACTGCAGTGGGACAGCCGAAGGCGTTTGGCCTATCAGATACATAGGTGACCGTCCCATAAAACACAGTGTCTAGAACCTCTAATAACGCAGCCACTTTCGCCAAGTCGCCGTGAGCCGCCATGGAGGAGGAAGGGGCCGGACTCCCTGGGGCGAGCCCCTTGGTGCAGTCATTCTGCAGGCACACAGGGGGAAGACGGGCCGACGTCAGTGTATCGCTCACTGACGGCCACGACGCGAAGGGCCTGTCTGACAACGAGAAGCCTGCCGTGCCGAGAAATGATGGACATCTGCAGCCATTGGGACGGAACGCCAAGAATGTACGAGCGAAAGCAACTGAGTTCTGCGGGTCTAGCGGCTGTCATTTTATCTGCCTTAGAAATCACGGATTGCCGACAATTCCAGCACCCGACAGGCACAGGGAGCAGCGTATAAAAACCACGGGGAATTGGTGCAGGGAGGCGTGATAAAGAAGCCAGCATTCTTAAGAAGATGTTTTCCTCGACCGTGAGGACATTCCTTGTAAATCTCGGACGCCAGTAGATTTTGAGGGGGGGCCCGAATATGAGTCTGTCCAGGGATCACGCAGAGAGAGCGATTATGAAGAAGTGTTGTGTAGCTGTTCTCCCAACAGGCTGGAAATGCAGGAAAATATCTTAAGAATGTGAAATCCTGAGAAAGATACCAATTCACGAGGCACACGCCAACCCACGCGACATAGAAAATTTCCACTCTACACGGAGAGGCGTGGCGATGAAATGGCGATCTGTCATTGGGCTGCATTGAAAATTTCGTCCGCCAATGACAACGCCGAAAGGACTAATGTTTCGAAGAGGAGCTGAGAGATGGATGAGAAGCGAAAGTGGGGGAAATCGTGGAGACACCGCCGAAGCGAGAGGATATGGTATCTCTCCCACCCATCGCCAATATCCCCCGATGCCGTGATAGCACAGCTTCGGCCATGCAACCGACGACGGGAGACAACGCGGAGATCGTACCGGGGACCCGCCGTACAGCATGGCAGCCAACCCGTGCAGCACAGCTCTCACGCGACGCGCCGTACCGACGCAGCGCCTGCCGCCGACAGCAGTATAAGATGAACAATTACGAAATATGGTGAGACGATTCGTTCCCTCAACTGAGTCGTGTACACGCCCAGTCAAATCGGCCCTGAGATTTATAATTTCGTTTTTATGTGTAAACAGCACAAAAATAAATTCATTTCTTCCATGTTTTGAACAATCAAGCAGTCTTTTACAGTCATAAGTGAACCATTTAATTTTGAACCCTTTGTGTTTTATTTCATGTGATTTCTCGAATTCACTACAGTTTTGGCGCCCAGCTTGGGGCATGCAGTATCTGACGTCACACAGTTATTTCCCAAGGAGATCACTACAATTTTTGGGGCCAAACGTGCGGCAAATTGATTGATAATTTTCATGATATCTGAAGTTACAAAATAATTTCACGAGTTCACCACAACCCCTTCTGTGCTTTTCATCCCATAATAATAGGAAATTATATTTCAAGAACTTTCATTAATAATACAAGTCATTCATTAAAACCACTGTTTTTTTTCAATTACATGGGGTCTAATTAGTCCCACTTAGTACAATACCACACTTGCAGCTTATTTACGTAGTTCCGTTTGTTTCAGTAGGTTTGTGTTTGGGATTTATTAATTATTATGTTGCTTCACACTTAAAGGTTTAAGATCTCTTCGGATACCCAAGATTTTAGACACGGCCGCTTATAACAAAAAACATTAAATCTCCGTGTACTACAAAAGGCAGCCATAGAGGTATCACTGTGGCCTTCAACGGACAATAACTCACGATTCTTCATAACTGTACTCACAAAAATACTTTCTGTGAATTTTTAGTTGTCTATTATCTACATAACTCTTATTATTTTTAAAATGCAGTGCGTCTGCAAAGTCTCTCCACAGCGGCGAGCTCCACCTGTCTAACCTTGCGGGGCGCGTAAGGCTGGGAGCGCATTCATGTCGCTGTATTGTCTAAGGACCGGAATTAACCGCTAGTGGCTGCAGTTACGATTTTAGATGCGATTGAACATTATTACAGTTAAAAATCAAATTAATATATTAATTACAATTTAATAAACTGTACTCGCCAATATCACAGCAGGTAAGGGAAATGTTTTCGCCTTTCTTGAGGGCATAGTACATAACGTTTACATTTATTTGATAACACCTTTACCAATGTTTCAATTGTAACCGAATTCCGATACTCAATTATCGATGTCTTCAGTGCATCTATTGTCTTTCGGTTTTTTTTTATACTTAAATATTTTAGCCGCACGCCAAAGGAAATAGTTAGGTGGAGACATATCCGGTGAGTGCAGGGACCAGGGACCGTTGGTAATTACTCTGCCTCCAAACATTTCATCTAAAAATCGTTGGGACTAGTGTGCCGTATGGGCAGTAGCTTTGTCTTCTTGGAAAAGTGGGTGATTGACCTCATTTTCCTTAAGCAGGACATAAATGGATAAATTTTCTTGGAACAAGAGACTTCTGAAGTGACGGTAGTGTCAAAGAAGACTGACCCTATAATCGCTCTCGCAATATGGCAACCCATCTAAAACACCATGCCGGCTAACAAATCGCTGAAACCACTCACAATACGCTATTCATTTCACAGGATGCACACAATGTAATGTTTACACAGCAGTAATTTTATATAGACCCATCAAAGTTCCTTCGTTACGGCGTTATGTGATTTAGTACGAGAGACATTAGCTTCTTGGAATAATCTCCTCTCTTATTTTGTTAGTCTCCGCAACATGATTTCTGCAAAGATTTCAAGCTTCCGTTTTGTTAAAATTGTTGGTCTACCAGTTCGAGTAGCAACATGAACTGATTCTGTTGCTTGGAATTTCCGAATTAAATCGTTTTACAGCGTCAGGACGTGGACACCTCGAAGCAGGAAAAGGAATCTAAATTGCCACCTCATATGCTCCGTGAAGTTCCCTCCTGCACGGAAACTCTCTTCCACTAAAAATTTTCTCTCTGCAATAGTAAGGGTTCTACTACATTCAGCTTGCACAAGAAATAGACAATAACAGAACTGTAAGAGCTGCAGTGCACACGCAACAATCCTACCTACCTACCCACCCACCCACTGCCGGTCCACAGAACGCGTGCAGGCGAGATTTGTCAACCTTACGCACCCAGAAAGGAGACGCACGTGAGGCCCGCTGCTGCAGAGAGATTTTGAAGTCGCACGGCATTTGTTGCATCAGTCTCAGCCAAGATTTGTCGCATATGATAATTTGTTTCGATCACTTAATGATCATCTTCAGAACAAAAAATTAACAATAATGAAACAAAAATAAGCAATTAAACAGTCTAGAGAGAAAATATTTAAAATTTAAAATTCTCAAACTTTTACCAGATTAATCACGAGTTGTGATATTCAAAGTTTCTTATAAAAGTATATAGTCATTAGAAGTAAAACAAGAAACAGTTTTCATAATTTTAATTTTGCGTTTTTGCAAACTGTGTTGTTTACTTAAAGAGTAAAGCTTTATTTTATTATATTTTTAGTTCTGAAGATGATCATTAAGTGATCATAACTAGCCATCATATGTGAAACGATGAATCTAAGAATGTTAAAAAAGTATTTTAAAAATTATACAGTTGCAGCATCTCTCATGACAATATGCCAACCATAATCACTTCTTATTATAAATATTTATTTTACATGTGCCCAGGTTATTACTGACTATAAGCCCACTCTATCAACCTCTTCCATTTTTTTCTGTCAAATGCATTGTTTGTCCACTTGATGCTCATGGTCATTCTAACTACACTAGTGCCAATTAAAATTACTACACCACAAAGATGACGTGCTACAGACGCGAAATTTTACCGACAGGAAGAATTAGCTTTTAAGAGCATTCACATAAGGTTGGCGCCATTGTCGACACCTACAACTTGCTGACATGAAGAAAGCTTCCAACCGATTTCTCATACACAAACAGCAGTTGATCGGCGTTGCCTGGTGAAACGTTGTGATGCCTCGTGTACGGTGGACAAATGCGTACCATCACGTTTCCGACTTTGATAAAGGTCCGATGGTAGCCCATCGCGATTGCCGTTTATCGTATCGCGACATTGCTGCTCGCGTTTTTCGAGATCCAATGACTGTTAGCAGAATATGGAATCGGTGGGTTCAGAAGGGTAATACGGAACGCCGTGCTGGATCCCAACGGCCTCGTATCACTAGCAGTCGAGATCATAGGCATCTTATCCTCACGGCTGTAACGAATCGTGCAGCCACGTCTCGATCCCTGTGTCAACAGAAGGGGACATTTGCTAGACAACAACCATCTGCACGAACAGTTCGACGACGTTTGCAGCAACATGATCTATGAGCTCGGAGATCATGGCTGCAGTTACCCTTGAGGCTGCATCACAGACAGGATCGCCTGCGATGGTATACTCAACACCGAACCTGGGTGCACGAATGGCAAAACGTCATGTTTTCGGATGAATCCAGGTTCTGTTTACAGCATCATGATGGTCGCATCCGTGTTTGGCGACATCGCAGTGAACGCACATTGGAAGCGTGTATTCGTCATCGCCATACTGGCGCACCACCCGGCGTGATGGTATGACGTGCTATTGGCTACACGTGTCGGTCACCTCTTGTTCGCATTGACGGCACTTTGAACAGTGGACGTTACATTTCAGATGTGTTACGACCCGTGACTCTACTCTTCATTCGATCCCTGCGAAACCCTACATTTCAGCAGGATAATGCACGACCGCATGTTGCAGGCCCTGTACGGGTCTTCCTGGATACAGATATAGCTCGGCTGCTGCCCCGGCCAGCACATTCTCGAGATGACTCACGAATTGAAAGCGTGTGGTCAACGGTAGCCGAGCGACTGTCTCGTCACAGTACGCCAGCCTCGTGATGAAGCTGCATGGGCAACTGTACCTGTACACGCCATCCAGGCTCTGTTTGACTCAATGGGTAGGCGTATCAAGGCCGTTACTACGGACAGAGGTGGTTGTTCTGGGTAGTGATTTCTCAGGATCTATGCACCGAAACTGTGTGAAAGAGTAATCACATGTCAGTTCTAGTGTAATATATTTGTTCAATGCATACCCGTTTATCATCTGCATTTCTTCTTGGTGTAGCAATTTTAATGGCCAGTAGTGTACATTCTCCTGGATATTATGTCGCCACCTAATTATGGATGTTTCCCTTCTTCTCTTTCCATCTATTACGCTGCAGAATGCTATCTAGGTATTCTACTCTCCGTTGTACTTGGTGTATGGCCTCTATAGTTCAACATTGTCTTCCTTAGCACTTCAACAATTTTACGTCTTCCTGCATCAGTAACCTCCCCATCGTCCACGTACTGCTCCCCGCGGTGTGCACACTTCATTGAACCAAACACATGTAGGTTGGAAGGTGAGAGATGCAGATTGATGGATGGATGATGAGGAACAGTCCAGCAAGTTTTGTGAGCTTCTCTCGGGTGCGTAGACATGCGTAAGGCCTTCAGTTATCACGAATAAGAAGTTCGTTTGCATGCGTCTATCATCTCGAATGGTCAGCCGGTTCGCGGGGGTTCGGACAGATTTGCACGACATTTTTGAGATGATGACAAATGCCTCGCCCAACGACTCACAGAGCTTTTGTTGACTTCCAGGTCTATGTATCTTTGTAGACAGTCTTTAACCTGCTGTGAAGATCTGCGATGCTCTGATTTTCCTGCAAAAGTAACTCAATCACAGCTCTCTGGTTGGAACGAACCTCCGTTACAGACGCCATTTTGAAGGCTACGTATGGCACTGCTACCTATCGGAACTTCATGAAACTACAGGCGCTGAAGCCGGAATTTCCAGAACAAATTCCACACTGTAACCGAAATTGTTCGAGAGAAAAAAATAGAGGTTTGACTATGTAGATTTTCCCGGAGTAATAAGTCTTGAAAGTCTCTTCGGGTTTGCTGCCGGATCCTAAATTTTAGAATCCGGCAGCAAACCCGAAAAAGTTTCAAAAAATAAAGGTGCTGCATTAGTAACTGAACTCCCTGCGTTACAATCCGCAATTAGCGAAATGCTTTAGAGGAAGACGGTGAGCCTTTGCAGAGATTTCGCCTCGGCCCTCCTGCAGTGCGAGTTCGTCGTCCTGCTGCGTGGGAGCAGTGTCTGTCGCTGGAGAGGTCGTAACACTCTTGAGGAGGTAATACTTGAGAGACTGTTAGGCCAGGCAGGGGCTGGGCACACACTCGAGCCTGGCGGCAGAGGCTGGCAGCCGGGCGAGCTGATACGATATTCATGAAACACCGGCGCGGCGCCCGTTTTATGAACAGTCCGCCGGAAATATTCCTAGCCGAGAAGTACCAGTAGACGCGCGAGTCACACTTAGTAGGAGCATGTGCCTTATGGACAGAATACGTACGAAATATTGTGAGACGCGCTAACGGCAACAAGCCTGTTGTTCTAATGTTAAATCTGTAACTTCTGAGTACGGTGATGCTCATAAATTAAGGATTCTTCGACATCCATCAGAAAACTGTACATGCTGACGACACTGTTCCAACTGCATTGTACAACTCTGAACATATCTCACAGCAGCAGCAGTAAAGAAATTTTCAATAAATAAAATATACTACCAACCGGTTGCGTAAGTTTATTGTGAAAACATTGACCATGATTCAGTATCATTAAGGATACCTTCTTCATAATGAAAGTCACTAATAATACCTTAAACACATTATATTTCTTATTTTTCTTTATTGTTATTTCATCACATTCGCAAAATTTGAGCGGGGGGTAGGCTGTCAGTGGATACAATTTGCTGCTCTTCAGCCACAGGAGATCAAAATTTTTAAAACCTTAATAAAAAATGCAAGTGGTGGTTCACAAAAATAAAGTCTCTGCACAATGAAGGGACAGATCGTCAGTAGCATAAATTAAAATATAAAAGTTTGATTCAGTGATTAATTAAAAAGAGATAAGGTGAACGGAAAATGAGCGTCGCATACGATTATATAAAAACTGATAGACAGTTGCATAAAGTAAAACGAAAAGACTCATGTGTTGATTGAATAAAACAGATACATAGATGAGTGAAGAGTTAAGAGGATTCAGACTACCAGGGAATGTATCCTTTACAGGTAGTGTGGTGGATGTGGTTTATATGGGTGGATGTTTGGTGGAGGCACGGGGGAAAGTGGAGAGGGATGCGATTCCCAACAAAAACTTAGGAAGTAGCAGAGGTTCGGAGGAAAAGGGAGCCCTAACAAGGAGTGGGTGCTAGGGTTCTAGATCTGATACGATGGGTATATATCAGGGTGGATTTCATGATCAGTTAAGGGAAGGCGATTAATCGTAAGGAGAGGATGTGGAGGGTGTGGCGATGTAGAGATGGGGAAATATGGTCGTAGAAGCGAGGCAGAGTACCTGGGCGGACTAGAGATTTGATAGTACCGTGTATACGGTTAACGTAGGATATTCGCAAGTATTCAAGATGGGAGAGTAGGCTGGGAAATTTGTAAGTTGGTACAGGATGCAGATGGGGGAGCATAAGCAGATCTTAAAGGCTAGGCGGAGTGCTTGGCGTTCGAGGATTGTAAGGACGTGATCAAAGGATGGAGGAAGAGAAATCACATTGGAGTCAAATTGGCATAGGAGAGGATGGGTCGGATTAGGGATTTATAGGTGTGGAGGATTGTGGAAGGATGCAACACCATGTTCGGCCAGTTACCAGTTTTAGTAATTCTAATCTGTTGTGGGCCTTCTATTGAATGGTTAGTAGATGTAGCTTCCATGTCAATGAGCAATCAAGTGTCAGTCTGACGTATTTTAGTGTGTTAATTAACTGGATACGACGGTCGCAAATGGGAAGGTAAAAGCAGTGAGGGCGGAAGCTGCGGAAGGTTTGGCCTATAACTATGACGTGGATTTTGGTAGAAGTGATTTTGAGGAGACACTGGTTGCACCAGGAGGCGAACAGATGAAGCTGGAGGGATCGTTGGGATGTCTGGTGGGTAGATAGACAGCGAGGAAGATGGTGTCGATCTGCGTACTGGAGGAGGTGAACAAGAGGTATCGGCAGTGTAGAGGAGGTACAGGAAAGACGAGAGGACAGAATCCTGGGGCATACCGGCAGTGTGATGGAAGATAAGGGTGTTGGTGTTGCTGACGGTGACGTATGATCGGAGGTTACAGAGAAAGAAGGAGGTGAGGAGGACATAATTTGTGGTTAGCACTTAGGTCTGGAGCTTAAAGAAGAGTCAAAAATTTATAAATTACTAATATGTAGGGAGACAAAAATGGCGGATTTGGGGTGTTACAGCAGTTAGTCAACGAAGCAAGAATTGGGACGGAAGCCACATTGATGGACAGGAATGAGTAGGTGTTGTTGTAGGTATTTATGAATACGTCGGGATACGATAAACTCAAAGACCTTGTTAATTACGGAGGTGAGGCTGACAGGGTGGTAAGAGGAGGTGTCAGTGGTAGGTTTATGACGTTTGAGGAAGAGGAGAAATGAAAGGTTTTCCACGGCTCAGACTAGGACTGTATTGTAAAGGGTGGTTAGGATTTGCAGGAAGGAGAGGGGGCATTCTTTCACGTGTCTGTACGTGATGCAGTCGTGCCCTGGAGCCGTGTTGCTTTTGCGATGCAGTATCTGCTGAATGCCTTGTGTGTTGTTGTTGTGGTCTTCAGTCCTGAGACTGGTTTGATGCAGCTCTCCACGCTACTCTATCCTGTGCAAGCTTCTTCGTCTCCCAGTACCTACTGCAACCTACATCCTTATGAATCTGCTTAGTGTATTCATCTCTTGGTCTCCCTCTACGATTTTTACCGTCCACGCTGCCCTCCAACACTAAATTGGTGATGACTTGATGCCTCAGAACATGTCCTACCAACCGATCCCTTCTTCTGGTCAAGTTGTGACACAAACTTCTCTTCTCCCCAATCCTATTCAATACTTCCTCATTAGTTCAGCATTCTTCTGTAGCACCACATTTCGAAAGCTTCTATTCTCTTCTTGTCCAAACTATTGATCGTCCTCGTTTCCCTTCCATTCATGGCTACACTCCATACAAATACTTTCAGGAAAGACTTCCTGACACTTAAACCTATACTCGATGTTAACAAATTTCTCTTCTTCAGAAACGCTTTCCTTGCCATTGCCAGTCTACATTTTATATCCTCTCTACTTCGACCATCATCAGTTATTGTGCTCCACAAATAGCAAAATTCCTTTACTACTTTAAGTGTCTCATTTCCTAATCTAATTCCCTCAGCATCACCCGACTTAATTCGACTACATTCCATTACCCTCGTTTTGCTTTTGTTGATGTGCATCTTATATACTCCTCTCAAGACACTGCCCATTCCATTCAACTGCTCTTCCAAGTCCTTTGCTGTCTCTGACAGAATTACAATGTTATCGGCGAACCTCAAAGTTTTTACTCCTTCTCTATGGATTTTAATACCTACTCCGAATTTTTCTTTTGTTTCCTTTACTGCTTGCTCAATATACAGATTGAAAAACATCGGGGAGAGGCTACAACCCTGTCTTACTCCCTTCCCAACCACTGCTACCCTTTCATTTCCCTCGACTCTTATAACTGCCATCTGGTTTCTGTACAATTTGTAAGTAGCCTTTCGCTCCCTGTATTTTACCCCTGCCACCTTTAGAATTTGAAAGAGAGTATTCCAATCAATAGTGTCAAAATCTTTCTCTAAGTCTACAAATGCTAGAAACGTAGGCTTGCCTTTCCTTAATCTTTCTTCTAAGATAAGTCGTAGGGCCAGTATTGCCTCACGTGTTCCAATATTTCTACGGAATCCAAACTGATCTTCCCCGAGGTCGGCTTCTACTAGTTTTTCCGTTCGTCTGTAAAGAATTCGTGTTAGTATTTTCAGCTGTGGCTTATTAAACTGATTGTTCGGTAATTTTCACATCTGTCAACACCTGCTTTCTTTGGCGTTGGAATTGTTACATTCTTCTTGAAGTCTGAAGACATTTCGCCTGTTTCATACATCTTGCTCACCAGATGGTAGAGTTTTGTCAGGACTGGCTCTCCCAAGGCCATCAGTAGTTCCAGTGGAATGTTGTCTACTCCGGAGGCTTTGTTTCGACTTAGGTCTTTCAGTGCTCTGTCAAACTCTTCACGCAGTATCGTATCTCCCATTTCATCTTCATCTACATCCTCTTCCATTTCCATAATATTGTCCCCAAGTGCATCGCCCTTGTATAGACCCTCTATATACTCCTTCCACCTTTCTGCTTTCCCTTCCTTGCCTAGAACTGGGCTTCCATCTGAGCTCTTGATATTCATACATGTGGTTCTCTTTTCTCCAAAGCTCTCTTTAATTTTCCTATAGGCAGTATAGCTTACCCCTAGTGAGATAAGCTTCTACATTCTTACATTTCTCCTCTAGCCATCCCTGCTTAGCCATTTTGCATTTCCTGTCGATCTCATTTTTGAGACGTCTGTATTCCTTTTTGCCTGCTTCATTTACTGCATTTTTATATTTTGTCCTTTCATCAATTAAATTCACTACTTCTTCTGTTACCCAAGGATTTCTACTAGCCCTCGTCTTTTTACCTACTTGATCCTCTGCTGCCTTCACTACTTCATCCCTCAAAGCTACCCATTCTTCTTCTACTGTATTTCTTTCCGCCATTCCTGTCAATTGTTCCCTTATGCTCTCCCTGAAACTCTGTACAACCTCTGGTTCTTTCAGTTTATCCAGGTCCCATCTCCTTAAATTCCCACCTTTTTGAAGTTTCTTCAGTTTTAATCTACAGTTCATAACCAATAGATTGTAGTCAGAGTCCACATCTGCCCCTGGAAATGTCTTACAATTTAAAACCTGGTTCCTAAATCTCTGTCTTACCCTTATATAATCTATCTGATACCTTTTAGTATCTTCAGGGTTCTTCCATGTATACAACCTTCTTTCATGATTCTTAAACCAAGTGTTAGCTATGATTAAGTTGTGCTCCGTGCAAAATTCTACTAGGCGTCTTCCTCTTTCATTCCTTAGCCCCAATCCATATCCACCTACTACATTTCCTTCTCTCCCTTTTCCTACACTCGAATTCCAGTCACCCATGACTATTAAATTTTCATCTACCTTCACTATCTGAATAGTTTCTTTTATTTCATCATACATTTCTTCAATTTCTTCGTCATCTGCAGAGCTACTTGGCATATAAACGTGTACTACTGTAGTGGGTGTGGGCTTCGTCTCTTTCTTGGCCACAATAATGCGTTCACTATGCTGTTTGTAGTAGCTTACCCGCATTCATATTTTCCTATTCATTATTAAACCTACTGTATTTATAACCCTGTAGTCACCTGACCAGAAGTCTTGTTCCTCTTGCCACCGAACTTCACTAATTCCCACTATATCTAACTTTAACCTATCCATTTCCCTTTTTAAGTTTTCTAACCTACCTGCCCGACTAAGGGATCTGACATTCCACGTTCCGATCCGTAGAACGCCAGTTTTCTTTCTCCTGATAACGACATCCTCTTGAGTAGTCCCCGCCCGGAGATCCGAATGGGAGATTATTTTACCTCCGGAATATTTTACCCAAGAGGACTCCATCAACATTTAATCATACAGTAAAGCTGCATGCCCTCGGGAAAAATTACGGCCGTAGTTTCCCCTTGCTTTCAGCCGTTCGCAGTACCAGCACAGCAAGGCCGTTTTGGTTAGTGTTGCAAGGCCATATCAGTCAATCATCCAGACTGTTGCCCCTGCAACTAATGAAAAGGCTGATGCCCCTCTTCAGGAACCACACGTTTGTCTGGCCTCTCAACAGATACACCTCCGTTATGGTTGCACCTACGGTACGGCTACCTGTATCGCTGAGGCACGCAAGCCTCCCCACCAACGGCAAGGTCCATGGTTCATGGGGGGCGGGGGGGGGGGGAGGAATTCCTTGTGTTGTTATTGGAATATTGAGTTATGGTGTGGGGTTTTGTCGAGGTGCTGGAATAAACATGTCATAAAATAAATGTTTAAATACTTTACAACACTGAAATGGAGCACATGAAACAAAATTGGTACTCACTTAAAGTACACGACGTTAAAATTGTGAACGTAGATCATGAACTAAGAACCCCGTCAAACAGCATAATATATGGAATATAGTCCTCCATAGAAACAGCAAAAATGTTACACAGCACAGCTTCTTATACGAGCAGCCACTAGACTAAACGTGTGGCAACAAGACAATTTTACATAGAAGAAAGTGTGAGAACTTGATGACTTGGAAGAACTTGAGATCTTTAGACATGTGGCCAGTGACGACGGCTTCATCTTAAACGAACAGCTACACTTCAGAAACAGAAGCTTATGTATCTCCTTTAAGCCATTTTACTGAATTATGTGATGCTTTGGCTCATTTTTCCACTCACTTCCATTTCAGAAACGTTGTTCTTCCTTTCCTTCGTGGACTCTATACTTCTTTACAGATAGCACAGCAGACAGCACTGTATACGACATCCTGTATTCTGGATCTTATGTAAAGTATAGTGCCCCCATGTCTTGCATATTGTAACATCTTCACAAAATATTTCTACAGTAATTGATTATTCTCAGCACATATTTGTAATGAAACATTCACTTTATGCTGCATGTTGTAGTAGCCAATTTTATAAAAATTGTTTTACTCCTTTTAGATGTTTAACACATCCTCTCTTATACTACAAGCAATTTACTGTATTTTAAACATTTAAATATGTCTCATACTGATGTACTGATGTAACAGTTACTTATTTGACACAGCTGAGCGTGTATTATTCTACTGGCGCTCAGTAAGTGGCGCGCTCTACACCACGTTTATCTGGCATCGCAATTAATCGTCACACGTTCAGTCCGATGTCTGCTCTTATAATAAGCTGTACCTGTGTAACAATTTTTTCTGTTTGCAAGGAGGATTTCATTCCATATTTTCTGCTGTTTCTTAGCTCATTATTTACGTTTACAATTCTAACGTCATATAATTTATGTAAGTACCAGTTTTACTCTATGTACTCTATTTCCGTGTTGTAATGTATTAAGTAATTTAGACGATTATACTATAATGCGTTTACACGTTATAGGTAACTTTCCTAATGAAGAAGATACCCTTAGTGGTATTAAAACCAGTTGGCCACACACTTTATTGAATATACTGCTGTATTAAAACTCTTTAAATTAGATTTTTGCTTACTGCACAAGTACAGGGTGTTCCAGGTAATTGTACTACCGTGATCAATCTAGCGATCCGGTGAAATATGGAGGAGCTCCGTCATGCTGAAAGCAGATTGCAGTCCGCGCGGCCAGAGAAACGTCTTCAATATGTCTGACAAACACATTTTCCAAAATATGGAAGTAATTATATCTCGTTATTTGCTCTCTTAAAGTGGCTCCCTACGGGTCCTAGATTCTCTTATCTTATGTTCATGCTCCTTACGCGAAATGAACATCGGCGGCAATAGAACCCCTCTGCAGTCAGCTACAAATGCCAGTTCCCCAAATTTTCTCAACAGCGCCCCTCGAAACGAATGTCGCATTCTCACTTGAGTTTCCGAAGCATCTACGTCACACTTGCGTGTTGTTCGAACCTATCGGTAACAAATCTAGCAGTCCGCCTCTGAATTGCTTCGATGTTTTCCGGTTCTGTCACACTTCCATATGGTACTCCTGACGATATTCATGTCTCTGATGAATACTCGCTGCCGAGGACAACTTACTGCGTCCTGTTACATAAGAAGTCTTAAGGCCACTCACACATCTAGGAACCTATTCTGCATGCTCGTACCTTCGTTAACAGTTTTCAGTGGCATCGTTGACTTCGCCTGTTCTCCTTCACACATAGATCGCGGATACCACGTGAGAAAGATGGTAATTGAGCTTATCACGATCGATGCTTTCTAAAACCGTGCTGATTTGCGCACAGAAGATTTTTTCGTCTCAAAGTAATTTATTATGTTCTAACTGAGAATGTGCTGAAGAACTCAGCAACAAGCAAATGTTGAGGATATCGGTCTGTAATTTTGCGTGTCATTTCTTTTACGCTCCGTGTGTAGGGTAGTCACCTGCACTTTTCTTCAGTCACTTGGGACTTTGCGCTGGGCGAGAGATTCGCGATAAATGCAAGCTAGGTAAGGATACATTGTCGTAGAGCACTCTCCGTAAAGTCAAATCGGGATTCTATCCGGAGCGGGCGATTTAATTGTTTTCGACTCTTACAGTTGCTTTTTTGCGTCAGAGATGCCTATTGCTATGGCCTCCAAAAGGGAGTCTGTAGAAAACCACTGATAACATCTGTTAATACGCAATTGTAACTGAAATAAATAACCGAAATAATAATAACAGGCAAAAAAGAAATAAGTTAGGGATAATGAAATAGCTATTTTTATCCATAAGAAAAATATTCACTTACTTGTTATATTAAATAGTAAATATAATGTTTTCCTTATTTCAGCAGAATAGAAACTGCTTTTGTACGTGGTTGGCAAAGGATTCTGAAATGCACTGTGAAACCCATCTACTCTTTCATTAAACAAGGGCCTCCTTCGTCGATTCTGCGCCTCATACGGCAGTACCGGGAACAGCAGCCGTAGTGCAGTAGTTTGGGAACTCTGCCTCATCACCTTCCCCCTACCGGTCTCTGAACGGCTCGCCGCCTCCTGTACGGGTTGTAACCAGAGGGAGCCACTACTAGGAAACTGCATCTTAACTTGTCAATTAATTGCATCCGCTGACCAACTCCAGCATGAGTACGAAAGCTGAGGAGATGGGCGAGTACCTGCAGTACGACGTTGTCGCTTGTCTAGAGCGGTCGGCCCGCATGCGGACTTAAATCCGCTACAACGTGTGTGAACACATCCTAGAAGCGCAGACACGGATCATGGTCGACCTACAAACGCCGCATGTCTTGCGTTGTACAGTCTCCAAATAACCACACCTTTCACTGAAGCTTCTCTTTGTAGACCTATATGCAAGTTAAAATTCTTTCGAAGCCTCTATTTTTATTTAAGTAAAAATGTAGTCCTGTGAAATCGGATTAATGTTTTCGAGATAGTCTGTACATTTAGTCAGGAAGTGTCAAAATTGCAACTGTTCATAATGCGTAGGTACAAGAGCGTGCTGAAAAGTAGTGCCTCGAAATTTTTTTAAACAATAGAAATGTCATGAACATTCTACATCTTTATTCCTCGTGTCTACGTATTTATTTCTTAGTGTAGTCAGCCCCAACGAGAACTTCGTTGATACCGTCAGTGTAGAAGGTGTGGCTGTATTGACGGAGCCTCAATCTCACCTCTGCTTGCACCACTTCATCACTATTAAAGTGATATTCTCGAATGTGTTCTTTAAGTTTTGGAAACAGGTAAAAATCGGGTAGGGCCAAGTCTGGACTGTATGGAGGATGATCGGTGAAAGTGAACCCAAGGCGTCGGATTGTTGCAGTGCTGAAGCAGAGGATACTGCATGTGTGGACGAACTCTTCGAATTCGAAACTCGATTACAGCGCGCGTTTTCTCACGCTCTAACCTAGTTATGTTAACAGATCCCTCTAGAAGCAGAGGCCTGGAAATAAGTAGGTATGAAAAATAAGGATGTAGAATTTTAACAACGTATGTTTTATTTTCAACGCTTGAAGAGTTTTCGTATAAAAATGTAGAGGTATTAATTTTCAGCACGTCTCCGTGAAATGCCAGAGCATATAAATTAACTGTAGTGCGTGTAAGACAGAATGCATACGTATTTCAGGCCGCTGAAAGTACATCAAATGAAACGGAGCAAGTATAGCAAGATGTATATTACTGCATATAGTCATAACGTCGAAGTCTTTAATAATACTAGCAGCTGGCAACTGACCGGTCAAAAATATTAAAGACTATAGAGTATCAGCTACGACAAATAATTCTGGCACTCAGCACTAGACCGCTGACGAGGGTAGCGATGACAGCTGTCGATATCCAGTGCATATTATCATATTAACCCAGCTTGAAATACGATAAATTTTTATTGACAGATGTCGCCGTACAGGACTTCAGGAACAAACAAATCTACTGTGCCAGAAAAATATAAGGATATCCAATACGGAAAATGTAAAATGCCAAGCAAAATTTCACTTCTCCAAATTCTTAATAAAATGGAAATCACATATTTAACGGCTATATTATCTGTGTGGATTTTTTGTTTAGTATGCACTTGCAAGTAAAGTTCACACATTCCTTAGCGTGTGGAAATGTTATACTGTTAGTAGCAATGTGAAGCTATATCTCTCTCTGGGCGGTTGTATTATGCTTGAATAAATCTACTAGAGAACACATGTACTGCAGCTACTTTGATATTAGTAAAACCTAGAGCTGCATTCTACCAAAACTACAGTTCGATAGTTTTCGTACAGTACATAAATAACGTAGTAAACGGTAACATTAGTAGGAAAGAAACAAATATAAGATGTGAAGTGAAATCCGACAACTTCTTTGCGATTTTTTGTTTATTTTGCTGTTCGTTATGCACTTAATAGCATATAATTCTGTGTTGGTCTATTCTGTTCAAAATGGCTCTGAGCACTATGGGACTTAATATCGGAGGTCATTAGCCCCCAGAACTTAGAACTGCTTAAACCTAACTAATCTGAGGACATCACATACACCCATGCTCGAGGCAGGGGTCGAACCTGCGACCGTAGCGGTCGCGCGGTTCCAGACTGAAGCGCCTAGAACTCTCGACCACTCCGGCCCGCGGTCTACTGTATACTTTGTATTAATACAGAATATAAATTTCATGTTATAAGTAATAAAAATTGCCGCATAATTTCTGCGCTTTTGTGTAACCAAAGCAATCACTTTTGATGCACAAACATAAAAAATGCATATAATTATTAATTTTAGTTTGTGCTCAATAGAACGTTCTTCTTCATGACAAACACAATAGTTTCCTGTTAGTATTGATAAATGTGGAAGTTATGAAAAAACAGAAACATGTTTAATGTAAATTCGACGAAGTACTGAAGCGATGTTTGACATATTTTTGTTTAGTGTCTTTTTATTTTACTTTTTTTTTTTTGATAAATTCCATTTTCTAGCTTGATATCGCAAATCAGTGTTGCTTCCGTCGTTTTTATTACAACAATCGCTATTCTTACTTAATAGACAGGGAGATAACTACGTGGAACAAAACTGTTCCTTAGGTTATACGGCGCTTTATATATCTTCACTCAGTTGCTAGACGGTTCATCACTTCCGGTTTATAGGAGAATCTCGTAAGACACTGATCAAGAAACTAAAAGAAGCAGTCGTTATGAGGGAACGCCAGATAGTTATGTAACACACCGAATGTGCAGGCAACGTGGGAACTACATTAACTGACGAAATCCACTAGGAACAATACCGTAATCATAGTTTACGGCGGGCTACGGTAGTTGTACAACTCTGGGCGAAAGAGCGCTGGATCACAGTAACTACAGCCTGCTTGTACACAGTTACACAGTTAGGTGTACACAGTTTAGCGTGGGAGGGGGAGACGTCGGTTCGTCCCTGCTCGCAAGAACAAAATGGCTGCTGCAACAGCTGTTCACTTCCATCCCGGTTATATTCACATGCTCTGTGCTAATGTGTAGTACTTTGCTCCACATCATCTTTACAGCTTCATCTTTTAATTGCTCGCTTTCGCTGTTAGCTACTGAGAGTTTATTTCATAAATCAAAACGTAATTTCAGCGAAAGCCTGAGAGGTATATCTGGCCACACGACCTGAAAAATTTTTGTTATCCTCGAGGACGACAACCCCATTCACAGTTTTGATCTAAGCGTAATCGCTGAATTTAAATGAATGTACCAGTTGCGGGCATGAGTCGGTGTCATGTTGTGCTGCATGATAACGTTAAAGGTAAGGGTGAAACCCAGTACTGGTAGTATGCATAACAACTGCTGGCAAATGGTGTGTTTCGGAGGTGTGTACTAAGTTTATCTGTCGTGTGCAGGTTACTGTAACGGAAGCATCTGTATTGTATGATGGTGATAGATGGGAGCAGGTGAAACCTAGCCTGCTCCTCCCAAGTAACACAAAGTGGATCAACTACCTTAATGTCCACATTCAACAAAAGGATCACCATCAACACTAACAACATATTCCAAAGTCAGTATAAATATAAAGGACGGCCAGTGTGGCCGAGCGGTTCTAGGCGCTTCAATCAGGAACCACGTGACCGCTACGGTCGCAGGTTCGAATCCTACCTCGCGCATGGATGTGTGTGATGTCCTTAGGTGAGTTAGGTTTAAGTAGTTCTAAGTTCTAGGGGACTGATAACCTCAGATATTAAGTCCCATAGTGCTCAGAGCTATTTGAACCACTTTATAAAAATAAGGTTGGGCAATAAGAGTTCTGTACTGCTATTGGCTGACGGTGCCACGTCATTGAGGAATAGCGTCTGACTCAGGAACCGCGCTCGAACGAGAGGACCGCTCATTTATGCCATGTATTTGCGGTATGTTTAATTCCTAGGATGTTACTGCTACATTCTGTAACTGGTCCAGCTTTCAACAGCCAATGCTAATTTTCAGAAAACTGAATCCGCTATCGAATTGGAACAGGCAAAATAAGCGTAAAATATGGTCTTTTTCTGTCAATGTAAATGGTCTAAATGACCATGAAATTTTCCAAGTTGGTTGTGAGAAAAGTTTTAAAAAGTAAAAAAAGTAGATATAACGCTAATAGTCATTTAGTATTCATCACAAGTTCAAAACAACTTCAACTAATAGGTGGATATTGCCGGTTGCACTCACGAAATTATAAAAATGCCTTATTTGTAGAATGGATCTGAATTAGGTAATCTAACTAAACCATCCTTCAAGACACCTGGGAGGTAAATGAAACTGCTATTTATTCAAGGAAGCGAGGTTGACACTGCAGCTAGGGCATATCCGAATTTTTACCGAGAAAATTTGTATTTTTTCTGAGAAACGGCGCGGTAAGTAATCAACTTGTAAATGTCCTCTTCGACCCATCGATCCTCTTGACCCCTCTAACAAATTTTTCATTTGACTGACCCTAAAAATTTTTCACAATATTTGATTAATTTCACTGGACACAAGTGCATTTTTATCACTTACTTCATCGTTTAGACGTCGTTTTGTTGACGACAGCGGACTTCTAAGATCTTCATTCCGTGCCCTTAGTTTCAGGCACATGTTTTTAAGATTAACAATTACCCTCTGTAATGCCACTACAGAAAACTGTCCGAATCATTAAAAAAAACTTCATCTGTAAGTATGCTTTTGTCAGCACATTTCTACCGCGATGAAAGCTTTTCTGAAGTCTCCATGCTCCTCCTTTGGATCTCACGCTTGTTGAAATGTTTCTTCCGTTCTTCTGTTGTTCGTGGCGCGCTTTACTGCAATGTAAATTACACAATGGAAATGCATCATTCTTTGTCTCCGCGGTAGACTTAGCAGTTTCAAACGAAAGTATCTGGCATAATCAGCTTCTTTGAAATGACAAGAGCATATTCTAGAATCTGCAAATTCACAATGTCTTTTCTACAGCATTTCGACGGCAAAGTCTTTTGCATATTTTCATCGTGAAGGAAAGCTTGAAGCACTGCTTCATTTCCTCTAGTATAGCAATCGTGAGAAATACAGCCAACAACATCACAGCTCGGCCCTGCTTACACACACTCAAAACGCTTTCACTTGTAATTACTCGTTACACAAAAGTAGCTAAGAGAAAACGACAACATTCACGAAACCTCACAACCTCCAAAATACAAATATAAGTGCGATGTGTTCCTCTCTCACGTCATGTGCACAATGGCAGAAGCGCGTTTGCTTCTGCGCAGCGTTTACTGCGCTCCCGCCCCCATCTCCCAACCCCAATATATTGTTAGTGTGACATCCACAACTGTTACCTGTGTTATTTACAATTAATAAAATCCGCTGCAGTTGAAATTCTCATGTTCCTTTATTAGGACAAAGGCGTCAGGCTTCAATCTCATCTGCATGTGCTAGTGAATTGTGTACGACGAAACATACAAACCACATGGAAACATTGAGAAATTAGCACCTAAAAATGGGATTGGAAATGAAGTCGCATGCTTCTTGACAGAGGGTAGGGAAACAATGCGGGAGACCAGCACCGCCGTACTAGCAAGGTCCTAATAGAAGTGGTTTGCCGTTGCCTTCCTCCGACCGTAATGGAGATGAATGATGATGATGATGATGAAGTCGACGCAACAACACCCAGTCGTCTCAGGGCAGATGAAAATCCCTAACCGCGCCGGCAGTCGAACCCGTGACTCTGCGCTCGGAAAGCGAGAACGCTACCGTGAGACAGCGAGCTGCGGACGAAAATGGGATTAGTATGCTGAAACCCGAGTAGTATAAATGCTTCTATCCCTGGAAATTATAGATGCAGAGGATTTGAGTAATCTCGAACCGTCATCAGTCATCGTCAGTAAGACGCAACGAGAATTTCATCCACCATACTGGCACATTCCAGTGTCCAGTAAGTTTTTACCTCTCCTCCTCTTCCGGGATAATGCTGACAGTGAAAATTTCTCCCATGGCAAGTATTCGAATAAGCTACCTCCAAGGCGAGAGCAAATGCATAGATGGGGAATAGCGACCTTGGCTACTGCGGGGAACCTCAGAGAAAGGAAGGACACCACACTAGTGCATCGCAACGTTACAGTCTGACTACAACTACTTGTTATTTCTTGTCTGTTACGCGGCACTACGTTTTGCCACATCGGCTATCAGCTGTTGGGTGGCTAAGCAGGCCCATAACGAGGGTGTGGCGAGATAGGCCCCAGGTGAGGGCACAGACACGGAGGGGCCGAAAAACCCAACTATTAGAGGAAGCAACTGTAAACTCAACTGTTGTCACCGTATCATTTCGTCCAAGTACTGTCATAAAGAAACTACTGCTATCGAATAAATGTATGTTGCTAACATAGTTTAAGTGTCAACGGTGCGTATCATTCACACAACTTCCACCTGCACAACTCGATCACATTCAGCACTGGAGTTCTGGATGCTACTTTGTACGCTATTGTAGGACCTCAAATATCAGTGAGTGAGTGTTGAAGTGAACAAAAAATCTGACCAAAGACAAGACATTTGCCGATTTCTCCCGTCTGATGAATGGAGCGAGGCTGTTAGGTCTAGTGTGCTTCAAAGTATTTGATAAACGAATAAATGAAACGGAAGACATATCTAATATTATTACACTACATTCACCAACAGCTCCGATCTTACCGTAAAAAATGTGCAGTTGATTTTGTGTGCAAAATATAGCAGAGATACTGATACAGCGGACCTAGCCATGAAAAGCAGTTGTCAATTCCAGGTTAAAGAGCAGATGAAGAACTCTGACGCGGTTTCCCATGTGGATATTTTGAAGGTTTTTTCGAAGTATGGGTCAATAGATGATTGTCTAGAGATCGAAACAGCACTGACTGTATTTATGAAATGTCAGTTACTTGCGATCACATAACCAATCAGATCGAGCCTGGACGTGAGTGGATTGTCAAAATCTTGTCGATAACATACGACAGAACTGCTAGACTGGACTTCAGTGCCATGATCAATGAGTTTGCTTCTCTCAAATCAAGGAAATGTAAACTAACATTATAATAACAACAAAATTTCACGAACAGGAAAATTAATTACAGTTCTCTCTCCTCTTATTTTTAAGCAGTAATCATAAAACTTCTAATTTATTAATTACAGTCATGGCGTTAATCTGCTGTAGGCAATATACGAGGGTTGTTAGGAAAGTAAGGAACGATTGGTTGCGAAATAGAAATCAGAGTGAAAATTAAATGTTTTCTTTGCACATTTAGCTACACCTTCCAGGTACTTCTCTATATTGTCGCCGCTCCGACTTAAACATCTGTTGGAGCGTTATACCCAATTTCTAACACCTTCATCAGAGAAGGCCGCCGCCTGTGCTTTCCGATAATTCTCTACGCTAGTCTATAGCGTGTAGCCTGGGCTCAAGTGTTGTCTTCGTATCCAGAGTTTCGTGTGAACAGAGATGATACTCAGAACGAGCCAATTAGGGTTGTGGTTGATAGAACACTTCCCGTCGAAAGGCTGCAGAAGCGTCTTCACTACCCCTGCAGAGTGCGGCTGAGAATTGCCATGTAGAAGCAAGTGCGTGGCAGTGGTGTTAGGTGGGCTGCACTCATTAAGGCGAAGTCTCTCAACAGGCCCTCCTACTTGGCGGGAGACATTGTTGTTCTAGGCACATTTACTCGCTCACAGAGCGCTCACAACTGAAAAGAGCGTCTTGATGCGATCGACGGGCATACTAGGGACACTGTCCAAAACGTCTGTGAAAAGCCTCGTCGGATTTTCACTGTCGTTTCCATTTCGCGACCGATCGTTCCTCACTTTCCGAATAGCCCTGGTATGATATGGATATAGTTCATTAAGTATATTTTGTTTAACAACTCGACATTTTTGTTAAATCTCAACATGGTACAAAATTATTAAATTTGCTAAATCTGTGTAGGAAAAGTTGCGGAGCGTTAGTTTTGGCTTTTTTGGCTGCGTGGGGAGGAGGTAGGGGGGGGGGGAGTAGAGGGGGAAGTAGCAGCTTTGGCAGTTCTGGCAGGGGCTTATGGTGACGTCGTTACCGCTATGTGGATAAGGGCTCTTCGCATACAGTGGGTCATTTCAAAGTCCTGTTAGGCGCCTTCCACTCAGGACACCGTCCATCTGAATGCAATGGGCGGCTTCCTTCTCCCAGGGCAAAGCTTCGGCGCACACAGAACAGGATGAGGTATCGAATATACTGCTTCCCCGTACTTACACCTCCCGTGGAGATCACGAATGTAAAATTAGAGAGATTCGAGCGCGCACGGAGGCTTTCAGACAGTAGTTCTTCCCGCGAACCATACGTGACTGGAACAGAAAAGGGAGGTAATGACAGTGGCACGTAAAGTGCCCTCCGCCACACACCGTTGGGTGGCTTACGGAGTATGAATGTAGATGTAGATGTAGACAGACCATATCTTACACATTGTAGCTCAGGTGGGACACAGAAGCTGAACTATCGCCTATCGGTTAGCTGTTTGTATAACTACTCACAAGATGTTTCCCGTACAGGTAGGAGTGCACTAGGCTGAATCCTTGCATCCGTGGGAGCTCCTCTTTCCCGCACGACGTCTTCATCCTGCGGGTTGCCGCTCATTACAACCACAGGCGCTCATCCTAAGATGGCAGTTCAGCGTCTCGCCACGCACCAGCTACGGTGAGGTTCTTACCAGGGACTATATTGTATCCGCGGGTGACGTATTCCTCAAGAGTGTCCGGCTATTCTCCGCCTCGGCATATTTATGCCTTGGCGCAAGACCTAGCAGCCAGCTGCAGTCACACTTTCGTTCCATCCTACTTGCGCTCGTCATCAACAGCACCCCATATGTTGTAGCTACAACTAACTCTGCAAAATGTCACATAGCACCAGTACATCACGATATCGTCATGACCCAGCGCTGCAGAGTAGTCTTACATCAATTAGTGTGTCACGACATCGTCATCACCCAGGTCACAACAGACTTTTGGCTTCACCACATTCACATTGCTCAAGCACTATCACTTCTGCTACTATTGTTCATGTGGTACTTTAGTTTTCTCTTGTGAGAATACAATAAACGTACATTGTCAAACTAACTGTTGAAACTACAGTTACCTGCGAGCAGTAGAACCTACCTAACGACACTTGTTATTATGAGGAAACATGTTCCGGTGAAACCACAAACGCCGCCACGAAGATGAAGAACACAATAGAAGAGAAGGCTGTGAGACGACGTCAGCCGCAGCGCACTGACTAGTACCACACTACGACAGGAGCGGCCTCTACAAGAAGAGAATATAAGCCCCGCTCCTGCCAGCCTCGGCCGCACAGTACGAGATCCGCACAGTACAAGACCGGCACTCCGACAGAAGTTAATATTTATCCATATCCATTGCTTACATTGACATTACATACAGTATAGTGAAGGACTCTGACTTATTTGCATGTCACCCATCGCTTGCGACACCGTTGTAAATTCGAAGTTAAGTATTGTCAATCTTCTTTATTGTAACAAAAACTATCAATGTGATTTGCTTGAATTGTTGTATAGCATTCGGAGAACGCAGCATCCTTTAGGCACCCTATACGAGAAGAGTGGGCAGATCTCACAAAACTCGAAAAATGGAAAGGGATTTGTGTCGCCGAGCAAGTAGTTCAATTTAGATTTAAAAAATGGTTCAAATGGCTCTGAGCACTATGGGACTTAACATCTATGGTCATCAGTCCCCTAGAACTTAGAACTACTTAAACCTAACTGACCTAAGGACATCACACAACACCCAGTAATCACGAAGTAGAGAAAATCTCTAACCCCGAATTTAGATTTGTTCTCCATTACCTCTACGACAGATCTTGAGTAGATCATGAGAAATTTTCAACTTCTATCACATGTCGTTGACGTTATTTGACGAAATCTGTGCAATTTTAAGTTTTCTTCCTATTCATTTATACTGGATAGAGTACTAAAAACCGTCGAGACGCATGATATCTTACACTGAAGCGTCAAAGAAACTAGTATAGGCGTGCGTATTCAAATACAGAGACAATTAAACAACCAGAAGACGGCGCTGCGGTTGACAACGCCTATATAAGACATCAACTGTCTGGTGCAGTTATTACATCCATTACTGCTGCCACAATGGCAGCTTGTCAGTACTTAAGTCGTCGTGCTATAGGCCGCGATCGAGCAATGGGACGCAATATCTCCGAGGTAGAGATGAAGTGGCGATTTTCCCGCACGAGCATTTCACGAGAATACCGAGAGTATCAGGAATCCGATAAAACGTCAAATCTTCGCGGCCGGCAATAGATCCTGCAACAGGGCACCCAACGTTGACTGAAGAGAATCGTTCAGAGTGACAGAAGTGCAACCCTTCCGAAAATTGCTGCAGATTTCATTGCTGGGCCATCAACAAGTGTCAGCGTGCGAGCCATTAAATCCATTCAAGGAAACATCACCGATATAAGTTTCGGAGTCAGAGGCCCATTCCACGATACAATGCTTTACGCCTCGCCTAGGTCCTTCAGCACCGACATTGGACTGTTGATGACAGGAAACACGTTACCAGGTCGGACGAATCTCGTTTTAAATTGTATCGAGCGGATGGACATGTATGGGTATGGGGACACCCTCATGAATCCATGGACCCTGCGTGTCAGCAGGGGACACATCAAGCTGGTGCAAGCTCTCTAATAGTGTGGGGTGTGTGCAGTTGGAGTGATATGGGACTCCTGATGTAGGTGGAAAGTTATGGCGGGCTGCCACACCCTCAAGATCGAAATAGGACACTATAAAAGGAAGAATGAATAAAAAGGATGAACTTATAACTGAACGAAAGCTTGTTAACCCACTGTAGCTGTACCTATTGAAGTCTTTGTAGACTCGCGACTACGCATCTTCTGCTACAACTCTGTACAAAAATTACCAACACTATTATAACAAATGGTTCAAATGGCTCTGAGCACTATGGGACTTAACATCTATGATCATCAGTCCCCTGGAATTTAGAACTACTTAAACCTAACTAACCTAAGGACATCACACAACACGCAGTCATCACGAGGCTGAGAAAGTCCCTGACCCCGCCGGGAATCGAACCTGGGAACCCGGGCGCGAGAAGCGAGAACGCTACCGCCAGACCACGAGCTGTGGACACTATTATAACACCACATAAATAATTACATAATCAGAATACATTGTGGACTGAATGATATTAAAAAATATATATATGAAATTGGACATGGACTGACTAGTGTACCAATCTGCCTAATGTTCAACGTAAAATGGTTGCATTATTAGCCGCTACAAAAGGGACTATTTTTGCCTATCGATTTTTATTCTATCCGGATGTGATACGGACTTACTTAAATGGCTGTTACTGTAGCTATTGTAGTTTACGATTGAAAAGATGTAATGATCAACGATGACTTACAGTATCCTCAGCAATTAAAATAACCATGATCACCTGTGATGTATGTCGTAGCGACAGGAATCCCTTTACGTTTAACATTAAGCTGACTGGTGCTCTCTTTAATACACATCTGATTTCACATCTTTTTTAAAAAAAATAGTCAATCCACAAATAATTCCAAATACGGAATTACTTGAAACTTCCTGCCAGATTAAAACTGTGTGCCGGGCCGAGACTCGAACTCGGGACCTTTGCGATATCATGCCCTTGTGTGGAAAAATACGCCCTATGTAATTACTTATTCGCTGTTATAAAAGAGTTGGCAATTGTTATACAGAGATGCACCAAAAGATGCAACTAAAAATGTTGCGAAACCGGTACTGCGAGTCTATAAGAAGTGCAGTAAATACGGCTATAGTCGATTAACGAGCTTTCATTCATCAGTATGTTTATTACCCATTTTAACATCTGGATTTTATTGCTTGAAAGTTCTGTAAGCTAAGTACGCACTAAATATCGTAGCTGCAACTCACTGAAGCGAATACAAAATAAATGTCTTTCTTGCAAAAACATAGAATATTTTATTAGAACTAGAACAAGATACTGGTAGTAATTACAACTAGAAAATCAACATAATCCTATATCAAGGGACGTTCTTTTTTTCTGTGATAGCTATGTAGTTACTGTATCCGTTAACAACGTACGAAAATCCATTTCTTCAAGGACATGCCCAAAAGACCTTTACTCGTCTGTATTCTATCAACACTGTACAGTGGCAAGAAACAATACAGGTGACAACCTGACAGTGTGTACCGAAACTGCACACAAAGGGTGACGAGCTATGACGCACATACACGGTTCTTTGCCTCTCGTGTGAAGACATTCTGCGCAAGGCGAGTTACGGCTATTGACTTGTCAAGCTATGCGACGGCTACAGTGGGTCGAACACAAAGCTCTGAATCTGTTGTGCGAAATTACGCATGTGGATCGATGTAATGGCAATCACTCAAGCAGTCTGCAACTGGATGCACATGGTCCGATGTGAAAGGGCCGTTGTACGTTTTCTCGTGAAGGTACCACTCGGGTTCACCCCGTCACTGAAGTTTAGCCTCACTCTCTCTCCGAAGAAGATGTATACCTGCCTTACAGCGTGAGGAGACAGCACTAGCAGACCACTGAAACCCACAAATCCCATTTGCGGCCGGCCGGGGTGGCCGAGCGGTTCTAGGTACTACAGTCTGGAACCGCGAGACCTCTACGGTCGCAGGTTCGAATCCTGCCTCGCGCATGGGTGTGTGTGATGTCCTTAGGTTAGTTAGGTGTAAGCAGTTCTACGTTCAAGGGGACTGATGACCCCAGAAGTTACGTCCCATAGTGCTCAGAGCCATTTGAACGATTTGAAGCCATTTGCGCTTGCGTTCTGAAAACATGCGATATCATGTCCTTGTGTGAAAACATACGGAAATGAAATTTTGCTTCAGTCAATAGCGAGGCAGAGTGTAAAGCAGACCTTTGTAAAACCTACAGGAGCTCGACAAAAAAAAGGAAACACGAAAGAACACAAAACATTAACATGCCTAAAACATTGTAGGAAATCCGTTTACATTCAAACCAGCTTCCAGTGGATGGACAAAAACAGATCCTGTACGGTCTTCAAGCCATTCTTCCGGCTAAATCTTGATAACGATGAAGGAGATACGAGGGGTGTTCGTAAGTAAGGAACGATCGGTCGCGAAATGGACAGTGAAAATCAAAACTGTTTTCTTTTTGCACATTTATCTACACCTTCCAGGTTCTTCTTCACATAGTCGCCGCTCCGACTTAGTCATTTGTAGGAGCGTTATACCAAATTTCCAACATTGTCATAGTAGGCAGCCGCCTGTGCTTTCTTATAATTCTCTACGCTGGTCAATAGCGCGAAACCTGCACACAAGTGTTGTCTTCGTATCAAAAATGGCTCTGAGCACTATGGGACTTAACAGCTATGGTCATCAGTCCCCTAGAACTTAGAGCTACTTAAACCTAACTAACCTAAGGACATCACACACATCCGTGCCCGAGGCAGGAGTCGAACCTGCGACTGTAGCAGTCGCGCGGTTCCGGATTGCGCGCCTAGAACCGCGAGACCACCGCGGCCGGCTGTCTTCGTATCCAGCGTTTCATGAGAACAGAGATGGTACTCTGGACAAACCAGTTAGGGCTGTGTTGTGGGTGATCGAACACTTTCCATCTGCAGGAGCGTCTTCACTGCCCCTACAGAGTGCGGCTGAGAGTTGTCATGAAGAAGGAAGTGCGTGGCAGTTGTGTTAGGTGGGCTGCATTCGTTAAGGCGAAGCCTCGCAGTGGCCCCTCCTACTTGGTGGGAGACAATGTTGTTGAAGCACGTTTACTTGCTCACAGTGCGCTCACATCTGAAAAGAGCGTCTTGATGTGATCGACGGGCATACTAGAGACACTGCCCAAAACGTCTGTGAAAAGCCCTGTCAGATTTTCACAGTGGTTTCCATTTCGTGACCAATTGTTCCTTACTTTCCAAATATCCTTCGTAGATAAGGATTACCTCCGCTTGTCTCCCACGTAGACCACGAAGACTTAATAATATTGAGATCTGGTGACCCTGGTGGCAAGGAAAGATGCGGCAATTCGTCCTCATGCTGGAGGATGCGAGCTATGTGAAAAGGACCCTGTCATCCTGGAACATAGCATCACGATTGGGGAACAAAGAATGTACCATAGGTTGCACCTGATATGCCAAAATGGCAGTAATGCAACTTTGTAGAATACCCATGGGGCCCATGGAATGCAACGACATTGCTGCCCTAATCGTCACTCTTGGCTCGTACCCTCGGACAGAAGTTGGAAACTGAAACAAGACTCATCCGACAAAATGACGTTCTTCCAATGCTCCATAGCTCAGGATTTATTTTCGCCACCACGTTCTCCTTTTACAGCCATTAGCATGACAGATGTGGGGTTTTGCAATTCCAACTCATTCTGCAGTTCCGTGCGTCTGAAGCTCCCTTCGTTTTGTTCTGGTGCTCACAGGATTCATGGCAGACATTACGTTCCGCAGTGACTTTTGCATCTGTCGACCTCTTATTTTCCGACACAATCCTCTTCAGGGACCATCTGTCAAGATCACTCAACACACCGTTTCGTCCACGTTGTGACTTAGCGGATGATGTTTTTCCGGTTTCCCTCTATGCGGTATACATCTTCGATACGATGCCTCTGGAAACAGGAAAACGTCGGCTTCCTAGGTTACGGAAGCACTGACAATCAATTTGCCGATGTTCGAATTCACTTCACCTCTTAAGATGGCAGGAATCATTGGGCGTTTGTTAGGTACCCTAATTTTTTTATTTCCGTGGCATTAAAGACAAATTTTCATGGTTTAATCTTCAGGCCATGTTCTCCTAGTCTGATGAACATTTGCTGTAATTGTGTTAAATGCTCTGCCTCATTGCACGGACTTTACATCAATATACAAGTAACAGAATTCTAAGTCTCTAGTTATTTCATCCAAGAAGAGCTGGAAATTGTGGGTGGGATTGCACAGTCTAAAGTGTATTTGCAGAAATTCGTAAAGTCGTGTGGGGCACAAAGAGAGATTTTGTATATATTTTCTGGTGCATCGGTTATTAAATAAAAAGCACAGATGGGACCTATCGTAGACCTCTCTTTTCGTAAATGTGCGTTGCAAAGTCTTCGATATGTAGGCACAGCGTAGCGATTAGGTATCGTATCGCATCGTCCAAGCGTGAAGCTGAAGACAATTGCCACAAGGACGCTACCTGTTGCTCTTCAGTACCGAGTGGCGAGGCCGAGCTGCTATTACAGCGGTGCTAGATCTTTTGCGTTAACACGAAAGAGAACACCTGCTGCGATGTTGAGTTTCTAGGAGCCTGACGGCTACTCCCTGCATGAACTGGTGATCTTGCCTCGGTAACAATGTGATGTAGCAGTTAATGTTTTACCTTGGCTGGAGTAGGCGAAAACAGGTGGATTCAGGTACCTGGTGAAGCAGGGCGTGGTATCACCAGCAATCGTTTTGGTTCCATCATGCCTGGCATGGGGTAGGTGTTCATGACTAGAAAACAGTGTTGTACAGCCAGGCAGGCGGCCATGGCGACGATCTGGTAAGAGGCAGGAAAAATATAAGAAATCTGCTTAAACAATCGGGCGTACAATGTCGGCAACAATGAATATCTATACGCATTCACATCGAAGATTCATTTTCAGATGTAAGGTGTGTATCCGTAGGTCTTGATATTCGTAACATATATTTGACTGCCATCGTTATTTCGCTGTGTAAGACGATAAGAGTAAACGAATGAGAAATAAAACCTGTCAGCAGCTGTATCAACGATGAGTAGTAGCTTCGTAGAATGCTTTGTTCTGAACGGTGAATGGCTGTCCAGTTGAGATTCAATCAACGTCACTATTGATTTCCAACGGTGTCTTTTTTCTTCACTGGGTGGCCGACACTGCCGAGCTGCAGCTCCAAATATTTCGTGACACTATCAAATATTCTCCATCGTGGGCGAATGCTTATTTCTGCTGGAAGATCATCGCCTTAGGGAGCACGCATTGAGCGCCGTATTTTTAGGGCCGCGACTTGCTCACGTAGATCGGTTAATTTGCTTGCAAGAAGATATTTTTGAGAGTTCTTTGGAGCACAGCATTGTATGCTCGTCAGATATGGACTGTGAGAAAGCCAGATTAGAAGCGAAACGAAGCCTCTGAGATGTGCTACAGAATAATGCTGAAAATGACGTGGCCAGATAACATGAAGAATGGAGAGGCTTCCGGCAGAATCGACGTGCAAAGAAATGTGTGGAGAACAGTGACAAGAGAAAGAGACAGGCTGACAGGATAAGTGTTAAAGTTTCAAGAAACAACTTCCATTCTAGTAGGGGGAGCTGTAGAGGGTAAAACGTATAAAGGAAGACAGAGATTGGAACACTTCCAGCAAACAGTTGAGGGCGTAGATTGCTACTCTGAAATGAATGGTTGGCACTGAAGAGAACTCCGTGGCGGGCTACATTACACCAGAAGACATGTTTCCGCCGATGTTGTAACTTTACCTGACACTTTTATTTGCTATTGATGAATTTCGATAAGTATGAACTATCTGCACGTTACATTCTAACACATGAATGTTGGCAACATGCGGGAAGTGGGTCACAAACACTTGATAATATGGACACACTGAACAAGGAAATCAATGAATAGGTAAACTTTAAGTGAGGTTGGTAAACATCTCTTCACAGCTTGGTGTTCGCACGCAGTCCGTCCAAAAGGTTCCGATACTGGTTCATTCATCGCGTACAAGCGACGTCAGCGCAGCAACTGTAATCGACAGATTTGTATTCTGCCAATCAGTTGTGAGCAGGCTGTGTTAAGTAGAGGACGCGGGACTGTAGTGTGCCAACATAGTTGTGTCAGAGATCTCAATGGAGCAAAACCTCCAAAGCGAATGTTTAAGACATTATCCAGAATGTTTTGAAGAAGAGGAAAGTGTGTGCAAAAGTATGTCATGCACAATTTGACTCCCGAACAAAAACAACGCGAACGCCGAGACCGACTTGACTGAAATGATAAACGCGGACATTTTCCTTCCGGAAAAAAAGCATCACACGTGACGAGACCGTATTATCAATATGAAATTACCACAAAACAACAAAGTGTAAGAAGTCACATTACAGGTCAACACTTTGACGATATAACCGTAATTCAGGCCAATGTGACACGCAACTTGAACAACATTCCAAAGAAGGAGTTTCCTGAAAGTTTCACATGGTTGTATGAATGTTCTGTGCCTTGCATTTAAACGGAATGAGGTGGTGGTTTTAATGCTTCAGATCTTCAAAATCACCTTAACCGAGCCGCGGCGGCTTCCTTCTTTTAAATCTCCCTCCGTTCGCAGCAGGGAACGTGCGGTTCCTCGCCAGAGGTAGAGCCTTACCACCACGGGGTGTTGCCATGCCGCATCGACTGTTAAGGCTGGCCGCAAGATGAGACGCAGGTCCGTGAGGTGACACAGGGTGACTCACGGTGAGTTTTTGCGAACCACACAACTGAATGGTCCTGGGCACGTTAGAGCCAGCGTGACGTGACGCAGTTCCTGCGCCTGGCGACCCTGTGGACGCAGTTTACTGCGAAGCTCACGGTGGTTCTGGCTGTTGGTAGTTCGAAATGGAGGAAAAACTGGAGCCGTACGTGTTCGCAAAGTTCTGTTGATACAAGCCATGAAGATTACTTGAAAACGAAGCTGAAAGCTGAGAAGTGGGAGGAAGTGGCCAAGGAAACGGACATTCGAAATGGTAAGCTGCATTGTAATTCGTTGTTAACATTCTACTTTGACATTGTTAAAACTCTGTAGCAAATTTTCGTGATGTGCTCTGTCCTGGTTAAATGTTTATCAAAAAAGATGCCTAGGTTCCTTACAATATCATTCCTTACTAGCATGTAACCCTCCATACCTACCAGTGAAAACGGAATGGATGGATTTAACCACCACGTCTTTGATATCGATATAGAATCGAAACTGTCGTTCGA
This sequence comes from Schistocerca gregaria, assembly GCF_023897955.1. Taxonomy (NCBI): domain Eukaryota; kingdom Metazoa; phylum Arthropoda; class Insecta; order Orthoptera; family Acrididae; genus Schistocerca; species Schistocerca gregaria. The sequence continues at coordinate 338,049,324 of NC_064925.1, read as the reverse complement.
ATAATGACACAAAGTTCTCTGAGGACTGTTTAAACTGATTTGTTGTTGGATAGTGCTTATGACTAAAGGATTCTGTTTCTGCTACGAAAATACGGTTTCTGTTAACTGATAATAATGAAATTTGCCCACTTCTCGCTGTATATACAGTAGCCCTGGCGACAGCAAGGGCTTTTCTCACCAGCTACTCTGCCCCTTCTGACTCACGCCATATGGTCCTCCGCGTGCCTTCTTCGGCGTGAGAATCTGTAGCCAGTTTCATCAAAGCTATGTAACACACCGTTTCGAACTCAAACTCAGAACCGGAATCCGATTCTGAACTTATATCTATTAACATAGCAGAATTAGTCGCCATCATATTGTACAAATGACTGGTGACTGCGTGTGCACAGAACAGTTGACTGCGGTGGAGATCAGGGCTGCTAATGGAATCCTTTCCTGACTGAACAGCCGATTACGGCAGACTGCGAAATGGGCTAGCGATGCCGCAACGTTGACGCTCCCTTAGGTCGTTCCAGTCTGACGGCTGTTGTGACGCACGCAGCGGACATCGAATCTGTTGGCGCCATTAGTTCTCTTGTGGGCCTGCTCCCTGAGTGCATCGGTTGCCGATATCGTCTTCGCCGAGCTTGCCACCTCATGCATCACCTTAGGCAGCAAGGAATTAAGTAGTGCAACTTTGTTAGGGGCTTCTGCCGCACTAATTGTAACATTTTGTTTTATTCTCCTTTTTTAAAAGAGACATCATCCAGTCCCGTGTTTCAATTAATGTGAGTTTATTAGCTTCACTCTAGCACCACTTAAAACTTCCGGGCTAACATGCCACAGTCGATGTACAAACCTTTCTTCTAACATTCCCTCCCCGACTTACACAATGAAGACCGTAGTACCAAATTGCGTAGCAAATCTTCATGGAACGTGTCAGTACATAAAATTACAACATAAAATTAATAATAGATAAAAATAATATTTTATGAACCCAAAAGAAAGTGATGCTATAAGTTTAAGTACAATATATGTCTGATGTGATAGAAGAACAAACAGGAGTCGATTTAGAAGAGATAGGGGATCCAGTATTAGAATCGGAATTTAAAAGAGCTTTGGAGGACTTACGGTCAAATAAGGCAGAAGGGATGGATAACATTCCATCAGAATTTCTAAAATCATTAGGGGAAGTGGCAACAAAACGACTATTCACGTTGGTGTGTAGAATATATGAGTCTGACGACATACCATCTGACTTTCGGAAAAGCATCATCCACACTATTCCGAAGACGGCAAGAGCTGACAAGTGCGAGAATTATCGCACAATCAGCTTAACAGATCATGCATCGAAGCTGCTTACAAGAATAATATACAGAAGAATGGAAAAGAAAATTGAGAATGCGCTAGGTGACGATCAGTTTGGCTTTAGGAAAAGAAAAGGCACGAGAGAGGCAATTCTGACGTTACGGCTAATAATGGAAGCAAGGCTAAAGAAAAATCAAGACACGTTCATAGGATTTGTCGATCTGGAAAAAGCGTTGGACAATATAAAATGGTGCAAGTTGTTCAAGATTCTGAAAAAAGTAGGGGTAAGCTATAGGGAGAGACGGGTCATATACAATATGTACAACAACCAAGAGGGAATAATAAGAGTGGACGATCAAGAACGAAGTGCTCGTATTAAGAAGGGAGTAAGACAAGGCTGTAGCCTTTCGCCCCTACTCTTCAATCTGTACATCGAGGAAGCAATGATGGAAATAAAAGAAAGGGTCAGGAGTGGAATTAAAATACAAGGTGAAAGGATATCAATGATACGATTCGCTGATGACATTGCTATCCTGAGTGAAAGTTAAGAAAAGTTAAATGAGCTGCTGAACGGAATGAACAGTCTAATGAGTACACAGTATGGTTTGAGAGTAAATCGGAGAAAGACGAAGGTAATGAGAAGTAGTAGAAATGAGAACAGCGAGAAACTTAACATCAGGATTGATGGTCACGAAATCAATGAAGTTAAGGAATTCTGCTACCTAGGCAGTAAAATAACCAATGACGGACGAAGCAAGGAGGACATCAAAAGCAGACTCGCTATGCCAGAAAAGGCATTTCTGGCCAAGAGAAGTCTACCAATATCAAATATCGGCCTTAATTTGAGGAAGAAATTTCTGGGGATGTACGTCTGGAGTACAGCATTGTATGGTAGTGAAACATGGACTGTGGGAAAACCGGAACAGAAGAGAATCGAAGCATTTGAGATGTGGTGCTATAGATGAATGTTGAAAATTATGTGGACTGATAATGTAAGGAATGAGGAGGTTCTACGCAGAATCGGAGAGGAAAGGAATATGTGGAAAACACTGATAAGGAGAAGGGACAGGATGATAGGACATCTGCTAAGACATGAGGGAATGACTTCCATGGTACTAGAGGGAGCTGTAGAGGACAAAAACTGTAGAGGAAGGCAGAGATTGGAATACGTCAAGCAAATAATTGAGGACGTAGGTTGCAAGTGCTACTCTGAGATGAAGAGGTTAGCACACGAAAGGAATTCGTGGTGGGCCGCATCAAACCAGTCAGTAGACTGATTATATATATATATATATATATATATATATATATATATATATATATATATATATATATATATATATATATATAAGATTCTGCTTAATTTTTCAAGGAATCCGTCAACAGAATGGTAGGAGTGACCCATGAGGAAACTCTTCAGTTTCGATTCGAAAGCGCGTGGATTGCTGCTAAAATTTCTCAATTCTTGTAGCTTATTGACAATGGATCCAGAAGCATATTGCACATCTTTCTGCACACGAGTTAAGGAAGACGATCCAAATGCAGATTGGATTTCTGCCGAGTGAAAGCTGCTTATTGTTGGGAATAAGCTGATGTTGTTAACGAGAAACCACAGTACAAATATATATATTGAGAGGCCAATATCAAATTACCCAGACTAGTGAACAGGGGTCGAGAAGAAGTTCGCGAACTTACCCCACATATTGACCGAACCGTCCATTTCTGAGCCAAAAATATCCTTTTAAAATGGCAAGAGTTACCCCAAAATATAACACCATACGGCCTCAGCTAATGAAAATAAGCAAAACAGGCTAATTTTCGTATTTTCAGATATCGTTCGAATAGTAAAAACGGCAGCAATACGTTTTTGAACGAGATCCTGAACTGGGGCTTTCCACGACAGTTTACTATCTATCTGAACACCTTGAAATTTTAACTGTTCTGTTTCCCTAATCATATTCCCATCCTGTGAAATTAAAACGTCACGTTTTGTTGAATTTTTGTTAGAAACAGATAAAACTGAGTCTCTACTGTGATTTAGCGTTAGTTTGTTTTCTACAAGCCATGAACTTATGTCATGGATAGCACTGTTTGGAACCGAGCCAATATTGCACACATCTTTTACTACCAAGCATCAGCAAACAATATTTTAGAGTTACCTGTAATACTAGAGGCCATATCATTTATGTAAATAAGGAACAGAAGTGGCCCCAACACTGATCCCTGTGGCACCCCCCTATTTGACTGTACCCCACTTAGACCCCACACCACAACCATTCTTCACACTGTGTATAATGATCTATTGTTGTCTGTTGTTAAAGTAAGAGGTGAACCAACTGTGAGCTACACCTCGTATTCCGTGCTGGTCCAACTTCTGGAGCAACATCTTGTGATCAACACAATAAAATGCCTTAGTCAAATCAAAACATATGCCTAGCGAACGAAATATTTTGTGTAACCCATCCAGTACCTCACAGTCAAAAGAGAATATAGCGATTTCAGTTGTTAAACCTTGTAAAGCCGAACTATACATTTGATAGAAAATTATGTGATATAAAATGATCAATTATCCTTACATACACAGCCCTTTCAATAACTTTGGCAAACAGTGATGGCATAGAAATAGGTTAATATATTGCATGACTATGAACTGCTGTCAGCCAGGTTGTTAAATTTCCTTAAATTTTATTGCCTGGTGTTGGCCAGGTTCAAATTGCTGAAGAACCGTGATGGGCTGTTCCTTAATTTTCTTCAACTTTTTATTAAATTTTTGTTATATGGCACTGGCCACATTTTCAGTGAAAGGGACTTTTACATGTAGCGACAGTGTGTTAATACGAATATTTTTATAAGTAACTAACTGTCTTGATTATCCATCATGCTCCTGAGTTTATATTAGTAGCGTTCCCGTATAATCCAATTATGGTATAAAATTGTAGAATGCCAGCTGGTCGTCTTTATCAGAATAATTACGCCGCATGTTAGCACTGATAGTATTTTTTCCCTTTTATCAAATATTTAAAATTCAATATTAGACTAAATGTCTGTTATTTGTTGTTTAAGTTTTATTTAAGAGCCCTGAAGGCTTGTTTTTAAATCGATACAGATTTTTTGGATACACTCTATTTTAAATTTATTAAGAGGCAATAACCTCTGGGTACCTGTTGAAAGTTTGTTTAACGTGAAACTGAGAATTTGCACTTTGTAATTCTTTGTAATAAACGTTTTACAAATCGTAAATAATATTTACCCTAGATCCGGTCCAGTCCTTCCTCGTAATTGACTGTTCTCCATTTGCTACTAATACAGTCTCGAAACCTTTTGGACTGACGTCTGTACTGGAAATGGAAATCTATTTCACCTCCAGAATTCGGACGGCTGTCTGTAGAGTTAATACAACCGAATTAAGACTCTGTGCTGTCCAGTCAGTAACAGATAGGTGAAAGCACAGAATACCGAAAAGCGAATGGAAACATACAAACGAATTACGAGAATTACAAGGTAATGTCAGTTACCATTCTAAAAACAAAACCAACAGGCGATCTTTCCGTGGATTTATATGTTCATGCGGTTACTGATGATGATGTGATGATTATGACGCTGACGATGACAGGAAAGCGTGAGAGGAGACCGACCACGTCATTAACTACCATTCTTTGGGTTTCGTCGTGCACATCGTACAAATCTCCATGCATTGTCACATAGGAACGCATCTAACCGATCAGTGTCCAATAAAATACATACATACACACACATCAGTGCACACATAGTGATGCAGCAGTGCCCGGTGTCTCTGGGGTACAGAGAATTGCAACCACAGCGCGGAAAGTCTATTTATATTTTGTTTCCGGCGCTGCTGCACAATAGACAAGTTCATAATTCAGGCAGTTCGTTTGCATATTTTAACGCGCGTCATTTCCGCGGAATCCGCGACATTTCGCATGTAAAACACTGCGTCGCCCCGCCGTTCCTCGTGCCCTGCTCTCGCGAGCAGCGTACCGAACCCGCATTAGCGTCCGAACGCGTCAATTTGTTCTGTCAGCGCGACGGCTACGGTCGGCGCCGGTCGCCGCTTCGTCTTTATTTATTTACAGAGGAAAATTAGGGCGGACGGCCGAAAAAAGGCTGCAGTGTTGTTCGCACTTCGGTGGGTACGATGCAGCTGTAAGTCATTTCTATTCAGGGAGTCACCTAAAGCAAATAAACGCTAAGCCACCGTCTTATCATTGCTGCTGCTGCTGCTGCTGCTGGATTCTGAGAAGGATATCGCTCCACGCACAAGGGGAAGATGTCAAACACATCCAACCGATTCGGCTCATGTTCGCGCCTACAATGAAAGACTAAAGTACTTCGGTTCACTTCAACTCCGTTTTCGAGAAAGCCACCTGTTCCTGAGACACAGCCCCCCTCTTCCAATGTGATTATGTAAGCATAAGCCAGATGTGGCCTACATGCAAACAAATTGAATCGATGGCAATTGAAAGATATATATATACCAAACAAATTAATGACAGATGCTGATTCCTCACGGTACAGAACACTGGTCAGACACTGCTGCAGAAGCTACGAAAAGAGAATGTCAAATTTAAAAGAACGCAAAATCCCCAACATTTTACTGAAGCTTGAAATGCAGCAAGAACCTCGATATGAGATGCTTGTAATAGTTTCTACAACGAAATCTGGCAGAAAACCGAGAGAGATTATAGTCATATGTAAAGAATGCCAGTGGCAACATGCAATCAATACCTTCATTGCTTGATATCAATGGTGATGTTATTGATGACAGTGGCACTAAAGCAGAGTTACAAAACAAGATATTCCGACATTGCTCCACAAACGAAGACAAAGTAAATATTCCAGAATTCCAACGAAGAACAGATGCCAAGTCGACTAACTTAGAAGGAACTTAAAACAACGCCTCCGGGTTACATCGTATACCAGCAGGTTCCTTTCAAGGTATACTAATACAATACCTCCATACTTAGCAATCATCTACAATCACTCTCTCGTAGAAAGATCTGTATCCAGAGACTGGAAATTTATACAAGTCACAGCAATACCTAAGGAAGGAAGTAGGAGCAATCAGCTGAATTACAGAGAAGTATCATTAACATCGACTTTCTATAGGGTTTTGGAACATGTACTATGCTCTAAATTATCATCTACTTCGAAGAAAGCAATTTATTGGCGAATAGCCAACACAGATTCACATAATATCATTTTTTTGAAACACGACTAGAAATTTATGCTCATGAAGTAATGACTGCGTTCGACAAGGGACGTCAAATTGATTCAATATGTTTAGATTTTGGCACTGTTGCTCACAAGCGACTTTTAACTCAAATTGGTTGCCTATGGAGTACCGTCTTAGTTGTGTGACTGGGATGCGTGATTTCCTGTCACAAAATCACGACTCGTAATAACTGACAGAATGTCATCGAGTGAAACGGAAGTAATATCTCACGTTTCCCAAGGAAGCGTTATAGGCCCTCTGCCGTTCCTCAAGTACATAAACGATTTAGGAGATAATCTGTGTAGTCTTCTTAGTCTTCTTAGATGCACTCATTAGCTGTCTTATAAAGTTATCAGATGATCAAAACTAATTGCAAAATGATTTAGACAAGATGTCAGTATGGTGTGAAAGGAGGAATTGACTCTGAATAATGAGAAGTGTGAGGACTAAAAGGAATCTGCCAGATTTCGGTTACACGGTAAATTAGACCAATCTAAAGGCCGTAAACTCAATTAAATAGTTGGGGATTACAATTACGAGCAACGTAAATGGGAAAGAACACATAAATGATGTTGTGGTGGAAGCAAACCAAAGCCTGCGATTTATTGGCAGAACAATAAGAACGTGTAACAGAGCTGTTGAAGGGATTCCTTATACTCCTTTTATCCGCTCTCTTATGAAGTGTTACTGCGCAATGTGGCATCCACATCGGATATGATTGAAGGGGGTCATCGACCAAGTTCACAGAACGGCAGCTCGTTTTGTATTATCGCAAAATAAAGGAGAGAGTGCCACGGATATGACACACGAATTGGGGTTGCGGTCATTGAAACAAAGGCCGCGGCAAGAACTAACCTTGAAATTTAAATCACTAACTTTCTCCTCAGAGCATGAAAATATGTTGTTGGCGCCCGCCGACATAGGCAAAAATGATCACCATAACAAAATAAGAGAAATCAGAGCTCACACTGAAAGATTTAAGTGTTCATTTTTCCCGGACGCTCTTCGAGATTGCGAGGGTGGAAAAGTAGCTTGAAGGTGGTTCGATTAACTCTCTGAGAGTCACTTAATTGTGAATTGCAGAGTACTCTAGTAGATGCATATGCAGAAAGTTCACGACGCACAATCGACTCGAAATCTGGAATGTCAGATACTAGAAAACTGAGCATTTTTCGTCATCACCTATGTCGCTCACAAACGCATATATTCCGAAGAAAGAAACCAGAAAGATGCGCTATTCCGAACACGGCGACATCGAACGCCCACAACAGCAGACGGCTGACGGCAACGCTATCGCCTGCAGTCGGTGCGTTGCGGAACGCAGCGACGAACGAGCAGTGCAGTCGCTTGTAAGAAGGCGAGAAGTGTGGTAACTCCACCGCGGCTATCGCGCTGTTATTGGAAGAGGAAGGTGATGACTATTTACTTTTACTTTTACATACCAGGGAAAGACGAAAGCTGACATTGCCTTTATATAAAAGGAGAAAAGCAGAAGTTAATTACACAGCGTTGATTAAAAACATTTGTCAACTGATGGAAATATAATCAGCTTGATTTCGTGCTCAATTTTGTTAAAGATGACATCAAACAAAACTGTCTAAATATGGAATAAGTGCAGAAGAAAAATTAGTATTGACGTAGCGATAAGTGAACAAAATTTTATACATTATTATTCCGTGCTGCACTTCCAAGACAAATTGCTAGAGCCGAAAACGCGAGAAATATAGCACAATTAAGTTAAGAGCTCATGCATTCAAGTTGCTGACAAGAATAATATACAGAAGACTCGAAAATTAAGGGTCTGTCACATGACGATCAGTTTGGTTTTAGGAAGGGTAAAGGCACCAGAGAGGTGCAGTTGATAATGGATGGAACACTGAAGAAAAATCAAGAAATGTTCATAGGATTTGTCGACCAAGAAAAAGTGTTCGACAATGTGAATAGTGTAGCATTTTCGAAGTTCTGAAGAAAAATATGGGTAGGGTACAGGGAAAGACGAGTAATACACAGCATGTACAAGAAAGGATAGGGACCAACACGAATGGAAGATCAATAGCGAAGTGCTCGGATTAAAAAGTGTATGCTACAGTAATGTAGTCTTTCGCCCTTATGTTCAATTTATATATAGAAGAGCAATGACGGAAATAACAGAAAGATTCGAGAGTGGGATTAAATGATAAGATGAGCTGATGACATTACTATTCTCAGGGACAGGGAAGACGAATTACAGGATATGTTGAATGGAATCAACAGCCTGATGAATACAGAATATGGATGAGAGTTAAGCGAAGAATGGCGAAAGTAATGAGAAGTAGCAGAAATGAGAACAGCGAGAAATTTAACATCAGAACTGGCGATCACGGAGTAGACAAAATTAAGGAACTCTGCTGTGTCGGCAGCAAAATAACCCGTGACGGACGGAGTAAGGAGGACACAAAAAGTGTCATTCCTGGCCAAGAGGTACACTGGTATCAAGGTCTTAATTTGAAGGAGAAACGTCTGATAATTTACTCGTACGTTTGGAGCACAGCGTTGTACGGCAGTGAGACATGGACTGTGAGAAAATGTATACGGAAGAGATGCTACAGAGGCATGCTGAAAATTAGATGGACTCATACGCTAAGGCAAGGAATGAGGCGGCTCTCAGCAGAACCCGTGAGGAAAGGAGTATGTCGAAAACATTGAAAAGGAGAAGGGACAGGATGATAGGACTTCCGTTAAGTCATTAGGAAATAACTTCCATCATAATAGAGGGCGCTGTAGGAGTAAAAGCTGTAGAGGAAGACAGAGATAGGACTACATCCAGCAAATAACTGAGGACGTAGGTGGCAAGTGCTGCTCCGAGATGAAGAGGCTGGTGGGCTGCATAAGAAAAAGACGACAAGGACTCTGTGCACACAGCTCCCATCGTCCAGGATTCGTTTCGTAAGAGCGAGGATCATTCGTCGCGTCTCACCAGGCCACCAGTCACCTGATCTCAGTATTACTGAGCCCTTGTGGTCTGCTATGGAGAAAAATGTTTGTGATCACTATCCACCTCCATCATTGTTCCTCGAATTTTTCGGGAAGAATTGTACAAAATTCTCGTGAAAACCACACAGGACCTCTATGGATCCTTTTGCGGGCCAACTAGAAGTTATTTTCAATGCAAGCGGTTTTCCTACTTCGTTTTAGGACACGTGATGTGTTTTGTTTTTAGTATTTCCTTGTTTTTGTCGCCCCCCGCTCTTTTCTCTGTAGCAGGGAAAACAGCCTTCTACTAGGACTTCGTAATAACATGTGTTAATGTTTGTCAAGAAGAGCTACAAATCACCATCCGCCTCCAGAGGAGGACAGAGAAACGAGTGTCCCTACTGTACAAAACATGAGTAAGTTTGTAACTCAAGAGTAATTCGTATGATTATTATTATGAATTTCATTTCGAGTGCTCCAAATGTTGACCTTGGTCACTGATAAACGTTACGAAGCCATGCTGGACAAACAGTACTGCATCCTTAGTTTCATCTGGACGTATTGGTAGCACAGGCACGTTTACGCAGCATTTCATGTCTTCGGGAATCGTCGTTCTTTCCTTATAGCCCCGATACTTTAATTTATCCCAGAGATAGGTGTTCAACGGTGTTATGTCTCTCAGCATGCAGGTCGATCGTTACATTCCTGAACGACCGATGCAATTACCTTCAAATGTTGCGTTAAGAAGGTCGCTAATTATCTTTGCAAAACCGGTGGGGCATACACAATGTTCGTACCACGTCATGTATTCTTCAGTACCTCTTGTATTCTACCGTATTTACAAGTGCCCTATCACACAGCAGGTTTCGTAGATGCTATTCGGAGAACTTTGGAGAACTTTAATCGATTCTGAAAGTTGTGAAGCTCTTGATGTAGAGAAACGTGACAAGGATGAAATTCTTTGAAATGCAGAATTCGTAGAAGATTCCTTCGTCTGATCCCAATCGTACATCCACACTGACTCATTATTTGCAAACAGTGTGTTATCGCTATTGAAACATTGCCTGCTTTTCTTTCATCAACTGCTGCTCTGTTTCGTTGGCGCATTTTATTTTTCTCAATTCCAGACACTTGTATTTTTTTATAACGCCCGTAAAGACAGATCGTGAGGGCTTGGCATTACTATGACACGTTTCAGCGCCCTTGCTCTACGGTTCGGTGACAATAGTCGTTAACGAGATCTGTATTCGTTTTTTCGACTGCCGTATAGCTCATGAAGGTGTGAATAGCTTCACGAGCAAGTTTTCTGATCGATACAAGAGCAAAAGACGTGATGGGCTTCAGGTCCACAGGTAAACATATAAATCATATCCGAATTATGTGTATGTTTATGTTTGGTACAGTAGGGCACAACCGTTATGGAGGCACGTGTGGCTGAGGCGCCATTGTGTAAGTAGGCTCTTTAGGTAGCGTTGCGCAGTTGGAGGTGTGCCGCCAGCAGTGCTGGATGTGAGGACAGAGATGGCGGAATTTTGAAATTTGTAAGATTGGATGTCATGAACTGCTATATACATTATGACTTTCGATGATATTAAGGTAAATACATTGTTTGTTCTCTATTAAAATCTTTCATTTGCTAACTATCCCTATCAGTAGTTAGTGCCTTCCGTAGTTTGAATCTTTTATTTAGCTGGCAGTAGTGGCGCTCGCTGTATTGCAGTAGTTCGAGTAACCAAGATTTTTGTGAGGTAAGTGATTTGTGAAACGTATGTTAGTCAGGGCCATTCTTTTGTAGGGATTATTGAAAGTCAGATTCCGTTGCGCTAAAAATATTGTGTGTCAGTTTAAGCACAGTCATGTATAAATTTTTCTAAGGGGACGTTTCAGTTGTCTTATTATTCTTTGATATCTTCCATACCAGTTATGTCATTCAAGTCCACTTTGAAGTCTTTTTACATAGACATAAATGTACATCTTTATTTTAAGAAAAGCTGTCGTATTTAAATTTTAGCTGCCTGTATTAGAAAATTGCTTACCGAAAACAGCACAGGGTTATATTTTGGGTGGCCTTTTTAGTTTTTTACGGCACAGTCGTTACCCTAGGCGACATAACAGATAAATCGAAACAAGAGTTTTGTGATTTTGCGTTTGTTATTGTTCACCGAAGGCGAACCTCTCGACACGACGCTGTTTGCAGAGAAAACTTCGCTTTGTCTTCACCTTCATGTTTAACGCATTTCTCGCCAGCTTTTACCACGCTCTGCACTACAAGTTTGAATAAAAGTCTTGTATCTAGATTATCTTTCTCAAATATTCAGGATTACCGACAGTAGAAAAACTTAGATAACCTTATCAAACAATTGATTCTCTCCATATGTCGGCAGGTAAAACAACGAACTTTAAGTACTCGGATCTTTTTCTACGATGACTTGTTGACACACAGTTTCTATTCGAAGAAAATTTTGATTGTACACAGAGAATTCCCGGAGTAAAAATACATAGGTTAAAAGGCGACGATAGGAGCTTCTCTGAAGGAAAAAAAAAGGCCATGAGAAGAAGAGGATCGTTGCCGAGATTGCACTCTTTGTACTCACAACTAAGAGGGAAAGACTCAGTGCGGGTCCTAGTGAGTTGGCAGACCGTTACGTGCATTTTACTAGCAGTTCCCCGTCACAGCACATATTTAAAACTGCTGCGGTCACGTATTTTGCAGCTAGTGTTGGCGTACGCTGAGTCGCTGGTTGGAAGTGGCGTCTACATTTTAATTAGCTCACCAGTATTTCAGACTCGAGCACTATATTTCTGTAGTCTATTGCCTGACGAACACGGTCTTCAGTAGCTCCACACAAAATGTTTCCAGACACCAAAAACAGCAAAGGAAAGTTTTCTCTGATGCTCTCTACCGCACGTCGTGAAGAGTTCTACAAGTGCCTGCAAGGACCTAAACTCAAAACAATAGCTTTCTAGTACTCTCGCCATAGATCCCTTCAAGCGTCCAGTGAACTGTATTTCTCAAACCGTTGACGACTAGTGGGATTACATAATAGCAAAAAGGTCTTCAAATTGTGGCTGTGGATGTTCTCACTGATATTCTACGAACTGTTTCTGAAGTATATTGGAACGATTGCGGACAGCCTCGAAGGTATGCTGAAAACGCAGAAATGTGCAACTGTCATTTCCTGTCAGTACCGACTTCGAAAGTCTGTGATGGCGAGTAATATCCTATAAAGCAGATTACATACGGGAACATGAGCTATCTTACTTTCAGAGTAAATGTGGTTTCTGCATGTATGGTCTCTGACGACCTAGAAGACATTTGTAAGGAGCTGAAAGTAGTGAAAGAAAACGCGCTGCATCGTTGTTTAACCTACGCGGCTGGCAGCGTCCTGGTGTACCTGAATTAATTTAAAATTCTGACCATATATGCTTGTACTGCTTGCACATTTTACTTCTTTTGATTAATGGAGCCAGTTTTTAGCTAATATGTGAACTTCGCGCCCAGCTTTGAGTGAATTTAGAGAATATTGCAGCAATGGTGGCCATCAATTAACGTACATCTGCTACTCTGAAATGGCAATAACTCAGGGGAAAGGTGCGTTACACACATATGAAGATTAAAGAAGTAAGTTTTAATAGTATCACAGTCTTTACACACTTAGTGCTAACAATGAACATTGTATTTTCTTTGATTTTGTAGCGTCGCAGATACGACTATTTCTTAATTCATTGGATTACGTCATTTTGTCACTTCGCGTCTTATCACACACAATAAAATATTTATTTAGCACTTTTTCCATTTCCAGGCGACATATACTGTGTACTCTTCTGACTGAGTTCGCTCTATTTTGTGACGATCATCAGAAGCTCCGAGTGTGGTTTGGCCGCAAAAGCAAGGTGCCGAAGCAAGATTGGTGCCTCGCAACGAAACAGGAAGAAAATACAGTTGCTGTAAGCCGCGTCGACGAATAAGCGACACCGGCGTAGCCACACCCAGAGACTCTTCACTACGCTGCCGGCCGCAACTGCTTTTCTGTTTACCTCAAATGCTGTACCACTCAGCCCAGCACGCAATCATCGACTAAGACGACAGCGTTGTCTTCTAGCAGCCCAGCTGTATCAGGTGATACACTAATGTTCAGAGACAGTTGTAAATACTTATGTCATTCGTGTAGAAATGAACTGTGTGAAAGTAATTCCTGTTATCTAGAGGGTGACAGTTATTGAACTATAGGAAATAAAATATTCAGAACTATTTGCGTCAGGACGTTCAAACAGCACGGTTCCCCACAGGTATGATGGGAATTAGCATTGTTTAGTTTAGCGACAAAGATCAGTTTCATTTCGATGTGTTTGTCAATAAGCAGAATTGGCACGTTCCGATGACTGAGAATCCGCATTTCACGATCGAGAAGTCTCTTCCCCCTCAACGGGTAACTGTGTGGCGTGCAGTATCCAGTTAAGAATAATTGGTGCGATATGACTTGATGGCGCGATGACTACCAAACGGTACGTGAAGGTTTTGGAAGACTATTTCATTCCCATTATCCAAAGTGGCGCTGGTTTCAACAAGATGTGGTTCATGCAAGACGGGGCTCGACCTCATCGCAGCATGAGGCTGTTTCATGTCCTGGAGGAGCACTTTCGGCACCGCATTTTGGTTCTGGGGTACTCAGAGCGAGTGGAAACCTAATGTCTTGCAAGAACTTTATATCTTTAGACATACGGTTAGTAAGAATGGCTTCATATAAAGCGAACAACTGCAGTTAAGAAACAAGCTTCTTAAACGCCTTTAAGTTACAGCTCGCAACTGTGTGATGTTTTGATTCATGTTTCCTTTTAGTTCCATTTCGGAAACATTGTTTTTCCTTTCTTTTAAGGACTCTATAACAGCTTATTGATAGCACGCCGGTGTCGCTGTATACCACATTCAATTTTGCACATTTTGTGTAAAGTATATTTCTCTCTTTCTTCTTTTTTTAGCACATTTTAACATCTTGATAAAATTCTGCAGTACGTATTTGTAAGTAACCATTTGTTCATTTTATGTTACATATTGTCGTAGTGATTTTTATAAAAAATTACTTTATATCTTCTTCTTTTTCTTTAGTACTAGTGGTACTAAAATCTGGTTATGGATTTTACAATAAACTTACGCAACCTGTTGGCTGAATGCGTTATTCATTGCATATTTATTATTTACTTATCTGTCAGGTTCTGTGGGACCATGCGATGCACAGCTACTTGCTCATAAAAGACTTAGTAAACAATGCCGATTAGCAAATTTATAAAAGACGCAATTAATAAAACATGAGAAACTTAGTAACTAATGCGAGGAATTTCTGTACAGAATAGGACTATGCCGCAAGGCAACCTTTAAACTGGGAATTTCATACAAGAAGGATTTACCTCTCAATTTTTTTTCTGTTCTGCAGGAAGCCTCTTGTAATGAAAACAGCTGAACAGTGAATACCTCTCTGCACAATCCTTAAGCAAGTGTTACCCAAGTGCAAATCGTTTTCGTCCACTGAATGAATATCGCAGTTTCTTCTGAACTAGTCAATATTGTCATCAACGTATCCCATCATTATATATATATATATATATATATATATATATATATATATATATATATATATATATATATATATATATACTCCTGGAAATGGAAAAAAGAACACATTGACACCGGTGTGTCAGACCCACCATACTTGCTCCGGACACTGCGAGAGGGCTGTACAAACAATGACCCCACGCACGGCACAGCGGACACACCAGGAACCGCGGTGTTGGCTGCGCAGCATTTGTGCACCGCCGCCGTCAGTGTCAGCCAGTTTGCCGTGGCATACGGAGCTCCATCGCAGTCTTTAACACTGGTAGCATGCCACGACAGCGTGGACGTGAACCGTATGTGCAGTTGACGGATTTTGAGCGAGGGCGTATAGTGGGCATGCGGGAGGCCGGGTGGACGTACCGCCGAATTGCTCAACACGTGGGGCGTAAGGTCTCCACAGTACATCGATGTTGTCGCCAGTGGTCGGCGGAAGGTGCACGTGCCCGTCGACCTGGGACCGGACCGCAGCGACGCACGGATGTACGCCAAGACCCTAGGATCCTACGCAGTGCCATAGGGGACCCCACCGCCACTTCCCAGCAAATTAGGGACACTGTTGCTCCTGGGGTATCGGCGAGGACCATTCGCAACCGTCTCCATGAAGCTGGGCTACGGTCCCGCACACCGTTAGGCCGTCTTCCGCTCACGCCCCAACATCGTGGAGCCCGCCTCCAGTGGTGTCGCAACAGGCGTGAATGGAGGGACGAATGGAGACGTGTCGTCTTCAGCGATGAGAGTCGCTTCTGCCTTGGTGCCAATGATGGTCGTATGCGTGTTTGGCGCCGTGCAGGTGAGCGCCACAATCAGGACTGCATACGACCGAGGCACACAGGGCCAACACCCGGCATCATGGTGTGGGGAGCGATCTCCTACACTGGCCGTACACCTCTGGTGATCGTCGAGGGGACACTGAATAGTGCACGGTACATCCAAACCGTCATCGAACCCATCGTTCTACCATTCCTAGACCGGCAAGGGAACTTTCTGTTCCAATAGGACAATGCACGTCCGCATGTATCCCGTGCCACCCGACCTGCTCTAGAAGGTGTAAGTCAACTATCCTGGCCAGCAAGATCTCCGGATCTGTCCCCCATTGAGCATGTTTGGGACTGGATGAAGCGTCGTCTCACGCGGTCTGCACGTCTAGCACGAACGCTGGTCCAACTGAGGCGCCAGGTGGAAATGGCATGGCAAGCCGTTCCACAGGACTACATCCAGCATCTCTACGATCGTCTCCATGGGAGAATAGCAGCCTGCATTGCTGCGAAAGGTGGATATACACTGTACTAGTGCCGACATTGTGCATGCTCTGTTGCCTGTGTCTATGTGCCTGTGGTTCTGTCAGTGTGATCATGTGATGTATCTGACCCCAGGAATGTGTCAATAAAGTTTCTCCTCCCTGGGACAATGAATTCACGGTTTTCTTTTTTCAATTTCCAGGAGTATATATATATATATATATATATATGTAACAGACAGGCTTCGACTAGCCTTTTAATATCGGCAAGTTACGTTTATTAACGAGGTTGCTGTGATTAATGTTATGTTTAGGTACCATTTATAGATTAGGAATGATTTGAGGATGGACGCAAGTCAACCGAAACCTGTAATCATCTAGCTCTAATTAAATTATATTTCGATCACGACCATCAAAATTTATAATGATTAATACAGATCGTACACTAGCAACGCCGTGAGGTGGCATTGTGTATTGCGGTGGAAGTGCTCATTCTATTTACGCTCATGAGTGGGTGTATTACTTTCCGGAAAGCTCATCATTCCTGGTAATGAATGATCTGCAAATCCTGGCTTTGTTTAAGAAATCCCAGTAATTTGTCAGCAGGAGTTATTTATAAAGTAACCACTGCTGACCTATAATTAGTCAGAAATGAGAGGTGCAACCGAAAATCACACCAAATGGAAGAAATATGACCGTGAATTTTGTATTACACACGAACCGAATCGACGTGTAGAGCACTCGCCCGCGAAAGGCAAAGGTGCCGAGTTCGAGTCTCGGTCGTGCACACAGTTTTAATCTTCCAGGAAGTTTCACGTCGTTTGTTGTTTGTTTAAAAACGAAAGATGCAGCGTTAATGATGGCGGAGGTTGTCGACCGTTTATCAGGAGCGAATTTCCATAGAAAACTGACAGATATACTGACGTTTGACGATATTTCAGCAATTTCTCGAGGATTTTTCTTGTTGCTTTGCAACAGATTGTGAATTTTTAAAAAAATAGGTTTCTTAAACTTCTGTCTGGTAACTATAAAACTCAGTGGATACATGAACACACAAACAAATGATTACAATTTTAGAAAAATTGGATCATTTATTCAAGAAAAGGACTTTACAAATTAATCTCCGGACTTGAGTACTATGAAGCGGAAGGAAATAGTCTAAACCACAGATGAAATATGTATTTCCTACTGTAACAGAGGTATGTTCGGGGTGTCGAATCAACGTGTTTAGAGCAATTATCTGTGATATATATTATGAATTTTTATGTTTAAATACCTATACCATTTCGGCAGTAATCTTATTTTAATCGTTGTAACATTGTCTACTGTGACAGAGCTTACGTACTGATATGAGAGATGCATGTTTATACACATCCAGACGGTAGGATACCAAAATACTGCCAAAATAAACTGATCGTATAAGATGACTGACAGTGATTTTGTGACAACCAATGCTGAAAATGGAATTTTATTTTAGTAAAAAATCCCTTCGTTTATGCAATACTTTATTTCCAGTCTAAAACAATTATATACAGTTTTCGCTTATAAACCATATCAGTGGCGTTTACGTTTCATCGTCAATATTGGAAATGAAATATAGCCGAGTTAGAAAAATTCGTGATCGTTTCTCAAATGTGTGCTCTGTTACTTGAGACATTATTCATTCCGTAGAGACAAGTTTTTTCTCAGGAGGAGGATGTAACGTGAAAAAATATTCCCACAGTATCTCTACCTCTCCTGTCTCTACGATAACGCTGTCGAAGCAAGTTACAGATCAATACATTACTGACCGAACACTCCACATCCATCTACTTCTCCCGGCAGTCATGATAAACGGCAGAGCGTAAAACATTTTTGCACTTACTATATCGTTTACGTATGACATGCATCCATTTCAACATCATATGCCACTTCATCAGATTGGTTTCTTGCCGTTTTATATAGAAACGGAAATAAATAAATGTTGTATGCCTGTTGCCGTTCATGTTCCCATGTCGGATGCGGCCGGCCGTGATGACCGAGGGGTTCTAGGCGCTTCAGACCAGAACAACGCTGCTGCTACGATTGCAGGTTCGAATCCTGCCTCGGTCATGGAAGTGTGTGATGTCCTTTGGTTTACGTAGTTCTAGGTCTAGGGGACTGATGACCTGAGATGTTGAGTCCCATAGTGCTCAGAGCTATTTGAACCATTTGTTGGATGCGCATAAAATGTATTCTTTTTGTATCAGTTGAGCACCTATATCTGAACACATGTGAAGTGTGACCGTGTTGCATGAATTATCCCAATGTTCCCCTCGTTTGATTAGGGAAGGTCTTGATAAATCTAATAATGGTCTGACAGGGGTCTCAACCCAATTTCAGTTTAGTACTGTTCCCCCTAACTTGGCCTTGCTTTTTATCAAAGAACAAGAACATAAAATTGAATCCTTTATTTAACTTTTAATACGGTAGCTAATGAGGCCTATGCTTAGAAATAAACTACGATAGGACCAATTTTCTTACAAACAATATATTGTAAAGACACTTGTGTATCTATGCATCAGAACAGAATCAAAATATTCGAATGCTGCAGGGTTTTGTTCGTATTCATGATACCTGTTATAGTTCGTGACTGACATAATTCAGAAAGACAATGAACTAGTTTTCCACATCCATTGTTAGAACTTTTATCACGTCTGACTTTAAGATCTCAAATTATATTATCAACATTTACGTGGACCATTTCGTCGGATAACCATGAATTTAACATTGACTGTGCAGATAATCTTTACAGTTTTAGTTTTTCGCGGTATTTACAGTCATAGATGTAGTACAGCAAGACACTCGTAAAAACGATGAAGTGTTATCGATTGAAACAAGTAGATACGCTTCTCATCTATGGAAGTCGGCAAACTGCTTCATGTAACTTGTCATGGAAGAAATTTTAGAAGGGAAAGAGGGGCAATCAGGGTAACATGTCTGCTGAATTCATTTTCGTGCAGTCGGCTACATATCGAATATCCATGCGACTATCAGCAGTGTTTTATTTATTCCAATTAGAGTCATTTTCCTTGCAAATCTACATTTAATTTTATATAAACTTATCTCACGTGTGTGGTATCGAATTCAAGACAATCTCATTTTCAGGTAAGTTTAAAACACATAGCACACCTGTGATTGCATACATCACTTAACTACAGATACTGACATGTAAATAAAGTAATTCAGAGAACAATTGCTGTTACATTTGCATAAAATATTGTGAATTAGGTAAAACCATACTTACTGTATACCCATGTGTCAGAGATCACCGACAAATACGTCTAGGAGCATACAAAATAGTTAATAGAGATTCCAACTAGGGGACCAAATCACTGAACTTATCAAGAAAGAAAAGGGGGAATGGTTGTGGAGCCTATTCATTTAGTATTAAAGGCGATTCTAATACCTTCATTTTAGACACTGTACAGTTCCCCATGGATGCCAGTCACTACATTCTCGCAGACTATACAGTCTGCGACGTTACACGCGTTATTTATGATGTGAGCCTTTCTAGCCGCGTGTATATGTCCGCTTCTGTAGTTTAGGACATTTAAAGTGAGTTAATAGCGGACTTTTGCTTCTTTACAGAGTGTTGAAGGTTGGCTCAGTTTAAAACGAGCACCAAAAGTTATAATCACCAATGTAGCTGGACATAGCTGGTCAAGTATAACGTAGGATATCAGTATACACACTTTTCCACAATTTTTCTGAAGTTGGATGATTTATACGAGAGAAAGAGCTTTACAAATTGATCAAGCCAATAATGCGTTGGTCCACCTCTGCCTCTTATTCAATCAGTTATTCGAGTTGGCTTTGATTGATAGAATTGTCGGATGTCCTCCTGAAGGATATTGTGCCACATTCTGTCCAATTGGTGCGTTAGATCATCAAAGTTCTGAGCTGGTTGGAATGCTCTGCACATACGTCTCCAAACGGTTTCATTTTTGGAGAGATCTGACGACCTTTCTGGGCAAGGTATAGGCTATCAAGTATAAAGACAAGCAGTAGAAACACTTATCGTGTGTGGGCGTGTTTACTTTGCTGAAAAGTAAGGCCAGGATGGCTTTACATGAAGGGCACCAAAACGGGTCATAGAATATCATCGACGTACCGCTTTGCTGTAAGGGCGCGGCAGATTGCAACTGAAGGTATCCTGCTATGGAAAGAAATACCACCCCATATCACCACTTCTGGTTGTTAGGCAGTATGGTGGGTGACTTGAGGCTGGTAGCCCACCACGCCCTGGGGCTTCTCTAGACACTTCTTAGCTAGTCATCAGGGCTCAGTTCGAAGTGGAATTCGTCACTGAACTTTATTCTACTCCATTCAATGAGATTCCAGACTGAAGACTTTCTGGGCAGCGGTGTGATACCAACCTGACTGCCGCCCAACATGTGGCGCGACAGCCAGGTGTTGTGGTCTGGGGTGCCATTCTATTTCGTAGCAGGACCCACATAAGTACTTAGTTGAGCACATTCGTAACATTACGTGCAGGACCACCCCACCAGCATGGGATTTTGACGATCTAGCGCGCCAGCTGTACACAATCAGGCACGTCATACCCTTAGGAGGACATCCAACAACAATCAAATCGCCGGCCGCGGTGGTCTCGCGGTTCTAGGCGCGCAGTCCAGAACCGTGCGACTGCTACGGTCGCAGGTTCGAATCCTGCCTCGGGCATGGATGTGTGTGATGTCCTTAGGTTAGTTAGGTTTAAGTAGTTCTAAGTTCTAGGAGACTAATGACCACAGCAGTTGAGTCCCATAGTGCTCAGAGCCATTTGAACCAACAATCAATCCATGCCAAGCCGAATAACTGCTTTCATATGGGCCTCAGGTAAACCAAAGCGTCACTGAGTGGATCAATTTGTGAAGTCCTTTCTCTTGAATAAATGGTCCAATTTTTCTAAAATTGTAATCATTTGTTTGTGTGTTCACGTATATCACATCTAATATTTTCAGTCCCACTTGGATAATTCATTTGTGGTGCGTCGTTTTTCTCTTTTTGTTTTAGACTGTGTATCATTCCGCCTAATATCATCATTAGAAAGATGGTGAATATGGGCTAGGGCTCTACAATACGTTATGATCCAATTTGAAAAACTGATTGTAAAGACGTGCAGGCAGCTGAGAGGTTCTAAAAATAAGAAGTCAACCCAAATATTCTGTGCTACACGTTACAGTAAAATGTGATCCATAAACTAGGAAGTCAACCCAAATATTCTGTGCTATACGTTGCAGTAAAATATGATCCATAAACTTTCATGACTAGAAGAAGGAATGTAGCAAAATTTGGAGTAGGAATTTAAATCCTGGGAGAAGAAATAAATACTTTGAGGTTTTCTGATGACGTAATTCTCTCAGAGAGAGCGAAGAACTTGGGAGAGTATTTGAATGGAATGGATATTGTTTGATATGAGGACATAAGATGAACATCAACAAAAGCAAAACGAGAGTAGCGGAATGTAGCCGAATTGAATTAGGTGATGTTAAGGGAATTAGATTAGGAAATGAGGCGTTTAAAGTAGTAGATAAGTTTTGCTATTTGCGAAGCAAAATAACTGATGATGGTCGAAGCAGAGAGGATATAAAGTGTAGACTGGCAATGGCAAGAAAAGCGTTTCTGATGAAAAGAAATTTGTTAACATCTAGTACAGATTTAAGTGTCAGGAAGTCATTTTTGAAGTATTTGTATGGACTCTAGACGTGTATGGAAGTGAAAACTGGACGAGAAGAGAATACGCAGAAGCTTTTGAAACGTGATGCTACAGAAGAATGCTGAAGATTAGATGGGTAGATCATGTAACCAATTATGAAGTGCTGAGTAGAATGGGGAGGAGATAAATTTGTTATACAACCTGACTAGAAGAAGGGATCGGTTGGTAGGACAAATTCTGAGGCATCAATGGATCAGTAGTTTTGTAGTGGAGAGATGCGTGGAGGGTAAAAATCGTAGAGGGAGACCAAGAGATGAATACAGAAGCAGATTCAGAAGGATGTAGGTTGCCGTGATTACTCAGAGATGAAGAGGCTTTCACAGGAAAGAGTAGGATGGAGACCTGCAACAAACCAGTCTCTGGACTGAAGATCACAAAAACAATAGCAGCAGCAGCAGAAGACTTTCAAACTGGAATACTGCACAATGCAGATAAAGCGGTCGATATCAGCTGTGAAGCATCGTCAACAAAATAATTTATAGTAACAGAATCTCCATCAAATCAACGTTTCGCCGGCCGAGGTGGCCGAGCGGTTCTAGGCGCTACAGTTTGGAACCGCGCTACCGCTACGGTCACATGTTGGAATCCTGCCACGGGCATGGACGTGTGTGATGTTCTTAGTTAGTAAGGTTTAACTAGCTCCAAGTTCTAGGGGACTGATGACCTCGGAAGTAAGTCCCAAAGTGCTCAGAGCCATTTTTTGAAATTAACGTATCAAACCTGCCCTTGTCCATGCTGTTAGGTTTTCCGCGATTTCCCTAAATCGTTCTTAGTACCTTTGAAAGAGCACGGCCGGCTTCCTGTGCCGTCCTTGCTTAATTTGACTTTGCTGTCGAAGGTACGTTACTTGTCCTCCTCCTGTCATGCAAGTGCTGCGCGCCATACTGGTTAATATTACTGGTAAATCGAAGAACATATAACGGGTGCTTATTTATGAAGAGCAGTTACTGAGGGAGGTCCAGCGTGGGCTGTAATTATCGTGTAGAAGTGAAACTTGGGGAAAAAATGCATTAATAAGGAAGAGATTGACATTGGAAATAATTAGATCCAATTTTTGCCAGTAGTTGCAAATGTGGCGCTGTACAGTATCTCGTCGTCGACTCCGGTGCTCACATTGAACAAACTGTGTAAGCGGCAGTTAATAATAAAATCAACATTATGCATTTCGCACTTGTTTGACCTTTTCTGCCCATGTCCTGTCCCTTATCCATTACATATGGCCGGCAGATGTGGCCGTGCGGTTATAGGCGCTTCAGTCTGGAACCGCGTGACCGCTACGGTCGCAGGTTCGAATCCTGCCTCGGGTATGGATGTATGTGGTGTCCTTGGGTTAGTTAGGTTTAAGTAGTTCTAAGTTCTAGGGGACTGATGACCACAGATGTTAAGTCCCATCGTGCTCAGAGCCATTACATATGGAAATATTTTTACACGCCTTTCTTTCATTCAAGGAGCCAAATTTGCACCTAGTGGCCAAAACTGGAACAAATTTTTTCAATGGAAATCAGTTCCATTTCAATGAGTTCGAATATCTGGTAAGCCAGCCTCCGTAGATGAGTGGACGCCGGGTCGGAGGTTTGCCCCGCTCGTGGCTGTGTTGTCATCATCATTGACATGCATGTCGCTCACTGTGACGTCATCTGAAAGGCAGCTTGGCGGCTGAATTTCCTGAGGTGACGACTCCCGGCTATCAGTGCCATACGACCATCATCGTCTACCCAAGTTCGCTGTCATACGATAATTGTATCTCACATTGGATCTCAGTGAGTAGCTGCACATTAATTAATACTACTCGGTATATAGGTACATTACAAAATCGTACAGGTTCATTGCATACATTTAGATTGGCGAACACAGCTGGTGTTCCAGCACAGATACGACAATAACTACGCTGCCAATCCACGATATTTTAAAACTTTATCACGTGACGACCTAAAGTGAAACATACTTAAATACCAAATTACACCTTACTTCGTTCTGAGCGGACCTTGACTGTTCTGCAGCTGCAAGAGGTGGCCTTCGGAGGGAAAAGCAGGACAAGCAGCGAGGAAAAGTTGTGAGACGGCAGCGTGGCGGATGTTTACCGGCGCGTGGCCCGCACGTCTAAGAACAATGGCGTCAGAGCCAGGGCGGTAACGACCCGCGGTTCGTAATGGCCCGCTAAACCGGCAGCGGCCCCCTCTGCTAATGGCCGGCCGCACGGGCAGCCTAACTCACAGGCGCATGGCGATCGAGCCGCCGCAGACTGTGACCGGAGGATACGGTTACTCCCACAATTACTGCCTGCCGTGCTCAGATGTTATCTTGTGTACGTCAGTACACTACGCACACAGGGAAATCCATAAATTACTCATACCCTGGTGTACAGGGACCGAGGATGTACACAGAATACTGTGTAATATTCAAAAGAAACAGCGTTCAATCCTCCATTCAGGACAAAAAAGCTCGAATGTGGGTAATAATTCGCGTAGATGAAAATTTTTCTCCATTGAGAGGAGAGAGTGCCATTGACAATATACTAAAAATTTTGACGGGTGATGAGTATGGGGTGAGGATGGGGTGCGTTTGAGGGTCACCATTCTAGGATTTACTTGAATAACTCTAAGGACGCGGCTTTTACGAAAATATATCCCGCTAAAAAACTACATTGCATTTCCTATGGAAATGTCATTAACTTTTTCTCTGGGGTTAACAATTTGCGAGAAGAGAGTGAGAGAATATTTAAAATTTTGCGCTGCTTACATGCGCTATCGCTTGTAACACCAAAAACGCCGATAGAATGCCTTCGGCACCGTTCAGAATTTTTCTCCGTTCAATATACGTTGATAACTTGCATTTTATTTCCAATTCTGAATCTTTAAACCTTATTACAGAAACCATATTTAATACCCAATGGATGTAATATGTATTTATTTCTGACTGTGTATAATTGATTGAAATTATAATGAAAGTACTGTAAACCGCTGGGTAATAGCCAAAGGAACATTATTAAAATGTATCGATAACAACAACGAAATGGCAGTACTTGTGCCGTTGTTTGTCTTTCTGTATGGAGACTCTTGTCGCGCTGCAAGCAGATGGGAAGCAGAATAGCTTGAGTCTTGAAAGAGTGGGGAAGTGATTGTTGGACGCTCTCACAAGTGTTGGATAGCCTAATTTTTTAACCGGAAAGTATTAAGAGCACGGCCGGTGTGGACAGGCAGCAGAAGCAGCAATTCTAAGTACACTCCTGGAAATGGAAAAAAGAACACATTGACACCGGTGTGTCAGACCCACCATACTTGCTCCGGACACTGCGAGAGGGCTGTACAAGTAATGATCACACGCACGGCACAGCGGACACACCAGGAACCGCGGCGTTGGCCGTCGAATGGTGCTAGCTGCGCAGCATTTGTGCACCACCGCCGTCAGTGTCAGCCAGTTTGCCGTGGAATACGGAGCTCCATCGCAGTCTTTAACACTGGTAGCATGCCGCGACAGCGTGGACGTGAACCGTATGTGCAGTTGACGGACTTTGAGCGAGGGCGTATAGTGGGCATGCGGGAGGCCGGGTGGACGTACCGCCGAATTGCTCAACACATGGGGCGTAAGGTCTCCACAGTACATCGATGTTGTCGCCAGTGGTCGGCGGAAGATGCACGTGGCCGTCGACCTGGGACCGGACCGCAGCGACGCACGGATGCACGCCAAGACCGTAGGATCCTACGCAGTGCCGTAGGGGACCGCACCGCCACTTCCCAGCAAATTAGGGACACTGTTGCTCCTGGGGTATCTGCGAGGACCATTCGCAACCGTCTCCATGAAGCTGGGCTACGGTCCCGCACACCGTTAGACCGTCTTCCGCTCCGCTCGTGCAGCCCGCCTCCAGTGGTGTCGCAACAGGCGTGAATGGAGGGACGAATCGAGACGTGTCGTCTTCAGCGATGAGAGTCGCTTCTGCCTTGGTGCCAATGATGGTCGTATGCGTGTTTGGCGCCGTGCAGGTGAGCGCCACAATCAGGACTGCATACGACCGAGGCACACAGGGCCAACACCCGGCATCATGGTGTGGGGAGCGATCTCCTACACTGGCCGTACACCTCTGGTGATCGTCGAGGGGACACTGAATAGTGCACGGTACATCCAAACCGTCATCGAACCCATCGTTCTACCATTCCTAGACCGGCAAGGGAACTTGCTGTTCCAACAGGACAATGCACGTCCGCATGTATCCCGTGCCACCCGACGTGCTCTAGAAGGTGTAAGTCAACTACCCTGGCCAGCAAGATCTCCGGATCTGTCCCCCATTGAGCATGTTTGGGACTGGATGAAGCGTCGTCTCACGCGGTCTGCACGTCCAGCACGAACGCTGGTCCAACTGAGGCGCCAGGTGGAAATGGCATGGCAAGCCGTTCCACAGGACTACATCCAGCAACTCTACGATCGTCTCCATGGCAGAATAGCAGCCTGCATTGCTGCGAAAGGTGGATATACACTGTACTAGTGCCGACATTGTGCATGCTCTGTTGCCTGTGTCTATGTGCCTGTGGTTCTGTCAGTGTGATCATGTGATGTATCTGACCCCAGGAATGTGTCAATAAAGTTTCCCCTTCCTGGGACAATGAATTCACGGTGTTCTTATTTCAATTTCCAGGAGTGTATTACTGCCTGTACCATAATTACCCGCGGATCTGGAAACTCGTGGTTCGCAACCAGCAGGTACAGCAGTAGCTCAGCATTGTTGTCGGCTACATTCTCCGTCGTCCGCACGGCTACAACATCGCAAGACTGTTAATTGACAAAATATAACAAATGTTGTAGAGGCATTGCCCAGTGGCATTTCGTTAAAAAAAAAAATTCAAATGGCTCTGAGCACTAAGGTATTTAACATCTGAGGTCATCAGTTCCCTAGAACGTAGAACTGCTTAAACCTAACTAACGTAAGGACATCACAAACATCCATGACCGAGGCAGGAGTCGAACCTCCGACCGTAGCAGTAGCGCGGTTCCGGGCTGCAGCGTCTAGAAGCGCTCGGCCGCTGCGGCCGGCGTCCTAGTAGACTGGCGACTATTTTGTTATCCTTGTTCTGCTAATCAGTATATTTTTTTATTAGTACCCTTTTCCTCTGTGTGGTGTGCGACCGATTGCACTAAATTGCGCATATTTCAAAATTATTTTCAGTATTTGCATTAAGTTTAGAACGGATTCTCGGTTCAGAAGGGTATGGCGTACACTTTTCTCGTACTAATCGGTGTTACTTTCCTTCGGTAACGATAGCCTTACTTAGTTTAAAATTTCATTAGGCATACGAGGTCACGGTCAATTATATATCAGTCTAGTAGTCTGTAGTACATCGTAAACAGTTATCATTTACACTCTGTATAAAATCAGCAGGTATGCAGGGCACACTGAGACGCAACTACCGCCGAAATCCTTGGTTTGCCTTATCCGATCCCGGTCTATCTGTGACAGTGTAGAAGTGTGCTGGCAATCGCTGCAGTTGATTGGCGGTGGCTTAAAGAGAGACCGCGGCTGCTCGTTGGGGAGGCAGTTGGTAGTGTACCGAGCATTGGGCAGCGAGTGGCAGGGCGGTTAGTTTGGCAGCACGTCTCGGCGGGATGTCATAGCGTGGCGTATTCCTGATAGCGGGACTGGTGTTTGGCTAGGGGGGCGTGAGGCAGTCGTGCCTGCTGCCGAGGGCTTTAGTAGTTGTCTTCGTCCGCTGTAGCCGGTCCGGGGAAGAGGTGAAGTTGCTGCCTTGCTGCGCTGATCGAATTGATATTGTAATATTCCTGGCTCTGGAGTCGTCATATTCACCAACTAGAAGCTCTTCGTAAAGCAGCTGAAACGGCTGCAGTGGAAAGATTACGTAATATGGTGTGAGGTGCGGATAGAAGTTTATTCCGTACCGGTATCGTGAGGAAGACCGCAAAAATTGTGGTCCTTCTCTGCGATTGGCTAGTGCCTTCGGAAGTTACGTACCAAAATGATAATCTTCTGTTAACAAAATTCGAAAAAATTAAATAGCGTATTTACTTGCATTTCATATTGAAGCATCTCTCAATAGCGTGCTATCACTCCATTATTTCACAACTATTAATTACTAGCAGAAAAATAAACAACTGCTAAACGAAAAGGCAGACGAAGCACTTCAGTGAGCTTCGGATCTCGCCTAATTCGCATACCGGGCGATGTAGTTCGGCTATAAAATCAGTGCTGGACTGGCCCCCTCGAAGGGCAAACATGTTGTCTGCCGCGGTCGGCATCAGGTTAAGACTTTATGAGCAGTGTATGGTTATTTAGAAATGCAGCTGAGAATGTGATAATAATTACGAAAACAAGCAGTTCATTATTTTGATGCAGAGTGCAAATTATTTGTGACTCTAAAGTGGAATATACACTACTGGCCATTAAAATTGTTACACCACGAAGATGACGTACCACAGACGCGAAATTTAACCAACAGGAAGAATATGCTGTGATATGCAAATGATTAGCTTTTCGGAGCATTCGCACAAGGTTGGCGCCGGTGGCGACGCCACAACGTGCTGACATGAGGAAAGTTTCCAACCGATTTCTCATGCACAAACAGCAGTTGACCGGCGTTGCCTGATGAAACGTTGTTGTGATTCTTCGTACAAGGAGGAGAAATGCGTTCCATCACGTTTCCGACTTTGATAAAGGTCGGATTGTAGCCTATCGCGATTGCTGTTTATCGTATCGCGACATTGTTTCTCGCGTTGGTCCAAATCCAATGACTGTCAGCAGAATATGGAATCGGTGGGTTCAGGAGGGTAATACGGAACGCCGTGCTGGATCCCAACGGCCTCGTATCACTAGTCGAGATGACAGCCATCTTATCCGCATGGCTGTAACGGATCGTGCAGCCACGTCTCGATCTCTGAGTCAACAGATGGGGATGTTAGCAAGACAAAAACCATTTGCGCGAACAGTTCGACGACGTTTGCAGCAGCATGGACTATCAGCTCGGAGACCATGGCTGCGGTTGCCCTTGACGCTGCATCACAGACAGGAGCGCCAACGACGAACCGTGATGCACAAATGGCAAAACGTCATTTTTTCGGATGAATCCAGGTTCCGTTTACAGCAGCATGATGGTCGCATCCATGTTTGGCGGCATCACGGTGAATGCACACTGGAAGCGTGTGTTCGTCATCGCCATACTGGCGTATCACCCGGCTTGATGGTTGAGATGCCATTGGTATCACGTCTCGATCACCTCTTGTTCGCATTGACGGCACTTTGAACAGTGGACGCTATATTTCAGACGTGTTACGACCTGTGACTCTACCATGCATTAGATCCCTGCGAAACCATACATTTCAGCAGGGTAATGCACGACCACATGTTGCAGGTCCTGTACAGGCCTTTCTGGATACAGAAAATGTTCGACTGCTGCCCTGGCCAGCACATTCTCGAGATCTCGCACCAATTAAAAACGTCTGGTCAATGGTGACATAGCAATTAGCTCGTCACAATGTGACAGTCGCTACTCTTGATGAACTGTGGTATCGTGTTGAAGCTGCATGGGTAGCTGTACCTGTACACGCCGTCTAAGCTCTGACTCAATGCCCAGGCGTATCAAGGCCGTTATCACGGCCAGAGGTGGATGTTCTGGGTACTGATTTCTCTGGATCTATGCACCCAAAATACGTGAAAATGTAATCACATGTCAGTTCTAGTATAATATATTTGTCCAATGAATACCCGTTTATCATCTGCATTTCTTCTTGGTGTCGCAATTTTAATGGCCAGTAGTGTAATCGTGTAGTTTCTCGTATTCTGCTAATAAAAAGAGAGTGGCGTTCGGTACAAACAAAATAATTGAAAATTTAATTATTCACATTTCAGTTATTCGCTAAAAGTTTCTGCAGCCTCAAGGTAACGGATTCAACACCTCCGTGCTGTATTCTGCGCCCGAACGTTAATTAGAATTTTTGCATTACACTATGGGCGGTGGAAGCAAGCAGGCACCTCGCGTGTACTGCAGTCTTAGTATAAATGAGATCAGTGACGCGTCATCAGTGGCAATACAGAGGAGGTATGAAGGAGACAAATTTTAGAGGGAAGGGGTTTATCATACGAACGTATATATCACCTCTCCCAATCTCTCTCTCTCTCTCTCTCTCTCTCTCTCTCTCTCTCTCTCTCTCTCTAGTGGGCTCGTGCACAACGCTGTCAGAACATTAATCATGTTGTCCACCAGCTTAGATGAGTGATAACGTGCATGCCTCATATGTAACGGACCTGGGTTCGATTCCCGGCCGGGTTGGAGATTTTCTCCACTCATGGAATGGGTGCTGTGTTGTTCACATCATCATTTCATACTAATCACCGCCACGCAAGTCGCCCAATGTGGGGTCGACCGAAGTTAAGACTTGCACTTGGTGGCCGAACTTCCCCGATTGGAGCCTTCCGGCCAATAACGCAATTCGATCACTTCATTTCATTTTTTCGTTAGGCCGGTTGTTCAGAACTAATAGTTGCATCGATCTGTGCGTCGACCCAGCACGTTGTTTGGTTCTGACCGTGTCCTGGCCGTTCTGAACGTAGCGTTAACAATATAGAAAGGAAACTGACTGTACTTTGTTGTTGCGCTAAAGGCACTTATTTCTTTCTGTGAGATCTCTGTTGAGAGTCGTAACAACATTTTTCTTTTTTTTTTTTGCTAGTTGTTACTATGGCACTGTCCCAGTTAACAAGTTAAACAATTTCTGCTGAAGCAGAGTTTAAAATTGTTTGTTGGCTTAATATTTCTAGTGGTTACTTAAGCCATGTATAAAAAGGCGCTGTTATAACAATAGCGGTACTTGATGGTTTACCGGCGGAAATTTTGTATTCGGTGGTACATTTAAGGTTCATGCTTCTCTGTTCCTTTTGAAAACTAATTTGGAGCACGATGACGAGCTACAATTGTGGAGGTAACTTAACCGCTAGTGCCCTTGTTCACGACAGTGGCCAAGCTTGTGAACTGCCAACTGGCAGATGTAGCAAGGTTTAGCTGCTGGAGTAACTTCTGTGTGTTACTAGTGTTTTCTTATGTTTTAGATTGATCTGTCCATAGTCTAAGTGTCCTGCCCAAGGTGCAGTGTGCGTTTGTGTGACGAAGTTGGATGAACGGATTGTGCTGTCGTAAGCTGCTACGCAGAACGAACTTGTGATATCTTCACTGTTTACTTTTTCTTTTTATAAAGGAAGTTTTTTGCTCTTGCTAGTAGTGTTAGTAATTGTAGTCTGTCCATAAAGTAAAAAATTGTTAACAGCAAATGGTGGGAGTCAGGATTGGCTGTTCAGATGTAACTCGTCTAATAAACATGGGCAATCAAACGCATGCCTTAACAACCACGAGCAGTTCAGCAGAAGAGATGTCTCACTGTACCGAAGATGAACAAGTACTTATACAGGGTGTCCAGAGAATGAGTCCCTGATTTCAAAACTAAACATCTCCAAAACTAAAATCGATACAAGAGTTCATCAAAATGTATATTTAATGTGAAATCTGTAACAATTTTATGCAAAGGCTATACAGAAGATTCAAAATAGTTCGAAAACTTGCTAACAGATGGCGCTAAATAGTGCACCGCATCGCAGAGCGATCAGTTCCACAGTTGGAACGTGAAAGAAGGTTAGTGTACGGAAGGAAGACTTTGAAATCATGTATTCCATTGAACAACATGCTTCTCTTTCACTAGAATGACACAGAATACAGTCCTACGGCACCAAGGTGCAGTTTTCAAACAACACTTAATGTTCTAAAAAAGAGCCCGATGCGACACTCAGTCACAAGCTCTTCGTCAAATTCCAACGGTCAGGTAACGTGGCTAACGATCTAGGGATGAATTCTCGCCCCAAGCAAACTGTAATTATTCCTCAAAATGTCACCATGGTTTCTGGCACTGTTGAGCAAAATCCAAGGAAATCCTTCCGAAGAGTTGCAGTAGAAACTGGTTTGCGTTCCAGCGTGCAGAAAAAGAAGATGGTTCAAATGGCTTTGAGCACTATGGAACTTAATATCTGAGGTCATCAGTCCCCTAGAACTTAGAACTACTTAAACCTAACTAACCTAAGGACATCACACACATCCATGTTCGAGGCAGGATTCGGACCTGCGACCGTAGCGGTCGCGCGGTTCCAGACTGAAGCGCCAAGAACCTCTCGGCCACGTGCAGAAAATACTGGCATGGCGGCTGCATAAGTTTCCTTTCAAAGTCAAAATTCACCAGGCCATGCCTGCACGAGCTGTGCGAAAAAGGCTGACTTTGCGAAACAGGTTCTTACAGTAATTTATAATGAAGTATTTGATGTTGGTTACATCCGGTTCTCAGATGAAGCACACGTCTACTTGAATGGAGACACGAATAAATAAATCTGGCGATTTGGAGGTCCCGAAAATCCCCATTTGTGTTAAACGAAACCACTGAATTCTTCCAAAGTTACTGTTTGTACTGCGGTATACAGAAGAGCCATTTTCGGTCCCTTTTTTATCATTCGGGAAGAGATCACTACTGAACGTTATTTTGCAACTTTGGAACAGTTGTCGCCACGCAGCTAGCGTTTGAGGATCTACCAGGTACCGGAAGGTTCATGTAAGGTGGGACCGGACCACATCGCACCGCACAGTTGTTTCGCTTTCTTGATGAATATTACGGGAAGGCAGTCATTATGTTGGATTATTGTGAATTTACTGGCTCAGAGATGGACTGACGCCCTTATTCGCCCGACCTGATTCCTTGTGACTTATTTTTGTGGGGCAAAGTGAAAGACACTGGTACTGAATCCATTCCACCACGCTGGATGAACTTGAATCCGTGACCTGTCTGGAATCTGAATCCATTTCCTTTGAGACATTACAGAATGTGATGGTAAATTTCACTGGTCGTTTGCCCCGCGGAGTGGCCGTGAGGTTTGAGGCGCCATGTCATGGATTGCGCGGCCCCTCTCGCAGGAGGTTCGAGTCTTCCCTCGGGAATGGGTATGTGTGTTGTTTTTAGCATAAGTCTAGGGACCGATGACTTCAGCAATTTGGTCCCTTAGGAATTCACACACATTTGCACATTTGAACTGTTCGTTTGCGCCACCTTCCGTCATACGAGTGGTGAACATTTCGTAAAGGTTGTAATGTGATTGCAAAGACTGCTTGCACAGCACGAGTTAAATTATACTCGCTATTACTGTACGAACTCCACAGCACACAGCACTTTCTATGTCCAGCTTTCTCAACAATTTCGAAAGTTCTCTATAATTTGTGTACAAAATTCTTACAGTTTTCACAGTAAATATACTTTTTGTTACACTCGTTTGTCGACCTTAGTTTTCAAGGTATTTCGTTTCGAGATCAGAAATTTCTTCGCTGGACACCCTGTAGCTTAGAGTCTATGTGAACTACAATTTGGTTAATTCATACTACCACCTCTGAAACTTGCCTACCCTACAATCGTAGCAACAATAGAACCGGTACATGTATCAGAATAATTTTATCTGATAAGTTTATACACGGTCGTTTCCAGACCAGGGGCCCTGACCATAAATTGTTACATTTTACCTTCTCCACCACACTGCAAAAATATTATAACGTCATCATGGAATCATTCTGTACAACAGCGGTATGTTGCAATCTTACTTCAATGTATCTATCGGAATTTCAAATTGACAGATTTAGTTCATCGCTTTATTCTTTTTTTTTATTGCCCCCTACAGCCAATCATGGAAATAAATTCCGACATACAACTAGTGTTTTGGTGACGGTACTCACGACTCCAGAGAGTAGCGACAACGCCACCTTAGGTGGACTGGCAGTGACCGCAATCGATAAGCCGCGCTCGAAACACTAGTAGCGTACCTGTTGTGTGGGTTGGCGGTAGGAACTATACCGAAGTTCGCCAGGGGCCGCAGCAGCCAACCCATGGGCGCTACGTGCGTGGATAGTGATTGGTCGATGCCACGGCGGACGGTTCTGTTCAGTGTGTCGAGTCTTGTACAGTCTCCAGTTACCGCCGAGTCTACAGACTGCAGTGTTCGTCCGTCGTCTCCGAGACTTAGGCTCTGTAGACATTGTTGGCCAGCTGTGGACTCTACGTAGGCATCACTCAGAGGCACAGTGACAGGACCGAATTTTTTAAAGGACACTTAATAATTTTAAACGTCTAATTGTGCTGGACATTTCACAATGAGAAGCATCATTTCAGTTGGGTATTTCTTCAAATTTAATAAATGTGATTTTATTACCAATTTTTCGCAATCTTTCAGCTTGAAGATAACTTACGACGGCCGACAGCGCGACGGCATTTGCAGAAACAAAAGTGAGTCGATAAAAATAAACACTAATGATGACCACATAAAACAGAGGCAAAAACAGCTTGAAAGAAATTTATTTAGTTTACTGGAGTTCCCACCACGTTGCGCTTCAGTTGCAAAGGAGTAAAGGTCTTTTTTCACTGCAAAGTCTGGCATGGATGTTGATAATTTGTTTCTCTTGCTTCCTTAGCAACGTAGAACTTGTAGGTTGCATCAGCAGGGAGGTGTAAAACTAGTCTTGTAAATGATATATGAGCAAGGAAAAGGAAGCATGGAGACTATGAAAATGTGGCAAAGATACTGCTTCACTGTTGATAAATGGAAAACCAATGGGATATGGTGGGTGGGAAGCTACGCCTATCGTAAGAGATAAGGACTTCTCGAATGCTGAGGTGCAGGTAACAGGGTACTTAACCCCGCAGTTAGTAAGGTGTCAGGCAAATCCAACACCTTCCATGAAAACCCTGACATAATAAGCAAATCCAGTAGTATGTCACATAGCTCCGAATAAATTGTGACATTAAATAACCAAAGTAATACGAGTAACGAGTGAGCAAATGGAATACCACAGACTAACACGAGAATGCCTAAATGCATGTCGTACCTTCCCACCGTGAGGCAGACACAGTTCCGAGGGGAGAAACGAGGACAGAAGCCGAGAGCAGAACCGTGTTAAGCTAGAAGGCCCTACGATAACGGACGGAGTGGACACCCACGTCGCTAGCCCACCGCTAAGTCTACCACCCGCACGTTTTAGCGTGAGGCTTTTTCGCGTCTCTGTTACGTCAAGGACCACCCCCAGCCCATGTTAAAAGCTAGAGCCCTCCAGAAAAACAGTATAGATCTTACGATAACACAAAAAGGGCCACTACTACCCGCAAGTTTTAGCGTGAGACTTTTTCGTGCCTCAGGTACGTCTAGGACCACCTCCCAGCCCATGTTAAAAGATAGAGCCCTCCAGAAAAACAGTATAGATCTTACGATAACACTAAAAGGAGCACACCACCCACACGTTTTAGCGTGAGACTGTTTAGCGTCTGTTACGTTGCAAACTTTAAAAACATTGCCCCACCACGAAAAGTATAACGTTTCTCATTGGATAGACAGAATTTTTGTAGGCGGAGCTTAAGGTTAACATTGAGATCCTGATTGGTCAGATGAAAACATAGCCAGATAGTTTTTTTTTAAACCAACTTCGGTAAATTGTAGTAAGGAGAAGTTAGGAGAGAGTTAGTTCTGAGACGGCGAGCTGGATGGCTGGTGCGCCGGCCGCTGTCGCCGTGACGCTGCCTAAACACCGACAAGGTAATGAACGCACGCGATGCCGCATTTTTGAGCGCATAAGGCTTCACTCAGAACTGCAGAAGTCTCATCTGTTACTCCCCCTTTTTGCGTAATACTAGTGTCAATCGTTAATTAAAACTCATGGTGTTCACATTTGCCACTTGAAGAACAGATCTGAAACGCGATGATTTTTCTTTTATATAGTTATTGAGAAGCCACATCAGCCACTGTAATTTACGACAAGTTAGATAAGTAATTAAAGATAATTGAGGGTCACTGTAGACCATTTTGATAGTTTTCTCTTTTGTGAAACTTAATTTAAACATATATTATAGATGTGATATGGCATAGGTCAGTTGGTTTTTACCATCCTGTATTAAAATATTTCCTTTATCAATAGTGCAATTTATAAATGATGCTTTGTGAGTAGAATAAAATTTCCAATGGTAAACTTAACTGCTTTTTCGACGTTATTTTACCAGCAAACTAAAAATAGGAAAGCCTTGAACCCTTTCCACTAAATTTAGTTAGTATTAAGATTCTTTTACAGGGAGTGCAGTGGAGCTGACGCTGAGATCATTTAGTATTTGGTTATATCATCGCTAGTCTCACTGAACTCTTCTGAATTCTACATGTCATGTGTGGTCTGGCGTCTCCTTACCAGCAACAGGTCCCAGGTTCAAACTAGTTAGTTCCCTAAAAAACACGCTCAGAGCGTCGTTGCGCGAAAGTGGTAGGGAGACACGATATAGAACAAACAGATACCACCATGAATGTTTAGAAGTTATATGGCTGAAATGGAATATTAACTGGTGTTCTGCAAAGCCGATCCAGCGCTGCGATTGTGGAAATATCTGGTATGTGATGTATGAGGGGCAGTCAAATAGAAAGTGTACACCCGCCACAAAGGGACCGTGGAACGTTTCCATTCAAAAGTAATCACCACATGCGTTCAGACATATGTGCCACTGGGAGACGAGATAATCATTTTCTGTTTGTTAGAATGTGATCGGCCGTTGACGGTCCACAACAGCACCCACTCTTACACTTCCTCGTCCGCCCGAACCCGACGTCCAGGCACGTCTTTATTCAGATCGACAAAGATGTGAAAATCACACTGAGAAAGATCCGGGCTGTACGGAGGATCCTGCTCTGTTCCCTAATAAAATAGGGCTCTCTCGCTTGGCAGTGTGGGAGCGGGTGTTATCGTGCAACAGGATGGTTCCGTCCGATGCGTTCAGACAGCGCGAGGGCAAACGCCAAAGCCAACAGTGGAAATATCCCACATCTCCCCCGTCAACGAAATCTAAAGAGGTTCTTGCAAGTTCCAGCAAAATCATGATGACCTTCTTTGACTTCATTCTTTCTTCTTTATTTCTTCTTCTTTGACTTTCTTTGACTTTCTTTGACTTTGACTTTCTTGACTTTCTTTGACTTTCTTCTTCTTTGACTTCATTCTGTTCATCGAGTTCCTCGAACTTGTAGCCACAATCAATACGCTATGAGACACTTTGCGGGAACTGCGATGCTCCCTACACTCAAAACACCAAGGAATATTGTCTGACGTAATCGTCCTGTTACACAATAACGTCCCCTCCCACACTGCCAATGAGCGTTTCAGCGCTTGGTTGAGAAACATCGCAGTATTCTTCGCAATGCCCGAACCCTTCATCGTGTGAGTCTCACACATTTGGCAACATGAAGAAAGACATGGGTGGAGAGCAGGTTTCCATCGGACTAAGATGTACAAAAGTCGCTATAGTTGTGGATCCTTCAACAGCCGACCGCGTTCTGTGAAACACGAACTGAATGTCTCATCTCCCAGTGAGATAAATGTCTTAACGCGTGTGATGTATGTTTTTGAACAGACCATTTCAAGCCCCGTTCTGGCGGTATATTAAGGACACCAGTTACTAACAAGTCGATGAAGTAAAAAGGGCGTGTGAAATAATGTCCCTATCCGGCAACATCCACTCAGGGCACAGGAGCTACCAACCAACTAACCGAATGTCAAACCCCTCAATGTCCTACCTGTGCTACATGCGTTTTCTAAAATTATTCTTGGCGTGATGGCTGCTGGGAGTAAGTGAATTGATAGAAACAGAAATATGTTGATTTCTTTTGAATGATTTCCACTTACTACCAACTCTTAACGGGCCTATAATCCCATTACATGATGATATTTCAAATGTAGTTACATGTAATATTTCAGTGAAGGTTAACTCCACGTGTGGATTTTTTTGGCTAAACTAACTGAACGCAGTGTGCTCTGCCGTCATTGCTGGAACCAAAATGTGATCAATATCGTTCGCTGCCATTACAGTTGTATCGATTCAGCTGCTACCTCGCTGAGTCTTAACAGAGGGCGCGACCTGTAAGTGACAGCATTGGAGTGCTCCGACAACTCGCACAGAAAGAGTCATTGCGGGTAGAATTGATGAGTCGCTCTACGTCTAGAAGCCGTTGATAAATCATTCTGTTTGTACTGTAAGCATTTGGACGGCAGTATATACAGTGTGAATTTTTAAATCTGTGTAGACAAGTTGATTACTTCAAGGCAAGTGGAAAGTGTTAAATAAACGTATGTGTCTAATTTACACCAGCCTCTTGTACATAAGAGACGCAACAATACTCTTGCGGATCTTATTTTCTACTTTGCTGAACGGGCTCTTCCTTGTCGAAAAATTTGTGCGGTCAGTTCCTTGTGCCGTTGTATAACGGTTAAATACTTCATTAAATTCTGTACACGATTCTGTGGAAATTGTGAAATTATTTTAGTACGAAATTTGGAAGTCCGACAGCGTTATCTCTGGTCAGAATAAGGAGCTTTACTGGCACGACACTTAGAAGGTGCAACAGGTCTACTCAAGAGACTGCCTATGCTAAGCTCGTCCGTCCTGTCTTAGAGTATTGCTGTGTGGTGTGAGATCCTTACCAACTGGGATTGACGGAGGGCATCGAAAATGTCCAAAGAAAGGCACCTCGTTTT
Organism: Schistocerca gregaria; assembly: GCF_023897955.1. Lineage (NCBI taxonomy): Eukaryota > Metazoa > Arthropoda > Insecta > Orthoptera > Acrididae > Schistocerca > Schistocerca gregaria. Next base: position 338,010,702 of record NC_064925.1, on the reverse strand, counting down.
GTATTATCGCAAAATAGCCGAGGACACTCGCACGGATATAATACGCGAGTTGAGGTGGCAACCATTGAAACCAAGGCGTTTTACGATCGGGAGATCTTTTGACGAAATCTGAATCACTATCTTTCTCCTCTCAATCCGAAGCTAAGTGATTGATGTGAGCCTATATAGCTAGAAATGATCATCTAAGTAAAATAAATCAGAACTCGTACGGAAATATTTAAGTGACCATTCTTCCCGTACGTTCTTCGCTAGTGGAACTGTAGAGGTATAGTCTGAAGGTGGTTCGATAACCCCCGGCTAGGCACTTAAGTGTTAACTATAGACACACAGATAAACATCGTCCAGTGCACGTGTTGCCGGACGCCTTGAGCAAGAGATACGTGGATATTTGCCGGACGCCTTGAGCAAGAGATACGTGGATATTTTGTGTATTTCGCAGTCGCATAGAGTACTATAGATCGTAAGGAGCCTTCAGTTTGCCATGGTTACCTTTGTTCCTTGTACACCTTTCCTTAATCTCTTTACAGGCTTCGAAACATCAGTTCAGGTTTCCGCCAGATATCTCTGTATAATATCCATGACATATACCGACAGAACAATAGGCTAAAGCCTTGTTGGGGTGAACAAACATGGATACGAACGTGCACATTTCGACAGTGTGTTTTATTCTGCCGCTGTTACATGTCATTATTTTCAAAGGTCTTGCATTACGAGTAGTATACATTCCACAAGGATAATTCTTGTGATAAATAAAAGTATCATGGCATCTATAAAAATATTTAACAAATGGCCAAGCAGCAGATGAAGCTTTTAGAGATTCTCATTTTAGTCAAGGGCCTACGACCGTGCTATTGTGTGTGTAAGGGAACCAACTGTAGAAGACGCAAGGTGAGTAGAAAGAATGATCGCTAAGTTTTCCTAATGTGTACATGTCCACCTACAACACTAACGTGAAATGTCCGCCTGTTGAAAACAGCACACATCATCATTCGATGGGCAGTAATGTCGACTGAAGTTGTTGCAACCTTTTGTCTCGTATGTTTAGAGTCTCATCGTCCAAAAAACTAGTTTTTTATCTGGTGTACTAGGGCATCGTATAGATAGTTCCCATAATGTGGTTGGACGACGCAGTGGCTTGTGCCATTTTATTGAAACTGGAAGCAAAACACTGCAGAGGACATGTATTATCTTTGCTTTATAATAATACTTAATTTCGTGTTACAACTGCATGTCAGTTATAAGATCACCGGCTTTGTCTGTACGACCACCTTCAGCTTCAGTATTCCAATCATAATCGTTTAAAACAGAACGATATCGGAAAATAATCTGTTTCTGGTATATCCATTCGATCTACACTAAAGCGGCAAAGAAACTCGTATAGGCATGCGTGTTCAAATACAAAGTTACTTAAACAGGTAGAATACGGCGCTGAGCTCAGCAACGCCTATATGAGACAACATGTGTCTGGCGCAGTTATTAAATCGGTTACTGCTGCTCAAATCGCAGTTTTTCAAGACTGAAGTGAGTTTGAACGTGCAGTTATAGTTGGCGCACTAACGATGGGACACAGAATCTCCGAGGTAGCGATAAAATGGGGATTTTCCCGTACGACATTTCACGAGTGTACCGTGAAAATCAGGAATCCGCTAAAACATCAAATCTCCGACATCGCTGTGGCCAGCAAAATATCCTGCATGAAAGGGACCAAAGATGACTCAAGAGAATCGTTACGCGTGACAGAAGTGCAACCCTTCCGCAAATTGCTGCTGATTTCAATGCTGGGCCATCAGCAAGTGTAAGCGTGCGAACCATTCAACGAAACATCATCGATATGAGCAACCTGAGCCGAAGACCCACTCGTTTACCCTTGATGACAGCACGACACAAAGCTTTACGCCTCGCCTGGGCCCGTCAACAGGGACATTTATCCGTTGATCGCTGGAAATATGTTGCCTGGTCGGACGAGTCTCGTTTCAAATTGTATCAAGCGGATGGACGTGTACAGGTATGGACACAACCTCATGAATCCACAGACCCTGCATGTCAGCATGGCTCTGTTCAAGCTCGTGGAGCTCTTTAATGGTGTGGGGCGTGTGCAGGTTGAGTTATATGGGACTCCTGATACGTCTAGATACGACTCTGACAGTGAAATGAACTTAAGCATCCTGTCTGATCACCTGCATCCATTCATGGCCTTCGTGCATTCCGACGGATTTTGGCAATTCCAGCAGGAAAATGCGACAACCGACACGTCCATAATATAGGCAGGACCGCTCCAAGAATACTCTTCTGAGTTTAAACGATTCTGCTGGCCACCAGACACCCCCCGACATGACCATTATTGAGCATATCTGGGACGCCTTGTAGCATACTGTTCAGAATAGATCTCCACCCCCTCGTACTCTTACGGGTTTATGGACATCTTTGCAGGGTTGATGGTGTCAGTTCCCTTCAGCACTACTTCAGACATTAGTCGAGTCCATGCCACTTCCTGTTGCGGCACTTCTTCGTGCTCACGGGGGCCTTACATTATATTAGGCATGTGTACAACTACACAGAATAATTCACGTTGCATAACCACCTTTTCATTCCACTGACAAACCATGATTTTCCGAAAATATCGTGTCAACATAACATTTTTACTTGATCTACATCTACATGTATAAGACGAAAGCCACCGTATTGTGCATGGCGGAGGGTATCTTTCAACGCTGCTAGTCATTTTGCTTCCTTTTTTACTTCTAAATAGACGAAGGGTAAACAACTGACTATATGCCTCCGAAGGAGAGCTTATTTCTCTTGTCTTCGTGACCCTCACGCAAAACGTACGCTGGTAGAAGCGGAATCGTCCCGCAAACAGCTTCAAAAACCGTTTCTCTAAAATTTCTTAACAACTTGTCGTGAAAAGTATGCCGTTTTCTCTCTAGGGATTCCCATTTGCGATTACAAAGTATCTCCTTAGTACTCGTGTGCTGATGGGACCTACAATTAACAAATCTAGCCGCACGCGTCTGAATTGCTTCGGTGTTTTCCTTTAATTCGAGGCGATGGGGATCCCAAACACTTGAGCAGTACTCAAAAATGGGTCGCATTAGCGTTCTATGCAAGGTCTTCTTTACGTATGAACTACACTTCCCTAAAATAAGCCGAAATCGACAATCCTCTTTTAATCGGCAGGACAGTGTCGGGCAGAACACTACCAATACTATATTCGAACAATACTGGACTACTTTTGTTACTTATCTGCATTGGCGTGCATCGTTCTACATTTAGAGCGAGCTGATATTTATCACACCAACTATAAATTTTGTCTAAGGCATCCTGTATCTTCCTACAGACACAAAACGACCACACCTTCCTGTACACTCCACCGTCATCGACAAACAGATTGCTGTTCACCCTGTCCATCTGATCATACTTCGCAATTTGCATTCGACTTTAATGCATGTATTCCCCACAGTCTGTGTAATTACCCATAAAAACTGTCGTAGTACTTTTTCATCTACAGATCAGCTACTATTAGCGATTGAAGTAACCCAATTCATAATTATAACTGAGCACGATAGGTCCTCACTTTTGAATCATATCGAATATACTAAGTACGCTCGTCATTAAATAATTCGAAAATAAGACTATATTGTCGGTGACCTCACTCGTAGCATAAGGGAAGGCTACGTCGCTTGTGTTACACTAAATTTTTTCGTGTTTCAACTAGTACCACAATTACTAAGAGGGGCAGATTCATGCTTAATACGAAATCAGAAATCAGTATTCGCCAGAGAACTCATTTCTCATAATCAACAAAAACTAATTCACCTAGCGATGGTATTTTGCCATCAAGGAGTAATTGTTCAGGCAAAGTAAGAACGGCACAATTTTAAAGTAGGATTACAAACAAAAGTAAGAGGCCACAAGCGGTAATGTTTCTTTATAAAATTTATGACAACACTCCATCCAAAACTGCCCTTGTATTACATAAATAATTTAATTTGTTCTTTTTTTCGCGGTGGCTAAATTTCAAAAGGGAAACCCGTCAAGTCGGTCAATCAGGTCACATTGCATTCTTATTTTAAGTATAGATGTTTTTATTTCGTATTTTGAATTTCAGATTGGATTGAATTCGTTGCTGAAATACGATTATTAATACCGCTAGTGCAAGCGGATTAAGTATGATGCTGAATATGTTCGGACAATAAATTAACTAGATCTCTGCAAATCGCGGATAAATGCTATTTTGTTAACAGGACAGAAATAGCACAGCCATCATCGACTTTTATCCCAGTTGAGCGTGTATGTTGTAGTAAGTCACACATTCAGGAAACTGACGAATGACGAAATGACAAACTAAGTACAGTAGCAATGTACAATAAAATTATGCATTTGAGATTTTCATATTATACTTGTTGCACCGGGAAAGCGGAAAGTATCGGAAGGAATGACACTAATACAATATTTCGGTATGTTTTTCATTCAGATACTGACGAAAATTCTTCTTCGATGTAATCCAGCAAAACTATATCTTGAAAAGATACTATTCTTCTGTGAACTTCAGCAGTTGAAGCTACGAATTGACACTTCAAACGATAAACAGACACTTGCGGAAAATGAGAACTTTTTTCAAGCAGAACTGCTTGAAAAAGGTGTCTACGTAACAGACTAAGTCACACAATTATAACATAACACAAGCGCTTATGGTCGTCAAAAATACTATATTCACTTATATTTGAAGAATAAGAAAATAAAAACTTATGTAATGAAAATAAAAATTAGCAGTAAAATTAGCAGAAACTAAATAAAAGTTATGGCAATTAATGTACGACAACAGTTTACTACCACAGTAGCATACTAGGCACTCATATGCAAAATTAAGATTCTCTCGGGTTTCCAGCAGCGTCAAGTGATTGATGTGACTGGAAACCCGAGAGAATTTTATCAGTACGTGTCGCGACGAAACCTTGAATTCGTATGTGCAAAAGTAACCATAATTAGCTATTGAAGAAGAGATTAAATTTATTAATTTCCACACAGATATAAAATATGGGACTCACTTGGTGTCACAAACATCCATGGTCAAAATTAAACATATGCTAGAGGATCCTAATTTTAGATCTTGGAAATAGTGAAATAATGGTCGGAAATGAATACTCGGCTTTTTATTTACATAAAACACTTCTAACAGCAATAACTTATGCACAGGACAACTGTTCACAGCGACGATAGCCAGCCGGAATGAAAACTTTTCAGAGTGCGAGAAATTATACCACATTCATTTAAACACCTATGCTGTCTGTCAAAGAACAACACAGGCTAGAGGGATACTAATAATCAGTCCTTCTTCACTTGCTATTGGGAATTCGTACATCAACGTCTCAATGTAGCCCCAGCGGAGAAAAACATCGGATTAAGGTCTGGCTATCGTTATGGCCATCGGACAGACCTCACCTTCCTAGTCGAAGAAAAGGATATCTATTATTCAGTTACGAAAATTAATACGAAAGTGTAACGGTATACCATCTTCTTCAAACCGCATCCCCTCGCAAACAAGAAAATGTACAATACCAAATGACTGTGGAAGCAAATCCCCAGCGAACACCAGTTAAAAAGCACTATTGAAACGAGGTGCCAGCAAATAAAGTCTTAAAAACAAAGTAGAGCGTTCATCAGCCTGAGGGTTGGTTTGAACACCACAGTCCTGTAATAGGCGTTGTCCTGTTGGAGATCATTTTCCGTTGCCCTTCTCCGACCTTCGAACTTCGTACTTACTTACACAGCTAGTTGAAGTCCTATTAGTTGGTATTTTACAATTACAGCCCACATAATGACCGACAATCATCGCTGGTGAGTTGGAACGAGAGTGTATTTTACGTATTTGCATCACTTCAGGCTAGACTGTTGCAACAACTGAAAGCCGCATCATGATTAGAGATCTCATCCGGGATCAGCGCATTCTGCAGGAAGGTCGGTATTTCAAAGCGGTGCTGCATAATCCACATCCAGAACTGTGCTTTGAGACGAAACTAATCTGCCTCCGTTACTTGCTCACGTTGTTTGCGACGGGGGCATAGTTGGTTGTTGAAAGTACTCTCCACACTGTATTCCTCGAAATGTGCATCTCGCATTAAAGTTACTAGCTGTTTATTTCTCAGTACTCTCCCACGCAATCCAGTATGATTTCAGTTTTTCTTGACTTTCTACGCACAGCAATAAATTGCTTCCCTTTCAGAAGAGTATGCTATTTCGCCTCTTTTCATTACCTGTGCTGACGAATGGCGGAAGTTAGAAAGCACCTGTTTCTGGCTTAGCCACTCTAGTTGCAAATTCTGTGACTAGGAGTACACAGATGTTGATGAAGACGTATGCTATATTAATTGGTGAGACTACAGGGGAACGTCTTACTGTTATATAATTTCTTGCATTAGCTTATAACCCGTTGTACCTCCGATGTTTCTTTCACTCATAGTAAATTTACTTACTTTTATTGGCGGCTTGCTTGAACCGAAAAGATAATTCATAAATAGGTTTGAGCATCACATCCAAGCGGGCGTTAATTTTTTATAATGCCTACGCCGCCTCTCTTAGAGGGAAGCAAGTCCCTTAATTATTTTAGTGGGTTCCTGTCGAGCATTATCTTCAAATATTGTGAAATATGTTGCTAGATAACAGCCTTTTTTTGTGTGTTGAAGCCCACGTACTGCAAGTTTCGCAGGAGAGCTTCTGTAGGGTTTGGGAGGTAGGATACCAGATACTGACAGAAATAAATCTTTGAGAAATGGCTGTGAGTCGTGCATGGGTAGCTCAGTCGGTAGGACGTTTATCCGCGAAAGGCAAAGGTCACCAGTTCGAGTCTCGTTCCGGCAGGCAGGACTGCAATTACGAGGCATACGCATCTTCAAACTTCCCTTCGAGGTTCTGTCTGACTTTGATGCGCTACGCCCATATAGAAGAGTGCTTACCCAAGAGGAAGAGAAATGGTCCAACTTCACGACTTACCCCGCTCTCAACAACATGTACCCTCATAATTGGTCATCGGCGGATGCAGAGCAATCGTCACCTACGATCAACAACACAAAACGCGCTGGACGCGGGGAAGAAAGCCACGTCCTTTCAGAATGCGTGCAGCGGAGGATAGTGCAAGTTCCAAATGGCGCACCCCCGAGACTACGTCCACGCCGACACCGCTGACACTGACGTATGTGGACGTGTTTCCAAACAGATCACATCCCGGAGAGTGACCACCTCCGCTATTCTGACAGTTTACGGCGACCGCCTGTGAAGAAAAGACGCTCATTTCTGCCACCCGGACGCTGGCGACGTCGCTAACTCACGGGAAAGGATCGGTAGGAGGGATAGAAATTGGTCCTACGTTTGTACCGGCAGCTGCTTTCGTCCCTGAGCGCCGGGAGTCACATCTGCACTCGCACACTGGAGCGCGCACGTCCAAACAATGCTCGCCGAAGCGCCACAAGGAAAGACGAATAGCGCCCTCGTACACCTGCTTAGTGCACTCCACAGCAGACGGAATTGCGAGTAATAACGACACTGTGAATCCAGATGAGCAACGAGAGGTTCTTCCTCCCACACAGCAGTACCATGCGAATAACACGAGACTGGGGCTGGACAGAGGCTCACCAGACGAAGATCGGCCGGTAGGAACCGCTCCATCCAAGAGCTTTGCCTTCGCTCAGACCGGTGGGAGAAACACGACGAGAGATGGACATTCAGCGTAGGAACTGGGCCGATGAATCCGATACTGATCCACAGATCGACGATGCAGCTGCAATGGCGAGTGCTGCGTCCACTGGATGCTAAGCACGCAGAATACTGCCGCGCAGACAGCATGGCGCCGAGCAGCAACACACAAGCTAACATAGGCTTTCACGTACGCTTTACGCACTGAGAAAGAGCGGCAGGCGTATCGAACAGCCTCTACTAACATTAATACGATCAGAACGCCGGAATAAAGTGCAATTGTTACGAAACATGCTGCGTGCGTCAGACGTCGACATCGTCTCTCTGCAGGAAGTATGTATCGAGAGCTTCCCCAATATTTTTGAGTACTATACATACATGACACTCACTACAAACGGCGCCGTCCGCTGTTGCCGAGCGGTTCTGGGCGCTTCAGTTCGGAACCACGCTACTGCTGCGGTCATTGGTTCGAATCCTGCCTCGGGCAAGGATGTGTGTGATGTCCTTAGGTTAGTTGGGGTTAAGTAGTTCTATGTCTAGGGGACTGATGACCTCAGATGTTAAGTCCCATAGTGCTTGGAGCAATTTGAACTACAAACGGCGGCAGCGGAACAGCGATACTTCTACGTAGCGGCATAGTAGCCGAGGACGTGATGTACCTGCCGTCAGCGCGAGGATTGCCGCTGACAGTGCTAGGAGTATGGTTACGAGATACGGCGCGATCGATCCCGATTTTAAATAGAGGAGATTGCGCCACTATTCTTAGGCCTCTTTGGAGGCGACTTCAACGGTGTGCTCGCACTGAAGGATCAGCACCCAAGCTGCAATTCATGCCATGAGCTGCGGCAACTGATACAGGACATTAATACAATCGATACATGGGAGACAGTACCTGGCGACACACGCAGCTATACGTATGTTACAAGTCCCTCTGCAAGCCACCTCCATCGAGTTTACGTAACACGTCGTCTCGAATCTGCGGTCCTCGAAGCGGAATGATCATCTGTCGCTTTTTTCGTTCACATAGCATACATATGCACACTCGCCCTATGTCGTCAACGAGTGTGGAGAAGTCACGGTGTTTGGAAGGCGAATACAGAGCGCCTCAGGGAGCCTGAGTGCATACGCTTAATCGAAGACACTTGGCACAAGTGTGAACGACTCCTTCCGACATATCCGACGACGTCGCAATGGTGGGTGGAATGCGTTAAGCCTGCATTGCGCAGAGCGTTGATTGCATACGGAAGAGAGTAGATGATGTGGAGACGCCACACGACGGAATTTTATTACACGATGCTCCTCGAATTTTCTGTACAATCGCCTTCACAGGTTCAGCGCTCTTCTATAAACCGAGCGCAGGCCTAAATAATTTCCATAACGCGACGCCGTCTGCAGCGGGTTCGCAGTGCGTGCAAGGGCCTTTGAATGAGTCCGTGGAGATTCGCCGTCGGTGTATCACGTTATCAGAGAAAAAAAAACCTAGGCGCAGAACCTTAATACACACGATCGTATTGCCGGATGGTCGCCGTATGACAAACCGAAAAGACAATGCCAACGGCTTCGTGGAACAATATGACCATGTCTGTGAACAAGTGGAACAGGACGAGGCAACCTTCCCGCGGATGCTATCCGCGTGCCTCAACGCGAGGGCCAAGCGAGAGTTAACGGGGGAAGTCACAGGTGACAACGTAATAGAAGCGTTCGACAAGGGAGCGTCGAACAAGTCGCCGGGCCACGATAGGTTACCGTTAGATCCTATCAGATATTTAAAGATCTCATGAGTCCGCGATGGTCTGCCATGTACCGCGAATTCATGTCTCCCAACGTGTCTCTTCCGCTCGCCTTTGTGGAGGGAATCGTCGTCCCTATCCACAAACCATTCGGCGACACAGGGATACAGGCTTACCGGCCACTATTAAGAAAACTGCAACTACAAGATCCTCACCAGGATACTTGCAGAACTTTTTAAACCAGTATTGCGTGAAGTGATACCACTCGCCCAAACACAGCTAGGAGGGACAGTAATATACAAACGGCACTCAGCGACTACCGCGATGTGATTGCACTGGCAACATGTCGTCTCCGGGGTGCACTGGTGTCGATAGAAAGGGTGCCTTTGGCAGGGTGGAAGCGATGATGCAAATGAAGTTTCCACAGAGTTTATCACTGTCGTGATGCGACTACTTCACGGCGCCTCTCCAAGAGTGCTCATCAATAGACGATTGGTGGGGCCCATCACAGTCTCTCTATAGGTCAGACCAGTGTGTCCGCTGTCGAAGATACTTTTTGCCATAGCTCCAGAGGTGCTGCTCTGTGGGATCCGGAAGTGACTCGAAGGAATGACGATAAGGCACCACAAGTTTAAATGCAGAACATATGCGGATGACCCAATTTTTTTAGCACGTTCGGGCGACGAGGGAAGAGCGGCTTTGCATTGGATTAATTTGTATGAACATGACAAAGTCGGAAGCGATGAACATCGGGAGAGGACTCCTGGCGGGAAGTGTAGCACCATTACCGCCGATAAACAAGATGAAATGCATAGGAATTACCTTCACTCCAGACATTCGACGCACGGCGACACTGAACTACAGACATATTCTGCAAACTATTTGTGCCAGTGTTCGAAGTCATACTTTAAGGGCTCTAGACATGACCCAACGGGTCAAACGGGTCACGTTTGGCAACACTTGTCTAGCTTCTCGCATCTCCCACCTGACCCAACTTCTTCCGATGCCGGTGGTAAGCGTGCAGAACCCTGGCGACATTAGGATACTTTGTGAGCACAGGGCTGCTTTTTGAAGACGGGTATGAAACCCTCATACTCCTTTATAGTCTTGGAAGTCTTAGACCGGTCCACGTCCGCTACCGAGCAGTGCCGATTTACCTAAGCACGATGATAAAGATGTGGACACTGCACCAGACAAGTCTGACTGGAACCTTGGTACACCAACTGCCACCATCTTCTCGTCTGGCACCAATATCAGTGGCTCACGTCTCATCATCGCTTGCCCACATAAGAATCTTTTTTTGTCGTGCGTAGTTATGTACATATGAAACTACCGACTACCAGGACGGCAACGGCACGTGATATGTATTGTATCTTGACTCGAATATGGCAGAGAAATACCGTACAGTATTGGAACGCAGTACCTCTAGCGCGGCAGTCGTAAACCTTTACCGTTGCGCTACGCTGACTTGCTCGGATTATAATTATGTAATGTGACGGGTATACAAAGTGCGCAATGACTTTCAAAATCGATTTTCTCAAAAACCAAGGCGCGTCGCTAAAAAACAAATTTGAAGCGCATCAAAATCCGTGATTTACAGTATGGAGTGTCTCCTTGTCAGTAGTGCTCCACCATTAGTAATCATTTACCTATAACTGTCATTGTCTTCCTACTGTGATAAACCCAATAAGTGTTACCTAAATGTGTTTTTACTTAGCCGGCCAGTGTGGCCTTGCGGTTCTAGGCGCTTCAGTTTGGAACCGCGTGACCGCTACGGTCGCAGGTTCGATTCCTGCCTCGGGCATGCATGTGCGTGATGCCCTTAGGTTAGTTAGTTTAAGTAGTTCTACGTTCTAGGGGACTGATGACCTCCGATGTTAAGTCCCATAGTGCTCAGCGCCATTTGAACCACTTTTGTCACTACTTCTGTCTAGTTGAAGTCAAATCACTGGTAAATTAGTAGCTGAATTGTGCTACTGTCTTGTATCTTATGAACGAAATAGAAGTTCAGTATCAAGTAAAGTCAGCCCCAATAGTTAACTTTCTTTATGAACAATGCTAGTACTGGGTCCAACTTGACGTAATTAGGCTGGCGATTGTTTCCTTACGTAATTACAGTTTACTTGATTAATAATAGGATCTTGCTTCAGTTCCCGTTTATCTTGCTACTACTTCCTTTCCATATAAATCATTAGCGAAACAAAATGAGTCCGATACCTTACCATTACACACCGTCACTGCCAGAAAAAACCTTTAACAGGAATAATGTTATGGGCATATCACTAATTTAATAGTAGTTCGTAGTGTTGTAAGTCGACTAGAATGCTAGTGGTTGGTGAGCTTTTCAGCGGATACGGCTGGCGGGGGAGGAGATATCGTGACGTAAAGTTCCCGACAGTCTTTGCGCCAGTGTTCTGGATTAAATTCCAAACCTCACAGAGTGACGCCGTGTGACACTGCTGGTGGTGATCCGGCGGCGCCTCTGCTGCAACTGGAGAGGAGGAAGCTATGTACTGGCACCGGGTTTCAGCCCCTCTCATCCTCAACACAAACGTGACACCATACTACACACGCCGCCGTTGCTCTCATCTACGTGCTACAAATACACACACAACACAGCTCTCGCACATCCGCAAGCAAAGTGGCCAATGTGCGCGGAGGAAGTATACAATTTCCGCCGCCGGCTGAACTCCGTCGCCCAACGGTACAACATGTACATTTACACTGCTTTAAATTATACGCTGAACACATCGGTTGCACGTGAGACCTGAGTTTCTCACGCCGTAACCAGTGTTCAAATAACTTACAGGAATACAACCGGCTGTCGTCGTCGACAGCCCGTGATGTTTCGACGTGAGCGGTCCTTGCAATATTCGAGCGAAACTGCACCAAATAAGCGCTGAGTAAGAGAATTTAAAACCTCGGTTCGCAGAGAAACTCCGAAAAGATAACACACACACACACACACACACACTGTAAACACTAGCGCCATCAAAAACCAAAAATGTTATCGACAGTGGAATTGATAATCAACGGGTCAGGTAGCATTAACTGTGTCCCTCCGTTTTTTCATAAGAGAGAGGGTAGGATTTCAAGCATAATTTTAAAAAAATACTTTATTTATTTATAAGGTTACTTGCTAATTTAATTTCAGCTGCTTCCTTAATAAGACAATCCTAATAACTGGAAGTGCATGCCAGAATTTGCGTGTTAAATTTCATAGGATGCCTGGTGTGAAGAAACTGTCGGTAACTTCTGATGTCGATCCTCTTTGGTTTGTGGTAACACTAGTGTGTGTGTGTGTGTGTGTGTGTGTGTGTGTGTGTGTGTGTGTCTTGTCGAAATAAATGGCTCTGAGCACTATGCGACTTATTTTCTGAGGTTCTGAGGTCATCAGTCGCCTAGAACTTAGAACTAATTAAACCTAACTAACCTAAAGACATCACACACATCCATGCCCGAGGCAGGATTCGAACCTGCGACCGCAGCGGTCGCTCGGCTCCAGACTGTAGCGCCGAGAACCGCAAGGCCACTCCGGCCGGCTCTTGTCGAAATATCGGAGGTTGTCGACACCGTCACCCGGCTATACACCCGCAAGATATCTGAACACCGGTTGCATTATCAAGCGGCACACATGTACGCGCAACACCAAATTGTTGCCTTTCACCACTCAAATAAACTATTTAACTTCATATCCTGCTCCGCGCTCCGACGGGCCAGGCTTTCGTTAGTCTGCATCGGGGGATTCTAAAACGGCCATTAGACGTTCAGTAGTACTTTTGTTCAGTATTATTGACGTCGTCCTTAGACTGCTCTATAATATTGACAGTATTACTGTGCAATGCTCCTGGGTTCTGAATACTGAACGACACAGACGCTGCTGCTCTGTTGTATGATCTATTTTACTGTGAGCACAAAAAAATGTGGACGAAAAATCGAATCAAGGAGCGTCATAGATCGCTCTCGAAAACTTATTGAGAGAAAAGAAGTTGGAAAAAAAGAGAATATTAGAGTAATTTTTTGTTGTGCTGACGGTCCAATATTTTATACATTACTATCACCGTTTGTCCCCACACATTTGCGTCCATATACATAGGCATTTACCCATCCGCCTCCTTCCACCACCGGATAAACTTCTTCGGGCGCCCATAGCATCGAAAAAAAAAAAAAAATTAGAGACTCAGTTACACCAAGTCTGCGTTTACCATTATTCTTGGATACCTTGCTACTTCTAATTATCTCGAAGACTTGATTCTACAAGTGCATTTCATCATCCAGTATTTGAGATAGTTATGGGAACGTGACATGCAATAAGTGTGCAGTAAAGGCAAGTAATGTATACACAGCGATTAATATCTATACATACTTCTATTCATAACTTTGCATTAATTAAAGTCTTAATAAACACCTGCTTTCGTGGCTGTTCTCTATTACTTCTGAGCAATAAATCTTAAGATTCATCATGAAACTTCTGTTAAAAAAACAAGCGCCTTAAGGCACAAATGATGATTTTACTTAGATGCGCGATGCATTTAGATTATTTAGATTAATACTCATGTGTTATCTATTTCCTGTAGTGGTTAAAAATGTTCAAATGTGTGTGTGAAATCTTATGGGACTTAACTGCTAAGGTCATCAGTCCCTAAGCTCACACACTGCTTAACCTAAATTACCGTAAAGACAAACACACACACCCATGACCGAGGGAGGACTCGGACCTCCGCCGGGACCAGCCGCACAGTCCATGACTGCAGCGCCCTAAACCGCTCGTGTAGTGGTTACATACCTTTGAAACAGAGTAGTGTTATACTAAATACGAAAATTGGTGTAGAACTGTCAAACACCTGAAGATGAAAGACCATGGGCTCGACATGCGCCACGCGCATTGAAATAGAATGACTGAATGCTGTCTGTTTTTTTTTTTTTTGTTTTTTTTTTTTTTAAGTAATACAGTCACGAGAGAAACACTAACAGGAATGGGTAAAATTAACTTCAGTTTTTGTACTAATCTCGCCCTACCAACCCACACTGCCGGCAATGATATATATATTTCGATGCATCCTAATAATAACGCTCGTTCGTCTAGTCTTAAACTCGTTTTTTATGGAACAACAAACCTAACCTAATGTAACCTCCTTGGTCTACGTAGAACACGAGAGAATGTCAAGGATATTGACAATACTCCCCACCATAGAGAACACATATCTATGGAGTGAGTATAGCCTACTGCGAATGTTCTCAACATCAAACCGGGTTAGTCACGTAAATTTGGGACGACGCTCCTTGTCTACAACTTGCTGTAATAGCCCTTTGTTTTGTATATATTTCTGCACGTTTGAGTTTTAGCAACAGCTACGGTGCAGTGCTGTCGTTGCTACGGATGTAAAGATAAGTGTGTGAAAAAGGGGGGGGGGGGCAGTTAGTACTTTTCATAGGTATGTACAACAAATGTGTAATTGTAAATGACATATTCATATGAGGCATTTTATATGTTAAAAAATATCCAGACACGGTATTATGAAGTCTTGCGTAATAAACTGGCAGTCATTGTATACATATACGTGACATTCTGATTAATCTCCTCCAGTTCAATCCTCATATGTATCTAAGTATTTTTGCATGAGACAGTTTCCTACACAATTTCACTGTAACGTAATTAATTAGAATAGATTCAACAGTATGAATCAGTATAATACAAGGCGTAAAAATGTTAGCTGTCACTTCTTTTGCTACTCCAAAGTTCGAGCATGGTTTTACGTTGCAGATGAGATAGTGGAACAGTGTTATAAATATATTATTTATCTATAAGATAAATAAAGAAGAACTGAAAATAATAATGGACAAGTAGGTGTCTACATCTACATTGATACTCCGCAAGCCACCCAACGGTGTGTGGCGGAGGGCACTTTACGTGCCACTGTCATTACCTCCCTTTCCTGTCCCAGTCGCGTATGGTTCGCGGAAAGAACGACTGCCAGAAAGCCTCTGTGCGCGCTCAAATCTCTCTAATTTTACATTCGTGATCTACTCGGGAGGTATAAGTAGGAGGAAGCAATATATTTGATACCTCATCCGAAAACGCACCCTCTCGAAACCTGGACAGCAAGCTACACCGCGATGCAGAGCGCCTCTCTTCCAGAGTCTGCCACTTGAGTTTGCTAAACATCTCCGTAACGCTATCACGCTTACCAAATAACCCTGTGACGAAAGTCGCCGCTCTTCTTTGGATCTTCTGTTATGTAAATCGCTTGCCGTATTTAGTGTAACAATTTCACAGTTCCAAATCCTTTGTTTTTTCGTGACTCTTAGGCGTAGTTTACAGTTGCATTGTATCGTAATTAATTAGAACAGAGATATGAAAGATAAATAAGTGCAATAAAAAATGTAAAATAGTATTGTTGGTTGTCGCTTCTTATACTGTTACTGAGAGAACTTGAATAAAGTAGAATCAGCGCTGTGATACTGTGGCGAAAAAGCGCAACACGATTGCTCCTCACATCTTTAAGCCAACTTCATTTCCTGCCAGTAGATTCTCAAGATGACAATAAAATGTGAATACTAAGTTTAGCGATATTTTGAAGGTGATCTATCTGTAGCAACGACGTAATGACACCCACAATGCGCTAAGCGCTATACGGGCTGAAATGCGCCGTTCCAAAATCACGTGACTTGAACTGCAGGAGATACTGTGTACAGGATTCTTGTTATGCGCATCTGAATGCTCACCCTGTTATACTCTGTGCTACCCACAGACGGCACACTATTTATCATAGAGGCCTATTGCAAAAGTTTTTTTGTGTCCTAATTCTCACACCTACACATTCAATATCAGGAAGTATAGCGCACTATTACTGACCGTCTAGAGAGCGCTTAACAATCTGCATTAACCGTCCGTCAGCGGTCGTGTACTAAAGAAATAAATGCAACGCTAATCGCGGACCACTGATACATAAAGCGACATGCAGCTTAAAATTGGACTCGTATTCGGGTGGATGACGGTTCAAATTGTTGTATGGTGATTCAGATTCCTAAATTTTTCACCGTTTACGTACTAAAGGCAGATGCGGGTAAGATTCCCGTGAAAAGAACTCGGCATACATCTGCATGCAGACAAACAAAAAAGTCATAACCTAAGTTTATTTTTTCGACGTGATAATTAAAACTTCATAACAGACCCTCGGGCGAGGGTCGGCACTTGTATTTTCCTCTTCTAGTACTCGCGCCAGGCGAAGTTAACAATCTCGTCATTTGAAAGTATCTTGTAGACGCTGAGTGACCGAGTGGCACTGATCTGCACAGATTACAGCGGACGTGCTTTTTTTTTATTGAGGAAGGGTTTGGAAGTTTGATACAATTAAGCTTCAAAACGTCACGTATTTTAAAAACCACAAATTGTTTCCCGATGATATCGCATTGCTAAGGTCATAAGGTAGGCGTTTTTTTTATCTCTAATTATTAACCCAATGTCTGCCAAACGAGTCTTTGAATCAGCACTCGTTGACCCTTCCAGTCGCAGATGAAAGATATAAAGATGTATAAAACAGAAAGCAGTTACTTTACCAGTGCCGCCATCATTTTTGAAACGTTGGAGAGCTACTATACGACACAATGTGACGAGAGAAACGTCCAGCAAGCCTATGCCAGGCACTGTGAATTAGATACAGAGAGACAAATTTTGCTAGAGAAGGGAAAGTATTCAAAGCGAGCCAGCCCGTTATTTATGCGAAACAGCGCAAAACTAAATCCGCGTGTTTACTCGCCGATGGAGGTGAGCGCACCAGGCGGGCGTGTTTGCACGGCAAGCCGGATCTCCAGAATCAATAGAGCCAACAAACACTGTCCGTCGCCGGTTAATGTATTAAGTGTGTTATTTATCCAGCGCGCGGAGACAGTGTGTGTGTGTGGATTTACAGTGCAGTGTTATAAAATACTGCAGAGCAAACAAGTGCCTGGGAAGGTTGCGAGGGGCGGCCGTGTACGGTACTCACGTGTCGGACGCGGAGCAAAATGCGTTCAGCGTTAAAAGGGGCAGGCTGGCGCGCTTGAAGGGGACTAATTGGATGGCGGCAGCCGTGAAGCGGATGTTTCCTCGGACTGCACCTTGCATCAAGCGAGCGAGAGAGAGAGAGAACGCTGCCGCTTTATCTGACGCGCCGCGCTGTGAACGAGTATTACCGTTAGTAAGAGAAGGCTGGAGGAGCCGTCTGGAGTACAAAAAAAAAAAAAAAAAGGAGGGCGAGACAACAAAGCGGAAAACTTTGCCGGGCCGCCTGTGAGAACCGCCAGTTCCCGTAATTGTGCGAGAGCAGGGGGCCCCCTGGCTGCGGTAGCCATCTCCCCACCAACTTCATTCCACGGACGGGCGGAGCCGCAACGCTTCTGGCTCTCCGAACCATCCGACACAACCTTCACGCTATTTTATGTAATTTTCTCTTTCCGCCTGTCATCAGTCTCTCGGGTGTTTTGGACCTCTGTTACCCATCTAGTCCTAGCTTACAGAAATCTTTTTTACGCTTCAAACGTAATACACACAGCATGCCCAGTAATCTGTTCTCATTATTTTAACTGCGTAGAAGTAGACGAAGAGAAAGGTGAGTTTACACCCGTGCACCTTGCGCCTGTAGCTGCCCCACGAGCAAGTAGAGGCTCACGTGCCGGTGTGAGGGTGCGTGCTTCTTTCATGCCTAGAGGGAAGTACGCATGCCACTCCAGTGATCAAGCTGCACAGAACATTACACGCGTCCTTGTGCCCGGTCAATGGACGGTGGATTTGGTAATGAGAGTCACTCAGCTGTGCCACTGTGGTTGCCACATATAAAAGCAGAAAATCACGACTACCCATATACATAAAGAAAAATGTGAATGTTCGTTTGTTTAAAATATCTCCGAAAGTTATTCACCGATTCATTTCAAATTTTGACACAACGTTGCATTGTAATAGGAGTGTGTTTTTATATGCCACATGTTGTTGTTGTGGTCTTCAGTCCTGAAACTGGTTTGATGCAGCTCTGCATCCTACTCTATTCTGTGCAAGCTTCTTCATCTCCCAATACTTACTGCAACCTACATCCTTCTAAATCTTAGTGTATTCACCTCTTGGTCTCCCTCTATCATTTTTACCCTCCACGCTGCCCTCCAATGCTAAATTTGTGATCCCTTGATGCCTAAGAATATGCCCTACCAACCGGTCCTTTCTTCTTGTCAAGTTGTGCCACAAACTCCTCCCCAATTCTATTTTCTCCTGATAACGACGTCCTCCTGAATAGTCCCCGCCTGGAGATCCGAATGGGGGACTATTTTACCTCCAGAATATTTTACCCAAGAGGACGCCATCATCATTTAATCATACAGTAAAGCTGCATGCCCTCGGTAAAAATTACGGCTGTAGTTTCCCCTTACTTTCAGCCGTTCACAGTAGCAGCACAGCAAGGCCATTTTGATTAGTGTTACAAGGCCAGATCAGTCAATCATCCAGACTGTTGCCCCTGCAACTACTGAAAAGGCTGCTGCCCCTCTTCAGAAACCACACGTTTGTCTGGTCTCTCAACAGATACCCCTCCGTTGTGGTTGCACCTACGGTATGGCCATCTGTAACGCTGAGGCACGCAAGCCTCCCCACCAACGGCAAGCTCCATGGTTCATGGGAGGGGGGGGGAGGATATGCCACATAAAATATATCAATGTATATGTAATAATTATATCGGATATAAATAAAAATGTAAGGCTACGGAAGTTCTTCGTAGATTGCTTTGAAATTTTGACACAACTTTCCATTAGAATACGCGCGTGTTTCAGTGTACCTACTTTTAAATATATATAATACGGAAATAAATATGTAAATACTGTATAAAGGTGAAATGTTGTTAAAAAAGACCTCAACGTTTTCGAACGATATACTTTAAATTTTACGCAATATCTAAACAACATTCTGAAGGCCAAAGGCTATGTATGGAAACGTTGCTAGCCAGCAGGAAAGTCAGTTGCATTTATGGCTTATTGGCTTTGATTAGAATAGTACTACCGAATCTGAGTACCTAATAAAAGAAAGCTCAAAATCATACACTGGGGAGGGGGGGGGGGGGATGAAACGGAGATAGAAATTGGGATGATCAACAGAGACAGGCAGTAGGAGAAAATGGAAACAGAGAGGTGGAGGAGGAAATGGACATAGAAAGAATGGAGGAGGTGATGCACAGAGAGAGGTGGAGAGACACAGAGCAGGAAATAGACAGATGGGAGAAGAGGGGAGATGTGGAGAAGGGGAGAAAAAGGGACAGGTGGTGATGGTGCGAAATGCTGGAGGTGAAGACAGTCAGAGGAAGGGGGAAGGTAAGCAAATTATACAGAAACAGAGAGAAGGGAGAAGAAAGCGTAATGTTGAGAGGGGGGAAAGAAAGTGGCAGGAGGCGGTGGTGAGAAACGGTGGGGATGAAGACAGACAGAGAGAATGGGGATGGAGGAGGAATTGGACAGAGACAGAGAGAGGGAAGAATAAAGGGAGATGTCGAGAGGAGGGAGAGAAAGGAGCAGGTGGCGATGTTGAAAAATGGTGGAGAAAAAGATAGAGGGAGGGGGAAGGAGGGGGAATTTGGCAGAGACAGAGGGACAGGACGAGAAAGGGAGATGTTGAGAGTGGGGGGATAAAAGGTACTAGGTGGCGATGTTGAGAAATGGTGGAGAAGATGGTCAGAGAGAGGAAGGGAGGTGTTGGGCAGAGAGAGGGTTAAGGAGGGGAATTGGAGAGAGACAGAGACAGGAGAAGAAAGGGAGATAGAAAGAGAGGGGCAGGAATCAATGGTGAGAAACGGTGGTGGAGAAGACGACAGAGGAAGTGGTGAGGAGGTGTTGGGCAGAGAGGGAGGTAGGAGGGGGAATTGGACAGAGGCAGAAGGACATATATCCAACCACCATAAATGAAAGAAACGTGTACATTTTCTTTTCCATCATTTCAATTTATTCAGAATGAGTGTCCAGAATAGTTAGTCTTAAATAGAAAAAAAGTCAGTTTGTTATTTCCAATATACTATTAGTAATCAGTTTTTGTGAGATCGATGTAGGACATACTTATAACAAAATAAATGTCAGTAAAAAGTTGTGTATATCTGTCTGGACACGACTGTGAAAAGCCTGACATGTCTGGCAAAAGCCTGACACCTGACAAATCTACGTGCTACAAATCAGAACTAGCCGGCCGGAGTGGTGGAGCGGTTCTAGGCGCTTCAGTCTGGAGCCGCGCGCCCGCTACGGTCGCAGGTTCGAATCTTGCCTCGGGCATGGATGTGTGTGATGTCCTTAGGTTAGTAGGTTTAAGTAGTTCTAAGTTCTAGGGGACTGATGACGTCAGACGATAAGTCCCATAGTGCTCAGAGCCATTTGAACCATTTTTTGATCTGCACTAGCAAGGTTGCAGTGTAAACGTGTCCCATAAATGCAGGCTGAGGACCACATAATATTAATTGCAAAGCTTAGTCTAAGAAATAAAACAACACTACACTCACGGCATTTACAACGAACAGGTGAAGTGTATTTAATTTATCATGCAAAACGTGTAGCCTTTATGATGAGTACTAAACACGACAAAACTTTATGTCAATAAAAGAAGTAACAGTCATCTAATCAATACACTTTTAAAGTCCTTCAGTTTGCATTGGGAATGCATATTTTTGCTTCGCTTGGGGAGTTAGTAGACTGAATCATTACAATCCACAGAGTTAACTGGCTGGGAAAAAAGAAAATCCACGACAGTACTCTTTAAATTCCATGCGTTTCTCGCTTGCCCACTGGATCGAAGCGCTAACTGAGAGACAAATTTAAATACGATTGAAAAAATGAATCTTTTAGCAATGGGATGTAATAAAACAAATCACCATACACAGGTTATTACTGAGAGACGTACTACTGTTGCACGTGTCTCCCCATCCGGGACGGTGAGAATCCTGCTCCTGTGCACAGTGTCTTATGTGTACAAATCAGAGGCACGTACGACTTTCCACCGCTGCATGTGCTTCCTTGCTTCTTCGTGCACCGTCCACATGCGCATACTGCATACGGATGTTGCACAGATGTAAGTGCACCTTAAGGGGACCTTACCGATAGCCGTACCCTGTAGCAATCAGAAACGGAGCGACAACCAGCCTAAGGTTGAGGGTTGCGTACATTCTAAACCCAGGCGTCGCTTTTACGTTAGTTCTATAGCGGCTTCCTTCCTTCCCGCTACAGTTCAGCGAGTATGGCGAGTATTCAGAAGGTGGTGCTGCGGTTCCTTCCAGTTTGTCGACTCGTTTCGTCTTACTGAAGGGTTCACGAGTGTTAAGCTAGTCGTGTCGTAGCACGGAATTTGAGTGTACGCTGTTGTTCTTGTACAGTAGCACTAATAATCGAAAACGACCGACTGTCACTATCAGATGACCTCTAAGAAAGCGCTGTTTTGTGAGACTGTGGAGGGTATAAGGCGAAAATTAAGTACCGCTGCATATATAATTGCAAATCTGATCCACAAGATGATGAAGCCTGGAAAAATTTCGATGCCGTGCTTCACTTTTCAGATGATAAACAAACTATGTTCGTCGAATGCAAATAAAATGATTGTATTCTTGTTTATTCCATCAGCACCACGAAAAAATATTTGTGCTCTATCAGACGAAAACAGGGCAAATAGCAACGTCACTGTCATGTCCCTGCAACAAAAAAGTGTGCTATTTGTGCTTTTATTTCATGGAAACTTGCGTTCATGGGCAAATAGCGAGTTGTATAGTTTCTTAGAAGGCGACTAAATGTATTTAAACAATTAATTAATGTTTAGAGAATACTCTTCATCCTCGCGTCATACGCTCGAGAACGTGTGTACGCCAATATAATTTATTTATGTTTGCAGATGGGGATATTCAGCTGCAAAATAATTGTTAAAATTCATGATGAAACATTCAACTGTAGTTTATTTTGCACAATTCGCTACCAGTTTCGTCCAATGAGCATTATTAAGGTTGGTAATGGTCACTGGCCGAAACTAGTAGTGAATTACCAAATATGGTAGCAACCAGTCGCAAAATCATGCTTTATTTATTCACTTTTGCAAATCGATTTCAATTGATTAACAGCCATCATCGGTGCTTTCAACCAATATGTACCCTGAGTAGTAACATTGTCTTAAGCAGAGGTCAAACGTAAAGTGATCACTTGACGTGATGGATGTCTGAACTCGACAATGTTCCGAGATATGCCACGCAGTAGAGGGGTGTAGAAATATTTGGTTTGACGAGGGTGCATACTTGCTAAGTAACTGTGAGCCTAACTGAAGTCGACGATGAATTCAGAAATGTGTGCCATATGGTGCGAGATATGGCCTCCCACCACCAGCGGGTATATTGATGTGGGCATAAGTACGTCCAGAAACCTGCGCGTACATTGCTCGGAAACGAAAGTTGGAGAGGCCAAGGCCCCCCATTCAAGGGGAGAGGCTGAGCGTTTCGTAACGGCCCTTAAAGGCTACACCCGCTGTAAGAAAGAATCTAAACCCAGACTGCAGGTTGCGTCCAATGATTCATGACATTGAGAGTACGCCTCATGTTGACTGAGGTATTCGATACGTCGTGAAGAATCGAGTTGGTGGAGGAGATTTTGTCGCTTTGCCATGCTGGTATGTTGGAGGGCAACCGGAACTTGATGGCAGCGGAGTGGCGCAATGGGGAGGCGAGAACGATATCAATATATCATAGATTATGTAAACACGGGAGGGGTGCTAAGTCTTCAAATGAGTGGCCGCATCCAATGGACATCGCCGAGGATTTAGACGTGTTCATGGTACTGCCCGCTACGGTTCCATACGTTGATATCAAATCGAGTACCATGTATGTTTCAGTCCGCAAGCAGCCTGTGAGAATGAGGTCATTCGCACATTAACGACAACGAAAAGTGTGCTGTGACAACGTAAGATCAGACAGGTGGGCCGTCAGGCTCCCATTGGTGGCTCTAGGTTTATGGCATACTATCTAAAGTGGGCAACCATGCCCTAGAGAGAGGTGTGGGTCCCACCACGAGGTCATTGACCTGAATACGGGATTCGGCACTGCTGGCGATGGACGACAGCAATGAATGGGTCTCAAGAGGGAGAACGAAAATCTTGTCGAATACGCTGTCTGCACGCCGAGATTAAATCGCGACAATCCCATGACGTCGTTTGTATATTAACAGGGCCACTCGGAGCTGTCTGTTACGGGTACAGAATAAAAGGGAGTATATTGTGACAAATTTTAAATCCTGCGTTAAGCAAAATGGAGGGGGGGGGGGGGGGGTCGGCCCGGAATTCAAACACTAACGCTAGCTTAGGTGAGACAGGCAGTCGGCCCAACAAATCCTCAATCCGACGGCAACCCAACCGACAGACAGTCAATGGACTAAGCGACAGGATAACTTCCGCTTCACCCTACCAGCACACAACAGGGAGTTCAACTGAACAAAGCAGGGGGTATCGGCGCCCACAACGAATTACACATTCAGATGTTAAACTACTCGCTGTGCTGGACAGCCACAACGTGACGAGAAAAATACACTGCCTAATATACGTCAACAGCCAGAGCAGGTAACCGGAACGTTAATGGCCACAAAGCAGAAGATTACACTGGTTCACTTCAATTTAAATAATCAAGTTAATTTAAACAGCACAGGAGCGCAGCTAGAATCTCCCCAACTTGAAAACACACATTGTTGCTCACGGGAATGTTCCAACAGCCCACAATGAAACTCAAACGACACAATGGGAACAGTTGGGGCTGGCTGGTAGATTAAGTAAAGTCTTAACTTTCGTGTCCAGGATCGGTGGGCCACGGACCTCGTAGCAATGGGAACAGCCCCTCAGACTCCGACTGCGTGTGGACGCCGCCAGCAGGTCCGGCTAGACACGCGCCATAGAGACTTCCTCGCCGCTCCACCTAGTCAAACAACTGTCCGCACACGGCAGAGTCGGAAACTATAAGCGCGAGGCCAAAGATAGTACAAAGGTGCGAATATCCATACACGCTGCTGCTGCGACTCGCGGAGAGAGAAGATAACAGCATAATCGCCATAACCACGGGAGACTAATCACAGAATAGCAACCAAGATCCAATGCAAAGCATAACACGAGCCAGCCACGGCTCAGTTTGTTTATCTCATCTACAAATGTTCGGGTCAATTCCGCAGTTTCTTGAGGTTTGTCAAGTTGACGTTTTGTTTGTAATTTCGTTATCTTATGTCTCCCAATTCTGAAGCGCTGTTTGAAGTTATGCAACCACTCACTGCTTCCCTTGAAATCACTGTAATCTACGTGGCGCGCAGTTAAATGTTCATAACGTAAGGGGTAACGACGATGCACATGCTATAAACTGTATCGAGCATCCATGAAACGTGCAAACACGAGTTTTTCTAACAAGTGCGCCTTTTTCCTTTAAAATACGTGGTTTTTCTTATGCGTTACAATGTCATATCGCTATAGACTTATTCGAAATCTTGTCATAGTTTTTTTTTAACTATACTGCGGACGATCTTCCATGTTCGTAATTGTGTTTAGTACCCACTCCTTCGACAATGCTTGTCCTTTAGTAGATTTCACTGGAGACCGGATTTGTCACAACCTGCCCGACAAGGATCATGAACTACGTGGCTCGACACCTGGTTCCGTATCACTTCCACTTGTTGAAGACGATAGTCATCTTTTTACTCCTCATGTACAGGGTGTTTCAAAAATGACCGGTATATTTGAAACGGCAATACAAACTAAACGAGCAGCGATAGAAATACACCGTTTGTTGCAATATGTTTGGGACAAACAGTACATTTTCAGGCAGACAAACTGTCAAAATTACAGTAGTTACAATTGTCAACAACAGATGGCGCTGCGGTCTGGGAAACTCTATAGTACGATATTTTCCACATATCCACCATGCGTAGCAATAATATGGCGTAGTCTCTGAATGAAATTACCCGAAACCTTTGACAACGTGTCTGGCGGAATGGCTTCACATGCAGATGAGATGTACTGCTTCAGCTGTTCAATTGTTTCTGGATTCTGGCGGTACACCTGGTCTTTCAAGTGTCCCCACAGAAGGAAGTCACAGGGGTTCATGTCTGGCGAATAGGGAGGCCAATCCACGCCGCCTCCTGTATGTTTCGGATAGCCCAAAGCAATCAAACGATCATCGAAACATTCATTCAGGAAATTAAAGACGTCGGCCGTGCGATGTGGCCGGGCACCATCTTGCATAAACCACGAGGTGTTCGCAGTGTCGTCTAAGGCAGTTTGTACTGCCACAAATTCACGAAGAATGTCCAGATAGCGTGATGCAGTAATCGTTTCGGATCTGAAAAATGGGCCAATGATTCCTTTGGAAGAAATGGCGGCCCAGACCGGTACTTTTTAAGGATGAAGGAACGTTGGGACTGCAACATGGGGCTTTTCGGTTCCCCACATGCGCCAGTTCTGTTTATTGACGAAGCCGTCCAGGTAAAAATAAGCTTCGTCAGTAAACCAAATGCTGCCCACATGCATATCGCCGTCATCAATCCTGTGCACTATATCGTTAGCCAATGTCTCTCGTGCAGCAATGGTAGCGGCGCTGAGGGGTTGCCGCGTTTGAATTTTGTATGGATAGAGGTGTAAACTCTGGCGCATGAGACGATACGTGGACGTTGGCGTCATTTGGACCGCAGCTGCAACACGGCGAACGGAAACCCGAGGCCGCCGTTGGATCACCTGCTGCACTAGCAGGGCGTTGCCCTCTGTGGTTGCCGTACGCGGTCGCCCTACCCTTCCAGCACGTTCATCCGTCACGTTCCCAGTCCGTTGAAATTTTTCAAACAGATCCTTTATTGTATCGCTTTTCGGTCCTTTGGTTACATTAAACTTCCGTTGAAAACTTCGTCTTGTTGCAACAACACTGTGTTCTAGGCGGTGGAATTCCAACACCAGAAAAATCCTCTGTTCTAAGGAATAAACCATGTTGTGCATAGCACACTTGCACGTTGTGAACAGCACACGCTTACAGCAGAAAGACAACGTACAGAATGGCGCACCCACAGACTGCGTTGTCTTCTATATCTTTCACATCACTTGCGGCGCCATCTGTTGTTGAAAATTGTAACTACCGTAATTTCGAAAGTTTGTCCGCCTGAAAATGTACTGTTGTCCCAAGCATATTGCAACAAACGGTGTATTTCTATCGCTGCTCGTTTAGTTTTTATTGCCGTTTCAAATATACCGGTCATTTTTGAAACACCCTGTTCATTGCCCACAAAATATGTATATGACACCACACATTCCGCTGACTCTTGTTGCAGAAAAACTAATATTTCACCTGCCACTCCTTTCTCACTCTGCGGAATTCCTTGAGTTCTTTTCTGACGAAATTTCAACTTCGGCAATTGTTGTTATACACTGATGCTCATAAATTAAGGATAATTGCAGAATGTGGCGCCACACAACGTGGCACTACAAAAAACTGGCGCTAATAGCATAGGCACATAGGGAACACACACGACACAGATCTGAAAGTGCACGGTATTGGTGATAAGATGAGAAAACCGTCCCGAAACACATGTGCTACAAAACGCCACTGTTTCCTGCGCATGTACCCCGACATCAGTATGGGATATGATCACCATGCACACGCACACAGGCCGCACAACGGGTTGGCATACTCTGGATCAGGTGGTCGAGCATCTGCTGTGGTATGGCCTCCCATTCTTGCACCAGTGCCTGTCGGAGCACCTGAAGTGTCCTAGGGGTTTGAAGATGTGCAGCGATACGTCGACCGAGAGCATCCCAGACGTGCTCGATGGGGTCTAGGTCTGAAGAACAGGCAGGCCAAATCCATTCGCCTCATATCTTCTGTTTCAAGGTACTCTTCCACGATGGCAGCTTGATGGGGCCGTGCGTTATCATCCATCAAGAGGAAGGCGGTATCCAATGCACCCCTGAAAGGCGGACATAGTGGTGCAAAATGGCGTCCCGGTACACCTGACTTGTTACAGTTCCTCTGTCAAAGACATGCAGGGGTGTACGTGCACCAATTATAATCCCACCCCACATAATCAAACCACAACCTCCATACAGGTCCCTTTAAAGGACATTAATGCGATGGTATCTGATTCCTGGTTCACGCCAGATGAGAAACCGACGAGAATCACTGTTCAGACTATACCTGGACTCGTCCGTGAACACAACCTGGGACCAGTATTCCAGTGACCATGTACTGTGTTCTTGACACCAGGCTTTACGGGCTTTCCTGTGACCAGGAGTCAGTGGAATGCACGTTGCAGGTCTCCGGGCGAATAAACCATGTCTGTTCAGTCGTCTGTAGACTGTGTCTGTGGACAACTGTTCCAGTGGCTGAGGTAAGGTCCCGAGCAAGGCTACCTGCAGTACTCAGTGGCCGTCTGCAGGCACTGATAGTGTGATATCGGTCTTCTTGTGGTGTTGCACATTGTAGACATCCCGTACTGTAGCGCCTGGACACGTTTCCTGTCTACTGTAATCGTTGCCATAATCTTGATATCACGCTTCGTGGCATACGGAGGACCCGTGCTACGACCTGCTGTGTTTGATCGGCCTCCAGTCGCCCTAGTAATCTACTCCTCCTAACGTCATCAATATGTGTTCTTTGAGCCATTTTCAACACACAGTCACCATTAGCTCGTCTGAAAACGTCTGCACACTTATTTGCTGCACCGTACTCTGACATGCACTGCCGGCCGGGGTGGTTGACCGGTTCTAGACGCTACAGTCTGAAACCACGTGACCGCTACGGTCGCAGGTTAGAATCCTGCCTCGGGCGTGGATGTGTGTGATGTCCTCAGGTTAGTTAGGTTTAAGTAGTTCTAAGTGCTAGGGGATTGATGACCTCAGAAGTTAAGTCCCATAGTGCTCAGAGCCATTTGAACAATTTTTTGACATGCACCAACACAACTCTGCATATGTGGACTGCTGCCAGCGCCACATTCCAACGACCGCAGGTCAAATGCACCGTATGGTCATACCCCGAGGAGATTTAAACCCGCAAACCACCCACGAGAGCGTTGTTTCACCATGTATCAGCATTATCCTTAATTTATGAGCGTGAGTGTAGATATAATTCAGTGTTTGCTTTGTTTATCGTTGCCATTACTATGTTCCGTGTAACCACCACTGTATAGCACTGTTGTGAGTCACTCGTCGACTCCCTCCGTAGCCTCATGTTGTTCTCACCGTTGGATACCTCCATTCTCGCCAGGTGTTGCTATTAGAAGCCAATATTGTGGTTGCAGCATAGACAATGTACGGGGCGTCGAATGCCATACACATTATTGGCCTTTTCGACTTCGCACTCAAGGGGTTTTTCGTCAGGAGCAAATCATCCTCTATACTGCAAGTTTGCCGTATTAAATACTGCCTCTGGTAACTCGGTGGCACTTTGCAACTGATAATAAATATTAGAGCTGAGGAAGTGCGACGTCATTCGTGAGGGACGGCCCGTTGCTACGGTATGCCACGGAGTTAGTCGCCGTAAGTGAGGCAGAAGTTGTGCAGAAGAGGCGCGCGTGCGCTGCTTCGCCGGCCCGCTAGCGGTGCGGCAGGGCAACTTGCGCCGCCCTAGTTGGTCACTGTGACGAGCGCCGGCCGGACTGTTCGAAATTCGAGACACGAGCCCGGATCTCCGGCGCTCAAAGGCCGGGGCGGCGCGTCGCGACGCTGGGCGACGTGAGGCGCGCCGGCGCCGGTGCTGCCCCCGTCTGGCGCGGCCGCGCGGGACAAAGGCGCTGCGCGCCCGCCTGCAAATCTCATTGGCGTCCGGCGCGGGGGGCGAGGGGCGGGCCGCTCAAAAGCGTCGCAACGGAACCCAGCGGCGAGGGGCGGGCGCGCTACCGCTTCAGACTACTTACCCGTACTGTCATCCACGGTGGACGGGGTCGGTGAGACGGGGCAAGGGGAAAAACGATCTTCGTGCTCGCTACACGCAGGAGGAATGGTAGTAGCATTTTACAGTAACTTGAGCTTAGTAGGCAAACAGCCTCTAATTTGTACCACCGATACAAAAGTCTTACCTCTTATAGGTGTGAAGTCAGTGTGAGCTATGTGCTTTTTGGAGCCACTCAGTCATCTTTGAGTTCTGTTTGTTGAGGAAAGATCGTCCGACGACAGAGTTCATCTTGTTGCAGTTTCCATCTATTTTTTTATAGACGAGGTGTTCTGAAATTTCTGTTAGTAACTTCTAGGGCTTACAGAGGCAAGCGAATAGATATTTTAATTGAAAACCTTGTCCGAAAACGTACCATTCCGGTGCTACACAATTTGAAAACATGCTAGTTACGCTACCACTTTTACAAGTAATTCTGTAAGTAGGCTGTTTAGATTTTTATGTTGGTTACGTCACGTAGCGCTCTGTATGAAATTCATTGGCTGTGTTGTGTGCAGTCTGTGGCTGGTTGGCATTGTTGGAATATTCGCTATTGTAGTGTTGGGCAGTTGGATGTGAACAGCGCGTAGCGTTGCGCAGTTGGAGGTGAGCCGCCAGCAGTGGTGGATGTGGGGAGAGAGCGGACGATCTGGACGTGTGTCCGCCAGTAAAAGGAAATTTATAAGACTGGATGTCATGAGCTGATATATACAGGGTGAGTCACCTAACGTTACCGCTGGATATATTTCTTAAACCACATCAAATACTGACGAACTGATTCCACAGAGCGAACGTGAGGAGAGGGGCTAGTGTAATTGGTTAATACAAACCATAAAAAAATGCACGGAAGTATGTTTTTTTAACACAAACCTACGTTTTTTAAAATGTAAACCCGTTAGTTTTGTTAGCACATCTGAACATATAAACAAATACGTAAGCAGTGCCGTTTGTTGCATTGTAAAATGTTAATTACATCCGGAGACATTGTAACCTAAAGTTGACGCTTGAGTACCACTCCTCCGCTGTTCGACCGTGTGTATCGGAGAGCACCGAATTACGTAGGGATCTAAAGGGAACGGTGATGAACCTTAGGTAAAGAAGAGACTGGAACAGCACATTACGTCCACATGCTAACACCTTTTTATTGGTCTTTTTCACTGACGCACATGTACATTGCCATGAGGGGTGAGGTACACGTACACACGTGGTTTCCTTTTTCAATTCGGAGTGGAATAGAGTGTGTTCCGACATGTCAAGCCAACAGATATTCAATGTGGTGGCCGTCATTTCCTGCACACAATTGCAATCTCTGGCGTTATGAATGTCGTACACGCGCAGTACATCTCGTATAATGTCGCCGCAGGCTGCCACAATACGTTCTTTCATATCCTCTGGGGTTGTAGGCACATCACGGTACACATTCTCCTTTAACGTACCCCACAGAAAGAAGTCCAGAGGTGTAAGATCAGGAGAACGGGCTGACCAATTTATGCGTCCTCCACGTCATGGTAATGCACATGTGCGTCAGTGAAAAAGACCAATAAAAAGGTGTTAGCATGTGGATGTAATGTGCTGTTCCAGTCTCTTCTGTACCTAAGGTCCATCATCGTCCCCTTTGGATGCCTATGTAATTCGGTGCTCTCCGATACACACGATCGAACAGGAGGAGTGGTACTCAAGCGTCAACTTTAGGATACAATATCTTCAGATGTAATTAACATTTTACAATGCAACAAACGGCACTGATTACGTATTTGTTTATATGTTCAGATGTGCTAACAAAACTAACAGGGTTGCATTTAAAAAAACGTAGGTCTGTGTTGAAAAACATACTTCCGTGCATTTTTTTATGGTTTGTACTGACCAATTACACTAGCCCCTCTCCTCACGTTCGGTCTGTGGAATCGATTCGTCAGTATTTGATGTGGTTTACGAATATATCCAGTGGTAATGTTGGGTGACTCACCATATATATATATATATATATATATATATATATATATATATATATATATATATATATACTTTTGAACATTATTAACGTAAATACATTGTTTGTATCTGTATGAAAATCACTGGCTGTGCTGTGTGCAGTCTGTGGCTGGTGGGCATTGTTGAAATAGTCACTGTTTTAGTGTTGAGCTGTTGGCTGTTAACAGCGCGTGGCGTTGCGCAATGGGAGGTGAGCCGCCAGCAGTGGTGGATGTTGGGAAGGGAGATGGCGGAGTTTTGAGAGTGAATGATCTGGACGTGTGTCCATCAGAGACAGTAAATTTGTAAGACTGGATGTCATGAAGTGCTATATATATTATGACTTTTGGACACTATTAAGGTAAGTACATTGTTTGTTCTTTATCAAAATCTTTCATTTGCTAACTATGCCTATCTGTAGTTAGTGCCTTCAGTAGTTATTTATTTAGCTGGCAGTATTGGCGCTCGCTGTATTGCAATAGTTCGAGTAACGAAGATTTTTGTGAGGTAAGTGATACATGAAAGGTATAGGTTATTGCTAGCCAGGGCCATTCTCTTGTAGAGATTATTGAAAGTCAGATTGCGTTGCGCTAAAAATATTGTGTGTCAGTTTAGTGTCGATCAGAATAAGAAAAGAGAGAAATGTCTGAGTACGTTCAGTTTTGCTCATCTGTTTGAAAATCAAATAACGTAAGAGGTTTATAACCACAGTCATTTTTTTAAGGGGACGTTTCAACTGATTAGGCATGACGCTGTACATCACCTGTTTTACAGTTCCACTCATTGACAGTC
The DNA here is from genome assembly GCF_023897955.1 of Schistocerca gregaria. NCBI lineage: Eukaryota > Metazoa > Arthropoda > Insecta > Orthoptera > Acrididae > Schistocerca > Schistocerca gregaria. The sequence continues at coordinate 337,978,616 of NC_064925.1, read as the reverse complement.
GTGGAAACGGCTCGTGTTTTCGCTCTTCAACATGACGCAGTTCAGCCTCTTCCCAAGTCGGGTATGCGGCGTCTTCTAGGAGCATGGCAGTCACGCTAGCTGATGGTGAAAGTACCCTTTCTCGAAGTTTTGCGTAATTGTGGCGAAAAGGGGTATGCGATGGCGTCGGGCGCTGCGGAGGATTATCATGATAAAAGCGAGGGGCAGCTCTTCCACTACTGTGACCTTCGGCATTAAAGAGGGTCACGTCGGTGTATCCTTCAAAGGTGTACTGAACCAGGTCAGGGAGGTAGAATAGACGTCAGCCAATCCGACGTAAGCATCGCCCCCCCCCCCCCCTTCCACTTACATACATGTTTTCAAATGACTGTAGCACGGAAACGGCAGGTTTCCCAACATGAGTTCCAGATCATAATATTGTCTACCAAATGGTTCAAATGGCTGTAATCACTAAGGGACTTAACATCTGAGGTCATCAGTCCCCTGGACTTAGAAGTACTTAAACCTAACTAACCTAAGGACATCACACACACCCATGCCCGAGGCACGATTCGAGCCTCCGACTGTAGCAGCAGCGCGGTTGCGGACTAAAGCACCTAGAACCTCTCGGCCGCAGAGGCCGGCTTCAGTGTGTATCTGGACCCCAACAGGTGCCTCCCATCATATGATTGATGTCTATAGAGAACAAGAACCTTCTTTCATAGTTCTCTGGGGAACCCATGACGGTACGTTTGTCTCCGATGAACAGTCACCATGCAGCACAATGTACTTCGTTCTTTTCCTGAAAAACTTGTCGATATGCTAATACTTACGCGTATGTATTCCGTACGGCCTGACCTTCTTTGACATTCGTCAATGCGGCAACGTGTCAAACTGTTTTTGGAAATTAGGAATATGGAATCTGCCTATTACCGTTCGTCCATTTTTTTCGCAGAATAGGGTACCAGCGGCCTTGCCACGTTGGAGACACCGGTTGCCGTCCGATCATCGTCGTTAAGCAACTCGGGGCTCCGTTAGTACATGGATGAGTGGCCGTCTGGGGAAACCCGGGTGTCGTTGGTTGATGGACCCGCAAACCCCGAGAGTGGCGTCCAGTTGAAAGACTTGCACCAGGTGGGTATGCCTCGTGACGTCACTAAGTCCGCCTGCATAGCTGAGTGCGTACCTGATCCTCTTTCCGGAAGTGGGAAGACAAACTCCGTGAAGTGGACATGCAGTTCACTACTTGTTTGCTTACAGCGAGAAAAATATCCTTGATTTTTGGCATTTCCTTAATGAACTCCATTTAGCAGTTCTCCACAAACCCAAATACAGATAATTTTTTCTCAATTTTCCTTTGTAGTGTCTTTCTTAACCGACTCCATAGTTGGGGTGTTACCGCAGTGAGGAGTGGATCCACGCCTTTTCCAACCTTAGAACCGTTTATCTTCTGTTCATCGGAATGTTCTTTTCCGAAAAAGTATCCGTCGATATTCTCACAGATTCTGGCGACTTGCCGCTCACCCCTCTTCGTGACACCGGTTTCGTGATATTCTCGGTGGGATTAATAATAAATTACAAAAAAGGTAAGTAATAAATAAATAAATCATTGACATTCTTTGTACCTCTACTCAAAGTTCTCTACACTTTTTTTGTTTCGTGGCCGGAGGGAACGGTGCGGCCGTTGTGGCCGAACGGTTCTAGGCGCTTCCGACTGGAACCGCGAGAACACTACGGTCGCAAGTTCGAATCCTGCCTCGGGCATAGACGTGTGTGATGTCCTTAGGTTAGTTAGGTTTAGGTAGTTCTAAGTTCTAGGGGACTGATGCCTCAGATGTTAAGTCCCACAGTGCTCAGAGCCATTTGAACCATTTTTGGAGGGAACGGGAATTGGTGATCAAGCCTCGGGTTGCGACCCCTACCCAATTTGCCACCACGCCTCCCATCAAAAGAAGTGCCAGTTTAGAAAAAAATCTCTTTCGTGTCCTTTCTTATGAAAAAGTTGCCAGTGCCACAGAATGCCATGAAAGGGGCCTGGGTTCGATTCCCGGCCGGGTGAGGGATTTTCTGCGCTCGGGGAGCAGGTGTTGTGTTGTCTTCACCTTCATTTCATCCTCATAGACACGTAATTCACCAAAGTGGCGTCAAAAATCTGGAAATCAAATGGCTCTGAGCACTATGGTACTTAACATCCAAGTCATCATCCCCTAGGACTTAGAACTATTTAAACCTAACTAACCTAATGACATCACACACAACCATGCCCGAGGCAGGATTTGAACCTGCGACCGTAGCGGTAGCGCGGTTCCAGAATGAAGAGCCTAGAACCTCCCGGCCACGACGGCCGGCAATGTGGAAATCACTTTGCGTTGTGATGTTCAGCTACTTCAGCGATTCTGTTTTCATCTCGTTAGTGATGGCAAAACTATGTCCTTTCATGGTTCTCCTCAGCCTTGGGATTACAAGGACGTTGCAGGGGTCCAAGTCCGGCGAATATGGTAACTGATGATGATGATGATGATGATGATGATGTTTGGTTTGTGGGGCGCTTGCACCAGGCGACTGGTGTACTCGAAGGGAGGCCCTCGCCACAAGCACATTTCACTCCATTTTTCTTTTTGTATTCGTAGATGTTTCCATGTCAGTAAATGGGCAGCATTAACTTCGTAATGACCCTCGTTATTCCACAGATAGCCTTACTTCTTCGTTCCGCGGCTAAGATTTCTTTCATGTAGCCGGCCGGTTTAGCCGAGCGGTTCTAGGCGCTTCAGTCCAGAACCACGCTACGGTCACAGTTTCGAATCCTGCCTCGGGCATGGATGTGTGTGGTGTCTTTAGGTTAAGTTAGATTTAAGTAGTTATAAGTCTATGGAACTGACGACCTCAGACGTTAAGTCCCATAGGGCTTAGAGCCATTTCATTTGTCTGTCATATAAGGAGGCAGCGAGCACACTGGAGCTACCACACATTCCGGTGTTCCTTGCTCTCGAATCTGGATCCGTGACGCGGCGCGGCCCCGCTCGACCCACGAAAGACGCCGGCCGCGGAAGATTGCGCTCCGCCGTAGCGGTCGTGCGGGCCAGTGAGTGAGGGCCACTCGCCGGCGAGTTATGCGCCAGCCCGGGGACTAACAACAGTAGCGGGGCCATTCACGGCGAGCAGTATTGCCTAAATTATGCATAGCGCAATATCTGAAGATGAACCTCCCGCGGCGGTGCCCGCCCTGCAAGGAGAGCCCCAGCGTTCCGCGGCCGGGCTGCGTCGCGGCAGTAAGGAACTGTGATAGAAAATACACAGCGGCGGCGGCAATTGGCCGGACTGATTCAGCGCGCGCATCGGCTGCTTTACGGCGTCCCGCCCGCTCTCTCTGAGACTCTGGTGTGCAGCGGCCGGCCGCCGGCAGAGGGCCTCCCGGTGAAAGTTTAACTCGGCCCGGAATTAAGAGCGCTGCTTTATGGGCTGTGATTACCCTGCGACGCCCGGGCTCTGCGCGTGTGTAAATTTGAGCCGTAAGCCTTCTATTTGCCTGGCGCGGAGAAATACTCGGGGAAAAAGTTCTCGCGGCGCACGCAGTCGAGGTGTCGAGGAAAGGTGGCCTGCTTCCTTGTGGACATCCCACGTCCGCAAAAATAACATTTGCTGCTGGCTATTTCAGCATCATTACCATTCCATCCACGAGAGTTAGTGTTAGCGCCAACCCGCCGAGAACTATTTAACGGCCTTAAACTTACGTTCTATTAAATATATTAAGTACTTTCCAGAATGAGATTTTCACTCTGCAGCGGAGTGTGCGCTGTTATGAAACTTCCTGGCAGATTAAAACCGTGTGCCCGACCGAGACTCGAACTCGGGACCTTTGCTTTTCGCGGGCAAGTGCTTTACCATCTGAGCTACCGAAGCACGACACACGCCCGCTCCTCTCAACTGTAATTCTGCCAGTACCACGTCTCCTAGCTTCCGAACTTTACAGAAGCTCTCCTGTTTTTATCTGCCAGGAAGTTTCATAACAGCGCACACTCCGCTGCAGAGTGAAAATCTCATTCTGGGAACATCCCCCAGGCTGCGGCTAAGCCATGTCTCCGCAATATCCTTTCTTTCAGAAGTGCTAGTTCTGCAAGGTTCGCAGGAGAGCTTCTGTAAAGTTTGGAAGGTAGGAGACGAGATACTGGCAGAATTAAAGCTGTGAGGACCGGGCGTGAGTCGTCTTCGGTAGCTCAGATGGTAGAGCACTTGCCCGCGAAAGACAAAGGTCCCGAGTTCGAGTCTCGGTCGGGCACACGGTATTAAGTACTTGATTAAAATAACTCAAGATGTATAGGAGAAGACATCAGTAAGATTTGAGACCGTACTATCCATCGGTAAGAACAAAGTGTTTGCAGATCAGTGGTTCGATCAGTTATTCTCAATGTTATCAATATTATGTAAGTCTGCAGGCTTTCGTGGCCGTTGTCATTGAAGTTAAAATCTTCTGGGTTTATTAGGCCGCGGCATGTTTCTTCTAAAATGTTCGACGTTTCGACCCCTCTGCTGGGATCTTCCTCAGGATCTTTTGGTGTCCAGTACTGCTAGAACACTGCAGTTTTCTAGCAGTAGTGGACACCAAAAGATCCCGAGGAAGATCCCAGCAGAGGGGTCGAAAGTTCGAACATTTTAGAAGAAACATGACGCGGCCTAATAAACCCAGAAGATTTTAACTTCAGTTATCAATATTGTTTAATATGTTGGACGTGTTATCAAAAAGTAACGGGAATTTTTGATTTGCTTAAAGCATTTTTATTTATTTATCAACGTCAGTTTTGCCCCTCCACAGTAATACTCCTCAGTTATAACATACATGTGGCAGCGCTTTTTTCAATCCTGGAAGCACTTCTGGAAATCTCTTTGCATCGTGGTGTTCAGCTCCTTCAGCGATTCTGATTTTATCTCGTCAATGGTGGCAATAGGGTGTTCTTTCATGGTTCTCTTCAGCCCTCGGAATAGAAGGAAGTGTCCGGCGAATAAGGTAGCTAATTAGGATGATGGTGTTTTGTTTGTGGGGCGCTCAACTGCGCAGTTATCAGCTCCATTGCAAATTCACAATCTTAACACTGTCCAATCTCGTCACTTTCACTAATGACGAAGTGATAACACAGACACCCTGTCCCGGGCGAAGAAAATCCCCAAGACGGGTGGGAATCAAACGCGGGCAGAGCAGCAACGCACGGGCAACATAATGATTTTGTTTTTTTCGCCAAGAGTCATGAACAAGAAACTTCCTGGCAGATTAAAACTGTGTGCCTGGCCGAGACTCGTACTCGAGACCTTTGCCTTTCGCGGGCAAGTGCTCTACAAGCATTGAGGTATGAGCAGCAGCATTATCGGGATAGAATTGCCACGAGTGATTTTACCGCATTTCTGGTCCTTATCTTCGGATGTCTTCACACAAACGGCGCATAACTTCCAGGTAGTATTCCTTATTGACCGTACGACCGCAAGTGAGAACTCATGACGTACTGTTCCCTTGTAATGGAAGAATACACCGAGAAGAACTTTCACTCGTGATCAAACTTATCAATTTTTTCCGGTCTTGGCTCTTCAGGCAGTTGCCATCGTGACGACTCGGCCATGGTTTCGACGTCACACCCGTATACCCACGATTCGTCACCAGTTGTAACCTTCTTTAAAAGTTATAGATCGTTATCGACTTCACTCAGCAATTCCTGACCGATGTCTAAGCGACGTTGTTTTTGGTCGAAAATCGACAATTTCGGGACAGACTTCGCTGCTGCACGTTTCGTGCCCAAAACATAAGAAACAAGTGCTTGGAGTGAGCCAAACGATATGCTGATATTATCAGCAACTTTTCTGATGGTGGTTTGGTGATTTTCCAGAACCATTTGCTTTACTACTTCGACACTGTCGTCAAGTAATTTATGTACTAGGGCGTCCAGGGCGGTCTTCTTCTGCATCAGAGTCTTCCCGACCATCGTTGAAACGTTTATACTACTCGTAAACTCTTGTAAAACTGATGGCAGGTTCGCCAAAAGCTACAGCCAACTTTTCGACTGTTGTGCTGCACATTAGTCCATTTATCTAGCAAATTCTTCAATCCATTTTTTCGAAAATAAAAATTCACGAAGCACTCGGTAACGTGTATAACCTTCTCGACTGTCAGCAATAAACTAAATATTCAAAACAGTTGAAAATGCAAATATACGTACGAAACATGAATACCAATAAGATAAAAAAAATTAAATCGCATCTATAAACCCCGCGAAATTTAAAAATTCCCGTTACTTTCTGATCACACCTTATGCGTACTGGCCACACAGCCTGGAAAGCTTTCGAAAGCCCTTTCTCATGGATATGATCATGTTATTGTCAACTATTCAGAGGCAAACCTACAGTTATAGGCTAATACGCAAGGAAAAGTATCCAGAAGTTTCAACCTGAAAATGTCTGGAACCTAACGCTTCGAAAGAAGGCAACATTAGAAGACTGAATATTTGTTAATGATAGAACTATAGGATAAGTTTTCAATCTGAATTACTTACAGTGTAATGTACACTACTGGCCATTAAAATTGCTACACCAAGGAGAAATGCAGATGATAAACAGGTATTCATTGGACAAATATATTATACTAGAACTGACATGTGATTACATTTTCACGCAAATTGGGTGAATAGATCCTGAGAAATCAGTATCCAGAACAACCGCCTGGGCATCGAGTCAAACAGAGATCGGATGGCGTGTACAGGTACAGCTGCCCATGCAGCTTCAACACGATACCACAGTTAATCAAGAGTAGTGACTGGCATACCATTGAGAAGACGTTTTCAATTGGTGACGGATCTGGACAATGTGCTGGCCAGGGCAGCAGTCGAACATATTCTGTATTCAGAAAGGCCCGTACTGTACCTGAAACATGCGGCTGTGCATTATCCTGCTGAAATGTAGGGTTCCGCAGTGATCGAATGAAGGGTAGAGCCACGGATCGTAAAAAATCTGAAATTTAACGTCTACCGTCAGAGTGCCGTCAATGCCAACAAGAGGTGACCGAGACATGTAACCAATGGCACCCCATTTCATCAAGCCAGGTGATACGCCAGTATGGCTATGACGAATACATGCTTCCATTGTGCGTTCACCGCGATGTCGCCAAACACGGATGCGACCATCATGATGCTTTAAACAGAACCTGGATTCATCCGAAAAAATGACGTTTTGCCATTCGTGCACCCAGGTTCGTCGTTGAGTACACCATCGCAGGCGCACCTGCCTGTGATGCAGCGTCAAGGGTAACCGCAGCTATGGTCTCCGAGCTGATAGTCCGTGCTGCTGCAAACGTCGTCGAACTGTTCGTGCAGATGGTTGTTGTCTTGCAGAGGTCCCCATCTGTTGACTCAGGAATCGATACGTGGCTGCACGATCCGTTACTGCCATGCCGATAAGATGCCTGTCATCTCGACTGCTAGTGATACGAGGCCGTTGGGATCCAGCGCGGCGTTCCGTATTACCCTCCTGAACCCACCAATTTCTTCCAACAGTCATTGGATCTCGACCAACGTGAGCAGCAATGTCGCGATACGATAAACCGCAATCGCGATAGGCTAAAATCCGACCTTTATCAAAGTCGGAAAAGTGATGGTACATATTTCTCCTCCTTTCACGAGGCATCACAACAGCGTTTCACCAGGCAATGCCGGTCAACCGCTGTTTCTGTATGAGAAATCGGTTGGAAACTTTGCTCATGTCAGCACGTTGTAGGTGTCGCCACCGGCGCCAACCTTGTGTGAATGCTCTGGAAAGCTAATCATTTGCATATCACAGCATCTTCTTCCTGTCCGTTAAATTTCGCGTCTGAAGCACGTCATCTTTGTGGTGTAGCAATTTTAATGGCGACAGTAAAAACTGACAATAAAATAAAATACTCAAAGAATGTGTGATACAGTTAACATAAAACTGTGAGAGGAACTTACAAGCTGCAACGATGAGTTTTGAAAGATATGTGGAGGGTTATACACACCTGAGTGAAGAGTAAACGATATACGTTGGACATATTCAGGTTAAATAACAGTAAGCATAAACTAAAATAGAGAGTGTATATTGAAAGGCTGCATAAGAATATAATTCTAATAATATTGTTGGAATACAAACCAAGAAGAGGAATGAGTGTAGAAAGACCTCTGACCAGACCGGGAGAAATTTTCCCTAGCAAAACCTGGCCGAACGGTTCAAGGCGCTTCAGTCTGGAACAGCGTGACCGCTAAGGTCGCAGGTTCGAATCCTGCCTCAGGCGTGGATGAGTGTGATGTTCTTAGGTTAGTTAAGTTTAAGTAGTTTTAAATTATAGGGGATTGATGAACTCAGACGTGAAGTCCCATAGCGCTCAGAGCCATTTCAACCATTTTGTTTTAACCATTTTGAACCAAGGCGAGGAAAAAGCTGACGTTAAAGAAATATGTAGTCCATAATTACAGAGAGTTTTAGGGAGGAAGATGTTTAACGCCCATCGACGACGAATTCATTAGAGAAGATGCAGGGGCTCCCCTCACCGGAGGTTCGAGACCTCCCTCCGGCCTGGTTGTGTGTGTTGTCCTTAGCGTAAGTCAGTTTAAGTTAAATAAAGTAGTGTGTAAGCTTAGGGACCGATGACCTCAGCAGTTTGGTCCCGTAAGACCTTACCAAAAATTTCTATTTTGGCCTTTTCAGTGGAGCCGTCTTGGTATTTGCCCACGCGCTCCATGCAAGAACGCTGCAAGGAAAATTAACATTGCACTCGCCTTTTGCAGCCCACACAGTTGCTATTGCTGAGCGATCAATGGAGTATGATAAAACAATACTTTCTGTCACAATAACACCATTTTGGAACACCGTTAACAAAAACCCGTAAAATACTCATGGCGGAGAACATGGTGAACCGTGATAAGGGATCCCAGTTGTATACTACGTGGAACCAAATCATTTCCACAATTTGACCCAAATGAAGACAGCAGAACATGTGGCACCTCACCTGCTCTCACTATTCATCAGATTTACTTGCGACGGTAATATATTCTTAGCACATAACTCATTTTCTATAAACATTGTATAATATCACAACTGCTAATACTACAGAAGGAGAACAGACACGTCAGTGACCACACGGAATGATCATAATTTTGTGAAAAAAGTAATAATATTGGGCATGACGGAGGTTTGAATATGCATTTTCCGGTTTGCATCCAACACCATGACCATACAACCACGACAGCGTGATTCTTGCATATCGCTCGATTTTACACATCTTGAGCTTGGACCGTTCACTGTTTGTACTTTGCTTTTTCTTTCACAGTTCAGTAAACCTTCTTCTTGATTTCATGCCTGATCTGTGTTCAGTTTTTAACGGCTATCCACTGGGCCGTTTTACCACTAAATCTGAGGTGGGTGCAATGGAGAGCTTACCTTGTTAGCAACAAGTAGCTGATGCGATAAAATCCAATCAGAATAATTTCTGTTCATAGGGTTTGTGTAATAAAAACAATGTAAGTAGTGCAACGTTTTATTATTCAAATTGTTAACGACACAGGTGCATCCCTTTGAAAAATATTGATTATGGTCAATAAAATATTGATTATGGTCAATGAAAATAAGGTAATGATAGCTTTGAAAATACTGTTGTGCGTGAAAAATGGTGAATGGCCTGTCAGTACCTTTCATCATTACCTATATATCGTTTGCGTCTCCATACACGTCGAAAACTCACCCCGAATATCGTTCGGAACAACCTTGCAACTTCTTCAGAAGTGGAGCTAGTAATTCCTAGCGCAACTCGTCCGTCTCATAAATTTCAATCTGCAGGATTAACTTTCGCAAAATTCCTCCGTGGAATTATGTTATGACGACAACAAACTGACGTCAAAAACCTTCATGGTTCTGTTCAGTCCAGGGTTCCTCAACGATAGGCTGGTTTTACTATCGCAGATTCTGTAGTGCACATGCGCCTCTGTCAGTAACTTATCAGTTGATCAATGAGATAGTTTTCGACTGGTGACAAGAGTTACTGTTTTCTCTTAGATTTAACTGTAGTTGTGAGCACATTGAGCCGTCTCAAATTTGGTCTATTTGCATTATTGGTTGAAATTATTAACAACAGTAATAAGATCTTGGGCATAGGAGAGCTAACAATTTGGATGTCTCGCTACGACCCGGCGTATTTTGGAAACTATATTTCTTTTTACAAACCGCAACTCTTAAGACTGCTGAGTTTGCAAATCCGACAGAGGCGGCTTTGCACGCCGGGTAGAGACGTCCGTATGCAACCACGATCTTAAAGTATCTGTGGAATACACAGATGGGCTAGTAAACTGAAGGATTGGGAAGTCCTGCTCTCGCACTCTGTAGGACTACTGATTCGACGTGCGTCCGGCCATCCTGATATAGGTTCTCCGTGATTTTCATAAATCGCTTCAGGCAAATGCCTTGGTGGTTTTCCACTCTATCCTTCCCTAATCCGAAATTTTGCTCCGTCTCTAGTGATATCGTTGTCGACGGGACGTTAAAAACTATGCTCCTCCTTGTCTTGAAGCAGAGGACGAAGTAGAGAGGAGTAAACGAAGACCAGCTACAAGCCTGAAAGTTCTTTGCGTAATATTTAGTGAGATTATTGCATATTATGAGTGTTAATCCGTGTGCAATTAAGTATCAAGGGTGGGTCAATCATTGTAATCGGAAGCTCAGACAGAAACTGTAGTGACAGAGTACTTAAGGGAGAATATCATCAGTAATTTTCCTTATCAACGTAGTGCAATTGCCCAATGCCAGCTACAGAACGAGGAAGTCATGCGGTAAAACTTGTAACAGAAACAGGGATTTGTGCGAAGTAGTTCTTAATGCACTGACTGAAAAATACTTAGAGAAAAAAGACATCCACCTATGAGGGCTGTTTCTTGGACCTAGCAACTGACAGAACCAAATGTTTAGAACTAAATAACATACAAAAGGATATCAGTCATTACAAGGCTGTGATAACATCAACGATTACGTGTGTTATGTTAAGAAAGATCGATAAAAATTTTTGCTTAGCACGACTGACAGTATACAAACTGAGAAGTATCTAATTACTCGACATCAGATTTTCAGAAATGAGGCAGAAGACGCTGTAGTACAAACAGATAAATTCAAACGTATTGTACAATATGCTTCAAATAAGTATTTTTCCAGTGAGGATGAGAGGAGTTGCGAAACACAGTCGTGGTACATAGTTGCTAGGAAAGAAAAGAGTCGAGCGGTCTAAGGCGCTGCAGTCATGGACGGTGCGGCTGATCCCAGCGGAGGTTCGAGTCCTGCCTCGGGCATTGGTGTGTGGAATTGTCTTTAGGATAATTTAGGTTAAGTAGTGTGTAAGCTTAGGGACTGATGACCTTAGCAGTTAAGTCCCATAAGTTTTCACACACATTTGAACATTTTCACAGAAAAAGGTGTTTCATCCCAGATTTAAGCAGGGTCGAAGTGTGGTTGACGAACAAAAGATGAACAAAGCTATAAAGAGTTTGCCAAACGATTTGATAAAATATCATACAAAATTTTGTTGCATTGTAGAGACAGAAATCGGACGTAAATAATCATATCAGCCGCACAGTAGTAGTAGGGTAGTGGCGGCGTCAGGACACTTTTGATGTCAAATTGATACGCAAAATAATTAAATTGATCAATTAATCACCCCCAGATGACGTCACGTGCTTTACCAGCTGCACACATGCCCCAGATCCCTCCTCTCCCTCTCCCTCCCCCGCCCCCATCGCCATCCTCCCACCAACCCACCATGTTATCGGGAATTTCGAATTTTGGCGGGAATTTCTTTGACCCATGGCTGTGCTGATGTGCCCACCCCACCCTCCATCTGGGAATTGGTGGGTAATTAAAAATTGGAATTACCTTTTCCCGGACTTGAATCCTAATTCTTCTGGATGGAAAGCCTAAGTGCACCTCCTAACACATGTAAAAAGTCCAGATGTGGTAGAGGAAGGTTAGTTTAGTGTACTTTATTTATTTTCGTCGGGAAACTGACAGATGTTCAAATGGGTGCGAAATCTTATGGGACCTAACTGCTAAGGTCATCAGTCCCTAAGCTCACACACTACTTCACCTAAATTATGCTACGGACAAACACACACACCCATGCCCGAGAGAGGACTCGAACCTCCACCGGGACCAGCCGCACGGTTCATGACTGGAGCGCCTTAAACCGATCGGCTAATCCCGAGCGGCAAAACTGACGGAAAGATCGATCTTAATTACGTAATGAATCACAAAGATTGGTCCTAATTACACAACTATATGCAGAGCGCTGCACAAGGATGGCATAAAATCACAATAGAAAGCAAAAACTGACAACACCATACAACTGGTGTTATCCTGCTATGAAAAAAAATTCTCAGTACCACTGGAAACCAGCGACAGAAACACTCAAACAGTAAAAATTATCAATACACCGTAATACTCAAACACTACCCTACACCTCCAAGCTGGAAGGAAAAAGGCTAGGAGGTAAGGTACTATCTTTATTGGTTTTGGTGGGGAATACGTTCAACTGACTAGATGCTCGTGTTGGACAGAGAGGAGTTTAAAAAGTATATTACACGCAAGCATACAGTATCTATCGTTGTTTGGCGTCAGAGTTCGCTACAGATGCCTACTGAAAAGCACCCTAAGGCCCAGCCAACCGAAGCCAATACACGCTATAACAGCTGATGGAAAACATGCGTCACAGTTGTAATTACACTTAGAAATTGTCGTGAAAAAAGCAGCACTCGTATAGAACAGGTCATAATGCAGCACAGGTACTGTGGAAAAACGTCGTCCTAAGAGACTGCAGAGGAGGTCGTAGCTGAACGTGCGCAGAATTTCCTCGTTATTTCGAAATTAAATTTATCATGGGAGTCACGTTGCATGGCGAGTATTTTTTCTTTTTCTTTTTTTTCTGTATTCGGATTACACTCACCAGGTAGCTCAAATGGAAAACTGTGAAGGGAACGAGGGAACACGATGTTCATTACGAGGAAACTATAGAGAAATGACACCTCAATTTGACAACAGAGGGATTCTACAGCCCACAACATACATTTCGTGTAAGGACTGTGCTATTAAAAACTTGACCATCGCGGCCACATTACCGATCCCTGCATAAAAAGCGGTCATGAGTACACACACTAGCCGCTTATAGTGTTACGCTTTCTGGTAGAAATGCTGTCAGCGATTTTGAATGAAGTGTATCCATTCAACCACTTACTTGCGTAGGAACCTGTAATGATTACAGCCACTGGTGAATCATATTCGTGGCACTCTGATATCTCGAAATGAGACACCTTTATCGAACCTATCTGCTAAGATCCCATACTGCAGAAACTCCAGCGATGTTTTTTTAGGCAGTCCCTCTGCATCTTGTAATTGCACCTAATTGTATGACCCGCCATCCATGCAGTTTAGTCTATGTGATCGACCCAATTTAAGTCTGACCTGTATGGAATTCGGAGAGCACTATATCTAAGACCTTCTGCATTCTGTCGGGAAACAGGACGAGCTAAGTTAATGCGTGTGCTGCCCACTCAACAGAAATGGAACCATGATGTCATATCTCCACCAGCTGTGTACAGTTTGTAAGGCCAGTGCCAAGCGAAGCTTTCCCCTGCAACATGAGGTAGTAGAAGAGATAGTATGAGCAGTTACGGTGGTGTTTTTTGTTGGGAAAATTAGGAAGACTACACATCATTCATGGTCTGGACGAAGGACGAAGATTTTGCGACACATCTCCAAACTACATACAGCTAGTCCGAAGGAGATCTGTGTCTTCCAGGTTGCATTTATCACCCAAACATAAGTGGCAATCCTATGAAATATACAGGTACTGGTTCACTGGATCTGCTACCTGCTATTGCTGCTACCCCCCCCCCCCCCCCCCACACACACACACATAAACACATTGGATGATTTTAAAATAAAAGACAGCTACAACATAAGGAAACTAGGAGAGTTTGGCGGCGTTGTGTACAGTTTCCAGTTTTGTGATGGACGACCTCTACATTTAAACTCATCTGTCATAGTGACGGAATAGCTGATGGCTGTGCATTCAGTTTCGCCTGATTCCTCACACCGGAATCATGTACATGATCACTGCTCTGGTGCTAACCATCTTTCTTCTTCTCAAACAAGCGATGTCATTCATACTGGTACGAAAAGGGAGTCGCTTTACTTTCAACTACCGAGTTTCAACTGCTTTTCTAGGTCATCCGACTACCCACTTCCCACAACGGAAACGTATGCCCATGGATCATTGTACAAGGGATGTTCAGAAAGTAATTTCTGATCAGGCGCGAAATGGAAACCACTGTGAAAATCAAAAATGTTTTATTTCCAACAGTTATCCAGACCTTCTACAAACAAATCGGCGTAGTTGGAGGAGCTACCTGGAATACTGCAGCAGTTACATGTAGACAACTATTACCTTTTGGACATGGGCATAACGCAAGACTTTGCAGGAATTTTTAACAGAATGGAGATTTGCGACTAATTAATATCAACCCAAGACTTCTGCATGGATGGAGTTCACCAGGGAAACAGAAGTGTGATTGTGGACAACGATAAGACAGTCGGAATAGACTGTCTAATGTGGTTAAGCTTGGGGGCTTTAGAAAAATAATGAAACGAGTGGCCCGCAACTACGTACCCTCAGAGTTTACATTTTAAAGGATTTGGCTGGTTTCGTTGTCTAGGGGCTGGAATACGTAGTCGCCGCATTACAAGACAAATACTGCTGAGTCTACAGTATACAATATATAATATGAATATACACGTGAATCGAATGGTCGAAGGTTCCTATCACTCGGCAGTTGCTAATTTTGAATCTAACGCAGAAAGTTATAAATGAAAGATTGCAATGAACTAAAATCTGTAGGTACTATTTTTGACGACTTTAAATGATGAGTACGATAGCAGGAGTACCTTGAAGAATGCCGTTCATTACTGCAAAGCAGTTATTGGTGTCGATGGTCTAGCGTTTAAATAAAATATAAGTTGAATAACAGGGAAACAATAGATTCCTACTTTGTAATTAGTTATGAACGACATAGCTTGCGAGATATTCACTTTTAAACGTATACTACATCTTCGTTGCAGAAGCCACGGAAATCTCACAAGTGCACAAGTTGACACTACGAAATAATTCTATTTCCCGCTACCACTATCAAACTACTCCACTATCCAACGTAGTTCCTGCGACTGCTCGTTGCGCCTCCTCATCCAGGACTCCTCTGTCCAGCACTTCCATCCCCTCTCCTCATTAACGAGCGCTGTGATTGGCTAGAGCGCTCCCACCCTGTCTTCAAATCATGGTAGAAAAAAAGAAAGTCCATGGCGATGTACACTGACTGGATGTGTTACAACAAAAATAAACACAATGTATTAAACTAATTATGAAGGAGTTATACAGGAAGCCTCTAGTGTCATTGATAGTCTGTTGGATTTGGTCATCCTACAGGATAGGTGATGAAACTTTACACCGGTTTGTGGAAGCAACTTCGATCACATACCACTTGCTCCAATGAACCAGTACCTGTATATTTAACAGGAGCGCAACATATGTTTGAGGGATAGACATGAATGCACCCTGAGAGACACAGATCTCTTTCGGACTAGCTGTATGTAGTCTGGAGATGTATCAAAAATTCATCGTCCTTGCTCCACGCCATGTATGATGTGTAGTCTTCCTAATTTTCCCAACTGCTTGTACAATCTCTCCTACTACCTCGTGTTGCCGGGGAAAGCTTCGTGTGGCGCTGGCCTTGCACACTGCACACGGTTGGCAGAGATGTGACATCATGGTCCCATTCCCACCGAGCGGTTAACAAGAGCTCCTGTCGCGTAACTCAGCTCGTCCTGTTCCCCTACAGAATGCAGAAGGTCTTAAATATAGTGCTCTCTAAATTCCGTACATTTCAGACTTAAATTGGGTCGATCACATAGACTAAGCTTCATGGATGGCAGGGGCATACACTTATGTGCAATTACAAGATGCAGAGGGACTGCCTAAAAAACAGTGCTGGAGTTCTTGTCGTATGGGATTCTTAGCACATAGATTCGAAAAAGGTGCCTCACTTCGAGATATGAGAGTGCCACGAATATGATTCACCAGGGGCTGTAATCATTAAAAGATGTCTTTACAGGATCCAACGCAAGTAAGTGGTTGAATGGATACACTTGATTCAAAATTGATGACAGCATTTCTTCCAGAAAGCGTAACACTATCGTGGCTAGTGTGTGTACCTGTAGACTCATGACCGCTTTTTATGCAGGTTGACGGTAATGTGGCCGCGATGGTCAAGTTTTTAATAGCACAGTCCTTACACGAAATGTATATTGTGGGCTGTAGGATCCCTATGTTGTCAGCTTCAGGTGTCGTTTCCCAATAGTGTCCTCGAAAAGAACATCGTGTTCCCTCCACAAATTTCCATTTGAGCTACCTGGAGAGTGTAATCCGAATACAGAAATAAAAACAAAAAGAATACTCGCCATGCAAAGTGACTCTCATGATCTATTTAATTTCGGAATAACGAGGACATTCTGTGTTCATTGAACTACCATCTCCTCTGCAGTCTCTTAGGATGACGTTTTATCCCAGTACATGTGCTGTATTATGACCTGTTCAATACGAGTGCTGCTTTCCTCACGAGAATTTCAAACTGTAATTAGATCTGTGACACATTTTTCCCATTAGCTGGATGGTGTGTATTGGTTTATGTTGGCAGGGCTGTAGGTTGACTTTTAGTAGGCGTGTGTAGCAACCTCTGACGCCAAACAACGATAGATACTGTATGCTTGCGTGTAATACACTTTTTAAATTCCTCTCTGTCCACCACCAGCATCTAGTCAGTTGAATGTATTTCCAACGAAAAATAAACATAGTACCTTACACCCAAGCCTCTTTCCCGTCAGCTTGTAGGTGTAGGGTAGAGTTTGAGTGTTTGTGTCGCTGGTTTCGAGTGCTTTTCCGAAATTCTTTCCTACCAGGATAAAATCAGTTGTATGGTATCGTCAATTTTTGTGTTGTATTGCATTTTTATGCTATCCTTGTGTAGCACTGTGCATATAGTCGTTTAATTAGGACAAATCTTTGTGATTAATTAAGTAATTATGATCGATTTTTCCGTCCGTTTTCCGAGCTAAATAAATGAAGTACACTAACCTAATCTTCCTCTCCCGTATCTGGACTGTTTCCATGTGTTAGGGGGTGCACTTGGGCTTTCCATCCAGTAGGAATAGGGTTCGAGTCCCAGAGAGGGTACTGCCAATTTTTAATTACCTCCAATTCCCGGTTGGAAGGTGGGATGGGCACATCAGCACAGCAGTGGGACAAAAAAATTACCGCCAAAATTCGAAATTCCCGCCTAAATTCGAAATTCCCGCCAACATGGTAGGTTGGTGGGAGGGTGGGGGCGGGGGAGGGGAAGGGGGGTCTGGGGACCCTGTGCAGCTGGGAAAGCACGTGACGTCATCTGGTGGGTGGGGGTGATTAATTGATCAAGTTAATAAATTTGCATATCAATTTGGTATCAAAATGTCACGTTTGCGCCACTACACTACTACTCACAGTAAGTGTATTGGTTCAGAAACGGGTGGCAACGGGTGACCCAAGCACCGATTACCAGTTTGTTTCACCAGAGGAGAACGTAATTCTGTTGCGCCGTTCAGTCATTGCACATAGGCTGAAGTGCTATATATTGAGATAGGCGACTGTGCAACAGAAAATCAACCAAAACTGCTCAGTAGTTGATAGGTACCTAGATACTTGTGGGTTCTACAGAGATTTAGCAAAAGAAATTGCTTCCCTACCAGCAGTAGAACAATAGTCAGACAGTCGCATGTCATAATAAGCCAGGCTCGTTGACATCAAAATGCTGTAGAATTATGGAATGTTCTCACGCTCACGCATTACCTGGTTTATGGAGATACAAAAATCTACTCCGTAAAAATAAAAATTAATTCCTAAAAAATGAATCTTGCGATAGTCAGCTCGCTCTGTTCGAGCAGGAGATTCAGAGCGCCTTAGGCAACGGCGTCATGACTGATAATGTGTTCCTTGGTTGCAGGAAGGCATTTGACACATTTTCTCACCGACGTTGAGTGAACGAAATTTCAGCTTCCTGAGTATCGAACTAGATTTGTGATTGGAGTAACGACTTCTTTACTGTTACATGTCGTTCACAACAGAACGACAAAGTAATTTCCGGAGTTCACCAAGGGAGTGTGATACAATGGTTACTGATTGAAAACATATACAGTGAAACGTCCCCTTAGAACAATTATACACGATTGTGCTTAAACTGAAACACAATATTTTTAGCGCAACGCAATCTGACTTTCAATAATCCCTACAAAAAAATGGCCCTGACTAACATTAACCTATAGCTTTCACAAATCACTTACCTCACCAAAAATCTTGGTTACTCGAACTACTGCAATACAACGAGCGCCACTACTGCCAGCTAAATAAAAGATTCAAACTACGGAAGTCACTAACTACTGATAGGCACAGTTAGCAAATGAAAGATTCTGATAGAGAACAAACAATGTATTTACCTTAATACTCATAATATGTATATATCAGTTCATGACATCAATTCTTACAAATTTCGAAACTCCGCCATCTCTCTCCCCACGTCCACCACTGCTGGCGGCTCACCTCCAACTGTGCAACGCTACGCGCTGTTAACATCCAGCTGCCCAACACTACAATGGCGAGTATTACAACAATGCCAACCAGCCACTGACTGCACACAGCACAGCCAGTGATTTTTCATACAGAGCGCTATGTGGCCTTACCAATAAAAAAACTTAAACAGCCTACTTACAACAGTGCCGGAAAAAATTAGTACAACCTTTAAGAAGTTTCCAACCCACTGAAGATTTATTGTTTCAACAGCGTATTAGGAGAACCTGTAATGGTTGTAGTTACTTATAAGCAACACAGGCAGTACTGAGGTACCATATACCGACGGATGCTTAAACACCCATATCAGACACGATGAAGCCTCGGGTGGCACTACAGGCACTGACTCCGGCACCCAGTCGATCCTACAGAAGACGAATATTATCCTGAGATACATTATGCCGCGCCCGACCTGTTCGGTAGTTCTATTAGAGTAGTTCGCTGACGAATCGTACGAGTCACCTCTCGTCACACTACATCCCACACATGCTCGATTGGAGATAAGTTCGTATGTCATTCCGGGCAGGGAAGTTGCTGCATCTGCTGCAAGGAACGTTGAGTTTCACAGGCACTGCGAGTGCGAGCAATATCCTTTTGGAATAACGCTTCACATGCTTGTTGTACGAACGGCAAAAGAAAACGGGTCTAAAAACATTCTACACGCACGGAGCGCTGGTTACAGTCCACTCCAGAAACACCACAGGTGAACAAGAGTTGTACCTTATCCCACCTCCTGGGGTGGGACCATTGTGTCTTGTCCGAACGCGCTGTACGACACACCACTCACCAGGTCCACGTCGCACTCGCAAATAACCCTCTCTGTCATGCAGGTAGAATCTGCTTTCATCGCTAAAGAGCACGGCTCGCCAGTACATGTTCCAAGTGATCCTCTGAAAGCAATAGTCGAACCAAGCGCGTCGATGCTGTGGCGTGAGTGGAATATGGGCTAGATCTGTTGGTGCCCGTAGACACACAGCTGATAACCGTTTCACAACAGGTCTTGTTGACATGTCAATGATCACAAGCTGTCTTATATGTTCTGTGGTAACTGTACTGCTGCCCTTACAATAGGATGATCCCGGTGGGCATCTGTGCTGCGAGGACGTCCAGAACCTCATCTACAGGTGTTAAAATGTTCACCTGACCACGGATAGCAGCCACCGTTGCACAACGGATGCAGCACAAAAGGCCATCCCGCCACTAGGAAGGCCAAAATTTGACCTCAAACTCACTCACTCGGTTGTAGGAAGCAAAAGTGCGTCTCTGTGGCATGGTTGCCTGCTTGCTTCACACGTTTGTACCACACTGACCCTTCTGGCTATGAGAATCTCCTATTAAAAGTTAGACATAGATGGGCTTAGTAGCTTGTCCACTAAGTAATCTGTCGGCGAACTGTTGGCAGACGACTTTGAAACCCTTATCAGTAAATCTACTATTTCGCAGGTGGTATATGCCGCTGTTGTTGTGGTCTTCTTGTCCAGAGAGGCTGACGGGGGTAGTAAGATGAGGTGTCAGTGGTAGGTTTATGGGGTTTGAGGAAGAGGAGAAATCGAAAGCTTTTCCACGGCTCAGACTAGAACTGTATTGTAAACGGTGGTTACGATTTGCAGGAAGGAGAGGGGGCATTCTTTCACGTGTCTGTACGTGATGCAGTCGTGCCCTGGAGCCTTGTTGCTTTTGCGATGCAGTATCTGCTGAATGCCTTGTGTGTTGTTGTTGTGGTCTTCAGTCCTGAGACTGGTTTGATGCAGCTCTCCACGCTACTCTATCCTGTGCAAGCTTCTTCGTCTCCCAGTACCTACTGCAGCCTACATCCTTATGAATCTGCGTAGTGTATTCATCTCTTGGTCTGCCTCTATGATTTTTACCGTCCGCGCTGCCCTCCAATACTAAATTGGTGATCCCTCGATGTCTCAGAATTTGTCCTACCAACCGGTCCCTTCTTCTAGTCCACTTGTGCCACAAATTTCTCTTCTATCCAATTCTATTCAATACCTCCTCATTAGATATGTGATCTACTCATCTAATCTTCGGCATTCTTCGGTAGCACCACATTTCGAAAGCTTCTATTCTCTTCTTGTCCAAACTATTTATCGTCCATGTTTCACTTCCATACATGGCAACACTCCATACTAATACTGACACTGTCCATTCCGTTCAACTGCTCTTCCAGGTCCTTTGCTGTCTCTGACAGAATTACAATGTCAATTTTTAACCAGATAACGACGTCCTCCTGAGTAGTCCCCGCTCAGAGAACCGAATGGAGGACTATTTTATCTCTGGAATATTTTACCCAAGAGGACGCCATCTTCATTTAACCATAGAGTAAAGCTGCATGGCCTCGGGAAAAATTATGACTGCGGTTTCCCCTTTCTTTCAGCCGCTCACAGTACCAGCACAGCAACGCCGTTTTGGTTAGTGTTACAAGGCCAGATCAGTCAATCATCCAGGCTGTTGCCCCTACAGCTACTGAAAAGGTTGCTGTCCCTCTTCAGGAACCACACTTTTGTCTGACCTCTCAACAGACACACCTCCGTTGTGGTTGCATCTACGGTACGGCTATCTGTATCGCTGACACGCAAGCCTCCCCACCAACGGTAAGGTACATGGTTCATGAGGTGGGTGGGAGGAGGTGGGGAAGGGGGTATGCCTCTATAGGATTAAAATTGATATCGTATTTTAAGGTGAACTATCTTTTTTTAGCAATATATACAGCTCTGGAGGCTCCGTGAAGCTATTGAGGGATGATGCTGTAGGAAAGCTGCAAGGGCAGAAGACTTCTGTGAAATGCATGGACACATGCACAGAATCGGCGATTGAAGCAGGGATTGGCAGTTGACCCTCGACGTACATACATGTATCATATTGAAAACGATTGGCCGAAGAGATCCACCATTGTTATAGCACACTATTGCCGATAAAACGGGCTCTGAGCACTATGGGACTTAACATCTATGGCCATCAGTCCCCTAGAACTTAGAACTACTTAAACCTAACTAACCTAATGACATCACACAACACCCAGCCATCAAGAGGGAGAAAATCCCTGACCCCGCCGGGAATCGAACCCAGGAACTCGGGCGTGGGAAGCGAGAACGCTACCGCACGACCACGAAATGCGGGCGCCGATAAAACACTGGAAACAGTGACTACCATAAAATTTCTAGGAGTAACTATTCGAAACAACCCTAAGCTGGAATGACCACATAAAGCAAATTACAAGAAAAACAAATGACAGGCTGAGATTCATTGGGAAAATCTTAAGAGATGTAATTCATCCACTAAAGAAGAAACACTTACCTGACCATTTATGCTCTCAGTCTGGGAACCGAATCGCCTCGAGTTAATAGACAGATGAGGTTCAATAGGAAATGGCACGTATCGTCACTCGATAGTTTAGTGAATGCAAGATCATAGCGGAAATGGCTCAAGTGACCCCAGTGGCAGTAGCCGCAACGGGCTACAAGGCAAGCACTGTACGGAGCGGAGAAATTTACTTTAAAAATTCTTAGAATGTAATTTCC
Source organism: Schistocerca gregaria (assembly GCF_023897955.1). Taxonomy (NCBI): domain Eukaryota; kingdom Metazoa; phylum Arthropoda; class Insecta; order Orthoptera; family Acrididae; genus Schistocerca; species Schistocerca gregaria. The sequence goes on along the minus strand of NC_064925.1, from coordinate 337,956,389 downwards.
AGGAGAGATATTAGTTCCTCTTGCACACGCCTTGCGAAACAACCGCGACGAGATAGTCAGAGATTAGAGCTCGTAGGAGGTATACGGAGACTTATTCTTCCCACGCGCCATTCGCTGATGGAAGACGCGTAAAGCGAAAATAGAAATATCATAATTACTCAACCGCACAATGTAATTGGACTTATGGAGAAATGGTGTAGAGGCAGAAATGTTACATTGCGCTACCCCTTGAAAAAAAGCAAGGCTGCTGAACTACGTGTCCGCGAAGTCTAGATAGCGTACGCCCACTGCTTCGCACCCAAGTCTCCACAAAGGTCAGCAAGTGGTCAGCGTCTCTCGAACCACGCGACTGACGTCTAACGCTAACAAAAAATACTGACAAGCCAACAAAAATACTCTGACAATCCTCCTACTTCTGGGACTAAAGAGGCCATCGAAATCCAACTACAGGACGATCTAATTCCCTCAGAGATCGAGGACCGCCTCCGACGGCGGCAGCAGGAAGACTGCAGACCCCAGTTCAGACCCAGGCGCAGCTTCCCCCACCACCTCCAGTAACCACCGCGCCGGCCGCACCGAAGACACCAGGAGAGGAACGGTGGAGGGGTAGCGGCTAGTATATATAGGGTGATGAGAGGAACAGCACAGCATTCGTCAGGAACCACCTGAAGATGGCAGAGTGTAGGTCTGCCGACAACTGTTCAAATTGGAAATACACCGGGAAAACTTCAGATCGCATATAAGTGACGTGTTGATAATGACGTCTTTGTCATCCTAAGGCCATTATTATCTAACATCACCTCACCACGTCCACTGTCACAGATAACTAACGCTCACGAACGTTGTTGTTGTTGTTGTTGTTGTTGTCTTCAGTCCTGAGACTGGTTTGATGCAGCTCTCCATGCTAATCTATCCTGTGCAAGCTTCTTCATCTCCCAGTGCCTACTGCAGCCTACATCCTTCTGAATCTGCTTAGTGTATTCATCTCTTTGTCTCCCTCTACGATTTTTACCCTCCACGCTGCCCTCCAGTACTAAATGGGTGATCCCTTGATGCCTCAGAACATGTCCTACTAACCGATCCCTTCTTTTGGTCAAGTTGTGCCACAAAATCCTCTTCTTCCCAATTCTATTCAATACCTAGTCATTAGTTATGTGATCCACCCAACTGATCTTCAGCATTCCTCTGTAGCACGACATTTCGAAGGCTTCTATTCTCTTCTTGTCTAAGCTATTTATCGTCCATGTTTCACTTTTATACAGGGCTTCACTCCACACAAATACCTTCAGAAAAAGACTTCCTGACACTTAAATCCATACTCAATGTTAACAAATTCCTCTTCTTCAGAAACGCTTTCCTTGCCATTGCCAGTCTACATTTTATATCCTCTCTACTTCGACCATCATCAGTTATTTTGCTCCCCAAATAGCAAAACTAATTTACTACTTTAAGCGTCTCATTTCCTAATCTAATTCCTTCAGCATCACTGGACTTAATTCGACTACATTCCATTATCCTCGTTTTGCTTTTGTTGATGTTCATCTTATGTCCTCCTTTCAAGACACTTCCATTCCGTTCAACTGCTCTTCCAAGTCCTTTGCTGTCTCTGCTAGAATTATAATGTCATCGGCGAACCTCAAAGTTTTTATTTCTTCTCCATGGATTTTAATACCCACTCTATCTTGTGTTTCCTTTACTGCTTGCTCGATAGCATCGTGGAGAGGCTACAACCCTGTCTCACTCCCTTCCCAACCACTGCTTCCCTTTCATGCCCCTCGACTTTTATAACTGCCATCTGCTTTCTGTACAAATTGTAAATAGCTTTTCGCTCCCTGTATTTTACCCCTGCCACCTTTAGAATTTGAAAGAGTATTCCAGTCAACATTGTCAAAAGCTTTCTCTAAGTCTACAAATACTAGAAACGTAGGTTTGCCCTTCCTTCATCCAGCTTCTAAGATAAGTTGTAGGGTCAGTATTGCCCCACGTGTTCCAACATTTCTACGGCATCCAAACTGATCTTTCCCGAGGTTGGCTTCTACTAGTTTTTCCATTCGTCTGTAAGGAATTCGCGTTACTATTTTGCAGCTGTGACTTATTAAACTGATAGTTCTGTAATTTTCACATCTGTCAACACCTGCTTTCTTTGGTATTGGAATTAATATATTCTTTTTGATGTCTGAGGAGATTTCGCCAGTCTCATACATTTTGTTCACCCGATGATAGAGTTTTGTCAGGACTGGTTCTCCCAAGGCTGTCAGTAGTTCTAATAGAATGTTATCTACTCCCGGGGCCTTGTTTCGACTCACGTCTCTCAGTGCTCTGTCAAACTCTTCACGCAGTATCACATCTCCTATTTCATCTTCATCTACCTCCTCTTCCATTTCCATAATACTGTCCTCAAGTACACCGCCCTTGTACAGACCCTCTACATACTCCTTCCACCTTTCTGCTTTCCCTTCTTTGCTTAGAACTGGGTTTCCATCTGAGCTATTGATATTCATACAAGTGGTTCTCTTTTCTCCAAAGGTATCTTTAATTTTCCTGTAGGCAGTATCTATCTCAGCCCTAGAGAAATGTGCCTCTACATCCTTACATTTGTCCTCTAGCCATCCCTGCTTAGCCATTTTGCACTTCCTGTCGATCTCCTTTTAGAGACGTTTGTATTCCTTTTCGCCTGCTTCACTTACTGCATTTTTGTATTTTCTTCTTTCGTCAATTAAATTCTGTACCGTTAGAGCGCGCATTTAAAGCAAGCGTGATCTGCGTCCTCACAATGGCGCTACTGGCACTCCTCTCTGTGATTGGTATGACATTTGAATACAAATAATCTTTCAGATGTAGAAAAACGTCTACCAACTTTCGTTTCCGTCACACAACTCCTTGCTGTTGCGATATTTTTCCGTCATTGTATTTATCGTCTTTCGTGACTCACAGTGAATGTATAAACCGAACACGAAACGGCGCGCTTGTGTCTCATTCGTGAACTGTAACAGCGGCTGCCGCGAAACTTCACGGGATCACAACGACGGCGCCTAACTGTCTCACACAGTTGTGTCGTAATAAATCGGAGTGATGTGTCCTCGCTTTGTGGCACGCTGATTACTATGCCGTCCCTAGCGTACGCAGGTCGGTCCGTCTGTTTATGGCCTGCATCAAACTCTGGTTTCTAATTAAGCCAGCCAACGGCACATGTCGATCTGAGAAACTTATCGCGCCAACCGATCCTCGTGGTGGAGTCGCATGGCTGACAATTTCATATTTACGAATGAAGTGTGTAGGCAGTGATTGTTCTGACATTAATTAACGAATTATTGAGCGAAGCGGAGTCTCTTTCACGTAATCCCTTGAAGAGCTTCTCATTTCCTGTAGTTCTTACTACTCGTCCAAAAACTTTCCTTTATTTATTTATATATTTTTTAAATCCTTCTAATGTCCTAAGCAATCTACAATTTCTACTTTCGTGTGTATGTTCATTAGTGACGTGTCCTGACTGCAGTCAAGTTTTTCTCTAGTATTTTATTTAAATTTCTCTTTTAATCCATAGTCTGTTTAGTATCACCTGTGTATCTTATCTAAAGTTTAATTTAGACCACGGTTTTTTACGGTTTTCTTTTCTAACTTCATGGGTCCAGTAATAAAGTCGAATTTTACTTTGCTAATATTCTGACGTATGTTTCGGCCGTAATCTTTGTTTGCCTGAGTTCAGTTCCATAATAATATTCATCATTGATAAGGGTAAGCAGTTGACTGTGACTGCCTTGTCAGCAGAAACAGTTAACAATAAAACTAAATATATTTGCGTACACTTCCGCGGTCAGAGTCAGTTGACATAAAAGTTTTCTGAGTTTCCTATCGTGCCATAATGTAAAAAAAAGAAAACTATATTAGAGAAGACCGTTGTAACCACGGCCGAAACACTGGTTTCGCCAGTATAGTCCTTTTTTTTAACATTATGACTCAGTACGATATTCAGAAAAATTGTGTGTCAATGAGACTAAATACTGCAGAATATGGACAATTAGTAAACACACTAGAGTCATCGCACCGTCCCGTGTGACACAACCTCCAGCCTGAATAATGAGCTCAGCTCGACGTTGAGCAGAGTCCAGATGCCTCTTAAGATGTGCAACATCCAGATCATGCCACTCACTGGTTATTAGATCACACAGAGTGGTGATGTTTGTAACTAACTTTCACTTTCTGTTGCAAATATACCATTTCCTATGAGGTCAGGTGATTTACCTCACATTTCTACTCTGACATGAAATCAAGAAAAGAAACAATACATTAGTCGAACACTCGTAATTTTTTACTCAATAACGTATGACTAACTTTTGCAAATGTCTCTGCCAAAAGGTTATCTTCATCATTTTGTGCTCCACAGTTGAATAATGCAAATGTTGACAGAAACAGCAATGTATCCCTGCAACGGAAAAGAAGAAATATAATTGGAAAGTAATGAATGTACTAAATTCCGCCGAAAATTAATTGTTCGGAGTCAGGATGACCACAACTAAGATGACGGATTCGATTTTCACTAAATTCTCCTACTGTTGGACAAAACAAAACTCTTCCCTTACCTGATTCGTAATGGTCATTATGCAGCGAAACAATCTTTAGGTTTACGCACAAAATGTTTATTGGACTTAGTGACAAGAAATTTAGACTGTATGTTCGACTTGTGTACACCGCCAATCTCCATATAATGGGGCGCGAATAGTACGCAAATCTAAGCGTCACCGAACCATTCGCTTTCCAAAGCGATTAGAAACTGAAACAGAGAAAAATTCTGTACAAATCACTTCTAACAGGATCTCTCATGAACTAAAAACCTTTAACTGCAACTGAATTCTATGATAATTATTTGCAACAACATAAGTAACCCGGAAAGGTGCTCTTGCTGTAAGGCGGACAGATAAGGGAAGACGATTTCGGGAAGCTGTTCCTGCCTGAATCTTTTTTAAATTGAATAAAATTGTAACAACGTTGACTACAGAATAATACAGACACACTATAGAATCCTTCAAGTATAAAAACACATTAATTAATTACAAAACGACCACAGATGTGTTTCAGGCCAGATTATTACGCCACAACCAGTTTCATTCTAAATGAACGTGTCGAGGTGGTCTGCAGTTCAGACAGACGAAGATTAGGCTGAAAGTCACTATAACACGCACACAATATAATATATACGTAATATATGAAATACAACTCACATCGAAAGTTCATCAATAGTTGTAATATATTTTCACAACGTCGCAAAAATATGGCTATCAGAAACGTATAATCGTCGTACATAACTCTGAAAGGCCCTTTCTGCAACACCATGAACATACAAACACTTCGTCCCACGATTACGTGCAGCGATCATAGCAAAATGCTGCGCTATACTGGACTGTCCAGGTAGGGCCACTCAACGAAAGAAGTGAACATGAAAATATCATGCTTCACTTCTATTGTGTCCGCATATCGACTGTAGTATACCATAATCGTTTCTAACAAAGCTAATCATTTTAAGTGCTAGAGTAATTAATAAATACAGATGGAAGCTCAGGTTAGAGTGAAATGCAACATTACTTAATTCACTATTTACATCAGAAATGAGTAAATGAAGTGTTTCTGCTGTGTTTTACTTGTTCTGCACAACCACATTTATTTATAACGCAATAATAACGTTATTTTCGCAGTTCAAAATGGTTCGGTTCAAGTGGCTCTGAGCACTATGGGACTTAACTTCTGAGGTCATCAGTCCCCTAGAACTTAGAACTAATTAAACCTAACTAATCTAAGGACATCACACACACCCATGCCCGAGGCAGGATTCGAACCTGCGACCGTACCGGTCGCGAGATTCCAGACTGTAGCGCCTAGAACCTCTCGGCCACCCCGGCCGTCTATTTTCGCAGGGATAGGGCTGAAGCACAGCCTGTATTTAATGAGCTGAAGACGACCAATGTTGGCTGAAATCGTATATTTCATTAGAAGTAAATGTGATTGTACCGGACAACTAAATTATTGTAAAAAATAGTCAATCACTGTGCCTTCAACCTCCACAGTAATGTCATCCTTTCCGAAATTTGTTTGAGATGAATGAGTGACTGATGACAGTCAGGTGTGAGATACACGATAAAGTTGTTGAAGTAATTAGCAAAAATCGCATCCAGCCAACGCTTAGTACAACCAGCGACCTATGCCGGCTACGGACTGTCAATCGTTGGGCTACTTTTCTGCCGTAGCGGTAATAACGTATATTCACAAACTTTACTCGTGAATCAGTCTTTGTATTAGTTAAAACCGTATAAAATTCGCTACAGTAGTTCGTGAAATTATACCGAACATACAGGCAGAAAAACGCATCGGGGACTTTGGTTTACGATAAGGAACAAAAACCAAGGAACGAGAAGTAGTATTTACAAGAAGTCGGATCGTCACTAAACTGCAAGTTCCCTGTTCGGTACATCGTACGCGTCGTGTGGGTGAGTTGTCTGGGGTTGGGCAGTGGCATGTGCAAGCCGCTTGCCACGCTTTCCAGCTCAACACGCTGTATTTAATATTGCGCATGTAGGCAAAATAACACCATAAAACAAACTGGGAATGAAAGCTCACTCACGCCACTCTGTATATCAATCTCCTCCCATTCGGGAAAGCTCCTAATAATGACCTCTATTTTACAAGGCAAAACACCGTCATAGCAACACCTCAGTTTACAAATGTAGAAATGTACTGACGATATTTATTAATTACTGGGTAGCTTCCCCCGTTGATTGCAAGAGAAAAGATAGCACTAAAGTCATTCATATCAGTTAAAATAATTAATTAATCAGTGAAATTAGAAATTTTTGGGTATGAGATCAACACAAATACACCTCAAATTACGCAAAAATTAGCGACATCAGTTAGCAGTATGAGATTATTCAAGGTTACTGATTATCTTCATATGCGCCGAAGACCGCTGAAGTATGTATCAGACGACCAGTCTAAGTCTGAGCACTTAAAAATGCTACTAAACTCGGGAAGATTGATTCACAGTTCCTGTAATGAAAACTATGTATGGTAAATAGAAAAACAACACCCACTGCTGAATAATAATGCAAATTGCGAGCTGCACTGAGCAGAAAGCAGCTCAAAAGGAAAATGCGACGCTTATTCAAAATAACCGCACCGAAAATACAAGATGTAGATGGACGCCATTGCATGTGATTGTGTGTGTGCATTCAACACGTTCCCCCACGGACTCGAATACCGAAAACTAAATGTTAGACACCGACTGTGTCATTCACGAAGTTCTGTACCGAAGAGAGGCAGTCATGCAGGGTAGTACCTGCAAGTTTTTCCACAATGGTAATCGAGAATTTCTCCATTCCCTTAAAATACCGAGGAAATAAGGCAATAGGCGGCTGTAGTGCACCCTTAAACTCACTGGAGTTTGGCGGTAGGCAAGGCTTCCGCCGTCATTGTTTTTTTTTTTTTTTTTTTTTTTTTTTTGGGCAACGAGGCAGCTGTTTTGCCATGTTGTGTATGAAAAACCGACAGGAGCTCTTAACATGCATGCTCAAGTGGGAGAGTACATGGCCCAAGCTGGCTTCGCCCACGGCCTCTCAGGATCCTCGCGCCTCTTCGGAAAAACAGTTCGTATTTCCTGCTCATGGACATCAAAACCTGAAGTCCATCCCAGTCTTTCGACCACGGAACACAGTTGTCGTTTCCCGTAATGCTTGCTTCGTGCGCGCACTACAAGCACCCCTGCTGCCAGCTACTAGGTCTACAACTTCGCTTCCGCCGTTTTTCCTAGAAGTTTGAGACTTTATTGGGAAAAACTTACAAATAATTTACGATTCAAAGTATTGGCCATTGTTGGCCATTGATTTGTCCTAGCCTTAGGGCAGCACACGAATCCTGCAGTGTATAAACTGGGCATCTTTTCAGGAGAGCCATGAATCGATCCAATTTTGCACTCGTTCATATGACCGCAAGTGCTAGTCAGCTAGGTCGTGTGTCATAGATCGAGAAAGGTGGCAGTCGGAGGAATATCTGGAGAATACAGCGCGTGCGGTATAACTTCCCATTTCGACGTATCCACGTAGGTTTTCAAAAAATGGTTCAAATGGCTCTGAGCACTATGGGACTCAACTGCTGCGGTCATCAGTCCCCTAGAACTTAGAACTATTTATACCTAACTAAACCTAAGGACATCACACACATCCATGCCCGAGGCAGGATTCGAACCTGCGACCGTAGCAGTCGCACGGTTCCGGACTGCGCGCCTAGAACCGCGAGACAACCGCGGCCGCCAAGTAGGTTTTGACGGTATTTTCGACATGGGGTCGTGCACTGTCATGCTGCAAAATCATTTTTTCATGTCTATCGTTGTAGTGTGGCCGTTTGTCTTTCGGTGCTCGCCTCAGACACATCAATTGCTTTCGATAACGATCTCCTGTGATTATTCCCGTCGGTTGCAGTAGCATCTAAAGCTTTCTCTCTTTCACAAACTTTCCAGTCTTCAACGAAAAAATTACCATTCTTGAATCATGTAAACCATTTCCTGCGAAGTTTTGTCACTAACAGGCGTCTCATAATAGGTCTTACCAAGCTTTTTATGAGCGTCAACAGCAGATTACTTCATATCAAAGCAGAAAATTAAAAAGCTCCCGCAGATGACGAGAATTGGGCTCATAAGTTGACGTATTCGGTCGAGAATAACTTTATGATGCAATTAAAAATCGACTGAAATTTTGATGGCGTTATGTTCTCAAATCCCTAAGCTTATTGTATGACACTTACGACGAAATACTTGCACCACTAATTTCCATCACTGCCGTCTATTGCAAAACCGCGGAAGCAAAGTTGTAGACCTAATACTTTAGATTCGCACCAACAGCGGAGAAATTCTCATCTGAAGTTCCAAACTTAACAGATATTAAGCCTTTTCGCAGGTAAGTTACACATAATACTACAGCAGTCAGTTTATAAGCTGTCGCAAAAAGAACATGTGACCAACAGTTACGTCGCAACACATGTAAAACAGGTACTGTTGTTAGACAAACTTATGATGTAACAACCAAACAAAAAAACTTTTAGTCTGGCCCGGAAAATATTTACAATTCTACTGTCGTAGGACTGATCCCTGATAATGAAAATCATAAAAGAGGCTATAAATGGCCACTATTCACCTCGATGCAGTGCATTTTACCAATCTACGAGACACGAGGAACAGCTCTGCCTGAGGGCAGTAATAAAAGCCTTTTCAGTGTTCTGTTGCAGCTCTTGCTGTATGGGAGGATCATCTGCCTCCGCTTGGTCATTCAATTTGCCCCACAAAAGAAACCTCAGGGAGACAGATCAGTCGGTCGAGGTGGCGAGCAGACTGTACTGCCCGTTGTACTCGCCTCTGCTCACAGAACACCTCATGCACTCGAGACAAGGTTTCAAGGCGGTGTAAGCTGTTGTTCCATCTTGCTGAAAATAACCATACAATCGTTGATCTTCTGATTTGGTCCATACATAGGCTAAACGGTTTCTGCACATACCAGTTAACATTATTTCGTGGAACAATGGTCTTACGATGTGGACACCAGACACTGCTCACCAAAGGCCAATCTCCAATAATGCAACAAATCCTCAAAGTATTGATGGGGATTTTCCGATGCATAGTGAGTTCACGTAACCTGGCAGTCTGAATCTGTTCTCATATCAGAAAGGAAAAACTGAGTCCTGATTCCACTCCCCTCAGAAACTACCAGCAGACCTCAACACGCGAAAGGTCGTGTCAGCACCTTAAACTCTTGCGCAACAGTAAATTTGTGAGGATACAGACGTAGGTCTTTAATCTTTCGCTACTACAGTCTCTTAATTCCAACCTGCGCAGACGAACGCCGTTGAGATTTCGTCGTAGTTTGTCCCATCTTTCCTTCACTCGAGCAATGTTTTCCGATGTTGGAACACCTTTCGTATAGTTACTGTTTTCTAATTCACTGTAGAGCGTCATTTTGCCACTGTGATTTGCACCGCAGATATTGTTAGGGGTTTTCATAGAAAGCTTCCTGTTACATCCGGCCTAGTCACCAAATATGGGGTGTCTAGGAAACTTAGAGAAAGCTTTTCACACTGTTGACTGGAATATTCTCTTTCAAATTCTGAAGATAGCAGGGGTAAAATATAGGGAGCGAAAGGCTATTTACAATTTGTACAGAAACCAGATGGCAATTATAAGAATCGAGGGACATGAAAGGGTAGCAGTGATTGGGAAGAGAGTGAGACAGGGTTGCAGCCTCTCCGCGATGTTATTCAATCTGTATATTGAGCAAGCATTGAAGGAAACAAAAGAAAAATTTGGAGTAGGTATTAAAATCAATGGAGAAGAAATAAAAACTTTGAGGTTCGCCGACGACATTGTGATTCTGTCAGAGGCAGCAAAGAACCTGGGAGAGCAGTTGTACGGAATGGGAGGATATATAATGAACATCAACAAAAGCAAAACGAGGATAATGGAGTGTAGTCGAAGTAAGTCGGGTGATTAGATTAGGAAATGAGACGCTTAAAGCAGTAAAGAAGTTTTTTCTATTTGGGGAGCAAAATAACTAATCACGGGCGAAGTAGAGAGAATATGAAATGTAGACTGGTAATGGTAAGGAAAGCGTTGCTGAAGAAGAGAAATTTGTTAACATCGAGTATATATTTAAGTGGCAGGAAGGCGTTTCTGAAAGTATTTGTGTGGAGTGTAGCCATATATGGAAGTGAAACATGCACGATAAATAGTTCGGACAAGAATAGAAGCTTTAGAAATGTGGTGCTACAGAAGAATGCTGAAGATTAGATGGGTCGATCACATAACTTATGAGAAGGTACTGAATAGGATTGGGGAGAAGAGGAGTTTGTGGCACAATTTGACCAGAAGAAGGGATCGGTTGGTAGGACATGTTCTGAGGCATCAAGGGATCGCCCATTTAGTATTGGAGGGCAGCGTGGAGGGTAAAAATCGTAGAGGGAGACCAAGAGATGAATACACTAAGCAGATTCAGAAGGATGTAGGCTGCTGTAGGTACTGGGAGATGAAGCTTGCACAGGATAGAGTAGCATGGAGAGCTGCATCAAACCAGTCTCAGGACTGAAGACCACAATAACAACATAAGAAACATGCTCTCTCGGATCGCTAGACAACATTCAAACAAATCGTATTAACCCGTTTTATTACAAATGAAAAAGATTACAGTAATTAACTTTGTGATTATGCAGATGTGTCGCAAGCAATGGGCGACCTACGAAATAAACAAGCTTCTTCAATATAAGCAGTTCCCAAGTCGCTGCTATACAAATGCCTAATCTTGAAGCTGCTATTCGACTGGGCCGCGACCACTCGGGCTTGGCGCTTATGTCCTCTTCGCCCAGGGACCGCTGCTGCCGCGTTGTCATCCTGTAGAGGGCTTGTGGCGCACCTCCTCTCACAGCCATCTCTTCTCTCTCGTTCCCCACTGGCGTACCGGCGCTTGACTTTACGCCGTAACAGTTCCAATCTTAAACTCTTCCTCAAGCGGTTTCGCTCCTGTTTTCCACGGACTGTGCTTTGCGTAACACTCTACAATTAACAAGCGCTGTTATATCATGAGCATGTTTTGTTGCATTCAACTGTTCACTACACACGTCTGCTCCTTTCATTCACTCAAACGTAATAACACAGCGAAGTACTCGGGACAAAGGATGTGGGTAGCGCCAATGTGTGACAGTACTTCATTGATGGACACAAATCACGGCTTCCATCATTGTCTGTGCTCGGTAGTTCTGCGTAGACTCAGTTCAGAGCCAGACTCAAATACCGGGTGTTCAAAATGTCAGTTTCAATTTGAAAACTGAATAAATCACGGAATAATGTAGATAGAGAGGTACAAATTGACACACATGCTTGGAATGACATGGGGTTTTATTAGAAGCAAAAAAAAAAAAAAAAAAAAAAAAAAAAAAAAAAAAAAAAAAAAAAAAAACGAAAGTTCACAAAATGTCCGACAGATGGCGCTTCATCTGATCAGAATATCAATAATTAGCAAAGCAAAGATGATGTTCTTTACAGGAAATGCTCAATATGTCCACCATCATTCCTCAACAATAGCTGTTGTCGAGGAATTATGTTGTGAACAGCACTGTAAAGCATGTCCGGGATTGGCGCCAGATGTTGTCTTTCAGCATCCCTTGCAACTACAGGTGACCCCAAAGTCAATAATCGCACAAACTGAGGTGTGAAGACCTGGGAGGCCAAGCATGACGACAGTGGCGGCTGAGCACACGATCATCACCAAACGACGCGCGCAAGAGATCTTTCATGCGTCTAGCCTTGTTTTTGGTTCTAACAATGCCCCATGTCATTCCAAGCATGTGTGTCAATTTTTACCTCTCTACCTACATTATTCCGTGGTTTATTAAGGTTTCAAGTTTATACTGACTTTTTGATCATCCGGAATTTTCCTGGTCAGTTTCATTTTGCCCACGTAAAACATCCAATTACTCAATAAGATAGATTCACTCATATCGTTAACAACAAAGGTAGATCAGAAACAGTTGTGTGTAGTATAATGTAAACAGTACTTGAGATCGTACAACATGGTTGTGACTGATGTACAAAACTGATTACCAAATAGAGTAACATAAGCGCGTGTAAAACACTTGGATCTCTACACAGGATAGGTTGAGTGATCTGCAGTTAACAAGAATAAAACTAAGTTGCGTTAAACTTCCTAAGGTATGTTAAGCAAGGACGCTGCAGAACTCTAATTCAAATAGTATGAGAAACTACTGGTATACAAAGAACTCTAAAATACAGCACAAAACTTGAGTAGTTTATCCCCAGGACATACTAGAATAATTTTAATTTTATGTATACCAAGTCAGCTGCAAAGAACATTAAGTACATAAATTGCATCACCATTACATGGTAACAAAATAAGCGTATTCACTAACTGCTATAAAAAAAACTACATGTGAGCTAAAATAAATGTCTAATACACTACCGGCCATTAAAATTGCTACACCACGAAGATGACGTGCTACAGACGCGTAATTTAACCGACAGGAAGAAGATGCTGTGATATGCAAGTGATTAGCTTTTCAGAACATTCACACAAGGTCCAGTGGCGACACCTACAATGTGCCGACATGAGGAAGGTTCCCAACCAATTTCTCATACACAAACAGCAGTTGACCGGCGTTGCCTGGTGAAACGTTGTAGAGATGCCTCGCGTAAGGAGGAGAAATGCGTACCATCACGTTTCCGACTTTGGTAGAGGTCAGATTGTAGCCCATCGCGATGGCGATTTATCGCATAGCGACATTGCTGGTCGCGTTGGTCGAGATCCAATGACTGTTAGCAGAACATGGAATCAGTGGGTTCAGGAGGGTAATACGGAACGCCGTGCTGGGTCCCAACGACCTCGTAACATTAGCAGTCGGGATGACAGGCATCTTAGCCGCATCGCTGTAACGGATCATGCAGCCACGTCTCGATCCCTGAGTCAACAGATGGGGACGTTTGCAAGACAACAACCATCTGCACAAACAGTTCGACGACGTTTGCAGCAGCATGGAGACCATGCCTGCGGTTACCCTTGACGCTGCATCACAGACAGGAGCGCTTGCGATGGTGTACTCAACGACGAACCTGGGTGCACAAATGGCAAAGAGTCATCTTTTCGGATGAATCCAGGTTCTGTTTACAGCATCATGATGGTCGCATCCGTGTTTGTCGACATCGTGGTGAACGCACACTGGAAGCGTGTATTCGTTATCGCCATACTGGAGTATCACCCGACGTGATGGCATTGGGTGCCATTGGTTACACGTCTCGGTCACCTCCTGTTCGCATTGACGCCACTTTGAACAGTGGACGTTACACTTCCGATATGTTACGACCCGTGGCTCTACCCTTCATTCGATCCCTGCCAACCCCTACATTTCAGCTGGATAATGCACGACCGCATGTTGCAGGTCCTGTACGGGCCTTTCTGGATACAGAAAATGTTCGACTGCTGCACTGGCCAGCGCATTTTCCAGACGTCTCACCAATTGAAAAAGTCTGCTCAATGGTGGCCGAGCAACTGGCTCGTCACAATACGCCAGTCATTACTCTTGATGAACTGTGGTATTGTGTTGAAGCTGCATGGGCAGCTGTATCTGTAACGCCATCCAAGCTCTCTTTGACTCAATGCCCATGCGTATCAAGGCCGTTATTACGGCCAGAGATGGTTGTTCTGGGTACTAATTTCTCAGGATCTATGCACCCAAACTGCGTGAAAATGTAATCACATGTCAGTTCTAGTATAATATATTTGTCCAATGAATACCCATTTATCATCTGCATTTCTTTTTGGTGTAGCATTTTTAATGGCCAGTAGTGTAGTACGCGACCAAGAACGCTGCACAGGTGATGAAGGTTCTGTTACCCCCGAATTGGTGAAATGGCGAGAACCAAGTGACCTACAGTTGCTTCTTAAACTCCTCGGACATAATATCGATTAGAATGAACGTAGACGTTTATATCCTGCTATAAAAGATCCTACATTTTTCGTCTTAATATCCATTGTGCATTTGAATGGACTGTATGTTGCAACCTTCTAATGGGAGAAACGCTGACTAGGATCACTTTGAGCCAAGTAGTGACTTTGCTGGCATCGAGCTACCATGGCACTTGACTGTTCCTTCATAATTGGCTATTTCTCGAAATTTATGTCTTGAAAATATCTACGTATTGGAGACAATATCTAAAAGTGTCGTTTATATGGCTCAGCAGTAATACGTTTTGGTAGTACTGTATATTTCTTTAATTATGGTGATGAAATAGTAGTCGCCGCTGAAATGGACTCTTGTACTTTTTCTAGCACTAATTCCTAGGCTAAGTATTGATCATCTTCTCTAATTTCCCACACATTTCCTGTTGTGATTTTTGCTAATTGACTTTATGTGATGCATTATTGTTCAGTTTTGTAAACAAAGTAGGTAGTATGTTAATACAATGATCTTCAATGAAGAATATCTAAAGCAGAACATCTGGCAGCACACAAGATTTTGAACAAATTTAGGACGTGGGATCGTTGACCGGACGGTGAGACAAGACAAGCTAATTTCCACCGTAAAACATCGTACGTAATACCAGCCATAAGTGCATCGAGCAACGTAAAGAAGCAGCCTATGGATCAATGTAAACAATGCTCGAAGAACGATGGGAGATATAGTCAAGTTATTTGTCTAGCAGTAATTGGCGACCACATTAAAAATACAAGTCGCACAGACCTGACACAGTATAATGAGTTAATACAGAATCTGTACCAGAACCTGAAAGTGGAATGTAAAAATTAGATTTCACTTCGTTGACCTGGGATATGGAAGTAGCTTGATTCAGTACAGGATTGACCGAATTGAGAATGATGAACCAAAGGGACTATCCAGCAGTATCGTGATTTGCAACGAAGAGATGTGGAGCATTTGTTAAGTGGTCAAGAAGAAGATACTCTGAAGAAGATGATGACTCAACTCCAAAAAGGTAAAGACTGTTCCCCTGACAATAGCTAGAGATGTAATAACACTGTACAAAAATAACAGAATAAAGGCTCTTTAGCTTCCATCTGTCTAATATCACAGAACATCTGTTTCTCTGAGTACCATCAGAAATAAAACTGTCAATTTATGTCTATTCTTTTAATTTGTATTCAGTGTACGATTCACGTATTATCTGCCACATAAGACAGCGTTTTGTTAAGTAAATTACTAATAAAGTATTTTTTCTTTTACATTTCCCACTTTCTTTTTGATGCTTACTAATATGTCGCCAAGGCCCAGTGTTTATTGTAATGGGCACGCCGGAAAATGGTAAATTGGTATTAAATGTTCTAAAATGTTTGTTAATTCCCTTGTCTTCTGTTTAACAGCTACGTAAAGTCTGTTTCATACAAACTGACGACAATTAACGCCAGCTCTCAGAAGGTTAAGACCATTTCCAAAACTAAATATATTCCAGAAAAGAGAAAAAACAGCATTAATCCAGTTGCTATACAAAAAGAGAGAGAAACAAAATTTTAACAGTTACAGAGAAGTGTTACTTTTATCAGTGGCGTAAAAAACATTATCAAAATGTCTCAGTTGGAGAAACTTTAGAGAAACAACCAGTGTAATAAAAGAGTGTTTTGGAAAAGGGAAAATCCTGCGTAGATGAGATTAGCTTAAAATCAATAATTCGCCATAGCGCTTTAACCAGCAAATCTCTCCAGTAAACAGGGAAATAGTAGACAAAATCTTTACAGAACTTCGTATTAAACCAAAATTAGCAAATATAATTTGCCAGTTCCAACAAATAAGATATCTAAAGTTAAATTAATGGGAGCAGTATCTCAGTCATTTGAAGTAAAAGCATCTGTTAGACAAAGGGATAGATTATCACTTATTGTTTAACTGAGTTTATAAAACGTAACAATCTGTAATTTATAGCTAAATATCACAAAATTGAACCAATGACTATTGGAAGGAAAACAAATGGAATTGAGGTAAACTGGCTGTTATTTGCACACACTATTCAAATACTTCCAAAAAATCTGGCACGTGTAATTACTCAAATAAATATTCTGAAAAAAAAACAGTGAAATGAAATGGGCTCAAAATTTCAGCTAAAGAAAGACAATGACAATTATAAGAGAGCACCTAAATATACAGAACCACAAATATGTCAAACAGAGCGAGTTAGTAAATTCAAATACATTGGAGGCACTATACAGCAGAATGGGCTGAAAAAATTTACAGCAGATGTAAGAATTTAAAAAATGGTAAGAGCATATGTTTTGACAAAAACGGTGGAGCACAATAAATGCATATGTAGAAAAAATTGGAAAAGAAATCGATAATAGAGTGGAGTAAAGAAAAAATAAACATCAAAGAAACGGAAATAAAAGAATGAAATCTTTTTAATAATGAAATACTGAATTTAACAGGCTTTCAAGACAGAAGAAATAAAAAATAGGTTTTTATAGCTCCATCACGTAGATGGAAAAGGGATATCAACAGCCGTAATTCTTCTTAAATTATTTGTTTATTATTTAATGAACCATATTCGACGCTTCATTAGTGTTATCTTCAGACCCATATGCGATAAACAAATAAAGACATTCGAACATCGGTGGACACAGAATAGATAACATAGATATTGAATTGGCGACTTGTACACTCGAAACGCACGACAATCACAATCGACAATCGTGCGTTTGGAGTGTGCACGTTGAACAAATAGAAGCCTACGATATCAAGATCAATTTACAGGGTACCTGATCTATGTGCGCCAATGTTTGGACGTCTCCATTCATTATTTGCATAGGAGCCTGAGTGTTACTATAATGAAATGTCGAAACTGGTTGCTTAAATAATAATAAAAATATTTAAGAAGAATTACAAATATTGGTAAAAAAGAAAAAGACAATATCTGGAGACATGGAGGAGCTGTGGGAAAGCAGAAACCGCCACATAAAGAAGAAAGATTTAAGTCGTAAGGTGCTACTAGTTGGTCAATACGAAAGGAAAAAAAATAGTTGTACAAAAACTTAACCAGAAGCAGTATGTGTGGAAGAAATGTTATTTCTACAGTTTCTGACTTCGTCCGTTCGTCTGGCTAATTATTAAAGTCAAACGATTGAAGTTCGTCAGCAGATATTCAATGATGTGCTATATACTGCATAGGGCAAAGCATAAACGCAGAGGCGAATTATTAGTTGCAAACAGAGTACTATACAAAAGCAATGTTTCTAGCTTACCACTTCTACGCAGTCTTCTGGAAGTTTCATTTGGCTGTTCAGTGTTCATTTTGGTAAGTTGCTACCTCACAAGAAGAGTCTCAGGTTCTTTTTCCGATTTGAGCTTTAAATTGCATAATATGACGTTATGGAGCTTTCTTCATCTTCATTTATTGTTCCAGTCAGAAAACATCAACACTTTACACTCTGACATATAACAAAGCAGAAGTGGTAATATAGTACGGCACTTCTCTGACACAACTCCAAACGCGCCAGAAGTTAGACAAAGATGACCAATGACGTGACTCTCGCAGTACAAAGATATTGCAAGATATCGATATCGATTTATACATTCAGAGAAAGTAATATGTAATTTTATTTTACAATTTTTTCAAATTGTCATAAAATACAGAAATAATACTAACAATAATTGTTTTATTTTATTTCATGACTGTTACTCCTATAATGTAACTTCTGTTCATTTTTGGTACTCTAAAGCTTTTTGCTCTGAAGAGATGGACTGTATCAACCTGTTTCAATTTACAACTTTTCTTGTGTATTTTGTTTATTGTTTATTTTTATACGTCTGTTTCCAAGCTTGGTCTCATGTAATAAAAACTTTCATTTATAATAAAATTTTCTCTTGGCTTTTTTGCCGCTCCACACCATTCGTGCTCTAAAGATGGTGTGTATTGAGTTTTTCCACGTAGTAGCGTAATCAGTTGACAAACTTTTCAGCCTGATCTCATCCATAGCGGCTTGTTAAACTTGTCGTTGTAATACTGACTTTATGAGAGAACCTTTACTTGTTTAAGTTGAGCACTTGAGCTGACATGATTTTATTCCGTCAAAATGTTGGAACACGTGAGGCAATACTGACCTTACGACTTATCTTAGAAGAAAGATTAAGAAAAGGCAAACCTACGTTTCTAGCATTTGTAGACTTAGAGAAAGCTTTTGACAATGTTGACTGGAATACTCTTTTTCAAATTCTAAAGGTGGCAGGGGTAAAATACAGGGAGCGAAAGGCTATTTATAATTTGTACAGAAACCAGATGGCAGTAATAAGAGTCGAGGGGCATGAAAGAGAAGCAGTGGTTGGGAAAGGAGTGAGACAGGGTTGTAGCCTCTCCCCGATGTTATTCAATCTGTATATTGAGCAAGCAGTAAAGGAAACAAAAGAAAAATTTGGAGTAGGTATTAAAATTCATGGAGACGAAGTAAAAACTTTGAGGTTCGCCGATGACATTGTAATTCTGTCAGAGACGGCAAAGGACTTGGAAGAGCAGTTGAACGGAATGGACAGTGTCTTGAAAGGAGGATATAAGATGAACATTAACAAAAGCAAAACGAGGATAATGGAATGTAGTCAAATTAAATCGGGTGATGCTGAGGGAATTAGATTAGGAAATGAGACACTTAAAGTAGTAAAGGAGTTTTGCTATTTAGGAAGTAAAATAACTGATGATGGTCGAAGTAGAGAGGATATAAAATGTAGACTGGCAATGGCAAGGAAAGCGTTTCAGAAGAAGAGAAATTTGTTAACATCGAATATAGATTTATGTATCAGGAAGTCGTTTCTGAAAGTATTTGTTTGGAGTGTAGCCATGTATGGAAGTGAAACATGGACGATAACTAGTTTGGACAAGAAGAGAATAGAAGCTTTCGAAATGTGGTGCTACAGAAGAATACTGAAGATAAGGTGGATAGATCACGTAACTAATGAGGAGGTATTGAATAGGATTGGGGAGAAGAGAAGTTTGTGGCACAACTTGACTAGAAGAAGGGATCGGTTGGTAGGACATGTTTTGAAGCACCGAGGGATCACCAATTTAGTATTGGAGGGCAGCGTGGAGGGTAAAAATCGTAGAGGGAGACCGAGAGATGAGTACACTAAGCAGATTCAGAAGGATGTAGGTTGCAGTAGGTACTGGGAGATGAAGCAGCTTGCACAGGATAGAGTAGCATGGAGAGCTGCATCAAACCAGTCCCAGGACTGAAGACAACAACAAACAACAATGTGAGCCTA
This sequence comes from Schistocerca gregaria, assembly GCF_023897955.1. NCBI lineage: Eukaryota > Metazoa > Arthropoda > Insecta > Orthoptera > Acrididae > Schistocerca > Schistocerca gregaria. The sequence goes on along the minus strand of NC_064925.1, from coordinate 337,936,607 downwards.
CATAAGTAATATTTAGGATCTTAGAAATGTTAATCTTCTTATGTTGTTCAAAAATTTGTATACATAACTATAACTTATTCTGATGGAAATAGCCTTAGCCAGTATCGAAACCAGGCCATTACAATAAAATTTGTGCTACTGACTAACATTGAAGCTCCCAACTACCAGCAAACCCATCCCCTGTGAATGCCCAGACCTAGTGGGCCGAGAAGCTACCTGTGAAAGAGGGTGAACGACTGCATCCGGCTCAGACACATCGTCAGCCACAGATAACGCCCGAATTCTGTTCGTCAAACGAACCGGGGAGGCCCTACGATCGGCCCCTCGGAAAGTTTTTCGCTGCCTGCCAGACTTTGGAATGATCTCCCACTCGACCACAGGTGATGGGTCAACCTCAGTGCAGGCAGTACCCGGGGCGGCCACAGCAGTGGACCGATCGGGGGACACGTGGGACGTGCTCGACGTCCCTCGCATCCCCGCTTCCAACCCTCCACGTGATGCTACCTAGCAACAGCCTCAAGCTGTGTGACGGAAGCCAACTCACCCAACAAGGTCACGGTTTTCTAGGGTCAAGCCAGTATGGCCATGAGCCCAGGAGAGGTACTTGCGTCGGTCGCCTCCTGCCGTAGCCCATTAACGAAAAATTTCGCAGCACTGCCCTAAGGGGTACAATCGTCGTAAGTCCCACATTGATTTCTGTGGTTATTTCAGGCAGCGGTGTTGTCTGTTAGCACTGTCAACTCTATGCCAACACCGCTGCTCTTGGTCGTTACGTGCAGACCGCTGGCCACTGCGTTTTCCTTAGTGAGAAGAAATGCCTGAAAATGTATATTCTTGGCACAGTCTTGACACTGTGGAACTTCGAAATGGAACGACCCATTCACGTAGCTTCAAGTGCCGTCCCACGTTTAAAGTCTGTTAGTTCCCGTCGTGTGGTCATAATCAAATGGTTCAAATGGCTCTGAACACTATAGGACTCAACTTCTGAGGTCAACAGTCCCCTAGAACTTAGAACTAATTAAACCTAACTAACCTTGTAACGACCCTTTAGAGAAATTTATGAATGACTGTGATGATAAACTTCTTACATTATTTGCTTTTCAAATAGCTGAGGAAATATGAACATACTCAGACATTACTCTCTTTGCTTATTCCGTCCGCAGCTCGTGGTCGTGCGGTAGCGTTCTCGCTTCCCACGCAGGGGTTCTATTCCCGGCGGGGTCAGGGATTTTCTCTGCCTCGTGATGACTGGGAGTTGTGTGCTGTCCTTAGGTTAGTTAGGTTTAAGTAGTTCTAAGTTCTAGGGGACTGATGACCATAGATGTTAAATCCCATAGTGCTCAGAGCCATTTGAAACATTTACTTATTCTGATCAACACTAAACTGACACACAATATTTTTAGCGCAACGAAATCTGACTTTTAATAATTCCTACAAAAGAATGGCCCTGACTAACAATAACCTATACTTTTCACGAATCACTTACGTCACAAAAATCTTCATTACTCAAACTACTGCAATACAGCGAGCGCCAATACTGCCAGCTAAATAAAAGATTCTAACTACTGAAGTCACTAACTACTGATAGACATAGTTAGCAAATGAAAGATTTTGATAAAGAACAAACAATGTATTTACCTTAATAGTGTTCAAAAGTCATAATATATATAGCACTTCATGACATCCAGTCTTACAAATTTACTGTCTCTGATGGACACACGTCCAGATCATCCACTCTCAAAACTCCGCCATCTCCCTCCCAACATCCACCACTGCTGGCGGCTTACCTCCAACTGCGCAACGCTACGCGCTGTTAACAGCCAACTGCTCAACACTAAAATACCGACTATTTCAACAATGCCCAACAGTCACAGACTGCACACAGCACAGCCAGTGATTTTCATACAGAGCGCTACGTGGCGTTACCAACATAAAACCTAAACAGCCTACTTACAACCTAAGGACATCACACACATCCATGCCCGAGGCAGGATTCGAACCTGCGACCGTAGCGGCCGCGCGGTTCAGGACTGCAGCGCCTAGAACCGATTGGCCGGCATGAAGAGTATTGTGACGAGCCAGTTGCTCGGCCACCATTGACCAGACGTTTCCAATTGGTGAGAGATCTGGAGAATGTGCTGACCAGGGCAGCAGTAGAACCGATTGGCCGGCATGAAGAGTATTGTGACGAGCCAGTTGCTCGGCCACCATTGACCAGACGTTTTCAATTGGTGAGAGATCTGGAGAATGTGCTGACCAGGGCAGCAGTAGAACATGATCAAGCCGCAAACTTTTTCACATGAATCACCACGATACAAATGACAGCTCCGTCCATGAATAGCGCTTTAATACACTCCTGGAAATTGAAATAAGAACACCGTGAATTCATTGTCCCAGGAAGGGGAAACTTTATTGACACATTCCTGGGGTCAGATACAGCACATGGTCACACTGACAGAACCACAGGCACATAGACACAGGCAACAGAGCATGCACAATGTCGGCAATAGTACAGTGTATATCCACCTTTCGCAGCAATGCACGCTGCTATTCTCCCATGGAGACGATCGTAGAGATGCTGGATGTAGTCCTGTGGAACGGCTTGCCATGCCATTTCCACCTGGCGCCTCAGTTGGACCAGCGTTCGTGCTGGACGTGCAGACCGCGTGAGACGACGCTTCATCCAGTTCCAAACATGCTCAATGGGGGCAGATCCGGAGATCTTGCTGGCCAGGGTAGTTGACTTACACCTTCTAGAGCACGTTGGGTGGCACGGGATACATGCGGACGTGCATTCTCCTGTTGGAACAGCAAGTTCCCTTGCCGGTCTAGGAATGGTAGAACTGTGGGTTCGATGACGGTTTGGATGTACCGTGCACTATTCAGTGTCCCCTCGACGATCACCAGAGGTGTACGGCCAGTGTAGGAGATCGCTCCCCACACCATGATGCCGGGTGTTGGCCCTGTGTGTCTCGGTCGTATGCAGTCCTGATTGTGGCGCTCACCTGCACGGCGCCAAACACGCATACGACCATCATTGGCACCAAGGCAGAAGCGACTGTCATCGCTGAAGACGACACGTCTCCATTCGTCCCTCTATTCACGCCTGTCGCGACACCACTGGAGGCGGGCTGCACGATGTTGGGGCGTGAGCGGAAGGCGGCCTAACGGTGTGCGGGACCGTAGCCCAGCTTCATGGAGACGGTTGCGAATGGTCCTCGCCGATACCCCAGGAGCAACAGTGTCCCTTATTTGCTGGGAAGTGGCGGTGCGGTCCCCTACGGCACTGCGTAGGATCCTACGGTCTTGGCGTGCATCCGTGCGTCGCTGCGGTCCGGTCCCAGGTCGACGGGCACGTGCACCTTCCGTCGACCACTGGCGACAACATCGATGTACTGCGGAGACCTCACGCCCCACGTGTTGAGCAATTCGGCGGTACCTCCACCCGGCCTCCCGCATGCCCACTATACGCCCTCGCTCAAAGTCCGTCAACTGCACGTACGGTTCACGTCCACGCTGTCGCGGCATGCTACCAGTGTTAAAGACTGCGATGGAGCTCCGTATGCCACGGCAAACTGGCTGATACTGACGGCGGCGGTGCACAAATGCTGCGCAGCTAGCGCCATTCGACGGCCAACACCGCGGTTCCTGGTGTGTCCGCTGTGCCGTGCGTGTGATCATTGCTTGTACGGCCCTCTCGCAGTGTCCGGAGCAAGTATGGTGGGTCTGACACACCGGTGTCAATGTGTTCTTTTTTCCATTTCCAGGAGTGTACCTTGTGTACGCGATATTGCCGCAATCTGTACATGTGCATATCGCTATGTGTATAACGGCAGGACTGCAAGGAAAGTGGCGTGGCCGAATACCAGTTGCAGGGGTTAGGAGTTCCGGAAGCGGTCCGTGGCACGAGCCGCAAGCACCAGTAGCAGCGGCGGGTGGCCAGTGTCGGGTGGGTGGGGAGCGGTGTGTTGTGACGGCAGCGCCGGGTCCGTCCCGTGTTATGCCAGGCCAGGGCGGCGCGTTGGCGTTAATTAGCGGGCGCGCGATTTACAGAGCAAGTTGTGCTACCTGCCGCCGCTAATGAGATACAGCCAGCTGTTACCACAAGCAATATCCGCCCCGGCCCGGGCCGGCGAGGCCTCGCGCCACCGCCCCGGATAACGAGCGGTCCCGGCCTCTACTCGTAAGGAGCATTGTCCTTATCCTCCCCGCACGCGAGGAACCACCGAAACGGGACAAGCGGGGGAGAAAGATTGCGAAAGAGGCCGGGGCAGAAATGGAAGCGGTGGCAACCCAGCTACATACCGACAGCAAATGCGCAGGTGCAGGTGAAAAATACGCTCCTGGCCATTAAATTGCTACACCAAGAAGAAATTCAGACGATAAACGAGTATTCATTCGACAAATATATTATACTAGAACTGACAAGTGATTACATTTTCAAGAAATTTGGGTGCATAGATCCTGAGAAATCAGAATCCAGAACAACCACCTCTGGCCGTAATAACTTCCTTGATACGCCTGGGCATTGACTCAGAGCTTGCCCTTGCAGCTTCAACATGATACCATAGTTCATCAATAGCAGTTGGTTCAAATGCCACTGAGCACTATGGGACTTAACATCAGGTCATCAGTCCCATAGAACATAGAACTACTTAAACCTAACTAACCAAGAACAGGATTCGAACCTGTGACCGTAGCGGTCGTGCGGTTCCAGACTGAAGCACCTAGAACCGCTAAGCCACACCGGCCGGACGTTTTCAATTGGTGAGAGATCTGGAGAATGTGCTGCCCAGGGCAGCAGTAGAACATTTCCTGTATCCAGAAAGGCCCGTACAGGACGTACAATATGCGGTCGTGCATTATCATCCTGAAATGTAGGGTTTCGGAGGGATAGAATGAAGGGTAGAGCCAAGGGTCGTATCACATCTTAAATGTAACGTCCACTGTTCAAAGTGCCTTCAATGCGAACAAGAGGTGACCGAGACGTGTAACCAAAGGCACCCCATACCATCACGCCAGGTGATACGCCACTATGGCGATGAGGAATACACGTTTCTAATGTGCATTCACCGCGAAGTCACCAAACACGGATGCGACCATCATGATGCTGTAAACAGAACCTGGATTCATCCGAAAATATGAGGTTTTTCCATTCGTGCACCCAGGTCCGTCGTTGAGTACACCATCGCAAGCGCTCCAGTCTGTGATGCAGCGCCAAGGGTAACCGCAGCCATGGTCTCCGAGCTGATAGCCCATGCTGCTGCAAATGTCGTCGAACTGTTCGTGCAGATGGTTTTTGTCTTGCAAACGTCCCCATCTGCTGACTCAGGGATCGAGACGTGGGTGCACGATCCGTTACAGCCATTCGGATAAGATGAGTGTCATCTCGACTGCTAGTGATACGAGGCCGTTGGGATCCAGCACGGCGTTCCGTATTACCCTCCTGAACCCACCGATTCCATATTTTGCTAACAGTCATTGGATCTCGACCAACGCTAGCAGCAATGTCGCGATACGATAAACCGCATTCGCAATAGGCTACAATCCGACCTTCATCAAAGTTGGAAACGTGATGGTACGCATTTCTCCTCCTTAGACGATGCATCACAACAACGCCGGTCAACTGCTGTTTGTGTATGAGAATCTTTCCTTATGTAAGCAAGTTGTAGGTGTCGCCACCGGCGCCAACCTTATGTGAATGCTCTGAAAAGCTAATCATTTGCATATCACAGCATCTTCTTCCTGTCGGTTAAATTTCGCGTCCGTAGCACGTCATCTTCGTGGTATAGCAATTTTAATGGCAGTAGTGTAAATATATCGAAACGCAAAATACAGAAATATGAGGGACGTTCAATAAGTAATGCAACACCTTTTTTTCTGAAAGCAGGTTCGTTTCATTCAGATTTGCACTACATTGTGTCATTCCCCCCTCCCGTTATACAAATCTTCATTTTTCAACATAACCTAGGGCGAACACCCCTGGTCCAGGGGTAGCGTCTTTCATCAATAATCAAAACGTCCTCAGTCCCGGGTTCGACACCCACCACAGCTTAAATCTTGATTAACAATCAGCAATAGTGGGTGAAGACTTCTGGCATAAGAAGTCACCCTCATTCTGGCAACGGCCTTGTCAAAGATGGCGGAGGGGCAAACAAGGGTACAGGGCACTCTCTTGTTTTTGGGGTGCGAAACTACCCCTAAAGGTGGAAGAATCAACAATTATCAACAGCATGAGGAATGCAGAAGGCAGTAGCAACTACTGCATTAAAGGCGCATAGCGTATATCCACAGGACATGTAGCCTGTAACTGAAAAAGTGTCATGATGATCTAAATGGTTCAAATGGCTCTGAGCACTATGGGACTTAAGTTCTCAGATCATCAGTCCCCTAGACTTAGGTTAGTTAGGTTTAAGTAGTTCTAAGGACATTACACACATCCATGGCCGAGGCAGGATTCGAACCTGCGACCGTAGCAGTAGCGCGGTTCCCGACTGGAGCGCCTAGAACCGGTCGGCACATGAAGATCTCTGCATTGACAAAATATATCGGAATAGTCCCCGGTTCGGAATATCGGTACAAGACTTGCAAGGGGGAGGTGACCAAGAGGAAAAGATTCAATAACCAACAGAAGAATAACGTTCTACGAGTGGGAGAATGGAGTGTCAGAAGCATGAACGTGGTAGGTAAGCTATCAAATCCGAAAAGGGGTACGCAGGGGCTCAGTCTAGATACAGTAGGCGTCAGTGAAGTGAAATGTAAGAAGGATTTCTGGTCAGATCAGTATAGGGTGACATCAACAGCAGCAGAAAACGACATAACGGGAGTAGGATTTGTTACGGATAGGAAAGTAGTGCAGAGTGTGTGTTACTGTGTGCATTTCAGTGATAGTATTGTTCTTATCAGTATCGACAGACAAACAAACACTGAGAACGATAGTTCAGGTATACATGTCGTCGTCGCAAACTGAAGATGAAGAGACAGAGAACGTATATGAGGAATTCGAAGGATGATAGAGAACATAAAGCGACATGAAATTCTGATAGTCATAGGGGACTGAAATGCATCTGTAGGGGAAGGAGTAGAAGGAAAGGTTGCAGGAATATGGGCTTCGGACTAGGAATGACGGAGGAGAAGGACTAACTGAGTTATGTAATAAATTTCGGCAAGTAATATCGAATACCCTATTCAAGAATCACAAGAGGGAAATACAGGTAGGTATCAGTTAGATCACATCATGATCAGATAGATATTCCGAAATCAGATACTGGATTGTAAGGCGTACCCAGGAGCAGATACAGATTAAAATCACAATACAATCGTGTCCGGCCCCGGCTTCTGAATGGTCAGCGCGACAGAATGTCAATCCTAAGGTGCCGGGTTCGATTCCCGACTAGGTCGGAGACTTTCTCCGCTCAGGGACTGTATGCCCACATGGTGGTACTACTCTATTCGTGGATACCCGAGCCAGCTTCTTGCGGAATCAATAACTTCCCCTTCAGGCACGTACTGCTTCCTGCGGAGTGCATCCTCCATTGGGGCAAACAGATGGGTGTCGGAAAGTGCGAGATCAGGACTGTAGGGTGGTTGAGTAATAACAGTCCAATTAAGTTTTGTGACCTCCTCTAGGATGCGCAGACTCCTGTGATGCCTTGCGTTGTCATGGAGAAAGAGAGATTCGTTTACAGTTTTGTGAAGGCGAACACGGTGAAGTTGTTCCTTTTGCCTGGGGTAGCACACTACCCGTCATCGTTGCATCATGAAGCAAGACGCCAAACAGAATAACCCCTTCAGTCCCAGAAGACCGTCTCCAAGACTTAACCAGCTGAAGGTCCGGCTTTGAACCACTTCTTCATAGGAGACATGGTGTGGCGCCACTCTGTGGACTGCCATTTTGTTTCCTGTTCGAAGTGACGAACCCACGTTCCCTCGCCTGTGGCTATGTTCACCAAAAAAACTGTCGCTATCAGCCTCGTAACGTGCAAGTAGATGGTTCTTCGTCGCTATTTATGGTTTTTTGTTAGACGGCGAAGAACACACCGGGCGCACACCACTGAGTATCCCAGTTGGTGGACCAGCCGTTCAGCACAACCAACAGATACGTCTGTCGAGCAGCTTGGTGCTCGATTGTGATCCGTCCCTCACTTCGAATGAGCATGTCCTCAGGTTCCAACATTACAGGTGTCACAGAAGTGTACGAGGGAATCGGGCAGGTTTGCACGACCTTACACTATGATGACACACTCCTCGCCCAGTGACACAAAGTTACACTACTGGTCATTAAAATCGCTACACCACGATGATGACGTGCTACAGACGTGAAATTAAGAAGAAGATGCTGTAATACGCAAATGATTAGCTTTTCAGAGCATTCACACAAGGTTCGCGCCAGTGGCGACACCTACAACGCGCAGACATGAGGAAAGTTTCCAACCAATTTCTCATACACAAACAGCAGTCGACCGGCGTTGCATGGTGAAGCGATGTTGTGATGCCTCGTGTAAGGAGGAGAAATGCGTACCATCACGTTTCCGACTTTGTAACCTATCGCGATTGCTGTTTATCGTATCGCGAAATTGCTGCTCGCGTTGGTCGAGGTAAAATGACTGTTAGCAGAATATGGAATCGGTGGGTTCAGGAGGGTAATACGGAACGCCGTGCTGGATCAGGACGGCCTCGTATCACTAGCAGTCGAGATGACAAGCATCTTATCTGAATGGCTGTAACGGATCGATCCCTGACTCAACAGATGGGGACGTTTGCAAGACAACAACCATCTGCACGAACAGTTCGCCGACGTTTGCAGCATCATGGACTATCAGGTCGGAGACCATGGCTGCGGTTACCCTTGACCCTGCATCAGAGACAGGAGCGCTTGCGATGGTGTACTCAACGACGGACCTGGATGCACAAATGGAAAAACCTCATATTTTCGGATGAATCCAGGTTCTGTTTACAGCATCATGATGGTCGCATCCGTGTTTGGTGATTTCGCGGTGAATGCACATTAGAAACGTGTATTCCTCATCGCCATACTGGCGTATCACCCGGCGTGATGGTGTGGGGTGCCACTGGTTACACTTCTCGGTCACCTCTTTTTCGCATTGACGGCACTTTGAACAGAGGACGTTACATGCACATGTGTTAAGATCCGTGGCTCTACCCTTCATTCGATCCCTGTGAATCCCTACATTTCAGCAGGATAATGCACGACCGCATGTTGCAGGTCCTGTACGGGCCTTTCTGGATACAGAAAATGTTCGACTGCTGCCCTGGCCAGCACATTCTCCAGATCTCTCACCAACTGAAAACGTGTGGTCAATGGCGGCAGTGCAAATGAGTCGTCTCAATACGCCAGTCACCACTCTTGATGAACTATGGTATCGTGTTGAAGCTGTAGAGGCAGCATACCTGTACACGCCATCCACGCTCTGTTTGACTCAATGCTCAGGCGTATCAAGGCCGTTGTTACGGCCTGGGGTGGTTGTTCTGGGTACTGATTTCTCAGGATCTATGCACCCAAAATGCGTGAAAATGCAATCACGTGTCAGTTCTAGTATAATATATTCATCCAATGAATACCCATTTACCATCTGCATTTCTTCTTGGTGTAGTCATTGTACTGACCAGTAGTGTATTTTGTTAACTGCCTGGTTTCCGCAGACATTCTCCAGTTGTCTACAAATATCTGCGATGCTCTGGTTTTCCGCCAAAAGAAACTCGATCACAACTGTCTGCTTGAAACGCACCTCGGTTACAGATGGTTGTTTGAAGACTACGTACAGCACCGCCACTAATTAGATCTTCATAAAACTCTAGCGGCTGAAACTGGAATATTCCACAATTTTCCACACCAAATTCCACATTTTTTCGACCGAAATTGGCAGATAAAAAAATGTATGTAGCATTACTTATTGAATGCTCCTCATACAAACAAGGCTACGAAGGAGAAAACAAACCGATAGTATCGGACTACAAAATTCCTGGTCAATGTCTTGAGCACGTCACATTCTGTAACTATTTACCGCTAGCACTAATACAGAAAATCAAGTCTATTCACCACACCTAATTCTGGCGACAAGGGATTTGCACAGAAATGCTAACTGCAGCGTAGACGTTGGAAGAAGAAGTGAACGGATTTTAGTCAAAGGTGTGGCTTATCACCCACTCTTTTTCATATATAAATGGACAACATTTTAAAGAAATGAAGGTTGTCACTAGATCCAGAAATTGAACTATCAGACAGTCTCTATTGCAAATCTCTTTTATTTTCAGACGATGAAATAATGATTCAAGTAAATAATACAGTCACAGAAACTCAATAAATTTTTAAATAATCCACTTACATCTTTTAAAATTTCAGTTAGTAAAATGAAAATTAAGGATTTTAGAGGATATTGTTCCAGACGACAACGTTAGTTTCGACTTTTAAATATTTCTGTAATGGCATAGGTTTTTGTGACACTGAACAAAAACTTGACAAATTCAAACTTGTATGTCGGACCTTTCAATGGACTTTTAAAAATTAAGTTTGGAAAGAAATGAAAATGAAATTTCATTAACTAACGCATTTTTTCAACTTTGCTTTATGGCAGCGAAGCCTGGGCACCGAATCAAAATCGACCGAGTGAAATACAATCTGCAGAAATGAGATTTTCAAGAAGTGCTGAAGGACGTACGGGGAAAGATAGGACACGAAATGAACGTAATAGGAATGAACTAAATACACACTGTCCACATACATTAATGTGACCACATGTCAGAAGCCTGAATAACCACACTCTGTAGCGCGTTCTGCTGCGAGACGTGCAGGAAGAGAGTGAGTGAGGTCCTGCAAAGTACCGACAGAGATGTGGAGCAATTCCGACCGTGGCCAGCATCCACACTGCCAAAACCATGACAAGGACGGCCCAGATTCTCAACCGGGTTTGAATCTGGGGAATATGGTGGCCAGGATAGCGCGGTAAACTCACCGTGGTGCTCTTCGATTCGCCCTCGCAAACTGCAAGCTGTGTGACACATTGCTTCGTCCTGACAGTAGACACCAGCGTGCACAAGTGGCCATGGTCCCCAAGCATAGGTGCGTACTTGTGTTGATCCATTTTGCCTCCAGGAAGACAGGATCTACATATATATCTGCATCATACTCCTCAAGCCACCTACTGCTCTGTGGCGGAGGGTACTTTCGGTACCACTATCTGATCCTTCCAACCCTGTTGAACTATCGAATTGTGCTTGGGAAGAATGATTGTCGGTAACCCTCTGTATTGACTCTAATTTCTAGAATTTTCTCCTCATCGTCAATACGAGAGATGTATGTGGAGGGAAGTAGTATGTTGTCCGACTCCTTCTGAAAAGTGCTGTCCCGAAATTTCAATAGTAAATCCATAACGCCCCTCTTGCAACGTCTCACAGTGGAGTTTGTTCAGCATCTCCGCAACGTTCTCTCGCCAGCTAAACAACCCCGTGACGAAACGCGCCGGTCTTCCTTGGATCTTCTCTATCTCGTCCAACAGTTCCACCTGATAGGGATCCCAGACAGATCGACAATGCTCAATAAAAGGGCGAACGAGGGCCTTATAAGCCATTTCTTTCGTGGATGAGTTATATTTCCTTAAGATTCTTCCGACGAATCTGAGTCTGGTGTCTGCTTTTCCCGCTATCTGTTTGATACGGTCATTCCACTTGAGGTCGCTCTGAATAGTTATGCCAAGATATTTTAAGGAAGACCCTGTCTCCAGCTGTTTGACATCAATAGTTTAACTGTACATTAGTGGATTTCTTTTCCTATATACACGCAATATGTTACACTTATTTACAGTCCTGGAAATTGAAATAATTCTAAATCAGATTGACGTCAACGAAATAGGTCTATAACTGTATGGATTTGTCTTGCGGTCTTTCTTAAAAATGGGAATGACATGCGCTTTTTTCTAGTCGTTAGATACCTATCGTTGATCAAGCGGTCTACGATAAATTACTGCTAGAAGGGAAGCAAGTTCTTTCGCATAATCTTTATGGAACCTTACAGGTATCTCATCTGGCCCGGCCGCCTTTCCACTACTAAGCGATTGTAGCTCGTTTTCAATTCCGCGATCGGCTATGTCAATATCTGCCATTTCGACTTTCGTACGGCGATTCACAGGACAGACAGTGTTACCATCTTCCTCGGTGAAACAACTTCCGAAGACAGATTTCAGTACTTCGGCCTTCTCTCTGTTATCTTTCGTTTCGCTGTCGGTGTGGTCGCTGAGAGAATGAATAAATGATTTTAACCCACTTACTGATTTTACATACGGCCGAAATCTCTTAGGGTTTTTATTCAGGTCGGTTCACAATGTCTTACTTTTAAAATCATTGAATGCTTCTCTCATTGCTCTCCTTACGCTCAATTTCGCTTCGTTCAGCTTTTGTTTCTCAGCTAGGTTTTTACTTCTCTTGAATCTGAAATGAAGTGCTCTTTGTCTACGTAGCGCTAACACAGCTATTATACCATGGTAGATCTTTCCCGCCGGCCGGTGTGGCCGAGCGGTTCTAGGCGCTACAGTCGCAGGTTCGATTCCTGCCTTGGGCATGGATGTGTGTGATGTCATTAGGTTAGTTAGGTTTAAGTAGTTCTACGTTCTAGGGCACTAATGACCTCAGATATTAAGTCCCACAGTGCTCAGAGCCATTTTTTTAGATCTTTCCCATCCCTTAAAACCTTACTTGGAACATACTTTTCTAGGGCATATTGAACGATGCCTGTGAATTTTTTCCATTTGTTCTCCACATCTTCGTCCTCATCACCGAATATTTGATGCCGACTACTGAGATATTCTTAAATTTGTATCCTGTCATCCTTGCTGAGCAAATATATCTTCCTACCATTCTTAACGTTCCTTGTATCACCCGTCATCATAGATGCTGTCACAGCCTGATGATCACTGGTACCTTCCTCTGCGTTAACTGACTCGATTAGGAAAAAATTTCCCCAGACTATAACGCTCCTTTCTTCTTTGCTTCGAGACGTTTTACGCCGAACACGCCATCTATCCGATGGAGCATCAATCTCGATTCATCTCTAAAAACCACCTGACGTCACTCAGTGGACTTCCAGTTGCAGTACTGGTAAATTCCAGCCTTTGTTGCCTATGAACAGCCTGAGTGCATGAAACAGGCGCCTGTTAAGGAGGCCAACACGCGGCAGCGTTCGCTGAATGGTAGCTCAGGAGACACTTTTGGTAGGCCCTTGTTTCACCTGGACCGTCAGTTGCTCTATAGTTGCACGTCTATTCGCCCGTACACATCTTTGCAACGGTCATTGACCCCTGTCCAATCTGGTCCCCTGTGCAACACAGTGGCCATCACCGGTTTTGGATAGCGCCATTAGGACAGGCATCAACGACAGCGGCATGCAAACAGTTTCTGAACTTAGCCGTTTCGGAGATGCTTTAATCCATGGCCTGAAACCTAATGATCAAGCCTCTTTAGACGTCAGATGAATCGCTCCGTTTCCGCATTAAGACAAAGACTGCGCTGATTTCCACGTCGCCCTCGCACGATTTGTATGCCATCCGCAAACAGTGATGACACCTGCCGTCTGCGAGTATTATTGCACGTTAACGTCGAAAGTAGGTGTCGTTAACATCAATGTGACTCGATTGTGAAGAATCAGTAAATAATAGAATATTTAATATTTAACAGAATTTGACTGACGCACATCAAAAAAGTTTTGCATCACCCCGGTTCCCAGAACTCCTGAAGATAGACGTTGATTGTGGGTATTGTATGACACACACAGTCGCTTTGACTGTTCAGAGATGTCATTAAACCCGCCCAAAGATGTAAACAACCAGGCATGAGCAGCGCCTATTAGACGGAGGGGATCCGTCAGCCGATCAATTCCAGCCATTCCACCAGGAAGGAGGTACACGGCTCATGTTGTCTGTCGTTCAACCATGCCTAGACGGTCAGTACCGCGGTTCGATCGCGTCCGCATTGTCACATTGTGCCAGGAAGGGGTCTCAACAAGGCAAGTGTCCAGGCATCTCCGACGGAATCAAAGCGATTTCTTTCGGGCATGGAGGACATACAGATAGACAGGAACTGTCGATGACATTTCTTGCTCAAGCCAAATGGTGCAAATGGCTCTGAACACTGTGGGACTTAATATCTGAGATCATCGGTCCCCTATACCTAGAACTACTTAAACCTAAGTAACCTAAGGACATCACACACAGCCATGCCCGAGGCAGGATTCGAATCTGCGACCGTAGCAGCAGCGCGGTTCCGGACCGAGGCGCCTTCGCTTAGCCCACCCAAGAGCTACTACTACAGTGGATTATGGCTCGGAGGAACACTGACAGCAACACCACATTGTTGAATAATGCTTTCTGTGCAGCCACAGGACTCCGTGCTACGACTCAAACTGTGCGCAAAAGGTTGCATGATGCGCAACTTCACTCCAGACGTCCATGGCGAGGTCCATCTTTGCAACCACGACACCATGCAGCGCGATACAGATGGGCCCAACAACATGCCGAATGGACTGCTCAGGATTGGCATCACGTTCTCTCCACCGATGAGTGTCGCATATTCCTTCAACCAGACACTCGTCGGAGACGTGTTTGGAGGCATTCCAGTCAGGATGAACGCCTTAGACACCCTGTTCAGGGAGTGCAGCAAGGTGGAGGTCCCGTGCTGCTTTGGGGTGGCATTATGTGGGGGCCAACGTACCCCCCCTGGTGATCACGGAAGGTGCCGATACGTGAATGCCATCCTCCATCCGGTAGTGCAACCAAACCGGCAGGATATTTGCGAGGCATTCGTCTTCACGGACAACAATTCCAAGGAAACTCTGCGACCATTCTGTTACTACCATCTCGGGAATGATTCAATCGAATAACATGAAAGAGATAATGATACATGAAATGGCATCGAGATATTTTTTATCCGCTGAAAACGCGAAAGGAATTGAACATAAAATCGAAAATACTGGTATGATCTTCCCTCCGCCGTTGATGATAACTTCGTAACATAGCTATAGTGCGGTGGCAAGTTCTCTGTCAGCTCGCATCGTCAAATTCGGTTGATATCCGGGTCTTCCGATAGTAACCTCCGTCGTCGAGGTGATAAGCTTATTCTGCTATGAAGCGATCCTCTTCTCTTTATAAGTCATTCCATTCGTTTTTCCGCACAACTTGAGAAGATAAGAGGGCTCGTGAGCTGACAGTAACCATATTGCTGATCTTCAGTCAGTCAGTATCCAGGAAGATATTCGGCTTGATGATTGGTCTAAGACTTTATTATTAGACTCACAAACATAATATCAAAGATAAAATACAAGAACGTGTTTTCAAAGTATTTAGATGTATAGATTGGGGTCAGGCAACTAAAAGGGCCTTGTCCAGTACTTTCCAAGTGCATCTCAGAAAAAGTCATTCGGGAATGGAGAAAACTGTCGAACACATAAGGAGGAAAGGAACATCAGTTTCGGTTAACCAGAAGGGAGTGTATGCTCATTGTCTTTAACGGGTGACCTGATTCTTCCTTACCATCATGATTTCAGTAATAAGGAAGGTAAACCATCTTCAATAACCATCGGAGAAATTTACAAACTTTGACTGAGAAGACTAAATAAATCACTAAAATCAGCGATCAACGAGAAATTCTGATAACTGATCACGGGAAAATCTTAAGGCAGGTTAATGTATCTGAATGAAGTAATCTAATAGAACAGGTTAGGAGAACGAGCTGCAGTATCCGGATAGGAAAATTAAAGCGTGCGTCGGACTAATTAATAGTTTCTACGGTATATCCAAAACAAAAGCAGTCAATAATACCCACATTCTGTTACAGAACTCATTTTATTTAAAATAAATAGTTTTCAAAATTACTACTATTAACAAAAACACAACACTTGTTGAAAGTGGTCGCCCTGTATTTCCTTGCATTTTTATACTCTTAAAATCACATTCAATATCACTTTAAACAAAATAACATCGATAGTTCCTATATTCCAACGTACATGTTTCTTCGATTGTTTTGCCATTTTAGGGTTATTCCTGAACGTTTTTCCTTTTCAATACCCCGTTAAAAACTCACAAGCAGGCAATTCCGGTGAACGAGGCTGCCACAAGACTTCGCTTGTTGTATATTCTGAGAAGGCTTCACGGATAAGAGGTGACGGCTGCCTGGAAATGTGGCACGTAGCGCTCTCTCGCTAGAAAAAGCAATGTTGCCTTTCATTTCCTCGGGTATTTGGTGATAAAGAAAGTATTGGCAGTGATTTTCAAGAACTTCGAGCAGATAATTAGGGCACCATAAACCACCCAAGCAAATTCCAATTTTTTAATCGTAAAGAGGAATTTGACGCATACTATGACAGTTTTCGGTGAACCAGAAAGAAATTAGTCTGGCCATTCACACTCCCAGGACTTCATCAGTCATAAAACAAAGTGTTGAGTCACAGTAGCAATCAATTTAAACTTTTCTGCACTTCAGCTACATCTACACTCTTCAGGCTACCTGACGGTGTGTGGGGGAGCATAGTTCAGTTCCATTCGGGAATGGCGGATGGGAAGAATGATTGTCAGTAAAACTCTGTATTAGCTATAAAATCTCGGGTTTTCTCGTTGTGTCCATATAGCGAGATGTATGAACGTCTAAAAATGGTAGGAAGTGTAAAATAACTAAGCAGAAATGGCCAGATGACATATGTGAGGATTTAGAAGGATATTTCACGACGGGAAAGATAAATACCGCCTACAGGAAAATGAAAGACGCATTTGGAAAAAGCAAAGACGGGAAAGCTGAAAGGTGGAAGGAGTGTGCAGAGGGAAGGCAATATTATATAAATGGAAGAGGATGAAGATGACATGTGTGGTATGATACTGCGAAAAGAATTTGCAGAGCACTGAAAGACCTAAGTCGAAACAAGGCCTCAAGAGTAGAGGGCATTCCATCAAAACTACCGATAGCCTCGGAGAGCTAGCCATCAAAAATCTCTTCCCAACGGTGTGTAAGACGTATGAGACAGAAAACTACCCTCAGACTTCAAGAAGAATCTTATAATTCCCGTTCCAAAGAAATCAGTTGCTATAATTACCGAACTACAAGTTTAATAAGTCATGGTTTCAAAATTCTTTACAAAAGAAAGGAAAAACTGGTAGAAGCCTACTTCGGTTTGGATTCCGGAGAAATGTAGGAACACACTAGGCAATATTGATCCTACAACTTCTCTTAGAAGATAGGTTAAGGAAAGACAAGCCTACCTTTATAGCATTTGTAGGATTGGCGAAAGCTTTTCACAATATTGAGTGGTATACTCTTTTTGAAATGCTGAATGTTCAAAAACCAGAAGAGTCGCGCGACATGAAAGCTAAGCCGTGATTAAGAAGGAAGTGAGACAAGGTTGTAGTCTATCGCCGATATCATTCAATCCATACATTGAGCAAGAATAGGAATCAAAGTTCGGGGAAAAGAAATAAAAAAAATTGAGGTTTGACGATAACACTGCACTTCTGTCAGAGACAGCAAAGTACTTGGATGAGTAATTGAACGGAATGGACTGTTTCTTGAAACGAAGATATAAGATAAACATAAAAAAAGTAAGACAAGGATAATGGAGTGTAGTCGAATTAAACCAGGTGATGCTAAGAGAATTGGATTGGAAATGGGTCACGTAAAGTAGTGAGTTTTTACTATTTTTGCACCAAAATAATTGATGCTGGTCGAAGTAGAAAAGATATAAAATGTAGGCTGATAATGGCAATGAAATCATTTCCGAAAAAGAGAAAATTGTTCACATCGAATAAGGACTTCAATGTTATAAAGTCTTTTCTGAAGATAAATGTCTGAAGTATAACCGTTTATGTAAGTGAAAAGATGGGTGATAAATACACTCCTGGAAATTTCTCTAAATTAATTATTTTTTAGTGTTGCTATTTAGTTCGTCAGTTTATATACTGTAAACAGTAACGTTACTGTAGCGCTTTCTGGCGGTACTCCTAAAATCAACTTTAAATTTGTAAATTTTGTTTTGTTAAGATCGACTTCTTGAGTTCTGTCCGTATGGAAGTCTTAAATCCAATCACAAATCTGGTTGTATTGCAAGTTAGTATCACAACGTGGCGCATATGGATCTCGGAAGCTTTTGTCCCACAGGTGCTGTAAAATATGAAAAGGCTGAGCACATGACCCACACTAAGACCATACAGCGCTGTTTCAAGACCGGAAAGCTGTGTGCTTCGGAGACCGTGCGTGAAGCGAAAAGCACATGTCACCCTGTTGCCTACACGAAAATGCAGGATACTACAAAAGATCTAAGGCAGCGGCAGCGTTGACTGGCGATTTCGACTGAGATCCAAAGAAGGAGCATACAACAAGAAAGAACCAGTAAGAATTACACTTAAAAAGAAAACATTACTGCTCTACTGGTACACCTTCCATAAGATTATTGACCATCTCGCAAATAAATCCGGATTTATTTTTTTTTTAACGGATCTAAGACAAGATGGTTCCAAGACCGCGAGAGAGATGGGAATTGCTGCAGATAAATTAGAGGGATGATTTAAGGAAGATAGTTGGAAGAAATCGTGCTTTTATGGTGGAATCTGAACCCAGTGTACGAAGAGGACCTCTATCTCAGGAGCAAAGGATGTCACCGATTCATGGCATCAAAGGGGGTGTCGAAGCCAGCCGATGAACGAGATCTAGTCATGAGAAATGAGACCGAAATAAATTGGCCAACGAGTATATCTTTGTTTGAGCTATATAGGGAGTATGTATGCTATCAGTGACACATAGAAATTTGTGCTGGACGCAGAATCAAACCTGAAGCCAAGAATTAGCAATTTTTTAAAATTAATTTCGCACGGCTGTCGATTGTCATTAGTGTCTGATTCTTTCAGACACTCAAAGCAAAAGCCAATAGCATTTGAAAGTAAAAAAAGTACGATTAAAATGAAAATTTATTTATATTGACGATTTACACAAATAGTGGTTGTGAGGCTAGTGCTATCATGCAGATGATGATGCAGTTACTGGCAAATCCTTCGAGATCAGCTCTCACAATGATGTTGGTAGGAAAAGAGAAAGGACGACTAAGGAGAAATACAAATGGATGAATACACGCATTGTCTAGCTGCTACTTGCTGTGGCTGTTCATCAGATTTTGCACCTCGCGTGTTTCCACGGATTCCTTAACAATGAAATCCCAAAGAGATGTTGCTGTGGCCAAAACTATTGTTTTATCATACTCCATCGAATGCCCGGTGCAGATGCCATGTTCAGGAATAGCAGACTTGCTTGGTTGCAAAAGGCCGGTACATTACTGTGAAACCCTGATAGAGAGCGATTAATACAATATATGGGTTGAATCGAAGAATGGATTGAGAAGAACAGATCCGCCTCATCTCTTGCAATCGTCTCCCCTCTGCTACATATATCCTCTACCTGCTTATACACTCCTGGAAATTGAAATAAGAACACCGTGAATTCATTGTCCAAGGAAGGGGAAACTTTATTGACGCATTCCTGAAGTCAGATACATCACATGATCACACTGACAGAACCACATGCACATAGACACAGGCAACAGAGCATGCACAATGTCGGCACTAGTACAGTGTATATCCACCTTTCGCAGCAATGCAGGCTGCTATTCTCCCATGGAGACGATCGTAGAGATGCTGGATGTAGTCCTGTGGAACGGCTTGCCATGCCATTTCTACCTGATGCCTCAGTTGGACCAGCGTCTCGTGCTAGACGTGCAGACCGCGTGAGACGACGCTTCATCCAGTCCCAAACATGCTCAATGGAGGACAGATCCGGAGATCTTGCTGGCCAGGGTAGTTGACTTACACCTTCTAGAGCACGTTGGGTGGCACGGGATACATGCGGACGTGCATTGTCCTGTTGGAACAGCAAGTTCCCTTGCCGGTCTAGGAATGGTAGAACGATGGGTTCGATGACGGTTTGGATGTACCGTGCACTATTCAGTGTCCCCTCGACGATCACCAGAAGTGTACGGCCAGTGTAGGAGATCGCTCCCCACACCATGATGCCGGGTGTTGGCCCTGTATGTCTCGGTCGTATGCAGTCCTGATTGTGGCGCTCACCTGCACGGCGCCAAACACGCATACGACCATCATTGGCACCAAGGCAGAAGCGACTGTCATCGCTGAAGACGACACGTCTCCATTCACGCCTGTCGCGACACCACTGGAGGCGATGTTGGGGCGTGAGTGGAAGACGGCCTAACGGTGTGCGGGACCGTAGCCCAGCTTCATGGAGACGGTTGCGAATGGTCCTCGCCGATACCCCAGGAGCAACAGTGTCCCTAATTTGCTGGGAAGTGGCGGTGCGGTCCCCTACGGCACTGCGTAGGGTCCTACGGTCTTGGCGTGCATCCGTGCGTCGCTGCGGTCCGGTCCCAGGTCGACGGGCACGTGCACCTTCCGCCGACCACTGGCGACAACATCGATGTACTGCGGAGACCTCACGCCCCACGTGTTGAGCAATTCGGCGGTACGTCCACCCGGCCTCCCGCATGCCCACTATACGTCCTCGCTCAAAGTCCGTCAACTGCACATACGGTTCACGTCCACGCTGTCGCGGCATGCTACCAGTGTTAAAGACTGCGATGGAGCTCCGTATGCCACGGCAAACTGGCTGACACTGACGGCGGCGGTGCACAAATGCTGCGCAGCTAGCGCCATTCTACGGCCAACACCTCGGTTCCTGGTGTGTCCGCTGTGCCGTGTGTGTGATCATTGGTTGTACAGCCCTCTCGCAGTGTCCGGAGCAAGTATGGTGGGTCTGACACACCGGTATCAATGTGTTCTTTTTTTCATTTCCAGGAGTGTATAATTCCTCTCCCCCATTTCTTCGTGCACCGTCTGTACAAATATAGCTATCCCGGCTTATGAGAACTTAGCGTTCATACAAAAAGTCATAACAAGACACGAGCGCTGGGTTTACGGCTGCGACATGTGATCATACTGAGTTCGCAAAGGATCGCCACGTCCGAAAATGAACAACTATCTCGATCAAAATTCATACTTTTCTGTCAACGGTACTGCGAATCTTGAATTTTTCTTCAAGGTCGGATAAACCGTCGTCATTCTGCAATAGTCTTGAAAAGGTTGGGCTATAAAATTTGTTGAAAACGATCTTATTTGTTATTTCTTCCCAGTGAATACTCGTCTTCTTTCTTTGTTTTGCCAATTGTTTAGTTTTATGCCAAGAGACCACTCAATTGGCTAAATATCACACCATGTGACTTTTCTTATTTTTCAGAATTAAAATCCGTGCCGTAAGGACGTCCTTTGCGTATCACACGAGAAATAGGATGATTTGAAGATCATTGCTGATGAAGATTTAGGACTCGATTGCCAAGTGGATTCGCTCTGGGACGTGTAAGTTAACAGAAGAGGCAAATGCTTTCCACGAGACAACAACTAAACGTTTATCAAGTTGTATAAAAACATAATTTAAAAAGTTCCGGTTTTTTTTTAACAGGCCCCGTACATCAATAAAATCTCCCTCCATTTTTGTTTGTGGTGTCACGTGAGGCGATAGTAGGAGACAAACATTTCTCGCCTTCTCCAATGCGATCTTCAAGATATGCGGCAGCCGCTGCGGGCAGCACGATCACCAGACCAGTGGCAACGGAGAGTGGGGCAGTAAGGGACGGCGTCTGGTCCAGTGAGCGTGACCAGCTACTCTTTCCATGAGCAACTGCGGCAGCAGGTAGAGACTGGAACACCACGCCATGACACGCAACGCTTCTGTGACTGTAAAAGTACGATTACTGCACAGCATTGCAACTGGTGATGCTTGTACACAAGACTTTTTTCCAAGGCACCCTCTTTTTAAATATGAATACGACAGTATTGCAAGCTACAAAATTTTTAATATAAGCGAATGTCACTGGATCATTGCTTCGCGGTTCTCGTATTTTTATTTTCCTCAAATTTAGTAATTTTAAGCAATAAAAAAGAATTTTACCTTCATTTGACGATAGTTCGGGAATTTACCTTAAGCGATTTCGAGAAACTCTTTTTTTTCAGTCTTCTGACTGGATTGATGCAGCCCGCCACGAATTCCTCTCCTGTGCTTCATCTCAGAGTATTATTTGCAACCTAGGTCCTCAATTATTTGTTGGATGTATTCCAATCTCTGTATTCCTCTACAGCTTCTACACTCTACAGCTCCCTCTAGTAGAGTGGAAGTTATTCCGTGATGTCTTAATAGATGTCCTATCTTCCAGTCCCTTCTCCTTGTCAGTCATTTACACTTATTCCTTTCCTCTCCAATTCTGCGGAGAACCTCCTCAATCCTTACGTTGTCAGTCCACCAAATTTTTAACATTCGTCTGTAACACCACATCTCTAATGCTTCTCTTCTCTTCCGGTTTTCCCATAGTCCATATTTCACTACTGTACCATGTTGTGGTCCGAATGTACGTTCTCACAAATTTCTTCCTCAAATTAAGGCCTATCCTTGATCCTAGTAGACTTCTCTTGGCCAGGAATGCCCTTTTCTCCATTAGTAGTGTGCTTTTTATGTGCCCCTTGCTCCATCCATCATGGGTTATTCTGTTGCCATTATGGCAAAATTCCCTAATTTCATCTGCTTCGAGATCCACAATTCTGATGTTAAGTTTCTCGCTGTCCTCATTTCTGCTGCTTCTCGTTATTTTCGTCTTTCTTCCATTTACTTTCAATCCATATCTTGTGCTCATTAGACTGTTCATTCCATTCAGTAGATCCCGTGATTCTTCTTCATTTTCCCAGAGTATAGCAATGTCATCACTGAATCCTTTCACTTTGAATTTTACTCCCACTCTTCAACCTTTTCCTTTACTTCAGTCATTGCTTCTTCTATGTATAGATTGAACAGTACGGGCGAAATCCTACATCCCTGTCTTACACCGTTTTCTAATCCGAGCGTTTCGTTCTCGGTCTTCCATTCTTATTTTTCTCTCTTGGTTTTTATTCATATTATATATCACCCGTATTTCCCTAAGCTCACCCTTATTTTTCTGAGAATTTCGAGCATCTTGCACCGTTTTATATTGTCGAACGCTTTTTCCAGGTCGACAAATGATATGAATGTATCTTGATTTTTCTTAGGTCTTGCTTCCATTATCAGCCGAAACGTCAAAAATGCCTCTCTCATGCCTTTACCTTTCCCTAAGCCAAACTGATCGTCATCTAACACGCCCTCAATTTCCTTTTCCGTCCTTCTGAATATTATTCTTCACAGAAACTTGGATACACGAGATAATTCTCTCACTTGTCGGCTCTTGAACTCTTCTGAACTGTGTGGATGATGTCTTTTTTGAACTCATATCGTATTTAGCCAGACTCATACATTCTACACACAAACGTGAATCATCATGTCCCTCAATAATTTTAGAAACTCTGACGGAAATTTATCTATCCCTTCAGCCTTATTCGATTTTAATTCTTCCAAAGCTCTTTTACGTGATGATTCTAATACTGGATCCCCTATCTATATGGACTCCTGTTTCTTCTTCTTTCACGACATCAGACAAGTCTCCCCCTCGTGGAGGGCTTCAGTGTGTTCCTTCCACCTATCCGCTCCCCCCTCTGCATTTATCTGTGTGATTCCCATCGTACTCTTAATCTTACCATTCTTGCTTTTAATTTGAGCGAAGGTTGTTTTGACTTTTCTATATGCTGAGTCAATTTCTTTTTCTATTTCTTCGCATTTTTCGTACAGCCATTTCGCCTTAGCTTACCTGCATTTCCTACTTATTTCTTTCCTAAGTGAATGTATTTTTGTATTTCTTAGTTTCACTGAACATTTTTGTATAACCTCCCTCCAATGATCAACTGAAGTATTTTTCATATTACCCACGATTTCTTCGTAGAAACCTTTTTGTACCAACATTTTTCTTTCAAACCTCTGTTATTGCAATTTTTATAGATGTCCATTCTTCTTCAAGTAAACTTCCCACTGAGGTCTTCCTCATCGCAGTATCTATAGCCGCAGGAAACTTCAAGCATATCTCTTCATTCCTCAGTCCTTCCAAATCACAGCCCGCCGCTGTGGCCGAGCGATTCTGCGCGCTTCATTCCGGAATCACGTGGCTGCTACTGTCGCAGGTTCGAATCCTGCCTCGGGCATGGATGTGTGTGATGTCCTTAGGTTAGTTACGTTTAAGTAGTTCTAAGTCTAGGGGACTGATGACCTCAGATGTTAAGTCCCATAGTGCTTAGAGCCATTTGAACCATTTTCCATATCCCACTTCTTTGAGCATTGCTTCTTCCTGACTAGTCTCTTAAACTTCAACCTACTCCTCATCACTAAATTGTTATCTGAGTATATATTTGCTCCTGGACACAATTTACAATCCAGTAACTGATTATGAATATTTGCCTGGACATGATATAATCTAACTGAAACCTTCCCACATATCTCGGCCTTTTCCAAGTGTACCTCCTCGTCTTGTCATTCTTGAAAAATTTATTCGCCATTACTAGATGCAATTAGTTGCAGAACTGGTCTTTCTCCTCTCTCATTCTTCCTACCAAACCCATATTCGTCTGTAGTCCTTTCTTGTACTTTTTCCCCTGCAATGGCATACACTCTTCCATTATTATTAGAGGTTAATCTTCCCTTACGTACTGTATTATATGTATGTATTCAACTGTGGACCTAGAAACGACGGAGAGACTTCGTCCCCGCCGTAGCCCTCAGTGGTACACAAACCCATAACAGGTTACAGCAGTCCCCTCACCCCACAATCGGGACCCAGAGTTATTGCGCGGTTCGGCGGCCGGGCGGATTCGTGCTGAGAACCGGCACGGCTTCCCGCTCGGGAAGCAATGCGTCAGACCGCACAGCTAGCCGGGCGGGCTACATAATGTATTACTCTTTTGTATCCTCATATACCTTTTCTGTTTCTTCATCTTCGGCTTGCGACGTCGGCATATACAGGGCGATTATAATGAAAGTTAAACTTTAAAAACGCTGTCACTGGTCAGAATGACGTCAAATTACAACGGAATATTTTCGGAGAAAGAGGAAAACGTATGGTAGGAGAAAACAGAGTGTGAAAATTGATCAATAGATGGCGCTGTATATGTCAGAATAGATAAATGAAAACACTTGTCATGCGCACGACGCATTGAAGTTGATGTAAACACGCCGAGCACACGGCTTTTCCTCCTTTCGCGTCTGCGACGTTCGTCATGACTGTCTCAATGCAGTACGGCGCTCTGCTTGTAGAGCTGTATGACAAGAATCGTGACTGTGCACACGTCGTTCTGCAGAAGTTCCGGACACTGAAGGGCTTGAAAAAAGGCGTTCCTCTGATGACTGCCGTGGGTCTGGAGTAAATGATTCGGAAATTCGAAAAAAAACGGGTTGTTTTGGTGTGCAACCTGATCGAGGGAGCAAACTAATTGATTCTACGTCAGTGAAAGCAGTGGCCACAGCAGGAGACGATTGGTGGTGTGAAAACGTGTGGTGCACGGAGAATTGCCCGCACACTGGACACACACGAGAGCACGGTGCGTAAAATCCTGCGAATCATCCTTCTTTGCTATCCATTCAAAATTACCCATGTGCACGAGTTGCTTCCTGTTGACCGGCCAGCAAGAGAGACCTTTGCTTTAGAATTTCTTGCTCGCATGGAAGTGGACAATGATTGGCCGTGGAAGATTTTGCTGACAGATGAAGCCCACTTCCATCTGACAAGATACGTCAATACACAGAATTGTCGAATATCGGGAACGGAAAATCTACACGCAAATTGACCAGTAAACACATCACCCTGAAAAGGTCACTGTGCGGTGCGGGTTTACGGCATCATTTATCATAGGGCCTTATCTTTTCGAAGAGGCAGGTGCTTCCGGTCCTGTTTCCTGTACCGTCACTGGGAAGCGCTACGAGTGTCCTTAGAGCAACCACGTCATTCCAGCTCCCCAACAGCGTGGATGTGTGAATGGGATCATTTTTATACAAGATGGCGCACCTCTGCATTTGCAAATCTAGTTAAGCAGCTGCTTAAACGCCATTTCGGAAATACTAGAATTATCAGCCGCCATTTCCCTACAGCCTGACCGTGCCGATCACTTGATCTTCATCCGTGTGATTTCTGGTTGTGGGGCTATATGAAAGGTGTTGTGTTCAGTGTTCCGATTGCAAACTTAGCAGCACTGAAGTCACGCATTGCACAACACATTCTGAACGTGAAGCCGGAAACACTTCGATGAGTTGTGGAACATGCTGTTTCTCGATTTCAAATTGTTGCATAAAACGGTGGATAGCATAATGAACATGTTTTGCGGCAGTCACACGGAAATTAATAAACCGATTTCATTTTGAGTTTTTGGCCTCAGGACAATTACAAACCGATGTGATTGATGCTTTTTGTGCGGTTTTAGGCCTCAGGACAAATGAAATCCGACTTTTCCCATGCGATGTGATATGATCTTGCCATGGTGGATGGGCTTATGTATAACTAACAGTATCACACCCATGCACACTTAGTAGTACAGTTTGTTTAACAACAAATGTACACCTTGGGCTTTGTTGTACGATTCATTTGTCATTTGTAGTCGGCCAATATTAAATTATGATGCTTACAGCGCCACATATTGCTACATTTTGTAATTATTTATTTGTCTTCTGCCATACGTTTTCGTCCTCCTCCGATAATACTCCTGTTGCAATTTCACGTCATTCTGACCAGTGGCGTTATTTCTACAGAGGTTTGAAAATTTAATTTTAATGATAATTACTCTGTATATCTAAACTATCGTTTTCGGTGTTAGTTTGCTGTCACGCTATCACTGAACTGTTCATAGTAACTGACTCTCTGCCCCACCTTCCTATTCACAACGAAACCACCTCCCTTTATTCTTTGTTCTGCTCCTGTTGATATTACCCTATACTTGTCCGACCCAAAACCCTTTTCTTCTCTCCATTTCACTTCAATAACCACCACTATATCTAGACTGAACCTTAGCATTTCCCTCTTCATATTTTATAGCTTCCCTACCACATTCAAACTTCTGATATTCCACGCCCCGACTCGTCGATCGTCATCCCTTCGTTAT
The DNA here is from genome assembly GCF_023897955.1 of Schistocerca gregaria. Taxonomy (NCBI): domain Eukaryota; kingdom Metazoa; phylum Arthropoda; class Insecta; order Orthoptera; family Acrididae; genus Schistocerca; species Schistocerca gregaria. The sequence goes on along the minus strand of NC_064925.1, from coordinate 337,909,527 downwards.
TTATTCGATATTTTTCTAATGGTGACCTACCCCTTGGCAGCCCCCTCTCGGAGATCCGAATGGGGGCTACAGGGCCATAAACCTGGACCGACATCACACCCGAAGGCTTAAGTGTGGATTGCAGAGTCATCATGCAGTTTTAGATGTAGCTCTGACTGGGTAACAGCAGGTGATGAAATCTACGTCATGCAGTTGAAACAGATTACCGCTTAGTTCAATGCAATATACTCGTGGGCAAAACTCAAAGGCGAAACCCTCGCATGATGTGTCACTGACAAGTAACATAGTTCGATGAAATTTAGGTCATACATAGAGAGAGAACTGCTACAGCATAGTACAGTACAGTAAAGTACAGTACACTACACTACCCAAGGTAACTAAAAGCATTACGCAATGATACGAACAGAAACAAGATTTTTATTCAAAGAGAATAATTACATAGAAGTCACCACGATCTATAATGCTCCCCTGGCATTAGAAAAGGCGGAACATGGTTCGAAGCAGGGTGTATGATCACTACGGCCGGAAGCGCATGCTCTGTAAGGCTTTTCCATGCCGGCCACAAAGTTCGTAAGTAATTCTTGTCGTGGGGCATTCCATTTCTCCACAAGCGGGACTTATGATTCTGTAATGCATCCTCGCAATACATACCGCTTGTGCTCGATGTGGTTTAAGCAGGAAGACTGGACTGGCCAGTCCTTTTGCCGAATATCCTTCAACGTTGTGCCTCCCTACACCATAACAGCTGGACCATCAAAACAACCATGTGTGACAATGCTGGACATGTGACTTCTGAAATTTTTCCTGCGTATTTGTTTTTCTAATAATTTCCGAGTATGCAGCCGGATCCCGTCGACATTCTGCCACGATATTTCGTCCCAGAGACGTCCGGCCATCATCAGGTGAGTACACAACTACTGAAGAGCCCAGGTGCAGTAGAGGTATGTCAACACCTGACGCATGCGTTGTAGGATGCCAGTACATTTCGCATGAGCGAGATTCGGCGAAAATACCGTGACTGCACCTGGGCTCTTTAGTAGTTGTGTACTCACCTGATGATGGCCGGACGTCTCTGGGCCGAAATATCGTGGCAGAATGTCGACGGGATCCGGCTGCATACCCGTAAATTATTAGAAGAAAGCAGGACATATCCTCATATTGCGAGAGAGTGCACTTCAATTTTTTTTTTAAGAATTCCTTACTAAACTTGTGGCTAGAATTGGGCATGTTGCAGAGTGTACATTGCCGTTCGTGGTGGTCACACACTTACTAAGGACCATGACCCACATTTTGTCATGTCTTGGAGACAATCATGATAATATTTTCTTTGAATAATTATTGAAGTCCACCTCAAGTTTCATATTTTCTTTCAATAATTATTTAAGTCCACCTCAAGTTTCATGTGTAACGCCTATCTTTTGTAGAGCGTACTCTATTTCTTCAAAAACTCCATTTCACTGTACCGAGCGAGGTGGCTCAGTGGTTAGACACTGGACTTGTATTCGGGAGGACGACGGTTCAGTCCCGCGTCCGGCCATCCTGATTTAGGTTTTCCATGATTTCCCTAAATCGCTCCAGGCAAATGCCGGGATGTTTCCTTTCAAAGGGCACGGCCGACTTCCTTCCATGTCCTTCCCTAATCCGATGAGACCGATGACCTCGCTGTCTGGTCTCCTTCCCCGAAACAACCAACCAACCATCCATTTCACTGTAAAAATTCTGCCTGATGACTGGTGAGCAGTGCTCTGTGCCCTACAGAGATGGCGATTCAGCCTGGACAAAGCATGGACTCGGGTAGTTTCTTTGATCAACTAGTTTTTCTCTTCTGATAGTTATGTTGATCAAAAATAATAGAATGCCTTTTTCTCCATCAGGTAACAGACCTTTTAGTACTTTTTACGTTCAACGCTGTATATGTCGGATTGATTTATACTTTTTCTTCCCCCTGGTGATATGGTAGTGTGCTTTTATGTATTCATACAATTATATTTCCTTTCTTATTACATCCATTCATTTTTGTTACCTATCGTCTTCTCCTCTAAACTCCAGCTGTTCAGCTATTACCATATGTACGCAACTAACTCTATTATCTTCTTTGCATCCTTCATTTTAATGCGATTTGCTCACTATGACATAGAAATTTCATTTCATGTATTTTTTTACAGAATTTATTTACTGTACCTTTCGCAGTTATTTCGACCATCTTTCTCTAAAAATATTCTACATTTCAGTTGAAGTTTTCAAGATAATATCCAATATCTTCTTCTTCGATGTATGATGTTCAAAATGTTCAAATGTGTGTGAAATCTTATGGGACTTAACTCCTAAGACCATCAGTCCCTAAGATTACACATTACGCAACCTAAATTATCCTAAGGACAAACACACACACCCATGCCAGAGGGAGGACTCGAACCTCCGCTGGGATCATCCGCATAGTCCATAATTGCAGCGGCCCTTAGACCGCTCGGATAATCCTGCGCAGCTATGGTGTTCAGTAGACTAGAACTTTCACTAGATTGCATCGTTCAGTTGCATTGGTTCCGAGGATTATTAGTCGTTACAATGGTGGATATCATAAAAAATAAGTTAATTTTTATTCATGGACATTTCCTATGCTTGTACAATATTAAGCAATCCTTAAGCTCATGCTGTAAAACTGCCAACTTCTCTGATAGTATATCTCGAACATCCATGAACATGAAGTTGGAACTTAATATTACTTCCAGTAATTTCGGTATAAAAATTTGAATTTATTTTTACGTTTTCTCGTGTATTACAAGAGACAATCACGAAACACTTGGCGATAAACTGTACCCTTGATGTGCAGCTTGGGATTATCCCGAGTTATAGGGAATGCAAATGTGGTAAGGGAATGCAGTCGAGTAACGTTCTCGACAGCCGTCGATATATCTGTAGGTAAACAGCAAGCCATTTCCAAGGCACAAATGAAGCGAGAGACGCCGTTCATGGCAGTTAATGTTCACTGTGTGTACCATGTTCCTGAATACGCCATGTATTGTTGACCTGGCTGTACAGCTCCACCCACGGAGATTTTCTTTTGCTATTCGCAGTTGTGTCTCGTTTCATTTGTGGCTTTAAACTCGTGTAGTGTAGGTTAGTTTTATGAACTATGAATCATATACGCGATTAACTTAATGATGTGGAACGTGTCATTTCACTTTCATATTACACATTCATATGTAATTTTACAAGGTCCTTTTCACGCAGCTGTTAATTAGTAATTCCTACCCATCTCCCTTTAGTTGTTGTATTGATAGAAATTCTTCTGCAGAATAGATTATTTCATTGGACAAATGGTCAAATACATTGGTTATGCACCTTTGTTTAGGATAAAGACAACTTCGATGTGAATTAATGTCATTTTTTCTCCTGGTATTTTAATTATACACATTATAGTTCCTTTTGAACTGGAATTATTGACTGAAAATACACAGATTATGTCAAGATTAACGATGGTTCGAAGTGTAAATGTGGATGAAGTTACTTGATTTAAAAGCTTTTTTTTGTTTAAATTCTCGTCAATACGAAAGAAAACTTTTGAATTTTCAGCCATACTTATTACTTCATACTTTATGTTACATTTATTGGTGTAGTACGTGGATGAATCAACAAATAAGTCGCAAATCCGTATGGAGGCATCAGAGGCTTGCGTATCACTGCGATGTTACCTAACTGTTTTCTGCTGCTGAATGCAGTTTCTCTTCCAAACAGCGTCGCATACGAGCGACCCAGGTGAATATTTACCCGTGGCTACTCATACTTTATGTTTTGGAGCTAATCACGTCTATGTTTAAAATGAACAGCGCAATGTAGTCATAGGGTGGAGCCGCTCACGTCTCCCTTCATGACCCCTGCTAATTGATTGCAAATAATAACCTGCAGCTGTGATCTTCCAGTCAAGTTATACGTTGGCTAGAATTGCGAGTTAATAAAATACATAGAAATATAAAATAAAAGTTAACTCAATAATCTAATAACAAGAGCTCTATTTTAACATTTGTAATTGATATAAACGACCAAGAGTTAGTTTAAATAATTTTCATTCAAGAAAAAACGTCTCAAATAAATGGGAAGAGGTCCTGCGACATTCAGTTAAAACACAGAAAATACCCTTAGTAATGCACTAAAGTTACGTTGAGAGCATTACATGAATGGCAGTAAAATCCTCGAACAAAATAGTCAACGAAGATACGTGGAAACTATGTCCATTTTATAATCACAAAACACGAAATATTCACCACCTCAACACAGTTGAGAGTTCAATATGATGATTTACAAATTATCTTATGCAGTACAAAGAATAGTAACTCATACTGTGTCTATATTCAGTTCCCAAACAGAAGTGGAAAATTCAGAGTTCTACTCTGGGGCACATTCAGATCTCTCCCCGAAGTTCCATTAAAAGTTGTACGGTAGAGGCCGTTCATCGCCAAGAATCTATCAGCCATGATACTGAATAAAGCATCATGTCAAAGATAGGTCTGCCTTCTTCACCTATACGACTCAATCATGAATGTTCCAGAGTCAACGTCAAAGTGTTCAACCTTGCTCCGTTGATCTCTTCACTCAAAAAGTCACAGTCTGCACTTGATTCCCATAGTGTCCCCCTACTGTCTGCTTTTCCATTGGCTAAAGGTCGTCCCCACCAAAAATACATCGTTCTTAAGCTCCAGAGGCATGATGGTACTTAACATGACCACTTCCCAGACTAAACTGATACATTACAACACTATTTAAATAAAGACATGTCAGAAACATTGGGTTACACTAAGATCATTTACAGTAAATATGAGTAATAGTTGGTTCGTAAATAAATAACCCGGCAAAATGACATCAGACTGTTGTTAAATATTTTTGAACATTTATTTATGCCTTCTTGACAGAAGCATCTTTTGGTTCTTTTTTAAGCTGTGGTGTCCTCTAACAAATAAGATCGACCACTTTCAAGTTAGTACAGTTTTTAATAGCACTTGCAATCAACATTTAAATAAAGCTACTGGCACAAAATAGTACTGGCTCAAAATAGTAAACTGTTCATTAAGTAAATACACAAGTATGTAAAATTTGAGGTACTCGTGGTGAATTCAGTTGCATTGTGTTACTGTGGAGAGTACAACGTTCTGCCAAATATTTGCATAATCAAAAAGGTGTAAAAGAGATTTTAAATTAATACATAAAATATATACAGATATGTAGCTTTCAGGGATGATAACAATAGTGCAATGCTGTCATCTGGGATATCGTTTGTTGAAATTGTATGAAGTGATTAACTCTTATTTCAGAGGGTCATTGTGGAAATGTTTATTCACTGTGAAATACTAATTTCTGTAGTATTTTTTTGGTTACTGGAATCGTCTCAGTTATCTGACGGCCCTAACGCATTAGATTTTCATTAATATTTGCCTGTGAGTAATTGTCGAATCTCAAAGTGCTGTAAGAAGCCATTCTTCAGCTAGCCTGACACTCCGCCATTTCTTGGAGCATTGTCTCCTGCACAATGGTCAAGCGAGCCATAGCCGGCCAAATTCGCAGCTTTGTGATTCACCCATTTTAAGCTGCTGGCACACTGCGTATGGCTGGCCGACAGTGATCGCGACGTGCCGTCTGTCCTGGGGCAGCACAGCTAGTCCGCAGCCACTCAAGCAAATTCACCTCCCGTCAATACCAGCCCTAGAGGTACAAATAACTAGCCTACAAACTCATAACGTTACACCCCTTGGCTCACAATCACGTTGTTCTACTCATGTACATATTCATAGCTCACCAGCCATCTTGGTCTGACTGATATATTATATCATTAACCAATGGCTGTGGAATACTGTTTATCGTCTACCTTCGACGCAATTTGTGCTGCCACCTTCTAGATACATACAGGCGCGAAATTGGAAACAATATGCGATATTCTGGTGTTTTCCGCTTATTTACTGACACACTCTCGTACTTATAGATGCGCATACTGAATAATATGTGTCCTTTAGAAACTGAGATTGAGACCATTTGCAGAAAACCACTCAATAATACGAGTATTTTAAGAACATTATTTACCATTTCTTCTGATATTGTATGTATGGCTTGTTTACAACAGTAGTGTTGTCTGAAGAAGTAACTAAGTCTGCTTGTTTTACATTAAACCAGCGGTGCTTGCTGAGGACGCTGCTCGAAAGCAATGCGATATTTCGTCCTCTTTCCTTAGATGTCCTATTCATTTATCGACCACAGATTTATATGCTTGCTGTTTGGATTCCAAACAATTTGCGAAAGGGACACTTAGCGTGCCATTCTAGAGACTGCTTCCCAGCAACTCCAAAGAAAGAACAGTCTCACACAAATTTAAAAGCAAGAAAGAAGTCAAATCAATCGTAAATAAGTAAGAGAACGCCGTAAGTCAATACATTATACTAAAAAATAATTTAATAGACACACATGCATGAGTACAGAGAGAACAATTAGTTTTCCGGCATGGTTTAAGCATATTGAGCATCGGTGTCCATGTTTTACTTAAACTAAAATATTCTTCCCTGATCATTAAATGATATGGCACTCTGATCTCGCTTGTGTCTTTTGTTAAATTGTCCCGGGATTATGTCGTCTATTTCACAACACCAGTATCTTCGTATTTCTTTCCACGCTTACAGGTGATGCAGTGTTCGGAGACAGCTGGTGTTGTTTGCATAATGAAACGGTTGTTATTATTGCTTAAGTTACGTCGTAGTTAAACAGTTCTTATGGCAGTATAACGTACGCCATGCCACATTCGCAGAGCATACGGTGTTCACTTGGTTTTTGGAGCGGCAAATAATCTTTGACGCGCCATCCTAACACATTAAAACGAACTAGGACTCAAACCATGACGTTTGTCTTTCTCCCTTTCAGGAAGATACTCGAGCAACTTCCATGAAATTGAAAGTGCAGAAGGGAGGTACTGGAGGAACTCTGTGAAGCCGTGTAGTGAGTTTTGACTGGGTAGCACAGATAAATAATCAGCATTGGCGGCCAAAGACTTCCGGCATAAGACGTCAGCCTCACTCTGCCAACGGCCTTGTCAAAGAGGGCGGAGGAGCGGATAGAGGTTCAGGGCACTCTCTTGCCCTAGGGGTGGGAAATTGCCCCCAAAAGGCGGAAGAATCAGCAATGATCAACGACATGAGGATGCAGAAGGCAATGGAAGCCACTGCATTAAAGACACGTAACGTGTATCCACAGGACATGTGGCCTGTAGTTGAAGAAGTGTCATGATGATCTCTCCATTGGCAAAAGATTCCGGAATAGTCCCCCATTCGGATCTCCGGGAAGGGACTGCAAAGGGGGAGGTAACCATGAGAAAAAGATTGAATAATCAACGAAAGGATAATGTTCTACGAATCGGGGCGTGGAATGTCAGAAGCTTGAACGTGGTAGGGAAACTAGAAAATCTGAAAAGGGAAATGCAAAGGCTCAATCTAGATATAGTAGGGGTCAGTGAAGTGAAGTGGAAGGAAGACAAGGATTTCTGGTCAGATGAGTATCGGGTAATATCAACAGGTGTAGGATTCGTTATGAATAGGAAGGTAGGGCAGAGGGTGTGTTACTGTGAACAGTTCAGTGACCGGGTTGTTCTAATCAGAATCGACGGCAGACCAACACCGACAACGATAGTTCAGGTATACATGCCGACGTCGCAAGCTAAAGATGAACAGATAGAGAAAGTGTATGAGGATATTGAAAGGGTAATGCAGTATGTAAAGGGGGACGAAAATCTAATAGTCATGGGCGACTGGAATGCAGTTGTAGGGGAAGGAGTAGAAGAAAAGGTTGCAGGAGAACATGGACTTGGGATAAGGAATGAAAGAGGAGAAAGACTAATTGAGTTCTGCAACAAGTTTCAGCTAGTAATGGCGAATACCGTGTTCAAGAATCACGAGAGGAGGAGGTATACTTGGAAAAGGCCGGGAGATACGGGAAGATTTCAATTAGATTACATCATGGTCAGACAGAGATTCCGAAATCAGATACTGGATTGTAAGGCGTACCCAGGAGCAGATATAGACTCAGATCACAATATAGTAGTGATGAAAAGTAGGCTGAAGTTCAAGATATTAGTCAGGAAGGATCAATACGCTAAGAAGTGGGATACGGAAGTTCTAAGGAATGCCGAGATACGTTTGAAGTTCTCTAACGCTATAGATACAGCAATAAGGAATAGCGCAGTAGGCAACACAGTTGAAGAGGAATGGACGTCTCTAAAAAGGGCCATCACAGTAGTTCGGAAGGGAAACATACGTACAAAGAAGGTAGCAGCGAAGAAACCATGGGTAACAGAAGAAATACTTCAGTTGATTGATGAAAGGAGGAAGTACAAACATGTTCCGGGAAAATCAGGAATACAGAAATACAAGTCGCTGAGGAATGAAATAAATAGGAAGTGCAGGGAAGCTAAGACGAAATGGCTGCAGGAAAAATGTGAAGACATCGAAAAAGATATTATTGTCGGAAGGACAGACTCAGCATACAGGAAAGTCAAAACAACCTTTGGTGACATTAAAAGCAACGGTGGTAACATTGAGAGTGCAACGGGAATTCCACTGTTAATGCAGAGGAGAGAACAGATAGGTGGAAAGAATACATTGAAAGCCTCTATTAGGGTGAAGATTTGTCTGATGTGATAGAAGAAGAAACAGGAGCCGATTTAGAAGAGATAGGGGATCCAGTATTAGAATCGGAATTTAAAAGAGTTTTTGAGGACTTACGGTCAAATAAGGCAGAAGGGATAGATAACATTCCATCAGAATTTCTTAAATCATTAGGGGAAGTGGCAACAAAACGACTATTCACGTTGGTGTGTAGAATATATGAGTCTGGCGACATACCATCTGACTTTCGGAAAAGCATCATCCACACAATTCCGAAGACGGCAAGAGCTGACAAGTTCGAGAATTATCGCACAATGAGCCTAACAGCTCATGCATCGAAGCTGCTTACAAGAATAATATACAGAAGAATGGAAAAGGAAATTGAGAATGCGCTAGGTGCCGATCAGTTTGGCTTTAAGAAAAGTAAAGGCACAAGAGAGGAAATTCTGACGTTACGGCTAATAATGGAAGCAAGGCTAAAGAAAAATCAAGACACGTTCATAGGATTTGTCGACCTGGAAAAAGCGTTCGACAATATAAAATGGTGCAAGCTGTTCAAGATTCTGAAAAAAGTAGGGGTAAGCTATACGGAGAGACGGTTCATATACAATATGTACAACAACCAAGAGGGAATAATAAGAGTGGACGACCAAGAACGAAGTGCTCGTATTAAGAAGGGTGTAAGACAAGGATGTAGCCTTTCGCCCCTACTCTTCAATCTGTACATCGAGGAAGCAATGATGGAAATAAAAGAAAGGTTCAGGAGTGGAATTAAAATACAAGGTGAAAGTATATCAATGATACGATTCGCTGATGACATTGCTATCCTGAGTGAAAGTGAAGAAGAATTAAATGATCTGCTGAACGGAATTAACAGTCTAATGAGTACACAGTATGGTTTGAGAGTAAATCGGAGAAAGACGAAGGAACAGCAAGAAACGTAACATCAGGATTGATGGTCACGAAGTCAATGAAGTTAAGGAATTCTGCTACCTAGGCAGTAAAATAACCAATGACGGACGGGGCAAGGAGGACATCAAAAGCAGTCTCGCCATGGCAAAATATGCATTTCTGGCCAAGAGAAGTCTACTAATATCAAATACCGGCCTTAATTTGAGGAAGAAATTTCTGAGGATGTACGTCTGGAGTACAGCATTGTATGGTAGTGAAACATGGACTGTGGGAAAACCGGAACAGAAGAGAATCGAAGCATTTGAGATGTGGTGCTATAGACGAAAAAAATGTTGAAAATTAGGTGGACTGATAAGGTAAGGAATGAGGAGGTTCTACGCAGAATCGGAGATGAAAGGAAATGTGGAAAATACGGATAAGGAGAAGGGACAGGATGATAGGACATCTGCTAAGACATGAGGGAATGACTTCCATGGTACTAGAGGGAGCTGTAGAGGGCAAAAACTGTAGAGGAAGACAGAGATTGGAATACGTCAAGCAAATAATTGAGGACGTAGGTTTCATGTGCTACCTAGAACAGGAAAGGAATTCGTGGCGGGCCGCATCAAACCAGTCAGTAGACTGATGACTGGTAAATACCTCTCATTGTAATGGACTGATATAAACACTAATGTCAACGCAGTTAAATCGCAGGGTCACATATATCGCCGGGTTTTCAGCATTTTCTGCGCTTCTAGAACAAATATTTCACTCTTTAGGGGAGTATGCATCGTTTTGAAACTTCCTGCCTCATTAAGACACCCAGTGACATTTCCGGTTCGGTCTCTTTCTGGCACATAGTTTCGAATTGGAAATACGTTTTACACTGTGAGCGTAGGAGAATTACCGTGTTCCTGACGATATGTCTAAGAGCTTGACACACGTTGCGGATTACAGGTTCACTTGCTCAGATTTGACTCCTGTACGCGCTATGATTCTCAGAGAGGCTTCAGTGTTGTGAACGTGGCTTCGGATGAAGAAGAGCCGCTGGACACAGTAGATTGTGCCTACTTGCTTTTTCCTCCAGTTTTCTGAAAGCAGTTTCTCGCTTTTCTCGGTCTTGGTACTTTTTTTGCGTTCTACTCCTGTTCTTGAGAACTTGATTTTCGTAGAACGGAGATTCGTCAGTCAGTAGGACAAATATAATTAGAATACCTCGGGTCATCTCGTTTAGCTCCACCGGATTAATATACAATCAGCTGCGACAGAGCGAACTTACCGGATATCATTACTGTGGTTGCGCGTAATAAATTTAATACTGCGGCGACTGTGGACGTATAATTTAGTTTATTTAGCAGAAATCATTAAATAACTCGAGCAATGATAAACTACAGTGTGAAACGGCTCAGCGTTAATTTTTAATTGAGTGAATTCAGGAATAGAGTGGATATGTCTGTAAGTTATTGATTTTGATTAACAAGCCGGTAAAGGGGCTCTCACGAACTGTTTTATTCAAATGATTCACACTCACTATCAGCAAAAGTTTAGAATTATAGAAAACAAAACACATATGTGTTAAGCACTACTGTCGGGTTGGTTAGGCAACTGTTTCTCGGTGTTCACCGAATCTTCGGGATGTGCCTGACTGCCTATAAATTAAAATTAGTGTTAATGTAGTGAAGAGGGGCACCACTACCTTCTTGGAAACCAGTAAAACAATAACGCTGATGAAGACGGCAGTATAGAATGTAACAAAATTAAAACGTAACTCAGATACTGGTTCAAATGCCTCTGAGCACTATGAGACTTAACATCTATGGTCATCAGTCCCGTAGAACTTAGAACTACTTAAACCTAACTAACCTAAGGTCATCACACAACACCCAGTCATCACGAGGCAGAGAAAATCCCTGACCTCGACTCAGATACTGCGTAGGGTAAAGAGCGTATGGTTATGGGGACATCCGGTGGAGTGTCGACGAGAGGGTGATAAAAGTTGAGTAGATCATTCAGTAGTCCTATTAAATTTTTATGCATTAAATCATTTACATAGCATTGCACTTTTTTTACAGTGACACTAGTCATCAGCAAACAGAACATTTTCTGCTTCACCTGTCATTGATATCTTTTGTTACATAGTTATCTTCGCACTTTCAGCTGGAGAGAAGTTTTTTTTTTTTTTTCTCTTCAGGGTTTGTGAGAGAAACGTGGTTTATTGAGTATCTTGCAGCGTTGTTCTTAAGCAGCTCTTCCGTGTACAGTTTCCTTATTTCGAGAAACTTTTTGGACTATCCTATTTTTTATTATCTCTTCGTCAAACATCCCTAAGTGATTTCCATAACCCTTCAATTAATTGAATTCTATCATACTTATGAAACGTTTCTGCTTCAGAATTTCGTCCTTTGATAACCACACACGCTCAGCCCACTGAGATATTCGCTTCAGTAGGTAAATATTTGTATTCCGCCAGTAGCATATCCGAAAGATAAATATGTTTTAAACCTTTCATCGTTGATACAATGACTCTCTGCAAAGATACAGATTTTCAGTAAACAGATATAACGTTGGTTGCACCGACTTCGTTCATATTTTGTCTACATTATATCATATGTTTTGACTTGATGCTTTCATTATATATAATCAAGAGTAAAAGAGGAACTCCGCTCTTAAACGCAGGAGGAAAGAGTACACTGAGTGCCTCTACGAGGGGGGCAAACTAATTCATGACGTAATACAAGAACACATAGAAATCGATAGAGAAGACAGAGGATCCAATGTTAAATAGCTTTGAAACATCTGTGATGAAATCAGGTGAAAGACAGAGATGACATTTCATCACAGTTTCTAAAACCACTGGGCAGAAGCGGCAACCAAATGGCTATTCAAGTTGGTTTGTAGAATCTATGAATCCGTAGATATACCATGTAACTTTCGAAAAAGTCCAATCCGCACAACACGGAAGACAACGGGGTCAGATAAGTGCGAGAATTATCGCACAATCAGCCTAACAGCACACGCTTCCAAGCTGTCGACAAGAATAATATATAGAAGAATTGAACAAGAAATCAACATTTATTAGTTTACAGTAAGTTTGTGTTTAGGAAAGGTAAAGGGGTCAGAGAGGCTATTCTTACGTTAGACATGACAACAGAAGAAATGCTCATTTCATAAAATCTGTCGACCAAGAAAAAGCGCTTGACATATGTATAGGGTGTTTCAAAAAGACCGGAATATTTGAAACGGCAATAAAACTAAACGAGCAGCGATAGAAATACAACGTTTGTTGCAATATGCTTGGGACAACAGTACATTTTCAGGCGGACAAACTTTCGAAATTACAGTAGTTACAATTTTCAGCAACAGATGGCGCTGCAAGTGATGTGAAAGATATAGAAGGCAACGTAGTCTGTGGGTGCGCCATTCTGTACGTCGTCTTTCTGCCGTAAGCGTGTGCTGTTCACAACGTGCAAGTGTGCTGTGGACAACATGGTTTATTCCTTAGAACAGAGGATTTTTCTGGTGTTGGAATTCCACCGCCTAGAACACAGCTTTGTTGCAACAAGACGAAGTTTTCAACGGAGGTTTAATGTAACCAAAGGACCGAAAAGCGATACAATAAAAGATCTGCTTGAAAAATTTCAACGGACTGGTAACGTGACGGATGAACGTGCTGGAAAGTTAGGGCTACCGCGTACGGCAACCACACAGGGCAACACGCAGCTAGTGCAGCAGGTGATCCAACAGCGGCCTCGGGTTTCCGTTCGCCGTGTTGCAGCTGCGGTCCAAATGACGCCAACGTCCACGTATCGTCTCATGTGCCACAGTTTACACCTCTATCCATACAAAATTCAAACGCGGCAACTCCTCAGCGCCGCTACCATTGCTGCACGAGAGACATTCGCTAACGATATAGTGCACAGGATTGATGACGGCGATATGCATGTGGGCAGCATTTGGTTTACTGACGAAGCTTATTTTTACCTGGATGGCTTTGTCAATAAACAGAACTGGCGCATATGGGGAACCGAAAAGCCCCATGTTGCAGTCCCATCGTCCTTGCATCCTCAAAAAGTACTGGTCTGGGCCGCCATTTCTTCCAAAGGAATCATTGGCCCATTTTTCAGATCCGAAACGATTACTGCATCACGCTATCTGGACATTCTTCGTGAATTTGTGGCGGTACAAACTGCCTTAGACGACTCTGCAAACACCTCGTGGTTTGTGCAAGATGGTACCTGGCCACATCGCACGGCCGACGTCTTTAATTTCCTGAATGAATATTTCGATGGTCGTGTGATTGCTTTGGGCTATCCGAAACATACAGGAGGCGGCGTGGATTGGCCTCCCTATTCGCCAGACATGAACCCCTGTGACTTCTTTCTGTGGGGACACTTGAAAGACCAGGTGTACCGCCAGAATCCAGAAACAATTGAACAGCTGAAGCAGTACATCTCATCTGCATGTGAAGCCATTCCGCCAGACACGTTGTCAAAGGTTCCGGGTAATTTCATTCAGAGACTACGCCATATTATTGCTGCGCATGGTGGATATGTGGAAAATATCGTACTATAGAGTTTCCCAGACCGCAGCGCCATCTGTTGTTGACAATTGTAACTAGTGTAATTTCGAAAGTTTGTTTGCCTGAAAATGTACTGTTGTCCGAAGCATATTGCAACAAACGGTGTATTTCTATCGCTGCTCGTTTAGTTTGTATTGCCGTTTCAAATATACCGGTCATTTTTGAAACACCCTGTAAAATGGTGCAACACATTACAAATTCTTATAAAAATAGGAATAAGCCTTAGAGAAAGACGGATGACGTAGATTATGTACAAGAACTAAGAGAGAAAAAAAAAAACCGAAAACCAAGAACGAAGTGCTCGTAGTTCAAATGGCTCTGAGCACTATGGGACTCAACTGCTGTGGTCATTGGTCCCCTAGAACTTCGAATTACTTAAACCTAACTAACCTAAGGACACCACACACATCCATGCCCGAGGCAGGATTCGAACCTGCGACCGTAGCTGTCGCGCGGTTCCAGACTGTAGCGCCTGGAACCGCTCGGCCACTCCGGCCCGCGGAGTAGAAAGAGCTTAAGGTAATAATGTACTCTTTCAACTTTACTGTTCAATTTATTCATTGAAGACAGCAATGATCGTAGTAACAGAAATGTTCGGGAGTGGAATATATATTCAGGGTTAAAAAATAGTTATAAGATTCTCTAGACATTCCTATTATCAGTGAAAGTGAGGAAGAACTGCAGAATAAATAGTGTACATAAAATGCAAAATATGGATTAAGAGTAAACGCAACAAAGTCGAAAATAATGAGAAGTAGCATATATAAAATTACCGACAAATTTAATGTCGAAACTGGAAGCCATGAATCAGACGAAGTTAAGGAATTCTGCTACCGCGGTCGCCGAACAATGCATGACACACAAAACAATCAGGACATAAAAAGTAGATTAGTACAGGCAAAAAAGGCATTCCAGACTAAAAGAAGTGTACTGGTATCAAACATACGCCTTAATTCGAGAAAGAAATTTCTGATAATGTACGTTTGGAGCATAGAATGGTATGTAAGTGGATCATGGACCGTGGGAAAAATCGGGTGTTGTGTACATAGTTCCGCATAGTCTGCGCGTACACAACTTTCCCAATAGAGTGCGTCCCACTAAGCACAACAGCGCTGGCGCAGCGCTCGTCCGTCTCTGCACTACGAGATGGCGCTGCCTTAGAGACGGACCAAATTCTGATTCCGCCGATCCACGTATTAATATGTAACGCAGCCAATGAGATTGCTGTTAACGTAGAACCTTTTCTCCTCGCGTATCACACTCGCGCAGTGATATCTGAACGCTCGAGTTATTATAATGAGTGTACAGACCTCCGATTAGTCAGCGTGCATTAGTCTGTAGTCAAGTTTCAGTCTGCGCCTAATAAGATTATCATATTGCTGTACATAGCCATGAAGATAAATGTATAGACACTTTATCAAGTATCAGAGATATGTGAGAATAAGATTAACGTACCAAGACCAAAGGAAATTCAAATTGTCCATTGTAAACTATATCCGGAATCGAGTCACGTAATGTCTATAATTTTTATTATTTTTAATAAATGTGTGTGAAAATTAATCAAGTTTAAAGTTGGTCACCGTCAATCTGCTACTATAAGCGTGCAAGTGGCATTTCTGTCGTATGACCGAACGGCAGAAGATAAACACGCCACGATAAGACCACGAGACGTATTGCTGACACTCGCCTACTTCGCTAGAGCGACAAGTCAAATAATCTGATGGTGTGTGTGTACCAAAGGTCTTACAATACACACACCACTTCGGGAAACGAGAGAATAGAAGCATTTTAAATGTGACACTACAGAAGGATATTGAAATATGGGTGTACCTTCCTTCAGTAACCAGTCAAGGCCATGCGAAGAGGAGGTTTTCCACGGAGCACCTACCATGACAGGGCAGATTGATAGGCATCACGGCGTCGACGACAAGCTGCCTACGTGGTCTCCAAAAGCTGCCGGTAGTCGGGTGAAGTAAGGTGGATCGTGTTCAGTCTCCATAATCCACTACCGCGCCACATCCTTTGGTGGCAGAGACTGATGGCACAGCTATATGCGGTCGTGGTCAGAGAACACAGCGGGCCATACTACCACAGCCTGCACCCCTTGATGATATCGCGGGGCATATAAAAACGATCTAGTCGGCTGGAAGAATGGCTAGTGAAATGGGTAAACCCCGGACGACCGCCATGAACATGCTTCCAAGAATACACTAGGCTGAGGTGCTACAGGATTGTCGCTAGCACCACGCACGGAGAGTGACGCTGTAGTTGGTCTTTGAGTGCAGGTGAAATCACTTCCCATGATCGATGCATCCTGCCGCCCCAAAAAGAGAGGAGTGACTCTCTGACAAGAAGGTGGAGCGTTCACGGCGGCGGCCAGAACCAGATCGCACATTGACGATTCTGACGCCACTAAACCTGAGAGGTATACTTCTGGCATCAGGGAGATGGGCAACTGCATCAGCGAGGATACCGTCGCGTAATAGGATCGCCACCCCACTACCAATAGGGGGCGTATGAGAGACATACGCTGTAAAACAATGGGGAGCTGAGAAAGTTGCATCATGCACCTCCTAGAGAAGAGCTACGTCCACAGCATACAGCATGTCACGGAGTAAAGCCAGTTTGAGGCGTACGAGAATAGTGTTGACACTGATCGTGGCTATGCGATAGTTATGGAAAGCTGCCATCTCCAGGAAGACAGGCGAGTCAAACACGACGGAAGCATGGGGAACTCCCTGGTAGGCCCCCACGGAAGGGCACTTCACTATGATGGGGCTGTCGTTGGGGTGGAGGGGGGAGCCGACCCCACAAAGAGGTTTCAACGTTCTTCACATCTCCAGAATCATCCTCAGCATCGACGTCGTCCACCCAGGAGGAGACAAATGTGTCACCGCGCCGGTTCAGTGGAACATTATCAGAGGTGCGCCCACAGGTAGCGTCAGACACAGAAAGGGAGGCAATTGCATGAGACGCAAGCGGGGAAAGGTGTCCGGAGGTGGACACTCACTGGAGATGGAGGCATGGAAGGACGTCGCGTCTCAGGTGTTAGGGCGTCAGAGGACAGTGCACCATCAGTACCCTGGTCGTTATCCTGAGCAGACTTGCAGTGGACACAGTCATCAGAAGGGGTACGGCGTTGTCTCTTCCTTTGCATCGGCGACCGTTGCTTCCCAACATACTGTTCCGTATCGGATGGTGGGCGGTTATCGTCCCACATGTGGCCAGATGGCAGAAAGGCGGAGGTAGGTACAGCTCCATGGTCAACCACCATGGGGTCGGCACAGACAACTTGTGCCTCCTGGCGGTCGTCGTTCATTGGTATTGCCTCCACCAGCAGTGTAGGAGAGACAGCGAAACGTCCATCGCGTCATCGAGAGGAGCCTGCACCGGTACCTACCGATTCAGATGGGGCGTGCACGCAGCACTGCCGGAGGTGCGTAAGACAGAGGTAACACATTTGGCGCCGCAGTAGGAGCGGCATCTCCGACCGGCGTCTGAACCAGTCGACGTCGGAGACGCTCAGAACGGACGTGGTGAACAGGTGCTTGGCTGGCCATCGTACATGCCGACAACCCTGCAGCCGGCAATAACAAAATAGGAAGGCATGTGTTTCCGATGTTCAATTTTTATTTGTTTATCTGAAGGACACCATTGAGGACACAGTACGTTTCGAACGTCTTCCACGTTTCAGCAAAGTGACTGACGACGTTGCCGTAAGTGTAAACGTAGGCTTCCGCAGCCCTTGTCACAATCAATACAATTCTTCTGGGTCTGAGGCAGCATTATTAGCTATAAAATTGGAATTAGTCATTACAGCGTCCAATGGTACTTCAAACAGGGGTTCGAAAACCCGCAACGAAAAAAAAAAAGGTTCAAATGGCTCTGAGCACTATGGGACTCAACTGCTGCGGTCATTAGTCCCCTAGAACTTAGAACTACTGAAACCTAACTAACCTAAGGGCATCACACATATCCATGCCCGAGGCAGGATTTGAACCTGCGACCGTAGCAGTCAAAACCCGCAACGTTCGGAGGCCAAAACCAGAGTAATCAGCCAACCACTGCAGTTTCTTTGCTTCCGCCAGAGTATCGAAGCTCGAGTGATTAGCGTGGTGCCGCGCAACGTCGGCGCACAGCTCGTCATTCGCCAGCTGTACGTACACAGTAGTACTGGGGATCGAGAAATGTATTCCGAGAACGTCTTGTGTTACGAGACGCATTTCACTCCGTGTGAAACGTTCAACTTCATACGCCTTCGGTTGTTCGTGATCCAATGGAAAAGTTAATTTTATTGTGGCTTGGCGGTAAGAAAACGCCTTGATAGTCAATGAAGTCTGACTCCGCGACGAGCCGCTGCGCGGAAGTAAACAAACACGCGCTCGCTAGCAAGCAGCACAACACGCGAGACGCAAACAAGACGTGCGGGCCTCACCACAGCCAAAGGCCAGCAGCCACGAGACGACGAGCTGCAGAATTTACGTAGCGGGCAAGCCTCACGTGGCCGTCAAACACCTCGTTGCCTACCCGTGGTTTCACCGTCCCTCAACTACATCCCACAGATGCTCACGACAGTAGCTCGCGGACGGTTTACGACGTTCGGCGTTTGCGAGAAGCTCATTCCTAGACGCGAGGCCACAACAATCTCCCCTTTGCCAGTGTCATTTCAATTCATTTCCGTATTTGCGACCCGCATCGTCGTTAGAACGATTCCCCATTCGTCTCTGCCCCGCTTGTACACTTTCCTTACTCTATCTCGTCCCCCAACGCCACCACACTATATTCATTCACGCGGTGGGTAGCGGTCATAACGTTTTGTCTCATCAGTGTATGAGATTAATGAACGAGGAAATTTCATTGTATCTTATGTGCGGATGACCGTCTCGTATAGAGCGTGTCACCTATCAGTGTTGATAACCACAACCGATTTTAAAATACAAGTTGTTAATAAATGAATATCGGGGTTTTAACGCTTTATAATATTTAATACATTAAACTTACAGTTATAAATCATATGTCAAATGAAAGAGAAACTCAAACAGTTTCACCAAGAACCTTATAAATGTTCAATGAGAGCACCATTTGTCACATGGCACACATCAAGTCTATAGCCGAGTTCTTCCCAAACGTTCATAAGTGTGTCTTCAGTGATTGTAGCAACAGCTGCTTCAATCCGGTTTCTTAATTCAGGGAGGTCTGCTAGTAGCGGAGGCACGTACACACGATCCTTGATGAAGCCCCACAGGAAAAAATCGCATGGCGTTAGGTCGGGTGAACGTGGAGGCCATGCAAAGCAAGCCCTGTCATTGGGCCCCTTACGGCCTATCCAGCGCTTGGGTTCGGTGAAGTTCGACCAATCACGTACTTCGCTATGCCAGTGAGGTGGCGCACTTTTTATAAGGTTCTTGGTAAAACTGTTTAAGTTGCTCTTTCATTTGACATATAGTTTATAATTGTAAGTTAAATATAATAAATACTATAAAGCGTTAAAACCCCGATATTCATTTATAAACAGCCTGCATGTAAAAACTGTTTTTCAGCATTAGGGTACATAATAGAAATTTGCTTTGTATCACTTTCAAATCTCACATCCTACATAGTAAAGTCGTAATTAACATTTTTTGCACTTTAAGACCCATACCACTGTTAGACCCCAGCAGGTGTAAGATGGCAGAAGGCACTGATGTCAGTCTCTCCCTCTGTGTATATCTGTATGTCTCTATCTACCTAGTAATCGAAAATAATTTCTAGAGCACACCAGGAGAGATCACGACTCTTGCTTCTTTGTGCCAACTACAGACGAATGTCATTTCGTAGCTCGTGGGTCTCGCGTGTTTATTATTCCGTTCCCACGCAGCAACATACCCTACATGTCTTATTATCTAAACAACGGCACGTCCACACGGGGTGCGTGTTCGGTAATGGAGTTGTCCGTACTGAGACGAACACAGGGAATTCGTGAGCCCGGCGCCATCTCGTGAACACGTGCAGGATGTTGGCCGTACCTGCCAGCCGTCTGCCTTGTCTGAAACTATGCGGTCACCCCAGTACCCCAGTGCTTCTACCTACCAATTAGATTTTTCAAATTCCCTAGTCTACCTGCGCGAGTAAGGGGTCTCACATCACACGCTCCGACCCCTAGATTAGTCTGTTTTTTTTCCGATGACTGCATACTGCTGAGCAGCTCCTGCCGGGGGGGGGGGGGGGGGGGGGACTATTTAAACAGTCATCCAGACTGTTGCCCGTAAAATTACACAAAAGACAGCAGCCCTTTTTCAGGAAACTCATGTTTCCCTGGCTTTCCCGTAGATACCCCTCTATTGTGGTAGCACGGTACGACTATATGCATTGTTGGAGCATCAAAGCCACCAAACCTCAACAGGGTCCATAATTCGTGGGGTGGATAAGTCACTTACTAATGAAAAAAATAGGAAGTGTTGGGGAAACAAGGCGAAATAGCTCCACGGAAAAATTTCAAGTGGTTGAGCAAGGAATGGTCGTGGGAAGCACAAAATACCTATAAAAGCCAAGAAAGCCTTTGGGAAAATGGAAAGCGAGGGCTGCATCATCATGAGCAAAATACGAACTGGTATTTAACGTCCTGTCGACAACGAGGCCATTAGAAATCGGCTGTGCCCTTTCAAAGGAATCTTCTCGGCATTTGCCTCAAGTGATTTAGGCAAGTCACGGAAAACCTAAATCAGGATGGCCAGACGCGGGTTTGAACCGTCGTCCTCTCGCATACGCCACTTCGCACGATAAAAAATAGAGAGAAGAGAGAGCGAACATATGGCTGTGGAGAGACTACACTGAATACCGCTATGAGGGTAAGCTGTACGAATGTACAGAAACCAAGAATATTGGAAAACCAAGAGCGGCGTCCTTGGATTAAGTGTTACTCCCCCGACTGACTGTTCAATGTGTACATCGAAGAAGCATTGAAGGAAATAAAAGGGACTTTTCAAGAGGGGGATTAGAAATTTAGGGTGAAAGATGATAAGATTTGCTGACAACATTACTACCTTCAGTGTGAGTGGAGAAGAGTTACTTGAATTGAATGAGACACAAACGAAGAAACACGAAAATAATGAGAAGTAGAAGAAATGAGAATTGAGAGAATATTAAAATCAAAATTGGTGATCCTGATGTCGACAATGTTACAGAATTCTGCTGTCATGAGATCAAAAGAACGTATGATGGACAAAGTCAGGTGAACGTAGAAGGTAAACTAAGACAAAAAGGGAGTTCCTGGCGGAACAGAGCTGCTATTATTAAAAATAGGTCATACTTTAAGGATCAAATCTCTGAGAATGTACGTTCGGAGGACAGCATAGTATGGTAGCGAAATACGGACTATGGGAAAACCAAAGAGTATCGAAGTAACTGAGATGTGGTGCTGCAGAAGAATGTTGAAAATTAGGTCAACCGATAAAGGAGTGAGGAGGTTCTTCGTAGAATCTACAAGGGAAGGAATATATGGAATACACTGACAAGAAGAAGAAGGGGCAGAATAATACGAAATTCTTAAGACATCAAGGAATAACTTCCATGGTACTACAGGGTAAAAATTCTAGAGACGACAGAGAAGGCTTGGTGCAAGAGCTATTCTACATTGGGTTTGCGCAATAGAGGAATGCGTTGAGCGTCACATCATATGTCAGACGACAGATGGCTCAGAACATAACGTAAGAACAGTGCAAGAGGTAAGCTTCCTCAGGAGTTTTTAATACAGAGGATGTGTTAACACAGAACTGACGCAAGGTTCTCTGCATGTAAATACCATCTCGAAACACGGCCAACAACAACCGACATATCCGTGTGCACATAGTATCTTTATAAGTCATCACAGTCAGTATACTCTATTACTATTCAAAATTGAATCATATCTGCGGTCTTTCCGTTTACCTACATATCTCTTTTTAAGTTTTCCTTTACAGTAGTTCATTAATCTCATTCTCACTCTTTAACAATGATATAACTACGATTTATATTAAGTACGATTATAGCAAACGACATATTTGTCAGCTATCACGTATTTATGACAGTAAAATTGACGTGGATCTCTGTGGCACCCATGTTGTCGTGTGTACATGCTGTAGCTGTCAAACGTTGAACGACCACATTTCTTGGTCTTCTGTAGAAAATATTTTTAAATGTAGGTCGTGTTTACAAGATACCCTTTATCAAATACTTACAAGCTGTGGAGCACGAAACATTAAGATTTTCTAAACCATATGCAAAATTTATACGGGTTATGTAACTCTTGCATGTAGACGAAGCATCACCAGCATCTTGTTAGTGTTTTCTCGAGCCACAAAAAACAACACCCTCTGGTGAAAAGAGGCACACTAAGATGCAAGAATGAAGAAAACGTGTTCTTGTTGGGAACTGCAGTATTCTCCGACATTCTAAGGTTAGTTTCATAAATGGAGTATAATTTTACTTCATAACTATTTTGTTGTAACACAATGATTCCATTATCTTGAAGTGCCACATACGCATATTCTTAACCATACTTACAATTCCTTAAGTTACTCTGTATATCTGTTACCGACTCACGAAGGCTGGGCACAGCACATGGAACTGACGGGTTGCCCTGCAGCTGCAATGGGGATTTTATACACGGTTATATGTTTCGTGTGTGTCTTCGAAGTTAGTCATCTAAGACCAAACCTAGTTCACAACAAGTTCCAACAACCTGGAAGGTTTATTAATTTTATACAGTACCTTTGTGCACATACTACAGACACAAGTAATGGGACAGGAAGAAATGCTAGAACGACATTACAAGGAGGAAACAAGTTGTTTTCTGAGGAATTAATAGGAAACGTTGCTGAGTTCAAAGAAAAATTGCAAGAAAATTCTCATTTCTCTCCACTGGACACGGAGGTTGGTTTCGCTGAAGATACATCTGAGTAGTTCCGTGACGCTGCAAAAATGTTCGCCTTCCTTCATATCATAAACAATCTAAGAATCCAAAGTTATAAGGAAGTTAAAGGTATTTAATGGATAAAACTTTAATTCGGTGTAACGAAGAAAGAGGAAATTCTTCTGTATCCCTGAAAGTCATAATCGTTGTAGGAATTTGCCCATAATTCCCAGCTGTAATACGCGGTTACACACAAAACACAGCACGTCAGTTTAATTTGTGTTGTTCTATGTGTGCTCCAAGAGATTGAAAAAACGGTTCTCCTACTTCGTTTGCAAACCCACACAGGAATTTTAACAATGTTTACATTGAGTAAGAGGTGTAAGACCCGCTTTTTAAAGTTAATTAAAAATTACATTGAAGCTCAATCAACCAAAAGAGTCTGGTGAGCTTTACAGTTTCAACAGTCACGTATCTTAAAAACGCAATTCTGATTGTTGTTGTTGTTGTTGTTGTTGTTGTTGTTGTGGTCTTCAGTCCAGAGACTGGTTTGATGCAGCTCTTCATGCTACTCTATCCTGTGCTAGCCTCTTTATTTCCCAGTACCTATTGCAGCCTACATCCTTCTGAGTCTGTTTAGCGTATTCATGTCATGGTCTCCCTGTACGATTTTCACCCTCCACGCTACCCTCCAATACTAAACTGGTGATCCCTTGATGAATCAGAATATGTCCTACCAACCGATCCCTTCTTCTAGTGAAGTTCTGAAATAAATTTTTCTTCTCTCCAATTCTATTCAATACCTCCTCATTAGTCATGTGATCTACCCATCTAATCTTCAGCATCCTTCTATAGCACCACATTTCGAAAGCTTCTATTCACTTCTTGTCTAAACTATTTATCGTCCCCTTTTCACTTCCATACATGGCTATACTCCATACAAACACTTTCAGATACGACTTCCTGACACATAAATCAATACTCAATGGTAACAAATTTATCTTCTTCAGAAACGCTTTCCTTGCCATTGCCAGTCTCCATTTTGTGTCCTCTCTACTTCGATCATCATCAGTCATTTTGCTCCCGAAATAGCAAAATTCATTTACTACTTTAAGCGTCTCATTTCGTAATCTAATTTCCTCACCATCATCTGATATAATTCGTCTACATTCCATTATCCTCGTTTTGCTTTTGTTGATGTTCATCTTATATCCTCCTTTCAAGACACTGTCCATATAGTTCAGGTGCTCTTCCAGATCCCTTGCTGTCTCTGACAGAATTACAATGTCATTGGCGAACCTCGAAGTTTTTATTTCTTCTCCATGGATTTTAATTCCTACTTCGAATTTTGTTTGTTTCCTTTACTGCTTGCTCAATATACAGATTTAATAACATCGGGGATTGGCTACAACCCTGTCTCACTCCCTTCCCAACCCCTGCTTCCCTTTCATGCCCCTCAACTCTTATAACTGCCATCTGGTTTCTGTACAAACTGTAAATAGCCTTTCGCTCCCTGTATTTTACCCCTGCCACCTTCAGAATTTGAAAGAGAGTATTCCAGTCAACATTGTCAAAAGCTTTCTCTAAGTCTACAAATACTAGAAATGTAGGTTTACCTTTCCTTAATCTGTTTTCTAAGAGAAGTCGTAGGGTCAGTATTGCCTAGCGTGTTCCAACATTTCTACGGAATCCAAACTGATCTTCCCCGAGGTCGGCTTCTATCTGTTTTTCCATTCGTCTGTAAAGAATTCGTGTTAGTATTTTACAGCCGTGACTTATTAAATTGATGGTTCTGTAATTTTCACATCTGTAAGCACCTGCTTTATTTGGGATGTTAAGAATGATGGGATTGTGAACTCGATAATATAACTTAACTTAAAATGTTGCTAGTCATCTAGAAGAGTGTTTCCAGTACAGTATTGAGAAATAGCCATGAAATATTAATAGCTCTGAATACATAATAAAAAAAAATATTTTATTTTTTCGGATTCCCGTTTACTTTCATTTATTTGTCATATTCAGTCGAACTCTTATAGTTGGTCGTGAATTCTATTTTCTTGATTATTATTTTTCCTGCCCACACCAGAGGATGTGTAGTTCAGATTTCCTAATGTCTACATCAACATACATGAACCATGCGCACTCCCGATATATAATCGAAAACGATTCAGCCTCTTTCACTGTAGCTAAGCAAAGGCTGCATAGCGCCCCGTGAGGGTGCACGCACGCTTGCTGCCGGGTTGACCTAATGCCGCCCCTTATCAGCTGGGTCTCAGTTGCTGCCTACCGATAACTGGAGAATGGCCATCCACCGGCAGCGCCAGCGGTTGTGTGGGATGCGGACGCTGCGAGCAGATACCGGTACGGAATAGCACTTAGGTCTAAAGTCTGCACAGCCAACCTGTCAATTTGCAGGCCTGAGAAACACTGGTATTACGTCTATCGTCTGATATCTACGGGAACAGCAGTCAAAGTATAACGGCTGAGCCATACGGACCACCTTGATGATCATGTTAATGTGTGGACTGTTCAGGAAGTTAATTGGAGCATTCGCTGTGCAGTTACTAAAAAGCATTTATCTATAGTTACGTTCGTAAATTCAGTTTGCTTCGCTCTTACGGCTGCCTGCTGCCTTCTGGATCTGTGCATATTTCATGAATATTATGAGTTGTTCCTCTAATGTGGACTCATCATAATGGCAAGTTCAGTTTTTCTGTCTTGATTGATGCTATGGGGGCGGGTTCTGGTTGAAATTTATGGTATCCACTTTTATACATATTTGAAAGAAACTTGTGTGTGTTTACAGCACAAATATTCCTGTTTGTTGGGTTCGAGACCGATCTGTAATTTAGGAGAAATATTTGTGTTGATTTGCACAAGCAGGGTCAAATATAATTACAGTTAGTTGAAACCACTGAGCCGTTGTTTCTCAAATTTATTTCTACGCTTAACCACGTGGAGTGGCCGCGTGGTTACAGCCGCAACGTTACGGATTGCGCGGTCCCTCCCACCGGAGGTTCGAGTACTCCTTCGGGCATCGGTGTGTGTGTTGTTCTTAGCATAGGTTAGTTTAAGTATTGTGTAAGACTATGGACCGATGGCCTGACCTGTTTGATCCCTTAGAAATTCAGACACATTTGATCATTTTTTGAATATCTTTTACCGTTTGTTTTATACTGTTCCTCAATTGCGGTTCATTGCCTGCGTCAGCTGGTAAGTATATGTCCACTAATGTTCATTTATTGGTATGCAACATCTGCTAATGTAAATGTTCAAAATGGTTCAAATGGCTCTGAACACTATGGGACTTAACATCTGAGGCCATCAGTCCCCTAGAACTTAGAACTACTTAAACCTAACTAACCTAAGGATATCACACACATCCATGCCAGAGACAGGATTCGAACCTGCGAACGTAGCCGTCGCGCGGTTCCAGACTGTAGCGCCTAGATCCGCTCGGCCACACCGGCCGGCAATGTAAATGTTTTTCTCTGTTTTAATTAATACTTTGCTTGTTAAACTATGTTAAAACAAAACCATCGGAGTCAGGTGAAGCTGAATAGTTTGCTACCTCCAGTTAAACTGTTCATTTTGTAATTCTAAAATTTTTTTCTAAATTTGTTTTCATTTGGTAAATCGTAGTAGTTTGCTATCTTCACTTGTTCACTCTCTAAATCTAAAACTGTACTGTTCATTTGCTTGTATTAATTGAAATTTCTCAATATTACTACAGAAGTGTACAGAAATACATAAATATACGCAGTAATATTCTTATAAATAAATTGTCGTTTCTCGTTCAAGTGTTATTTTTTAAAACCTATCATTTTACCACTCCCCACTCCTCGGTAGCTACAGTATTTCAACACGTAATTCTCAAGTCACAGCATATTTCGTGGCAGAGAGTAGGCCTACTTCGTACTAATGTCAACAACTTTCTGTCCTACTTCATTTGCATATTAAGCGAGAGAAGGTTCTCTATATATTTATATACACGCCCCATTCCATTCCATCTTATCTTATTCACGTCGTCCCTGTGCAGTACCACCATTTCAGCTGTATTATTATACAACAGACGTCCTTGAATACCGACCCTCTAAATATAGCGAGCAGAATTTCGTAAGAACAGCACTCTTCCTCCATTTAAACTTTCAAGTGGGCTACGCCTTGTACTACAGTCCTAACAACTCATCTGTGAATTCATTTACTTTTTAGGAACCCCAAACGCTGAGACAGTACCGTACAATTGGTCGCACTAGCGTCTTGTATGCAATTTCTTTTACAGATGTAATGCCCTTTTCCAGAACCCTTTCAACAAATCCGTTTTCTACTCGCCTTCCGTAATGCTGATTTTCCGTGTACATCTACTTGAGTTTGGTAGCTATCCAGTGGCGGAACCAGGTTACGACAGGAGGGACGTACGCTGTAGGAACCATTTGCGTGGAGGCACACTTTTTTGGCAGGTTATTATATAAGGAAACTCAAAAGAAATTGAGAAGATGCGAATGAAGAAGGAGGGAGAAGAGAAGAAGAAGAAGAAGAAGAAGAAGAAGAAGTTTCGGAGGGCGCTAAGTGGGTGAACACACTCGAAAGAAAACCATGATGAGACTGAATAGAGATGAGGAACAGTGGTGTAAGTCCTATATTGTATTGCACCCTAACGGCGACTCATGTGTCTGAATCAGATATCGAGACAGTACAAATCGCTGACATACACCGAGGTCTGCGATAGGAGTTTCTCGCAACACTTCAAGTGGCGCCCTCAGTTATTCAGCACATAGACAGTTTATAGCGACCGCATTGGCCATGCAACAGTGTACAAGTTGGTCCATTGATAGTGACCGGGCCAAATATCTCATGCAATAAGCATCAAACGAAAAAACTACAAAGAACGAAACTCGTCTAGCTTCAAGGGGGAAACCAGATAGCGCTATGGTTGGCCCACTAGATGTCGCTGCCATGGGTCAAACGGATATCAACTGCGTTTTTTAAAATATGAACCCCCATTTTTTATTACATATTCGTGTAGTACGTAAAGAAATATGAATGTTTTAGTTGGACCACTTTACTCGCTTTATGATAGATGGCGCTGTAATAGTCACAAACGTATAAGTACGTGGTATCACGTAACATGCCGCCAGTGCTGACGGTATTTGCTTCGTGATACATTACCCATGTTAAAATGGACCGTTTACCAATTGCGGAAAAGGTCGATATCGTGTTGACGCATGGCTATTGTGATCAAAATACCCAACGGGCGTGTGCTCTGTATGCTCCTCCGTATCCTGGACGACATCATTCAAGTGTCCGGACCGTTCGCCGGATAGTTACGTTATTTTAGGAAACAGGAAATGTTCAGCCACATGTGAAACGTCAACCACGACCTGCAACAAATGATAATGCCCAAGTAGGTGTTCTAACTGCTGTCACGGCTAATCCGCACATCAACAGCAGACAAATTGCGCGAGAATCGAGAATCTCAAAAATGTCAGTGCTGATAATGCTACATCAACATCGACTGCACCCGTACCATATTTCTATGCACCAGGAATTGTATGGCGACGACTTTGAACGTCGTGTACAGTTCTGCCACTGGGCACAAGAGAAATTACGGGACGATAACGGATTTTTTGCAAGCGTTCTATTTAGCGACGTAGTCTCATTCAGCAACAACGGTAACGTAAATAATATGCGCTATTGGGCAACGGAAAATCCACGATGGCTGCGACAGGTGGAACATCAGCGACCTTGACGGGTTAATGTATGGTGCGGCATTATGAGAGGAAGGATAACTGGCCCCCCCTTTATCGATGGTAATCTAAATGGTGCATTGTATGCTAATTTCCTACGTAATGTTCTACCGAT
Source organism: Schistocerca gregaria (assembly GCF_023897955.1). Taxonomy (NCBI): domain Eukaryota; kingdom Metazoa; phylum Arthropoda; class Insecta; order Orthoptera; family Acrididae; genus Schistocerca; species Schistocerca gregaria. The sequence continues at coordinate 337,880,693 of NC_064925.1, read as the reverse complement.
GTTACTACAAGATGTTTCACTGTATGACAGAACGGCGATGTACTTCCAACATGATGGATGTCCAGCACATAGTTCGCGTGCGGTGAAGCGGTATTGATTAGCGTATTGCATGACAGGTGGATTGGTCGTCGAAGCACCATACCATGGTCCGCACGTTCACCGGATCTGACGTTCCCGGATTTCTTTCTGTGGGGAAAGTTGAAGGATATTTGCCATCGTGATCCACCGACAATGCCTGACAAGATGCGTCAGCGCATTGTCAGTGCATGTGCGGACATTACGGAAGGTGAACTACTCGCTGTTGAGAGGAATGTCGTTACACGTATTGCCAAATGCATTGAGGTTGACGGACATCATTTTGAGCATTTATTGCATTAATGTTGTATTTACAGGTATTCACGCTGTACTAGTATGAGTTCTCAGAAATGATAAGTTCACAAAGGTCCATGTACGTCATTGGAACAACCGAAATAAAATATTGAAACGTACGTACGTTCTGTATTTTAATTTAAAAAACCTACCTGTTACAAACTGTTCGACTAAACTGTGAGCCGTATGTTTATTACTATTACAGCGCCATCTATGACAAAGCGAAAAAAGTGGTCGAACTAAAACATTCATATTTCTTTATGTACTACACGAATATGTAATAAACAATGGGGGTTCCTATTTTAGAAAACGAAGTTGATATCCGTTTGACCTATGGCAGCGCCATCTAGCGGCCCAGCCACAGCGCCATCTGGTTTCTCCTTGAAGCTAGACAAGTGTCGTTCTTTGTAGTTTTTTCGTTTGACGCTTATTTCGCGAGATATTTGGCCCGGTCACGATCAGCGGATCACCCTGTATACCTCACGTTGTTGCGACCGCTCTTCGAGTGAGCCTCCGTGATTTGGGACAACGCAGCGGAGATGCACGTAGAACGTCTGCAGAGCCCTCAACAAGGCTCTTCGTCTCGCGAGACTTTCCATTCGCCGACCTACACAGGGTCGTAGGGCTGTCTCGCTCAGAGAGATGATTCGCCAGACGGCGTAGCTGCTTTACACGCACACGGCGCGTTGTAATAAAATACATACGCGGTCCAAGAAGACGAGAGCAGTGGTTAAACACCACACGATGGCTTCATGGCGTGACGAATGAGTTGTCACGAAGGAAGGAAAAAATAAGGGCAGCAAGCACGAAAGGACCTTCAAAATGCAAGGCTAACAAATGCACTACTGAGAGAGTTTGGAGGCATAACTGCGAAGTCTGAACTCCAAAGAGAGTCAGGGGTTGCATTATCCCCGTCATCTACACTATTAATAGCAGTAATACGAGAACTGACCGTGAAGCTCTACCGTTGCCGTTTGCTACAGCGGAGGTCTTCGCAATTCAAATCCGCACGACTACTTTACTTTGGAATCCTGGACATTCCGGTGAGACTATCGTGTTCTGTTTTCGGACTCCACTGTGCCTCAGCACATACATGTAGCTACGATATTTGCTTACTGTACTGTGACCGTTATTTCAGTAGGTGAATAAATAAGAGTATTCGTCAAGTTCAGTACCGAATACTTCAGCCAACATCCCCCGGATACTAAGATTCTTGTCTCTTGTTTTTATTTTTGTTTGCGACTTTGTATTTGATCGAGAATGAAACAATGCACAGGGGTTCCCATTATTGTTGCAAGCAATGCGATTTTGAGCAGCGTGTTTTGTCACGTATCGGATTATATCAAATGAAAGGTGTTACTGAAATGTGTGTCTTTTACTTTATTGTAAAGTCATGTTGAGCTCATAAAATGAATACAGAGGCGCGCCAGTGATGGTTATCTGTCGTAGCTCGCACGGCGCGTGGTTGCAACATAAGCGACGTGCATGGTACAGTGGGAAAGTATAAGGCATGTTCCAGCAGCGCATAGCAGGTGCATTGTTGCCGCGCAATCGGCATCGAAAGGCTAAAGGCATTTTGTGAAGGCGAGGTTGAATCACTAGCTGATTTTGAATTTATCAGTTGTTTTATAGTCATTCCTTACTCTGCATGTCGTTAGTGTTATCATTTGTGAAGGTGTTACTTGTTAGTTGAGTTTACAAATAAGCGAACCGTTTCTTTGCTGCTTTTCAGACATTGCTTTATAGTGCATGTAAGGAGGTGGGAGCACAACGATCAGGCTACCATCCTTCTGGAACATTACAGCTACAGCAACGTTCCAATTTTATGGGAATTGTTTTGTTCTTCCATACATTCATTCATACTGACATGTCACGTACTCCATGCACGTCTTTCTAAATTCCTCTCATAACTTTAAACGATTCATCCGGCACTAGTTCCTAATATCATTATTTGCGTTATCTCTTCCAGTTTTCTCTTTTGAACTACAAAAACATTTAAGCACTACTTGGAATGGTTTGATAGTTTATCCAGGAGCAATGTTGGCTGCTAAAATGTATTACCTCCTCATCATAAGAATCTGTTTCGTCTTCTTCATAATTTCTCTTCAGTTGTTTCTCATATTAGGTCTTCGTCGTAGCTTCTCATAACCTCTCACATTTCTGAATAATTTTCTTCATTTGAATACTTTATCTTAACAGCTGCGTTATTCCACTTCAGAATTTCTTTGTTTTACTCATTTAGTACTGTGTTGCTTGATTTTAGATTTGATAATTACAAAATATTGATATCTCTTGAGTGACATCCGTATCCATACATCCCATAAATCACTGGATACATTTCGACTAATCTTGATACACGTTATTACTTTCTGTCTCTGTCTGGAAAGAATCACTTGGGGCCAAGAACCACCTGTCACTCACTCAAAGGAGTGGCGGGAGGTGGGGAAGGGGGGGAGGGGGATGTAAACAGACAGTAGCTCACGATGCGCAAATAGCCACACTATATTCATCCATTATTTGAGAAAGAGCGCTTACTGACTTGCAACCAACTTCACACATATTTTGAAACCTGTACAAGACATTTTCTTGCTGATACTCCCCACAAAATGATGAAAGAATGAAACATTAACGCTTACTACATTTTCACTGTACAGAAAGGAGGAGAGGGACAGAGGAGGAAGGAGCAGACAGAGGAAGATTGGAGGAGCAGATGGTCAGAGAGACGGGGGAAGGAGTACAGGGACAGAGAGAGTAGGAAAAGGTACGGGGACGACGAGATAGGAGATAGACTTGGAGGAGGAGGTGGACAGAGAGAGCGAAGAATCAGATGGACAAAACAGTAAGAGCAGATGGGCAGAAAATGGACAGGGAATGAGATGAACAAACACAGTGTGGAGGAGGAGATGTACGGAGAGAGAGGAAAGAGGAGGAGAAGGACAGAGGAAGGAGAGAGAAGGACAGAGGAAGGAGAGAGAAGGAACAAGAAGCAAGAAGTGCAGTGAGCGGGAGACAGAGATCAAGAGAGACAGAAGTAGGTGGACAGTTGGTGAGGGGTGAAGAGAGACAGGAGGAGGAGGAGGTTATGGGCAGAAGGGGAGGAAGGAACAGATGGACAGAGTGAGGAGAGGGAAAATGAAATAAATACATACACGGCCAGTGACGGGTGATCAGCTAGTATTAAATAAATGACTGGGAACGCCAGTGGCAGATTAGTCGCAAACATCTATTACTTTTAGAAACAGAAGTCTATTGGACCACGTCTGTACAAATACAATTTATGCACTACTACAATTTTCTGGGTCATCAGGCTTCTGACCGGCTTGGTGCGGCCCACCACGAATCACTTTCCTGTGCCAACCTCTTCAGCTCTGAGACGTCGTTGCACCCAACATCCTCAATTATTTGTTGAATGCATTTAAATCGCTGTCTTCATCTATGGTTTTTATCCTCTAAAGCTCCAACACATATCCCACCATGCTGTCCCTTGTTCTTGTCACTGTTTTTCATAAGTTCTTTCCTTCGCCGGTTCTGCGGATAACCATCTCAATCGTTATCCTACCAGTCCATCTCCTTGAGTGACTTCCTTAACAATGTGAGGGAGTTATCGTATTGCAGAAGAACGCCACGTCGCCTGTCAGTTCGTTTACGTAGGATAGTGTTTTTGTCCCGTCGCATTTTCTGGACGTCAGATTGTGCAATCTCTGTATGGTACCGATCAAGCAGTTCCTGATGGATCATGTATGTGACGCTTTGACGTCTCTTTATCGCTTAAATCAATTTTGAGCCGCCATAAAATGTTTCGAATTTTCACCATACGCTTCACAGCTTCTGTGGCTTTGGCAACTCGATCGTATATATTATTTCCCAAGTCAACATCTCTTTTTCTGGACACATACTAATCGTACAAGGGCGAATGAGGTGTCATTAAAAGGTCTTTTAACCGGCATTGGACAATGCATGTTCCTAGAACTTACTATTTGTGTAAACGTTTAACATAAAAGGGACTTTTAACTATTACAAGCAAAAGGGGATCACGGATTCCGAACTTCATTCCTATATTTTACGAACCTAACATTAGTCACGAATAAGAGATTCCATTTCATATTATCTTATTTAATTGAAATACAATTTTGCTTGCTTTAAAGTACTTATTAACTGTGTAATATGTGTACCGCAATCTCGTAGAGAATAACTGTGACGACTGCGGTAGTCCACTATCTCTGACCGTCGTACAAGATGATTTTTCTAAACGAATACACTTTCCGAAAACTAACATACTTGCCATCGTAACGCTGAATTGTGATTTAGCTATTGCTGCTAGGCCTGACGTGCTTACCGTAAATGACAATAGATATCGAGTTAAAGTTAAAGGCTGTTTGGCCCTACTGACGTGCCCTGATCTCTGCCCGTCCTTCAAGCAGGGCAATTTTTCCGAATACAAAACTTTTTTGGACGCATGAAAATGCATATGCAAGGATATATCATGAATTCATGATTAAAATTTCGTGTCATACGGCTCATTTTTAAAGATCTTTTCTCTTCATTCCCAATACTACGATTATCCCAATGGCTACACTTATTCCAAATACTAACTATAAAAGTGCGAAAGGTTTGCATCGTTCCCCTGGTTAATCGCAAAAAGCCTAATGTGTCGTAAATGCTCTTTTATGCCAACTTGCCATTCCATTTTAATGAGCTGAATAGCATTAAGTATAAGAGTATCAGCATAAAAAACTAAGCACACTATTTTGTACATCATCTATTTCTCTATAAAATAACACAATATGCTTTTGCCAAACAGTTTTATTTTACACGCAGAATTTTTACATTAAAAGAAACCGCCATCACTTATGCACCAAACAAACATTGTTTCGCAGTTTACATTTCTAAGTTTTGAGTACGTCTTTTTTTTCATTGCTTTGTACTTATTTTTAAACTGCAGCTCACTAGTTTACGGTCGCTTGCGTCATGTGTAGTTTAGGAACGGCCCATCTTGTACGGATTGTGTATTGTTATACTAAAAATTAGTTTCATTTCGGTTTCATTCTGTCTTTGCTAAATCCATTTTACATTTACATGATAAACATTTCACTCTGAAGCAGAGAGTACGCTCTTTTGTAGCTTCCTGGTAAATTAAAACTGCGTGTGGGACCGGGACTGCGCTTGTCTTTCGTGCATAATGCTCTAACCAACTTAGTTTGGAACGAAGAAAAGAGATAGTGGTTTTGTTTTCTTACTGAAGAGTCCGTTAAAGACAGACACATTGTTTTTCTCGAAAATGAGCTCTGTAGTTTCTGGTAAAACATTTCAAGTTTCCTTTGATCATCCTGTAGTCAGATTTTCTGAGAGTAATCAGCTTCTCTAACTCTTTTTCCATCTCTTCTCTTTTTCCATCTTTTCTACCATCTCATCAGAGAGTAAACACGTCGGCGTACAGGTTTCAACGGTTTCCATGGAATACCTAATACTTATTTTTAGAACAAGTCTTGCAGTTGTGTGTGATAGTACTTTAATGTATTTATCATATGTTTTAACTTCCTTGTTCACGATAAAGCTACACCTCTCTGTTCCTTTCATTTAAAATATATTTAGCCTATGTCCCTTTGCGTCCTTCTCAGAACTCTGTAATATCGCATCTGATACTACTTAATTGCTCATCAAAATCTCGCAACCTGTCTCATGTCTTCCGTTAGAGTTATTTCTAGCTAAAAGAGGTACAAGCAGTTGTTTCTACTTCTTGGTTCAAATGGCTCTGAGCACTATGGAACTTAACATCTGAGGTCATCAGTCCCCAACAACTTAGAACTATGTAAACCTAACTAACCTCAGGACATCACACGGTCTCATCGGCCGGCGTATTTCTACATCTGGTTAATATTTATTTAACTACACCTAGTTAAGTAAATTGTGGGTTTGAACAAGATGGTGTCCCAATGGCCTGAACCTATTGAGTAAATTCCATGTTTCAAGGGGCGATCAAAAGGTTTCTATTCAAAGGCCACACTACCTCCTTGCCTATATGTCGGTGCTTGTATACTCGCATCGGAGTCGCGGTGGTTTGGATATATACGCTGTAGCGACACCCTGAAAGGGAAACATTTTGACCGTCCCTCTCATTTAATTCCCCCAGCCCATATGCAGTCGTAAAGTACTGAACGTCATTGTCTCTACAGAAAAGTAGAAGCAATTCTGGCTCCATGCTACTGTGTTTTAAGTCATATGTTGTGTAGCAGGGTGTGAGTGCAGAAGCAACTGAGTAATCCAAGCCGGAATACTGTCTTCGCAGCAACTAGCTCGTGGCATTACGCCCACCGAGAATATCTTACAATAGCGAGACACATGAAGTGTGCAGATCCTGAGCAGAGCTATTCCCACAACAGACTCATCCTGGGCTTGAGCGCTTCTACGGTGTTACCATCAACATGACCAGTACACGTGCTGATCACATACCAGCAGAGACATCATGTCAGCTGTGTGATTTTGGAGACAGTGATGAATAAGATTTAAATACGCAACTGCCTAGTCAAACGTCATCACACTGGAGTGCAACCTCCGATACAAAGATGAATTATTGAGAACAAAAAGGATATATATATATCCATGGGATTAAGGTCGGGTTATTTAGCGTACCAGTGATGGTGCGTTAGGGTACCTCAGTGTTTGTCAAACCAGGAACCGTCGCATGCGTCCCTGAAAACACTGCTGTTTGCATACTGGAAGATGGATGTGTCCACAACATACTCGACATATAGTCGGAAAAGAAAAGGCAACACTTGGTCACAGTTAGTAAAGAAATTAACTTCTTGGTTTATTTTCATGGTGTCCTGAATGAGTGGACCCAAGGCATGTTGCGAAGGACACTCCCCCAAGACTTTGCAAAACCATCTCTGGCCTAATTCATACACTCCGAACAGTGGGGCTTAAACTTTTCTCCCTGATGCTTGGCGCATTGAAAACTTGGAGCTTAATGTGCCGCTGTGATCAATGACCTTCTGCTAACTGCGCTTAATGTGCCGCTGTGATCAATGACTTCTGCTAACTGCGCTATACCAGACCGCATTCCATATTCGCAGCCTTTGCTCCGTAACTGACAACAGAAATTCTTGTCGGGTTTGCAACTGATTCTCACTGACAAGGCGTGACGGTCGTGTCCATTCTCTGTCAGTTACAATCTTTATGTGCTGTTCTTACATCACGTTCAAAGGCTGTGGGTGGTGCATCATTCCTCGTAGACTCATGGAACAGTTCGTTCTCATTCATCAAAAGGATCAGGAGATTTAATTCAGGGTGTAGTCATGGGCGCCTCCAAATGCGATACGAGCTGCCGCTCTCTCAAGGCGATCCATCTTACTACTGGTATCATAGAACTGGCAGGCGTAGGCTGTTTATCTGGTTGTTGTATTTTCTTCAGACCTAAACCTTGATTAATGCAGTTCTCAATGCCACTCTATACTGTGCAAGGCTCTTCATCGACGGCTAGGCACTGCAACCTACATCGTTTCGAACCTGCTTACTGTATTCATCTCTCGGTCTCCTCCTACAATTTTTATCCATTCCCCAGTACTATTATAACGATCCCTTGATATCTCAGAACGTGTCCCCTCTTTTAGTCAAGCTATGACATAAATTTCTCCCCAATTCCATTCCGTGCCCCCTCATTATTGGTTTTTTTGAAAATCAGTCTTATGCAAACACAATTTGTTTATTTTTGTATTACCCAGACATGTTTCGACACCTACGTCTCGTCTTCTGTGGGTGAAATTTTTATTTCTGTAAAGTACAATATGAAATGTATAATAATTTAACTGTTATAGGCCTAAGAAATACGATACGTGCAATTTGCTTTGTTTTGCTTAGACGCTCACTTTAAAATTACGAGTTTCCTTTAAATGAACTGCATTATTATACACAGGTTTCTTGTGATCTTTTTCGGCGTTTGTTTGACAATATGTCGTCTGCAAACTAGCCATGTAGAAAATTAATGCGTATTTATCAGGACCAGTTTCGTGGGTAGAGGTTATGTACGTTTCCATACTTACTTTTTTTTCCGTCACTTGACCTCTAACCACGAAACAGTTCTTGATAAATACGCATTAATTTTTTTTCATGTCTAGTTTGCAGATGACATACTGTCAAAAAAAAGAAAAAAAAACGACGACAAAGAGCACAAAAAACCGGGTGTATAATATTTCAGTTTATTTAACGATGTAATTTTAAGGTGACCGTCTAAACAAAACAACGTAAATTGTACATATTGTAATTGTTAGGCGTACAACAGTTGAATTATTATAAATTTCATATTGCACTTTACAGAAATAAAAATTTGACCACAGAAGGTATCGAAACATGTCTAGGTGAATACAAAACTAAACAAATTGTTTGCATAACGCTAATTTTCGAAACAACCCGATCTTACATCGGCACCTCGGAAGAACATAAAGAGAAGCTTCAAACCTTAGTAAAATGAGTCTCCTCATTAGTTTCATCATCTTCCCACCGAATCTTCAGTATCGTTCTGTAGCACCACCTTTAGAAAGGTCCTACCCTTTCCCGTACGCACTGTTCATCGCCCACATTTCAGTCCTTTACAAGGCTATACATCAGAAACGATTTGCCAACACCTATATCTATATTCAATCTTAATAAATTTCTCTATTTAACTGCCGAAATAGCAAGAAAAATCCATTACATTCAGTCTCTCGTTTCTAAATCTAATTCCCTCAGCATCGGCTGATTTAATTCGATTGCATTCCATTAGCTTTGTTTTGCTTTTGTTGATATTCATCTTGTACACTCCTCCGAAGTCTTTTGCTGCCTCTGACGTGTGGGAAACTTCGGAATTTTTATTTCTTCTACCTGAATTTTAATTTCATCTCCAAATGTTTCTTTGGTTTCCCTTAATGCTTGCTCCGTGTATCATACACATCACGTTACTGCTTATAATTCCTCTCAGCGGTGGAGAGTGACACGACCGCCTGTAACACGTTCTGCACCATCCAAAGCGACCACGGAGCTGTTTTTAAGGGCTCGATCAGTATTTTGTACGGTGAGTTCGTGCGCTAACGCTGTGGTAGCGCTCCATCCACTAGCGAGCGTGGACAAGTTGTCGCCGGCGGGCGGTGCGTCCGGCAGGACTCGGAGGGCCACAAGGCGCCTAATTGCTGCCTATTAGCGCGCGGCTGCAACTTTTAGTTGCATGGCGCGCGGTGGGCCGACTGTAACCCCTGAATCGTGAACCCCGGAACCTCAGCGCCTGTTTCACTCTCTCGTCAGCTTTGTAAACTTCACGCGGTCACTCTGCTACACCACCATAAGCCACCTCTGAAGTACTTTTTCACATAAACGTTTCTTTCCAACTACACAATTCATAATAACAACAATAATCGCCAGAGAAAATACAAAAACTGCAACTTTATAAAGGTATCACCTAGAAACTTCAAATGGATACGACAAACTTGGCGCCGCGGGATACTTTACTGTTATACCTGTGGCACATTGATCGACTCCCGCTTATTTACGGCTGTTGATTCACAGCTGCATGTTTCTTGGCCTGAGGTCTTTGAAGCGAGTGTGGCTTCGGCCGCTGTCTAGTTAGGCTGTCGTCGCCTCTCGTGACTTGCCGGTGTGGAAGGAAAACAAAGCGTTCTGCTTCAGCTTATTCCATTTGGGCTATTCAGGAGTTAAGATGTGTCATAATACGGTGTGGTAATGATTGTGGCTGCTTTCACGTACACTGATACATATACACGAGAGGGAGCCATGCCTTAAGGCAGCAGTGGGCTTGTCTCCAGGCCCCTGTTCTGCAACATAAGAAGATGTGTTTCTTTGTTGTACGACCTGCCGAGCTGTATTGGAACAGTATGCTTGAATAGGCAATTTTGTCGAATCGGTAGCAGAGTTTCTGTGAAGATCATTGTGGAGCAAATCCCATTCTGTTTAAATATTGATCTACTCGTGGTCGGTTATACCACAGACACACACACACACACACATATATATATATATATATATATATATATATATATATATATATATATATATATGTGTGTGTGTGTGTGTGTGTGTAAACGCAACTATCTCTGGTACAACAAAAACGACTTTCACGGGTATGAGTGCAAGGCAGGGGCACTTAAAAAAGGTTCAAATGGCTCTGAGCACTATGGGACTTAACTTCGAAGGTCATCAGTCCCCTAGAACTTAGAACTACTTAAACCTAATCAACCTAAGGGCATCACACACATCCATACCCGACGCAGGATTCGAATTTGCGACCGTAGCGGTCCCGCGGTGCCAGACTGTAGCGCCTAGAAACGCTCGGCCACTCCGGCCGGCGCACATAAAAGTAAATGCTATAAGACATTGTAAATCGTAAGAATATTTAAGTTTCAAAACAAAATTACGTGTTTTTTTTAAATTAATACCCCCTATTATTTCTTATGCAATCAATAACACGAAAAATCGCAAGATGATTGGCGTTGGCTACATTTACATACCTCAATTACATCCCGATAAATTGCAAAACTAAGAAGACGCTTGAAATAAACGAAACACGCCGCTATTGTACATCACGAGATGCAAGCTTTAACACCATCTTGCTCATAATCGCAACGTGATTGACATACGTAATCGTATTTTCACTGTTTTCACGAGGGCCGAAAGTAATAACAGCGTTTCCTGTTACAAACACTGATATGTGGTGACCACGTTTGTATATCGCGATGTGCAATGGCGGCGCGTTTCGTTTATTTCAAGCGTCACCCTAGTTCACGGGTCTCTACTATAAATATGAATTCATAAAGGCATTTTCAGTAACTTTCCAGCAGTCATACAAGGTTTAAATACCAACAAAGTTCATTTTAAGAGGACTGAGCGAGGTGGCCCAGTGGTTAGCACACTGGACTCGCATTCGGTAGGACGACGGTTCAAACCTGCGCCGGCCGTCCTCATTTAGGTTCCCCGTGATTTCCCCGAATCGCTTCAGGCAAATGTCGGGAAGGTACCCTTGGAAGGACACGGCTGGTTTCCTTTCGCATCTTTCCCTAATCCTAGATTGTGCTCCGTCTCTAATTACGTCGTTGTCGACAGGACGTTAGCCACTAATCTGCTCCTTCTCCTTCTGAAGTTTAAAAGGAGTGTAAAGCGTTACTGGCGGTCAACTCCTTCATTATTTTATGTTCTGTTCAGTATCCTTGAGGATCTTCTCACTAGAGATCTACAGAGTGAAATGTACATCTAATCTTATCTAATTCAATTTCATCTTGTATCACGTTATTAGAGAGTTCCTCTTACTCGTAGAGGGGGCCCTGAATGTACTCTTGCCACCTATCTGTTCTCTCCTCTACGTTTAACAGTGGAATTCGTCTTGTATTGTTAATGTTGATGCCTTTGCTTTTGATTTTAAGGAAGGTTATTTCGATTTTTTTTTACATTCTGAGTAAGTCTTTTAGATCTTTTGGCATTTTTTCCTAGAACCATTTCAGCTTTGCTTCCCTGGCCCTCCTATCGATCCCGTTCCCAAGTGAGATGTATTGCCGTATTCCTCTTTTTTACTGAAATTTTTTGTACTTCCGTCTTTCTTCCATCAATTGAAGTATATATCGTTTTACTCACGGTTTATCCGCAGTTACCTACCTTCCACCTGTGATTGTTCCTTTTGGAGATATTTATTTCTGCACAACTGAACTGGCTATTCTGGTGTTCGCTTTGGGTTACGGTGTACTTTGGGTTACGGAGGATCTTGCAATGTCGTTCCTGTAGATAGTTCCAAAAGTCTAAAGTGTCCTTAGTGCCGTCTTGAAACAAATAATGCACTGCATGTCCACGAAGCCACGTCATGGCATTAGTTTTAGTGCGTGGGTAATACGTCTCATCCGGGAATAAGATGGGCTTAGGGTCGATATGATTCGACGTTACTCGAAGGAAGTATGCTGACATTTGCCTCACTAAGTGCCACACTGCCGTAGACTTGCCACAGCTAAGACGGTGTTCATCGTTGTCTTGAATGCCGCAGCTAGTGCACGTGGGTGAGTCTACCATATGGATCGCATATAGCCTTGATCTGGTCAAACACTCAGCTATCAGGGCGGACAGACCTTGGATGATTAGAAAAGAGTGATTTCATGAAGTACGCTGTACCTTGTCGCAATTCGATCTAAGGGTCTAATGTTGGTAAATGCCTGGACAACGTTCCCTGCCGTCACGTTTAGTGTCAGTAATGAAAAGAGGAGGAGATGGTATTACGGTATGGGAGGTTTCCGTGGTTATGTTTTTGTCTCCCCACTGCACTTAAGAAAACTCTAAAAGCGGAAGGACATGAACACATTCTGCATCACTGTGTACTGCGTGTAGGAGAGGGTGATAGTTTCTGTAAGCAAGACAATGCATCCTGTCGTAAGCAGCATCTGTGAGGCTATGGTCGGAGGGCAGTAACACTCCACGAATGGACTTGCCTGGATGAATTACAACGTCGACTTGGCTGCAGACCCCATCTCCCAACATTAGTACCTTCAGATGTTTCTGTTTTTGAAGGATAGTGGGATGCCATTCCTCCACAGATATTCAGACACCTCATTTAAAATGTTCCCGGCAGATTTTAAGCCGTCATATAGACGAGGTTGGCTACCCCCCCCCCCCCCCATATTAATGGTTCAAATGGCTCTGAGCACTCTGGTACTTAACATCTGAAGTCATCAGTCCCCTAGAACTTAGAACTACTTATACCTAACTAACCTAAGGACATCACAAACATCCATGCCCGAGGCAGGTCCGGAATGAAGCGCCTAGAACCGCTCTACCACCGCGGCCAGCCCGATATTAATATCCACCAGTAGGTGTCCGGATACGTTTGATCAGGTTGCGTATGTACAGGGTGAAAAGTTTTTAAACGGAAAAACACTGGACTGTGACACGGGACTTGGAAACAAATACATTTCTCTAATGTCATGTTTTCCTATGAGGATTTTTTCGAACTGTTAGAGGGATTTATCTGTGGAAGAAAATTAATTAAACTGACTCAGAGTTTGGATGGGACAGTGAAAACACTTTTCCTAATGTGTTCTCCTGTGAGAACAAAAAGTGACACAAAGTTTTAATTCTTTACTACCCAGAGACAACTACTTCAACATTGCACAATTATTTCAGTTACAGTGGTGTAAGGGGTTCACTACTCTGCTGGAGCAAATGTAATCTCGATGTACTGCTCACTTGCTAGGCTCTGCCTGAGACATAAAATATCTTTACCTCCGTCAAAAGAGAGCGTTAATAGAGTCGCAGGTCAGAGCAGTACCGAGCGAGGTGGCGTATTGGGTAGCACACTGGACTCGCATTCTGGAGGACGACGGTTCAATCCCGTCTCCAGCCATCCTGATTTAGGTTTTCCGTGATTTTCCTAAATCGTTTCAGGCAAATGCCGGGATGGATCCTTTGAAAGGGCACGGCCGATTTCCTTCCCCATCCTTCCCTAACCCGAGCCTGCGCTCCGTCTCAAATGACCTCGTTGTCGACGGGACGTTAAACAACACTAACCTAACCTAACTAAGGTCAGAGCAGTCTCTGCTGCAGTTGCAGCCGCTCGGTGCTACAGTGTAGTTGCAGTCTGTCGCTGGTACAGCGCAGTTTATAGTTAGTAGTTGTTAAAGTAACAGTGCAGAACAAATTGTAAAATTTTATTATATGAAACTGAATAATTATTGTGATCAGCCGCAGAGTTAATGAGACCATGGAATGAGATGATGATGATGATGAACAAATGAATAATTGTTAATGTAATGAAAAATCAACAGTGTAATTAACTCAATTATTTATTGTAAGGTAAATTTTATTATTTTTATTGGCATGCACGTAGTTAAGTTACTTGTCTGCGATGTTAATATGAATTTGTTTCAATCTTTTCTTTTATGATTCGTCAGCACCAGTTGACCCAGATTTGTAATATATTCAATTTTCCCGTGTAATGGAGTGGAGATCATTATCACCAACGAACAAAATTTTCTGAATATAATTTTTTTGACAGTCAACTATAAAACTATAATTACCCCTTAAGCCATTGCCAGTCCCGATCCAGTAATATATCTAAATGAAAATATACCATAGTTTTTGTCAGATCTTAGTCATGTGCTCCTTAGTTTTCAGACGATGATCTGTGTAGCTGTGTCACTAACTAAAGTCAGTTTTTGTCTTAGTTCAGATCTCAGTCAAATGTTATCCAGTATTAGCAGATAGGGCAGCACTCCACTAAGCTGTGCCATTTACGAGCAGACATATAGACAGCGTTATCCGGCGACACCATCACTAGGTAAGAATTTTTCAGTTTATTTCTCACGGACATATTCAGATTGATTTGACAGGGCCATGGCGTAGCGCTGCTTACGTCAAAATTTATGTTTTACATTAGTTAAGATTTATCATCTTTCATACGTCAGAATTTAACTATCCAAATTTCATTATTTTTATATTTTACTTATTCGTGAAGGTTGCACTAGTAGTTCAAAAATTTCTCCATCAACTTGTAATGGACGTTATACAACCTGTTCTGTCTGACTACTTCTGCTACTATCCGGGTAACCACATCCTCTTTTGATTCAGCCAGCGTTTCACGTCTCTTGTCACTGAGAAAAGTCCAGAGGTGTCAAATGAGAGAATCGAGTAATCCATGGTACAAGATCACCACTGCCAATCCAGTTTTGTGGAAACTGTCGGTTCCAGAATGGGCGCACGCGGGTGTTCTGTCATTCTGGAGCTAAAGGCACTCTCTTGTAGCGAGTGGCACGCCATCCAGCAACTCTGGCAACGCTCTCGCGAGCAAATTGTAATAATGGCTGTCATTTAATAGTCTAGGTGCGAGGTACAGCCCAATTAAACCGTCACCATGAACAGCTGCCCAAACATTCACGTAGAACGGCATCTGATGAGCGCGAGTAACTGTGGTGTTTAGATCAATCTCACTTAAAACTCGCGAATTGTGGATGTTGGATACCCTATCACGGCCGAAGGTTTGCTTCACCTGAAATAGCACAGAGGACAGAAACGTAGGATTAATTTGACAATGTCCCACGCGCAGCTGCGAAAACTCTGCTCTGAGTGGATAATCATCAGGTTCAAGGTCCTGCACACGCTATAAGTGAAATGGGTTAACATCTACATTTACATCTACATGATTACTCTGCAATTCACATTTAAGTGTTAGAGAGGGTTCATTGAACCACAATCATACTATCTCTCTACCATTCCACTCCCGAACAGCGCGCGGTAAAAAAATGATTCAATTGGCTCTGAGCACTATGGTACTCAACTGCTGTGGTCATCAGTCCCCTAGAACTTAGAACTACTTAAATCTAACTAACCTAAGGACATCACACACATCCATGCCCGAGGCAGGATTCGAACCTGCGACCGTAGCAGTCGCACGGTTCCGGACTGCGAGCCTAGAACCGCGAGACCACCGCGGCCGGCAGCGCGCGGGAAAAACGAACACCTAAGCCTTTCTGTTCGAGCTCTGATTTCTCTTATTTTATTTTGATGATCATTCCTACCTATGTAGGGTGGGCTCGACAAAATATTTTCGCATTCGGAAGAGAAAGTTGGTGACTGAAATTTCGTAAATAGATCTCGCCGCGACGAAAAACGTCTTTGATTTAATCACTTCCATCCCAACTTGCGTATCATATCTGCCGCACTCTCTCCCGTTTTACACGATAATATAAAACGAGCTGCCCTTTTTTGCACCCTTTCGATGTCCTCCGTCAATCCCACACCGCGCAGCAATATTCTAACAGAGGACGAACGAGTGTAGTGTAAGCTGTCTATTTAGTGGACTTGTTGCATCTTCTAAGTGTCCTGCCAATGAAACGCAACCTTTGGCTCGCCTTCCCGACAATATTATCTATGTGGTCTTTCCAACTGAAGCTGTTAGTAATTTTAACACCCAGGTACTTAGTTGAATTGACAGCCTTGAGAATTGTACTATTCATCGAGTAATAGAATTCCAACGGATTTCTTTTGGAACTCATGTGGATCATCTCACACTTTTCGTTATTTAGCGTCAACTGCCACCTGACACACCATACAGCAATCTTTCCTAAATCGCCATGCAACTGATACTGGTCTTCGGATGACCTTACTAGACGGTAATTTACAGAATCATCTGCGAACAACCTAAGAGAACTGCTCAGATTGTCACTCAGGTCATTTATATAGATCAGGAACAGCAGAGGTCCCAGGACGCTTCCCTGGGGAACACCTGCTATCACTCCAGTTTTACTCGATGATTTGCCGTCTATGACTACGAACTGCGACCTTCGTGACAGGATATCACGAATCCAGTCGCACAACTGGGACGATACCCCATAGGCCCGCAGCTTGATTAGAAGTCGCTAGTGAGGAACGGTGTCAAAAGCTTTCCGGACATCTAGAAATACGGAATCAACTTGAGATACCCTGTCGATAGTGGCCATTACTTCGTGCGAATAAAGAGCTAGCTGCGTTGCACAAGAGCGATGTTTTCTGAAGCCATGCTGATTACGTGTCAATAGATTGTTCCCTTCGAGGTGATTCATAATGTTTGAATACAGCTTTTGACACCGTTCCTCACAAGCGACTTCTAATCAAGCTGCGGAGCTATGGGGTATCGTCTCAGTTGTGCGACTGGATTCGTGATTTCCTGTCAGGAAGGTCGCAGTTCGTAGTAATAGACGGCAAATCATCGAGTAAAACTGAAGTGATATCAGGTGTTCCCCAGGGAAGCGTCCTGGGACCTCTACTGTTCCTGATCTATATAAATGACCTGGGTGACAATCTGAGCAGTTCTCTTAGGTTGTTCGCAGATGATGCTGTAATTTACCGTCTAGTAAGGTCATCCGAAGACCAGTATCAGCTGCAAAGCGATTTAGAAAAGATTGCTGTATGGTGTGTCAGGTGGCAGTTGACGCTAAATAACGAAAAGTGTGAGATGATCCACATGAGTTCCAAAAGAAATCCGTTGGAATTCGATTACTCGATAAATAGTACAATTCTCAAGGCTGTCAATTCAACTAAGTACCTGGGTGTTAAAATTACAAACAACTTCAGTTGGAAGGACCACATAGATAATATTGTCGGGAAGGCGAGCCAAAGGTTGCGTTTCATTGGCAGGACACTTAGAAGATGCAACAAGTCCACTAAAGAGACAGCTTACACTACACTCGTTCGTCCTCTGTTAGAATATTGCTGCGCGGTGTGGGATCCTTACCAGGTGGGATTGACGGAGGACATCGAGAGGGTGCAAAGAAGGGCAGCTCGTTTTGTATTATCGCGTTATAGGGGAGAGAGTGTGGCAGATATGATACACGAGTTGGGATGGAAGTCATTACAGCATAGACGTTTTTCGTCGCGGCGAGACCTTTTTACGAAATTTCAGTCACCAACTTTCTCTTCCGAATGCGAAAATATTTTGTTGAGCCCAACCTACATAGGTAGGAATGATCATCAAAATAAAATAAGAGAAATCAGAGCTCGAACAGAAAGGTTTAGGTGTTCGTTTTTCCCGCTCGCTGTTCGGGAGTGGAATAGTAGAGAGATAGTATGATTGTGGTTCGATGAACCCTCTGCCAAGCACTTAAATGTGAATTGCAGAGTAGTCATGTAGATGTAGATGTACAGTATATGCTCCAAAACCCTACTCCAAACCGACGTCAATGATATAGGTCTGTAGTTAAATGGATTACTCCTACTACCCTTCTTGAACACTGGTGCGACCTGCGCAATTTTCCAGTCTGTAGGTACAGATCTATCGGTGAGCGAGCGGTTGTATGACATTTGCTAAGTAGGAAGCTATTGTATCAGCGTAATCTGAAAGGAACCTAATCGGTATACAATCTGGACCTGAAGACTTGCCCGTATCAAGCGATTTGAGTTGCTTCGCAACCCCTAAGGTATCTACTTCTAAGAAACTCATGCTAGCAGATGTTCGTGTTTCAAATTATGGAATATTTCATTCGTCTTCCCTGGTGAAAGAATTTCGGAAAACTGCGTTCAATAACTCCCCTTTAGCGGCACAGTCGTCGATAACAGTACCATCGGCACTGCGCAGCGAAGGTATTGACTGCGTCTTGCCGCTTGTGTACTTTACATACGACCAGAATTTCTTCGGATTTTCTACCATATTTCGAGACAATGTTTCGTTGTGGAACCTATTAAAGGCATCTCGCATTGAAGTCCGTGCCAAATTACGCGCGTGTGTAAATTTTAGTCAATCTTCGGGATTTCGCGTTCTTCTGAACTTCGCATGCTTTTTCGGTTGCCTCTGCAACAGTGTTAGGACCTCTTTTGTGTACCATGGGGGATCAGTCCCATCTCTTCCCAGTTTATGAGGTATGAATCTCTCAATTGATGTTGCTACTATATCTTTGAATTTGAGCCTCATCTCGTCTACATTTGCACAGTCAGTTCTGAAGGAAGAGAGATTTTTTCTTAGGGAGGCTTCTAGTGGCACTTTATTCGCTTTTTTAAATAAAATTATTTTGCGTTTGTTTCTGGTGGATTTAGAAGAAACGGTATTGAGCCTAGCTACAACGACCTTGTGATCACTTACCCTGTATCAGTCATGATGCTCCCTATTATCTCTGGATTGTTTGTGGCTCATGGTGGTCATGGTAAGTTCCTATGGGACCAAACTGGTAAGGTCATCGGTCTCTAGGTTTACATGCTGACATGCTACTTCACCTAACTTAAATTAACTTACACTAAGGACAACAACAACACACCCATGCTCATGCTCGAGGGAGGACGTGAACCGTGGCAATGCGCCCAGACAGCGCGGCTACCACACGCAATTGCCATGAAGGACGTTGTTACATTCGTCTAATTCGTCCCCATTTTACATTCAATTGCACGAGTGCTGAGAGCGATTAGGAGTTCTACCGCATTAAAAAATGCTCTCAGGTAATTGCGACATATGAGAAAAATGTTTGTTTGATGTCTTGTGGTAGATCCCAGAGTTCGTCGGTTCAAGCAGTTTTCAACCCATAGTTGCATATAATGTAGATGCAATCTCAATACGTGATACGTCGTGATAGGAGTTGAAACTTAACAAATTTGCTCATTTTCCAATTCAGTCAACGGCTATGGGTATGGTGTGGAAGAGAGTTTTTAAGCAAAGTTTCTGAATTAACGACTTCCACCGTCTCAGTCGGGTTAGAGCAGGTGGTGGAAGGCAGCCCTGGTAACGCATCTGGTATTCCCGCGGGTACCGTGGGAAGATTGCAGAGAGAGGTCCGGTGGATGCGATGCGCCCTCAGCGTCTGTGGCGGGTCCGGTCTTAATCCACGAGAGGCGGGTTAAAATTCAGAGCGCGGCCCACCGATGCCCCGGGCGCATTTCACTCAGCTATCGCCGGTACCCGCGTCGGTCGGCTCACGGGAAAGCTGGCTTCTCCGGCACCGCACGGAAAGTCTTCCATCCAGCTCTACACTGTTCTGTAATGTCTGCATGTAAAAAGAAAAGAAACGAAATTTAGAAATTATTTTGTAAAGAGTAGCATGTCAAATTCGCAGTAGAACATGAAGGAACAAACACGATACCGCCACGTAAGCTGCTGCCGTAAGTTCCGAATATCTCTACGCACATCGACTGCATGCGCCATTTCCAAATAAGAAGTGAGGAGGGTCCCGTGCCGTATCTTCGCTATAAATTTTCTGTCATTAAATAGACCACTGTTGCAACTGGCCATAACGCTGGTGTACAAATACAGCAGTCCAAAGGCTGATCTTTAAATAGCATGAAAACGCGGCCATATATCCGGAAATTTATATTTGAAGAAAACAGCGGCCGCTTGAACGAGACTATATATTCGTCTCTGTTCCCCAAACATATACGACATGTCCCAGAATCATACAAACAAGGTTTTTCAATAAATCTGCAACTTCTTTTCCAGATCTGTTGTTGTTGTTGTGGTCTTCAGTCCTGAGACTGGTTTGATGCAGCTCTCCATGCTACTCTATCCTGTGCAAACTGCTTCATCTCCCAATACCTACTGCGACCTACATCCTTCTAAATCTGCTTAGTGTATTCATCTCTTGGTCTCCCTCTACGATTTTTACCCTCCACGCTGCCCTCCAATACTAAATTGGTGATCCCTTGATGCCTCAGAACATGTCCTACGAACCGATCCCTTCTTCTAGTCAAGTTGTGCCACAAACTTCTCTTCTCCCCAATTCTATTCAATACCTCCTCATTAGTTACGTGATCTACCCAACTAATCTTCAGCATTCTTCTGTAGCTCCACATTTCGAAAGCTTCTATTCTCTTCTTGTCTAAACTAGTTATCGTCCATGTTTCACTTCCATACATGGCTACACTCCAAACAAATACTTTCAGAAACGACTTCCTGATACATAAATCTATATTCGGTGTTAACAAATTTCTCTTCTTCAGAAACGCTTTCCTTGCCAGTGCCAGTCTACATTTTATATCCTCTCTACTTCGACCATCATCAGTTATTTTACTTCCTAAATAGCAAAACTCCTTTACTACTTTAAGTGTCTCATTTCCTAATCTAATTCCCTCAGCATCGCCCGATTTAATTTGACTGCATTCCATTATCCTCGTTTTGCTGTTGTTGATGTTCATCTTATATCCCCTTTTCAAGACACTATCCATTCCGTTCAACTGCTCTTCCAAGTCGTTTGCCGTCTCTGACAGAATTACAATGTCATCGGCGAACCTCAAAGTTTTTACTTCTTCTCCATGTATTTTAATACCTACTCCAAATTTTTCTTTTGTTTCCTTTACTGCTTGCTCAATATACAGATTGAATAACATCGGGGAGAGGCTACAACCCTGTCTCACTCCCTTCCCAACCACTGCTTCCCTTTCATGTCCCTCGACTCTTATAACTGCCATCTGGTTTCTGTACAAATTGTAAATAGTCTTTCGCTCCCTGTATTTCACCCCTGCCACCTTCAGAATTTGAAAGAGAGTATTCCAGTCAACATTATCAAAAGCTTTCTCTAAGTCTACTAATGCTAGAAATGTAGGTTTGCCTTTTCTTAATCTTTCTTCTAAGATAAGGTCAGTATTGCCTCACGTCTTCCAACATTTCTACGGAATCCAAACTGATCCTCCCCGAGGTCCGCATCTACCAGTTTTTCCATTTGTCTGTAAAGAATTCGTGTTAGTATTTTGCAGCTGCGACTTATTAAAATGATAGTTCAGTAATTTTCACGTCTGTCAGCACATGCTTTCTTTGGGATTGGAATTATTATATTCTTCTTGAAGTCTGAGGGTATTTCACCTGTCTCATACATCATGGTCACCAGCTGGTAGAGTTTTGTCATGACTGGCTCTCCCAAGGCCGTCAGTAGTTCTAATGGAATGTTTTCTACTCCGGGGGCCTTGTTTCGACTCAGGTCTTCACGCAATATCTTACCTCCCATTTCGTCTTCATCTACATCCTCTTCCATTTCCATAATATTGTCCTCAAGTACATCGCCCTTGTATAAACCTTCTTAATACTCCTTCCACCTTTCTGCCTTCCCTTCTTTGCTTAGAACTGGGTTGCCGTCTGAGCTCTTGATATTCATACACGTGGTTCTCTTCTCTCCAAAGGAATCTTTAATTTTCCTGAGATTGTATCTATCTTACCCCTAGTGAGATAAGCTTCTACATCCTTACATTTGTCCTCTAGCCATCTCTGCTTAGCCATTTTGCACTTCCTGTCGATCTCATTTTTGAGACGTTTGTATTCCTTTTTGCCTGCTTCATTTACTGCATATTTATATTTTCTCCTTTCATCAATTAAATTCAATATGTCTTCTGTTACCAAGGATTTCTATCAGCCCTCGTCTTTTTACCTACTTTATCCTCTGCTGCCTTCACTACTTCATCCCTCAGAGCTACCCATTCTTCTTGTACTGTGTTTCTTTCCACCATTGCTGTCAATTGTTCCCTTATGCTCTCCTTGAAACTTTGTACAACCTCTGGTTCTTTCAGCTTATCCAGATCCCATGTCCTTAAATTCCCACCTTTTTGCAGTTTCTTCAGTTTTAACCTACAGGTCATAACCAATAGCTTGTGGTCAGAGTCCACATCTGCCCCTGGAAATGTAATACAATTTAAAACCTGATTCCTAAATCTCTGTCTTACCATTATATAATCTATCAGATACCTTTTAGTATCTCCAGGATTCTTCCATTTATACAACCTTCTTTTATGATTCTTGAACCAAGTGTTAGCTATGATTAAGTTATGCTCTGTTCAAAATTCTACCAGACAGCTTCCTCTTTCATTTCTTAGCCCCAATCCATAATCACCTATGTTTCCTTCTCTCCCTTTTCCTACTGACGAATTCGAGTCACCCATGACTATTAAATTTTCGTCTCCCTTCACTGCCTGAATAATTTCTTTTATCTCATCATACATTTCCTCAATTTCTTCATCATCTGCAGAGCTAGTTGGCATATAAACTTGTACTACTGTAGTAGGCATGGGCTTTGTGTCTATCTTGGCCACAATAATGCGTTCACTATGCTGTTTGTAGCAGCTTACCCGCACTCCTATTTTTTATTCATTATTAAACCTACTCCTGCATTACCCCTATTTGATTTTGCATTTATAACCCTGTGTTCACCTGACCAAAAGTCTTGTCCCTCCTGCCACCGAACTTCACTAATTCCCACTATATCTAACTTTAACCTATCCATTTCCCTTTTTAAATTTTCTAACCTACCTGCCCGATTAAGGGATCTGACATTCCACGCTCCGATCCGTAGAACGCCAGTTTTTTTTCTCCTGATAACGACGTCCTCCTGAGTAGTCCCCGCCCGGAGATCCGAATGGGGGACTATTTTACCTCCGGAATATTTTACCAAAGAGGACGTCATCATCATTTAATCATACAGTAAAGCTGCATGTCCTCGGGAAAAATTACGGCTGTAGTTTCTCCTTGCTTTCAGCCGTTCGCAGTACCAGCACAGCAAGGCCGTTTTGGTTAATGTTGCAAGGCCAGATCAGTCAATCATCCAGACTGTTGCCCCTGCAACTACTGAAAAGGCTGCTGCCCCTCTTCAGGAACCACATGTTTGTCTGGCCTCTCAACAAATACCCCTCCGTTGTAGTTGCACCTACGGTAGGGCCATCTGTATCGCTGAGACACGCAAGGCTCCCCACCAACGGCAAGGTCCATGGTCCATGGGGCCAGTGATTATACATATCTTACAGAAAAGGAACGGATGTCTCACTCTGCATGCAACGTGAGAAGTAAACTAAAAATGATTTGTAGTCTCTAATTTACAAGCGAGAATAGTTTCCACTCTTTTTATCATGTTTTGCCAAGGCCTTTTAGTAGTCTGTAGGAGGCAGGTAATCTGCCTTCGGTGACAAGTGTTTCCTACGAGTTTGGAAACATTATCGCCGACCATAAACTGTAAAATTGGTGCGCCTTGCACACAGCGCTGCCTTTCAACAGCCATCGACCATGACGGTAAAGGATTAATCTAACGTAATTATTTAAACTGAACTATAAAAACGAACACACAAAAATATTATTAGAAAGTAAAATTATACCTAGTAAATGAAAATTCTGAGAAACTTCCTTACGAGAAACATAGCTCTAGCGAAGCACACACCAGCCGAAGGATAATCCTGGAGTATAACAAAGTTCTGTTGCTTCCTTGACACTGGAAGTGATGGGGATGCCACTTGCTAAATATCTTATCACGGACGAAAAAAATTAGTAATTTCCTTTTGTTCTTATGTTATGTGTTCAACAACGTGTTACATTGTTTTAGTTGCAATAGGGCTTATAGCCTTGATAAATTTCTTGAATGATATAATTTTATTGCACTGACTGGTTTTGTTGATATTAAATCATGCTTTCATTTTACATTGTTCAACAATATAACGATTATCGGGTGTCCGCAACACGCAAAATGTAACACAATTCAGTCAATGCATTTGCCTACATCATAGTGGTGGAACCACTGTGCGGTTGGTCTGATACACAACAAGACTGAACACGAAGTTAGTAAAGTTAGAAGTGGTAAGTTTACAATAAGGCAGATCGTAGAATAAAATGTTTAACTGCTTTACCGTTAGAGGCGGAATGGTCAGAGTCTTGAAAGGAGGATATAAGATGAACATCAACAAAAGCAAAACGAGGATAATGGAATGCAGTTGAATTAAGTCGGGTGATGCTCAGGGAAATACACTTCTGGAAATGGAAAAAAGAACACATTGACACCGTTGTGTCAGACCCACCATACTTGCTCCGGACACTGCGAGAGGGCTGTACAAGCAATGATCACACGCACGGCACAGCGGACACACCAGGAACCGAGGTGTTGGCCGTCGAATGGCGCTAGCTGCGCAGCATTTGTGCACCGCCGCCGTCAGTGTCAGCCAGTTTGCCGTGGCATACGGAGCTCCATCGCAGTCTTTAACACTGGTAGCATGCCACGACAGCGTGGACGTGAACCGTATGTGCAGTTGACGGACTTTGAGCGAGGGCGTATAGTGGGCATGCGGGACGCCGGGTGGACGTACCGCCGAATTGCCCAACACGTGGGGCGTGAGGTCTCCACAGTACATCGATGTTGTCGCCAGTGATCGGCGGAAGGTGCACGTGCCCGTCGACCTGGGACCGGACCGCAGCGACGCACGGATGCACGCCAAGGCCGTAGGATCCCACGCAGTGCCGTGGGGGACCGCACCGCCACTTTCCAGCAAATTAGGGACACTTTTGCTCCTGGGGTATCGGCGAGGACCATTCGCAACCGTCTCCATGAAGCTGGGCTACGGTCCCGCACACCGTTAGGCCGTCTTTCGCTCACGCCCCAACATCGTGCAGCCCGCCTCCAGTGGTGTCGCGACAGGCGTGAATGGAGGGACGAATGGAGACGTGTCGTCTTCAGCGATGAGAGTCGCTTCTGCCTTGGTGCCAATGATGGTCGTATGCGTGTTTGGATCCGTGCAGGTGAGCGCCACAATCAGGACTGCATACGACCGAGGCACACAGGGCCAACACCCGGCATCATGGTGTGGGGAGCGATCTCCTACACTGGCCGTACACCTCTGGTGATCGTCGAGGGGACACTGAACAGTGTACGGTACATCGAAACCGTCATCGAACCCATCGTTCTACCATTCCTAGACCGGCAAGGGAACTTGCTGTTCCAACAGGACAATGCACGTCCGCATGTATCCCGTGCCACCCAACGTGCTCTAGAAGGTGTAAGTCAACTACCCTGGCCAGCAAGATCTCCGGATCTTTCTCCCATTGAGCATGTTTGGGACTGGATGAAGCGTCGTCTCACGCGGTGTGCACGTCCAGCACGAACGCTGGTCCAACTGAGGCGCCAGGTGGAAATGGCATGGCAAGCCGTTCCACAGGACTACATCCAGCATCTCTACGATCGTCTCCATGGGAGAATAGCAGCCTGCATTGCTGCGAAAGGTGGATATACACTGTACTAGTGCCGACATTGTGCATGCTCTGTTGCCTGTGTCTATGTGCCTGTGGTTCTGTCAGTGTGATCATGAGATGTATCTGACCCCAGCAATGTGTCAATAAAGTTTCCCCTTCCTGGGACAATGAATTCACGGTGTTCTTATTTCAATTTCCAGGAGTGTAGATTAGGAAATCAGACAAAGTAGTAAAGGAGTTTTGCTATTTGGGGAGCAAAATAACTGATGATGGTCGAAGTAGAGAGGATATAAAATGTAGACTGGCAATGGCAAGAAAAGCGTTTCTAAAGAAGAGAAATTTGTTAACATTGAATATAGATTTAAGTGTCAGGATGTCATTTCTGAAAGTATTTGTATGGAGTGTAGCCTTGTATGGAAGTGAAACATGGACAATAAATAGTTTGGACAAGAAGAGAATAGAAGCTTTCGAAATGTGATGCTACAGAAGAATATTGAAGATTAGGTGGATAGATCATGTAACTAATGAGGAGGTGTTGAATAGGATTGGGGAGAAGAGAAGTTTGTGGCACAACTTGACAAGAATAAGGGACCGGTTGGTAGGACATGTACTCAGGCATCAAGGGATCACAAATTTAGCATTGGAGGGCAGCTTGAAGGGTAAAAATTGTAGAGGGAGACCAAGAGATAAATACACTAAACAGATTCAGGAGCATGTAGGTCGCAGTAAGTACTGGGAGATGAAGAAACTGGAACGGGATAGAGGAGCATGGAGAGCTGCATCAAACCTGTCTCAGGACTGTAGACAACAACAACCGTTACAGGCATGACGGTAGGTGTTATGGGAACAATTGTTTCACAGTACAATCACATATATATGTAAAAGGGTACTGAACTATGACAGAGACACCTCGTGAGTAATTGGTTAGAGGTAAACCTCAGCAGAAACATCTGTTATACGTAAAATATTTCTGAACTACGAAAGTAACTTAGCAGAATACTTAAGTGGCAAGAAGGGAAACATGGAGTGTTACTTTTTATTCTGTGTGCAAGATTCAATAGCGATGTCTTCTTAAAAGAGAGATAACTGACGATTAAAGCTCTGAATTATTTGTGATGCTGAATGCCCTTAGTAGACGAATAGAACGTAAGGCAAGACCAAGCACAATTTCCTACTTCCATTCTTAGGAACAGCAGCAGTGACGAACATCCGTATAAAATTATAAACAGTATCAATTAAATGTGGCATTTGTTTTCATAACATCCTATGTTTTATATAGTGTACAATAATAAATATAGGACAAGTCCACGTGTAGGCTCTAGTATTCCTCCAGAACAACAGCAGTCATGAGAGAACCGCTGGATTAAAATACGAAAAACACCAAGATAAAAGACGAGGGGATTATGCCCTTACCCAAATCAAGCACAATATTATTAATACATAGTCATATATTTGAAAGTTAATACGCGACAGGCTCAGTAAAAACCCGCAAATTATAAATTTTCTATCTTTCACCCCTTATGCATTTTAATTGTAAACAGCAGTTGCTGTATAGCCAAAACCCACCGTATATGAATGCTGCCAGGTGGTTTATTCATACACTTGTGGGTGTGCAACATACCATTCAACACACTTCAGCACGCTAGATGCCTACAGATAAACGTTTCTGTCGTTTACTCCTTATGGCCCGTTTAGCAGTAACAGCATCATCATCAGGTCTTAGGGTTTATAACGTCCAGTCAGAGTTAAAGATCTTACTCAACTTCAAATGTCACTTCTTAGCTTGAAGATATTGAACTCTGACTAGATACTATCTATCCTAAAGACCTGATGATGCTGTTACGACAAAACGGGCCATAAGGAGTAGTGATAAAAACCATTATGACAAAAAGTATTTCTAAGACAAAAGTACAGGGTGATCATAAAGTCAGTATAAATTTGAAAACTTAATAAACCACGGAATAATGTAGATAGAGAGGTAAAAATTGACACATAAGCTAGGAACGACATGGGGTTTTATTAGAACCAAAAAAAATTCACAAAATGTCCGACATATGGCGCTGCACAGCAAAACTGCTACCGTGACGGGTGAGAGGTACGCCGATATGTTACAGAATCGCATCATCCCCTGCCTGGCTGATAAACACCTGCTGGAACGTACGACGTTTATGCAGGATGGCGCTCCACCCCATTTTGCTAGACGCGAGAAAGATCTCTTGCGCGCGTCGTTTGGTGATGATCGTGTGCTCAGCCGCCACTTTTGTCATGCTTGGCCTCCCAGGTCTCCAGACCTCAGTCCGTGCGGTTATTGGCTTTGGGGTTACCTGAAGTCGCAAGTGTATCGTGATCGACCGACATCTCTAGGGATGTTGAAGTACAACATCAGACGCCAATGCCTCACCATAACTCCGGACATGGTTTACAGTGCTGTTCACAACATTATTCCTCGACTACAACTATTGTTGAGGAATGATGGTGGACATACTGAGCATTTACTGTAAAGACCATCATCTTTGCTTTGTCTTACTTTGTTATGCTAATTATTGCTATTCTGATCAGATGAAGCGCCATCTTTCAGACATTTCTTTAATGTTTGTATTTTTTTGGTTCTAATAAAATCCCATGTCATTCCAAGCATGTGTGTCAATTTGTACCTCTCTATCAACATTATTCCGTCATTTATTCAGTTTTCAAATTTATACTGGCTTCTTGGTCGCCCGGTATATAATAAGTCTTCTTCGTTTTTTAATCGATTACAAGCAGTGGAAGGCATTCGTATTTTAAAAACGAGACCAGAATATTATACTCTATTTCTTCATAGATCTAAAAACACCTTTCTCTAGATACTGGAACGGCGTCTGGTCATTTGTAACGAAATGAAATGACTGAGGTCGAGTTGATCGTCAGCAGAGTAATTAGAAAAAAGGTTATACTAGGTGTTGGCGACAGACAAAGATATGCTGGTGGTGAGTCCTCTGTTCGTGAACAGTGGGTCGCAGTGTTGCCCTTTGCATGCTGTTTGTGGCGAATCTTGCACGTAGGCGGCAGTGTCGCTTCGAGGTCGATTATCGATCTTCCGTGTCACTGTCTCGCAGAAGTATTAAAAGTACAAACTCGCACAGAAGTACGCTCGACTGGTATTGGGTAAGAGGAGATTGAAACACCTACGCCCTTCCATTCAGACTGAGGTTGTCCCTGGTTATTCTGAAGCTCTTCAGGTAAACAACAGAGTAGATTCTTTCGGAACTAATGACATGTTACTAGCCTACTCCTGCCAAACAACGTCTCCGTCTCTACTCATCGCAGTGCCATCTGATACGAACTACATGCACACCTTCAATAAAATAGTAGAGACTGAACACTGACTGAAGGCAGTCTTGTTCGAATGAAAACTTCTGATTATATGCATTCGTATTTTACGTATTTTGACTGTTTGGTAACTGTTAGGTTGGTGCAGAAGTTCGTAGCATTTTTCCATAAGTTTAATAAACACAAAAGATACATATAACAGAGACTTTAGTCATCAATAATATATTCTGCTGCATTATTTACAAAAGCCTGCCAACGCGGGGATAACTTTTCTATTCCGCGTCTGTAGACATCACGTGGTTTAAGGGGAGTAGCATTCATAACAAAATTAATTTTGTTTTACATGTGTACGTTCATCATTTTTTCACTTAACATTGGCTGCGTTTGTCGCTGTAGGGACACGTTGCTTCATAAGTAAGAGACATTCTTCGATAAATTTTGCACAGCATACAAACCATACATACAGGTGTATGAAACTCTAGAAATTATTTAATGTATGAAAAAATGAAGGTGCTGTTACATTTTAAACTTCATGTTTAGAAAAAAACTCAAATTTTATAGTT
Source organism: Schistocerca gregaria (assembly GCF_023897955.1). Lineage (NCBI taxonomy): Eukaryota > Metazoa > Arthropoda > Insecta > Orthoptera > Acrididae > Schistocerca > Schistocerca gregaria. The sequence continues at coordinate 337,851,059 of NC_064925.1, read as the reverse complement.
AATTACCTCATTTTTTACCACAGTTTTCAATAGATTTGGAAAATTCTAGACTTTTATACACCTGTAAGTATAGTTTGTCTGCTGTGTAAAATTCATCGAATAACCTCCGTTACTAATGAATAAAAGTGTACCTACGGCAACAAATGCAGCCATTGGTAAGTGAAAAAAGGGCAATTTCAAATGCAAAAAAATATTTTCTTATATTTTTGAACTTCGATTTCTATGAATTGTAAATCCTGAATCCTTTCTCGTCATTTTGACAAAGTTTTATGAATTTATACGTACAAATATAGACAGTGGAAATGAAAATGTCCTGTGGTGTCTCTCCTGCTCCAAGTCGTCCCGTTTGTCGTCCTACCCCCCTTAAGGTGAAGAACTCGTAGGGCCGTGTTCGGAGTGCTTGAAGATTGTTCGATATAGAGCAGAGAAAGCGAAAATCTTAGGGCGTAAGATAAAGTAAGTGAATGCGGAATGACTTCCCAACCCAACCCCTGCATAGAGTTTTTTGTCAGCCTAGCAGAATGCGGGCGGGCGGTATCGTGGAGTATATCACTTCACGCAGCATTCCTGGTCGTTGTTATGGACTGCGTCTGAAAAAGTCTCAGTTGTTTACAATAAATGTCAGCAGTCATGGTTACTACTCGACGAAGACATTCGTAGTACACCACATCGTCGCTGTTCCACCAGATGCATATCGTTATCCATCGTGGATGCACGAAGGTCTTTCAGCCGAAACAAAGCAGAAACTCCCCGTACAACCACTCTTTTCTTTTCCTTACCTTTACCGAAAGACAGCATTTATCGTCACCAGTAACGATAGAGAATAGGAACGGTCGGTGTTGTTCACGCGCCAACTGATGACGAGCGAACAAAGATGTACACGTCGCTACCCGCAGATTTTTATGATTATGGTTTAGAGCATGTGGTTACTAAGCATCCGATTTCTGAACTTTTCCCATTGCATGCGCAGATTGGTGGAATGATCATAGTTAATACATACGCCAGCTCTCGAGTACAGTGACGTGTATCACTGTGGATTAATGCGTTTAAACGATCTTCACAAACCGTTGAGGTCTTCCTGAACGTACAGGGTCAGTAATGTGAAAACGATGCTTCTTAAAATCAAAAGGCTATATTCTTGCCGTGCTCCCTCCTGTGACATTATCCCCATACACTGCACAAATGTTACTGGCTGCCGCTGCTGCTTTCCCCCTTCTTCTGAACTGAAACAAAGGAATATGTCGGAAATGTTCCGATTTCTCCACTTGGCACCCTGTTTCCTAGCGTCCATAGCTCCACGCACTATCTCCTAGTGACAAATGCCAGACAGCAACAGTGAACTACAAATAAAAACTTACAAGCGATAAATAAAGCCGTAGCAACCGGAATACCAACATGCAAAACAAAAATGCTGCGAATTTATGCACCAACCTATTACTTTGAAGTTTTATTCGGAAACGTGTTAAGCACTACACATTAATTTGCATAAAACCAGCTTCTTATGTGCTGTAGTGGGATGGATGAGAAGGGGCCAGAAGGCAATTCTACACTCTGGGAGTGTATCCGACATCTGTTACTTCATATGCAGGAGCTAGAGCCACACCCTTGGTGCGAGGCACGTTTAGAAGCACAGTATGGGATATCACTGGAACGCGCTCTCCTCGATGGGTATGAAGAATGTGCTGCCCTTGCTTCAAACAAGTTGCGTAATCCACGTAAGTGCATTAACTGAACACAGTTCCAGAATAACAGCTCTCTCAATCCCTAGTGTTCAACCCTGAGTTTGGTTTGCAGCTTTACAATGTTTCATTCGCCTGCCTTCCTTCCTTTTCATTGCCGAATACGTAGGACTGCCCGTAACATTCATAATATGCTGCACATACCACATCCTAGGTCGACTCCAAGAGATGAATTCCAATAATAGCTCCTTCTATTATTCCAGAGGCGTTACTGAGTCTTCAAAGTTTTCCTACGAGTTCGTCCCTTCTTGTCTGCATGTGCCTCCAGGCAGATCTGGTTTCCTGTCCTCTTCAGAGAATTTCAGCTGATCTTCATTACGCCTCATTACCAAATCACCACATCTTCTACTCGTCTTCACTCTTATTTTCCTTTTATCCATGCTTCACAGCCATTGCGGGCCATACACCAAACAAATGTTTTCGTAATCCATATCTTTATTATTAGACAGTTATCCATGTAGATGAGCAACTTCCTTCCGAAATAAAATTCAGTTCTGCTATATTTTTCTCACAATTTGATTCCGCATTCCGTCTTCCATCATCCCTTGTGACCCGCTCCCTCCTTTACTTCCCGTCTTCTATCTTCTACCCATTAGTTCTGATTTCCAATTCGTATTCGTATAGGTTATTATTCTTCTTCAGTACTGCACATTTTTACTATAGTCTTTCTTCTCATATATTACCAATTACAGAAAATCCTTCCCATTGTGTTGAGGACCTTCTGTAAATCTTCATTCATCTGCCTAACGCAGCCTGTCTATCTTCTGCCCTTTAATTCTGATCCCTACCTCAGGTGATGAAAAGCTGTCAGGATCACAGACTAGTGCCTGTACTACAAAACTGTGGTGTTTCGACGAGTGATATAATCATCATCTTCTAGCGAACTCAGGCGACGATGAGTATGTCACTTGTCGAAACGTCGCGATTTTTAATACTGCCACCCTCCTGGAAAGGCGGGAGCTTTTCATCAACTGTACGTTCACACCCTACTTGTTTTACGAGCATGAGTTATAATTCCTTGTATATAAGCACTGAGTATACGAACAAATAGAGCACATCCCTGTCTCCAGCCATTTGATGTTTTCTTCTTGTTCTGTATGAAAACTCCCAATCACAGGCACTTCGGTATTATACGAACTGAGTATCAGCCACATATCTTTTTATTTTGTATTGAGTGGAGAAACTAATGAAATAAATTTTAAACATAGTCTATTGAAATTGTTTTCTTTTCAGACGGCCGACTTATGAAGACTAACTACTCAGTAAATCAGGTTACCTTCCATTCGGAAAGTGGATGCACTTAGCCACAGTATCTGACTTATAAATTATAGAGTAGTATTCTAAGAAATATGACTGACGCCCGAACAACAGGGACTTACATCCATTGAGAACAAAAAATAGCGCCTTGAGAATGGCCAGCTACTAGCCGCAATCTGGATTTACATAATCAAATCTATAATTTATATTCAATAAATGTTCTAGGTAACATTAATTAATAGTTGCTCATTGTTTCAGTAAATTAAATCTCGGTCCCAGCTTATTTCAAACTATACATAAACCACCACAGGTCATGTATTATCTGTTATACTACTAATTCCCTTTAAAATGTCAAAGCTTCACAGAGCAGCATAGTCAATACAAAGTCTGAAGTAGCTCTCGTCTGAAGAGCGAGACGAGTAACGAAATAAGTAATCAGCGACCTGTGGTGTTTTAGCTGTACAGTAATTCCTCTTTGTCTGTGTATCTTCTGCGGGTGAAACCTGCGTCTGCTCTGTCCTGTGTTCTCACTGCAGGAGGTCCCGCTTCTACAGCATTTCTGAGACAGCACACTGCTGAGGGCGTTCCAGGAATCCGATCTGCTGCGGTCGACTGCAAACGAAGTTTCGCGTGGGCAGACCCTTACGAAACGTTAGTGAAGCTGTAATAGAGTGAGAGGGGAGGACATCTCTCGAAAAATCGAATTTCTGGGTATCCTAAATCCACTGTACCACCCATGACATGAAATCACTAACCCATTCTACACTAATGTCCATTTGTATGACGTAACAGGCTCAAGCTATATCTGCCTACTTTTGCACCAGTGCTGCTGTTCTACAGCTTCGTAAAGAACCAAGCCACGGCTATTCTAGAGAAAGGCTAGAGCCTTTGTATTAGGCTCATATCAATATCTGAATGGTATTTCCGTAGGCTTCTGATTCTAACCCTTCGTCATTCATAAAAGTGTCATCGCTGAAGTAATATGGGCACTTCCGTATACAGTTTACATTGACATGTCAGCGAAACAGTAGTGTACTCTTTATCTTAAAAGATTTACATTGCTACACAGTCCCTCTCATTTATCCGCTAATTTGATTTCATAGCACCGTTTACAAATACGCATTAAAATTAAAGCCAGCATAGCCACGACCCTGCAACGCACGGTGACGTCACACACAAATTAATTCATGTTTAGGGATGCTTTCATAGCACCATGGTTGAAGGTTGGCTCTGAGCACTATGTGAATTAACTTCTGGGGTCATCAGTCGCCTAGTACTTAGAACTAATTAAACCTAACTAACCTAAGGACATCACACACACCCATGCCCGAGGCAGGATTCGAACCTGCGACAGTAGCGGTCGCTCGGTTCCATACTGCAGCGCCTAGAACCGCACGGCCACTCCGGCCGACTCATGGTTGAAGTATTTCATATTTAACTGCCCTGCACTGCTTACACTATTCGACTTCTAGCTTGAAATATACTTCTGTGTTTAATGTTCTGTACACTTGTACACACTCATGTGGCTTTCTTTCAACCTTTGATAGTCTGTGCGTGTCTTGTATGATGTAGTACATTGCTGTCAACTTTTATTTAAATGAAAGCCACCCTATGGTTCATCTTTATAGAGATATTATCCTGCCAGAATTAACATTTCGCTCTTCTTGGACTATGCAGCGTGTATGTCTAATTCTCTTATCGTTAATTCAATGTTGTTTTCTGCATAAACATATACTATCAAAATAACATTCTATTGTTACTGACTTCAATTTAGTTTCGGAAGCTGTTAATGATAACAATGTGACTGTGTTTATTTAATCATATTTCTCTTAGTAACTCTCCCCCTCGAAATGATACTAATGAGAAATTTTATTTTCAATAACATTTTGTTCATGGTAACAAAGATAAGTGATGCGGACTTACAAGTAACCAGGTAACCCTCACAAATTATGGTATTATACAAATCGACTGACATTAGTTGTAGTTGTTCTCGTTGTGCTCTTCACTCCGAAGACTGGTTCGATACACCTCTCCTTCCTACTTTGCCCTGTACAAGTCCTTTCATGGCCGAATAATTACTGCAAACTACATGTGTTTGAATCTGCTTACTGTATCTATCTCTTGGTCTCACTTCAAGATTGTTACCCCTCACGTTTCCCTCTAATGCTAAACTGGTGATCCCTTAATGTCTCAGAAAATGTCCTATCAACTGCTGATCTCTTCTTTTGGTCAAGTTGTGCCTCAAATTTCTGGTCTCCCCTATTCTGTTCAGTACCTCCTAGTTATGCGATACGCTCATCTAATCTTCAACATTCTTCTAACTAACTCCTCCCGAACAGGCCATGAAGGCCCAACGGTACTGACCGGCTGCCGTGTCAGCATCACCTCATTTCATTCGACTACATTCCATTATTCTTGTTTTGCTTTCGTTGTTCATCTTATATCTCGTTTCAAGACACTGTCCATTCCGTACAGCTACTCTTCCAAGTTTTTTGCCGTCTCAGACAAAATTACCACGTCATTAGCAAACCTCAAAGTTTTTATTTCTTTTTCGTGAACTTTAATTCCACACTCCAAATTTTTCTTTCGTTTTCTTTACTGCTTGTTCAGTATACTGATTGAATAACATCGGTAATAGACTACAAGCCAGTCTTTGACCTTTCTCAAGAGAGAAAAATTACGGCTGCAGTTTCCCATTGCTTTCAGCCGTACGCATTAGTAGCAGTGGGTGACGATAGAAGGCCAGAAAAGTCAGTCATCCAGACTATTGCCCCTTCAACTACGGAAAAGGCTGTTGCCCTCTTCAGGAACTACACATTTGCCAGGCTTCTCAATAGATACCCCTCCGTTGTTGTTGTACCTATGGTGCGGCTATCTGTATCGCCGAGGCACGCAGTCCATCACACTGACGGCAAGGTCCATGCTTCTTGTGGGGTGGGGCAGGAGGATTGGCTGATATCGGTTAAGCAACCAATGAAACCGACAGGGAGACTGAACAAATAATTACATTATTAACGAGAGCTTTCCAAAAGGAATAAAGACAATAATAACGAAGACGATTTTGATGAATATGACTGATGCGGATGAGGACGGAGATGATGATGATGATGATGATGATGATGATGATGATGATGATGATGATGATGATGATCGATGTCACAGAAGTGCATAGGGACAAAAGTGCATAGGGTTTACAGGCAACCGCTCCGAACGATGATACTAAAGTAAAATGAAAAATGAACAACCTGAAGCAAATGCCAGTTGTTTGGGATTATTCAGGTATCATAAGCTTTCATGATGATGATGTTTGGTTTGTGGAGAGCTCTAATGCGCGGTTATCAGCGCCCGTACAAATTCCCAACCTTTGCTCAGTCCAATCTGCCACTTGCATGAATGATGATGAAACGATGAAGACAACACAAACACCCAGTCATCTCGAGGCAGATGAAAATCCCTGACCCCGCCAGGAATCGAAACCGGGACCCCGAGCTCGGGAAGCGAGAACGCGACCGCGAGACTGCGAGCTGCGGACTCATAAGCCTTCAGTTATGTTATCAACGAGACGGAAACTTTCGTTCACATATGCAATATGTCCTTGCACCTTATGATGACGAACGGGAGGTTGAAACTGGCAACTGAATTGTGAAACGTTTTTGTGATTGTTATCGCTAAATGATACGTTGGCGTGCTGAAAAGTAATGCCTCCGCACATTAATGTGCTAACTCTTAAAGCTTTCTAAATGAAACAGCCGTAATCAAAATTTCACATTTTAGTCTTCATTTACATATTTGCATCCCTCGGCCGCTAGAGAGCTCCGAATTATAGTGCGTAACATGGCGGTATGTAACATAACTATATGGTTACGTGAGAAACAGCGTGCTGTAATCGTCTTTCGAATTGGAAGACTTCGTCCCCACATGAACCAGCCTCTCCTTCAGCACGACAATACCAGACCGCACAGGAGCGCTGCGACATCTGCAACAATCTGATCGCTTGGGTTCTCTGTCATCCTCCACAGAATCCCTACTTCACCCCATCCGATTTTCATCTGTTTCCAAAACGTAAATAACAGCTTAGAGTACTTCACTCTGAAAATAATGAAGCGGTGCAAACAGATGTGAGGTTGTGGCTACGTCAACGAACATTCTGTAGTGACTTTTTCGACAAACTAGGGTCTCTTTGGGAGAAATGTGTTCGTCGCCAGGGTGACTATATTGAGGAATCAAAATGTAGACATGAAGAATAGAGATGCAGAATGTTAATAATGTTTGTATTATATAAACACTTCGGTGACATTACTTTTTAGCACGCCCTGTCAAAGACTACATTTGACAGTGCAGACAGTTATAACCACTCCTCTGGACAGATTGAGCTGCGCAAGTTCTTCAACTGATATAGCCGCTTCTAGCTACAATTCAGTCTTGCATTCGTGCACAGAGACGATTACAAAGCCCGAAAGTGTTGCAGTTAACTTGTGGAGTGAACGATTCCTGTCGCCATTTCTTCAGTTCCTAGTATGACCCAGCCACGTGGCCTCACCTATATGTTTCAGTATTCTGACGACACTGCTTCCTTGCCCTTCATTCTACTGTCAAGGCTTTCCAGTGGTCCCTTCAGATCCACTTCAATAACTTCACCTCCTCATACAGTCTCTCGCACCTCAACGTCAACCCCGTCGAAACCGAGACTATAATCACAGGCCGCACTACATTCATTTTAATAACAAACAAAAACAGGCTGAAACACGACCAGGATCTCGGCGTCCTCTTCTACAAACTATGTCATAATAGTTTAAAATCCTCAAAACAACTTATTATATCTATTTATTTAAACTGTTTAGGACAAGCAGGTTCTTTCTTATATCGGACCAGGGTTTCACATACACACAGCACCTTCTTCACGTCATAGTTACCTAAGAAATAACAATTTTAATGTGACAAATGATATGAAAATTGATTGTCTATAGCGGCAATGTGAGTATGTAATATTGACTATGAACTAACTAGTTAAATACTTGCACCACTTGTACTATCGCTGCTGTTGCCACTGCTAGTGATAACAGTAATAATACTAATGGCAGAAATAACAATAATAATGACAATAGTAAAAATAATGATAGTAAATAATAGATTTCAGCTAACAGTCGTCCTTTGGAATTTTTATTGGCACATCTAGATTTCAGCCAGAAACTGGTTTCTAGCTGAAATCTAGATCTGCCAATAAAAATTCCAAATGACGACTGATAGTGGAAATCTATTATTTACAAATCAAAATAACGGCCGCTGCGTGCAACAGCTTCTGAATGGAGGGTAACCTTATGAATAATGATAGTAGCAGATATAAAAATAATTTACAGATGTACAAAATATGTTTTCTGATATAGGGAAGTCTAGTGAACAGTACCAGCTCAGAATACTTGAAATTGAGGGAGATGCTTACAGAAACAACAGTAATCATCATTGTTGCTTTAGCAAATATGTCATTATTGTCATCTGAAGCCGGAGATGTCATTCAGTTCTCTAATGTATTCCAGAGTCGAGTTCCTGCTACTGAGAAGGAATTCGAGAAAGTGGCTGAAGGATGGAGTTGGACAGAAACGATGTTGCTCTGATGCCATGTTGTTCAGACAATGGCGTTATGTTCGAGCAGAGTTATGAGGGACAGTGTACGTTCATAAGGCAGCAGAGAAGACAGAGGATATGAAAATCTCTGCGCTTGTTTGCACTTAGGATAGCAGCGCATATAATGGTGAAATATAATCAAAGAGGCGAACATCACAGATATACCAAACAGAGGTATCGATAACTAGTTCCAAGCGCCGTGAGATTTCCTGAGAAACTCCTTGAAAGATACCAGCTCTGTAATCGATAACAGGAAATATGTTTGTACAAGTTTCTTTTTCAGGTCGAGAGGGAAGAGCTTTTTATATTATTGTAGGGTATGGAGAGATACTTATGCCTTCTTGCACGCTGCAGTTACGTACTCAGTCCAATTTAGATTTTCATCTATTATTTTTCGTCGGCTCTGCTGAAGGAGAAAAGTTGATATTTCTCCCATTTATGGTTGAACATAGCAGAGACTTACGGTATTTCTAGCTAATGAGCCTTGGATGTCTAGCTAGTACCACTTGGGTTTTGGACGGGTTGAGCCTTAACCCTATATCCTGCACACATTTTGGTGCTACATATATGTCGTTACTGAGATTCTCGATAACTGCCTTCAGATGCATTACTTTTGTACTTCGATATAAGTGGAGGTCATCAGCGTACATGTGGTATTTGCAATAGGACAACGTTTACATACAATGGAAAGAGTACAGAACTTAATATCGAACCCTGGGGAATGTCTGATACTATCTGTCCCCGTTGTGACTTTGTCGAGATATTTGGGGTCCTAAATTTGGAAAGTAGACTGTCAAGGTCGACAGTGACAAAGGCTTTGCTGAAGTCTCAGAAGCACATGATGGTCGCCTCTTGTGCACCCATGGTAAGTTTCATACGCCATTTTTATTAAAGCAGACGTTGTGCTGCGAAGTTTAGGGAAACCTTATACGTATTAGTCTAATAAGGCATTAGATTATCACCACCACTTCCCTCCACCTACAATAGCTTTATCTTATCCGTCTTTACTTTCGCTAACTTTACTTGTACTATGGGAGATGGACAAGAATTCGTACAGGAAGAATGCTATCATATTATATAATTGGAACAATACTGCTCAAATGCTCAACAGGTCACGTAGTGAAACGTCATTAGTTGGTAAATGAGTGACTTTAACATAACTAACTTCGGGATAATCCATCATCAGATGTCAGATACATCGAGTTGCACAGATGAATTAAAGTTACATGTTATATGCATAACTGTCATAGTCTGCCTCTGACAGTTATGTATGTACCATTTATTCAGCTCATCTGTACAACTCGATGTATCTGATATCTGATGATGGGTTGTCCGGAAACACATAATATCAAAATCTTCATTCACCAAGTGACCTAGTCAGCATTTGTGCTGTGTTGTTCCAATTGTAACTTATATACTCCCCATCTCTAAGTCCTAGAACGTCACACACTCCGCTTCGCTTTCGGTATTCGTTTTGTGGTCCCCACACGCATCTGCTACATGGTGACTAAAATTGTCTTCAAATTTCTCTAATATCTTTGAAAATTATATACATCCGGTAAACTTTAAAGTAAAAACCCCTAATATTTCAAGTCCCAAGCTGTTGTTGTGCCAATACTAGCCTGTCCTCCCTCTCCTTGCACCTTCATACGCACATTGTTCTGTGCTTTAGAAAGACGGGCCTTCATGAAATGTAGATCCACATATGGGTTGTGCTTGCTAGGTGAGTGAACGACCATCTAGTAGAAAACCTTAAATAATAGCAGAGAACAGACACTTGTCTGGTCTTTCACTACCCTGCAGTTCTGCCAAAACGAGAAACCGAGGTTTTCCAAGATGCATGTAGCCACACGATGAGCTGTCACCCTCATAAGCGACGGATGCGATCGTACGTGCATGACTGATTAATCTTTGGTATCTTAATAAATAGCATATGTTTCGGTTTCTGATCACTGAGAAGAGGAAGTGTTCACATTATATACACTGACGAAAAAAATCGCAGTGCCAATGAGAAGTTGAGCAACAAAAGCGAAAGTTGGTAGGCGTGTATGTACATCTGAAAGATGATGTCTCTTCAGATTTCACGTCAGTCGCATAAGAGCGGCACTAGTAGCGCCGCTATGAAGAATCATGAGAGGTTTACTTTAAATACACGCTATAACGGTCCTGAGCGTTAGTTGCCCTTGAGATTGCATGCAGCGAGTTGGTGTTACTCAAGAATGTCTTCAAGGCGACAAAGACACCGTTATCAACAAGTCGCTGAATTTGAACGAGGTCGTTTAACAGGGCTAAGAGAAGCTTATGTTACGTCTGCGATATTGCAGGACTTGGCAGGAACGTAGCCACTGTACATGATTTCTGGCAGAAATGGCCACGAATATGTTCTGTAGCAGGAAGTCCGGGCTCCGGACGGGTACGTGGCACTATGGAGAGCAGCAGTTGGCACCACAATTACACAGTGAACTGATAAAAATCGGTTACTTCAAGGAAAGCTCCGAGCAAGACACCGTGCAGATTGCATTCTACTGACCACGCAGCACCGCCGTGGTGTTAAACGAGAGCTCATTCGAGGTCACGCTAAAGATCTGTTGTCTTTTTCGATGCCAGTGATTGCAGTGTGTTGGTTAGGAGGAGGGCACTCGAGGGCCTGCTATCAACCTATCTGTATGCTGGGCACACTATACTTACACCTGGAGTTCTGGTATGGGGTGTGATTTCGTGTAACAGCAGGAGCACTCTAGTGCATATCCCACACACCGTGACTGCAAATTGGCACGTCAGATCGGTGATTCGTCCTGTTGTGTTGTCATTCAAGAACAGCATTGATAACGCTCACCCACACACCTCTGGTGTAACCCAGAACACTCCATAGAGTATCGACATGTTTCCTTGTCCTGATCGATCACCAGATCTGTCTCTAATCGAGCAGATATGGTACGTGATCCGATGACAACTCGAACGTCATCCACAACCAACATTAATCGTCCTTGTATTCGACTACCAAGTGCAACAGGCGTGGAACTCCATCCCACAACCTGACATCCGGTACCTGTACAACACAATCCAAGCATGTCTGCATGCTTGCCTTCAATATTCTGGCAGTTACATTGGTTATTAATGCACCAGCATTTCACTTTTGCACTGGCTTATCTCGCCGTTAGATTAACCTGTGATCTCAAAATGTTAATCACCTTAATACGTTTCCTAGAGAAATGTATTCCAAAAATGTCATTCCTCAACGTTAATTATTTTTTGATCTTGCGATTTATTTTCCGTCAGTGTAGAACGCGCAGGCGGAGTACAGAAATTCTACGATCATTCACTTTTGGAATATCTGTTTATTCCCATAAGTAAATTTCAAGCCTTTCCTGGATCATCTTCAGACGGGACATACAGAAGGTAGATCTCGTAGTGTGGCTTTGGTGCGGAAGGACCCCGGTTCGATACCAAGTACGTTTTCTTCTTTTTCTTTTTTTCTGTGAACTAAGGGTATCTGCAACTGGGTGCACTCAGCCTCGTGAGTCCATATTTGGGACCGCCTTTATAAAGAAACAGCAGCAACATCAGAACTCATCCACTGGCAATAATGGTTGGAAGGATTAGTGACGTGTTGATCACTTCCCGCGAATGTAGATCGCTTCTCGCAGTACAGTACTGCCAGCCGTCTGACAGTTGACACAGTTCCGAGAACCTAATCTGTGAGTGGCGTTTGTTTGTATCTCGTGGAATGACGCTGGCTACTGGCTTGCGGCAGTGTGGGCGGCACTGCATTTAGTATCCACCTGGCAGCTTCCTTTTCAATTGTGTATGGCCACAGCGTAATCCCTTCTTATTATATACATAAAGGCTCATTTTTCACCACAAAACCGCCAACACCAGCACAGCCTGAACAACTGATACAATATGACGCTTACGGTCGCAAGCAAATATCCATCAATATGTAACTTCTGATTGCTCCGTCTAAAGAGGAGCTTGAAGATGCTTGAAAACTATAATGTTGCAAAAGCGATTGGTCAGACTTTCCTGTCTTTATATTTAATAGAGTCACCAGTTCTCGAATACCTACAATGGATAACCATAAACTTAAAATATCATATTATTTATACTAAACAGGGCTACACTACTGAACATGCATTAAATAACACTGAATCTGGGACAAAGTATAAAAGAAAGATGAATAGTTTACACCCAGTAAACAGATATTACTTTAATTCGTTTTATTAAACGTAATCTATGTAAGCACGAAGTGGCCTCAGGTAAGTACTTACGTGTAACATGGTTGCGCCAAGAGTAAAGGATTCCGGTTACGACAAGAAATCGGCAAGCTACGTGGTCAGCACGCCTCATGGCTTTGGCCAAAGTCAAATTTGGACTGTTCGTTCATTGTGAGGGGAGAACAGGTAAAGTAGAAGGGATGATGCGAGTCGTTGCACCAGAGTTTCACTTTTGCAGTGGCTTGTCTCGCACTTAGATTAATCTATGACCTCGAAGTGTTAATCACTTTAATACGTTTCCTAGAGAAATGTGTTCCCAAAATGTCATTCCTCAACTTTAATTATGTTTTGATGTTGCGAAGTCGAGTGAAGTCGAGTGTTCTTCATGCATACTGTAGGTTCAAGTGACAAATGTCATGGGATACCTCCCAATATCGTGTCGGTCCTCCTTTTGCCCAGCCTAGTGCAACAACTCTACGGACACGGACTCAGCAAGTCGTTGGAAGTTCTCAACAGAAATACTGAGCCATGCTGCATCTAAAACCGTCCATAATTGCGAAACCGTTGCTGATGCATGGTGTTGTGCACGAACTCGATTATGTCCAATAAATGCTCGATGTTATTCATGCCGGACGATCTGGGTGGCCAAATCATTCGCTCTAATTGACCAGAATGTTTTTCAAAGCAACTGCGAAGAATTGTGGTCGGTGACATGTCACCGTTGGTTGGGAACATGAAACCTATTAATGGCTGAAAATAACCACTGTCTGTCAATGAGCGGTTCACAGTTGAACCAGAGGACCCAGTCCATTTAACGTAAACACAGCCCACACCGTTATGTAGTCACCACAAGGTTGCACAGTGTCTTGTTGACAATGGCTTCGTTGGACCTGCGCCACACTCCAACCCTACCATAACCTCTTGCGAACTGAAATAGGGACCGATCTGACCAGGCCATGGTTTTCCAGGCGTCTAGGGTCCAAGAGATACAGAATGAACCTCAGGAGAGGCGCTACAGGTGATGTCGTCCTGCTAGCAAAGGCACTCGCATCAGTGGTTTGCTGTCATAGTTCATTAACGCCAAATTTCGCCGCACTGTTCAAACGGATACGTTCGTCGTACGTCCCTCATTGATTTCAGATTATTTAACGCAGTGTTACATGTCTTTTAGCAATGACAAGACCGCTGCTCTCGGTCGTTAAATGAAGGCCGTCGGGCACTGCGTTGTCCATGTTGGGAGATAATGCCTGAAATTTGGTAGCTTCAGCAGCCTCCTGACACTGTGAACCTCGGAATACTGAACTCCTTAACGCTTTCCAAATTGGAATGTCTCCAAGAAAGTCAGTTACTTTCGATCGTGCGGCCATAATCACGTCGGAGACCGTTTCACATGATCCATCTGATTCCCAATGACAGCTCCGCCAATACATCTCTTTTTATACCTTGTGAACGCGATACTAGCGCAATCTCCATAGGGGCATATCATTGTACCATGGATTTTGTCACCTCAGTGTAATATACACAAGGAGACAGCAAGTAAAACAATTGGGGACAGTTTATTTCATTATCAGCAGCTAACTGGCAACCACGTTAAACAAAGGATTACATCCAACGCCAGTTAATGAGAGAAACAGAGACAGACACACGAGCTGATCAGCTTGACATCGCCTTACATATAAACCCTCAAAACACATTCTCCCATCGCAAATATTCAAATGTGTGTGAAATCTTATGGGACTTAAATGCTAAAGTCATCAGTCACTAAGTTTACACACTACTTAACCGAAATTATCCTAAGGACAAACACACACACCCATGCCCAAGGGAGGACTCGAACCTCCACCAGGATCAGCTGCACAGTCCATGACTGCAGCGCCATAGACCGCTCTGTTAATCCTGTGCGACCTCCCATTACATACATGTATATTTTACTGTTATTCGTTATGGAAAATTAACGCTTCCTTAACGAGCAGATATGATGAGTACCATAACTAAAAGAATACGAAATTACTTCAGCACCCAGAGAATACAATGAGCTGACTTTCGTCCCTCTGGAACTCATAAAAATATTAGATGCACATACGAAGAGTTCATAATTAACACCTTGTAGTATGTCCGTCCATGGTAGCTGAGTGGTCAGCGCGACAGACTGTCATACCTAACGGCCCGGGTTCGATTCCCTGCTGGATCGGAGATTTTCTCCCAACAGGGACTGGGTGTTGTGCTGTCCTTATCATCATCATCATCATTTCAACCCCACCGACACGCAAGTCGTCGAAGTCGAAAGACTTGCACCCGGCGAACGGTCTAGCCGACGGGAGACCTTAGCCACGCGGCGTTTCCATTTACCTTGTTGTATTAATTACAGAGTGAACATTATTTTAAGTTATCTCCACATCGGGGTACTCCGAATGAAATGATAGCCGCAAATTTATTTGCATTTGCTGTAGCCACAAATACGCGAGTGATCTATGTAGAGATGATTTCTCATTTCGCGAGCCGTAATGTCGAAATTCAGTTGATGATTAACAGTGTTTGGGTGGTAGTTTCATGATTACTATGTATGCACTCGGGACGTTATTACATCACGCTTCACCCTTTTTAATCTACTAAATGCAAGAATGCGATTTTTCTGAAATTGCTTAATAAATGAGCTTTGTGTTACATGTTCATATCCAGTGACCGTTAGTGACGATACATTTTATTAGAAAGTTGCTCATTCTTAAAAATACTAAACCTGTTAAATGTTCATGCTTTCTCAGTTGAATTACAGTAGTTTAACTGAAATAGGTGTTTGATTTTATTACTCACGGACCTTCATATTTTCGTTTGATGATTGAAAACCTGCGAAGTACTGACATGCTCACACGCGTGCACGGCTGTGTGATTTGTAGCACGCTCACGCGCATTGCAAATTGAGACGTGTCTTTAAATGGGTTGAACAAAAGCCGCGGGACTTCTTTCAGGCAATCGTGCAGCAGACGTTACATCACAGGTAGGGAGGCAGAGCAGAACTGAGCTTCGTTATCTTTGTTGCGCAGGTAGAATTTACATCAGGGTCATTACAAAACTTTATGCAAGTCTGAACTTGGTTTTACACTCGGTGCACGAGCGATGGGACACTATCTCCGAGGTAACGTTGACGTGGGGATTTTCCCGTACGATCATTTCAAAAGTGTACAGTGAATCCGGTAAAACATCAAATCTCCGACATCGCTGCGGCCGGAAAGAGATTCCGCAAGAACGGGACCAATGCCGACTGAAGAGAATCGTTCAGCGTGATAGAAGTGCCACCCTTCACACATTACAGCAGATTTCAATGCTGGTCCGTCAACAAGTATCTGCGTGAGAATCATTCTACGAAACATCATCGATACGTCCAGAATTGCTACAGAGTGGCTCCAGGAACACTCTTCTGAGTTTAAACATTCCCACAAGCCACCAACTTCTCTGACATGAACATTAATGAGCATAACTGGGATGCTTTGCAACGTGCTGTTCAGAAGAGATCTTCAACCCCTCGTGCTCTTACGGATTGCAGGGTTCATGGTGTCAGTTTCCTCCAGCACTACCTCAGATATTAGTCGAGTCCATGCCACTTTTGGGTGCTCGGGGAGGGGGAGAGGGGGGGGCTACACGAATTTTGGCAGATGTATCCCTCTCTTTGGCTCTGTAGTTTATATCCTAATTAGTATCAGTCGGTAACTGTACATGGTTTTTACATATATAAGTTAAAATCACGGCCTTGATAGTTGGAAAGTCATCAGTCACAGTTGCTATGTCAACCTCCCAGTTATATTGAGAATATTGGCTACAGAAATGTACCAGTATTTATTCATTGTGCTGCAGACGCACGTTTCACATTCAGAAAGTTGTACGATCATATCATGTCCGTACTGGCTGCTCAGCTTAAATACACTCCTGGAAATTGAAATAAGAACACCGTGAATTCATTGTCCCAGGAAGGGGGAACTTTATTGACACATTCCTGGGGTCAGATACATCACATGATCACACTGACAGAACCACAGGCACATAGACACACGCAACAGAGCATGCACAATGTCGGAACTAGTACAGTGTATATCCACCTTTCGCAGCAATGCAGGCTGCTATTCTCCCATGGAGACGATCGTAGAGATGCTGGATGTAGTCCTGTGGAACGGTTTGCCATGCCATTTCCACCTGGCGCCTCAGTTGGATCTGAGTTCGTGCTGGACGTGCAGACCGCGTGAGACGACGCTTCATCCAGTCCCAAACATGCTCAATGGGGGACAGATCCGGAGATCTTGCTGGCCAGGGTAGTTGACTTACACCTTCTAGAGCACGTTGGGTGGCACGGGATACATGCGGACGTGCATTGTCCTGTTGGAACAGCAAGTTCCCTTGCCGGTCTACGAATGTTAGAACGATGGGTTCGATGACGGTTTGGATGTACCGTGCACTATTCAATGTCCCCTCGACGATCACCAGAGGTGTACGGCCAGTGTAGGAGACTGCTCCCCACACCATGATGCCGGGTGTTGGCCCTGTGTGCCTCGGTCGTATGCAGTCCTGATTGTGGCGCTCACCTGCACGGCGCCAAACACGCATACGACCATCATTGGCACCAAGGCAGAAGCGACTCTCATCGCTGAAGACGAAACGTCTCCATTCGTCCCTCCATTCACGCCTGTCGCGACACCACTGGAGGCGGGCTGCACGATGTTGGGGCGTGAGCGGAAGACGGCCTAACGGTGTGCGGGACCGTAGCCCAGCTTCATGGAGACGGTTGCGAATGGTCCTCGCCGATACCCCAGGAGCAACAGTGTCCCTAATTTGCTGGGAAGTGGCGGTGCGGTCCCCTACGGCACTGCGTAGGATCCTACGCTCTTGGTGTGCATCCGTGCGTCGCTGCGGTCCGGTCCCAGGTCGACGGGCACGTGCACCTTCCGCCGACCACTGGCGACAACATCGATGTACTGTGGAGACCTCACGCCCCACGTGTTGAGCAATTCGGCGGTACGTCCACCCGGCCTCCCGCATGCCCACTATACGCCCTCGCCCAAAGTCCGTCAACTGCACATACGGTTCACGTCCACGCTGTCGCGGCATGCTACCAGTGTTAAAGACTGCGATGGAGCTCCGTATGCCACGGCAAACTGGTTGACACTGACGGCAGCGGTGCACAAATGCTGCGCAGCTAGCGCCATTCGACGGCCAACACCGCGGTTCATG
The DNA here is from genome assembly GCF_023897955.1 of Schistocerca gregaria. Lineage (NCBI taxonomy): Eukaryota > Metazoa > Arthropoda > Insecta > Orthoptera > Acrididae > Schistocerca > Schistocerca gregaria. Next base: position 337,833,010 of record NC_064925.1, on the reverse strand, counting down.
GTGTGTCCGCTGTGCCGTGCGTGTGATCATTGCTTGTACAGCCCTCTCGCAGTGTCCGGAGCAAGTATGGTGGGTCTGACACACCGGTGTCAATGTGTTCTTTTTTCCATTTCCAGGAGTGTATTACACAATAATTATATTTAGAATCATAAATTCGAATGTTTAGCAGATACGTTAGTACTGCAGACCGGAAGGTGAGATCAAACACGAAAGCATAAATATTCTGTGCTGATTCTCTCTATTGCCGGTAGTAACCGTTTACGAATATTAGTTTCCCCGTCGGCGATTGTCGTAATTAAACCAAGAATTCTCTTAGAATCGCTTCTATCGATCCCCGGAAGCTTGCTACGTCTAGCTGCAAAACATTAATGAGGGAAGGCTGTCATGGCAGAGCTTCCAGCTGCACACAGCTGAGCTCGGTTTCATCAATATACAATCTGCTGCCCTGACTTTCACTGGTGCTTTATTGAACGTTACCACCAGTGCGATAATGTCCGAAATGTTAATAAAATGTACGGTCCCACTTTTAAAATGTTCGTGGTGATTTCTATGGGAAGCTAGTTGTAAATGGGTGTATTTTCTCGAGTGTGCTGCAACCCAATTTTTAGAATCTAATCAGACAGAGTATAGGAAAAGATGTTAAATATCTAAGCACCACAAAGCCTAATTACCCGGTTGACATGAATTATCTGTAGAATTATGTTCGCACTGTAGGGAACCTACTCTGTATGGAAATTTCGGGGCTGCTGTAGGCTCGGTATCTTAGTAATCTAGAAAAGGCTCGCCAAAAATATGGCAAACACAGCGATAAATGCGTGTTTGAACATAAATGCAATTGCTACCTAAGCCTATGGGTTAAGCTGTTGAATCTGGCCACGAACGGAACCTGTGCAATCTGCTCAATAGTTTCAAGTATCGGTCGTGACAAGAACAGTGTACTGCGTAGCTGTTTAAGTGCATTATATCGGAGAAACGTGAGCAAATTGCTTGTGTTCGTTGATGGGTGCATCCGTAAACAAGGTCTCCGAAGTGTTTGGTGTTAAAAGAGGCACCGTATCTAAGATTTATACCGCACAAAGAGAAAACGGAAAAACATCATCCGCTAAGTTACAACGAGGACGGAAGTGATGAATAGTGTCTGCGAGAGTAGGGGGGCGTGCATAAAATATAATATATAATGTAAATTGCTGATTAAATAATTAAAAAAGAAAATTTGAAAGAATAATTGATAGAAATTGGAAAGTACTCATATCCTGACTGAACTTTAGCTGACATTAATATCAACAGACCTTCAAAATTCAATATATTATTAGATTAAAATTCGTAAATTTCCGTATATTCTTTTCCTATTACCGCTATTGTGTATAGAGATTGGTAGGACTGTATTGGTTACGGATCGCCCCTCCTCTACTCACGCAAATTCTTCTTGTTTGCTTCGATCCTCTTGAGGCAGGATTCTCGGCGGGGGCGAAATGATGAACAGAATATGAATGTACGGATAAACTTTGCTTTCCTAATAATTGTGTATAACACTTATTTAATGTACGGTTTGGATACACATTTTTAACAGTATTAATGCGGGGGATCTCGGCATACGTCCGCCCGCTACCATTTATAGAGACAAACAGGTGAAGATCAATTAATTGAAGACCGTATCTCTCCTTGTTCTGTTTGTATATATATATATATATATATTGGAATATTTGCTATTGCAATGTTGGGCAGTTGGATGTTAAAAGCGTGTAGCGCTGCGCAGTTGGAGGTGAGCCCGCCAGCAGTGGTGGATGTGGGGAGAGAGATAGCAGAATTTTGAGAGCGGACGATCTGGACGTGTGTCCATCAGAAAGAGTAAATTTCTAATAGTGTATAATAGTGTATATCATGAACTGATATATATATATATAATGACTTTTAAATATTTTTAAGGTAAATACATTGTTTGTTCTCTATCAAAATCTTTCATTTGCTAAGTATGCCTATCAGCAGTTAGTGCCTTCAGTAGTTAGAATCTTTTATGTAGCTGGCAGTATTGGCGCTCGCTTATTGCAGTAGTTTCAGTAACGAAGATTTTTGTGAGGTAATTCATTCATGAAACGTATAGGTTATTGTTAGTCAGCGCCATTCTTTTGTAGGGATTATTGAAAGTCAGATTACGTTGCGCTAAAAAAATATTGTGTGTCAGTTTAGTGATGATCAGAATAAGTAAAAAGAGAAATGGCTGAGTACGTTCAGTTATGCTCATCTGTTTGAAAATCAAATAACGTAGAGGTTTTCCAGACTGTCATTTATAAAAATTTCTAAGGGGATGTTTCAGTATGTATGTATAAAAGAAAAGAACGAGAGAAAAAATAATATGATTCTTTACAGTGTGCGCTCAGTGGCCGTGACAGACGGTCATGGAGAAGGATTCTGACGAAGAATGAGAGGACTACAGCTGTAGAAGTCACTGCAGAACTGAATGTCGAGCTCGCGAGTCCTCTCAGCACCAAAACAAGCTCGATAACCAGGGAACCGCAGGGAAAGCTGGTATTCTAAAAAACTCATCATTGATGCAAATGCTGATAACAGTGCAACGTGGTGCCGAGACCATTAAACCTGGACTATGGAGCAATGGAAGAATGTCATTTGGTCGGATGATCTTGTTGCACACTGTTTCCAACTTCTGGCAGAGTTTACGCCCTGAGACTGAAACATGGGTGGCGTTCCGTGACAATTTGGGTACTCATGTTGTGGTATTCCATGGGTCTCATGGCTACTCTGGAAAGTGGCATTAAAGCCAAGAATTATGTGAGGATTTAGGCTGATAAGCATGGTACAGCGTTTGTTTCCCAATGGCGATGCTGTGTTCCAGTAAGACAGGGAGCCTGTTCATACACCTCACATCTTCCGGACTGACCTTTGCACTATTTTTCCATAAGAATGGTGTAAGATTCCTATCAAAACGATACAGGAGCTGTATTTATCCATTCTGACTACTGGAGACTGTTATGAAAGCTAACGGTTTTCCTACACCCTATTAGGCATGGTAATGACTTTTGTTTTTGGTGTCTCCATATTTTTCTGCGTCCCTTGTAGGTATGCACTGAACATGGCAGCACATTGCAAGTATCCGACATTGAATTTAGGATGACAATCTGTGCAGAACATGTGATTCTTGATGTTTTCCAGGCGTATTGAATGTTCGATGAGATTTCGGGATTGCAGCCGGATCATGTTGACTTCTTGCCTCGGACACTCACCTGAAGATGGCTGGACGATTACCAGCCGAAATATCGTGGCAAGAAGTTAACATGAATCGGCTGCAATCCCGAAATGTCATCGAATGTGCAGAACATATTGGTAATAGGCCTAAGACATTGGATATCACACGAGGATTGAGGTTTTCGAGGTCATCAGAGGCTGAAGAGCATTGGCTGACTACTAATTTTTGGCAAACCGGCGTCACGTCGCCTCCACAAAGTCGTACGGGACGATCGTAGCTGTACTACAAGTCACATAGCCGGCAGTTTCATTGTGTGGCATCAAAAGCCCATATCTGCCAGGAATGGACGGATAGGCTTCAGCAGCCGACTGCCGAACATCACATTGCATGCCTTCCCGTGATTCTTGGCATACTTCACAAGAATTAAAGACGGTATTATCGAGAATTTACTGAGAAATCGAACAGCAAGAATGTCCATAAAATTCAATCTTTCACCCTACAGATTCCTGATATGATTTTAGCTGTGTTCCCGTCACATGTTCCCTTCACACACGATGGACAGCTACAAACAAAGATGGCGTCTCCAGCCACGCAGTTTCCAATGAGACCGCAAGCAGTTATCACATGCATAGTGTATACAACAGAAAACTATTGAAGCTTCCGCCACGTGACTCAGTTTGCTCAATCCGCCAACAGTTACGTCAGCCGCCACAGAGTCTGCTAATGCTACCAAAAGCATCAAAGAGCGTTTATGCATAAATGCGATCACACAGCTTCACTAGAGCCATTTGTCTCAGTCAGCTGTTGCCCACCAGTTCCAGCTATCGAACAGTTGTTTACAGGAGCGGCAGTTCCAGCCCAGCAGGTACCAGTGATCATCAGACAGTCAACACCGTTATCAGAATTTTAGCCTGAACTCAGTCTGACGTAGTCGTCCAGACTGATCAACCATTAGATCAGTTAGCCAGTTACACCACTTCAGTGCCACGCCTTATCGTCAGCTAAGAGATGAATATTTCTACAGTGCATACTTTTATATGTTACGTCACGAAATACGTTGGTGCAACGAATTAAAATTTAGACACTTTCCCTGGCAGAGGAAAGTGGGCCAGGTTACGATAGCCAAGTTGAATTTGCTACAAGGAGAGTTCGCTGATCCTGCAGACACTACAGCTGCATTATCGAGCCAATTTGCTACACATCGTACGAGTTTCTCAGTCCGAGACGCCAGTCCAGTAAAACGACATCATTAGAAACAATAAATCGAATGCAAGAGTAACTATTAAGAATACTGACACTGCAAAAAAAAATCCAGCTAGAGCGCCTGAATTGTGAGTGTGGGGTGTGGGGCACAGAGGGTCGCTCAGAAAATCTGAGCAGACAGGAAAAGCAGGCCAGGTGGTGTCACTGTTGCCTTATGGTAGCGCAACGCATGCAGGGCAGTCTCATAAAGCTATTGCACATTTCCAGTGGGAATATTTTTAATATCCATCCAACCAGCCTAAAGGAGAGACCTGTATTGGGCTAGCATCTGGTCATCTTGCATCTTCCTCTTTGGGAAACTTTGATACTATTAGCCACAAAGCCGTCGCGGCCTAACCATCCTCAGGGATCTCATTATAAGAGACGTCAGAAGTTTCTTATCAGGTACGTGATTTTACTATAAATGGCTGTTATTTGTTACTTGTGATACTGCCAACATCATTTGTATTTTCACTACTGTGCAGTGACGAGTCTAGAGTGTCACCAAAATACAACCATTAACCTTTTTGTGATAGGGGGTCGTCGTCCGCAGCTCGTGGTCGTGCGGTAGCGTTTTCGCTTCCTACGCCCGGGTTCCAGGGTTCGATTCCCGGCGGGGTCAGGAATTTTCTCTGCCTCGTGCTGACTGGATGTTGTGTGATGTCCTTAGGTTAGTTAGGTTTAAGTAGTTCTAAGTTCTAGGGGACTGATGACCATAGATGTTAAGTCCCATAGTGCTCAGAGACATTTGAACCATTTGATAGGTAGTCGCTCCCTGTTTCCTTCTATATTTGGCACCAGGCTTATTTGGTGAATGCAACAATTGTGACAAGGTCTGTGCTGTTGCGACTGCAAACAGTTCTCGCAAAGATTGAGAGAGAATATCATTGCAGTTGTAAACTGGGTTGAGGTGTAATTTATGCCATCTGTGAGACCCTTGAAAGTAGATTTGTGGAAAGGAAGAACTGCGGCACGATATTACTCCTGAATGTTGGAAATTGTATGTTCTTGTTAGGGATATCTGTGCAACACCACGAAGAATACAAGCTACAGCCCCAGTTCAAGACAGTCAAAGAAAAGTACCGGAAAGAGATTTCATGGGTTTTGGGTTTTGCTCAACTATTGTCTAAGGAAACCATACTTGCCCAATCAGACTATTTTTCACTTCTGGAATATCACTGCCATAATCCCACAACTAATGAGCCAACTTCATTCATGAAAGATCAGGTGCGACTATTGGAAGCAGAGAAAACTCCTGCATAATGTATGCCCCCTTAGGGGGCGCTCTTCCTGGGACTGCACGGGTTAACAAACTGAGTTTAATGTTACTTCCGCTTACAGGTGTCATTACCTGCTGAATAATTTCCTTTCCTATCGGACTTTCTTGGCCAACTTGTGTTTTGGCGACCGAAACAGTATTAAGTTTCGAGGTCCGTGGGAGTCTTTCGTTTTTCGTCCTCAACTCGGACATTCAGAATTGCTGCCTTGTAGAACAGGGTGTTGGATTACCAAACGCTAATTGAAGAAAACTCTGAAGAAAAGAATCAACGCATCCTGCTGCCTTGCAGGATTAATGTTGCAGGAGCACCAGAAGCTAGGAGATGCCAGGACTCCAAAATAAAGACTGGTGGGATAGGCTGTAGTGAAAGCAGCTAGCCTAGGGAAAGGAATATCTTGAAAACAAACCCACCCACAGCCAGACCAGCGGCTTACTGGTGACGTAGTTTTAGTGCTCTGAGTAGCAGTACTGCGCCTCGGAAAGGATGGCCTGCGAATATGACGAGCAAGACTAGGAACCGGTGTAAGAGACACAAAAATAAAAATATTGTGAGAACTGGAACATGGAACATAAAATCCTGTAGTAACAAAGATAAAGGGCTTAAGGAAAAACTTAAACATCATGAAACCTCGATATGTAGTATCCAAGAGCCAAAAAAAAAAAAAAAAAAAAAAGGAAAGGGCACATAACCATTTATAACGGAACTGATGAGGAGACAAGAGCTAATGCACGAGTAGGGATAGTTAGCCACAAGAAATATAAATATCTTACTGAGGAGTGCTAATACATCTCTGAGATAATCGTTTTACTAGAACGCACTGGCTCGTCACAAACTGAATATTATCTTCTTGCACAGCCCTGAAGATTGTAAAACTAGAACAGAAACAGAGACATTCTATGAGCAGTTAAAGGGAAGTTATCAATCTGATACCTTCAAACGAACTTGCTGTCATAGTGGGGCATTTTGATGCTCGTATTGGAAATAGCGTCATCCCTGAAGTTGAACAACGGTAAATGATAATGGTGAGACTATGATCAACTTAAGCTGAAGCAACGAACTGATAAACAATACCTTCCATGATCACAAAAATCAGTACAAATACAAGGCAAGGCAAGAGGTCACAAATCTACAGCAGATCACATTATTACAAACAGGAACATCCATCCTTAGCCAGTGCATATGTTAGCACTTCAAACTGTCAACGGTGGGAGTAATCACAGCCTACACAAGTAAGAAATCAGATTGCATGTAGCGGCACAGTTAGAGACATCATATCACGGATTGCGCGGCCCCTCCCGCCAGAGATTCGAGTCCTCCATCGGGCATGGGCGTGTGTGTTGCTCTTAGCATAAGTTAGTTTAAGTTACTTTAAGTGGTGTGTAAGTCTACGGACCGATGACCTCAGCATTTGAACATTTTTTAATTGCATGTAGAAAGAAACAAGACTGCTAAAGAATCAAACTTAAAAGATGACAAAACTAATATAGAGTCATTATGGAACGAATCTACAAAAAATTTATATCAGAAACGATTACCAGAGAAAGTAGAAGAAAAATCCATTAATCCAGAGGGTAACGTAGATCAGGCTTGCGAGAAAATCAAAGAAAGTATTGAAGCAGCAACTCAAGAAGCGCTAGGTACACGTGTTATACAGTAAGGCAAGAGAAAATGAAGAGGACACCATGGCTTCTATTTGAAATATAAAATACTAAAAACTAGTCTCATGAAGATTACAAAAGAACTAGTAATGAGGAAAAAGCACTAGCGAATAGTTTTAAACAGGAACATTGGGAAAACTATACTAAAAATTTAGAACATAAGTTCTGTGGATTGCAGAAACAAATTTGGACAATGATATGACGGCACAGGAAAGAATTAAATGAAATTTGGAAACTGAACGATATAAATAAGGAATCAGGGATTAAACATTTGAGAGAGGTAAAAAATCAACAGAAAATGAAGATGACGACGTAGCTGTTTCAATTCCAGAGATAGAAAAAGCTGTCAATCTGTTAAAAAAAATAGGACGTCTCCATGATAAAATAGGATCCTCAATGCATTATTAAAGTATGGACTGTATCACTAACTCAACGGTAACCAATTTGGTTAACGATGTTGTAACTGGTAACAAACTTCCAAACGAATGGACAAATAGTATTGCAATTCTGATTTAGACAAAAGGAGATAAGAAAGACCCTTCCAACTGCAGAGGGATGAATCTATTTAGTTTAGACCTTAAAATCATAACAAAAATAATAGGAAATAAATTAAAAAACTTTACAACCCTTGTAAAGGAGCAGTATGGTTTTAGATCCGATAGGTCATGCACAGATGCAGAAAGCATTCTTAAGCAGGTTGTAGAGAAGTCCACTGAATACAACAGACCAGCTTATCTTTTTTATTGATTTACAGAAGGCTTTCGACGGGATTTTGTTAACAGATGTGGTAGACCTGTTCTACAAAGGGGGGATTCCTCCCAGTTTAATAAAAACAATTGAAGATATGTATTGTAGCAACTTCATCCAGGAGAGAATTGATTCCAGGTTAACTTGCTGAACAGCTGTTAATAGTGATATAAGAATGGTGACTCTTTGAGACCATTGCTTTTTAATATAGTCAAGGATGAGGCGATAGAGAAGGTACTGTAGTGGTTGTAGAATTTGAGACGAAGAAATAAAAATCGTTTGCTATCTGACGATGTAGTTCTGCTGGAAAACAATGAAGATAACCTGCGAAAAGTTTTACACGTATTTGACATGGCAACCAAGAATCTGAACATGGTCATAACCACTCAAAAAACCAAAAGTATGACCACATCTGTGGAATCAATTAGATGCAAACTGGAAGGGGATGGAGAAATTATTCAACAGGTAATGACATTTAAATAGCTTGGTATTGAAATGCCCAGCAGTGGAAATATCGAAAACGAAGTTAGAGAACAAGGAGCAAAAGCAGATAAAGTGGTAAGGTGTTTAAATGATACTATTGGAAAAGAACAAGCGTATAGGGAAAGATGAAAAGGCAAGAATATACAAAACAGTAGTGAGAATAATTATGACATATACAGCTGAGACAAGCCGGAAACCTAAAAAATAAAGAGACTTTTGGAAACCACAGAAATGAAAATACTGCCAAGGATTACGGGGAAGATACTTTGAGATAGAAAGAGAAGTGAAAGGATGTAAAGTAGACCCCGTTAACGAATGGGAACATAAGAGAAAGCATGAATGGAAAGAGTACAGACAGGATGGATGTGTGAAAGATTGTGAAAATCTTAAGAAATGAATTATCAATTGATTAAAGAAATACTGGCCGTGTATGGAAAAGACGGAGCGACAACCTTAGGATACACTGAGGCGTACTGAAGGAAACGGGCTTTAGCCTGGGAAGAAGAAGAAGAAGAAGAAGAAGAAGAAGAAGAAGAAGGAGAAGAATAAGAGGAAGAAAATAATGTATGACATTGATTCTTGTGCTGCTGTATGATCCTCTCACGTTTTTGTGTTACTCTAGCAGTATTATTAAACTTCTGGATGACGATACTTCACTCCACTGACAATACGTTATTGTTTTAATTTCCTCAATGCGCTCTCGCCGTAAGAGTGTTTTGAAATGATCTGTTGCTGAATATTCGTCATTAGGATGAAAGGCAATTGCCAAGTGCTGCATCCTTCTGCTAGCCGATCCCTCGACACACCTGACAAGCCGTGCGGGTAGCCATCACTCCAGGAGAAGATGTATAAACAGCGCTGATAAGTACCGAGAAATTTCCCTTGTATAGCCGTGGCTGTTTAGCACGCAGTTACACGTCACCTCCACTAGTCTGGAGGTGCTAACCTCGCCGATAGACAGGGTATGTGTCGCAGCAGAGAGCGCTGTCGTCGGGGTACTATTCTGCCAAGCCAGGTCACGTGACTTCACATCACCAAACGCCGGATATTTAAACCACCAGTCCCAGCACTGTAATTTGACACTTCGAGCAGTTTCGTCTCAGAGCTCCATGCCAACAGGTCCATCGTTGGCAAGATTGTCCATTAAGCGAAATGACATCTTCCGTGCAGAACACGATTGTACGGATAATTAGCTGGCAGTCAGTATGATTATATCGTTAACTGCAGAGCGCACGGGGAAACAGTGGTTTGTTGCTTTAATTTTGGACACCATGTATAATAACAGAACCACGTCAGGTTGACTTAACATTTTTGTCTAAATTTATTGTATATATCGGTCTCGGAATGGAATGAAAGTGACAGAAGCAGACAGCAATGGAAGAGATACGAAATAGTAATCCCATTGTCAGGGAACCAAATCCCTATACCGAAGCTTCGCTTTCGTTTTCAATTTTTACCCGAGATAATGCTCAGTATGTTAAATTTTTTAATATTTTTATAAAAGGCATGAAAAGGGAAGGTGTATGAAGATTTGGGGTTGCAAAGCGGAAGGAATTGTAAGACTGCCTATTATATTACAGTTGATGATTTACAAGTGTTTGTATAATATTCATCGTAAAAACAAGAAAAAATGTAATTTTGCGCAGAGTTTTTAAAATTACATGGTTGTTTTATAGTTTCTAATCAAAAACAAACTTGGTAAACAAACTTGGTTTACAATCGTAAATTGTTCTCGTCGCGCAGTTTGCCAGTAGGCCACACGTAACACTTCATTTCGCCAAATATTGGTATGGATAGACTGTGATTTGCAGTGGAATGTATTTTCATGTCGTCTACTGGCGGTAAGATATCTTTTCCTTTATCGACGAGATAAGAGCAGTTTTGAAGCTTTCTGATCAAATTATTCAGTTGATGATGAAAATAAATATCAGAGAGTTGCACTAGCGGTGTGAATTTGTGGGAAAATGCTTTAATACTGGATGATAGGAATTCTTCCTCATCTTGAAACATCTCGTCATATACTTGTAGGTTTGTTTACACTCTCCACTAGTCAGTTAAGACCAGAAATTCACTTTATTTACGCTGGAAGTAATATAAAAATTGCAAACAGAAAAAATGTTTCCGCACAAGGACTCGAACGCACGAATCATCATACTGCACTCTTGCCGTTGCGCCACTGGCTGCCTGGAAACTATGCCAACATAAATCGCTTATGCCTCATCCGACCCGTGACGAATATAGTCGTTTTTCCGTCTCGAGCGCCCACTTCTGTAGCTTTCATTTCTGGCCAAGATCTGAATGTACAATATAGTTATACGAAATCGATGATGGAGTGTAGGCTGTCCCCCGTTATTAGTACATACATAAACAAATATACATTTACAAACACTAGCCTTCATGTTATCTGTCTGGACACATCGTCCCGGGATTAAATTATAGATCCCATCCCCCGATGCTAAGGTTTTCGGGATACTTCTCTTGATTGTAAGGCAAATTCCGGAACTGCAAATCATCTCTCAAAAGTTCCCAACTTGGATTCCTTTTGCCTCACAACCAGCTCACCTGATATTTAGCTGTACAGTCCCTCACTCTCGAATGGGTCATTCCTTGAAGCCTTCGCTCTACAGTTAGGGCTACTGAATGGAAAGTAATAATAAACACGCATAAATGACATGAAAGGCACACTGCCATCAGTCTTTAAAATAAATCCGCATACAGTTGTGTCAATACCATGACTAAAGATGTCCTATTATCTTGAAGATGATGATGAGGTCCCATACTCCGAACAGCGTAGGGGACGATGCGGGAGACACGCACCACTGTACTTTTTTTTAATTTTTTAATCTCATTTTGTTCGTTTTCGTTCGTTGTATCTGCTCGGGGCGGACGTCGCAAGACACCCGTTTCAGTTCGTCGTTGATTCCATTAACTCAGTTCTTTTATTACAGAGGGCAGCTAACTCTCTGACCGAACACGTTGAGTTACCGTGCCGGCAAGGTCCTAGTGGAGGTGGTTTGCCATTGCCTTCCTCCGACCGCAATGGGGATGAATGATGATGATGATGAAGACGACACAACAACACCCGGTCATCTCGAGGCAGCAAAAATCCATGACCCCCCGGGTTTCGAACCCGGGACCCTCTGCGCAGGAAGCATGAACGCTACCGCAAGACTAGGAGTCGATTATCTTATGTAGCGTTAAAGGCAAATTCTGGAGCGTGACAATCATACACTGACGAAACGAGACCGCAACACCAAGGAGGAGTTGCGCGACATAAACGAAAATTTATAGGCGTGTTTCTACATCTGAAATATGATGTCTATTCAGATTGCACGCCAGTCGCGTAAGAGTGGCGCTAGTACGCGACTATTGGGATGTAAATCAGGTTTACTTTAGATATACGCTTTGATAGACGTGAGCGTTATTCAGCGGTAAGACCGGACGTGCTGAGTTGGTGTTAGTCAAGAATGCCTTTTAGGCGACAAAGACGCCATTATCAGTACCTCACTGAGTTCGAACTAGATCGTGTGATAGGGCTACAAGAAGCTGGATATTCCTTCTGTAATATGGCAGAAAGACTTGGCTGGAATGTAGGCACTGTATATGATTGCTGGCAGCCGTGATCGTGAGAATGTACGGTCGCAAGAGAACCGGGTTCCGTGCGGTCACCTGGCAAAACTGCAGAGAAAGCCATCGTGTTTGACATATGCCCCTGGAGCATCGTACTGCATCTACAACACGAGTCTGAGCAGCAGTTGGCACCACAATGACACAACGAACTATTACAAATCGATTACTTCAAGGACAGCTCCGAACGAGACACCCTGTAGCTTGCATTGCACCGATCCCAAACCACCGACATTTTTAACTTCAGTGATTCCAAGAGAGAGCTCATTGGAGGCCAGTGTGCTGTTCTGTTTTCTGATGAAAGTTGGTTCTGCCTCGGTGCCAGGGATATCAATGTGTTGCATTGAAGGTCGCGAATTGAGGGCCTCCAAACAACATTTGTGTGTGCTGTACACACTGGAACTACGCTTCCATTTATGGTCTGGGGTGCTATTTGGCATGACACTCACCTTGACTGCAAATTTTGACGTCAGTCTGGTGATTCGACCTGTTGTGCTGCCATTCATGAACAGCATTCCAGGGGGTGTTTTCTAACAGGATAACGCTCGCTCACGTACCTCTGTTTTAACCCAACGTGCTTACAGTGTGTCGAAATGTTGCCTTGGCCTGCTCGATTATCAGGTCTTTCTCCAGCCGAACAGAATCTGATATCATCCGACGACAACCCCAGCGTCATCCATTACCATCATTAATCGTCCCTGTATTGAGCGACGAGGTGCAACAGGCGTGGAACTGCACCCCACCAACTGAAATCTGGCACATGTACAATACAACGAATCCAAGTTTGCATGCTTCCCTTTAACGTTATGATGGTTACAGCTGTTATTAACATACCAGCATTACACGTTTGCATTGGCTTATCACGTGCTTACAAGTGAACCTCCCCATCGCAGCCCACTCAGATTTAGTTATAAGTTGGCACAGTGGATAGGCCTTGAAAAACTGAACACAGATCATTCTAGAAAACAGGAAGAAGTTGTGTGGAACTATGAAAAAATAAGCAAAATATACAAACCGAGTAGACCATGCCCAATACAGGAAACATCAAGCATGGTGTAAACTCAGGAGGGCTGTGGTCCCGTGGTTAGTGTGAGCAGCTGCGAAACGAGAGGTCCTTGGTTCAAGTCTTCCCTCGAGTGGAAAGTTTAATTTTTTATTTTCAGACAATTATTATCTGTCTGTCCGTCCGTCCGATGCGAGGTAACTGCGCCGTAGTATGGGGACGCTACACCTAAACGGAAAAATTTGAAAACGTTAAAAACATATGTTTTGACAGAGCACAGGGAAAACTGTGCGACTGTGAAAGTGTTGCATTTATTTGTTGCAGTTTATGTGACAAACTCTTATGTTTTCGTCACTTTTTTGGGAGTGATTGTCACATCCACAAGAAAACCTAAATCGGGCAAGGTAGAGGAATCTTTTTACCCATTCGCCAAGTGCACAACTTAGGTAGGTCGACAACATATTCCTGCCATGTGACGCACATACCGTCACCAGTGTCGTATAGAATATATCAGACGTGTTTTCCTGTGGAGGAATCGGTTGACCTATGACCTTGCGATCAAATGTTTTCGGTTCCCATTGGAGAGGCGCGTCCTTTCGTTTACTAATAGCACGGTTTTGCGGTGCGGTCGCAAAACACAGACACTTAACTTATTACAGTTAACAGAGACGTCAATGAACGAACGGACAGATCATAACTCTGCGAAAATAAAAAAAGTAAACTTTTCACTGCTGGGAAGATCTGAACCAAGCACCTTTCATTCCGCAGCTGCTCACGCTAACCACGGGACCACGACGCCCCTGAGCTCACATTACCATTGATATTGCCTCTCTTGCGCATGGACTACTCAATTTGTATATTTTGCTTATTTTAACGTAGTTCCACACAACTTCTTCCTGTTTTCTCGACTGACCTGTGTTCAGTTTTTCAATGCCTATCCACTGTGCTAACTTATAACTAAATCTGAGGGGGGTGCGATGGGGAGGTTCTCTTGTTAGATTAATCTCCGATCTTGCAATTTAGCTAATTTAAATATGTTATCTAGACAAATGAATTCTCAAAATTTAGTCTACCTTAATTACTTTTAGGTGCTGTGATTTTTTTACGCCAGTGTATAAACACTCCGTCGACTACCTCGCGTAAGTACGGCGAACAGTGAATGCAGGCCTCTTGGCATGCTGCGTACTTAGTCCGTCCAGAGATAGTTCACGAAAGAGGTACATACGTAAACACACAAAGTATCATGCATTTGTTCACGTCTAAAATGTACTACATATAAGTGAAATTAATAGGCAAAAGTTAGAATACTGCAGCGGACAGCTGTAGTTGGCCGATAGCTGAAATAAGAGGCTACAGATGGCGTGCTGTATCACATGTATGACGGTACACTGCAGAGGGCTGTACTACCCAACCACGATATTATTGCCGTGATGAATGGGTGTTGTGTGACGTCCTTAGGATAGGTAGGTTTAAGTAGTTCCAAGCTCTAGGGGACTGATGACCATAGCTGTTAAGTCCCATGCTCAGAGCCATTTGAACCTTTTTTTTTTTTTAGCGCCGTGACCGTTAACTGAAACGCAGTGACGTCACGGTAAACAAGTACAGTGGTGACTAAGGAAAGCGCATCGCCTTGTGAATGATTTCAGAACAAATGAGCAGATACTATCAATGGGTTCAATGTGCCTTCGTGAAATATCACAATAAAAACTCACAGTAAGCCAACCAAAGCGCCCTCACTCTCAGATGCAGTAATCTTGTGGTCAACTAATAGATAGTTTTCAAGTTTATGTAGCATGTTTAGTCACAGCGTGCAAACGTCTGTTTCTTACCTGTGATCAAAGAACATCACATAATTGGAATCACGTTGGTCTCCACCACAATCCAGCGATCGCAGCCACGTTGACTGAAGCGGGTTGCAGCTACCACGTCCCTTGCGAGATGTTAGCCGCATGCAGTCGCCCATTATCAAGAAGGATTATTAACTTCGCTTGTTAAGAAACTAAGTCTCTCGATTTTCATCTCCTTCCCTCTCGTACTTCATCACTCTTGCCTCATTACGACTCAAAATTAATGCTAAGATGCGTGGGCTCCTAACAAGGCGAATTATCTGAGTACGCACCGCCGGCGCAGTAGCTCACAAGCCTGCGGTTCCATCGCAATTTTCTCCTTAATGCAATAAATTCAAAGAGATGTTAAGATTCAATGAGATATTCAGATTCAATGAGATATTCGTGCATTCGCAGCTTAAAAGGCTAGTTTCGAAGGTATTAGGTTTCCATTAGGAGCAGTGCTTTTATGTACAGTACGAGTGTTAAATATCTGCAAACATCAAACATAAGAATATTTTGAAAAGAAGTGAGATATCATTTTGTCTAGTGACGAGGATATTTAATTTAAAATTTCTACATGATGTAGCGGCTCGTTAACTTCGTGCCTTTCTAGAAGCATGAAAAAATAAACATTTTGCATATTTCTGTCATTATTGGTAACCATTCTGTGGTTGTTAATTTTTTCGCTTCTTGAATCTCAAATTCTGGAACGTTATTGCTATTAGTTTTTAGTATTTCCCGAACGTTGTCGCTAGCATATGCTATGGAATTTTAAGCTGAATTCAGTCTCGTACTCGGAGCACACGTAAAGATTTTGTCGTCTGTTGCATTTAAATCTAGGATGAAACCGGTAGTTGCATTGAAATTTGTAATTAAATGTAGTATATTTGTCCGATGTTTGAAATGTTTAGTATCTCGATTCTATCATGACCATTTTTATCAGAGTTTCCCCGCATTTCAGACCAGAACTGAATTTAACTGTTGGCTAATTACGAGTGCAGCTGAGGTGCGTCTCAAATTCCGGTTCCCAGTTCTAATTAACATAGTGTGTGGAGAATTTCGATCTACATTATTTTCCCAGAAAAGGGAAGGAATTGCTGACGTACAACATTTAGTGTGAGTGCCTAAATTTCCTAAATTACAAAAATCTGGGCAGCGTGTTGTGGGGAGTGGACATAAAACACAGTTCGACGCAATTCTTCCATCGGAGTAAATACAGAGCTAGGCGGTCCGTTTGGCGTTTTTCAAGAGGCGTAAATTGCGTGCAGGTATCTGCATACAGCCTACCCCTTGCCGTTATCCCACACCCGTCCACAACAATACTCGCAACAAAACACACTCACAGAGAACAGTTCCAAGTGACTGGAAAAGAAATGGAAATACTCGAAGGGGAGAAAGACACATATGCGAAATTATATACCAATATCCACAACGTGTGTATGTTGCGCTAATCATCGGCATATGCTTAAGCTCCTGCGCAATGAGTTACCTAGAGCGAGAAAGGTTTATATCCAGGCGTGACAAAAAGCATTGCTCGTGCTACTCACACACGATATCCTGCGAACCGTGGATGCAGGACAGCAGGAATTTTTTTGTTCCGTACAATACCGTCCTGTAGGTTGTTAGCAAAGGTCCGAAAATATGGACCACGTTCTGAAGTAAGCCACTAGTTTGAAGACTATTATTGTAACGGAACACAATACGTCGTCCTGAACAACGAGTGCTTCTCAGAGACAAGTAATTTCAGGAACGTCCCAGGAAATCGTTATAGCCTTCCTTGTTCTTCATGTTTGTAACCGGTAAAATACAGTGGGCAGTAATCTAAGATTGTTTGCTGACGATCCTGTAGTCGTAGTAGGCTGATAACAGGAGCATTCGTGATGACGTGGCCACAGTTTGTAGTTAGTGCGGCGATGAAAGGCAGCTTTCTTTGAATGTGAATTAATGTAATAGACACATTCTCCTGGCGTTCGAATACATACTGCGTGGCACAAACAATGGAGCACCCATGTGTGGAGGAGGAAACGAAATGAAATTTCACTGGTTGACAGCGTGTGTAATGTTATTTCAATAATCACCAAATCGAGTCAAATTTACAAATAACTTGGCATAATGAGCTCTCATGATCTGCAGCTACCACGCCCCCTTCGCTTGTTGACAAATTCTCTCGATTTTCATCTCCTTCCCTCTGATTCGATTAGGAAGGTGTCATAAAGTCAATTTATCCTCTCCTGAGGCAAATTGGCCAGCAACTGTTATAAACCGTTCTTGATGTCATAGATATTGGCACTGCGTCAGAATTGACGGCCCCAATGTTCATCGTTGGAAGGTCTGCGGATTTTACAGGTTACAGTCTTACAGTTAATAGAGACACAGTTTATAGAGTTATGATGGGCTTGGTGCATAACATAGTGATCCTCCCTTCATCAAACGTGGTCGAATGGTAGTTTGACGACGAGAATTCCAATCCAGTCCAACATCGGGTAGCTGAAACATCTTAACAACCCACAAAATTCGATATTGCTTGATTCGGCCGATAGGCCAAATGGAAAGCCACAATAAGATCCGTTCGAAACTCTGTCAGGTGCTGATAACTCTACCTCGCAGAAGTACGTGGCATCTTCGTTATCTCCATAATGATCGCATAACATGTGACGCTGTTCATCCCCCTTAGATACCCTATTGGTCTCAGAATTAATCATGAACAACATTAATGCACTACGGTAGCCAGTTTACTTGTCACAGCGAATTGAAACTCTAGTCATTTACATATCCGCCGATGGTGTGTCTACATGTACAGAGTTCACTGATGTCTGGTCAGGATGTCAAATTAAACACCTTTCAGCAGTCTAGTTTCGAAACTTGTTTTATCTTGATGCCTGTTTCAGCGTTTTACTACGTCATCTTCAGGTCCCTGACCGACGTGTGGGAAGATTCTGCCTCGGTTCTGATCAAAACAGAGGCCAGCAATACTGGTATTAGTAGATTTCTGCTTGCTATAGCCATCCATCTCTAAAAAATGGACATACCGAGACGTCTGATCAAGTATTCTGGATGCTGCATTTTTTCGGCAAGTAGTGTAGTATTGACTATATACCATTAAAAACTGCGAAACGAGTCGAAATGAACAAGCTCATAAGACAGTTGCAAGGAATGAAAATAGCCAGTGGTGGTTAATTGCGAGAATTCTCGGAAAGTATAATGCACTGATAAAATGGACCGCTTGCGAAGCGCATGTGCACACTGTTCTTGAGTACGGTTCGATAATTGGGGTCCGCACTAAGAATAAAAGAATGTAAGTTGTCTAGGTTAACTACCGTCTTTAGCAACTGTGTAACTGTATGTCTTGAGTTTGCATTTGCACACAGCACTTCCACTGCATTTAACACATTTACTCTTCTGTGCATGTCCTCTCGTCATTCTGCATGTTTTGTTTTACTATTGCTCAGAGAGTACACGGAAATGACGAGACGACAGTGAACAGAATTGTAACTGTGTTAAATGGAGTGAAATGCTGTGTACAAATACAAATATTGAACATATACACGTGGAAGGGGAATAACAATGGAATAATCAACAGAAAACCTGACCACTGAAGATGTTTTAAAATAAAGCGGAAAGCTCCTGATCTGAATAAAACTTTTACAACTTGTATATGTGCAACTGCGAAATAAAGAGGGATAAAAACTAAGAAAGCAACATGTATATTAAAAGAATAAATAGTACTAATTCAGAAATGTGCTGATAGATATAATACTGATCGAGTCAACAGCACTAA
Source organism: Schistocerca gregaria (assembly GCF_023897955.1). NCBI lineage: Eukaryota > Metazoa > Arthropoda > Insecta > Orthoptera > Acrididae > Schistocerca > Schistocerca gregaria. The sequence goes on along the minus strand of NC_064925.1, from coordinate 337,814,161 downwards.
AGTGTTATGGAAATGCTCCATGTGCTTATATGGGACTTGTTAGAGAACAAAACAACCCGCAGTGGTATGTAGGGAATGTAGCCTATCAGCATTTGCGACAGAGTGTAGAAAGATTCGGCAACCTTCTAGTGGAAGAAACGTAATTGCAAATAAGGTTTAGCAACGGTACAAGGTACTCTCTACAATGCCATGCACATGTGACATGTGGAATATGGACGCAGGTGTAAATGCAGAACTCTGTACTGATCAAGCGCTCTTGTCAAAGAAAATTTTGCGATAAAGGTATAAAGGTACACACACTATAAATAGAGAAAAAAATAAAAGAGAGACCCTTTCCGAAACGGCGGAGCGTGCTAGCTGTTCGCACGTCACTCTCGTCAAGATCAACAGAAATTTGTCACGACGTTCAAGACCGAACGAATGAGTATACGCAGATGATATGAAGAAGTCTGAAATATAGGGCAATTATTCCTTGGCTACTAGAGAAATGTGGTATGTCACGTACTCACGATGTCACAAAATCATGTACTGATCGATTAGGTAATACACAGATCGTAAAAGTAATAAAGTAATAACAGCTCACCGCAAGATTAATAGAGGCCTAGGGCTCTGACGGGTACTTCACTTGGTAAGGAAAGTATATAAGCAAAGCAAAGGTGAATGGAGAACCGTTCGACCGACAATACGGCGCATATCGCAAAATCGACTGACGTAACCGACATTAACAACTAATAAGTGTGTTATGGCTCGGCACCTCGGCACCTTTATCATCGATGGCAAGTGAGTGATGAAAGGTGAAACATTAAGAAGGCAACAAGGAGTTCAGCGTTCACGTCTCGTCAAAGGCATTAAAGACCATGGTGGTCGGACGCGCGTACCTTCTGTAACGCAGGATAGGCGGCAGTGTGTGGCAGATCTGACGACAGCGGACAATGCTGGTATGGGCACCCTTCTTACGCTTGGAAAAATGGTTCAAATGGCTCTGAGCACTATGGGACTCAACATCTGAGGTCATCAGTCTCCTAGGCTTAGAAATACTTAAACCTAAGGACATCACACACATCCATGCCCGAGGCAGGATTCGAACCTGTGACCGTAGCAGCAGTGCGGTTCCGGACTGGAGCGCCTAGAACCGCTCGGCCACCACGGCCGGCTTACGCTTGGATTAGCTCATATTGTTCACCTTGAGGCTCCACCCTAGATGACCCATAAGTGTAGGTAGCCATCGAGAATGTAGCTTGGACCAATGGAAACTTGTCAGCCGCCTTCTAGGCGAACGGCTGATCTAAAGATGCCCTGCGCCCTTAACACAGGTTTGTAGGGATCGTGTTATACTATAAGAGACATCACCTAGACCTGTGGTAATAATCGAAGTCCCGTAACAGCTGTGGACTGCGTCAGCCTTATTGCAGATAGCATCTCCGTATGCTTCAGCTCTTCCCCAAAGACTATGGCATCTCTCAGCAGGATAACTTTGTATTACAAAGCCAAACGTGCTACAGTGGCTTGAGGAGAATGATTAGCTGCACTCACGATGTTTCAGACACAAAATTCGGCTGATCGGGATCCGACTGAACACATCTGGGCTGTTATGGGGGCCATCTCTGCGTCCCAAACCATCGGTCCTTTACGGCAATTGCGTAACCTCTGAGAAAAAATCTAATCCTACGTATCTCCGGAAATCAATCAAGGACTTTTCGAATCCATGCCACGCAAAACCATTGCTATATTGCGTTCGGAAGGTGAACCAACACACCACTAAGCATAGTCACTCAGGTAGATTTTTCTGAGGAAAACATCACGGGCTTCATCTAGTTCAGGCTTACATTCCGGCTGCCTTGCCCTCGCCATATTGCTCTGCCCCACCGTACAAAGCAAGAGGCGCCAGGAGCTCAGTTCCATTAAATAATAGCAGACCAACAGCTTCCAATGAATGATGACAAAAGGACAGCTGCTACTCACTGATGTAAGACCAGAAGACCACTAGTTAGAATTGGAGAGTGCTTTTGTTTTAAAAAAATGGCTAAAGACAGTGCCATCGTACCAAACTTTTCAGAAGGAATGATTTTTTCCAAAATAATGATCTAGACACTTCTTAATGGACACAAAAGATATGGGGCAATCTCCCCAGACGAGGTTAGCAGCCTACAGCGAATAAGAAACGCTACTCTGCGATCGGGCCCAAACGATCTCGCAGTGTCGATTGGCCGCTGGGTCATTCTCTACGCTGTGGCGTTATTTGGATACGAAGTGGAGGGCATGGGATCAATAGACGGCTCTCCCGGTCCAGCCTCGGAGCCGCTACTTACCATGCAAGTAGCCCCTCAATTGGCATTGCAATTGAACGGCGCTCCTCCCATCCAGGGAACAACTCTGGCAGTACCGGGAATCGAACCTGGATTTTCCGCATGGTAGTCAAACACGGTGACCGCTCAGGTGGGATCTAAGCAAGACTTATGTTTCACCACACTATTAACCAACAATTCTAATATTTGTAACCCAAGAAAAAAAGGCACTGTGATTATCACATGCGTGATTATGCTGTCACTTTTAATTAATATATCATTATTACATGTTTATTCATTTTTGTATATTAGTGACATTGCAGTACTGCAGCAGTACTTAATTCATTTGAAAACCCATACACTAAATAAACATTTCAATAAAATATTTCCGTGAAAACTGACTTCATTAGAGCCGGCCGCGGTGGTCTAGCAGTTCTAGGTGCTCAGTCAGGAACCGCGCGACTCCTGCGGTCGCAGGTTCGAATCCTGCCTCGGGCGTGGAGGTGTGTGATGTCCTTAGGTTAGTTAGGTTTAAGTAGTTATAAGTTCCAGGGGACTTATGACCACAGATGTTGAGTCCCCATAGTGCTCATAGCCATTTGAACCTCTTTTTTTTTTTTTTACATCACTAGACCACCTTTTGTAGCTGATTAAATATCCATTTGTCGCTTAAATGAAGTCTGAATTCTTTATTAACTAAATTTTAGAAAACTTATCAAGAAATCTTTACTGAGTATTAGCGCTTTTAAGCTCTGACCTTTCGATGAAAATGTCAGTAAATCAATAGCAAGTTTAATGGAGGCCATTTCCGTTCTTTTTTTTTATGCGCGGGCTGTTCCATTGACGTGCAGATCATTTTATACACTCTGTCACAGTATTATCTGGACAAGTGGCAGTTTTGTGTGTTGTGATGAGTCTCATCGAAGACTCTAAATGTTTGTCAATGTCGTTGCGTTCGTTAAATGGTTATGAGGAAAGAACGTAACTTAACGTCGAAAAACTCGCGATATTCATGAAATAAAAGCAATGCCGCTATAGGATCGCAGTCGGGTTGTATGTCAATGTAATTATTTGATAACAGTGCCTAAGAAAAAGATGTCCTGGAGACAGCACACTATGGCCGTTGAAATATCGCTCAAAATTCGTATTTGTAAAGGAGTTTAGATCACAAGAAAATGAGACCACAGGTCGAAGATTAAGTAATAATGTTTTCGAACGGCGCAACTTATAACACTTCACAGGACAGAAAGTAAAGAGCTATCGAATGACTGACAAAGCGTCGCAAAGAGCAAAACGCAGAACTGTAGCTATTATATAGACAACTAGGGAAATATTTGCTAGGCAATTTCCACCATCCTGAGCGTACTAATTTTACTTACTGACGATAAGCGACATCTCTTGTGAATTTAAAGAGGAATCTAACCGAAATTGATGCTGTCATCACGGCTGCAATCAAATCGGAGTTGAGAGACCTCAGATGTTAAGTCCCACAGTGCTTAGACCCATTTGAACCATTTTTTTGAGTATGCGCTGATATGAAACTTCCTGGATGATTAACCGTGTGGCTAAGCCATGCCTCCACAATACCCTTTCTTCCACAACTGACAGTCTTGCAAGTTTCCCAGGAGAGCTTCTGTGAAGTTTAGAAAGCAGCAGGCAAGGCACTGGCGGAAGTAAAGCTGTGAGGACGGGTCGTGAGTCGTCTTTGGGTAGCTCAGTCGGTAGAGCACTTTCACGCGAAAGGCACGCAATTTTAATCTGACAGAAAGTTTCACATACTGAACACTATATTTCAAAACTTTATGAAAACCTAATGAAACTGTTCTTAAAACCCCAACCACATACCGCCCGCCACAAACCTCGAACGCCCACTAGTGGGTGGTAATGACAAGGCTGATTACTTCTGCTGAAAAAGAAAAAGTATATAAAAAGAGAGGGCTCTAAAGAGACTGGAGGGACAAGTACTTATGCAGTCACTGATTTTGTAAACAAACAGTACTCTTCGGTGTAAAATAAAAATGACTGTGCACTTGTTATGAGGGACAACTTCATTTTTATAAGATTTTGCAGCAAGCAGTTTTTGCCGTGTTTATAAGAAACTACATCGCAAAAGGACGTAGTTTATATTTCCTTGACCTTTCTTCTGACATTCGCAGCAAGAGTTATCCTTGGCGCCCTTCCAACATAAATGGAAGTAACTGAAGCATGGTTGATACTCTTTCGTAATGGGATAGTTCTCAGATTCAAACTCGTTCGAAATTTTCTTCAGCAGTGAGTTTGTGATTACTGGTTCAACTGCAGTGTAATATTCACCTTTATCTCCTGTGTCCCATAGAAAGGCAGTTTACACATCTTTTATATTTTGTGCAAGTGGTGCCCCACGGTTTGGTGTTTCAAGACGGGCGAAATCTGCTGATAAAATCATTCTTTATTTACTATCTATTTTGACATCTGATCATATTCAAGAATGCCGTAGAGGCCTACCAGTAGTACCACCTCGACAAACTACATGAGTATTCTTTTTTTTTCTTTGCATGTGCGGTCTGCATTTCTTGTACCATGTGGAGTCATATCCGAGTACCACAGTGTCGTCCGCCCCTGGTAGCTGAGTGGTCAGCGCGACGGAATGTCATAATTAACGGCCCGTATTCGATTCCCGGCTGGGTCGGAGATTCTCTCCGATCACGGACTGGGTGTTGTGTTGTCCTTATCATAATCATTTCATCCCCCTCGACACGAAAGTCGCCGAAGTGGCGTCATATCGAAAGACTTACACCAGGTGAACGGTCTACCGACAGAACGCCCTAGCCACACGGCATTTCCATTATGCCACAGTGTCGCACCCATTATTAATGTGGAGTATCGTATAGTAAATCGTTTTTCGAAGGTAAAAATGGTGCGACAATCTATGCTAATTTGATGGAAGGGTATGGCAACAATTCACCATTATATGAGAGTGGCTAGCAGGCGGAAACCCTTCCAGTGTGGTTAAACAAGTCTGAATGACAAGAACGAGGTGACAGACCGTCTCTCTGTAAGAACTGGAGTCGCTAGATAAGTGTAGGCTCTGGTGCTCGAAGATCAGCGTACCAAAAGAGAAGCGATAGGGGAAAAAGTTAATGTTATGAACCATTTTTCAGCACCATGCACGACATATTGAGTTCCGCTGCTACTCACAACCATTTATAAAACCTACCGAAAGAAGGCAGCAGCGGAAATGTTACAGCTGTGTCAGGCCAGTGCATAAGGCTTATCTGTTTGACCACTTTGGACGATTATGATGCTTCCGTGCGTGACAAAAAATCAAAGAAAGCAGTGGACACATGTCAGTGGAAACATATGGAGTGACCACCACCAAAAGGCCAGATTACGCACAACTACTATCGGGCAAGGTGATAATGAGTGCTTCTTGGGACTGCCGTGGTGTGGAGCTAAACAATAAAGCTCTTAAGGGGCAGACTGTCACAGGAGCATGCTACCGAAATCTCCTGACGAGGTTACGGAAGTCTGTCAAGACGAAGCGTCGATAGAAGCTGCGAAAATGGCTGTTTTGACTCCACGGCAAAGTCCCAGCTCATTCTGCACAGGTGAAATGTGATGCTTCTTTAAGTCATCAAATTTTGCGTACCCTGTATTGTGCTGATTGGCATCCTAGCATGAAGGGACTATTACGTGGAAACAGAATGACGACGAACTGATGTTAGAGATGAAAACTTGCTGAACAGCTAAAGAGCAGACATTTCCAACAAGGTGCCCGCCAAGTCATCCATTGCTGGGAAACATGATGTGGTTTACTGAAGGGCGAATATGCGTAGCAGGTCTGGCACCAATTTCAACGGTCCCAGCTTGACTTTTTCAAGCTGATAATTAAAACTTTGTGACCAAAGGGTCCTTCAAAAAGCGTGCCGGGTTTGATTTTCAAAAATGCAGAAATATTTTTTTTTATTTCTGGCCGAGAAAACGAATTACTATTTTCGTATTTCTAGTTTCAAAATTGCCTTAGATATGAGATATTTTCAAAAACCGTTTCATCCCCCTTGAGGTGAAATTTCGAATAATCTACTTCTACATCTACATCAATACTCCGCAAGCCACCTGACGATGTGTGGCGGAGAGTAGAGTACCGCTATCGGTTCTCCCTTCTATTCCTGTCTCGTATTGTTCGTGGAAAGAAAGATTGTCGGTATGCCTCTGTGTGAGATCCAGTCTCTCTGATTTTATCCTCATGGTGTATTCGCAAGATATACGTAAGTAGGAGCAATATACTGCATGACTCCTCGGTGAAGGTATGTTCTCGCAACTTCAACAAAAGCCCGTACCGAGATACTGTGCGTCTCTCCTGCAGTCTTCCACTGGAGATTATCTATCATCTCCGTAACGCTTTCGGGATTACTAAATGATCCTGTAACGAAGCGCGCTGCTCTCCGTTGGATCTTCTCTATCTCTTCTACCAACCCTATCTGGTACGGATCCCACATCGATGAACAGTTTTCAAGCAGTGGGCGAACTGTAACCTACTTCCTTTGTTTTCGGACTGCATTTCCTTAGGATTCTTCCAACGAATCTTAGTCTGGCACCACGCGACTGCTATGGTCGCAGGTTCGAATGCTGCCTCGGGCATGGATGTTTGTGATGACCTTAGTGTAGTTAGGTTTAAGTAGTTCTAAGTTCTAGGGGACTGATGACCTCAGATGTTAAGTCCCATAGTGCTCAGAGCCAATTGAACCAATGAGTCTGGCATCTGCTTTAGCGACGATTAATTTTATATGGTCATTCCATTTTAAATCACTCCTAATGCCTACTCCGAGATAATTTACGGAATTAACTGCTTCCAGTTGCTGACCTGCTATATTGTAGCTAAATGATAAAGGATCTTTCCTTCCGTGTATTTGCAACACATTGCACTTGTCTACATTGAGATTCAATTGCCATTCCCTGCACCATGCGTCAATTCGTTACAGATCCTCCTGCATTTCAGTACAATTTTTCATTGTTACAACCTCTCGATATACTACAGCATCATCAGAAAAACGCTTCAGTGAACGTCCGATGTTATCCACAAGGTCATAGTGAATAGCAACTGTCCTACAACACTCCCGTGCGGCGACCCTGAAATCGCTCTTACTTCGGAAGACTTCTCTCCATTGAGAATGGCGCTGCCTTCTGTTGCCTAGGAACCCTTCAATCCAATCACACAATTGGTCTGATAGTCCATATGCTGTTACTTTGTTCATTAAACGAGTGTGGGGAACTGTATCAAGCGCCCAACCAAGCCTACAGTGTAAGATCCACACACTCTCTAAATTTCTTTATTCTTGGCGGTTTGTCTCGGGGGATGAGAAGTCAGTCAGGACATTTCCTATATGTACAATGATTGCTGTATGGAAATAAACCCAGAAACATCCACGGCTTAGATGAATAAATTCAGTGTGGTTAGATGAGGAAATTCAATGTCTTGTTGGAGACGTGCAAATGGAGTCTCGTCGGACAGGTATCTCTAATTTCACGGATAGTGTGTTGGATATGAGGGCCGTAGAGGAGGTTATATGCCAAACGTCATTTTCCATACCTGAATTGAGAAGGTTTGATGAACAATTTTATTAATTATTAAGGCATTTGAAAATATAAAATTCATAATTTCATGTATCAAAACCAACGTGCTTTTTGAAGGACTCTACACATGTTAAAACCGAGCGTAGAGCTCTTCATAGCAAGATGAAAAACGTCAGTCTTCCACCCGTTCTTTATCGGCTAGTTCCCATACCTTGAAATTTTACAATTATAGTGCCAGCGACACTGGCCTCCTTTGCCAAAAGGTCCCCATTGTTCACTGTACACCAATCCTGTGGTTGTACAGTACCACTTGCCTATAAGGGTGGTAATTTTATTTTTAAAAAAACAATGAAATAAGTCGCACATCTGGACAACTGATGTATGATACTCTCCGTAGCGATATCGCCATACAGTTCCACTAAGGCGGTCGTCGTCAAACTGCAGCCCGCATTTCTCAGTCGTGTTTTGTAACAACATACAGAACATCTACCAACTAACAGCGGAATCAAAAGATGAAAACTAACTTTAAGAGCTCCTTAAGAAGTGTAGTTTTCCTACTCAGTAACAAACTACAACACAGAGATAGTAATATTTTAAAATGGGAGTAATTTTAATTCACGATGAAGTTTCTTGTGAGTTAAGTAATAACCTACCCTCAGGGGCACGGGAGTAAGTCCCGCGGCCACTGCGCAGTTAGAGGACGCTGCTGGGGGAATGTTTTATTGTTTGTTTCCAGTTGTAACAAATCAAGGGGGCGGGACACGTACCCTTCAGGTTCTGTAATATTCATTCTGACATGATAATAACATGGATTCATGAACGCACATTACAGAGATGGTCGTCTTCAAATTCTGTATGTACTTGTATAACGAATGTGAAATTTAATTAAGGATTTTGTGATTTAACGCAGTCAGTAGAAGGAAAATGACATTCTAAACATTTCGTAAACATATGAGATTGTAATTACAATGAAATGACAACACCGAGCTGCATACAGGCGTTGATAAATATCCACGGGGACAGTTGAAAAGTGTGCCCCGACCGGAACTCGAACCCGGGATCTCCTGCTTACACGGCAGACGCTCTATCCATCTGAGCCACCGAGGACACAAAGGATACTGCGACTGCACGCCTCTCGTGAAACCTACATTTCCAGCTTATTGCCTGCACTATATTCATAATGCCGCTGCCCATTATACTCATTACTCGCGGCTTTCTGCCGATTCCCGTAAGAGTTCGGACACTGTATATATATGAGATTGTATCTTATATTTCGCAATGCCTTTAAATGTAAATGCAGTCACGGTTATTAACTAATTAATCATTCGATGACACAGACAACAACAACATTTTATCTGGAAACCACAGTATCACAGTATTGGGTTCGCTGAAGGTGGCAGTAATCTGAAACAGAGAAGAATCAACACGAAGTGTTCCGATTGTCGCTGACTTTTAACAATCAATACTTGTGGATCAGCGGACCAATTTTCACGCCCTTAATAGTCCGTGGGCGGTCATAGCATACCAATTTGTATAGTTTACCTCTTAATGATAAGATCGGTACACATGCGGCCCGACGTGCCGCCCGACAATGTCAGCATTGGCTCCTGAGCCAAAAAGTTTCCGACCGCTGCACTACGGGTTCACAACAGACCGTCCTGTATTTGCTGGGGCCCATAAAGGTGGAATCCTCATATCATTTTTGTGCAATCATCTACGTCATACTATATTGACCAGTTGTCTTTGGAATGAATGTTGCAGACTGCATCCGAGCGTGCACTGTTACGAAACTTCCTGGCAAATTTAAACCGTTTGCCGGACCGGTTCTCGAAACCGTTGCGTGAGAAGTGCTCTTACCGACCGAGCTATCCAGGCACTGAAAGATTCCTTTCGTCCGGCCTTGGAGCTTCCACGGGATAGCGCGAAATCAGACTCGAGGCCTCGAACAGAATCCACGCACTCTTGGCAGTTTGCAGCACGAGACGTAATACGCGACGTACTGCTCAAGTGGAAACGTTCAATAGCGGACCCACATTGATTCTCTGCGCTGCTACGCACGTAAAACCAGTCTGAGTACGGGTCTTCAGCCTCGCTTTGACTTACGACACACGGTTCAACTTCTTACAGACCCAAAGTCAATAATTAACTCATACATGCCCAGAACCTCTTTTTTCACGGAATTTTATGATTTTCACATATATCATATACTAGAGACCATAGATAACAACTGTAACAGTGACTTGTAGTTACCTGTTCTGAGAGATGATTTTTACAGTAGGCCAACAATGACCCCATGAGCATATAAGGTCGCACGTAACTATGAAACAAGAGTAATCAAAACAAAACATGTTTTACAAACCAAAAAAAAATGGTTCAAATGGCTCTGAGCACTATGCGACTCAACTTCTGAGGTCATCATTCGCCTAGAACTTAGAACTAATTAAACCTAACTAACCTAAGAACATCACACACATCCATGCCCGAGGCATGATTCGAACCTGCGACCTTAGCGGTCTCTCGGTTCAAGACTTCAGCGCCTAGAACCGCACGGCCACGCCGGACGGCCATGTTTTACACCAATCAATGTTTATTAAGTGAAATATGATAGACTTCATTACTGCAAGTTAATAATTATTCAATAATCATATTAGACTGGTATGGAACATAAAACACCACAAAATCGTGATGAAACTGTGCAAAGTATTTGCCACGCAAATATATATTACATATGTGGCACTGTTTGACAGTCAATTTTAAAAAGTGCATATCTTCTTGTAAACTCACCAGTGATAATATGTCGAGGAAAATATTTTTTGACAGGCAGGTACAGTCTTCCTCGTTTGTCGCTGTTACTTAGACTGAGTTTTAACGTTGCTGTATTCCTGTCCTGCCGAATGCTCAGTGCTACCCGACATGTGTTGTGCGGGTCAGCTTGTGTCCAGACAACTTTGTCAGGTCGTAGCAGGGCCGTTTTCGATCTCTTGAGCTTATATGGGTTAAGGGCCTTGTAGCTACAAAATTACGTAAGATCCAGAGATCCGACCACTGGACTGAAATACGTTCAACTCTATTAGATACTATTAGTAACTCCCGTCGCTAATTATAGAAGCGAAATAGAAATGCACAAAGTCGACATGAAAAAAGTCAAACAAAAACACCACACTCAAATTTGCAGTGAAGTGCGTCACTTTCATACAACACCATATTCAACTAGGTAATGGCTCCACTCACTGTATGGAGTCCTCTTTTTACTGAAGAAGTCCAGTCTCACTAATCCACACCACTTCTTGAGAAACACAGTAAAATACCTTCGCAAAATTAACGGCCGAGTCCGAGAATGCAGTTTCGAATCATTGGTATGCTTGCTGCACTGGAAACATAACCTTGTTGATCACAAAGGATCACTAAGTCCAGACTTTCAAAATGATAATCTAATTGATACATTATCTTCGCCTCAGAGGGTCCACGACGTGTCATCTCAACTACACGAGAGTTACAGCCCGACTCTTCAATTTTGCAACAATTCTATAATGTGCTACATCCTGGCAGGGCGTTCAGTACTTTTTCTTCAATGGCTGCTGGAAACATAGATCGTCACGCGGATTAATCGCTCTAGAGGTAAGTTTTGTCGCCCCCGACAACCGCCAGTTTAGTATTATTAGGGAAAACTGGCCGATCAACTGCAAGTTGAATAAAGCCTCTGGTAGACAACAGGCACAGGAAGAGCACACACTTGCCCCTACGAAACACACACTGTATTATCAAAATTATACGAACATTTATTAACTGGACCTAAATACGGGGTGTAACCACCCTTCGTCTTCATGACTGCAGAAACTCTGCCGGGAACACATTTACTGAGGTGTCTGAACGTCCGTAGAGGAACAACAGCCCACCCTCACACAAGATACGAAACGAGAGCGGGTAGTGATGTTGGACTCTGGGCTCTGGGGCGAAATCGACGTTTCATCATATTCGAAAGGTGTCCCATTCGTTTCACCTCAGCACTGAAACAAATGAAAGGATACTACAGCTTTGTTGACCAGGAGTCCACACCTGCGGAAGTCTGGCAACAGTGTTGCAAGTCTTTTCTGTTGAAGCCAAATGATGATGAAGACAACAGAACACCCAGTCCCCGGGTGGGAATCGAATCCGGGTCCACTGCAAAGGAATCAGCCACCCTGACCACTTACCTGAGGAGGTAGATGTTTCGGGACTCAGCGCGGGTCAGCCCATTTGTAGAATGTCATTGTCCACAAACCACTCCCTTACCCAAAACAATGATCTGGATTAATTTAAGGGCAACATGTGGAAAGGTGGCCCAACTTCACACGCTACAAATAAATCCGAAAGAAATATTTTTATTTAACGACAATTCTATCATAATGAAATTTTCACTCTGCAGCGGAGAAGTGCTCTACCAACTGAGCTACACAAAGTTCGCAGGAGAGCTTCTGTGAAGTTTAGAAGGTAGGAGACGCAGTACTGGAGGAAGTAAAATTGTGAGGCCGGCTCTTGAGTCGTGTTTGGGTCGGTCAGTTGGTAGAGCACTTGTCCAAAAAGGCAAAGATTCCGAGTTGGAGTCTCGGTCCTTCACACAATTTTAATCTGCAAGGAAGTTTCAATTCTGTCATAAGCTAACTAAGAGTTACCAAGATTTTTGTGAAATTCAATAGTTAAAATGATAATGACAAACCCTAATTGTTTTAAGAAAATCAAGAAACTCAGTGCTCAGTTTGCCGAAAGGCTTACATCACACGCTCAGGAAGACCTTACAATAATATAAACATTTACTTCCCCAGCATCACGAAAGCGAAGTCCTAATCCGGCGACACCCCCACCGCGGCACGGTACTGAAGGGACGGCAATAAACTACTCAACTGAAAAAGGGAGATCCGCAGAATCGCTTGTGACCTGCCAACACCTACGCCTCGTGCGATGAAGGAAAATGTGAGCCAAGCAGAAGGACCAGCAGAACAGCAACGCCTCAGCCGCTGCCGATTCAAGGCTGTCAACATATACCGCACAACAAACAGTAAACAAGCACTCTGTCATCAGGCCACATCTGGCCCACCGGGACCATCCGACCGCCGTGTCATCCTCCACTGAGGATGCGGATAGGAGGGGCGTGTGGTCAGCACACCACTCTCCCGGTCGTTATGATGGTTTTCTTTGACCGGAGCCGCTACTATTCGATCGGGTAGCTCGTCAATTGGCATCGCGAGGCTGAGTACACCCCCAAAAATGGTAACAGCGCATTGCGTCCCAGATGGTCACCCATCCAAGTGCCGGCCAGGCCCGACTGTGCTTAACTTCGGTGATCTGACGGGTACCAATGTATCCACTGTGGCAAGGTCGTTACCTTTTAAACATTAAACAAGGTTTTTAGAAATGAACGCACATAGCTATAATGCAAAGGACAATCAAAGATTATTTTCTAGGAAACAAACTCAGTCGCCTAGATGCAAAACTGTCCATGTCCTCCATAACCGGTTTTGAAAAAAAAAGTGGAAAAACTGTTTTCACTGGTAAATACACACTGCCCTAAACTGTATGTTGTATACATAAGTACGGATTAGTACAAGACCATTCGGGCTATTGAAAAAAAATCTGCAACTCAATGCATGTAAGATATAAGCAAAATAAAAATGGACTTTGACAGTTTTGCATCTGACTTTGCAGATGGCCACTTTTACATGCAACTGAAATGGACATGGACAGTTTTGAACCTGACTAGTTGTACATGAGGAGAGGATATGGGATGAACATAAAACTGTGTATTCAGTTTTAATTTCTTTTAGTATTTCTGAAGGTTCATGGTGTAACAACTGACGAACTGCAATCAACTTAATACATCATAACTGGAACAATGTCATCATCTTCTCCTGCTAGGCATTCTGATTCAGCTGATGCCCCTGACCCGCTGGAACCTAGTAATGTCTTGTACCCCAACAGAGATTCACGTTCCCTCCAGGTCTCGCCACAGTGTTTCTCGAGGAGTTTTGAAACATCCTCCAGTTTCTTTTCATTAATTGGAACGACCGTGTTCGTAATGCACCTCGAGTTTGTGTGTCCTAAGTGTTTCCCACGTTTGCATGCTGACACTGGTAGGTTGATTTCAGAATTATAATTAGGCTTCCCTTGGACTTTTATAGCATTCTGAGAATCACTCGTTTTACTTACGTTATCTGGAAGGGGAATGATGCTGCGGGTTTAGTGATGTTTTGAGTGGCACCTTTACTGTCAACTACCTTCCAGTCTCTTCAATAGAATGTGAAGGGTCCCATACTGTTCCAAGATGGTATGGCAGTCCGATAGCTGAACTATCACTTCTCGTTTCCACAGTTGCCTTTCGATGAGCCGAAAAACCCTATCAGGAGGCATGAATGAATGTCCAGTTACAGGATAAATAACTTCTATGTTTGTACATCCAGTGACACAGCATTGAGACAACTATTGTGTTCCTATTTTTCCCAGGGCATCCATTGACAATTAATCTCTACGTTTGTATGTTACTCATGTCTGTATGGCACAAACGATGGTAAAGAGCTGAACATATTTTATTTGACCCCTTCTTACATTCATGTTCAACCCAAGAGTACATGAAGATATTATTAGTGTTTAACTTTGATTTAGAGGAACCTACTACAATGGAAAAATTGTATAGGTATAATTGCCTACTGTAATAGACACTCTAATCAGGTATTTTTGACAAGGGTAAATTCTTTTGCCAGTCAAAGGACATTGTCAGAAGGTTGTCTTGCTTCTCCTTTAGCAGTGAATAGAAACTGTTTACTTTAAGGTTATGATGTCTCTTTCGAATCATAAGTTGAGCTTTCTTAACGCCACACTTTTCAGTTTTGATCTGCTCCGAAAGTCTGAGGCACATGGAACAAACATCTGTTTTTGAAGACCCAAATCCAATGTTAAATTTTGTATTAAATGTGTTCATAAAAAATTTTTGCGTGACTCGCTTTTCAGGAGTAACCACGGAATTGTAACGTCGCGACATCTTTCTAATATTGAGAGTCGCAGGTAAATACACGCGACAGCTTTTCTCCCAGCATTACAGTCGCATTACCCCAGCCTTCAATGCGATTTGTCAAAAGGGACAAGGCAAGTTTTGCACCCAACTTACTGATGGACATGGACAGTTTTGAATCTAACCACACTTTTCGTGAGCTGTTTTCCACAGGACATGGAGTGCTTTGAGCATAAATAGCATTTCAAGCATGTGTAAAATGTTATGCTCTACAATCCAGAGCTGCCAACTCAATTTTTTTTAAAAGTGGACATTGACAGTTTTGCATCTAAGTGACTCAACTATTTAAACAGGAGACTGCTCATAAACATGACAAGTTAAAATCCCTAGCTATAACAAGAAACAAGGTACAAAGTCATTTAAAACAATAATCGCATAGTAATTCAAACAAAATTAAGTAAGTCAAGGTATACCTTTACTGGGGCATCTTAGAATCTAACAGACACTGCAATTTGGATAGGCACCAAATGACAGAAAGCCAGGTAAAATGTACACCTACAAGCCGAAAGGCTCCTCAACGCGGGATAAGAGAGTCTACAAACACCAGCATAAACACACACGTGACCCACACGAGCATGGTTTTAGGTTAAGCGGTCACAACTTTAGATACAGGCCAAAGCCAATAACTAGTCACAGGAAGGGCCATACGTCCTACAACAAACAGAAATTACAATCAGTAGTATCAAATACTCAATGATAATGAACAATGACTGCAAGTACCAAATTAACATTACAAAATACTAACTTGGCGCTTGCACAAACCTCCGGATTGACACATACAGCCTGAAAAGGAGTCACTGAAACATATAGGAACCAGATTTCAATGTGAATATTAATTTTTATGTCAAATGTCAAGTAATGTTGTAATAGAATTGAAATGTAACAAATGTTGAAACTGTTGTAAGATGTTCAATTGAAGTAAATGATTGGAGTCGTTGCTTTTTCACAGGCCTGCTGCAACATCCAAACTGCTGTCGAGATTGTACTACTGTAGTAACTGAAGATCCATGTAATTTGCCAGCTGAAGATGGGTGCAAACCCGAAATGCATATTGGTGTAAATAAAAAAACGCATTAAAAAGTGGCTGGTTGCCGTATTTTTTCAGTGAAATATCATTAACCACGGCCACGGAGCTCAACAGTCCAAATAAAATGGACCAATTGTTATCACCAAAGGTTGTTTTGACTTTCCTGTATGCTGAGTGTCCTTCCGACAATCATATCTTTCCCGATGTCTTCACGTTTTTCCTGTAGCCATTTCGTCTTAGCCTCCCTGCACTTCCTATTTATTTCATTCCTCAGCGACTTGTATTTCTGTATTCCTGATTTTCCCCGGAACATGTTTGTGCTTCCTCCTTTCATCAATCAACTGAAGTATTTCTTCTGTGACCCATGGTTTCTTCGCAGCTACCTTCTTTGTACCTATGTTTTCCTTCCCAACTTCTGTAATGGCCCTTTTTAGAGACGTCCATTCCTCTTCAACTGTGTTGCCTACTGCGCTATTCCTTATTGCTGTATCTATAGCGTTAGAGAACTTCAAACGTATCTCGTCATTCCGTAGAACTTCCGTATCCCACTTCTTAGTGTATTGATTCTGCCTGACTAATGTCTTGAACTTCAGCCTATTCTTCATCACTACTATATTGTGATCTGAGTCTATACCTGCTCCTGGGTACGCCTTACAATCCAGTATCTGATTTCGGAATCTCTGTCTGACCATGATGTAATCTAATTGAAATCTTCCCGTATCTCCCGGCCTTTCCCAAGTATACCTCCTCCTCTCGTGATTCTTGAACAGGGTATTCGTTATTACTAGCTGAAACTTGTTACAGAACTCAATTAGTCTTTCTCCTCTTTCATTCCTTGTCCCAAGTCCATATTCTCCTGTAACCTTTTCTTCTACTCCTTCCCCTACAACTGCATTCCAGTCGCCCATTACTATTAGATTTTCGTCCCCCTTTACATACTGCATTACCCTTTCAATATCCTCATACACTTTCTCTATCTGTTCATCTTTAGCTTGCGACGTCGGCATGTATACCTGAACTATCGTTGTCGGTGTTGGTCTGCTGTTGATTCTGATTAGAACAACCTGGTCACTGAACTGTTCACAGTAACAGACCCTCTGCCCTACCTTCCTATCCATAACGAATCCTACACCTGTTATACCATTTTCTGCTCCTGTTGATATTACCCGATACTCAGCTGACCAGAAATCCTTGTCTTCCTTCCACTTCACTTCACTACACTGACCCCGACTATATCTAGATTGAGCCTTTGCATTTCCATTTTCAGATTTTCTAGTTTCCCTACCACGTTCAAGCTTCAGACATTCCACGCCCCGACTCGTAGAACATTATCCTTTCGTTGATTATTAAACCTTTTTCTCATGGTAACCTCCCCCTTGGCAGTCCCCTCCCGGAGATCCGAATGGGGGACTATTCCGGAATCTTTTGCCAATGGAGAGATCATCATGACACTTCTTCAACTACAGGCCACATATCCTGTGGATACACGTTACGTGTCTTTAATGCAGTGGCTTCCATTGCCTTCTGCATCCTCATGTCGTTGATCATTGCTGATTCTTCCGCCTTTAGGGGCAATTTCCCACCCCTAGGACAAGAGAGTGCCCTGAACCTCTATCCGCACCTCCGCCCTCTTTGGCAAGGCAGTTGGCAGAATGAGGCTGACTTCTTATGCCGGAAGTCTTCGGCCGCCAATGCTGATTATTTATCTAAATTTAAGCAGTGGCGGGGATCGAACCCGGGACCGAAGACGTTTTGATTATGAATCAAAGACGCTATCCCTAGACCATGGGTAGACCCTGGTGCTAGGTAGGCACTGGATAATACTGACCTCCTGCTCGTAGGTGCTAACAAGTGGTTCAGTCCATCTCGGCGTACTTAGCACACCACAGTTTACTAATGCACATCGTAACAAGATTTGCACGTGACGAGACTCACTCATGACCGCTAAACTCGCCGGTACCAACGATCAACGCTGCAGGAAAACGCGAGCCTCCATGGCTCAGAGGTAAACGGCTCCACCGTTGCAATCGTCAGACGTCAAGTACTCAGGCACACCCGTCCAGCTCCGTGTTCCACAGACCACTCCCTACCACACAGATTCAGACGAAACACGTAGTCAAGCAAAGATGATACGATGAGTGTCAGAATCGATGGAACGCTCGCACAAGTGGCGCCAGTAGGATAGCTAGCGTCCTCACAGAAGCTGCCACTGCTCAGGGTGCATAGCGTTTTCTTGAGACCAATAAGTAGAACATCGCAGCTAAGAAGACACCCCCATAACGTAGCACCGCTTCCTCTGTACTCCACTGTTGGAATTACACATGATGACAGTTTGCTAAACTCAGATCCATGCTGTCGATTTCCACAGGATACAACAAAATTGATCATTCCAAGACGTTCGTTTCGTCGTCCACTGTCCTGTGGCATCGCTGTTCACACCAACTCAAGGGCCTCTTAACTCTTACTACAGAAATGTGTAGCTCATGAGGAGCTACTGCACCGCTGTACACAAATCTTTTCAACTTCCTAGGGAGTATTAGAATCAGAATTTAAGAGAGCTTTGGAGGACTTAACATCAAGTAAGGCAGAAGGGGTGGAAAAAAATCCATCAGAAATTATAAACCTTTGGGGGAAGTGGCAGCAAAACGACTATTCAAGTTGGTGAGTAGAATGTATTAGTTTGGCGACATACCGTCTCATTTTCGGAAAAGTATCGTGCACACAATTTCAAAGACTGCAAGAGATGACAAGTGCGAGAATTATCGCTCAATCAGTTTAACAGTTCATGCATCCACGTTTCTTAAAAGAATAATATACAGAGAAACGGAAAAGAAAATTGTGTTAGATAAAGATCAGTTTGGCTTTATGGAAGGTAAAAGCAGCAGAGAAGCAATTCTGACGATACGTTTGATAATGAAAGCTAGTCTGAAGAAAAATCAAGACACGTCCATAGTATTTGTCGACCCGGAAAAAAGCGTTCTACAAAATAAAATGGTGCAAGATAATCGAAATTCTGAAAAAATAGGTGTAAACTATAGGGAGTGACGGGAAACATACAATACGTAGAAGAGCCAAGAGGGAATAATAAGAGTGAACGACCAACAACGAAGTGCTCGGATTAAAATGGATGTAAGACAGGGGTGCAGTCTTTCCCTCTCCCCCCCCCTGTTCTTCAATCTGTACATCGAGGAAGCAATGACGGAAATAAAAGAAAGGTTCAGGAGCGGAAATAAAATGCAAGGTGAAAGAATATCAATGATACGATTCGCTGATGACATTGCTACCTTGAGTGAAAGTGAACTTACATGATCTGCTGAACGGAATGAATAGTCTAATGATTACAGAATACGGATTGACAGTAAATCGAAGAAACAGGAAAATAATGAGAAGTAGCACAAATGAGACCAGCGAGAAACTTAACATTACGATTGGTGGTCACGAAGTAGATGAAGTTAAGGAATTCTGCTACCTACGCAGTAAAATAACCAATGACGGGCGGAGGAAGGAGAACATCAAAAGCAGAGTAACAATGGCAGAAAGGACATTCCTGGCCAAGAGAAGTCTACCAATATCAAACATAATAAGAAATTTCTGAGAATGTACGTTTGGAACACAGCATTGCAAGGATGTGAAACGTGTTGGAGAACTAGACCAAAAGAGAAACAAAGAATTTGAAATATGGTTCAAATGACGAATGTTGGAAAGTAGGTGGACGGATAAGGTAAGGAATGATGTTCTGCGCAGAATCGGAGAGGAAAGGAATGTGTGGAAAACAGTGATAAGGAGAAGGCCAGGATGATCGGACATCTGCTAAGACATCAGGAAGTAAGTCCCATGGTACTAGAGGCGCTATGGAGGGCAAAAAATGTACAGGAAGACAAAGAATGGAAAACACCTGGCAAGTAATTGAGGACGTCGGATGCAAGTGCTACTCTTGAGGTTAGCACAGGAGAGAAATTCGTGGCTGGCCGCATCAAACCAGTCAGGAGACCGATGACAAAAAAACATATGATTTTTTACAACCATCAACCATGCAAGGAGCCGGGGCTAGCAGTGTATGTAACACTAAATTCTACTAGAATCGTCATATGGAAATGGTGCTTTAAGC
This sequence comes from Schistocerca gregaria, assembly GCF_023897955.1. Taxonomy (NCBI): domain Eukaryota; kingdom Metazoa; phylum Arthropoda; class Insecta; order Orthoptera; family Acrididae; genus Schistocerca; species Schistocerca gregaria. The sequence continues at coordinate 337,794,146 of NC_064925.1, read as the reverse complement.
CCCCCCCCCCCCCCTTTTCTAACTCCGACTTTTGATATTGCACATGGAGTAAGAAGAAACGCGAACTGACTGTAATCGACCCTGCAAGTGGAGTAGAAAAGAGTTTGGCACTGCATTAATTTAATTTGATAAAGGAAAATTTCATTAACATAGTGAGAAATGAAAGGGTTGGTCTACCGATCAACAGAATGAAAGTTCTGTCCAAAATGACAATTTGATTTATTATGGCTAAACTCAAAATAATAAACAAAACACATGAAATACTTACAATACGTCAAATTGGATACTGAAATAAATTCTGTGAAGGTGAAGTTGTCCATAAACTACATTGTGACTTTTATGACCAACTGGTATGTGGACTCAATTCCTTGCAACTCAAATCTTAAGAGAAACACCCAGCCAACCCAACATTAATTGCTGCCATTATAGTGCGAACTCAATGAACACCCAAGACAGAACCATGTTAGAAAAGACGGTAACAGGTGCGCTCTGCTGAGCTCTGATTGTCACATACCTAAATTCCCTAATCCGCCGGTGCTACGGACACACATTACTAAGCTGTCTTCTTAAATGCAAAGACATGATCTGGCATACTGGAGGCGATGGATGGTTGCTTCGACGTCCTGTCGTGATGGTGATAATGTCGCGAGATAGCCCCAAACAAATTATCCTGGTCTGGTTGTTGCAAACTAAAGACTTCTTAGCAACACAAAACCGCTTCTGAGGGAGACGAAGAAGGCTCACTACACAATGACTGACGGTACAGTGACTGATTTTAACAAGCGAAGTCACACAGTAACTCCGATAGAGTCAATTCTGGCCAAAACTGTTGAAGACGGACAACATAGGCCCCTTGTACGCAGAACGCTCAATTGCCAACTGTACTCGTTATGTTGAAGTCGGAAATTCAGCAACTTCGTCAAACAGTTACAATTAAATGAAAGTATATTAGACATCCAACAGAAGGTAGGCTGTCCAAAGCAGCGAGAGCTCAGTCTTGTAACCTACTCCGACCGAAAGGCGAGAGTCGACTCCTTCAAGAGCATACGTACAGGCTGAACACAGAACATTACCGCCCCCACGACTGTGGCTGTGGTTAAACGTGCCAATCAGCAACTCGAAAACCAGCGGAAAAATTCACTCTATTGCCGAAGCACTACTATTCCACCAACGGAGATAAATGGCGAGAATTTCTGCGCCGATTTTGCTACGTCACGGAGTTATCCCCTGGGCAAGCCAACCACAGTTTTGATTTTGCAGAAAACGCGGGAATTTGCCCACCAAGACTGCCTGGGAACATGAGTCATTCTCACTCCTCGCTGGTAGCCCGTCAGAAAGGGATTTCACTAAGTTTCTGCGAAGTAATGGAATCTCTAGCTCCAGCCGCTCCTTCAGGCCACTGTGGTCGTGTCGCTCCCGCTCTCATGACAATGTCGGCGTCTCACACCCTTCGGAATAACCCTCTGAAGATCAGCAGAACCCGCCTGTCACTGGACCACCTATGTGACTAGAGATGCTGCGTGGGAAGTCCACCTGTGAAGCAATAGCAACTTTCCACCACATGCAATTAGAGAGGGAAATACTCATCTCTTCCGAGTTCCCAATTCTAGCCTTGTAATAACAATACTCGGCCATACTTCCTCAAATAGAATTACTCAGAGGGGGGAAGTCACTGTGTGCATCTAAAGGCATGCCACCTCTCAACCAGAATACTCAATGGACCCTGTCTATCAGTCCACGAAGTCTTTGTGGTCTTGGTCTACATGTGGGTTTTCCAATTCCCAGCCTCATCACCAACAGTTGAATTGGGCCGTTTCAGAAGGGTTGAAATGTCCCTGATGGATTTGTTACCCGGGTGACATCCAGTGAGCTGTCCACTGAGCTCCTCTGGCTGCCCCATGCTGCTGTTAGCGCTTCTCCACTGGCAGCACAATACTCTTCGCCACCTTTTATACTGGCCGGTCTGCCTCCAGTGATGTCTAGTGGTTAATTCCGCATTGCACTGAGGTGCTGGATGCTTTCGACCAGGTGGTGTATGTTGCCTCACTCCCGCCAGTTCGTCTGTGCTACTTTCCTGCCGTGTAGTTCCCGCGTTCCGCGCAGTCGCGACCGCTGCTCCCCTGTGGGACGGAGGGTGGCCCCCGCAGCAGGGGACGGCGCAGTCTGGTCAGTGCCGCAAATTAGCCGGCCGCCATCCGCCAGCCACCGGCCACTGGCCGCGGGGGACGCGGCGCCAGCAAATGAGCGGAAACGTAATTTAGCGGGCCGCCCCGCGCCGGGCCAGCGCCGGGTTTTTCCGGCCGTCTTAATAACGGAGCCCTCCGCCTGATAAACGGAGCCAGCCGGGGCCGGCAAGCCGACGTCGCTTTTTGCAGTGCGGCGCAGACGCAGCCGTACCGGCAGCAGCAGCAGCAGGCGACGCGACCGCCGCACTTCCTCGGCCGCTCCGCACGGCTCTCTTAACTCGCAGACTCCCCAAGAAACAGCGACGTACCAGCCGACGTGTGTTCACTTCGCTCGCTGAGTGTAGTTGCCGTTACTTAGGCAGAGCGTCACACAGCCTAGAGTTATTACCAAATAAAATATACTCCTGGAAATTGAAATAAGAACACCGTGAATTCATTGTCCCAGGAAGGGGAAACTTCATTGACACATTCCTGGGGTCAGATACATCACATGATCACACTGGCAGAACCACAGGCACATAGACACAGGCAACAGAGCATGCACAATGTCGGCACTAGTACAGTGTATATCCACCTTTCGCAGCAATGCAGGCTGCTATTCTCCCATGGAGACGATCGTAGAGATGCTGGATGTAGTCCTGTGGAACGGCTTGCCATGCCATTTCCACCTGGCGCCTCAGTTGGACCAGCGTTCGTGCTGGACGTGCACACCGCGTGAGACGACGCTTCATCCAGTCCCAAGTCCCAAACATGCTCAATGGGGGACAGATCCGGAGATCTTGCTGGCCAGGGTAGTTGACTTACACCTTCTAGAGCACGTTGGGTGGCACGGGATACATGCGGAAGTGCATTGTCCTGTTGGAACAGCAAGTTCCCTTGCCGGTCTAGGAATGGTAGAACGATGGGTTCGATGACGGTTTGGATGTACCGTGCACTATTCAGTGTCCCCTCGACGATCACCAGAGGTGTACGGCCAGTGTAGGAGATCGCTCCCCACACCATGATGCCGGGTGTTGGCCCTGTGTGCCTCGGTCGTAAGCAGTCCTGATTGTGGCGCTCACCTGCACGGCGCCAAACACGCATACGACCATCATTGGCACCAAGGCAGAAGCGACTCTCATCGCTGAAGACGACACGTCTCCATTCGTCCCTCCATTCACGCCTGTCGCGACACCACTGGAGGCGGGCTGCACGATGTTGGGGCGTGAGCGGAAGACGGCCTAACGGTGTGCGGGACCGTAGCCCAGCTTCATGGAGACGGTTGCGAATGGTCCTCGCCGATACCCCAGGAGCAACAGTGTCCCTAATTTGCTGGGAAGTGGCGGTGCGGTCCGCTACGGCACTGCGTAGGATCCTACGGTCTTGGCGTGCATCCGTGCGTCGCTGCGGTCCGGTCCCAGGTCGACGAACACGTGCACCTTCCGCCGACCACTGGCGACAACATCGATGTACTGTGGAGACCTCACGCCCCACGTGTTGAGCAATTCGGCGGTACGTCCACCTGGCCTCCCGCATGCCCACTATACGCCCTCGCTCAAAGTCCGTCAGCTGCACATACGGCTCACGTCCACGCTGTTGCGGCATGCTACCAGTGTTAAAGACTGCGATGGAGCTCCGTATGCCACGGCAAACTGGCTGACACAGACGGCGGCGGTGCACAAATGCTGCGAAGCTAGCGCCATTCAACGTCCAACACCGCGGTTCCTGGTGTGTCCGCTGTGCCGTGCGTGTGATCATTGCTTGCACAGCCCTCTCGCAGCAAGTATGGTGGGTCTGACACACCGGTGTCAATGTGTTCTTTTTTCCATTTCCAGGAGTGTAAATAATGTTTTACCCCGAAATAAAGACATCGACAACACGAACGCATAAACTCACCTCAATGAAATGGACAGTATGAATGTCCGAATCGGCAACAATGATACATATTACGTACGAGACATATTACACTACTGGCCATTAAAATTGCTACACCAAGAGGAAATGCAGATGATAAACTGGTATTCATTGGACAAATATGTTATACTACAACTGACATGTGATTACAAAAAAAAAAAATGGTTCAAATGGCTCTGAGCACTATGGGACATAAAATCTGAGGTCATCAGTCCCCTAGAAACTTAGAACTACTTAAACTACCTAACCAAACGACATCACACACATTCATGCCCGAGGCAGGATTCGAACCTGCGACCGTAGTGGTCGCGCGGTCCCAGACTGAGGCGCCTGGAACAGCTGCGCCACACTGGTCGGCTGTAATTACATTTTCACGCAATTTGGGTGCTTAGATCCTCAGAAATTAGTACCCAGAACAACCACCTCTGGACGTAATAACGGCCGTGATATGCCTTGGCATTGAGGCAAACAGAGCTTGGATGGCGTGTACAGGTACAGCTGCCGATGCAACTTCAAGATACCATAGTACATCAACAGTAGTGACAGGCGTATTGTGACGAGGCCAGCTGCTCAGCCTCCATTGACCAGACTTTTCAACTGGTGAGAGATCTGGATAATGTGCTGGCTAGGGCAGCAGGCGAACATTTTATGTATCCAGAAATGCCCGTACAGAACCTGCAACATGCTGTCATGCATTATCCTGCTGAAACCTAGGGTTTTGCAGGGATCGAATGAAGGGTAGAGCCATGGGTCGTAACACATCTGAAATGTAACGTCCACTGTTCAAAGTGCCGTCAATGCGAACAAGAGGTTACCGAGACGTGTAACCAATGGCACCCCGTACCATCACGCCGTGTGATACGCCAGTATGGCGATGACGAATACACGCTTCCAATGGGCGTTCACCCCGATGTCGCCAAACACGGATGCGACCATCATGATCCTGTGAACAGAACCTGGATTCATACGAAAAAATGACGTTTTGCCATTTGTGCACCCAGGTTCGTCGTTGAGTACACCATCGCAGGCGCTCCTTTCTGTGATGCAACGTAACCGCAACCATAGTTTCGGAGCTGATAGTCCATATTGTAGCAAGGAATTTCTTCACGGCATCAAACAGATAAATGACCGACGGTGTGAAGTCCGGACTGCATGGTGGATGCTGGAACACCTCCCATTAAATTCGCCAGTTTCCTCACCAACAGGAGCAGCAACATGAAGGCGAGCATTGTCACGAAGAAGTTCGGCACAGTCAACATTAATGTTATGGTATTTGTCACAAAGCTCATGACGGAACGTCGTCGTTGTTGTTGTTGTTGTTGTTGTTGTTGTTGTTGTTGTCTTCAGTCCTCTCCATGCTACTCTATCCTGTGCAAGCTTCTTCATCTTCCACTACCTACTGCAGCCTACATCCTTCTGAATCTGCTTAGTGTATTCATCTCTTGGTCTCCCTCTACGATTTTTACCCTCCACGCTGCCCTCCAATACTAAATTGGTGATCCCTTGATGCCTCAGAACGTGTCCTACCAACCGATCCCTTCTTCTAGTCAAGTTGTGCCACAAGCTCCTCTTCTCCCCAATTCTATTCAATACCTCCTCATTAGTTATGTGATCTACCCACCTAATCTTCAGCATTCTTCTGTAGCACCACATTTCATAAGCTTCTCTTTTTGTCTAAACTATTATCGTCCACGTTTCACTTCCATACATGGCTAAACTCCATCCAAATATTTTCAGAAACGGCTTCCTGATACATAAATCTATACTTGATGTTAACAAATTTCTCTTCTTCAGAAACGCTTTCCTTGCCATTCCCAGTCTACATTTTATATCCTCTCTACTTCGACCATCATCAGTTATTTTGCTCCCCAAATAGCAAAACTCCTTCACTACTTTAAGTGTCTCATTTCCTAATCCAATTCCGTTAGCATCGCCCGACTTAATTCGACTACATTCCATTATCCTTGTTTTGCTTTTGTTGATGTTCATTTTATACCCTCCTTTCAAGACACTGTCCATTCCGTTCAACTGTTCTTCCAAGTCCTTTGCTGTCTCTGACAGAATTACAATGTCATCGGCGAACCTCAAATATTTTATTTATTCTCCATGGATTTAAATACCTACTCCAAATTTTTCTTTTGTTTCCTTCAATGCTTGCTCAATATACAGATTAAATAACATCGGGGAGAGGCTACAACCCTGTCTCACTCCCTTCCCAACCAGTGCTTCCCTTTCATGCCCCTCGACTCTTATAACTGCCATCTGGTTTCTGTACAAATTGTAAATAGCCTTTCGCTCCCTGTATTTTACCTCTTCCACCTTTAGAATTTGAAAGAGAGTATTCCAGTCAACATTGTTAAAAGCTTTCTCTAAGTCTACAATTGCTAGAAACGTAGGTTTGCTTTTCCTTAATCTTTCTTGTGAGATAAGTCGTAGGCTCAGTATGGGCTCGCGTGTTTCAACATTTCTACGGAATCCAAACTTATCTTCCCTGAGGTCGGCTTCTACCAGTTTTTCCGTTCGTCTGTAAATATTTCGCATTAATATTTTGCAGCTGCAACTTATTAAACTGATAGTTCGATAATTTTCACGTCTGTCAACATCTTCTTTCTTTGGGCTTGTAATTATTATATTCTTCTTGAAGTCTGAGGGTATTTCGCCTGTCTCGTACATCTTGCTCACCAGATGGCAGAGTTTTGTCAGGACTGGCTCTCCCAAGGCCGTCAATAGTTCTAATAGAATGTTGTCTACTCCCGGGGCCTTGTTTCGACTCAGGTCTTTCAGTGCTCTGTCAGACACTTCACGCAGTATCGTATCTCCCATTTCATCTGCATCCTCTTCCATTACCATAATATTGTTCTCAAGTACATCGCCCTTGTATAGACCCTCTATATAATCCTTCCACCTCTCTGCTTTCCCTTCTTTGCTTAGAACTGGGTTTCCATCTGAGCTCTCGATGTTCATGCAAGTGGTTCTCTTTTCTCCAAAGATCTCTAATTTTCCTGTAGGCAGTATCTATCTTACCCCTAGTGAGGTAAGCCTCTACTTCCTTACATTTGTACTCTAGCCATTGCTGTTTAGCCATTTTGCACTCCCTGTCAATCTCATTTTTGAGACGTTTGTATTCCTTTTTGCCTCCTTCATTTACTGCATTTTTATATTTTCTCCTTTCATCAATTAAATTCAATATTTCTTCTGTTACCCAAGGGTATCTGCTAGCCCTCGTCCTACTTGATCCTGTGCTGCCTTCACTATTTCATCCCTCCACGCTACCCATTCTTCTTCTACTGTATTTCTTTCCGCCATTTCTGTCAATTGTTCCCTTATGCTCTCCCTGAAACTCTGTACAACCTCTGGTTCTTTCAATTTGTTCAGGTCCGATCTCCTTAATTTCACACCTTTTTGCAGTTTCTTCAATTTTAGTCCACAGTCTATATGACAAATTTCAATCCAGTTTCCGTAAACATCACAGCTCAAACACTGCTCTAATTAAAGTAACTGATGACCTGAAATATGCCATCGACAATCGAAAGGCAACAATATTGACGCTACTGGACTTCAGCAAAGCTTTTGACACTGTTAACTTTGACATATTACTCAGAAAAATGCAACAGCTTAACTTCTCTGATAGTGCAATGAGATGGTTTGAAAGCTACTTAAAAGACAGACAGCAATGTGTTGTCTGCGCAAATGAAAAATCTTCCTGGAAACATGTTTCTTCGGGAGTGCCACAAGGATCAGTCTTAGGACCACTTTTGTTTTCTTTATATGTCAACGATATTTCGTCGGTCTTGTCCTCCTGTAAACATCATTTCTATGCCGACGACCTCCAGCTCTACCTAAGCGTCAGACCTGAAGACGTAAACACTGCAATCGCTCTGATGAATGATGGTCTGTCTTCAGTAGTGACATGGGCGAAAAACCTGGGGCTTAAATTAAATGCAAAAAAGACGCAAATAATCTTAATAGCCCATCAGAAATTAATAAGTTCAGATTTCCGCGAACGGCTACCTCCTATTCTGCTCGAAGGTACTCCAATACCATATCAGAAAACAGTGAAGAACTTGGGTGTAACTTTGGACGAGCATCTCAACTGGGCGGAGAATACAGTCGCAGTGTGCCGAAAGACGTCTGCTTGTCTCTATGCTCTCAAAAAGTTTCGGAACATATTCCCACAGGACTTGAAACGCCAGCTCGTGCAAGCACTCGTTCTACCGAACCTCCACTATTGTGATGTGATTCAACAAGGCATGAGTAGTGAAAACAAAAGACGGCTAGAGCTAACCATGAATGCCTGTGTGCGTTACACCTGCAACATTCGCCGATATGACCATGTTAGTGCTTCATACTCCGAGCTAGGGTGGCTGCGGCCGGACAAACTGCGTGACTACCACACTCTATGTCTACTTCACCGACTCCTCGTCGCGCAAGCACCCCAGTACCTAGCTTCAGAGATTAAAAACCTGTCATGCCATCATAATCGAAACACGAGGTCACTCTTATCTGGTATCCTAACTGTGCCCACTCACAAAACAAAAACTTTTGCAAACTCCTTCTCAGTTGCCGCTGTCCGCCTCTGCAACAAACTGCCCCTTACCTTGAGGAAAATTCAATCTCCTGTTGCTTTTAAGAAGAAGTTGAAGCATTTCCTACTATCATCCGCATAAAATTCTCCACAAAATTAATGTGCAAGGCCAATCCTCTCATCTGTCAAATAGCAAAGCTAGCGACTCCTATCTTGCTCCTGAGATGCCTTCCACTTCATCTATCTCTATTAGCCACACAGTCTTCTTTTCCTTGATATTTTCCTTAATCATGTTTCATCATGTCTCTCTGTTCTTGTCCTCCCTTCACCATGAGTCTCCCTCATACTCCCTGCTGCCAGCACTCCTACCTAAAATCTTTCTCTTCAGTAATGTATTTTTCGAGGTGTACCTTTCTAATTGTTTATCTCACTTTTTGTATTAGATGTAGTTTAACATGGCTACTATAAAATATGACTGTAAAATAAGTAGAATGCCTGGTTAGATGTAAGAGAGGGCCTGATGGCCCTAATCTTGCCAGGTTAAATAAATAAATAAATAAAATAAAATAAATAAAAATAACCAATAGATTGTGGTCAGAGTACAGATCTGCCCCTGGAAATGTCTTATAATTTAAAACCTGGTTGCTAAATCTCTGTCTTACCATTATATAATCTAATTGATACCTTTTAGTATCTCCAGGATTCCTCCGTGTATATAACCTTCTTTTATTATTCTTGAACCAAGTGTTAGCTATGATTAAGTTATGCACTGCGCAAAATTCTACCAGGAGGCTTCATCTTTCATTTCTTAGCCCCAATCCATATTCACCAACTAAGTTTCCTTCTCTACCTTTTCCTACTCTAGTATTCCAGTCACCCATGACTATTAAATTTTCGTCTCCCTCCACTACCTGAATAGTTTCTTTTATCTCATCATACATTTCATCAATTTCTTCGTCATGTGCAGAGCTAGTTGACAAATAGTACTACTGTAGTAGACGTGGGCTTCGTGTCTATCTTGGCCACAATAATGCGTTCACTATGCTATTTGTAGTAGCTTACCCGTACTCCTATTTTTTTATTCATTATTAAACCTACTCCTACATTACCCTTATTTGATGCCCTTCTGCAGCGTAACGCGTTAAGTGTTTGAAGCTTGTCGTTATTTCCTGACCCTTTTAATTGTCTGCCAAGTTCTTAGGCGCCCACCGAGCACAAACTTTTCCAAATTTCGGCGCGTCATGGACAATATAGTATACAGCGCCATAGAAGGAAACGAACTAATGATTACGGCGGCATCGGAACTTTATGCGGAATCAGCGATTGCGAGTGAAAATGTGTGCTGGAACAGGACTCGAACCCATGATCCCTGCTTACTAGGCTGTTGTGCTGAGCACTGAGCCATCCGGGCACATGATTTATGGCAAATACGTCGGCTACCTCGACACACTCCGCGGCCACCCAAATTCTCGCCTATCGCCACCTATCCGCAATTCCCATCCTTATCCTCCATGCCAGCTAATTTCAAACGCTCACTGGAGTTCGAACGCAATGTGCATCCTCACTAAAGGTTGAGGATTCATTACCCATCGAGGTGAATGGATTGTATGAATGCATGGTGTATGTTCTTTGGGACATGTCCGAATGGATAGTGTCTTAAAAAGAAATTATAAAACATACCAGTGGAACGTAAAAAGCGTTAATCAGTAAAGCTCGATTCTTTAAAGTAACGATCTACAATGAATAAAACCGCTTCAATCATCTGATTAGTTTGCAAATGGATTAATGTGTTAAACATTTGACTTTAACATGTAAAGGTGAAAAGACTTATGAATAGTTTGAAGTTATACTTAGAGTTTGTGGAAGTCGTTAGGCGCTCTCATTATGCAACACTGGATGCACTTGGTAGTTTGAGCTCCGTTCTAAGCAAAATGTAGATTTTTACTCATCTCAGTGTTTGTGACGTCCATTCCCTGAACTACGTACCGTACAATGACGTAACTGTCAGGTACTTTCAGCGATGCACTGGGTAATTCTCATTAACGTTTAAAAACCGCCGAAGCGACATAGATGACGCCAATACTAGTAATTTAATGCAAACACATGGGGCCACAAGAGTCGGGCATAACCCCAAAGAGGAAAATGTGACGTGACCAGACGACGTACCTCGCCACAAGAGCAGCGGTTGGACTTCTCGATCCTACCCCCGCCGATAAGGAGCAGTTCTATATATCGCTCCGCTAGACTACTCTTTTCTCGAATACCTTTTCTGAATGTGCTCTGTTGTAAACATAGAAATTACAAAATTATTGTCCTTGCTGCAGCCAAGCAAAAGTTGTCCTTATTTTGTGTTTCTTTCATTTTGTCCCTTCTGTTTTTGTTCACGGACTTCATTTACCAAAGAAAGAAAGAAACCGTTGGTCATTTACTGGTAGCGACGCAAGTTGGAAGCTTATTGTCCTGTAATTGCGACACAATAAGCTAGGTTTCTGTTGCTCTATACCTCACAAGAAACTAGTGGAGACAGCGAAACTCGCAAATAAAACAGTAAATCTTATCTTAATGTAAACACGTAATTGTCTAACACAATGCAAAAATCATTGCCTGTTACACACAAGACTCGAATCCTGAAACCCACGCGCTGGAGTTGCGCACAGAGGGTCAGAGCCACACTGACGTGAATACTTTACACTGTTTGGATGGTAAGTGGACACAGACCGATAGGCTAGGCCGCTGCACGTCCGGCGGGGTAAGTCGTCTAGTGACGTTACAAGCTCAAGATTTGCCATCCGCTTTCGAGTTATTTTACGAAATTTGCGGCCCAAGGTGTCTTACATGAAATTACTTGCCTCAGCGTCATCTCCGGCGCTTCTCGAGTTTTTAAACGTTAATATGAATCACCTTGTATGTAGATACTCTCTGCTACGGGCTGAGCCACTCCTACAAGACTGCAACCTGCAGTGCACTCGCATCCTGCGGGTGGCCGAAATTCAGTCAGTGTCTGCCCCAAAGGCACAAGCGTCTGCAAGCTGAACACCGATCTGCTCTCGACTCATAGTCGACAACTGTTCCGGACAACAACAGCCGCAACAAACGACACGCCGACTTGTTGTCGACAGAGTCTCTGGCACCCGCCTCGAGACATGCCAGCTCTGTTGCCGGTAGAACGCGCTTCCGTGACCTTGGCGCTGTGATCACAAGCACTACATTCCTAGATAATGTCACGCACTCGCCAGCATCTCGCACCGTATCCGTGCGCAGCAGCAGTTTTTACACAGGCGCCCAACTACGTATAAACACCCGATCGGCAAATAAAATGGAAACCTCACCTACCCCCCCATCCAACATAAAGACCACAACAGACTAAAATTACTACAACTACTAACGGAACCAACTTTGGGATTCCACCCTTCCACTGTCCTCCACACCTACACAACCCTGATCCGATCCGCCCCACCAAAGCTCTGTAAGTCACTCCAAACTCTCGGAAGCCATGCACTTCCCCTCACTTTCCATATCCGTTTATCTTCCCCCACATGAATCATCTACCATCTCATCACAATCCCATTTCCACTAACACACATCGAACACCTTCGCATCTCCTATACTATCCGCAAACTAGATTCCAAAAACCCCGTTGTCTCCCCTCTGATCACCAACCCTGGCATCTTGTCGCTCCTTCGCAAACACATCCCTCCGTCCCTACAATTACACATACACCATGTCATGTCCCAACGGAACTTCAACCACCTCACTCTCCCAGACAATGCGACCCGCCATGATAATTGTCTCCCTTGAAAAATTTAACTCTTCACCAAATATTCCTCACCATATCAGGGTTTCTCTTTCCTTTATCCTCTCCATCCATCCCAGTCCCAATCCTCTTGCAACCACTACCCTACCCACACACCAAACTACTCCTCGCTGTCTATGTTTCCCACTACCCACCTCAACAATACATTCACTGAAGCGCCAAAGAAACTGGTATAGGCATCCGTATTCAAATACAGATATATGTAAAAGGGTAGAATACGGCGCTGCCTTCGACAACGCCTATATAAGGCAACAAATGTCTGGCTCAATTATTAGATCGTTTACTGCTGCTACAATGGCAGGTTATCAAGGTGCAAGTGAATTTGAAAGTGGTGTTGTAGGCGGCGCACGAGCTATGGGACACAGCGTCTCCGAGGCAGCGATGAAATGGTGATTTTACCGTAAGACCATTTCAAGGGTGTACCGTGGATATCAGGAATCTGGTAAAATATCAAATATCCGACATCGCTGCGGCCGGAAACAGAGGCTGCAAGAACGGGACCAACGACGACTGAAGAGAATCGTTCAGCAACCCTTCCACAAACTGCTGCAGCGATATGGGCTTTCGTAGCCGACGTCCACTCGTGTGCTATTGATGACTACACGACAAAATTTACGCCCCGCCTAGGCCCGTCAACGCTGACATCGGACTATTGACGACTGGAAAGATGTTGCCTGGTAAGACGAGTATCGTTTCAAATTGTATCGAGCGGATGGACGCTTACGGGTATGGAGACAACCTCGGGAATCCATGGACCCTGCATGTTAGCAGGAGACTGTTCAAGCTGGTGGAGGCTCTGTAATGGTGTGGGGCGTGTTAAGTTGGAGTGAAATGGGACCAGTGATACCTCTAGATATCACTGTGACAGCTGAGACCTACGTAAGCATCCTATCTGATCACCTGCATCAATTCGTGTCCATTGTGCATTCCGACGGCCTTGGGCAATGCCAGCAGGACAATGCGACAACCCACATGTCCAGGACATGTCCAGAAACACTCTTCTGAATTTAAACTTCCGCTGGCCACCAAACTCCCACACATTAATATTATTGAGCTTATTTGGGATGCCTTGCAAAGTGCTGTTCAGAAGACATCTCCACCCTGTTGTAATCTTATGGATTTATGGACAGTCCTGAAGGATTCATGGTATCATTTCCCTCCAGGACTACTTCAGACATTATTCGAGTCCACGCGACGTCGTGCTGCGGCACTTCTGCGTGATCGCGGGGTCCCTGCACGATGTTATGTGTACCAGTTTCTTTGGCTCTTGAGTGCATCATCCCCGTAGACTACGCCACACGACCCTATTGAACATATTCTCTCTTCCCATAATACTTATTTTTCGGGAATACTTAATAAACCTGTCCTACAGTGTTTACTGGGCAGTGTTACCTTTGTGCCTCTATCGGCGCGGAACATACCACAAATTGCGTTAAGAAAAAACTACTAGTAAAGAAATAACATATCTAATCGACGTGCCTGATTCTGAAGTTTTACTGCATGAATAGTGAAAATGTAGTTAACTATTAACTTTTTACCTTGCGTCATTTTGTGGTTGTGTCAGCGACGTACAGTTCCGAAGCGGTTTGAAATACCGTGTAATGTTTGTTGGAAGTCGCTAAGTATTGTCATTCTCAAGTTCTCGATGAATGTAGTCCAGGTATTTGGATGCTGTGTATTATGCTACCTCAAGGCAAACACAAAGTATTTAACTGTAATCCTCGTCTTGTTGTTATACTTCTAAATTAAGCTTATACCACGTAGTGAGTAAATTATTACACCATCTTAAATTTTTAGTTTATATCAATAACTATGCGAAATACTCAAAATCAAATGTTTGTGCCGCACTCAGGGAATGAGCGTGCGGCAGCAGATCCAGGAATTGTGCATCATTTTTCTAGGCAAGATCATCGTGGACGTAGTTTGTCGTTGTCTTCCCCCGTTATGTTATGAACTGTGCAACTGTGTCGTGTGGTTGATTGTGGTGAGTACTTCTGCCGTGTTGTGGATGATAGGTGGGGGATGGTCAAACACTGTGCTGGTACATACCCTACTCCTCTCGAACAGAACAAACGGAGAGAAACTGCAGACAGGTTTGGAATTTAATCCAGGACATTCGAGCAAAGACTCGTGATCAGGAACTTTACGCCACCGTCTCTCCTCCCTTTGCCGGTCAAATTCGAACACGCTCACTTCCGAGTTGAGTGACACCACACAGGCGTGCATTAGCTACATCGGCCACTGGGACGAGTATGATTAAGAGCAATTTAAGTTCTACGACTGCATAAGACAAACTGAAGAAGACTTGTGAAAAATAAGGAATATCAACAGCCATACTTCTTATAAAATATATTACACGATTACTTTCGACAGCCGGTCGTTGTGACCGAGAGGGTCTAGGCGCTTCAGTCCGGAACCGCGTGGCTGCTACGGTCGCAGGTTAAAATCCTGCCTCGGGCACGGATGTGTGTGATGTCTTTAGGTTAGTTAGCTTTAAGCAGTTCTAAGTCTTTGGGACTGTTCACCTCACAAGTCAAGTCTCATAATGCTAGGAGCCATTTGAACAATTTTTGTACTTTCGGTACTACATTACTGTCATCTTCAGGCCCCTGTACGTCAGAACTCACAAGACATGTATTACAAGTAACGTACAAATGTTGACAATGCTCTAACCAAAACAAGGTACGAAGCCTGAAAAGGGAATACTGAAGCTACAGTTCTGGGGCAAAACATGTATCACAAGACTTTTTTTTATTATTAAGCTGAATTATATGATAAAACGTGGCGTTATATCATTAAAAGTTTGGAATCTAGTTAATGAATGGGGAGGAAGTGTATGACAAAGGAAAATGTAAGCCACAAAATCATAGAGGACAAAGATGGCTGCCAACTATGGTTCAAATATGGGAATACAACGGTAATAACATTATTACTATGACAGTATACCATAGGGCGAAGAACGGTATACAACAAAATAATGGTGACAGTTGTGTTAGGTAGTCGTAAAGTGAAGAACACTGAGTAATGGGATACTACGGTAAAGTCGTCAAAACCGAGCGAGGTGGCGCAGTGGTTAGACACTGGACTCGCATTCGGGAGGACGACGGTTCAATCCCGCGTCCGGCCATCCTGATTTAGGTTTTCCGTGAATTCCCTAAATCGCTCCAGGCAAATGCCGGGATGGTTCCGTCGAAAGGGCACGGCCGACTTCCTTCCCTAATCCGATGAGACCGATGACCTCGCTGTCTGGTCTTCTTCCTCAAATAACCCAACCCAAAGTCGTCAAACTCAAAATGCTATACAGAATGATTCAGATGCCCCTAACTATGGGTTTTATGTAACCCGAAATGCCCTTAAAAACCGTTAACTAGATTTTCATATTTTCTCTCTTGCTATGAGCAAACTATTAGTCCTACAAAAATAAGTTAACATGATCTTTTTGGAGGAAATACAACGTATTTAAATTTTGTAGAGATATGTTTTTTCTGGAGGTCACAGCGAGTTATTCAAGAAAAACCGGTTTCAAGGTCTGTTTTTCTCTTCTTGAATAACTCGAAAACCGTAGCCTCCAGCGAAAACGTATTCTACGGCAAAATTTAATATGAACACAATAAGCGAAAGAATACACAAAATCTCATGGGTGGCTTTTGAAGGCATTACTGGTTGTACAAAACCCTTTAGTAAGGGCAGCTCAGTCACCCAGAACAGAGCCACAATGGGCATAATGGCAGAAGATATAGGTATGAGGAAACTTCAGCTCCCTATAACTTGAAACTAATCCTATTAATATGATGACCTATCATGAGTAAAATAAATTTCTGAAATGTAACAGATGGAAAACATGTTTGTGTGTCGTCAATATAAATCTGTATTTCTAGATAAGATGTGAAAAGAGAGTCAACTATTCAGCCGCAAGAAAAGGCGGTGAATGGCTACAATGAGAGATAATGGACATGCCTGAATCTAACATGGGTACACACAGGCAGGCAATATCTTTATAGGCGGAAATATCAGGACCAAAATGAATTTTTGAAACATCTCTACCAAAAAGCAATCAGTGTGACCCTCAAAGAAATCTGCATTTCAGACAAAATGAAAGCAGAGGTATGTCTACCACTCCTTCGCAGAAAAAGGTGAGAGCCCCAAATAAAAGACGAAGGTTACCTACAATTTGAACACGGGTGCTCCATTGGCAAGTAAAAGTGCTGTGGAAGGAAACTACAAGTTACACTGCACTGACGCTTTGCAGTGTGAAGGAGCAAATTACTAAAAGCAGCACTCGTTTAAGTTTACAAAGCAACACATCATCTGATTAATAAAATGAAACCCCCATCCTATAATGTGTTACATGCCAAAGTAGGCAAGAAGCAACAACCAACATCGAAATGTTAGGCTAAGTGAGTGGTTATTCACGTTGAACATTCGCAGTGTTCATGTTAATGGGACTAGACTGTGTAATACCCTTTTGTTCATGTTAACAGCATTTTGATCAAAGAAATAACTCATGTTGAGCTTTGTAAGTGGCTAATAGTTCCATTTTCTGCCAGTCACCCAGTTTTGTAACTATGTCCTGTCAGAAGACGTTTTTGCTTTGGGATGTCTTTTTTCATTTTTTAACTTACATTTTCTTTAGTAGATAGATATTTCGTACTATCAATTAACATCACGCAAGCAACATACTTAGTCATGATCAACACATCGCTTTACCTACCCCAATAGCCGTGCGCGTTAGAGCAGCCGCCTTCTGGGAAGGGAGTCGGTCCAGCCGAGGTAAAGACGAGGGCCGGTGTGCCAGCCAGCCTGGATGTGATTTTTAGCCGGTTTTCCACATTCCACTAGGTGAATGCCGGGTTCCTACCTTAGATATGCAATACGCACGTTTTAAGAAAAATGATCTCCCACATGCACACAGAATTTAATCTAGACGCAGACACGTGGGTTACACTGATTCCGCAGTGGGGAGGAAGGACATGTTAATGGAGAGTGTGGAACTGCGCTGTTTCCTCAAACATCAAAAATATGTATGTCAAGCAAACTTGTGCTCGATGGGACGTTAGAGCCTAGCCTAACCTTCCTTCCTTCCTTCCTTCCTTCCTTCCTTCCTTCCTTCTGTTGGCAAGGATGTTTGAATTAGCTGGTGCAAGGACTTCTCAAGAGATTCTTTCAGTATCGTTGCACATGCTGCAACAAAACGACTTCTAAATCCTCTTGGGTCGTCGGAACTTATGCATAGACTTTACCGTGGAGTATATCCAGAGAAAAAAGCCCAATGGTGTCAAATCAGAGGAGCGAGTAGGCCAAATGATAACGCCAACACGTGTTAGTCACCGAGGCGAGTGAGCGGTTTCGTAGCCATAAGCGAGTAGTGAGCCAGTGTCCATTGTGCTGCTACCTCGGTACCACACACACATCTATGCCTTTCAAGTGGTTCTTTCTCTAAGAGAGCCGGTAGCACTTCGCTAAAAAATTGTACGCATCTTTTGCCCGTTAAACTTTCTTCAGTGATGTACGGACCAATCATGAAGTCTGCAATAATCCTGTAGCCAAGTTCGCTACAGCTCATGTTGAACATGTCTCGTCCGATGCAAACTCTCAGCGGCGAATAATGCATAGACTAACTTTCAGTTTTTCATGATTTATAAAGGTCCCTTCACAGGTAGAGATAATTCTTTGAAGACAGAACCTATTGTCCTGATGTCATGTCAAAACCGAGAGACATGAATCTTCTATTCCGCTGGTTGATGTACTGATGAAGTGACGCCTGAAAACGATGAAAGCTATTTGCGCGAAAACTGCATACAGTCCTGGGCTCATTTATTCCAGTTCTCTGGAACTAAAATATGGATTACGAGCAACAACAGACAGAATATCTCTTTCCCTCTTTCTACTCGTTACAGACGCTGCTCAAGCCGTCCTCTCACGAGGCGTGTTTCTCACCGCAAAGCACGCCGTACGTGGTGCCCATCTTAATTTGCTCTCGCAGCCGTCTGCAGCAGTTGTTGCAGGCTGCATTTGATACGGTAATCACGCACTTTGTGTATGAAGAGTGACGCGAGCAATAGAGTTGCTTTACCTCCGTTACGATCGTCGAAGAAGAGCGGAGAAAATGGCGAAGAAAATACTGGACTCGTCGACGATTTGATCAGCGGACTGCTGACTGAGGAACCCAACATATGTGGCAACGATTTCAGATATTTATTAGCGGAAGTTATTCTTTAATTCAGTTCATTCTGCATCACATTTCTGGTTTTGAACCGATTGTAGTTAAAGTACAGCGTCTAATGTCAGTTTGCGCATGCATAATATTCCTATTCTCGAAGTTATGTTTACTACCATCACTCTGAAGTAAGGTATTTCATCACATAGGTTTCAAGGATCGAAGTTCGATTCGTAATTTCATTCCAATGGAAGAGGAGTGTCGCGAATCTATTTACCATCATTGAAAAATATATTACTGGCAAAACACAAATGTGAAGCAGTCGATAAAACCAATATATATGTATCTTTCACACTTAGTTTCAAAACATTTTCAGTGTGTCATGTTTTTACTTTCTGACAGACTGGCAATCACGTTAAGATTTCTGGCCACTGGGAAAACATTGCTGTCGTTGGCCTATGAAGCAATAATAGCAGCAAATACATTATTGATAATTAAAAACACCGACTATTGTAGATAATACTTCAATTAAATTAAAAAGAAAGAGCTAGAATCTGTCAGGAAACAAAGGTGAAATGAAGCCTATCTCGTTGCTATCAGTTACGCTACAGCTTCAAAATGGCAGTAGCACCTAAGTTATATTGTGTAGAGTGTCTAAAGGCTGTAACGACAGATTTTATTAACTGAAATTTAACTGTGACAAATTGTCCCATAAAGAACGCGCTTTTCATCAATCATCATTGTGCCGCAGGGTAACACGCAAGTTATAATTTGCAAAGCGTCATATACTAGAAGCCTTTAACTTCATGTTATTTAGTTGCATGTTCCAGGGATCATTTTGTGCGACAAAACGTAATGATGTGGAACGAGTAATTTTACGATCACATCGCAAATTAATTTGTAAACGTGGCTGTATGTTGAACATCTATAAGAGTTTTTTTTAAATATACATCTGAGTTGGTAATCCCTACCCACCATATTTAAGACATTACGATAATAGAAATTCTTGTACGGAACAGAAAGAGTTTCAGTTAGTTTTCAGATTTTGCTTTGCTGTCTGTCAGACATTTTATGTCAGTATGCTAATGATCAAAAACTTTTATTGCAACATTATGCTTCTATTTTTGTGTTAAAGACTACCTCAACGTGTAGTTATGAAATTCATATTTCCTTTTGGTATAGATTATTATGTACATCATTGTTCCTTTTGAACTGTAACGGATTGTTTACAAATTTCAAGAGGGAATAAATATACTGTGAAGCAGTTGTCAAAAAGCCCATCTCCATAAATAGATGTCTACAAGATGGTCGTGGATAAGCACCACATGTTATTCTTACAGAACGTTTTTTGAGCAATGAATACTTTCTTTTTTAGATGAATCACACCAGAAAGTTATATCATATGACATTAATGAATGAAAATATGCAAAATACGCCAACTTACGATTGGTCTCTCTTCAAGATTCGCAATGTGCAAATATGGGTGAACTAATTTATTTACGAGTTCTGAGACGTTCTTTTTCCAGTTTAAATTCTCATCAATATGGACACCTAAGAATTTTGAAGCTTCTACTCTGTTTATAATTTCCTCACATGTGTTACACTTATCACAGGTGTAGTACCTCTAGATATGCAGAGGTGAATTTATTGTTCTTTTTAAAATTGAGGTTGAGACAATCTGCAGGAAACCAATCAATGATAGTTTTAATAACATTTTTTTTTCTCCTGTTTCTTTATATATTCTTGGACTGATTACAATAGTAGTGTCACCTGCAAAAAGAACCAATTCTGCTTTTTTATGTTAGTTGGAAGTTCGTTTACTTACATTTAGTTTCCTGCCATTTTATTTTAGCAAAACTAAAACTGCGAGTTTTTGAGAGATCTTCAACGTGTTGGTGCTTTGAAGCAAACCACCAAATTTGGAGTTCAACTTGGTATTTCTTAATACAGCATGGCGTCTATTAAATTCCGACTGTGACATATCATTTGATACGTTTCTCTACACGAGGCGAAAATCTGGCATTGTAGATTCTTCCTTTCACACTCCGCTATGTAGTGGGACATGTAATTCCACGCTTTGACGTCACCAGCTTCTCATCCATGAACGTTTCCACATCCTCTGAAAGGGCACCTGCACCTTCTGCGTAGCATTCCTGAGACCTGGTAGTTAAGGATGTAGGATTGGGTTAATATTGTGGACGGGGCCCGAATCAATTACCACTGGTTTGCTTTGCAATTTCACTCATTTATTTTAGTAAATAATTTTTGATAACAAGCCAATGAAGTCACAGTAAACTTTTAAATCACGTAACCACAATCACGGCTGAAGGCTTTTAACGCGAAAAATGGCAGTTACTTAAAATTTAACAAATACATAAAATACAGATACCCAATAATTTTGAAGACAAGCCAATGTGGTCGCAATCAGAATTTGAAGGCAAGTAACCACAATCGCGGATGAACGCCTTTGACGCCCAAAATGGCAATTATAAAATAAAATTAGCAAACATACATCAAAAACAGACAGCAAATACTTTTTGAAAATAAACCAATGTGGTCACAATCAGAATTTTAAAGCAAGTAACCACAATTTCATCTGAAGGCCTTTAACGTCAGAATGGCAATTATTAAAAATTAAACAAACATACATAAAAAACAGACAGCGAATAATCTTGGAAAACAAGCCACTGTGCTCGCAATCAGAATTTTAAGGCAAGTAACCACTATCATGGCTGAAGGCCTTTAACGCCCAAAATAGCAATTATTAAAAATTTTGGCAAACACACATGAAATACAGGAAGCAAATAATTTTTGAAAACAAGCCAGTGAGGTCGCAATCAGAATTTTAAGGCAAGTCACCACAATCACGGCTGAATGCCCTGTAACGCCAAAATGGGAATTATAATTAATTTAACAAATATACAGTCAAACAGCGAATGGCATAGCAAAAGATAATTTTAAGAAACTAACAACAGATCACCTAAGAGGTGAGACAAATGATGGTAACTTAATAATAGAATAAGAAAATAAAACACAATGGCCAGTGACAAACGGTGCTCCAGGAATCGACCCCTGAGTAGGTCACACCAAAAACATTTTCGAGAGCGGAAAGAAAGGGCGCCAAGAGTTGCATTCAAATAACATGATGGTAACTCGGACACCAAAAACATTTTCGAGAGCGGAGGCAAAGGGCGCCAAGAGTTGCGTTCAGATAACATGACGGTAACTCGGGCTAGCGGCAGTCAAACGAGCGACTAATGGTAATCTTGGTGGGGCTACCTGCCATCCAACGAAACAAATGCAAGATGTGAAATTACGCCAAAGCCGGAACCGGCGGTCTGGGCTCAGCCCGCAGAGTACTGTGCTTAGAGGCTTAGAGCGCCCACAACAAGAAGGAATGACTCCCATTAAAGTTGAAGAACGCCACCCAACCTACAACCAAGAAGTTGTCAAACCTACAGCGGCGGCAAGGCGAGGAAATGTACACTGCCGTTACATACACTAACCCCCAGGGCAGGTAACTGCGGCGTTAGCGCCCACAAGACAGAAAAATTCCGTGGGTTGAACTTAACAATGTAAGAATCTGAAAATAGTTAATATTAATTAGAAGCTCAGGATGGCTAATCAGATCCGCCTTCGCCAGGTACTCCACTCGCTGCTTTTCGCCTCGGCGACACTACGAACAGCAACACAAACCCAAATCACTGGAGAATCACCGAGATTTCATAATGGTGGACGTTTCTCTACGTGAATTGCAATGCATTTAAACATGCAGGATCCGGTTCCGGCGAGCTCGTGCACCTTCGTCGCCACTGCCCTTCGATCCAGCAGTCCATACACGCCGCCAGCGGTCCCGGCGTCTTGTCGCTCTGCGCGGACCTCGCTGCTCCTGCCTCCCCAACCGAACTCCACACTCACACCACTCGGAAAAGGCACAAGGTCTCTCCAAAGATAGGGCAACAGAACTACATATCGATATGCGCCGCTGCTGCCACAAGCGGACAGGCAACGCTTACGAAACTGAGTGGCTCCAGTGAACACGAGAAGAAGACAAACATCGCAATCATGCCAACTAAACGATACCGTCTGGCAGAAACCTACAGACGACAACAACGCGAGCCGCAGTAAGGCTCAATTCCATTGCCGTCCAATAAAATTTTTTTACATATACGCTCAAAAAAAAGTTCAAATAGCTCTGAGCACTATGGGACATATCTTCTGACTTCTGAGGCCATCAGTCCCCTAGAACTTAGAACTACTTAAACCTAACTAACCTAAGGACGTCACACACAGCCATGCCCGAGGCAGGATTCGAACCTGCGAGCGTAGCGGTCGCGCGGTTTCGGACTGTAGCGCCTAGAACCGCTCGGCCACTCTGGCCGGCTATCCGCTAAATTGTCATTCTTGTTGAACGCCGTTTATCGCGATAATTTTGTGCCTGCAACTCAGCTGCTCTTTATGTTTTCCTTCTGCAGTTTTCAGTAAAATGTAGGCTATCTTATTTTGTGAAAGGCTTTTTTCGCTCTAACTAGCCTTGGGCACACGTGGAAGACATAAACAGAATGAAAGCTAGACTTCCTCCGTGCCCCTTTTGTGTGGCACTTTCTCCTCCTTAACCGATGTGACAGTTCCTTCTTTGAGTATGAAATCACGACCATCCGCACTCAGTTCCATGTTCGAAACAGCTAAGTTCAAAATGCTCCGAAACTAGTAGTCGGATTTTGAAAAGTGAAACGCCGTTAGGCTCTATTAGAACCACAATACTAGTAGTAAAAATTACTAGGGTTTTGTTTGAACAAGCAAAATTGGTGCCGATAGTCGTGAAATTAATACAGTTAGTTCTCAAATTTAGTTGGGGGAAAACAGACAGATATCTGGCCATCTCTGCGTTGCAGCGTCCTACGGATACCGCCAGACCTCTGCAAGACGATTTCAGAAGGACCACTGGAGCCGCTGCGTCCGATCAGAATGTAATGATCAGGTTAAGAGAAGCGACCTTACGACCCAGACATCCTGTTAGAGTATCCCGCTTCACATGACATCTTGCAGCTCGCCTACAGTTCTGCAGTTCCCAAATCAAACTAACAATTTCGTCATCGGCGGAACGTGTTATTCAACGCAAGTGGATGGCCGTGTTCGAGTGCTGGAATCCATGGCCATACAGATTTCCAAGGTTCTACAATGTTGTGGGGAGCCTTCACTTACACGGATCTTCTCGCTGTCCATGGTAGCCTCACCGCCAGGCAGTACTTCGAACAGACTCTGTTGGACCATGCCGGCCGCGGTAGTCTCGCGGTTCTAGGCGCGCAGTCCGGAACCGTGCGTCTGCTATGGTCGGAGGTTCGAATCCTGCCTCGGGCATGGATGTGTGTGATGTCCTTAGGTTAGTTAGGTTTAAGTAGTTCTATGTTCTAGGGGACTAATGACCACAGCAGTTGAGTCCCATAGTGCTCAGAGCCATTTGAACCATCTGTTGACTCCTACGTACGATGGTGATCCTGAATTCCTTCTAATTACATAGTTTATGTGGCGGGCGTCAGCAGGGATGTCTTGTCAAGCCTGGAGATTGAATTACTAGAAGTACCGGACTTCTCCGTATCCCTAGTACTACCATGTGGGTCGTTTTTGACCCACAGTAGAAAAACACCGTTTTATTCTTATGTGGATGGTGTTTTGCGTGTCTTCATGTTGACAATACGTCTTTGAAATGGATAGTACACTGTCAAATATAAATTTTCAGAATCTTTTTTTTTAATTTTACACAGGAAATTCTACAATCTTTCATCAATCGTCGTTAAAACATGTGAGAAAAAGAATGTTATAATGTTTTTCCTTATATAAAGACTGAAACAGAATCAAAACATTGTTTATGTGAGTATTAAAAGTATTTTTACTTTTATAGAAAAATAAGATAAGTACCAAATATTTGTGAAACATTCTAAAATGCAGCAAGTGACTAAAACGCCCTCTGTGTTTTCTTGCTTATTTCAATCAAGGAATTAAAACATAAGACCATATAACTTCAGACTATAATTACAAATATTTGTAAATATTTAAGAAAAAGGACTTGACAGAATTACCTAAGCTGGGATTTAGACATTGGCTCTGAGCCCTATGGGACTTAACATCTGAGGTCATCAGTCCCCTAGAACTTAGAACTACGTAAACCTAACTAATCCAAGGACATCACATACATCCATGCCCGAGGCAGGATTCGCACCTGCGACCCTAGTAGTCTCGGTAGTAGACTGTAGAGCCTAGACCCGCTTAGCTACCGTGGCCGGCGATTTAGACATTCGACAAGAGTTTTTTGCTCTGCAGCTATTGCACACATACTTGTTGCACCTGAAGAAAACACCTAGTCTTTTATTTCCGTTTGTTGTTTTGTTGTTTGCAGGAAACCTGAATTTAACAATACTCTCTACTTCCATGTTGGCCAATGCCGGTATCGAGTGCCTGAAAGGGGAGATTGTCTTCTCTCTGCAGTTTGTAAGGGGCAGCAAGCTCATCTGCTACTCTGAGGATAAAGTCCCGACGTCAAATCTTCTTATAGGTCAGTAACTTAAAAATTGTGGGAGCGTTGATCATGGAAAGGTCAAGAATGTTATAATAGACACGCACAGGCCAACGCTGGGTGCCAGCTCGGACACTGTAGAGTCCAGCCATTCGATCAACTATATCGACTCCACCCTTAGTTTCATTATAAAACTTCATAGTTTCTGGAAGTTTCTTCTCAGTATTGTCACTCATGTGGCATCCAGCACGCATGTTACTCAGGATACGGATATTTTTTTTCTTTTTCTCTTGGTATGCTAAGAGAACATTGACGCCTGACTTGTAGGTGTGTTGCATACAATGTGTCGTTCCACTTCGCGCATTAGGAAGGACCTGCTTGAATGAACTCCGAAGAGCGCCAGCTAAACTTGTTCCCTTTTTTTTCAGCTCATCTACCAGTTTCACGGAGGTGAAGAAGTTGTCAGTCTTGACTTCCCGTAAAGGTGACTCGCCTGACATCTGCTGTCGTGTAAGAGAACTGTTAGCAATGCCCCAGACAGCAAAGTAGAATGGGACGGGGGGATTCCCCACTGCATAATATGTTATTCTCTAGCTTCTCAGTGTCACACCGCAGGTCTGCATGTTGCCAGTTCATAGAAAACGTAAAGCCGCGCTGTATGAAGTATCAGCCGATCTCCGAATGCTTCGTATTTCACGTTCTTTTTGGCCAGAAGTATCATAATACAGTGTAACATCTCGTGAATAACGCCGGGGCACGCCCAGAAACTATTCAGTGTCTGACAACCGGTGTTACTGATATCAGATTGCGTTAAAATGCGTATGGGTCAAAAACGACCCACATGATACTGTTGGTAGGACCAATTTTTCGTACTTCTTTTTTAGCTAGGTGGTGGTGGTGGTGGTGGTTGTGGTGGTGGTGGTTAGTGTTTAACGTCCCATCGACAACGAGGTCATTAGAGACGGAGCGCAAGCTGGGGTTAGGGAAGGATTGGGAAGGAAATCGGTCGTGCCCTTTCAAAGGAACCATCCCGGCATTTGCCTGAAACGATTTAGGGGAATCACGGAAAACCTAAATCAGGATGGTTGGAGACGGGATCGAACCGTCGTCATCCCGAATACGATTTCAGTGTGCTAACCACTGCGCCACCTGGCTCGGTCTTAGCTAGGGGGATGAAATTTTGGTGAGTTGTACAACCCCATAAATGATGAAAAGTCACTGGAGCGTTTGGTCCTGCGATTATTATGGATGCCCTCCAAAAACTATCGTGGGTCAAAAATGACCCACATGGTACTTCTAGTGTTAATGGAATGGGCGGTGATTAGTCACGACCTAAACTCCATCATGCATATTGGGACGTGTTTGATAGACGTGTTCGTGGTCGTCCTACAGACTCTTCAAGAGCTGCAACGGTCTCTCACTGAAGGATGCCACTAAGTGTCAGGCAGAGATAATCGCTCGTGAAGGGCAGACATGTTGTCGAAGCTCTCAGTGAAAAGCACCCAGAATGAAGGGGTGAATGATCGTTTCCACTTTGTTTTTGACACTTGACGGACATTTTAATTCTTTTCCTGTATACAATCAATGACGTAATAATGTTTTGTTGTGTTCTAAATTTTGAAAGATAAAGGTAAAATTTGGTAGCATATCCAGCCCTCAACGAAGTATGGCACACGCTCAGAGTCACGTTCTCCTGGCTCTTTTGAGCAGTACATTATTTTTGCTTTAACCACACGGCACAAAAGACTACTCGTTTGGCGTTAGAGTCGTCTCAGTATTGTCGAAAAGAGATTAGTCGATTTTGATCGATTCCTTACTCCGTGCCCCTCAAATTTTTGTGGCAGAGAGGGTAGAGCAGCTGAGTTTGAAACATCTGCGGACCTGATATCGAGACAGGGAGAAAACTGCTGGCGTTAAGCAAAAGTTTTGTTCCACACTGCTTGCAAGTGGCAGTCGCTAATTAAAAGCAATAACCAGCGCTACAGCGGTTCTTGCGTCTCGCTTTTATTTTGAGAGCCAGTTCGGAAAGGTCCGCTTTTATTTAATTTTATGCAAACGATGTTCGTCTTCCTTAACAAATTATCCACTCTGGATAGAATTAATCGCTGCCGTATTGATGGCATCGCCCTGTTACTTCCTACTGCCTGGCCGTGAAAATGGATAGCTTGTATTGGCAGGTGCATACGTTTGTTTACATTAATGATGAAGCAAGCCCAGCAGTGCATATTTCAGTGGGAGTTTATACACTGAGAAACTAAGCCATTCAATACACCAAACATCTCTAACCAGAGCTGAATCCTTATCACTTAATTTCTAAAGTTCTATGATGTGAGAATGAGCAGGAACTGACTGTTTATTCTTTACTGTTCTTTCCTACATTTAAAATTAACCGTAAACGCTATTACTTTCGACCTATTTTAACGAGTCAACAATTTTCTAGAAATTCACATTGGGCGACGTTGCGGAGTAATGTGAGATTGGACTCGGGAGGATTTAGTCCATTCAGATTTAAACTTATCGACGTATCTTGGTGGTACATTTTAAAAGGGCAGGACCGATTCTTTCTTTTACCAGTAACATTGCCCCCCACCACCACCTCCCATGATACCTTAAAGAACTCGCATGTACAAAACATGCTGAAACGGTCTGATTCCTTTAGAAATGAGTTAATGAGCTGAAAATTTAGTAATCGAGGAAAAGATTAAAAACGATTTGAAATAATGTTTAGTCCCTCAGTGCTCTCATTATCAACACTGAATCCGTATTGAAGTGGCTCATACTGGGCTTGGAACGTAAGAACTTATTCCCACACAGAGAAAGGTATATAAACACATAAAATACAATTATTGCTCTGGAATCTCTTGAACTGTATACAAGAACAACATTCACAATCGGTTCGTCTGGTTCAGAGATTGGTCTGAGTTCAGTTACCTCGGAGAAAACTGATTTATTGACAAATAGTCAGGAGGGATACAGAAAATATCGATTTTGTGAAACACGACAAGCTCTTTATTCTCGTGAAGTTATTCATAGCAGTCTGTCCCCGGTAGCCGAGTGGTCAGTGTGACAGACTGGCAATCCTCATGGCCCGGGTTCGATTCCCGGCTCGTTCGGAGATTTTCTCCGCTCAGGGACTGGGTGTTGTGTTGTTCTAATCATCAACATTTCATTCCCCTCGACGCGCAAGTCGCCGAAGTGGCGTCAAATCGAAACACTGGCACCCGACGAACGGGCTAGCCGACGGAAGGCCCTAGTCACACGACATTCATTTTATTCGTAGTATCGGCAGGAAATGTCAATTGAGTCCATATTTTATGATTTCCAGATAGCTTTGGACACAGTTTCTCACAAATGTCTTCTTATCAAATTGCGTACCTATGGAGTATCGCTTTAGCTGTGTGAGTAGATACGTGATTTCCTATAAGAAAGGACACTCCCTGCTGCTACTGATCTGCATAAACGACACAGGAGAAAATCTTAGCAGCCCTTTGGATTATTTGGACATGATGAAGTAATCTGCGTCTTGCAAAGTCATCAGATGATCAAAATGTATTGTAAAATGATTTAAATAAGGTATATGTATGGCGCGAAATGAAAAATGTGAAGTCTTTCACATGAGTACTAAAATAAATCCACTAACTTTCGGTAACACGATAAATCACACGAATGTAAAGACTGTAAATTCATCTAAATTCTTAGGGAGTACAATTACGAATACATTAAATTGGAGTAGATGATATTGAATGCAACATGTCTACTAAAGAGACTGCTTAAACCACTTTTGTCCACCGCTCCAGAAGATCTGCTGTGCGTTGTGAGATCCGCTTCAGATGGGACTGGAAGAGGACATCGAAAACGTTCCAAGAAGGGCAGCTCATTTTATATGGATCGAGTGGCGTGGACATGATATGTACATTTTGGTGGCTGTCATTGAAACAAAGACGTCTTTCGTTGCGACAGGATCTTTTCGTGAAACTTCAGTGATTAACTTTCTCCTCCGATTGCGAAAATATTCTTTAGGCGCCCACCTATCTAGGGAAAAATAATCATCATGATAAAATAAATGCAACCAGAGCTCGCAAAGTAAGTGCTAGTTTTTTCCTCGCGCCGTTCTGCAGTGGAGCGGTAGAGAAATAGCTTGAACGTTGTTTGATCAACCCTCTGCCAGGCACTTAATTATGAATTGCAGAGTAATCATGTATAGTACTGAAATAGTCCAATAAAGATTAAAACTGCTTGTTAAGACACGTTCAACTGATCATAAACTAGAAATATTTATTTTCAGTTGCTTGGAGGCCATTTGCAGCCATTCATTTACTTCCTGTTCCCAAGCAACTATGTCGTGTCACAATTGTTAGCGATCGGTTTGAAGAACGTTCTGTACAATTCGTGCGAACGATTTGGCCACCCACGTCGCCCGACATTAACCCATCGAACGTTCATGGGACATAACCGAAAAGTCTATTCGTGCATAGACTCCTGCACCAGCAACACTTTCGCAACTATGGTAGGCTGCAGAAACATCGCGGTTCAATAGTTATGCAGCGACTTCCTGCGGCTTGTAGAGTGAATGCCACGTCGTGGTTGCTGCTCCCCGCCGTGTCAGATCCTCCCGACTCGCGATCAGTAATCTGCATTTGGAGATGAACAGGATGCTCGGCAGTGCTTGCTTCCAGAACACCGGCTCCCGCTATGTCTGCTGGTATGCGCGGCAGTGTGGCGTGTTCTGCGCCAGTCGCAGCAGCCGGCCTCGTGTCGCCCCGCGTTGTGGCTGAGTAGGGCCTCCCGTCGGGGCAAGTCTTACGATTTGACGCCACTTCGGCGAATTGCGAGTCGATGGGGATGAAATGATGATGATTAGGAAAACACAACACCCAGTCCCTGAGCGGGGAATCGAACCCGGGGCCTTAGGATTGACATTCTGTTGCGCTGTCCGCTAAGCTACGGGGAGCGGGGGGCGGGGGGGGGGGGGGGGGGGGGACTCTGGCTCTCTCGCGACCACTAACACTGCATCTGCTGCTGCCGCCGCAGCTCCCGCCCCCACTGTCTCGGCAGTGAGTCGAAGTGCCCGCCATGTGGCGACACTCGAAGGTTCCTCGGTTTGCAGTCGATCCTGCTGGTCCTGCCAGGACTCGATCGGTCGACCGTCGACTTAGCATCCCTTGCATTCCTCCTCTGTAAGGAGCCTAAAATGCAGAGATGGGTCTCATAACGGAACAGAATTACGGGGAAATTTGATCAATAGTGCATTACGACCGTGCGCCTGTTTAAAGAAATTTATGATACCATTTTTTTCAGTTACGTTTCATCTACAAGTCTGAAGCACAAGAGCCGAGCCAATGGGATTGCTATATAATGTGGAAATACATATTTTTCCATAACTGAGATTCACAATCATGTAAAATTTCTTGAAAGATATCATGTTTACGCCAGTGACTGTTAAACTTTTTATTTCGACTATTGCAATTTCGGCCTTAGGCCATTATCAAGTGCAGATGTTTTCGCTTTAAGTCATGTCCACTTTATACAAGCTGACACATTTATATGTCATCGTCATTTGCTGTTACATACATTCGCAATAATTAGCAGCGTTACTAATGTATAGAACAGCAAATGACAACGACACATAAATGTGTCAGCTTGTATAAAGTAGACATGACTTAAAGCGAAAACATCTGCACTTGATAATGGCCTAAGGCCGAAATTGCAATAGTCTAAATAAAAAGTTTAACAGTCGCTGGCGTTAATACGATGTCTTTCAACATGTTTTAATGTCAGACTCTTCCAGCTTTTCTGTAATACTTTGGAATATTGTTTTTTGTTTTTATTTTAAAAGGAGTTAATTGTCCTGTAAATACCATTTGATTTCCTTGACCATTATTGGCAACTTCGCACTTCACAATGTTACGGTTATGAAATGTCTCACAGCATTGCGATAGCTATTAAATCGAGAAGCCGATTCGTCAGGCTATGGCGTTTGCGCCATCCCCAGAGGTGCATGAAGAGGAGCATACACATCTTGCCTTTGTTCATTATACTGGCGGCATAACGTTTAAGACTGGAAGGAATTTAAAGTTATTCTTTGACATTGTCAAAGGGGGAGATACGTGATCTGTTGATTTGAAACATGTGTAAATAAAAATCCGACGCCAAGATTGCAAATCTTCTTTACTGATTACCGGTTTCGGCTCATTGCGGAGCCATCTTCAGATCAATCTAAAATGTTGTTCAGTGTGTGACACTCATTATACATCGTGGTATTTTTAGAGCTAATTTGGCCCAGTGAAATAAAAATCCTAAAGTAAAAATCTTAATTGGTCTTGTGACAACATTTGATTAGTCATTAACATTGTCAATTTACCATAACCAACTAAGATTTCCACTTGAGGATTTTTCATTTCAGTAAGTCGACTTAGCTCTAAAAAATACGAAGATGTATAATGAGTGTCGCACACTGACAGCACTTTAGTCTGATCTGAAGATGGTTCGTTAATGAGCCGAAACCGGCAATCAGTAAAGAGAATTTGCGGTCTTGACATAGGATTTTTATCCACATAGGTTTTAGAATTTTATGAAGTTTTAACAGTAAGAATATGTTCCTCCACCTTCCAAGATTAGGGCGCTACTCGGTTCTGTGAAGGGTAATTTAGGGCTTATGAAGCCTGGAGTGTATAAAATTCCGTGTCAGTGTGGTAAGGCTTACATCGGGTGTTCGATTTCACAGTCCGCAACAGGTGCGTGGAACACCACCTCCACATGAGGCTAGAACAGCCAGAAAAAGCGGCGGTAGCAGAACTTTGCTTAAACTAGGGATACGGGATGAAATTTGAAGAGATATTAATGGTTTCCAGTGCTTCCGGTTTTTGGAACTGTTTATATATACAGGCAATTGAAGTTAAGCTGGCAGACAATTTGATTAATAGAAGCAATGGTTTTCCTCGTAGCAGGATGTGGAACCATGTACTATCCCACATCAAAACAGAGCGTTCTTCGGTGAACACTTTTCAGTGAGACTGAGTAGCAGCAGCAGTAGCACCACCACCACCACCACCACCACCACCACCACCACCACCATTCTCCTGAAGAGGGGCAGTTGGATCACCGAATTACTGAATCACGTTGTTTTTAGGATCCGGCAACAAACCCCAAGAGACTTTCAAGACTTATCACACTGAGAAAGCCTTCGAAATCACAAGAACTGTTTAATTTTCCAAACTCGAATTCTATTCTTAATTAAAAAACAAACACGAAAGATAATATAAAATTTTTAATATTTTGGTGATTTGGCGTGCACCGTAATTTCTCACAAAACGTTATTTTAAAAGTATGTGCAATAATATATAATTATTTTAATTTTTATAAATTTTACTGTTTTCAAGAGGCGTGTTTGTTTTGCAACTGTTCATTCACGCACACAGAAAACTATGTAGAAATGGCCGGTCCTGGAACAAACCAGTACTTCATATTGTAATGTACAGTTTGTCATAGGCACCAACAATAGCGAATCGTTGCTTCGGGTTCTTGTGGAGCACTCATTGCTTACAAGTTGACTTTTAAGCTAGTCTTTGTGCTGTGGACAGAATGTCCGCCATGTACGACCTTTTTGTGTTGAGAACTGTAATTTCTACTGAAAATTTATTCAGAATGTTTTACGAGTTTGTTGATTGAGGACGGTGATCAGAATCCGATCTCTCTTTCCAGGATAGAAGTCACTCTTTAGCAATGTGTAGAAAACTGATGCTTAAATTTCTTGGAAATTAATAGGAAATGTGATGAAGACGTGAATACCCTTCACGAATGTTTGAGACAAACGTGGAACTTACACCCCATAGTCAACAAAAAGTTCTAAATCACAAATACATTTACGAAATAAGATGAGTATTAAAACTTTTCCTCATTACGTCATCCAGTTTAGAACTTTTTTTTTGTCATTGCTATTTCTTGTACTGTATAACTACGTATTTACATTACTACGTGACTAGCTGAAGAAATGCATTTAACTATCATCAAAATTCGTAGCAATGACTTCCAAATGAACATAGGTGGAAGAAGAGTTAATCTATAGCCATTTCTTGCCATTCTGTTGACAGCATCTTCATTATGGACATATCTCTCTTGCTGTTTGGGAAAATAAAGACACACATGGATAAAGATGACAGTCTGCCAGCGAGCCGTATAACGTAAATCCTGTCAAACTGTAGGAATTCACTTCGAGTTTTGACAAGATCGTAAAATCTTGTCATCGTACAGCCAAGTTTGAGAAAAAGTGAATAGGCATACCAGTTGCATGGCTGGAAACCACCTCCCAGTACTCTGTTATCTGCACTGACCGTATCTACAGCACGTAATTCATCTCCATCTACAACCGTAATGCCCCCTGGTCTTCACCACTACGGATATTGTAAGGGCGTAAGGGTAGCGCAATTCCAACATAAGTGAGAGTCGACCATAGTTCTCTTAAATATGAATATTTTCATAAAAATCAACAAAGATTTGACAAAGAAGCTCACTGATCGGGAGCAGTAAAAAAGAGTCTGAAATAGGCAGCAAAAGTGCCTGCATGTGAGAATGTTATGACTGGACAGGTAGAAACACTCATACGATCGGAAAAACCACACACGCAAGTAATCAGAGGAAACAAAGAAGTGAAACACATAATTTAGCGCGAGCGAGGGAAATACTGAAGACGACCTCAGTAGTGCCTTGGAGGCGCCATCGGTCGAAATACGTTGGTAGTTGTGAGTTGTCATATGATAGTCGCCACTAGCGAGTAACAAGATCCTGAATAGTTTCTCCAAGTAACCGGCAACATGCTACGGACCCTTCTGCTGCCCCAAGCTCTCAGGCCCGCCACAGCGCCTAAAGCAGTATATTGCTCCCTCCTACGTATATCTCGCGAAGAGACCATGAGGCTAAAATCAGAGAGATTAGAGCCCACACAGAAGCATACCGACAATCCTTCTTTCCACGAACAATACGTAACTGGAACAGAAGGGAGAACCGATAGAGGTACTCAGGGTACCCTCCGCCACACACCGTCATGTGGCTTTCGGAGTATGGATATAGATTTAGATTGATGTAGAAATGGTTGGCTTCGAAAGTGACTGCACCAGCGTCCGCACATGTCTTGTTAGGAGAGGCACAGCTCTTGCCACGGGTATTAGTTAACACTTCGGGTTTCGAAGTAAACGACCGAGGGAACTACTTTTCATAGCCAACCTAACTGTGCTTATTTGTTTTGGGCTGATTTCTTACTTGAGTTACGTTCTGTCAATGGCCAGGACCTCTTCGCTGAGACGTCTGGTGTATTTGTCTGCGAAGGACAAATGTTTCCCTTAACACGGAAAAAAACCTCTGTCGAAAATTACTGACATCTGAATTACTTTGCAATTACTACCAACAAAATTTATGGGCGACACCACTTTACCAGGAAGTATTACTTTTAATGATATGGAGATTCCATATTCTTAGATTTCCGGAAAGCGTTTGATTCTGTGCCCCGATGATCACTGTTAATGAGGATATGAGGTTCAAGTGGCTCTGAGCACTATGGGACTTAACATCTTAGGCCATCAGTCCCCTAGAACTTAGAACTAGTTAAACCTAACTAACCTAAGGACATCACACACATCCATGCCCGAGGCAGGATTCGAACCTGCGACCGTAGCAGTCGCGCGGTTCCGGACTGCGCGCCTAGAACCGCGAGACCACCGCGGCCGGCAAGGATATGAGCATATGGAAAATATGTGAGTGGCCCGAAGACTGCTTCAATAATATGACGCAATACATTGTCCTCGACAGAGACTGTTCATCAGAGAGAGGGGTGTCGTCAGGACTAGCTAGAGAAAGTGTCACAGGACCGCTATTACTCTCCATGTACGTAAATGATTGGACGGACAAGGCGAGCAGCGATCTGCGGTTGTTTCCTGACGACGGTGTGGTTTACGACAAGGTGTCGTCGTTGAAGTGTGGTATGCGAGGATACACGATGACAAAATTTATAGTTGCCGTGATGAGTGATAGCTGGCTTTAATTGTACAAAAGTGTAAGTTAATGCTAATGAGTAGGAAGAATCCTTAGTAGTGTTCTGCCTGACACAGTCACGCCTTTTAAATATCTGGGCGTAACGTTGCAAAGTAACGCAGAACAGAATGAGCATGTTACGGTTGTGGTACGGAAGGCGAATGGTCGACTTCGGTTTGTTGTAAGAATTTTAGGAATGTGTCGTTTATCTGTAATGGATATCGCATTTAGAATGCCTGTGCGACCCATTCTTGAGTACCGCTCGTGTGTTTGGGATCCCCGCCAGGTCGGATTGAATAAAGACTTCAAAGCAACTCAAAGACGTACTGCTAGATTTATTACTGGTTCGTTTGATTACCATTCAATCACGAAGGGCGTTCAATAAGTAATGCAATACTTTTTTTTCTTGGCCGAATTCGGTTGAAAAAATTAGGAATTTGTTGCGGGAATTTGTGAAAATTCTCTTTGAGCCTCTATAGCTTCATGAAGTTTCGATAAATGGTGTCCGTATCGGAGATGCGTTCCAAGCACAGAGTGAAATTTGCTTTTTAGCGGACAACCAGAGCATCGCAGATATTCACAGGCGCTTGCAGATTGTCTACGTCTACGTGATTACTCTGCTATTCACAATAAAGTGCGTGGCAGAGGGTTCAATGAACCAGCTTCAAGCTGTCTCTCTACCGTTACACTTTCGAACGGCACGCGAGAAAAACGAGCACTTAAATTTTTCTGTGTGAGCCCTGATTTCTCTTATTTTATAGTGATGATCATTTCTCCTTATGTAGGTGGGTGGCAACAGAATGTTTTCATAGTCGGAGGAGAAAACTGGAGATTACAATTTCATGAAAAGATCCCGTCGCAACGAAAAACGCCTTTGTTTTAACGATTGCCGCTCCAATTCACGTATCATGTCTGTGACACTATCTCCCCTATTTCGCTATCATACAAAACGAGCTGCCCATCTTTGTACTTTTTCCGTAAGTTCCCCCTGATGCGGATCCTACACCGCACAGCAATACTACAGAACATGGCGGAGAAGCGGGGTGTAAGCAGTCTCTTTAGTAGACCTGTTGCACCTTCTGATTGTTCTGCCAATGAATCGCAGTCTTCGGTTTGCTCTACCCACAATATTATCTACGTGATCGTTCCAGTTTAGGTTACTTGTAATTGTAATCCTTAAGTATTTAGCTGAATTTACATCCTTCAGATTTGTGTGACTTATTTCTTTTACTACTCATGTGAATAACCTCACACTTTTCTTTATTCAGAGTGAAGTGCCACTATTCGTTCCATACAGATATCTTATCTAAATCATTTTGCAAGTCGTTTTCATCATCCGATGACTTTACAAGACGGTAAATGACAGCATCGTCTGCAGACAATCTAAGACGGCTACTCTGATTTTCTCCTATGTCGTTAATAGAGGGCCTATAAACTTCCTTCTGGAATGCCGGATATTATTTCTGTTGTACTCGTTGACTTTCCGTCTATTACTACAAACTGTGACCTTTCTGACAGGGAATCAAGAATCCAGTAGCACAACCGAGGCGATACTCCGTAAGCACATAGTATGGTCAGAACGCGCATGTGGCGAACGGTGTCAAAAGCCTTCTGTAAATCTAAAAATATGGAATCAATTTGACATCCCCTATCGATAGCACTCATTACTTCATGAGTAGAGAGAGCTACTTGTGTTTCACAAGAACGATATTTTCTGAATCCGTGCTGGCTATGTGTCAATAAATCGTTATCTTCGGGATACTTCATAATGTTCGAATACCGTATGCGTCCCAAAACCTTACTGCAAATGTCTACGAAGACCTGGCAGCGAACAAAACTACGGTGAGCCGTTGGGCGAGGCGTCTGTCATCATCGCAACAAGATGACGCAAACTCTTCCGATCCCCTGGTGCCGGCCAGACGCACACAGCTGTGACTCGTGTCATGTTGGGTCGTGCGGACACTCTCATTCGGGGTGACCGACGGATCACAATCAAACACCCTGGGTGTCACTGATAGTAGTGCTCAAGCTACCGTCCAGCAGTTGGGGTTCTCAGATGTATGTGCCCACTGGGTAACTCGCCGCCCGACAGAAGACCACCTGTTTATCCCAATGAAGGTTGCACACCGCGGGAAGCAGTAATTGGATGATGAGAAAATTATTGTTGCAGCAAGATGCTGGCTCCGACGTCGACCAGTAGAAGGAAGGAAAGAAGATTGAATTTAATATGAAAATAGTAACTGTTCTCGAAACAACAGATACCATTGATAACCGTGCAGCTTCTCTAGAATAAATGATAATTAATTGAAACCCTCATCTGCCGACAGGTGTTGTTAATATACCTGGAAGGGAACAGCTTAAAATGTGTGCCCCGACCGGCACTCGAACCCGAGATCTCCTGCTTACATGGCAGACGCTCTATCCATCTTTTTTTTTTTATCTCATTTTGTTCGCCTTTGTTCGTTGTATGTGCTCGGGGCGGACGTCGTAAGACAACGGTTCAGGTTCGTTGCTGATCGATGAACTCAGTTTTTTTATTACAGAGGGCACGTAACCCTTTGACTGAACACGCTGAGCTACCGTGCCGGCTAATCTGAGCCACCGTGGACACAGATGAATAGCGCGACTGCAGGGACTTATCCCTTGCACGCTTCCCGCGAGACCCACATTCCCACCTGTCCACAATCTACATACGTAATGTACATAATAGATATTTGCCCATCCACTCATTACTCGCGCACTCTAAGGTGACGATTGCCGTAAGAGTTCGGGCTTCCTGTGCGCATTCGCACAGACGAAGGTCAGTGGTATATATATATTTCTCGGAAGTCACGGTCGAGGCACACATTTTCAGCTGTCCCATCGAGGTATATCAACATCTGTCGGCAACTGAGGGTTTCAATTAATTATCATTGACTGAATTTAACGTCCCGTCGACATGGTTGTCATTAGAGACAGAGCACAAGCTCGGATTGTATCAAGTACAGAAAAGGAAATCCGGCGTGGCCTTTCGATGAAACCATCAGGGAATTTGCCAGGAGCGACTTAGGCAAATCACGGAATACCTAGATGTGGATGGCCGGACGCGGGTTTGAACTATCGTCCTGCTCCTGAATACTACCAGTTCGCTGTCGGAAAAAAAGTGTTGCATTACTTACTGAACTCCCGTCGTATCACGGAGATGCTTCGGGAAACTGAAACGGGAAA
Organism: Schistocerca gregaria; assembly: GCF_023897955.1. Classification (NCBI taxonomy): domain Eukaryota; kingdom Metazoa; phylum Arthropoda; class Insecta; order Orthoptera; family Acrididae; genus Schistocerca; species Schistocerca gregaria. Next base: position 337,755,827 of record NC_064925.1, on the reverse strand, counting down.
TCCCTGGAGGGAAGACATCCTTTTCGACGGTCACTGCTGAGTAAAATTAGAGAACCGGCATTTGAAGAGGATTGCAGAAACGATTCTGCTGCGACTAACGCACGTTTCGCGTTAGGACCGCAAAGATAAAAGAAATTAGGAAGAGGCATATCGACATTCGTTTTTCCCTCACTGTTTTTCCACGTAGAACAGGAAAAGAAAATGAGCAGTAGTAATACAAAGTACCCTCCACCACGCACTGTATGATGTTTGCGGAGTATATATGTAGATGTATCTGCGTCCTCGTAACACAGATAAAAATCAAGAATTAAATTATAGGCAAAATTAATTACTATCTTTACTAGCCTTAAAGGCTCGTTAACCTATAATTTCCTCCATTTCTGATGTGGCGATAGTAGTTCGCCGAACCTGGCGAGGGCAGCTTCACAAGGAGAAATAATTCACGCTCCCCAGTAGTGCCAGGAGGGTGGTTGTAAAACTACCAATTTAAGTAGAATGCTGTTTACATATTGCGCAAAACTTGGTAGCAATACCCTGGAGAAATACAGTATGTGGGTGTAATGTAACGGCGCCGGAAGTTCCCGCCGGCTGCATCGGATTGAGAAGTTGCGGAGTGACGGCGCAGTGCTCCCGCGAGGGGCTGCACGCGTGCCGGGCTGCCATTGGCTGGCTAATCTGGCGGCGGGCGGCCAGGGGAAGCCCCGGGGAGCCGTCTTACCTACTACAGCCCGGCCCGCGCAAGGTGGCGAGCGAGCGGGCCAGCTCAAGACGCCGCGGGGTCAGTCGACAAATGCCCGCGCATAACACGCCCGCCGAAAATAATAAAACCGAATTGCCCTAACTTGTGCCAAACGACTGCCGGCTCTCATTTCGAGGCTAGTTTCCCGGAAGAGTGGAAGTCGCGCCGCATCCTGCGCAGCCAAGTGGGCCGGGAATGGCGGAGAGGGGGCGCGAATATAAAACTGGGGGGGGCGGAACCCTGGAGGACTCGCAAAAACAGCCGCAGCGGAGGGGCGGGGCGGGGCCGCCTCCTTAAAGACGACGCGACGCCGTCAGCGCAGCGGGCTGTGTGGGCGCCGTTGGCGCAGTCCGCCACATTTAGCGTCACACTAGCGCCGCGGCGGCAAATTAAATTGGCTGGCCGGACACTGCCGTGGGGCGCTGCCCAGGGGCCAGTCGGCGCCACAACAGCAACAGCCAGACACACTGGGGTTCTTCGTAGCAGTGTGTGCGTGTTGACATGAGGCATAACAAGTAGTGCGACTAGATCCAATTTTTAGATAATTGGGTCTTAGGCTCCGTTCACAGTGCCACAGACAACGATCGTCAGACGTCGTCGGCAGAGGTCACCCGATAACATCGGCCGGCAGCGTGGTCGCTGCGCGACCGGTCTCCTCCTCAGTTTTTGGCGCGGTCGAAGAGGAGAGGTTACGTTAGGTTATAATCTGTTCCATGTGTCAAGTAGATTAGATTTTAACCTTCCAGGTTGGGACGGATATCACGACGCCTCTGTCCTTGAAGATCAGTGATACACAGCGGATTTTGCTATTAAAAAGACGCCAAATGCTTATGAATGTGCCATATCTGTATCGGAAAGAACGTGGCGGGTAGTCTACAATATGGCCTCAGTTATATGAATAATATGTGAGATGACGGGAGAAAAGTCCTGTAACATACTCGAGATGATACGTGATGACAATGAAGATTGCGAACACCTTCGCTGTGTGTATTTAAAGTTGTGCAGGCATACATCAAGTAATGGTATATGAAGATGGTATCTGCTCTTTCGGACGTGTCTGAAAGGAACAGGTACCATCTTCGTATACATATATTAGTTAAGGCTCACCGGCCATTTGACCATCATCTTCTGTACGGGAATCGTTAGTAAAGCTGCGAGTAATGAGTATAATGGGCAGGAACACTATGAATATAGTGCCGGACTATAAGTTGCGAATGTGGGTCTCACGGGAGTCGTGCTAGAGAAAAGTCCCTGTTGTCGCACTATTCTGTGTGTCCTCGGAGGGCTCAGATGGATAGAGCGTCTGCCATGTAACCAGGATATTCCGGGTTCGAATCCAGGTCGGGGCACACGTTTTCAACTGGCACCCTTCACTTATATCAACGCCTGCATGCAGCTAGGGATGTTCATTTCATTGTAAATACATCAAGCAATTTTCAATGACTGTCATTCAGCATACGTGTGACACAAGAATAAAATCCAGCACAAAATACTCTGAATATTTAACGCACTGACAAGTGGAAATACATCTCTTACGCCACATTTGCAAACCACTTCACATTACTGAATAAGCACCCCACTTGAATAATAATAATAATAATAATAATAATAATAATAATAATAATAATAATAATCTGTAGACCGCTAGCACCAACCTACAACAATCCAAAAAAGATCCAATGCAGTAACTATAGACATATTATATGCCAAATTTCTCACTTGAGCATATTGTTTTTTGAGATTATAGTTTATGCCTAAAATGTCCGATAAAGATTTCGCCTACTTGTGGTTTCCAATAAACCTGCTATTCAAGTCCATAATTCCAACCTTTATCCCTATCACGGTATTTTAAACCTCAGGATGCCGCAATGTCAACACTGTCTCGGACTAAAATTGTCAGTTTTTTACACTCCATATTTCGAGCGTGAGGACGTCGGTCGATTTGACCAAATAAAACTATTATTTGAATTTCACCGATTGTCGTCCTATGTCCGTATGTTCGGGCGATGAGATCGCCTAGAATGTGACTGTGCACGTAATGGCACACTGATTTGGAAATGCCGGTGGTGGGGGTTAGTGTTTAACGTCCCGTCGACAACGAGGTCATTAAAGACGGAGCGAAAGCTCGGGTTAGGGAAGGATTGGGAAGGAAATCGGCCGTACCCTTTTCAAAGGAACCATCCCGGCATTTGCCTGAATCGATTTAGGGAAATCACGGAAAACCTAAATCAGGATGGCCGGGGACGGGATTGAACCGAGTCCAGTGCGCTAACCACTGCGCCACCTGACTCGGTTTGGAAATGCCGGCCGTCTTCAGCGGATGTCTGCATGTCGGCGGAATCCATCGATATCGCTGCCACTGTGGCTCAGCCTTAGAGACTGCTGGTTTAAATTATCGGCTAGACAAGAACCTGACTGCCGCTGGATAAGAAAAGGAGCTAAATTTTAAATCATGAAATATTTCATGATATAAAGTCTGACAAAGAAGAGCAGACTCCTCTAGAGCTCCAGACGGCCATGTCGCACTACCGGTAGGTATGATCACCCTCTTCTGGTATGGCTGCAAATCATGACTGAACAAAGTCACAAACGAAGGTGTCTACGTAATGCCGTCTATTGATGATACGCAAGACGTCTTGAGAGCAGAAAAGTATTTCTCAACTGCAGACATGGAAGCAAGCTACTGGCAAATCAAGGTTGACTGTAAGACTGGTGATTCGAACTATTGTGCTGCCATTCATGAACAGCATTCTAGGGAGCATTTTCCAACAGGATAATGCTCGACCACACGCCACTATTGTAACTCACCTTGCTCTACAGAGAGTCGACATATTGTCTTGGCCTGCTCGATGAGCAGATCTGTCTCCAGTCGAGCACATTTCGGACATCATCGGACGACAATTCGAGCGTTATCTACAAAACAGCATTAATTGTCCCTCTATTGATCGAGCAAGTGCAATAGGCACGTAACTCCATCCCACAAATTTGACATCCGGCACCTGTACAAGACACTGCATGTACTTATACATGATTGCATTCAACATTCTGGCGTTTACATAGGTTATTAATGAACAAGCATTTCACGTTTGCTATGGTTTATCTCATGTTCACATTAACTAGTGGTCTTGCAATGTTAATCACTTAAATATATTCCCAAGATTTCGTTACTCTATATTAATTACTTTTTTAATGTTGCGAATTTTTCCGTCAGCGCATGTGTATCATCGCCTTTTAGTGTACACACGCTAAGTTGATTCTCCAACACGAGTCAACTCAAAGTTCTTGTTGTCTCCGTAAGTGGCGACAGAGTGAGTGGTGCGGTACTGGCGCACAGCCGTCCATCACGGGGCTGGCGCCAGCGTTGCGAGCCTGCCTGGGCCCTGGAGCGTGGTGCACTCTGCTGATGGGGAAGCACCTCCGCGCTGATGCAAACTGAAGCCATGTCGTCACTCAAGGTCTCCGGTCTCCGGGCCCCCTAAGCGTAACCTGCTTACTGCAGCTAGTTCTCTCTCGCGTCGGCTGCACTCCACTCGTCTTGTTGCTTTAACCGGATATAACACGCGACAGCGTCACTCTATAATATTCCCTACAGTCTTCCCCAAGTTCATTGGCTGTGACATTTGACAGCTAGCGGGAGCCGCCCACTTCTGTAAGGCCTAACCCCCGGAGCTGTGTTAGCCACATCGTTATCTACAATGGTGTCCAAAATTAAAGCAACAAACGGAAATTTTGTAAGTTTGTGTTTTTTGCCACAAAACAGCATAAACACGTGACAGTAAAGTAGAAACAGTGTAAAGAATACAGAAAGCAACTGCAACATGCGTAACGGTAGATAATAATGTTCATCTTTTTTTCAAACTTAACAGATTTGTATACAGACATTCTGACAATTGATAATGTGCTCAGTGTGGGGTGTGACCTGCAGCAATACAGACCTGACAACGACGGAGCATGCTGTGTATGTTGTCATCAACCTCATGTTGAGTCAATAACGCCCATTCGTCCTGGAGAGCTGCTCACATGTCTCGGGAACTGGTTGGTGGATGCTGACGCGATGCAACCCGTCTCCGTAGTGCACGCGAGACACGCTCTGCGGGACTCAAATCGGAAGAGCGAGTAGGCCACGCCATGTGTGCAGCCTCTTCCGTTTCCAAGAAAACATCAACCACGCGTGCTATAAGACGTCGAGCATTATTGTCCATTATTGCAAAGTCTAATTCGCAACAATCTCACATAAGATTCCAAGATCTCATCACGATATCTGAAACCTTGTCTATTCACCTGTAAAACATCATGAAGAGGTGATCGAGTGCTCAATATCACCCCTGAGCAAGTCATTAAGGACCCTCCGCGATATCGGTCTCTTTCGACAAAGTCTGGGTCCCAAAATCGTGTTCCACGTCCCCTCCAGATACCAATCCGTCGAGACTCACTCTACAGACCAATTCGGGACTCATCTGTGAAATAACATTGGCCCAATGTTAGACCGTCCAGTTGGAATGTTGACTCCACAATATACGTTCCCTTCTATGAGGACGCGTCAGAGGTACACATACAGCAAGTTTCCGACAGTAAAGGCCACTGGGCCGAAGCCATCTATACACCCTTTCCCTCGATTCAACACGTCAAATGAATGCTGAGAGATCAGATGCCAGTTGTAGAGCAGTACTAAGGCAGTAGCGTTGTGCCGTTACAACCAAAAACTGGTCCTTCCTTTATGATGTCACACGTGGTCGGCCCTGCCCTGATCTGTGGAATACAGTCTCAGTCTCTATAAAATGTCCTTACATCCGATAAACAACAAAACGATTTACTTTAAGCGATTGGCCCACATCAGTTTGTGACTGTCTTGTTTCCAATCCTCCTACACCTCTCCATTGCAGAAAGTCTGGCAGGCGTCTTCTCTGTGCCATACGGCACCGTCTGTGACAGTGTATACAGCAATTGTGGATGTGGGCCTACTCGACAAATACTACTCAGTTTGATGGGTGCCCTGACATCATCGTTGTCCTTTGACCGGAATGCCATCTTCCCTGCGGAACACTATCGTACGGACATCTGTTGACAGTTGGTATGATTATATCGTTTCTTAGACACATGACGGGTGAATAGCGGTTTGTTGCTTTCACTTTGGCCACCAGCGTACTATCTATGAAAGATCCCTCGAACAAAACCTGTACCCAGGAGTTGGAAGAAAGTACATTTCACACGTGTCTACAAGAGGGGTAGGAGAAGTGATCCACAAAACCACTAATATTGCTGACATCCATTTGTTGTACAGAACATATTCTGATCTCAAACAGAGTGAGGTATCTCGACTAGAACGACATCATCTATGCCAACTAGCATGGATTCCTTAAACATGGATCATGTGAAACCCAGCTCACACTTTCCTCACTTGATATCCAGTAAGCTGTGGATCAGTCCAGGCAGACAGAAGTAGTATTTCTCAATTTCCGAAAAGCAATTGACCCAGTACCACAACTATGATTATTATCAAAAGTACTATTATATTGGTATCAGATGAAATATGTGGCTTAACTGTGTATTTCTTGGTGGGGAAGTGTATTAGGACCCTTGCAGTCAATGTTGCATATTAATGATCTCGCAGACAATACTTTTCACAGACGATGCAGTTATCTACAACGAAATACAGTCTGTCGACCGATGTGGCCGAGCGGTCCTAGGTGCCTCAGTCTTGAACTGTGCGACCGCTACGGTCACAGGTTCGAATCCTGCCTCGAGCACGGATGTGTGTGATGTCCTTAGGTTGGTTAGGTTTAAGTAGTTCTAAGTTCTAGTGGACTGATGACCTCAGATGTTAAGTCCCATGGTGCTCAGAGCCATTTGAACCATTTTTTGAAATACAGTCTGAAAGAAGCTGCGCAAATACTCAGTCTGACCTTGAACAGATTTCAAAGTGTGCAATGACTGGCAGCATGTTTTAAATGTTCGAACACGTAAAATTATTCACTTCTCAAAAAAAAAAAAAAAAATGTAATGTCCGACGAATATAATAATATAATATTAGTGACTCAGAGTTGGAATCTGTAAACTCATACGAACACTTGAGTGTAAGAGTAGGGACTTGAATTGGAATAATCATATAGGTTCAACCATGCATGAAGTAGGTAGCAATCTTCAGTTTAATGGCAGAATACTACAGAAATACAGTCTACAAAGGAGTTACCTACAAATCATTCGTGCGATCCGTCCTAGAATATTGCTCAAGTGTGTGGGATCCGAACCAAATTGAACTGGCAGAGGATATTGAACGTATACAGAAAGGGGCAGCACGAATGGTCACAGGTCTGTTTGACTCACGGAAGAGTATCACCGAGATGCAGAAAGAACTGAACTGGCAGATACTGTGAGACGGATGGAAACCATCCCGACAACGTTTCAAGAACCGGCTTTAAATGCTGACTCTAGGAGTATACTTTGAAATATACTACAGCCCCCTACATATTGCTCCCAAAGGCATAGTGAGGATAACATTAGGATAATTACAGGACACAAAAAGGCATTTAAACAATCATTTTTCCTGCGCTAATACGTAATGGAATGGGGAAAAGGGGACGCACCCTCTGTCATGCATTTCACTGTGGTTCACAGAGCATAGATATAGATCCAGAAATAGAATTCTATTTCGTAAAACATCTACATCAACATCTACATCCATACTGTGCGAACCAGCGTCACGTGAATGGCAGAAGGTACTTCCCGCTGTACCAAGAATTTTGGGTTCGCGTTCCATTCAAGTTCTGGAGCGCAGGGAAAGTGACTGTCTAAATGAGTGCTGTAATTAGTCTAACCTTATACGCTGGATCCTTAAGGGAACGATACGTAGAGACTTTGCAGTATATTTTTAGATGTATCGCTTGACGCTGGTTCTTGAAACCTTGTAAGTATGCTTACTCTGGAGTGTTTACGTTTATCTTACAGTGTCTGCCAATTCAGTTTGTCCAGCATTTCGCTGATACGCTCCCACGGTCTAGAAAACCTATTATCATTCGTGCCGCATTTTTATCTACGTTTAGTATCCACCTCAGTCCTATTTTGTACGGGTCCCACCCAATTAAGCAATATTCTGGGATGGGTCGCAAGAGTTTTTTCTACGCAATCCCCTCTGCAGACTGCATTTCCCTACCATTCTACAAGTGAACAGAAGTCTACCACATGCTGTCCCCACTTCGAGCCCATATCATCGTTATATTTCATATCTCCATACCCACAGGTATTTGTATGCGTTGACCGGTCCCAGTTGAGGCTTATTGCTATTTTACTCATAGGGGACTACGTTTTTTCGCTTTTTGAAGTGCACTGTATTATATTTCTCGTCGTTTAAAATAAGTTTCCAATTGTTTCCACCAATTCGAAATTTTATCAAGATCCGACTGAATATTTGTGAAGATTCTTCCAAACAGTATTTCATTATAAATAAGCACATCATCTGCGAAAACTCTCACGCTACCATTAATTATTCACTGTCGGAAAGAAATTAGAACGGCCTTTTAGAGGTTTCCAGTTTTCCCAAAATTTACTGTTGCAACAATGCATATAGAGTACAAGAAATGATTACACTTAAAAATCAGTATCACAAGCGGTTCTGAGGTACCAGGTATGGACCCACGCTAAAACACCATTTTGGTACATGGTGTAGCCTCCATGGTGGGCAATGACTGGCATCTACACCCATGCTCATAAATTAAGGATAATTGCAGAACGTGGTGCCACACAAAGTGGCACCACACAAAACTGGCGCTAATAGCATAGCCACATAAGGAACACACACGACACAGATCTGCAAGTCCACGGATTTACTGATTAGTTGAGAAAACCGTCCGCAAACCTGTGCGCTACAAAACGCCACTGTTTCCTGCGCATGTACTCCTACATCAATATGGGATATGATCACCATGCACACGTACACAGGCCGCACAACGGGTTGGCATACTCTGGATCAGGTGGTCGAGCAGCTGCTGGGGTATAGCCTCCCATTCTTGCACCAGTGCCTGTCGGAGCACCTGAAGTGTCCTAGGGGTTTGAAGACGTGCAGTGATACGTCGACCGAGAGCATCCCAGACGTGCTTGAGGGGGTTTAGGTCTGGAGAACAGGCAGGCCATTCGCTTGATATCTTCTCTTTCAAGGTACTCCACCACGATGACAGCTCGGTGGGGCCGTGCGTTAGGACCCATCAGGAGGAAGGTGGGACCCACTGAAACCCTGAAAAGGCGGACATACTGATGCAAAATGAGGTCTCGAGAAACCCCTGTTACAGTTCCTCTGTCAAAGACATGCAGGGCTGTACGTGCACCAATCATAATCCCACCCCACACCATCAAACCACTACCTCCATACAGGTCCCTTTCAAGGACATTAAGCGTTTAATATCTGGTTCCTGGTTCACGCCAGATGAAAATCCGGCGAGAATCACTGTTCAGACTATACCTGGACTCGTCTGTGAACATAACCTGGGACCACTGTTCCAACGATTATGTACTGTGTTCTTGACACCAGGCTTTACGGGCTCTCCTGTGACCAGGGGTCAGTGGAATGCACCTTGCAGCTCTCCGGGCGAATAAACCATTTATGTTCAGTCGTCTGTAGGCTGTGTGTCTGGAGACATCTGTTCCAGTGGCTGTGTTAAGTCCCCAGCAAAGCTACCTGCAGTACTCCGTGGCCGTCTCCGGGCACTGAAGGTGTGATATCGGTCCTCGTGTGGTGTTGTACACTGTGCACGTCCTGTACTGTAGCGCCCCGATACGTTTCCTGTCTGCTGGAGTCGCTACCATAATCCTGAGAGGACCCGTGCTACGACCTGCTGTGTTTGACCAACATCCAGTCGCCTTAGTATTCTACCCCTCATAACGCCATCAATATGTGTTCTTTGAGCCATTTTCAACACAGTCACCATTAGCACGTCTGAAAACGTCTGCACACTTACTCACTGCACCGTATTCTGACATGCACCAACACACCTGGTCTAATGCACCTCATGGCCATACCCCTAGGTGATTTAAACTCGCAAACCGCCCACCAGAGCGTTGTTTCACCATGTATCAACATTATCCTTAATTTATGATCATGATTGTAGTTGATCGTATAATTTCGAATACTGTGATACGTTATGCCCACTGTTCACGTAGATCTGTAGGAATTGTTCGTTAACGAGTCGCACGAGCCACTTCTCGTCCCATCACATCCCACAAGTGCTCGAAAAGATAGAAGTGCGGAGATCGTGCTGGCCGGGTAAGTTGCTACACGTGTTGCAGATCACTTTGAGTTTCACTGGTAGTGTATGAGCGAGCATTATCCTGTTCGAACAACACATCACCTTCCTGCTGAAAGAACGGCAAAAATTCGATTCTAACGACATTCTGCTCGTACCAACCACTGGTTGGCTTCGCCCCCTCCCCCACAAACACCAAAGCTGAACGAGGGTTGTAGCTTATCGCACACGAGACCATATTGCCTTGGATGGGGCCTTTGTGACTGGGACGAATGCATTTAAGAAGAGACACTGCACAGCAGCTCTACGTCGTATGTGCAAACGACCGTCACCTGCGTACAGGCGGAATATTCTAAGTGATCGTCTGACGGTACCAGTCGAACTGCACACTTTGATGCTGTGGCGTGAGTGGAAGACAGGCTGGAGGTGAGCGTGCCCGTAGTCCCACTACGAATAATCGGTTCGCAACAGTTCGTGTTGACAAATCTGGGCTCATATGGCCTCCTATCTGTGCTGTCGTAGCTGTACGATCTGCCACTACTTCCCTTATGGTCGTCTGTGCTGCGTGGAAGTCCAGGACTTCGTCTTCGAGTGTGAGAATATTTCAAGTGACTACTTAGACCAGTATTTATGCACAACGGCAGCAGCACCTCCGACTTGTGTGGCAGTTCGAAAGGATCATCCTGACACTCGGAAGGCCAGAATTGGACATCTTTAAAACTAGCTCAGTTTACTTTTCAAAGCACGAAGCACGACTGCGGTTCCGTGACATGCTTGCCTGCCTGCCTTCTTCACACGTTTGCAACACACTGAGGCTCTTGGCTGTGAGCATTCCCTATTAAAGGGTAGACAGTCTGTCTTGTAGCTAAGCCACTACACCATCTGTTGCTTGGTCGACGGTACATCTATTATACCCCAGATGGAATATGTCGCCATCGGATCAAAATCGACACCGTCTTTCCTGGCGTACTAATTTTTGTTCCGGCTTTTACATTATGAAGAACAGGGCATCCAAGGCATCTCACTGAAGCACGCCGGAAATACTTCTACATCTGTCAATGACTATCTATCCATCATGACATGCTTCCAAGAAACGCTAAACCCAGTCATAAATTTCGTGTGATAGACTATTTGGTCGTACTTTCGGTGACCACCGTAGGTGTTGTATTGTGTCAAATGATTTTCGGATGTCAAGAAATACTGCTTTTAGCTGATTGCCTTGATCCATGAGGATCTCATCTGAGAAAACTGCATGTTCGATTTTACATGATCGATGGTCTCTGAATCCATGCTTACAAGTATTCTGAACAGTTACGAGGCCTGTGGGACATCGAAACTAGCGCATCGGTTGGGGCTTTGGACATGTACTCGAGGAGAAAGAAATTCAAGTCCTCTTTCCTCGCAGTTCACCCCGATAGTTGTGTGGTCAGCGCGGCAGTCTGTCATGCGTAGGGCACCGGGTTCGATTCCCGGCTGGGTCAGAGATTTTCTCCGCTCAGGGACTGGGTGTTGTCCTCTTTATCATTTCATCATCATCAATGGAAGGCAACGGAAAAACCATCACTGGAATCACTTCCCTAGATGCTCATGCGGTGGACCTCTCTGACAAGGCATCGCACATGACAAGACCTGCCGTAAGACAGAACACAGTTTTTTTTCCTCTCCCAATCGTCATATTGCATGCTTCCATGGTCTCCCTAAAACAATTACGGTCAAATAAATGCCACATGCTTCCTTTTCAGAAATAACTTGTCGAGATATGACGTTAAGTAATATTTTTTTGCCCAACTCTAGGTAGTTGCAACCTCAGTAGCCAATGTAATCTAGCTGGAATATGTGCATTGGTGTCGTGTATCTGCAGATCTAGCGATCTTATCGAGCCATTGAAGAATTTACGTAGTGTGACTTCTGACGTTCCACTGAGCTGTTATTGCGCTCTCATTCACTCTCAGAAGCTGATGTACAAAGTACTGTGGATAAATGCTTTACTTAATTTACTATCTTCCTCTGCAGCTGCGATCGTTGGCGCACTCTTTCGCGGTGTGTCACGATCCCTGCTCGAGAAGAACATCTCTTCATCTACATTTTTCCAGCAGTTTACAGTTGCTGACCTGTACTGTAAACCAATACCCTTAGTTAAATCAATGATCTCTTCGTGGTATTTCGCAGAGTGAAGGTACGTGGCACTGATTACTTCGATTCCTCTACGGAATGTTACGCTCTGTGCTGTTCGAGAAGAGCAAAGACTGAGATTTCCATTACGCAGCTGGCATGTTACTTTTTTAAATTTATGATGGATAACTGTTTTTTGTTTTAGAATACGTTTTCAGCGAATACTGTAATCAATTGAGCTGTGGCCAAAGCAGATACTTTTGTGGAAACAAAAGAAAATATTATATGTATTTCAATTACGTTCTTCCAGCGGTCACAGATTCAACCTTTTGATATCCTTTGCAAATTCCGCAGTGAAGTGCAATTTTTGGTGTTATTAAATGTGATCAACGTAAACAACCTTTTCAATGTGAAGTCATCAATAAACTGAATTGAAACTTTTGAGTCCGTTTTAGATTTCTACTCAATTTCGAAAATCGTTTGCCGTCTCTCTACCCTGTTACATTTCATTTTGGTGTATCCAGTTCTTAAGTCATCCCAAACGCCCTAACAACAATGAGTCCTAGGTTCCATTTTTACATACAGCTCTATTTAATCCACTCGTTACATTTAGAATTCTCTTCAGGCATGTATGTCTCGCCACAGAATATAAGGAATCAGTCTGCATGTAGATAACATGAAATGTCACAGTTTAATGTGTTGAATGGCGACAAAATCTTCATATTCTTGGCAGAGACATTAGGCAATCACGGACTTTTTCTCTAGATATTTGGGACTTGACGTAATCAGTTAACAGCATTCTTGCAATATTTCATCGTCACTGGGAGAACACAATGCAGTCACAAACGTATACGTATATAAATATGTCCAAACAATTACGTGCTCCGTAAAACCAGAAAAATTTACGCAGGAACATTTATTCTCTCTTACCCTTGGTTTGTATACAGTTCAGAGTTGAACAGCTCATAATCATGTGAGACTTGTTGCGTCTTAAGTCTAGATGTTGCACGCTGCGCCTAGCTAGAGGCGCTCGTTTCGTTCTTTAGAAATTTTCTCACTGTGTGCCTTTCACATTAGAAAGTCCTCGTTTAATTACTTCAGAAGGATAGCGCCTATTAATTCTACTAATTGAACAAGTTTGTTACGGAAGTTTCCGAGGCATATTAAAGTTCCAAACTTATTTCGTTTACGAAACATGAAGTTACTACATGTTACTTAAGTCTAAGAAATTAAGTCTGGTGGTCTGATAGTGCAAAAAGTGCATAACATCCTACAGAAATAAAGCATAACAACACTTTTATCACTTCGCTAGAGTGAAATTTCGACTTATATGTAGTAGTGAACTGTCGTATTTGCATACAGTTGTATTTACATACAGTCGTCCTAACAAGTTTTGATATTGGTATCTGAAGACCAGATTTCAAAATTGTGTAGTTAAATCGTTGATTTTCCCTTTTTGAAAAAATGTTGACACGTTGTCAAGTTATAAGGTAATCACCAACGAACTTTTGGAATAAATGTGTTCAGAAATATGAAGTACGTAAGATCCACGAACATTTTGAAGCGCAAATGATAACTCCGTACCATTTAAACTTTCGTAAGTATCCCTTACGACAGTGTACATTGATTTTATACAGGCACTAGAAGGCTCCACATGTTATGGGCACTGCTCTATCAGATTCTCTTTTCTCTGTGATTACATAGGAAATTTGTAGAAGCATGGTTACTTTTAATGGTCAAGAGACTATCGTTTATTTACATTTCACATCCCTCAAATTAATAAGAGGAAAATCAGAGCTATTAGCCTGCTAGCGAGATAGCGCAGGCAAGGTGCTGCGCCTTGGGGAAATTAAGCCAATAATCCGGACCGGCCGCAAGATCGGAGAAATTATTGATGCCCACTAATGAACAGATAAGTAGAAGCTCTCCACGTTGCACTCATTTACGAATTTTGATGTAAATGCAGTGAAGTTTACGTTGCCAAAACCGAGAGTCCGATCAGCACTCCTGTGTAGCAGCATGAACGTCACGTGCGGCTACGGAAACGCAGCAAATCCGCAATATCAGAACACCACATTTCAGTTTCCAAGAATTCAGTCTGCTTGGCTATAGCCATGGATGCATAAGAGAAGTTAATGAAATAATTAAACACTCCAACATCATGAGCCGAGAGGGCGTCTTCTGCTTCCAGATGGCCTGCAGCCATCGATCCCAGTCTAGCAGGCCCCTTTTGTTCGCGGTCACATGAGAACGCTCATGCGCCATCGACGTATTGTTGCAGGAATTCGTTGTTGCTACCAATTAGACAATAGTCTACTGTATAGTCGTCACCCATCCGCAGGTGTCTTGACTGTGAACTACACAATGAGGCTCAGAGGCGGCCACGAGAAATACGGGCCGCGTAACAAACTTGTGACTACACTACACTAGTTGCCTAGTCCGACATTCATGGTGAACGCTCGGCTACGCAGGGAACCAGGTGAGAAATCATTATGTGAACGATAAGGTACGAGCTAACGTCTTGAATGTTGTCATTTGTTATCGAGAGTTTGATTTGTTTAAAGGAGCAGCTACGAAGTATTAAATTGGTTTGACATACTAAACTCCCTTCTCGCCTTAGACGGTCGCTGCAACTCTCAGAGCCTTTATATCTCGTCGACTCCAAATTCAGGATAGTGATGCAGGTTGCGATATGACATTCGATGTAGGAAGATATAGAGGAATGCCCATCAGCGGAATCAAGTAATTTAGTTGCCCGAAGACGGCTGATGCTATGACAATTGAAACGGTTTTAATAATCGATTTAGTTTACAAATGCGACGTAATGCTGATGTTGATAGAATATTTAATAAGACCAGACATCTAAGTCTCCATCCCCCCCACCCATTCAGAAGCAATGCACCCATTTTGTCTTCGTATAGAATAAATTCTGTGTACGAGCGCGAAGTATGAGTGTGTCTGCTACTGAACATGGGAAAAGCCCGGTATTCATCTAGTATTCACCTTGTGGGACATAGGAAACCGCGTAAGATCCGCATCCAGGCTGGCTGGCACAACTGCCCATCGACGTTAATCTGCCGGATGGATTCTGTACGGGGACAGCATGTCTCCCAGTCCCGGAAACGGTCGTATTAACATGCGCGGCCATCAGAACGGGTGGGACATAATGTACAAAAGAGTTTTATTCACATTAACACGTCATGGAAGCCTAAAAACGTACATCGAGATTTTTGACAATTGATACAAGGCTCTCTGAAGGCTGCATAAGCATCGTTTATCGCCTCAGTTTTGTCTTCTTTAGCCTAATACTCTAAGACAAAGAAAAATAAACACGCGCACCACCAAGAAATTATCCGAATGGGGCGGAAATCGGTGCATGTGATGTACGTGTATAGACAAACAATTATAATTTCAGGAAAACTGGATGATTTATTGACTAGAAAGAGCTTCAGAAGGTGAGCAACTCATCTGCAGAAACCAGCACGGTTTGAGAAAATAGCGGTCATGCGAGACACACCTGGCCCTCTTTCTGCATGATATACAACAGGCTCTAGATACCGGCTCCAAAGTTGATGCCATATTTCTCGACTTTCGAAAGGCATTCGACTCAGTTCCGCACTTTCGTTTGCTCCAAAAAAGTACGCGCTTACGGCCTATCCAATGACATATGCAGTTGGATAGATAGTTTTATAACAGACAAGGAACAGTGAGTCGTCCTGAACTGGGAGACTTCAACAGAAACAAGCGTTACTTTAGGTGTGCCCCAGACCAGTGTAATAGGTCCGCTGCTTTTTACGATTTACATAAACGATCTGGTTGATGGTATTGACAGCAGCATGAGACTGTTTGCAGTGATGCTGTACTCTACAGGAAAGTAGTATCACACGAATGTTGTGAACAAATCAGTGAGATTTACAAAAAATAAATACATGGTGTAATTACTGGCAGTTATCTCTCAATATTAGTATGTGTAACCTACTGCGTATAACAAGGCGAAAATCCTCGTTAATGTACGAGTACAAAATAAATGCCCAGTCTTTGGAAGCGTTAACATCCGTTAAGTATCTGGGTGTGACTATTCGAAATGATCTCAAATGGATTGATCAGGTTATACAAGTAACTGGCAAGGCGAACTCTAGACTACGGTTTATTGGCAGAATCCTGAAGCGGTGCAGTCCTTCAACAAAGGAAATAGCTTACAATACGTTAGTTCGTCCAGTCTTAGAGTATTGCTCGTCTGTATGGGACGCTTACCAGTTGGGTCTGATTCAAGAGATTGAGAAGGTCCAAAGAAGTGCGGCAAGATTCGTGACTGGTACCTTTAGCCATCTCGAGAGCGTTATAAATCTCAAAGAAAGTTTGAAGTGGAGACACTTGCACATAGACGGCGCGTTAAGACAAAGGGGCTGCTCATTAAATTCCGATATCCGATCCGCGAGTGGAACAGAGGTCGAGGGAGGGGGGGGGGTGAATTTGAGTTTGGCGCTAATTGTGCCCTCCGCCACACACCACTTGGTGGCTAGCGGAAAATTTATGTAGATGTAGAATTTGTTGGTCCACCTCTGGCCGTTATGCAAGCGGTTATGCGGCTTGGCATTGGTTGCAGTTCTTTGATGTCCTCAGTGATATCGTGCCAGATTCTGTATAACTGGCGAGCTGTTCTTGAAGCTCAGTGACGAATAGAATTCCTTTCAGTGATGAGAACAGCTTCGAAATGGGCCTCGTATGAAGCGAAGACATTTTTGGAGACGCCACGGACAGCGATGGGATACCAAACTGTATATCGGCCTCCATATGGCCCGACAACCAGAAGTGACACTCTGGGGTGCCATTTCTTTTCGTGGCAGGACCCCTTCATTGTCATCCGCGGTACCGTTAGAGCACAGAGGTACGTGAACAATATTCTACGCCCGGTTTCGGTGCCCTCAATGACGAATCATCCTGGGGTTACGTTTCTGTAAAGTAATGCCCTTCTGAACACGACGAGATATTGAACCGCTTGTTTTCGTGTTTTCCAAACCTGTCTTGACCAAGAAGGACACCAGATCTTTCCCCACTTGAGAATCCTGGGAGCATTCTGGGGAGGGCCTTCCAACCATATTGTGATTCTGCGGATCTAATGCGCCAATAGGACAGAATTTGGCACGATGTGCCTCACGAGGACATCAACGACAAGCCGAAAAATGGTTGCGTAAGGACTAGATATGGATCAATGCATTATTGACTTGCTCAATTTATGAAGCCCATTTTCTTGAAAAAGCTGTCCAATTTTTCTGAAACTGCAATCATTTGGTTGTCTGTACATGTGCGTCACATCTAGCGACTGACAATGGATTCGCATTCTTGAGGACGACGGTTCAAACCCGCGTCCGGCCATACAGATTTCGGTTTTCCATGATTGCCCTAAATAGCTTAAGACAGACGCCGAGATGGCTCGATTTACTTCTCCATCCTTCCCTAACCCGAGTTTCTGCTCCGTCTCTAATGATCCCGTTGTCGACAAGACGTTAAACACTAATCTTCCCCTCCTCCATCGATTTTGGTCTCGCTCGGTAGTTCCTGTGTGGTGAGGTTTTTTTTTTGGGGGGGGGGGGGGATTTGTACCGAAGGAAAACTGTTTGTAGGATTCTGAATATGTTTGACCAAAGGCTTGTAGCGAGGAGTTGCAACTCTAGTGTGACCGACTACAGCTGAACTACTCTCTTTAACAAATCATCAAGTATATATTCAAACTAACAGGGCATTGCCAACTGGAGGAACTAATGGGTGACTATAGCGAATCTCTTCGTGTAAAATAATTGATTAAAATGCCTTATCCTTGGAGAACATGACTTTAATTAGCTAGTTACTTTTAGTAGTTGTTAATTGCCTGAAAGCTAGTCTCCTCAACAGTCGCCCACCTTCACTTTCTTTGCAAACATTTGATGGACTACTGCCACAAAAATCTGAGACGACAGTTACGCCAGTTGTAGACATTAGGCATGTGGATGCTAGCCTTCATCACAGCTCGGCACACAAGACGTTACGGCCCACAAAGCACGTCCGCTGTTGTCGGTGCTTCCCCTTTGCCTGTACAAGGCAACAGTCGGGGATGATCCATCTTTGCCGCCCGACCCCACGCGTAGTTTAGTGTCTTAAGCAAGGCAACGGAAGAACCGCTCAACGGGCAAACTCGAACGATGTATACCTATAAAGCTGCCAGTATGCGAGCGATCAGTCAGTCGCTCGCAGCCCATCTCGACCGACCCCGCCACTGAAAGTTTATGAAGAGCAAGGCCAAAATGTGGGCTCCTCTTCGATATGGGATCTCGTCATTACATTCCCTTGCCGCACACTCCATTCTCTCAACTCTGGTTTGGCCCTTGCTGCTTGATAAATTACTTCTTCGGGTAAAGAGCGAATATAGTATAAGTAATGTTCCATTTAATTTTATGCCACCCTTTTTGTGAATAAAACCGTCTGGACGGCTTAATAAATTTCACTTTTTATTACGTCGGTTCGTCTACTGCCGTCATCAGCTACCTGCAAATAAGGTTAAAGGAATGTAAAGAGGGACAGGTGGTTGTTAAAATGAAGCAACTAAAGACGAAATTTAAAAAGTTAAAAATACTTTTAAAAAGCTCACTCGTTACAAAAACGTGGATGTTGCATGACAAGGTTGCTTCAGTATTAAAACCGCATGCCTAATCGGAGTATCACAAAATATTCACAATGATTGCGAACTCATACTGCAAAATTATTTCCTTTATTATAAATAATTTTAAGTCATCTTTTGTCCACAGTTAGGCATCGTCTGTAATATACCGAACACGGCTCTGAAAGGCCAATTTAAACAATTATTTCTTTCTATTTATTATTCTCTTATATATGCCACTTTTTTCTATACATTAATTGCGGAAGAAAAGCGTAATCTTTCCTTTCTAGGACACGATAAATACAAAGTAAAATACACGAAGCCGCCTGGCTCTATGGGCGAGCGGTTCTAGGCGCTTCAGTCCGGAACCGCCCTGCTGCTACGGTCGCAGGTTCGAATCCTGCCTGGGCATGGATGTGTGTGATGTCCTTAGGTTAGTTAGGTTTAAGTATTTCTACGTATAGGGGACTGATGACCTCAGATGTTAAGTCCTATAGTGCTTAGAGCCATTTGAACTATTTTTTACATGAATCCCTGCTGCAAGAAGCGAACTAAGTCCAAATTACTTGCCGATGTATATGGAATGAATTCACGTGATAGCAACACCTCCAAGAAGACTATTCCTCTCCTATGTTCTGCCGCCTCGTCTGCTCCCCTCCCTATATTACAACAATGGCAGTCGTCAAAAATGAGCGGAGGTCTTCCTTCCCCTAATGCACTGAATGTCCGTAAAATCCACAGCCGTGGCGGAATGATAACGGAGGTGCAAAAGTTATAAAACTGGACTCTTATTCTGGAGTATCGGGCGGCACGTCACATCTGAACTCTAGGTTTACAGAGCTTTCCCGAAATCCGTTCATTCACTTGCCGGGATGATTTCTGAGAAATGCCCACACCAATTATACTCTAACCGTTCGAAGCAATGTTATTTCATTGCATTTTCTGTAATGTCACTGCCATTACTTAACAACAGTAATAAAACAAAGTACAGTGTCAGGGCACGTATGGCACTGATGTCCACGATTGAAATAGTTTTTAAAAATCAGAATATTGACGATAAGTAGAAGGTTGTGACAAGCAGGCCTGACACAAAAGTTAGTTCTGGTCTGACATTATTGTTACTGATTTTGTAAAGTGTTAAGTGTCTAACGTGGTTTAAATGCCCACGCACCGGACAAGCAGTAAAACGCTGCGTGTTACCTGACCTGATGAGATCGTATTGTGGTGGATATAGTATCACTTGAATGTGGTCTGCAATAGATGACTGCATCCAGCTAGAAACTAAGTCAGATCACGATTTTTAAAAATCGACAGGCCTCAACTTATGGGTAGGTACTACTTTAGTTTCTTCATACAGAGTATGTTTGAAAATTACAGCACAATTGTCATAATTATGTGAAATACCTGTTTTGTCCATTGTAATAAACAGTAATTTGTTGGCACGAAATGATTGCGCAATTGCAATGCTTACAAGACATAGCGTCCTAATTCGGTCGCGCATGGCAAAATACTCTCTGGACACCCCTCGTACGTTCCGATCGGTCGTGAAATGGAAACGACTACGAAATCCGATAAAACTTTGCACAGATGTGTTGGGCAGTGTCTCTAGTATGACCCTAGACAGCATCACGTCGCTCTTCTCATTTCTGAGCTCACAATGAGCGCATAAAAATCTCTACAAATTAGTGTCTCCCTCCAAGTACGAGAGACTGGTGAGAAATTTCGCCTGAAGCTATGCAGCCAACATGTAACTGTCGTGCGGTTTCTTCTTCAAGACAATTCTCAGCCGCATTCTGCAGGGTCAGTGAATCGTTTTCAGTTGGAAATGTTTGATTACCCAGAATTCAGCCCGTAATTGTCTCCCTCTGAGTTTCATATGTGCTCATATGAGCCGCTGGCTATGAAGACAACATTTTTGGCACAGACAACGAGCTGTAGCCCAGCGTAGAGAATTGGCGAGAAGCACTGGCGGCTGCCTGCTATAACGAGAGTATTGGAAAGTTGGTACAACGCTATGACAAATGTCTAAGTCAGAACGGCGACTACGTAGGGAAGTAGCTAGAAGGTGTAGCTGGCTGTTACAAATAGAACATTTCTGATTTCCACTGTGGTTTCCATTTCGCAATTAATCGGAACCTACTTTCTGGACAGCCGTCGTATTTGCAATAATTCAGTGCTGTAAGATGCTGTTTTCACTAGTGGTTTGTCACAGTTATTTACTTAATGGTAAGACGAACAGTATTTATTATTATTAAATGATTCTAAATATATAAACGTCTTGATGATATATATCGAAACGCACAACATAGCCCGTTGTATTTGTGTAACAACTGCATATTTTCTTATTGTCATATATTACATTGACTGTAATGATTAACACTTTCGCTGCGGCTGACGCTTTTAAGCGTCACAAGAAGCCACGAGCCAATGCGGTTGACGCTTATAAGCGTTCGCGCTCTCTGTCATATTACCCAGTCTAGTAGCAGCGTCTAAGCTAGCATCAAAGCCTGTAAACTTTTGTTTTCTGTGGTTAGTTGTCGAACGTATATTGTCCGTAATGGCGGTTAACGGACCTTCCAATGTGAAAAGGAGCAGGAAAAGTGTTTCGCTTACTAATTTCTACACATCCGGGCGTCCCCTGGGCGTCTGTGATAAATGTAGATGGCTAATTCTCTCACACCAGGAGCAAACATGTTACTAAATTGACGACCTCTATCAGAGTCTATCTTAAAAAAGCACATTTAAGGTAAATATAATTTCAAATGAATCCAGTTACCTTTTTACTTTTTTTCCTTCTTAAGAATATGCGTTTTGGATTCCAAATTGTATTTTTTGTTACATTATCAACAAATCACGAACATCTCAATGACGCCTGTGACCCAGGTGTCAGATAGCAAACAGACTTTAAAACATGACCACGATGCATTCGAAGCTTATTTGAAGTAATGCAGCTAAGGTGTCATCATTGGGTCAGTATAGAACATGACCCTACAGATCTTACAAGGTCTCGACGTCAGCCTGTAGCTCAGGTGTGCCTAGGAGCGACGGCTCCGAGCGGTACCTGCCGTTTCAGAGTGTTACCGGCCCGCACACGCGCACTTGCCGGACCGCACTGGAGAGTTGCACGTCTGCACCGATGCCGCAGTGAAAGTGTTAATGAAGGTACTTCGATACTTTCCTATTAAAAAGGCGGACACGCCCTTCAGTATCAGGGGTGACACTAGCGCCAGCAAAAGCTACCTGGTATTACCGTTGGCTATGTTTGCCTCCAGTTTGATTCTAACCTGTTTAGCGAGCACATGTATACTGTGACATTTATCTGCCGTCACAGTGGGATGTATGTACTGCCATTTGTATATGGGTGTCATTTGGATCAGCCACTTCAGTGCATGTATTCCTTAATAAAATTGTTAACTATTTTTGGTGTTTGTAATTCCATACTTGTTTTTACCGTTATCTGTATTGTACGTCAAGCTTGAGAATGAGCCAGTCGGTTCGAAACTAGTCGCCAAAATATACAACAAACGAAAAAAATTCGCTGTGCCAGGAATGCTTTGTTTGGCATAAGGGAAACTTGGTAGCGTGTCTACATCTGTCTATTCAAATTTCGCGCCAGTCGCATACGAGTGGCGCTAGTTTACTTTCAATACTTAGTGTAAAGGTCGTGTGCGTCAGTTACCTTCGAGATTGGACGTGCTCATTTGATGTTAGTTAAGACAGGCTTTAAGGTAACAAAGACGCGATCATCACCTCACTCTGTTTGAACCTCACTGAGTTCAAACGAGGTCGTGTAACAGGGTAACGAGAAGCTGGATGTTCCTTCTGCGATACTGCAGAACAACTTGGGAAGAATGTGGCCACTGTACACGACTGCTGATACGGGTAGTCACGAGAGTGTGCGGTCGCTACAAGATCGGGCTCCGTACGGCCACGTAGCACTGCCGAGAGGGAAGACCATCGTGTTCGGCGTGTGGCTCGTGCTGCATCTGCAGCAGTAATGTGAGCAGCAATTGGCACCACAGTTACGCAACTAACTTTTACAAACCGATTTTTTCAAGGACATGATACCCTGTAAAATGCGTTCCACCAGCCCCAAGCAAACGTCATATGCGACTTCAGTTGTGTCATGCGACAGCTCATTGGAAGGAAGAGTGAAAGTCTGTTGTGCTTTTGATGAAATATGGTTCTGTCTCGGTGCCAGTGATGGCTGTGTGTTGGTTAGAAGGAACCCAGTTGAGGGCCTGCATCCAACCTGCTCGTATGCTAGACAAACTTGCCTTCACGCGGAGTTTTCGTATTGGGTGCGATTTCGTATGACAGAAGGAGCACTCTCGTAGATATCCCACGCATCCCCACTGCAAATCTGCACGTGAATCTGGTGATTCGACCTGTTGTACTGCTGTTCATAAACAGTATTCCAGCGGGTGTTTTCCAAGAGAATAACGCTCGTCCACATACGCCGTTATAGACCCACACGCTCCATAGGGTGCCGGCATGTTGCCTTGGCCCGTTCGATCACCATATCTGTCTCCTTGTAACACGCCCTGGGGTACGAATGGGTGGGCTACCTTAAACTGGTTGTCATTTCGCACCGTGCGCCCTGTCCACACCACGTACCTGATAATCCCGCGGCGGTCGTACTGTTTTGCCCCACACTGCTGCTGGCTTGCCAGAAATTATCTATCTAAATATGCACGCGGGTTTAGGGAAGCCACTCTACGTTAAAACACAGCACTGTCCTATGTCTGGTATGAACAACTATATTCTGAGACGGTAAAAGAAAGTCGCAGATTGCACTGTTTACATTCTAATTCACAAGCGTTTATCCCAATTAATGGATGATTAACAGTCCACGATATCATTCAGACGAGCGTACGCGTCACCGACACGATGCGGATGAATGTTGATGATGCGGAAGCCGAATGATGGCACGAAAGTTGTTACGCTCGTCATATTTGGTACCAGTCCTCCTTGACACTAGTAACGATATAACACTGTTCGTAAAGTTAATTTTTCAGTTCTCAATTCTCACTTGTACGATCGTGCGCGTAACCGTTGCGGCGCGGCTGATTGTTGATGATGCGAAAACGCAATGATCGAACGCACGTTCTCACGCTCGCTACAAGACACTGGCACTTGACTGCACTCTTTTATGGTAACTAATTTTTAATGATTCACATCAGTTCATTTTGGGAGACCGAACACGGCGCGAATGACTGGTGTGCGACACGCAACGAGAGGACACACAAATAGGTTATTGACGGCACTGCTCAATTTTAATCACTTCTTAACGCACTTTTAATCAATTCCATATTTCATCACTTTACTGTAACAGCACTTGTAGCAACACTTCAGCTTCCATACTAACAATGCCTTTCACATGCAGAGCTACCCACAACACAACTGTTTCGTGTCCCGTGCTCGACTCTCTACAGACGCGGCTGCCCGCAAAGATACTCCACAACTAAGCCAGCGATATGACAATACGAGTACTTCCTATCGAGCAAATGTGTGACATCGTTGGACAATCGGTACAGCATCTTCCACAACCAGCATTAACCGTCCCTTCCGACTAGGTGCAATAGGCATGGAATTCCATCCTACAAACTGACACCCAGCACCTCCACAACGTAATGCATGCCCGTTTGTATTCAATTTTCCGGTGGTTTCACAGTTATTAATGTACGAGCATTTCACAGTTTCAATGGCTTATCTCGCGCTTACAGTAACATGTGACATTGCAACATTAATCGCTTTAATATGCTACCTAGACAATAATCTTCCCGAATATTAATGGTTTCTCGTGCTACAATTTTTTTTTCTGTCAGTGCATGTAGTGCAACTGTGACAGATTTGTAATAAACATTTCATGTAACCGTTCTGTCGCAACACGTGTCACGAAAAGCCTACAGAATGGCAGCCGCGTCGGAATCTATTTGATGCAGATACTGAGCAGGCAGTTCTGCAGTACTCGCGTCCGGTAGCAGTGCCCTGGCGCCGAGCTGTTTGTGAGCGGGCAGTGTTCCTGCACAATGTTGCTGCTACTGTGTCGCTGAAAGCTTAAGTAGGCCCTTCCCGGTGATCGCCGGCCAGAGAGTCCTCGGACAGCGGCTCTCCATCACTGTCACCGCTGAAGAGTACGGCTGTCACGGGCTGCCGCTGCCGCTGACGCGTGGCCTCCTTTCAGTCGCGAGGACCGACCACGCACTCCGTCCCCACTGCCGCGTTCGGCAACACTGATACACCTCCAGTGTCGCGACGTATCCACTGTTCCAGTACTCTTGTCTAAGTACTACATTTTTGTGATCGCTGTTGGCTTCATCGTGTATTGATGAATTTGACATACGACTATCGAGTCGTCCCTCTGTAGCCTTGTACACTTGGTGCTCGTCAGCTTTCACGAAATAGTGGAGCTTCACGTTTCGTGACAACCACATCGCCTGAAAAGGAATTCCTTTAAAAAAAAATGTGCACACCGTTACTGATGTACATTCGCATCTTCAGCGGCGCTTTATAAATAACGTTGGCAATTATTGAACTATACGCAATAAACGTAGATTAGTTACAGACTGCGGCAAGCAGACACTTTATTCAACATCCCTACAGGTATTCGGATTTAGGTTATGATGCCTGCCATCATTGGCGATGATGCAGCGCAGACGAATAGCGAAATTCTACATGACCTCGACGCTTTTCTTTGACGTCCTCAATTGTGGTCTCACCTCAGCAATGGTTTTGGGGTTATTACTGTACACCTTGTCTATAAGACAAGAACGAGTAGCATGTGTTAAGATCCGGAGAATAAGGCGACCAACCGAGTCTCCTCCAGGTACCACAGAGCCAGAATGAGGTCCCCAAAGCGCGCCTCGAAGACGTCAAACTCTCCTGCTTCGATGTAGTCGAACTCCGTCCTGCATGAACCACATCTTGTCGAAATCGGAGTCACTCTGGATATTGGGAATGCAATCATCTTCCAACAACCTCCGAGTACTGTTCGGAAGTCACTGTGCCATCAAGGAATATCGCACCGATTCTTCTGTAACAGGGCATTCCACACCACAGTCACCTCTTGCGGGTGAAGAGACTTCTCGATCGCAGAATTAGGACTCTCAGTCCCCCAAATGCGTCAGATTTGCTCATTGAGGAACCTATCCAAATGAAAGTGGGCTTCGTCGCTAAACCAAACCCTATAACGCATAGTAACTCCGATCATGCTCCGCGGCCAACTAAGCAGTTTGAACGTCCTAACGCAAATCCTTTAGAAGTTGCCACTATTTTATTTCATATAGTTCAATAATAGTAATCCTGTATCTTTAAGTCATGTACTCCAAATGATCGTATATCCTGATGCATGAGTCGTGTCGTTAAAAACAAACGGTGGTCACCAACGATCGTCCACTCAGTAATTGAGTATGTGTGCCCTTGAAGATGAGATTGTGATCCGATTCAAGTCCGGTAGAATGAAACCTACTCAGCAGGTGTCCACCTTCAGTCATTATGAATTAAGGTAATCTCTCTGTTTGAATATGGTGCTGCTTTCTTCAGGCATGCGTATACAGGGTGTCCGCAAAAAAAAAAAGTTCCAATATTTACAGTGGATCTAACATGCGTCAAGGGAAGAAAACAGCTCCTGTATGTTAGGAGTTACGGCCTACGTGTGTATGAGGAGCATATCTTGCTCACCGAGCACTTTACCACGAGACTAGACGTTTATGCACTACGACGTGTTTTCATTGGTATCAAGCAGGCATCAAACACAAGAACGCGTACACCATTTCACAGTGTAAGTATATCGCTCACGTATTATATTTCCATCCGTTGTACACTTAGCGTTCATATAGTCACTGTTTGTTGTGACACAGCAGTACGTTACTGTAATTTACTTCCGTGTCCGTAACATCTCCGGACGGAGGCCTACTATTCAACACAGGTAATGGCAGATAGAGCCTTCTGCTAAGGAGAAGCAGTTGGAGAAACCTATGGGCACGTTGTCGCACGCGTGAAATAACGCGACAGGTATTATAACTTTTGGAGGTGAGCCCTGGAACGAGCTCTGCTGGAGAATGTGCCATTAAATGAATGATTGCAAGTGTGGTACGTACGTAATGTGGCACAGGCCCATTTTCAAGTTCTGGTGAGGAAACTACTGATAATAGTCTTTCAGAAATAATGGATTGGCCAGGGAGGGCATACCTTTGCCTGTCCGTTCTCTTGACCTTAACCCTGTGGACTTTTCGTTTAAGTGGCATGTAAAGATCCTGGTGCATGCATTACCCTTAAATGATATGGATACACTAAAAGAAGGAGCGTAATACATTAGGAATGTGATTGGAACTTCTAAAGTGGACACGGGAGGGGGGGGGGGGGGGATGTTTTTTGTACTAACTCCGACTGACAAAAACGTTCATCTCATTTCTAACCAACTGAAAATGTTTTACTGCGTTTTGTTCATAAACTACTATGATATCTTGTAGAAAATGTATTTTCGCATAAAGCAAGCTTCAGTTCGTCAGTTCGCAGTATTATTTCCTGTTGCGTATCATAGACTAACCTTTCTTCAGTGTTGAACTGTATACCAACAAAAAATTATAACAGGTAAATGATAGTCAAACATCTCTCTGTTACTCTTTCTACAATTAATCGAGATTTGTAAAATAATTACAAATATTATTGCACTACTACACTGTATGGTATTACAACTAGATGGAGGCACCGAAGTGCAGAGTAGCGATCTCGGTTAATTCACAGGTCCTGAATCACGGGCTAGGTCCTAGCCGCTGCTTGGATATCGAATGTTAACTACCACCTATGGCAGCCCCACAATCTCCTCATTCTGTTAACGGCCTGAGCAAAAGAGGGCTGAAAATCGTACATAGGTTGAGAGCATCGTCTTGCCCACCCCTATGGCTATGATCGACGGCATGAAGATGCTGATGGCAACGGAAACATCTGCATTATACACACAATCTGTATCCAGATGAAATGGAGTCTTCTAACATACAAGATGGCCGATGGCCAACTCCATTTCAAAACATAGTTTAGGTAAACTAGCCCCGTAGTGTCTCCGGATAGGCACTGCTCAGAACGGAATTATTGGTATGAAGATGAATCCTTAGAGCATATCAAAGACCTCTGAACTTTATTGGATAACAGTCGACTGTCTACCCGTTAACATGTCTGTCGATCTGTTATTGAATTGTTGCCGTATGACAGAGCAGAAGAATATATTGTTTGTCACGGGATGTTGAGGGAAAAGGATCATGATGATGATGGTGATGATTATGATGAAGAGTTCTTGGAGATCTTCATTAAACTTAAAAAAAAAATTCACTTCCAGAAGGCCTTCTGTTTCACTTGCATCAGTTCTTGCTACTAGACTAATACCTATCTCTGTAACCGTACTCCCACTGTGACAAGCAAAAAGAGAATTCAGCAGGAGGGGTCATACCGTTCTGTCCTCTTGCCCTTCACACGTCACTGCCGATGACAAGCGTAAGATTTACTACTTCAAGAAGGCTTCGATATAATGTCTTATAAAATTAGGGGCAGCACAACAAAAATTGTAAGCCAATGCTGAAACTACGGGGAGAAAACGAGACAAGTCGCCCAGGATCGGACGCCATGAAAGACAGTCATAAGGAAATGTCCTGAGTCCATTAGAGGGAAAAAGCGTAGGGGAACAAATGCAGGAATCCTGTACCGCCGCCGCTCGTGGCACGGTCCTAGAGGAGGTGGTTTGTGCGTTGACTTTCTCTGAGACGTTACGAGGTTTCAGATGTATATCTGTATCGTGTGGCAGATTGAGCTGAGTGCGTGAACAACGTGGTGTTGGTTGTGTATTGTTATGGATGAAGGAAAGGGAGAGGGAGGAAATCTGCTCCGGCAAAAACACCAAGGTGGCCACCGAGCTGAATGTCCCCATCCGACGGAGGGATCACCCTTAACATTGTCCCAAGCTCTCTCTTCATGAAGCACTGCCGGTGGTTCGGAATTTAATCCAGGACGTTGGCGCAAAGACTGGTGACGAGAAACTCTACGTCACCACCTCTCCTTCCCTTACCGGCTGACTGCTGACTACTGACAGCACCAGGATTCGAACCACCTTACCTCCGAGTCCAGGAGGCGGACCTGTTGCCGATATCATTACGGCATGGAATGGTGGTGGTTTATCGGAGGGGGCAGTGTGGGGCGGGGGGGGGGGGGGGGGGGAGAAAGGCGGAGTCGTGGTGCTCGGTATCCATTTGCGCTAGGAACATGGGGTAAAAAGCTTTTTGTTTCGTCTTACTGTAGCAGTGTTACAGTATATCAAGCAACATTTGCACAACGAACGAGAGCTGACGCCCACGCAAATTGTACAAATAGACTAATTCCTTTTGCAAAAGATATTAATGATCGAAATTAATGCTGAACTAATTCGTGTGTGCACCGTTAGGATTTTAATGAAAAATATCATTCTCATTTGGATTTCACGTGCAGCCTTCCTTAGATAACTGGACTAGAGCTACACTCATGGTTCAAAGTCGTTCCACCATTCTGTCGGAAGTTGGCCTAAATTCATTTTAATCGTTTGAAAAAATCTTAATTCCTCTGCATTTTACACGCAAAAAACGCGTTTGTTTGGGAGGTTTCTGAAGCGCACCATTTTTATACCCTAAACTTATACGAATCAGTTCAAATTTTGCCTGAAAATGAAGTCGGAAAGAATTTTTTTGTCTAATATCTTAAATCGTTGTAGAGACACGATGGTTTAAATTGGAGCTAACTGTAGCATCTAAAACACGTTCTTACGCGAATTTAATGTGCAGAAACTGTTTACAGCGAGTCAAATGAATCAAAAACGCGTTGTTACGGTAAAACTGAAAACTCGCTTACAAAAATCTAGCGTCACTCGGATTTTGATTTCAAAAAACACTTTTGGGAGTTTTTTTTTTTTTTAAGCGCGCCATTCTGTTTGAGACTTGTGTGGATCAAATCAAATTTTGTGACAAGGTAGACAAATAGATGTAATTAACGGTCGTCCTGTTGTTTTATGGAAGCTTTATCCATTGGCGCAATATAGCGATTCAAAGTCACACACAAAATATACGTAATATCCGGTTTTACGCGAATCACTCGTGCTGACGCGGTTTAAACTGATACAGATGCCAAAAATATATTGCTACGGTAATTACAAGAAGCGTTTACAATAATCTTTCATCTTTCGGGTTTCGCGTGCAAAAAATTACGCGTATACACATAGAACCGTGTTTCGTAGAAATGCGTTTCAGTTTACGTGCTGCATTTGGATATAATTATAAGATACTGGTTATCACAGATGATTGTTTACATTTTAAAGGTTTTATTCGCCAGTGGCTTAAAATTATCGAAATATTTTTCGACGCGCATAACAATGCACGTACCAAGCTTGAATTATGTCGTCCTTGTACAAAATGCGATACTGTTTGATCCAACATTTAAAGTTTTATAGATGACAAAGAAGAAAATTAAAATAACTTGAAAACTGAAACAAAAATAATGTCAGAAGAAGGTTCATCTCAATGCAAACTAACTGAAATTGTTTTACTGCGTTTTTTTTTCAGAAACTACTATGCTATCTTGTAGAAAACATATTTTCGTACAAAACAAGCTTCAGTTTGTCAATTTTCTTGTAAGATTGCTTCAAGTTGATAGTATTTTGTCGTGCATACATTGTTTCGCACTTCTTTTGCTTATTTCAGCCAATCATACTCACGCACTTAGTTCGGATTTGTTGTTGCAATATTTCGCGCCAAAATTGTTTCGGCGTAACCACAAGCGCCGGAACGAAGACATAGAACGCAAGAGCAGAGAAGGTGGTGAGAGGACGTTGGCCATTGGCACGCTGACTAGGGCCGCACCGTGACGGGAGCGGCCTCTACAAGGAGAGAATATGAGCGCAGGTCCTGACAGCCTCAGCAGGACAGTATTAGGACCTTATTCGGACAGTACCAGCCCGGGACTCTCAGACCAGCACAGTATTAGCGCACTATCAGCACAGTATTAGCAGAGCACTACGACAGCAGTGACGTGTGATCCATATCAATTGCTTACATGGATCTTTTATACAGCAAAGGATTTTTAATGTTTGCATGCTGCCCATCGCTTGCTACACCGCTGTAAATTTAAAGTTAAGTATTGAAAATCTTCTTTCTTATAATAAAAACTACTAATCTGATTTGCTTGAACTGTTGTACAGCTATCCGAGAAAGCACCAACCTTTAGGCACCCTATAAGCGACGAGTGGCCAGGACCCCCACAAAAATTATTCACGTGAGTTTTTCTAGTGACGGTTTCTTAAATTTCAGTTTTTGTTGTTGCATACTTTAAAGAAACAATGACAAGAATTTTAAGGTAAGAGGTAATAACAAGATGTTTGCTTTTCAGTAGTTTGTTACAGGAATCGTTCAGCAAGCTTTTAAGCAAGTTTATCTACGTACATGGTCGTATCGTAAGTTTTTTTACGTAATACAGTCCGCAGCTCGAGGTCTTACGGTAGCGCTCTTTATCCCGCAGGGGGTCCCGGGTTCGATTCCCGACAGGGTCAGAGATTTCCTCTGCCTCGATATCACTGGGTGTTGTGTGTCCTACATCATCAGTGACTCACGGCGGCTGAACTCCCCCGTATGGGGGTTCCCGGCCAACAACGCCAAACGATCATTTAATTTCATTTTACGTGATACAGACTATTTACATACGTTATCATCTTGAACTTCTCACAAGTATTTGATATCTAGTTCGTTATCTTCATGTCTGCTGTTATTTTATTCACTGTATTCAGCATTTATCGTTATTTTTTTCATATGTTTGCGTATAGTCCGATGCCACTATGAATAAAATGTGTGTAATCACAAAACAAAAAATTAAACATTAAGAAATTAAACAAAACTTAAAAATAAACGTAAAACAAAATAATGAAAATAATAAGAACGATAATAATGATATAAAAAATCAAACCAAAACCCACCCTTGACGTGGTGAGACTTTTGTGCCCTGAGGACGCAATGGGCAATACTGGACAGGTTCAAGTATACCAGGCAGGCAACCGTAGAGGAGACACACTGTCGATGTCCAGCTTAAGCAACCTGGTTCCACAGACAATAAAAAAGCCTATACCGAGTCGCTCGTCAACCAAATCGTTTGCCAAGCTATGGTGAACCATTGTCAGAACTGTGATAGCGTAGACGTTGGGAACCAGGATGAAAAATGTCCCAATCACAGAAGAAAAAAGGCGAACATATCCTGGCAGAGTTACTGTTGCGAAAGAAGGGAACAGCATTTTTCATTCTGATTTCTTATATGATGGTAGACATTCATCGCTATCGCTTATTTGGGAATTATTATTATTTCTTCGACGATGCTCTGGTTTTCTACAACGGTTATCATTACTTCGTTCACAAAAGCTTGAAACCTCTCAACGACGATATACAGATCCGTTTCTGGCATAATTCCTGCAGGCGAGAAAAATTAACTGTACATGAGCAGCGTGCGGTCTACGGTTGTTCGCTTTTGCTCCGTCTCTGCCACAGGTGGCTCATCTCATGAATCTCCACTCCGTCGAGTAAAACTATACGCTTAATTAACGCGGTACATTAATTTCATAACAGGACACAACAGCGGGTCCAATGCCAAAATAGAGATCCCACGTTTCTAACCCAGGACATGTACAAGTGTGTTGTGCAGAGAGAATCTCCTCCACAGACAGCTTACTGTGGACCCCGCATTTACTGACACACTCTCTCTAAATTTCTCACTCTGGTCGTCCCGTAATTTAACATGTCTAGAGAGATTTGCTTGGCGTTCTCAGAGTTGTAACTCTAGTTCTTCAGGTGATCCACGTTGCCGTTCTAGCAGAGGCAAGCCGTCCGCTGTGATCGAGCGGTTCTAGGCGCTTCAGTGCGGAACTGCGCGACTGCTCCGGTCGCAGGTTCGAATCTTGCCTCGGGCATGGTTGTGAGTGTTGTCCTTACGTTAGTTAAATTTAACTAGTTCTAAATCTAAGGGACTGATGATCTCAGAGGTTAAATCCCATACTGCTCAAAACCATTTTTACAGAGGCTATACGAGATTAGATCACCTCTATATTACGACTGTCGATCAAATAACCTCATTTTGAATCGTGGATCTCTTCCTAGAAATCACAGTATGTCGTTTCATCAAAAACAAGGGCCTGCCCCCAACATGCAGTATCTGATCGAAAGTATCCGAACACATTGGTCTGGGATGTGTCCACCTTCGCCTATATGACAGCTTGTACTCCGTTGGGAATACTTTCAGTGGGACGTCTGAATATCTGTGCAGGAAGTGCAGTCCATTATTGCTGAAGAGCAGAAACCAGACGATATAGTGATCTTGGACGCCGGCTCCGGCGCGGAGTCGACGTTCAGCCTCGTTCCAAAGGTGTTCCATTGAGTTCACGTCTGGTCTCCGGGTAGACTAGTCGTTTTCATGCATGGCACTATCCACAAAACTGTTGCCTCTCAGATGCTCCTGCACAATAAGGTGCATTGTCACGATTATATAAAAAAAATCGTCGTCTCGAAACTGTTCCTCCACTGTAAGCTGTACGCACTGCTGTGATATGTCGCCAGCCTGTACCGCCAGCTCCTCTTCTAACAACCCTACCACAACAAAGGTCAAAATTTAATAATGATTGTGGTGTTGCTCACGCTGCTAAATACTGCATTTTCGGGCAACAACAAAGTTATGTGGCAGGTGTCATTACAGCACAGTTAATAAAGTCATTTCATGTAATAATGAATAAACTATGCACTCATCTTTTCGTGTTTCCCACGCTGGTCTCGCTGTAAAATCATGGCTCAATCGTCGAAAATCTAGGTGGTGATGATTCCAAGCTCGAATGCAAAGAGGCCTAGGTTTTATTGTGCTTTTTAAACATAATATTTGACCGTAAAAACTTTATATTGTAGCATCTATCCCCTATGCTAAGGGTGATACTTCGAGCGCACACACACACAATAAAGCAAAGAGTTCTCCCTGGTAACTGCAAAACAATGATTGGTTATGTTATGGAACTTCTAAGTTTTGGTTACGCGAAGACTGCACAAGTTTTGATATGTCTTTTATCGGTTGCGGCCGAGTAAATAGAAAGAAAACCAAATGAACTAAGTTTGTAAATATTACTTTTGTTTTCGACTTAATATTTCATTAGGAGTTACTGAATGTCTTAACTATAGAGTTCAATGTTTTCGGGTATCAATAAGTAAGCAATTTATCTAAATCGGTAAATTACTCAGCTATATAACGAAGATATCATTAAAAAGCTATTGCTAATAATTCATCGTTTTTTCTACTCCCCACACCAAATGTAGGATTTACAAACTTACATACAGGGTGTTTCAAAAATGCCCGGTATATTTGAAACGGCAATAAAAACTAAACGAGCAGCGATAGAAATACACCGTTTGTTGGAATATGCTTGGGACAACAGTACATTTCTAGGAGGACAAACTTTCGAAATTACAGTAGTTACAATTTTCAACAACAGGTGGCGCTGCAAGTGATGTGTAGGATATAGAAGACAACGCAGTCTGTGGGTGCGCCATTCTGTACGTCGTCTTTCTGCTGTAAGCGTGTGCTGTTCACAACGTGCAAGTGTGCTGTGGACAACATGGTTTATTCCTTAGAACACAGGATTTTTCTGGTGTTGGAATTCCACCGCCTAGAACACAGTGTTGTTGCAACAAGACGAAGTTTGCAACGGAGGTTTAATGTAACCAAAGGACCGAAAAGCGATACAATAAAGGATCTGTTTGAAAAATTTCAACGGACTGGGAACGTGACGGATGAACGTGCTGGAAAGGTAGGGCGACCGTGTACGGCAACCACAGAGGGCAATGCGCAGCTAGTGCAGCAGGTGATCCAACAGCGGCCTCCGGTTTCCGTTCGCCGTGTTGCAGCTGCGGTCCAAATGACGCCAACGTCCACGTATCGTCTCATGCGCCAGAGTTTACACCTCTATCCATACAAGATTCAAACGCGGAAACCCCTCAGCGCCGCTACCATTGCTGCACGAGAGACATTCGCTAACGATATAGTGCACAGGATTTATGACGGCGATATGCATGTGGGCAGCATTTGGTTTACTGACAAAGCTTATTTTTACCTGGACGGCTTCGTCAATAAACAGAACTGGCGCATATGGGGAACCGAAAAGCCCCATGTTGCAGTCCCATCGTCAGTGCATCCTCAAAAAGTACTGGTCTGGGCCGCCATTTCTTCCAAAGGAATCATTGGCCCATTATTCAGATCCGAAACGATTACTGCATCACGCTATCTGGACATTCTTCGTGAATTTGTGGCGGTACACCTCGTGGTTTATGCAAGACGGTGCCCGGCCACATCGCACGGCCGACGTCTTTTATTTCCTGAATGAATATTTCGATGATCGTGAGATTGCTTTGAGCTATCCGAAACATACAGGAGGCGGCGTGGATTGGCCTCCCTATTTGCCAGACATGAACCCCTGTGACTTCTTTTCTGTGGGGACACTTGAAAGACCAGGTGTACCGCCAGAATCCAGAAACAATTGAACAGCTGAAGCAGTACATCTCATCTGCATATGAAGCCATTCCGCCAGACACGTTGTCAAAGGTTTCGGGTAATTTCATTCAGAGACTACGCCATATTATTGCTACACATGGTGGATATGTGGAAAATATCGTACCATAGAGTTTCCCAGACCGCAGCGCCATCTGTTGTTGACAATTTTAACTACTGTAATTTCCAACGTTTGTCTGCCTGAAAATGTACTGTTGTCCCAAGCATTTTGCAACAAACGGTGTATTTCTATCGCTGCTCGTTTAGTTTGTATTGCCGTTTCAAATATACCGGTCATTTTTGAAACACCCTGTATATACAAACATTTTTGGTTATAATGTGGGGAGGAGAAAAAACAATGAAGTATTAGCAATAACTTTTTAATGATATCTGATTTATGCCGGCCGGAGTGGCGGTACGGTTCTAGGCGCTACAGTCTGGAGCCGAGCGACCGCTACGCTTGCAGGTTCGAATCCTCCCTCGGGCATGGATGTGTGTGATGTCCTTAGGTTAGTCAGGCTTAATTAGTTCTAAGTTCTAGGCGACTGATGACCTCAGAAATTAAGTCGCATAGTGCTCAGAGCCATCTGATTTATACATCTGAGTAGTTCAACGATTTACATAACTAGTTTACTTATTGTTAGTTGAAAACATTAAATTCTTTAACACATTTCACTCCTAGTGAAACTCAAGGAAGATTTACATACTTAGTTCATTTGGTTTTCTTTCTATTATCCTTCCCACTCCTAAGTTCTTTTTAGGTGATTAAACTTCGTGCTTATGCACAAAATTTTCCTAGACAGGCTATACGTTGTAAGCACTTGATATCTTCCTTATATCATGACCAACGATACTTCATGAATGTTAAGACAGTCGACCTTCTGCACAGGATAACATATGCGCCCTTTTCCATAGCTGTACCTTTATTTTATTTCCCTTTACTAGTAAATTCAAGGTCAGGAGTTAGATTCGTGTCTTGTCCCAACAAGTATTCATCACACAGTTTATGCGCAGGCACAAGGTATTGTGTGCGCCTAGGTGGGCCTCATGACGCTACGGTGAGTTCCAGTACAGCACTCGCGGCTGCCGCATAGGGGTCGCGAAGTGGGGCAGAGGCAGTTTCACATAAGTTTTTACAGTCTGGCGATAATTTATGGATTTGTAGTTTTAGCTTGACGATGTCCACTACGGACAAACGGTAGTTACTTTTGTTCTGAAGAAGGTTGGGTTATCCCGATTTAAACCTAGGTAAATCTAGGTAAACTTTTGCAACTAAAGCTGTTGGTTTTTAAAATTAAAATTAACAAACACATTTAAGCTAAATAACACTAGTTATTACTCAATAGACAAATTAACTGGTTAACACTTAAACGATCTAATTGAACTATAAAAAGAAAAAATGAAAAAGAGAGCAGCAGTAGCAGCGCAATGATTAAAACACAAATACACTGAAGAGACAAGGAAACTGGTACACCTGCTTAATATCGTGTAGGGCTCCCGCGGGCACCCAGAATGCCGCAACACGACGTGGCATGGACTCGTCTGACACCTTTAATTCTACAGGGCTGTCCATAAATCCGTAAGAGTATAAGCAGGTTGAGATCTCCTCTTAGCAGCACGTTACAAAGCATCCCAGATAAGCTTACTAACGTTCATGTCTGCGGAGTTTGGTGGCAGCGGAAGTGTTTAAACTCAGAAGACGGGTGTCGCATTGTTCTACTGGAATCCACAATTGACGTGCACAATGGACGTGAATGGATGCAGGTGATCAGGCTGGGTGCTTACGTACGTGTCACCTGTCAGAGTCGCATCTAGACGTGTCACGGGTCCCATATCACTCCAATTGCACCCAAACCATTACAGAGCCTCCACCAGCTTGAACAGTTCCTTACTGAGATGCAGCGACCATGGATTCGTGAGGTTGTCTCCATATCTGTACACGTCCATCCGCTTAGTAGAATTTGAGACGAGACTCGTTCGACCAAGAAACAATTTCCAGTCATCAACAATCCAACGTCGGTATCGACAGGCCCAGGAGAGGCGCGAAGCTTTGTGTTGTGCAGTCACCATGGGTACGCGAGTGGTCCTTAAATGGTTCGCCCGCTGACACTTATTGATAACCCAGCATTGACATCTTCAGCAGCTTGTGTAAGGGTTGCACTTTATCGTGTTGAACGATTCTCTTCAGTCGTCGTTGGTCCCATTCTTGCAGGATCTTTCTCCGGCCGCAGAGATGTCTGAGATTTGATGTTTTACCCGATTCCTGATATTCACTGTACACTCCATCGCTACCTCGCTACCTCGCAAATGCTGTGCCCCATCACTCGTGCGCCGACAGTCAAACCACGTTCAAAGTCACTTAAATCTTGATAACCATAAGTTGTAGCAGCAGTGACCGATCAAACAACTGCGTCGGACACTTGTTGCAGTTGTCTTATATAGGCGTTGCCGACCGCAGCGACGTATCGTGCCTGTTTACATATCTCTGTATTTGAATACGCTTACCTACACAAGTTTCTTTGGCACTTGAGTGTACATCGACGCCTTAGACAACCCTGTCTTGGCATGGCGCACTGGGCTCGGCTGTCAAATCGGTCGAGCGCGGACTTTGTTCCGCTTTCGGACGCTGCGCCTGCTTTAACACCAGGCAGATTTCACCAAAAGAAACACAAATGATAGCATGTGATTGTGACTAACTGTGAACTGTAATATTTCCAAATCATATTTACTGCGCACCAAGTCTGATTTCACTGTTGGATATGAATGTCAGTGTGTTAACTACTGCCCGCAACTCGGGGTCGTGCGGTAGCGTTCTCGCTTCCCACGCCCGGGTTCTCGGGTTCGATTCCCGGCGGGGTCAGGGATTTTCTCTGCCTCGTGATGGCTGGGTGTTGTGTGATGTCCTTAGGTTAGTTAGGTTTAAGTAGTTCTAAGTTCTAGGGGACTGATGACCAAAGATGTTAAGTCCCATAGTGCTCAGAGCCATTTGAACCATTTTTTTGTTAACAACTTTAGTCAGTGGCTGTATTCATTAGATATATTTTTGCCACATGTGAACTTTTGTGTTGCTTCAGTGTTAGGTTACTGCAGTTGAACAATCATCATCATATTATGGATCATAATATGTGTCTAACCCATTATCTGTGTATAATGTAAGTAAATGAGACACAGTCTGGACACAAACCATAGGTTATTCAATATCAAAGTGCAATTAAATTGTTTGAACTTCAATCTCAATGTAGACTACATCACTGACCATAGCCTCCTGTTGACAACCAGGTTTCAGCCAGATTCGACGGAGACGCAGCTACTAGCGGCATACTGGTTCAGGTAATTACCATTATGTTACATACCAGGTCGTTTTAACTATACTGTCGGTGTTCGGAATGCTGAAGTGCTGGCTGTATGCATCGCATTACATTGTAGTCGCACCGAACTTACAGCTCGATGCGGCTACAACTCTCTTCTTGAATAAATGTTGTCTCTGATCTATTTATGGCCTGGGTTGGTTCAAATGGCTCTGATCACTCTGGGACTTAACTTCTAAGGTCATCTGTCCCCTAGAACTTAGAACTGCTTAAACCTAAGTAACCTCAGGACATCACACACATCCATGCCCAAGGCAGATTTCGAACCTGCGACCGTAGCGGTCGTGCGGTTCCAGACTGTAGCGCCTTTAACCGCTTGGTCACCTCGGCCGGCTATGGCCTGGGCTTTAACCTTCGTAAAGAACATATTCTTAATTATTTATTTTAAGTTTCAGGCTTCGTAGTGTTGCTGTTTTAGCAGCATAACCAGAAAATTTCTCTGTATCTGTCTCATGTTCACTAGAAATAGCTTCAAGAATGATTCTGAATCGGTAGACGAGTTGCACATGTGCACCTGTTATTACTGCTATGTTTCACGATCCGCAAAAGATCTCCTGCCGGTACTTCCATCACTGCTATTTCTGTAGCCTTGCTTGGAAACACTCAGTGTGTTCGAACGAGATGCTGGATGTCCCTTATGCGACACTGCAGGAAAACTTGACAGGATTGTACCCACTGTACGTTATTGCTGGCAGCGGAGGTCGCTAGGGTGTACAGTGTACAGTCGCAAGAAGACCGGGCTCCAGAAAGCCACGTGGCACAACCGAGACGGAAGACCATCGTGATCGGCACATCGTACTGCAGCTGCAGCAGCAATCTGAGCAGCAATTGGCACCAGACTGACTGTTACAAATTGGTTAATTCAAGGACAGCTCCGAGCCGGACGTCCTGTAACGTGCATTCCACTGACCCCAAACTACCGCCAACTGCGACTTCATTGGTGAGAGGTCGTTGGAGGACAGGGTGGAGGTCTGTCGTGTTTTCTGATGAAATCTGGTTATAGCTCGGCGCCAGTGACGGCCGTGTGTTAGTCAGGCCGGTTGAGGAGCCGCAACATCCTGTTTGCGCGCTAGACACACTGGACGTACGTCTGCAGTTAAGGTCTGTGGTGCGATTTCGCAGGCTCAGGAGCAGGACCACTCTCTTGGTTACCCCATGCACCCTGAGTAAAAGATTTGTACATCAGTATGGTGATTCATGAACAGCATTCCAGGTAGTGTTCAACAGAATAACGCTCGACCACACACCGCTGCTGTAACCCAACATTCTCTACAGAGTGTCGATACGTTGCATTGGCCTGCGCGATCACCAGATATGTCTCCAATAGAGCACATATGGGACTTCGTCAGAGACTTCCAGCGTGATTCACAAACGGCACTAACCGATCTTGTACTGACCGATCATGTGCAACAGGCATGGATCTCTATGCCAGAAACTGAGATTGGGCATCTGCACAACACAATGCACGCACGTTTGCACGCTTCCATTCAACATTCTGTCGGTTACACCGGTTATTAGTGTACCAGCATTTCACATTTGCAATTACTTACATTTCGTTTCAAGTTACGTTTGATCTTGCAACTTTAATCACTTCAAATATGTTACCCAAATTCCAGAAATTTCATTACTCTGCATTAATTACTTTTTCATGTTGCGGTTTTTCCGCCAGTTTATCATGATAAGATTTACAATTTTTATGAAGTAACGTTACTTTCCCACTTTTATAAATCACCGTTATTGTGGAGCCGGGGTGGGATTAGACAGTTTTACTACTAACAGAGATACAAAAACGGCAGTAGATAAAAAAAAAAGTAGTCTGCTCCTTTTACGGGCGAAGACCCGTGCAGCGCAAATGTCTTTTCAATTTTTACGATCTGAATCTAAGTATTCAGGCAAATGAATTTTTAAATACTAAGCATTAGCGATGAAATTACGTGAATGGTTGATATGAATGTGTTTGCCAGCGGAACTCAATTCAGAGACGATTTGTAACATCAGTACTTACTGTGGGGTTGAAAATATTATGTGAGTCAAAGCAAAGTACGTGGTAGTACAAAGCATGTGCATTACTTGTAGCGAAAGAAACGTTAAATGGAGAAAAGAGTGATCAGAAAGCTAGTCTAGTCACGATCAAGCGAAGCCACGTGGTTTCATGATCACATAAAACAAAATATCTAATATGAATTTTAATATGAATGGTGATACTTTCTGAAAAGATGGTCTAACATTCAATTAAATTCGTTACATGGTAGGCATTCACGACCTCAAGCCGTCAACTTACAAATTTTACTACACAATCGAAGGAATAACATGATCAACGTAATCAACTTACTGTTAGTTGAAAGAGAGAGGGACTGATTTGCACAAGGTCTCACAGTTGTGAGAAGAACACTTGGCTTTCTTTATCGTGAGGGCCATGTTTTCGAACCTAACCGAAAGATATGCTGCATTTCATTACAATTCAAACAATCAAGCAGTGCTAGAAATTACTCCCTGAGAAATATGATTCCAAAAATATTACATATTTTATTGTCGGAATAGCGACCAGTGAAACACAGTATTGAAAAGTATATGTTTTAGTTTGCAGTCGCTATTTATTTATTTTGCCGACTGGTTACCGGTTTCGGCGCTCCGTCATCCCATGGAACGCAGTCGTTTTGCTCGCTTCCCAAGTAGGTATGTCAATGTCAAAATTTTGACGAGCTAAGACGTCATTTGG
The DNA here is from genome assembly GCF_023897955.1 of Schistocerca gregaria. NCBI lineage: Eukaryota > Metazoa > Arthropoda > Insecta > Orthoptera > Acrididae > Schistocerca > Schistocerca gregaria. The sequence goes on along the minus strand of NC_064925.1, from coordinate 337,714,447 downwards.
ACAGAACTTGGTCCGATATACCTCAGGAGAGCATCCAAAAACTATCGATGTCAGGCCGAATAACTGCTTGCTTAAGTGCCAGGCTGAACCAACGCGTTATTGAATTGCTCAGTTTGTGAAGATCTTTCTCATGAATAAACTGTATAATTTATTCTAAAATTATGGATATGGAAATGAAGTCCCATGCTTCTTGACAGAGCATAGGGGAACGATGCGGGAGACCCGCGCCGCCGTACTAGGCAAGGTCCTAGTGGAGGGGGTTTGCCGTTGCCTTCCTCCGACCTCAATGGGGATGAATGATGATGATGAAGACGACACAACAACACCCAGTCATCATGGGGCAGGTGAAAATCCCTGACCACGCCGGGAATAGAAACCGGGACCCCGTGCTTGGGAAGCGAGAACGCCACCGTGAAGCCACGAGCTGCGGATGAAAGTGGGATTAATATCGTGAAACTCGGGTAGTTTAGATGCTTCTATCCTTGGGAATTACAGCTGCAGCGGATTTGAGTAATCACGAACCGTCAGCAATGTCATATGCCACCACTCAGTGAGACATTATGGCAAGGTTTTTAAATTTCATCAACCATACTGGCACATTCCAGTGATCAGTAAGTTTTTACCTCTCCTCCTCTTCCGGGCTAATGCTAACAGTGAAAATTTCTCCCATGTCAAGTATTTGAACAAGCTACCTCCAAGCCGAGAGCAAATGCATAGATATAGAATAGTGACTTTCGCTATTGAAGGGAACCTCAGAGAAGGGAAGTACACCGCACTGGCGGATCGCAAAATTGCAGTCTGACTACAACTACATGTTATTTCATGTCTATCAAGTGGCATTACGTGTTGCTATACCGGCTATCAGCTGCTGGGTGGTTAAGCAGGTCCATAAGGGGGGAGGGGGGCGGCCCCTGCCCCAGTCATCTCGAGGCAGGTGAGAATCCCTAATCGCGCCGGGAATTGTGCCCGGGAAGCGAGAACGCTATCGTGACACCACGAGCTGTAGGCCTAAAATTATAATCATTTGTTTATCCGTTCATGTAAATGACATCTACCTATTTATTTTCCATTCGTATAATATGTTAGAGGAGCGTTTTTTTTTTTTTCAAAAAATGGTTCAAATGGCTCTGAACACTATGGGACTTAACATCTGAGGTCATCAGTCCCCTAGAACTTACAACTACTTACAACTACTTAAACCTAACCAACCTAAGGACATCACACACATCCATGCCAGAAGCAGGATTCGGACATGTGAGCTGTTTTTCTGTCTTAGGGTAAAGAACAGCTGCATGACGAAACGGCAGGACACCGTCCATACGATACCAAAACTTCATCCAGAGTGGTGTCCCTTAGGATGGACGAGGCCTTTCTAACCGAAATTCGCAATAAGGTCTCTGATTTGCTCTCGCAAGGTGAAGTCATTGAACTCTCTGCGAGACATACCAAGTGCGGATACGAAGAGGTAACACAGCAACTAACAAGGCAGTGCAGCCTCTCAGACCCACGGTACTACGGAAGAAAGGAACTGGCGAACGCCACGCCTGCGCGTTCATGAAACAAGTCGGCGCGTATAGCCGACGTATTTCAAAGCGTCCGATCTTGCCCAGCTGACACACACTTGAGGAACTGAAAGCAGCAAGAATCAGAATTTAAACGTTTCAGACCCTCTCGCTACAACCGTGTACATTCATGTTTTCTATGTATTAACTGCAACAAATATTTTTCCTCAATGGAAGCCTCATGAACACATTTGTCAATGTTCAGTCTTTTCACCATGCACAAGTGCTGCCACCAGTTGGGCATAACTATAAAAATATAACCAGGTGAATGCAGCAGTACGCAGCAGCTTGTGGCCGCTAGAATATCGGAAGTTATGCACCTCTGTATAACTGAATATATTTATTGTTCTTTTGCATGGTAATCTTTAATTGATCAGTTTATTTATTACAACAGTGAATATTTTAAAATTAATTACTTTAGTCCATAAAAAGAAGCTAAGTTTAGAAAGTATATTTTGGAAATAGTTACATTTATATGTGTATAAATTTTGCATCGAATACCATTAAAAAAATTACCTAAGAGTATTAGAGCACAAAAAAGTTTTTCCTTCCTGCAAAAAAAATCAGATGTGCAAGGGTTAAAACAGCATTGGACGACTTAATATAAAGTAAGACAGAAATGGCAGATAACACCCCATCAGAATCTTTGAGAAAAGTGGCGACATAGCGACTGTTCACTTCCGTGTCTAGAATCTATGAGACTGGCTGTATACCATCTGACTTTCGGAAAAACATCATCCACACAATTCCTAATCTGGGAGAAATTCCAAACAATCAGCTTTACCGCTCACGTATCCAAACTGCTGACAAGACTAGTATACAGAAGTATCAAAAGAAAATTGGGAATCTGTCAGATGACGATCAGTTTGGCTTTAGGAAACGTAAAGGCAGCGGAAGTGAAGTTCTGACGCTGTGGTCGATTGTGGAAGCACGACTGAAGAAAACCCAAGACACATCGTAGGATATGTCGGCCCGGAAAAAGCATTGGACAATGCAAAATGGAGCTAGACGTTCGAAATTCTGAGAAAAATAAGGGTGAACTATAAGGAAAAATGTGTACAAGAACCAAAAGGGAAGAATAAGACTGGAAGACCAAGAACGAAACACTTGGATTAAAAGGGGTGCAAGACAAGGATGTAGTCTTTCGCCCCTACTGTTCAACCTGTACACTGAAGAAAAATGACGGTAACAATAGAAAGATTAAAGAGTGGGATTATCAGTGATAAGATTCGCTCATAATATTGCTGTCTTCAATTTAAATAAAGAGTATTTACGGGAACTGTCTAATGGAATGAGCAGTCTAATAGTTCAAAGTATGGTTTGAGAGTGAATAGCAGAAAGACGAAAGTAATGAGAAGTAGGAGACATGAGAATAGCGAGAAACATAAGATCAGAATTTGGGAACACGAGCCGGCTGGAGTGGCCGTGCGGTTCTAGGCGCTACAGTCTGGAACCGCGAGACCGGTGCGGTCGCAGGTTCGAATCCTGCCTCGGGCATGGATGTGTGGGGGTGTCCTTATGTTAGTAGGTTTCAGTAGTTCTAAGTTCTAGGGGACTTATGACCTCAGAATTTAATTCCCATAGTGCTCAGAGCCATTTGAACCATATTTTTGGGATCACGAAGTAAACGAAATTATTGTGCTACCTACACAACAGAACAGCTCATGCTGGATAGAGCAAAAAAGTCTATTAGTGTCAAAGATAGGTCTTAATTTGAGGAAAAAATTTCTCAGAATGTTCGTTTCGGCCCCTGCACTGTATGGTAATGAAACATGGATTATGGGAAAACCGCAACAGAAGAGAATCGAAGCATTTGACATGTGGTCCTGTAAACAAAAATTGAAAATAGGGTGGGCTGTACAGGTAAATAATTAGGAGGTTCTTCACAGAATCGGAGAAAAAAATATATGGAAAACAATGACAAGAAGAAGGGCAGGAGGATAGGACATCTCTTAAGATACAGGAAATAACTTCCATGGTACTAGAGGTAGCTGTAGACGCTAAGGAATTCGTGTCAGGCCGCATCAAACCTGTCAGAAGACTGAAGACAGGAGAGATCATTTGTTGAACGACAAAAATTGTAATCAAGCTTTGTCTAGAAACCTGTCCATCAGATCTCATCACCCGTTGGTATGGTATTTTGTTTTAACATCTCCCCAATGCCCTGTTAACACTCCCAGTACAAAAATTTCTGCGGAAGCTTTCGACATGCAGCACAAAAATAGCAGCACCACACTAATTTGCGTACTTGTCAGTGCCATTCGCACGTGCTACAGTGATAATACTGAAACAAGTTCGAAATGAAACGTATCACGTTGCAGCGGAGAACATGGAACGGTAGGATTGTCATTCACGCAGCGTATTCGAGAGTCACTTTAAATTTTTTTCAATAACTATTAAAGAAAAAAATTCTGAACATTTTTGCTTCCGAAATTTCTTTTGCATAGCAGGCACTTAATTGTGAATGGCACAGTAATTACGTACTTGTAGATGTAGAATTCGCCAAATTGTTTCCATCTAGGAAAAATATGGTTTCGGAAGATTGCACAACATCTTGTGGTGATAGAACTCTGAATCCTCCCAAGTTTATTTAACATAGGCAAACAAACGGAAGCCCTTATACGATGGATACGGGCAATGAGACATTGTTTCCATGTTTTTCTCCATCAAATAATCAATTGTTGCACATGCTTTTCGGTGGTTGGCATTGTCATAATGAGGAACGGGAAACTATTCGCTCAGTTAAGAGTCTGTCATTTCACAGACCGAATAGTTTGATGTTATGCTACATATGCTCCCCTGGTAGAGACAGGATGACAAGAGTCATCAGAAATGAAACAATTGCACGACATCGATGAATAACCCCTTTTATCCCATTTTCAGAGTAGTTTAGATACATCTCTGTGAAGTAATGGTTGAGCAATTGTAATCGTTCATAAAATAAGTAGTTCCCATTCTTTAATAGAATTTTAATACGGGACCTAGCCGAAAACAGGCAGGACAGATGCGTTTTGTCACCTGTTGGCAGAAAGCTGGCTGCGCCTGCAGGGCTGGAGGGGTTGACCATTTAGAAATACAGATACTTTGTAACACCATAGCTCTAATACTCTACAGATTTATTTTGTCTTTTGTTTCATTTAATGTTATAACATTGAGTATCTGTAAAGGTTATTGGGTTGAATCGACATCATGAGTGTGTTAATTCTTTTCTGTGTAAAAAACTTTGATGTCATGGTTTGATTCTATGCAATGTAGTGTATCTGCATTTAAACTCTTTGTCTCAAATGGAGGGAGACAAAACTTACTGTATGTATTTGGAATTTATTTAAATAATTTTCTGTAGAATTACCAATATAGGCAAATGTTCTGTTTTATTTAAAATGTTTGTTTGTTATTATGTGAATTGCTGACCTTCACTTAGGATTCTTAGTTATTCTGTGTATAGGAGGTAGTGTGATTCCCCTCGGGAACGAAACTTAGTAGCGCGCGCAAATTGTCCTTGGCCTAGGTAGAAAAGGTGGAACGAGAGACAGTTGGGGACGAGCTACCAAACTGTGCACTGTCCATGTAAAAGTCGTATATTGTGCTGGTTCCGAGAGAAGCTTTTCCTGCCGCTTACCAATGCCTCGGATGGATGGATAAATAGCTGGAACGATTCTGGAATTGGTATCCATCATCGCCACCAAGAAGGGACAGAGTCCAGCAATTCTGCCTGCAAATCCACCTACCAACATGCAGTTGCCACCATATTGCGCAATGACTGTAACGGAATACTATAATAATGTACAGTGAAGGATCAGCTTATTGGATATTTTAGTGCACACAAATATAAGTTAACTTTTAACTGAATTTATGTACCTACCTTGATTTTTCCCTATCACAACACCTCTCAGGTTCCTCTCCACTTGAACTATGATTACCGAGTGTCCTAGTTTGTGCAAAAAATGAAAGCCTCAAAGTCAAATAGTCAATTACATAATGTTGTGTGATCTTTGGTAATAAGGGAATATTCAGATTTACTGTGGATTTAGTGAAATTGTGGGAGGCAGTAAATGTAGTTTTGTGAAGTTTCAACGTCACCTATTTAATCATTTACTTGAAAGTAGAAGACTGTGGTAATAAATACAATTTGCCGTTTCTTTTAAAGATTAAAAGTTCTTAAAACTGAGGCTTAAAAATTTTTTGCTTAGTTAATGATCATAGTGCTGCCTGTAGTAAATTTTAAAAGGTGAGTCAGTTTCTTGTAAATTTATCAACATTAAGTCTCACTGCAGCAAAAGTCGTGAATTGCAGTTGTGGAAAGATATATTTGCTTCCTAAGCACTTTTTTCTTTCGGGTACTGAAAGAGCATATTAATAGTGTAATAAGATCCACAGGTTATCCTTTACCACTATTGATGAAAACAATTTCCTTATTCAAAAGACAGTGGGAAGTAACCTGTTAGTGAATTGCAATTAACTTTCACTATAAATAGTAAAGTATTTAACTGAGAGAGACTTAACCTGTGACCAGCTCATAATTTTGCAGTGAACAACATTTATAATTCTATGTCAATTAGGAAAGTGTTTGAAAAATAATACTTAACCAATGTCCAATTTATGATTCTGCAGTGAATATTAATAGTAATGTTACAAAGACCATTCAGTTTGAATAAGCCCTAAAAGTAATAGTGTGTTTCGTTATCTGTTATATTTATGCAAATAGTCTGTCCTGCTCTGTCAGCAAGCAATCTTAACCGTGAACATATGCAAGTGTCCGAGTTTATTGCACTCGCGTGTGGTGAAGTATAGGTTGTGTTTGTCCGTTAAAAGTTACTCATACCCACTTTCTTAAACAAGAACGTTAATCTTTCTCTTGCCTAATTAGGCTGGCGACCGTTTTCCTTATTCTTTAAACAGTGTAGCTAGGTAAAATATTATTTGTTACTGTTTGAATATTTACGTAATTCTGACTTTCACTTCCGATAAGCAACCTCCGTTAGGTACAACGCGGTCAGTATAACAAAATTCCTCTCAGAGGGTAACACTGCTCTGTTGCGTTATGCCATCATTGCCTCTATGGCGTTGGATGCTATGTTGAGACACGCCTACCAATTTTGTCTGCCCGAGAACAAGTCAGTTGCAAATCTAGGAGCTGTTTACGTAATGCAGCCGGCACGACTTGCTTGCTTTGTCACGCGCTCATCAGAATGGTAGGTAACGACACACTTATTCTCTGGCCGAAACTATTCTTCCGCACCTACTCCTCAGATTGCCAGCCTTGCGGTGACCAGACACTTGCCACGCCTCCCAATGCAATGCTGTGCGGTGGGGTGGGGTGTCGCCGGTGGTCGCGTTCCCCTGCACGCTAAATACTGTAGTTGTTGCCACGACAGATTGGTAAAGCGCTGTTTGGTAAATTACAATTTTTCCATTCAAGGATGGTAAAATCCGATAGTCCACGCGCTAAACTTCACATGGAAGGGGAGAGAAATTTCTGGTTTGCCTCCCTTGACTGACCGACCGACCGATGGTTGTATGATCTGGATTGGACGAAGCAGGCTATGCTTTTCTCTCAGGGGAGATTAAGAGAAACTTGGACGAGAAGAACGAAAAACATTCTGGTGCGGAATTCGAGGTGGGTTATAAGGGACGCTGGAGGTGAGTCTTCAGTCCTGGTGGCGCATCTCAAATGGCGCAGACACTTTTCTGGGACGTCTGTCCATCGGCTGCTGAATCGGAAATGATGGTCGCCCTTTCCATTCCGTTAATTTGTAAGTAGGCTGTTTAGGTTTTTTTTTATTGGTAACGACACTTAGCGCTCTGTATGAAGATCACTGGCTGTGCTTTGTGCAGTCTGTGGCTGGTTGGCATTGTTGTAATACTCGCCATTGTAGCGTTGGGCAGATGGATGCTAACAGTGCGTAGCGTTGCGCAGTTGGAGGCGAGAAATGGAGGAGTTTTGAAATTTGTAAGACGATGTCATGAACTGATATATATATTATGACTTTTGAACACTATTAAGGTAAATGCATTGTTTGTTCTCTATCAAAATCTTTCCTTTGCTAACTATGCCTGTCAGTAGTTAGTGCCTTCAGTAGTTTGAATCTTTTATTTAGCTTTCTGTATTGCAGTAGTTCGAGTAACCAAGATTTTTGTGAGGTAAGCGATTTGTGAAACGTATAGCTTAATGTTAGTCAGGGCCATTTTTTGTAGGGATTTTTTAAAGTCAGATTGCGTTGCGCTAAAATTATTGTGTGTCAGTTTAATCACATTCGTGTATAATTGTTCAGAGAGGACGTTTCATATGTCGACACTTAGCCGAGGATACCTCACTGGAATCTTCTGATTTTTTCCTTGTAGTTTGTGTAATTAGTGTAGATATTCTTTACTGCTAGCGCGTAATTGTAGAGAGAATCTCCTTTGTAACTGTAGTTTTTCATTGTTGTACAGTAAAACAGTTGTGGCATGCATGTAGATTTGCAGCAAGTATTTCGCAGCTGCGCTTGCAATTAACGGGATATTATTTTCAGTGCTAAGTTAATGTGTTTTCTTATTTTGCTCTTCAAATGGTGCTTTTCTGTGTTATCGTGTGAAATATTGTGACAATAATGGCGTGTGAAAAAACGTAATACTAGGCTCCAAAGTAAACTGAGAAATGACAGTGAAGACGAAAGCAGTTTGTTAGTGCCACCGAGTAATGAATTAACTAATGTTCAAAGTAGTAATTTGGTAATTGTGCATAGGGAAATGGAGCGGGTTGCAAATAATGGTGTAGGCAGTGAAACAATTGGTGAACAGGGAAGCATTATCGATCGATCGGTCGGCAACAGCTCGCCTCAGGATTCCGAAATGACAGGACACAATCTTGCAAACACTGAATTCAGGTTTTGCGTCCTCACCGTTTTCTCAAATAAATCAAGACACATTTTCAAATTAATACGCAAAGAGAAATCCGGGAAGTACAAGATCAGCTGACATAGGTAATACAAGAATTACGTATTTCAGAGGACACTCGCGCTCCAATACGGGAAGAGGGTCATAGAAATACGAAACAGCCACAAAATAATAACACAAGGCACTTTGAAAATTATGAAAGAAATTGGCAAGGTACAACGAATTTTGAGATGGAGCCGCCGACACGACGTAACAATGACCGATATGCGACTAGCCGACACGATGATTTTGACTATAAGCTGTTCATTACTACACGTAAATTCAAAACATTTAAGAATCCTGACAACGACATTCATCCACAAGCATGGCTTCATCATTTCTCTCATTGTTTTCCTCCTAACTGGTCATTGGAGCACATGTTAGAATTTATGTGTGGCTACTTGTAGAATGAACCAGCTGTAAGAATGCGATCGGTCATTCACGATTGTCATAGTGAAGGAGAATTTTATCATGCCTTCCTCTCAGCATATTGGTCTCAAGCTACACAAGACCGAGTAAAACATAGCATCATTATGATGAAACATTTCGAACAATCTGAATTTTCCAGTCCTGTGAAATATTTTGAAGACATGTTACATAAGAATCAGTATTTTTCAAACCCATACAGCCCCTCAGAACTCATCCGCATTTTCTTAATCAAATTACCTGAACATTTACCGCATATTATTTTGGATTTGCAAACACGACATTGAAGCTTTTCAGGGACTCATAAAAGAATTAGAAATTGACACTGACAATCGCGGAACGCGAAAAGAGGAACACAACAATTACAGGTCGCATCCGTCACAATTCCGCGATGAAAGAAATAATAACTGTACACGACAAGGCTATTCTCACAACACAAATCGTGACCAAAACAGACACCACCCGTATGACAACCGTTGGCAGAGTAGTAATAATTACAGGGAAAGATCACCTCTCTGCGGTAATCACTCACACAGAGACAACCATAGAAACAGACAATATGGCAACCAGAACTATTATTATCACGGGAGACAGAATAATTTCAGACGCAAGGGTCCACCGCGCAGTGATAATTCAGGGAGAAATTCTCCACCACTTAACCGACAAGAAAGAAACTACAGGAACTACCAACATGACGACAGACGATATAGTCATAACGACAGACCTGAAATGCAGCAGAACTGGCGGGATTCAAACAGAGCAGGGCCCTCTCGTCAAGGTGAATTTGTAGAAGTTAGGTCTCCTAATCCCAATAACGGCGCGCACCAACAAAGAGATAGCAGACAATGACTCGCACCGCAGGCAGCCACGTGCGCCGGCTGTCTCAGAGAAAAATAACATAGGCGCTAACCTTGAGAAAGACATTCTTTACAGACTTTTACCGCATGATAATTGCGTTCAAGTTGAAACTCTGAGTACTAGGAATAGTAAAGGTTTACACCACATTTCACATGTAAAACCGTTTATTGAAAGAATCTGCTTTTTAACTTTGTCTTTACCATAAAACTTTTATTTCTAGTATGCTTTGTCAGACTTAAGAAACTGTTAACATGCAACAATGTTCGAAGTTAAATATCCAGTCCAGAAACTAGGGAACATTTTTAAACAGAAATTACGAATGCATTGTTATAGTGAACAGACGACACAGTGTTGTATTTGTACATTCTTGCTTGTTAGTTGCACGATTACGTAACGACTATCAGGCTTACATACTTAGGACATATACTGGTACTGTTAATGAGATTTTAATGCAACATTTTGGCTTACTTGAAGATACATTCTGGATTTAAAGTACTTTCTGTGAGATACCAGATGACACAGTGGTTAGTTTATGTGACAACTACACGATTTTATCACGACGCTACAAATGAGTGACAATTTACATTGTTGCTTTTGCGGTGTATCTGTTTTATATCAGCACAGTTTTTCTGTATTATTCTGGAAAGAAAAACATGTTTTAGTAGTAACTTTTGTGGTATAGCTACAATGAGACAGCCTTTTCCGTAGCACAACAATATGTTACAGCACAGTACTTACTTCATCACGGCAATAAGCGTAATAACTAAGATATCTATACGCAAAGCAATTCACTTCGTTTATTACGAGGTAAGTACATTGACTTCAGCAGAACTTTGCTTGCAGAGGACGATAACTACGACACTTCCACAGAATTATCTTACAACAAGACGCACATTTAGCGCTACAGGACACGCATTTGAGCTATTAATTTTGTACTTGAACCATTTATTTTTCAAGATTTTTGAAGTACAATGATACAAAGTTTTTCGTGACACATTTCATTCCATTGCTGTAATCTGTAACACCTGAGGGCGTAATTACATTAATCCTCAGGGGGGTACACGCTTACTTTGTGTACCATGTGTGTGCCAAGCACAAGGAGCCCTAGCTAATATGGTATTTGCTTATACAACTTTACACATCGGTACCATATTTCTCTAACACAGAATTGCACAGCTATCTGATCATTTAACTGAGAGACAAACATTTTTTGTACTACATCAGTGACAGATGTTTACGTAATTACACGGTTGGATAACTTCACACTTATGAAATTGTATTTTGTCTGTACTTTGTGAACTGTTCATACTTTTTCGGAATCATTGTGATACTATGAGAGTTTTGAATGATGTATTTGGTATGGGATCATGATTTTTAAAGCACCTTCGAGGTAGATGACATTTTTGACATGAGCAGAGTTTCTTTTTAGCTTTTGAAATTATTAGAGGAAGCTACGACGATTTTTAGATTTGACTGAGGTGGTGTTATTACGATGACTATGTGTATTATGCTGTTGCGGTATGTTTATCATCAATAAGCTGATGCTATATGAGGAATTTGATTATGCTACATATTTATTATGGTGAAATATTGAAGAAGTGTCTAGGAATATGTATATGTGTAATAAAGCAAGGAATAATAAGTAGTGGTTAGGGACTCTGGTTTTTCAAAAAGGATGTTGGAAACTGAGAATCGTACTTTAAGAGTTATGAAATATATGTAAATGTGTGAATGTATTACAATGCCGACGGGACTTTTTTGGACACTGTTATATCAATAGGATTTTGTTTCTACAGATTTGTAACGCAAATTCTTGACCTGTGAAATTTTTTATATGAGACTGCCACTGTAGCGGAAACTGCTGTCGTAAATACTTCGGTAAGAAAGTCAAGTGACCACCTGCACGTAATGCGTCGTGGGCACCCAGCTGCGCGACAGATGCCTTGAAAAAAGCCATTAGTGTGTGCCTGTCAGAGGCACAGGTGGAGAGAAAGAAACAAGAAGAGAGACCATTATCCTCGCTATTGACATCCCTTTTGGTGAAAGCATCGTAAATACGACACCCTCAAACTTGCAAACATGATTACACTGTAGAGTTCTTAATTTATGATATTTACTGAAATGAAATGATGAGAAACGTTTCATGTCTGTTGTCTTGCTAGTTGGAAGATTGTTTACTGCATTATGAAATGCCTTATGGCTAGCGAATGACGTTTCACGCCTTGCTTTGCCTATTTTGTTTAATATCTAGTTTCTAGCTGCACTGCAGCATTGGTGAAAATAAAATTTTATAGATGTACTAATATAAATATTTTCTGTCTACAGATCCAGTATATAATAATAATGTGATATACTTCCAAAAAAATGAGGGAGCACAAAAAGACATTTCTCTTCACAGGAACTGCATACATAATTTTCTTTTCAAGTACTTGGTAATTCATTTTATAGAACAAGTTGTGGTGCACCACTTTAATTATATAGACATTAAGATGTGAATATACATTTCCCTTATCTGCGTTGTTGTCTTTAGTGAACTATTTTTTCTGCTTGTGGGTTTGTCATGTTTAGGTATAAGTTATTTCATTTATCGCTGCTTGCTTTGCATACTTGCATTTTTTTGGTCATTGCTGTTCGTATTAATTTTTTTGTGCTGCTGCATTGCCTCGTCCCTTAGTTTAGCATCTGAGCTCAGTAGGTTTATGTTAGCTTAAGAGGGGGTAGCCTATATAAAAGAATGAGTTTCGATGAAGTGGAAGAAATGCACTGAGTGGTTATACGAAAATTGTACAGAAAGCAGGTATAGGTAGGATTTTCTTTGAAATAAATGATGAGGTAAGATACTGGAAAATAAATAATGAGGTAAGAAATATGTGAACATATAAATACAGAAAGCATGCTTGGATAGGATTTTTTTGGTGGAAACAAATGTTGAAATTAGGCGAAAGAACTATGGAATGAAGTTTAGGGTTGGAATGCAGCACCAAATGTTACACTGAAAACAAACCCTGCCCTTTCTTCTTGTGTTATCCCACTATGTGTTTGTGTACCCTTGGATATTTGTGTTCTTCCTGTCTTTATGTGTTTACGTTGTAGAATTTTTCTGATAATATGTTGTTTACTTCATAAAGATGTTTAGCCATTATTTATTCTTTTTTCTTCTAATACTCATGTATGAAGTTGATGTTTCAAAAGTTAATCTGATATTTATGTATGTACTTATGTCGTAATTTTTGTAACACTGACGTATTTGTTATTTCGATTCTTTTGTAAAGCCTGTATTAGTGCAAATTTTATCTGTACTATTACCTTTGTTATTGTATTCTCATCTTATAAAATTGTAATTGACACCAGTTCATCAAATTAAGTATCTTGTAAATTACATTTCACTGCACACATTTCTATTGGTCTTAGTATATGGACAATATGTGAGAAGTAGGGACTGATAGCGTTTGCACGTGTGTTAATAATTCGGCAAGGGACTGGATAACAGCATTGCTGGTTCTAAGGACATTTCAAACAAATTCTTTGTGATTGGACAAGTGGTGGTTTATGGACTTGCTATATTCTTCGCAAGACTCTTCGAGGGTGATTGTGCACTTGCACATTCGCAACAGTTGGCTGCTAGCCATCTCTACAAGGACTACAGTGGGTCTACACCTCTGGTGGCCCACCAATACCATAATCTCTACTAGGACTACAGTGGGTCTGCTCTGTGATGACCAACCTACCAATATTCTTCAAAACTTCGACTGACTGCTGTGGGTTTGCTCTGTTGTGGCCCATCACCTGTCAGCATGTCAAGAGTCAGCACTGTCTTTCCGTTGGAAGGACAACACTACTACTTCAAGACTGCATGGAAATCCACTACTTCCATGTGCATTTTCCTTTACTGCTCAGACATTGAGCAAAAACACTGCTATTTTACTGTGATGAACAATCAGGACTGTCTTTTTGAACTGCGAAGAAAAATTTTAGCTTTTGACCAACATTGTATCTATAGGTGTGTGCATTTCATTTCTTTGTTATTGTAATTATGAAATTTTTTTTAAAAATCTGTATTGGCCGCTGCCCAAAACAATTTGTAAAATTTTTTGTGGGGAGCATGTGGACTATGTAAGTAGGCTGTTTAGATTGTTTTTATTGGTAACACCACTTAGCGCTCAGTATGAGGATCACTGGCTGTGCTGTGTGCAGTCTATGGCTGGTTGGCATTGTTGTAATACTCGCCATTGTAGCGTTGGGAAGATGGATGTGAACAGCGCGTAGCGTTGCGCAGTTGGAGGCGAGCCGCCAGCAGTGGTGGATGTGAGGAGAGGAATGGCGGAGTTTTGAAATTTGTAAGACTGGATGTCATGAACTGATATATGTATATATATGTATATATATATATATATATATATATATATATATATATATATATATATTATGACTTTTGAACACTATTAAGGTAAATACATTGTTTGTTCTCTATCAAAATCTTTCATTTGCTAACTATGCCTGTCAGTAGTTATTGCCTTCAGTAGTTTGAATCTTTTATTTAGCTGGCAGTAGTGGCGCTCGCTGTATTGCAGTAGTTCGAGTAACCAAGATTTTTATGAGGTAAGCGATTTGTGAAATGTATAGGTTGATGTTAGTCAGTGCCATTCTTTTTTTGTAGGGATTTTTGGAAGTCAGATTGCGTTGCGCTAAAATTATTGTGTGTTAGTTTAAGCACAGTCATGTATAATTTTTCTAAGGGGGCATTTCATAAATTCAGCTTTTTAACTCATGAGTAGACAACATCTTTGCTTCTGCTTGTCCAATGCCTAACAGATCAAATTTCTCCCCTAACATATCTTAGAACAATATGGTCAAAACAACTGTTTTTGAGTGATAGCGTAGATTTTGGCCGAACTCACTCCAGGTGACAGCTTTCGTTCAACGTGCTAATTTTCCTTGTGGCCCAACCACTAATGTAGCATCTCCATTTCTTGCGTTCTTTGAATATGTTAACAGTCAGGTGTCCCTTTAAGATGGAAATAATATATACAACCCTTTCTGTTATACGTATAAGATATTTTAAATAACCTATTGTATCCTGGACTTAAAGTTTACTTTAAGAAGGTAAAATCAGCAGACACGTTTCAAATGATGCTACTTCTTTGGATGTTGTTGTTTCTGATTTCATCCATGCCTTGTGAGAAATTGTTGCGCACCGTGCGACAATAGTTGTTCTTGGCTCCTCTAAAGCTATCGTAGCAACGTGTCCAGTGACGCCAGAGACACACTTTCTTCGAAATGCTTCGCAGACGAGCCACTTTCGTTAGTTCTGGTTCACTTTGCAACAGCCTAAAAAGTTGACTGCTGTTTAGTGTCCACCTCGTTCGAATAAACTCAAGTTTTATCGGCTGTTATGTTGCATACGGATATATCATCTCCTCGATCAAAGATTCCTTATACCAATTACTACGTGTCTAGTTCCGAGCTTCTCTCAAATTACGCGGAATTCGCAGATAAATTCTGACGTAAAATAAATGCGCCTCAAAGTGCGTCTATCTCCTGGTAAGTCAGATTCCGATTCTCTCAAAACATGTTGCATTCGGTGGGTAGCACACTGACTCTCATTCGGGACCAAAACGGTTCAGACACGCGTCCGGCCATCCAGATTTACGTTTTCCGTGATTTCCATAAATCGTTCCAGGCAAATATCGGGGTGGTCCCTTTCAAAGGGCACGGCCGATATCGTTTCCCATCCTTGCGTTCCGTCGATGTCGAAGGGACGTTAAACCCAATACTCTTTCCTTCTTTTTAAGAAGACGCGTCCAGCATTGAGGATTTAGAGAACAATAGCCGATTTTGGTCGATCATAACGATATACACTACTGGCCATTAAAGTTGATACACTGCGAAGATGACGTGATACAGACGCGAAATTTAACCGACAGGAAGAAGATGCTGTGATATGCAAAGGATTAGCTTTTCAGAGCATTCACACAAAGTTGGCGTCGATGGCGACACCTACAACGTACTGACAAGAGGAAAGTTTCCCCCCGATTTCTCATACACAAACAGCAGTTGACCGGCGTTTCCTGGTGAAACGTCGTTGTGACGCCTGGAGCAAGGAGGAGAAATGCGTACCATACGTTATCGACTTTGCTAAAGGTCGGATTGTAGCCTATCGCGATTGCGGTTTATCGTATCGCGACATTGCTGGTCGCGTTGGTCGAGATCCAATGACTGTCAGCACAATATGGAATCGGTGTGTTCAGGAGGCTAATACGGGACGCCGTGCTGGATCCCAACGGCCTCGTATCACTAGCAGTCGAGATTATAAGCATCTTATCCGCATGGCTGTAACAGATCGTGAAGCCACGTCTCGATCCCTGAGTAGACGTTTGCAAGACAACAACCATCTGCACGAATAGTTCGACGACGTTTGCAGCAGCATGGAGTTACCCTTGACGTTTCATCACATACAGTAGCGCCGGCGATGGTGTACTCAACGATTTACTGTCAAATGTTCGACTGCTGCCCTGGCCAGCACTTTCTCCAGATCTCTCACCAATTGAAAATGTCTGGTCAATGGTGACCGAGTAACTAGCTCTTGACGAACTGGAGTATCGTGTTGAAGCTGCATGGGCAGCTGTACCTGTACACACCATCCAAGCTCTGTTTGACACAATGTCCAGGCATATCGAAGCCTTTATAACTGCCAGAGGTGGTTGTTCTGGGTACTGATTTCTCAGTATCTATGCACCCTAATTGCGTGAAATGTAATCACGGGTCAGTTCTTGTATAATGTATTTGTCCAATGAATACCCGTTTATCATCTGCATTTCTTCTTGTTGTAGCAATTTTAAAGGCCAGTAATGTACATCGCTAACGGTTGCACGGCCGTGATGAGAATCAGCAGACCTAAAAATTTAGTTGCTCTATTGACACTGAGCAAAAAATTAGTCATTTTTTAAACCCTGGTATTTCCATTCATTGCAACCTATGTTTAAAATACGGCTCAGAACTGCAACGACCTTCCTCTGTAATGGTGCAAAATTGTGGTGTTCTGTGGCGTCACCCACGGGGTCTGCGACACTTCAAACAGCAAGGTGTCGACACAGACGAAAAAAAGGCTAGAGCTCAGATGTCCATGTGTCGTTTCAGGTGGATTAGTCCTATGACAATGGCACCGAATTCTTGACAGTTCTGCCCAACGCCACAGTGGGTGGACGTATAGCACGATGGGAAGGTAAGTCTACACTCCCCTTAATCATTCTCTTGACGTCTCTGTGAAGATCAAATCGCGGCACCCAGCGTTCAGATCACGTGATGTTGTTGTTGTTGTTGTCTTCAGTCCTGAGACTGGTTTGATGCAGCTCTCCATGCTACTCTGTCCTGTGCAAGCTTCTTTATCTCCCAGTACCTACTGCAATCTACATCCTTCTGAATCTGCATAGTGTATTCATCTCAGTCTCCCTCTACGATTTTTACCCTCCACATTGCCCTCCAATACTAAATTGGCGATCCCTTGATGCCTCAGAAAATGTCCTACCAACCGATCCCTTCTTCTAGTCAAGTTGTGCCACAAATTTCTCATCTCCCCAATTCTATTCAATACCTCCTCATTAGTTATGTGATCTGCCCATCTAATCTTCAGTATTCTTCTGTAGCACTACATTTCGAAAGCTTCTATTCTCTTCTTGTCCAAACTAGTTATCGTCCATGTTTCACTTCCATACATGGCTACACTCCATACAAATACTTTCAGATGCGACTTCCTGACACTTAAATCTATACTCTATGTTAACAAATTTCTCTTCTTCAGAAACGCTTTCCTTGCCATTGCCAACCTACATTTTATATCCTCTACTTCGGCCATCATCAGTTATTTTAGCAAAACTCCTTTACTACTTTAAGTGTGTCATTTCCTAAACTAATTCCCTCTGCATCACCCGATTTAATTTGACTACATTCCATTAAACTCGTTTTGCTTTTGTTGATGTTCGTCTTATATCCTCCTTTAAAGACACTGTCCATTCCGTTCAACTGCTCTTCCAGGTCCTTTGCTGTCTCTGACAGTATTACAATGTCATCGGCGAACCTCGAAGTTTTTACTTCTTCTCCTTGAATTTTAATACCTACTCCGAATTTTTCTTTTGTTTCCTTTACTGCTTGCTCAATATACACATTGAATAACATCGGGGAGGGGCTACAACCCTGTCTCACTCCCTTCCCAACCACTGCTTCTCTTTCATGTCCCGTGACTCTTGTAACTGCCATCTGGTTTTTGTACAAATTGTAAATAGCCTTTCGCTACCTGTATTTTACCCCTGCCACCTTCAGAATTTGAAAAAGAGTATTCCAAGTCCACAAATACTAGAAACGTAGGTTTGCCTTTTCTTAATCTTTCTTCTAAGATAAGTCGCAAGGTCAGTATTGCCTCACGAGTTCCAACATTTCTACGGAATCCAAACTGATCCTCCCGAAGGTAAGCATCTACCAGTTTTTCCATTCGTCTGTAAGGAATTCGCGTTAGTATTTTGCAGCTGTGACTTACTAAACTGATAGTTCGGTAATTTTCACATCTGTCAGCACCTGCTTTCTTTGGGATTGGAATTATTATATTCTTCTTGAAGTCTAAGGGTATTTCGCCTGTTTCATACATCTTGCTCACCAACCAGGTGGTAGAGTTTTGTCAGGACTGGCTCTCCCAAGGCCGTCAGTAGTTCCAATTCAATGTTTCTACTCCTGGCGCCTTGTTTCGACTCAGGTCTTCCAGTGCTCTGCCAAACTCTTCAAGCAGTATCTTATGTCCCATTTCGTCTTTATCTACATCCTCTTCCATTTCTATAATACTGTCCTCAAGTACATTGCCCTTGTATAACCCCTCTATATACTCCTTCCACCTTTCTGCCTTCCCTTCTTTGCTTATAACTGGGTTGCCATCTGAGCTCTTGATATTCATACAAGTGTTTCTCTTATCTCCAAAGGTCTCTTTAATTTTCCTGTAGGCAGTATCTATCTCACCCCTAGTGAGATAAGCTTCTACATCCTTACATTTGTCCTGTAGCCATCCCTGCTTAGCCATTTTGCACTTCCTGTCAATCTCATTTTTGAGAAGTCTGTATTCCTTTTTGCCTGCTTCATTTATTGCATTTTTATATTTTCTCCTTCCGACCATTAAGTTCAATATTTATTCTGTTACCCAAGGATTTCTAGCAGCCCTCGTCTTTTTACCTACTTTATCCTCTGGTGCCTTCACTACTTCATCCCTCAGAGCTACCCATCCTTCTTCTACTGTGTTTCTTTCCCCCATTCCTGTGAATTGTTCCCTTATGCTCTCCTGATGTGATGGCCGAGGAAAACATTTCCCGACTGAAAACGACAATTTGCAGTGTGATGTGCAATTAATCGACGTTATTGACAACCTTAGGCACTTATCACCCCCTCCAAGACATTTTCACGCCTTCTCTAAGGACATCGCGGGGCTGCAACCCCACTGAACATCATTTAATCTCAAGATTTTAAACATAGCTGAAACAGCAACTGTTGAAATTCTTCACGGTAAATGATGACAGCCAAAACAGTTGCAGGATAAAGATTTATTAAAATTCCTTACCAAGGTTTCGGTATATATAAATATACTTTCATCAGAAGTAAAATATCCTGTACAGGAAGACACTTCCAATAGCAAAAACTTTGCATAGGAAATGAGAAAGAAAAAATAACTATAACTTATGTAATCGTAAAATTACCAAAACTTTTAGTCACTAAGATCACATCCTGCAGTGGAGAGTAATAAAACAATTGTGCCAAAGGCTTTTCCTGTTTTGTTAGGATTTTACGTATTTTTGATGTTTGCTGTTTGTGATTTTCGATGTGTATGTGTGGTTAATTGACTTACATTTTTATTCACAACGACAGATGGTTTCTTTTACTTTAACATTTTGGTTGTTTTCGCTATTATGCATTTTACCGTTTACGTTACGCGAGGTTCTCGCGCATAACACAAGTGCCCTCTCTCGTTAGATGTGTTCCATAGCGCAAGCTTCATCTGCTTGACACTAGGACACAGGTAAATTGGTTTCATATTTTCTATTTTAGATAGATGTTTTTAAATAGTTCTGATACGTTTCATTAAATGAGACAGAAGGTTTGAATTAGCACAAATTTCAATAATTTTGATGCGCATATGTGTGTATCCATGGATTTTAATGTGGAAAAGTATTTGTATGGAGTGTAGGCATGTATGGAAGTGAACATGGACGATAAATGGTTTGGACAAGAAGAGAATAGAAGCTTTCGAAATGCAGTGCTACAGTAGAATGCTGAAGATTAGATGGGTAGATCACATAACTAATGAGGAGGTATTGAATAGAATTGGGGAGAAGAGGAGTTTGTGGCACAACTTGACAAGAATTAGGGACCGCTTGGTCGGACATGTTCTGAGGCATCAATGGATCACGAATTTAGTATTGGAGGGCAACGTGGAGGGTAAAAATCGTAGAGGGAGACAGAGATGACTACACTACGCAGATTCAGAAGGATGTAGGTTGGAGTGGGTACTGGGAGATGAAGAGGCTTGCACAGGATAGAGTAGCATGGAGAGCTGCATCAAACCAGTCTGAGGACTGAAGACCACAACAACAATAGTGTCTGGCACATACCACAAGTGCCCTCTCTCGGCGAAACGATCTGCCCTAGGGCTTTCACACACTCGTCACAACAGTTCATAGGCGAAGTACTGATGCTAAACTGTGTTCGCAATGAGCCTGTGTCCATAATCATGTTGTATAAATGGAGATGATGTCTTAACTACGGACGACGCCTTTGGCACAATTGTTTTATTTCCATTGCAGGATGTAATCGTAGTGACCGAAAGTTTGTTTGTCTGTAATACTATGGTAATTTTACGGTTACTTAAGCTATAGTATTTTTTCCTTTCTCATTTCCGATTCTAAGTTTCTGTTAATGAAAGTGTCTTCCTGTTCAGGATATTTTACTTCTGATGAAGATATATTTATATATACCGAAACTCTACAAGAGTTTTCATTAGATCTATTATTCAAATAATCGTTATAATCCTTGCGACAACATATCAAAAAAATTAATTAATGATCGAGAAAAAAGATCACCATTTGAATGTGGATTTGATAAATTTGGTCAATAATTTTAATAAATATTTATCCAGCATCTGTTTTGGCTGTCATCATTTACTGTGAAGAATCTTCTGAGCCTTTAGGAGCGTAGGGCAACTGAAATTTTTACTCTGGTATGCATGTTACTACTACCAGGGACTGTGCAAAACCATTCAACGAAATTTGAATGTGATCCGAAGCAGCAAAAGTTGCTTATGCTTAAAAACCCTCTTGTTTCACCTTCTTTTATGGTGCAAACATGCAGTGAGGAGAGGCATACAAGGGGGGGCGGAGTGGGGGGGGGGGGGGCGTTGCAATGTCGATGGACTCTTTAATAGAGAGCCAAGTCCATGTGGTTCAGCAACACCGTCGGCCCCAACTGCAGACCTTTGTTAATGACTTTAAAAATGTACCTCTACGGAGATACCCCTGGAGGGGCAGTTAGCCCCTTCAGTACTCTACTGCTGAGCAGCGCTACACTGCTTCTCTAGCACCTGCTTGCGAACGTGCGGAATCTGAGCATGTTGAAGATGTTGCCTCCTCGTAGGTGCGTGGGAGGCAAGTGCTCAACACGCCACAAGAGAGCGCGAAACAGGAGAACTGAAGAAATATAAACACACTTTACTGCTTCGGATCACATTCAAATTTCGTCGAATGGCTTTGTAGGTCCCCAGTGGTTCCATAATGTACACCAGAGTATAAATGACGGAATGACGGTCACACTACACTACAAAGAGATCAGCTGTCGTTGGGTGGCTTGCGGAGTATGAATGTAGATGTAGATGTAGTTTCAGCTCCATGAGGTCTTTAGAGGGGGAAAGGGGCATGGGAGGGGCGGAGGCGTCAACGTTGAGTAAGGTTGTTAAGATTTTCGTTCTGATGCACACCGCACAACTAACTGTCGTCTTCGACGGCAAAATATATGTAAATGGGCACCCCAGCCGGCCGCCGTGGTCTCGCGCTTCTAGGCGCGCAGTTCGGAACCGTGCGACTGCTACGGTCGCAGGTTCGAATCCTGCCTCGGGTATGGATGTGTGTGATGTCCTTCGGTTAGTTAGGTTTAAGTAGTTCTAAGTTCTCGGGGACTAATGACCACAGCAGTTGAGTCCAATAGTGCTCAGAGCCATTTTTTTGGGCACCCCAAAGGAAGTGGTAGTTTCATTGACGCCCTTTATGCCACCTCCTGAGTCCCTTTCATGTCACTTCTGAGCGGCAAAATGAAAGCCAACCATAAGAAAACTGCGTTATTCCAAAGCTAGACGTCGCGGTTCTGACCAGCTTCCCAGAGACGTGAACGGAAGGGCGAGATGGGTAACGGTAGCGGGAAGTGTTAACCTTCCCACTGTGTGACGCGTTCACGGTGACGTCGGGCAGAATTACGCCTGACCTCCTGGCTGTTTAATCTGTCCCCGGGCCCGGGCTGACGTCGCAGGGCACGACGCGTTTGCTCCGTTACAGAGGATTGTTGCAGGCAGCTCTGAGCCAGGTCAAACTTCTGTGTCACAGTGGGAGCAAATGATAGGCTTTCAAACAGTTGCCCTTCAATTCTTTTGTTCAGTATGGCATCCGAGAAGGAAGTCGCTAAATGCCAGTCGATTTTAACTTAGAAATATCTCCTTCCTTTTTCTTCTCTTCCTACCTTCAGCTTCCTAGGCTGTTTCATTGGTGACAAAATGAACGGCAATCTAAATCCTCGTGGCGGAATTACGACTTGCAACCAAAAACGTATTGGAAAGTGACTTTGTGGCGTGCACATAGCACTCTTACGCATTGCCCATGATTCAGCTATGGCGTGATTATTTGCTAAAAGGGTGTACTATATATTCCCTTACTCTTTCCCATAATGCATGTTGGTCGTGGGACAAGTCTCGGGAATGAAACTTCCTGGTAGATTAAAAATGTGTGCCGGACCGAGACTCGAACTCGGGACCTTTGCCTTCTGCGGGCAAGTGCACTACCAACTGAGCTATCTAACTATGACTCACAGCTTCACTTCCGCCAGTACCTCGTCTCCTACCTTCGAAACTTTACAGAAGCTCTCCTGCGAACCTTGCAGAACTAGCACCCCTGAAAGCAAGGATATTGCGGAGACATGGCTTAGCCATAGCCTGGGGGATGTTTCCAGAATGAGATTTTCACTCTGCAGCGGAGTGTGCGCTGATATGAAACTTCCTGGCTGATTAAAACTGTGTGCCGGACAGAGACTCAGTTGGTAAAGCACTTGCCCGCGAAAGGCAAAGGTCCAGCACACAGTTTTGATCTGCCAGGAAGTTTCATATCAGCACACACTCCGCTGTAGAGTGAAAATCTCTGTCTCGGAAATGATCGGCGTCATTTAGATAACCGATGAAATGCTTCTGTAATTTGCAGTAATAACATTTTTATGAAGACAGTGTCAAATGTTTTAACCCTATTTTGTAATTATAACCTGAACATTTACAGTAACCATGAATATTGCTACTAAGACGCAATAGTTTAAGATTCAGTTAATAATGTCAAAGATACACACACGGGGATGAGCTGAGGTAGTGACTTGTGTTAAAGGAAAGACGTTACCCTCTAGTATTCATCGCAGACACACATGAGCAACATGCCTCCCAATTAATTACTGTTCACTACGGTAGAACAGTGGTGACAGACTGAGAAAACAGCACTGCCTAACACCGAACAAAAGATCCTATGAAACTCTTGTTTAATCCAGAATCAAGATAAAATGAAATAACCATAAAACGCTTCCCTAATATCACTGAACTAAAGTAAACACAATCGACAACCAAAAGTCACAGAACTGACACTGTCTAATACTTTCTTCGGAGGACCACGCAGAAGTACTCTGATGAGCCCATCCGCACACTTTCCCGTTTCAGCCAGAAATGATTCAAAAGCACCCGTGCTACTCAAACTGTTTCTCTGTCCTTAACAATAAAGGGGCATAGGAGGGGGTGGGGGTGGGGGGGGAGGCTGGGATTCGTTAACTTTGGACAGAGCAACCAAAATTTCACACTGCGGTCATTCGTTTTTCATTCTTGTCCTAGTCTCTCTCCTTCTCTTTCTTGTCTTCGCCCAAACTACCAAGAGAAAGACTCGTCTGTTCTGAAAGTAGAGCGAAGTGATTCGTATCTCGCTCCAGGCTTCTCGTATTTCTATTGTTCTCAAGCCTCATTCCGTCGTGCATTAAACGTCTTTTACTAGACAAAATGTCTGTCTGTTTAAAAAGTAGGAGGGGAAAGAGATTCGTTATGGTTGTTAACTTCCACCCATCGTTGGGCCTATTATGTCCCACTCCCTTATTGCCCTCATGATTCGTCAATTTTCAGGTACCCACACAATCATTCAAGCACAGTCACTCATAGAAAAAAAAATAAACTCAGGTTCCGTCTAAACTGGTCCCAGGAGGCTCAAAAGTACCGACTTAGCGCAATGTCATCCTCAGCCGATAGGCGTCACTGAATGCGGATACGGTGGAGCATGTGGTCAGCACACTGTTCTCCCGACAGTTGTCAGTTTTCGTGATCGGAGCCGCTACTTCTGAATCAAGTAGCTCCTCAACTGGCCTCACGAGAGCTGAGTGCACCCCGCATACAACAGCGCTCGGCAGACTCACCCGACAGCGCTATACTTCGGTGATCTGACAGGAACTGTTGTTAACAATGTGGCAAGGCCGTTGGCGGGAATGAAGGTAAAGGAAATTAAAATAGCAATAAATGAAATAAAACACATAGCTTGGTTCCTGTTCTCACCAGAAGCTTTAGAGCATTCTTGCAAGAGTAAGAATTAAACGCGGCAGGCTCGACAACAGCGCACAAACATGACGTGCAAGTGACAAATGTAGTCAAAGCTATTTGAAGTGAATCGTTGGAGACGTCCCAACTTTGTGTAGACCACTGGTGGTTTGTCTAGACACTACCGCCCACTAGTGGCCGTTCCTGCTTTCATGTTGCCGCAAGAGAGGGTTAAGGGTTTTAGATATTTTCGTTAGGTTTTCATAAAATTTTAACACAAACAAATTGATAAGTAAATACACAACTGGCCATTAAAATTGCTACACTAAGAATAAATGCAGATGATAAACAGGTATTCATTGCAACAATTATATTATACTAGAACTTACATGTGATTACATTTTCACGCAATTTGGGTGCATATATCCAGAGAAAACAGTACCCAAAACAACCACCTCTGGCCGTAATAACGGCCTTTATTCACCTGGGCATTGAGTCAAACAGAGCTAGCATGGCGTGTACAGCTACAGCTGCCCATGCAGCTTCAACCCGATACCACAGTTTATCAAGAGTGGTGACTGGCGTATTGTGACGAGCCAGTTGCTCGGCCACCATTAACAAGACGTTTTCAATTGGTGAGAAATCTGGAGAATGTGCTGGCCAGGGCAGCAGTCGAACATTTTCTGTATCCAGAAAGACCCGTACAGGACCTGCAACATTCGGTCGTGCCTTATCGTGCCGAAATGTAGGGTTTCGCAGAGATCGGCTGAAGGATAGAGACACGGGACGTAACACATCTGAAATGTAACGTCCACTGTTCAAAGTGCCGTCAGTGCGAACAAGAGGTGACCGAGACGTGTAACCAATGGCACCCTATACCATGCCGCCGGGTGATAACGCCAGTATGGCGATGACGAATACACGCTTCCAATGTGCCTTCGCCGCGATGTCGCCAAACGCGGATGCGACCATCATGATGCTGTAAACAGAACCTGGATTCTCTGAAAAATGACGTTTTGCCATTCGTTCACCCAGGTTCGTCGTTGAGTACACCGTCGCAGGCGCTCCTGTATGTGATGCAGCGTCAAGGGTAACCGCAGCCATGGTCTCCGAGCTGATAGTCAATGCTGCTGCAAACGTCGTCGAACTGTTCGGGCAGATGTATGTTTTCTACCAAACGTGGCTGCACGATCCGCTACAGTCCTGTGGGTAAGATACCTGTCATCTCGACTGCTAGTGATACGAGGCCGTTGGGATCCAGCACTGCGTTTCGTATTACCCTCCTGCACCCACCGATTCCATATTCTGCTAACAATCACTGGATCTCGACCAACGGGACCAGCAATGTCGCCATACGATAAACCGCAATCGCGATAGGCTACAATCCGACCTTTAGCAAAGTCGATAACGTGATGGTACGCATTCCTACGCCTTACAGGAGGCATCACAACAACGTTTCACAAGGTAACGCCGGTCAACTGCTGTTTGTGTATGAGAAATCGGTTGGAAACTTTCCTCTTGTCAGCATGTTGTAGGTGTCGCCATCGACGCCAACTTTGTGTGAATGCTCAGAAAAGCTAATCATTTGCATATCACAGCATGCTTTAAATTGCTGCCACTTTGATTTGTAAGTTTTATAACGTGAACTTACTGTGGAACTGATGGCGGTTGGAAAAATTTGCTACAAAGAGAGATAGAAATGTGCGCCGTAGCTAAAGAATGGCGACTACCCCTGATACAGGCAGTATCGAAAGAAGGTGATTCACTATGAACTATTGAAGGAAACGACAAGACGCATTGTTGTCTTAACGACAATCGTGAAAATATTATCCGTCGAAAGCCTTCATTTGAAATTTCATCTTTTCACAGCACTGTTATTTTAAACGCAGACTCTAAACGCACTATATGATCAGTTTCCGCAATTTTACATCAACATCAACAACAACAAATTTTAAAGCTGTAGTGATGCCACATTTGAGTGCAACCATCTAGTGTAAGAACTTACAACTTTACACCTGTACCCGCTCTGCTTTCTTTTTTCTCCTGCAGATGCAGGATGCGGCGTCTAGCTCCTTAGAGAAGAGACGTTAGGTTTCCGTTACGGATATAGAGATGAAAATAGACGATGACGTCGATGTAACAAAATGGTTCAAATGGCCCTGAGCACTATGGGACTTAACATCTATGGTCATCAGTCCCCTAGAACTTAGAGCTACTTAAACATAGCTAACCTAAGGACAACACACAACACTCAGCCATCACGAGCCAGAGAAAATCCCTGACCCCACCGGGAATCGACCCCGGGAACCCGGACGCGGGAAGCGAGAAGCGAGAAGCGAGAACGCTACCGCGCGACCACTAGATGCGGGGATCGATATAACAATCCAGCATAAGACTGAAGTGTTTTGATGCAACTGCATAATTCCTAAATTCATATGGGCCGGCTGAGATTTCTAGCTCAATCAGCCTAAATAAAACTCCACTGGAATTACTGCAGCACCTCCGCAATGGATAAGTACCTACTGCACTATCCTCCCTAGCATTCATGAAATTGTAGAAAACTTAAACAAGCGTTCCAGAGGGGACTGTTACAGACTTAATAGTTCTTTAAGTTGAAATGTGTATCGCCAAAACTATCGTGCAACGTGACATATGATGGTCTGTTCCTGAAAGAACAATGGATGAACGTAGATGCATGACGCGATGTTTGATACACCGTTCCATTGTAAACATTTCAAAGACCTGCAAACAGTTTACTACAACGGCGTGTGCGAATAAGTTACTCCTCCGTTTCGTAAATAAATGGCAGAGAACTGCATTCGCTATTTTGAGAGCATTATTTCAGTTCACTGAATCCATTGTCATTTGTTCCAACCCGGTAGTACTACGTTTAGGAAACAAGATGTGTGGTAATCGACGACTACTCCATTTCACTTGGATAGCCTCTCATTTATCTGGTACACTGGAGAGTATCAATAACTCGCTGATTCGTTGGCGCTCAGCTTGAGTTCCCCGCCACATACCGGTAGCGGACAGCATTTCCTCCGCTATATTAAGCTGTCAGAGCCGGAGAGCCTACGTCATAGTGCTGTTAATGACGTTACCGCTCGCTACTGCCGATTCCACGTAGTGTCTCTGGATGGAGGATATATTGCTTTGTATTTGCACATTATGTGCTGCTAAGCTAATGCTTTCACGTTTCTTTCGGCTCTAAGCCTTAATTTCACTTCTGCGAGCGCACGGCACACCGGAAACCAAACAGTCGGGTAATTTGATCTTGAATAAAAGCTCAACCAGCCATTAACTGATGACTTATTCTGCGCCGATTTAGCTGCACTGAAGTAGTATCTTCAGGTGGCTCTACATAGAAAAGTATATTAATCTATATATTTAAGAAATTAATTAAGGACAATCACGAAAATTAAACCTAAATAAACACCATCAGCGTTTTACCCTCGCAACAAGAAACAACAAGCTATGTAAATTTCGCGTATTGGTATTTTTCAACGTCTACTGCGTTAGGCGGTTCATTAATCTGTTGTTCTGCTTCCTAGCCTTGCCATTGTAAGTGGGGTCCCGTATTATCCGATGTTCATTCCCAGTTCTGCCTCGCTTGTCTTAAATAAGGTTCAAAACCTTATACATTTTTAATACTATTAGTCCTTCATCTGCATTCAATTTGCACATGGATGTACGTGTAGGCCCAACAGCTTAATTAACTTCGCGCTTCCCGATTTTCAATCTTGCATAATTTCGTCTTTCTGAAGGTTTCTGTCTTTGTAGTAACGGGGCTGGCTAATTGGTTACGTTCCTCAGACAGACGCTCCACTAATACTATCTTATTTTATGCTTCTTGTAATACATTTTCATCATATTTATTACATTAACTACGGTTCTTTCAGCCATAGTGCCTCATCTCGTGCACTATTTACCCGAAGGCTCTGCCGATTATTATTTGTTGACTACTTACCTTCTTAAGGGGTTGTATTCTGTGAATACGAATTTTGGAGGCATTTCCGTATGTTAATCTATGTGACAGTAGTGTACGCACTTTTTACTTAAGTTTACTGTCGTTGGCTGTGGTTAATTTTTAAAATATATTGATTAGAAGGATACTTTTCTTTCTATGTAGGCCTACCTGAATATGCTACTTTAACCTACACGGTCGTGAATAAATTATTAGTTAACAGTTGTTTGCGGTTTTATTTAAGTTCAATTTACCATGAATTTCAGCAGCCCGTACTATGAAATAGTATGTGAAACAGTATGCATAGCAATCTCCATCATTTACGTTTTGCGGTTACACACGACCGAGAATACTGAAATGTAAGACAGTAAACAGCAAATATTCTGCCAACATATCGTTTCGGTAATGACCTTGGTAGCTTCCGCCTATCCTCAATCGGCATCTATAACCAGTTCTCTGTGGACGTAAAGATGCTTTTAATTTGATGCTGAAGACCTCTATCAAAAACGAATTAAGAATTCGAAAAACGGGACCCACATCAATAGCAGAATCTCCTATTGTAGATGTGACACCAACCCACCGATGATTTACTGATGAATGAAAACGTATACACGATACACAATCCAGCATCTACTTCGACGGCTTCTACAGATGACAGAGGTATTTGTTTGTGTGTCGGTAGAGTTAGGTTTTATGCGATATCTCATCGGATCAATCTCGTAGCAGAAAACCAATTTCTTCAGTAGAATACCAAGTTGTGACATACTAACTTCGAGCGATCCAGGGAAATATTTGCTTTATTATAATTCCAGTCTTGGATCACAATGTTTATTTATGATCAAGTTACAGATAAATATTGCGATCCAACACTGAAATTGTAATAGAACAGAAGAAGATATAATTCACTTATCAAAACTTTAAGCATGAAGCAAAGATCCGAACTGCATAGAGATCGAGGAATTTGGTTAAAATGACATCTCCATTTTTCTCGGTGGAAACCAGCAGACTTTCGCACAAAGCTTTCACTATTGAGAACCATTACTTCCAGAATCAATTTTCACTCTGCAGCGGAATGTGTGCAGCTTGCAGTCTAAAGGCTATCGTTGCTGCTTCCGGAGATCGATTCCCAGCCGGGTTGGGGGATTTTCTCTGCCCGAGGACTTGGTGTCTGCGTTTTCCTCATCATTTCATCATCACACGTGAAAACTGGTTAGATTGGACTGTGTAAAGATTGGGACTTCGTATGGGCGCTGATGACCGCACATTTGAGCGCCCCACAAATGAAACATCACCATCACGACTGACGTCATGCCCTCACGGCTTTACTTCGACCAGTACTTCATCTCCTACCACCCACACTTCACAGTTCTCCTGCGTCAATGCAGTACTACCACTCCAGGTGTGATAGTCTCGCAAAGTATGCGGGAGAACTGTGAAGTGTGGGTGGTAGGAGATGATGTACTGATGGAAGTAAAGCTGTAAGGGTGACATGAGGGGTGTGCTTGGACAGCTCAATGCGTAGAGCACCCGCCTGTCAGGTTCGGGTCCCGGTCCGCACAAAGTTTTTATGTGGCAGGGAGTTTCGAGTATCATTAGTGATCTGAAGGAATTGAAACTTAAACCCGTTGACGCTGACTTATCGACGTTCATCTGTCATATACTCCCAAACACTAATTAATTTTCTGGCCTTTGTAGGTCAAGATAGTAGGATCCTGATATATCTTTGTAGATTAAGTTCGAAGAATCAGTTGGAAGTTTACTCTTGCCTCATGAGGCACAGTTACATGGATAAATAAGCTGTCACCGTACAGCACATAGACAGTAAAAGAATGGATTATTAATCACTCTATAACGATATTTTAAAAATTATTTACAGGATCTGAACTCTATGCATAGGGAGCAGAACGCCAGTCAGACTGAATGAGGAACAGTCTCACTACGTGGAAATAATTTTGCTCATAAATATAGGACAAAGCACATTAATAATGTATGTAAAACTCTGGATCGTAAGAGGATCTGTAGCTTAGGTGGCTAGGTCGCATAAAAAGTCATAAGCGAATGAAGAATAACGTTATTGATCACAAAGTATACACGACGCAAATAGCAATTTTTTCCATCTTCAGAAATCCAAGTGCAAAGGTGGCACAAGAACGAGATTGTTACCAGTTGTGTGTGCAACAGGAGACGACAGACTGCCCATGTAACGTACACAACTGGTAAGTTCTCGTACTTGTGCTACTTTTGCACTTAGACTTCTGAAGATGAAAATAATTCCGAAACGCGCCGCGCATACTTTGTGACCAATAAAGTCACTCATCATAGGCTTCATGACTTTTTATGCAACCTAGCCAGCTGAACTACAGATTTACCCATATTTAAATAGAAAATTGTATGTTAGCAAAAGCAAGCAAAGATATTGACTTATATTTTAAAAATTTAGAAATATGCTCAATATTTCAGAAATTGGTATGAGACGACTAGTTAAATCTTTGTTGAACACAGTGAAATTAGGGATAGGGCAAAAGGTCATGGGATAAATAATTACTGATCTGATGGAAAATTGGCAGGAATCTTATAAATTAGTTACAGTAGACAACAGGGAAATGAAATAGTCGTAAGGTATTACTGGCAAGGCGACACCATCTGGGGTTTCCAATCAGCTAGTGAAAGTGATTTATTAGGCGCTACTTCGTCGATTTGAGCGTCGACGAAGGTGAAATGATGATGACATCACAAACAAGTAGTCTTAGAGCACAGAAAGTCTATGACTCTGCCAGGAATCGAACCCGGGACCAAGAGCACAGAAATCAGCATAAATAACTAAAAAGTATGCTAAGAATGAGTAATATAAAAATGTAACAGTCTCTAAATATAGTCCAGTTTCCCCTCGGAAATGAAGAAAAATTTACCTCTAAAGGCAAAAACAGAGTATCACTACTATAGACATAAAAATATATTGCTGTCGAAAAACTTTACAAGAAAGATGATATGGGAGATGTTAATAATTACCTAGATTTTCACTGTATACGTGTTACTTTTTTGATAAACTAATTTGCTCTTCAGTAGTACATGGAAAACAATAACATCACAAATCACAATATTTAGATTAAGAATGGGTTAATCAACTGACATTTAACGCTATTATACATGTATAACCATTATTTTATGAGCATTACACACTGTCTGACGAACGTGATGTTATTTCAGTGGTTGCAATATCGCGTCAAATTAAGAACCAGCTTTCCTGTACGACCCCACTTACCAATAAGGCCTGGATTCATTAACTGTTTCGGATGGGAAGGGCGTCATGGAGCCCGTCCTGAGACAACCTGTCCCTTAACTGCTGTAACTGGTCCTTCACGTCCCGGGTACCGGCACTGTGACGTGTTCTGTCGGGTACAGATCTAGGGATCTCGTTTAGGGATGGGCTATGATCGCACTCGAGAAACTCGCGATGCGAAGGCAATTTCTCGAGAATTTCTCGGGTACTGAAGTATTAGTGTATGTCTCATAAGACAAAAATCATGGAATTGTTTAAAACAAAGCACAGAATTCGCATAAAACAGAAGCTTTATTCTTACAAAGTAAATTACCTCGTACATTCTGCATGTATGCATGTATGCATGCATGCTTAAACGTAAAAAAGTGCTATAGCCTTTTATACACAGAAACTGCGTACATGCGTACATGTGAAGCGGTTCGTTGTGCTTGGTGCATAAAAGGCGATGCTCTGTTGTGGCCGTCAGACGTGATCCACCCGAACCTTCCCGAGGAGTATTCTTGTTCTCAAGTTTTCTCGCGGTCCAAATCGGACCACTGTCATATTCGACTGCCCCACGAGTCTGTACATTCCAGCGTACGACCTGCCGGCCAAATGCGAGACCGTCAATGGGATTCCTTTTAAACATTGTCAGGGGCTGACAACGCTCCTCTATAGAAGTACAAGGCACCTCCGCGTCCTTCACGGTGATAGCCCAACATCTCATACTGTCCTTTCCACTTGTACTCTTCTAGGCCTGGCTGTTGATATACTTTTCGGGATGTGAGGTCGTGGTCCAAGAACTTTTCTGCTCCTTACGTTTCGTCCAGGACTGCGCTGGACTTCCTCAGAGGCGCTGCTCCGCTGAGTCTTGCCGACTGACTGATCGGGTGTCTTCTCTATATAACCGTGGGTACTAATTTAACGTTGTAGATAAAACTTCGGTATCCGAAAACTTCACTTGGTGGTTGCCTGGTTGAAGAGCATGTTCCGCTACAGCTGATCTTTCTATTTTTCCAAGTCGATAAAGATTTTTATGCTCTTTCAGTCGTGTATTTACGCTTCCTTTGGTAGTACCAATATAAACTTTACCACAGGTACATGGAATTTTATACACACCACATGTCGACAGGGGAGGGCGTTTATTCTTCACAGATCGTAGTACTTGATTTATTTTCTTTGTTGGTTTAAAGGCCGCGTAAAATCTTACCGATCCGGCCTGTTACTTTTTTAATAAAAGGGAGAGCTACTGTATTTTTCTGTCGTTGTGGTTCATTCTTATCTTTTGGTCTTCTGTTCCTTGGACGCAAAATTCTATTTATCTCTTTTCTTGAGTATCCGTTTTTCTCAAAAGCCTGCTTGAGATGTTTCACTTCAGCATCCAAATGTTCAGGTGTACAAATCCGTTCCGCTCGATCGACAAGACTATTTATGACACCCCTTTTTTGTTGTGGATGATTAGAAGTTTTGTGTAAATATCTGTCCGTATGGGTTGTCTTCCGAAAAACTTTATATTCCAAGCTTCTATCGGGCCGTCTCATAACTAAGACATCCGAGAAAGATATCCTGTTATCCTTTTCTATTTCCACGATAAACTGTATTTTTGGGTGAATTTTATTTAGATAATCAAAGAAATCGTCCAGGGCCTTTCTGCCATGAGACAAAACCACAAATGTGTCATCTACGTATCGATACCAACGAGATGGTTTATTAGCTTTGTCTAGGGCTGATTGTTCAAATTTCTCCATGTAAAGATTGGCAATCGCAGGGCCTAATGAATTACCCATTGCTACCCCATCAAGTTGTTCATAAAATTCATTATCCCACTGGAACTGACTTGATGTTGGACAATGTCTGAAAAGAACAGTAAAATCTTCTTGAAAAATATCCGCTATGAAAATCATAACTTCGTTAACAGGAATCATTGTGAATAAGGACACAATATCAAAACTTACAAGAATATCTTCAGGGGCCAGAGTTAGTCCCTCTAGTTTTTCAATAAAATGACGCGAGTCTTTTATATATGAGTCAGTTTTTCCAATAAATGGTTGTAAACAAGTTGTTAAATATCTAGCTATTTCATAAGTGGCAAAATTGATGGCACTGACTATGGGTCTTACAGGAAAATCTATATTCGCGATAATATCATCAAGCGGTACTTTCACAGGTGTTATAGCGTAACTTCCTCCTTTTGCTAGGATGGAAATCTCGTCTTGAGAGAACACTTTCTTTGACTTGTTTATAACAGTATCAATCATCATCGTATTACTTGTAGTTGTTACATTAGTTTGTAACTTTCCGAACTTTTTCTTATGTCTACTAGTAGTCAGTAGTCTACGTTTCGTCCAGGACTGCGCTGGACTTCCTCAGAGGCGCTGCTCCGCTGAGTCTTGCCGACTGACTGGTCGGGTGTCTGAGACCGAACTTTTATCTACAACGTTAAATTACTATCCACGGTTATACAGAGAAGCTATTGAAATTTATAAACATCACGATAATTTTAATAGGAAAGAGGAGGCTATGAAACTTAGCGATATATGGACAGTGGCTCTACAAAAATGCTAACAAGTTTTATCTTTGACAAGGTGGTAATCGATAGTCAACCTTAACTTTCCTATGGATTATCACTGCTCATCACGTGTCTCCTGAACCACGCCCCCCTTTCTCACAATATATAGGTCGCTCTCAGACACCCGACCAGTATGTTCATTAAACCTGGCAAATCGCCGTCTGCCGTCTCTTCCTACCATCCCACCAGCCTTACCTCGGTCTTGAGCAAGGTCCTCGAAGCTATCCTCTCCCGCCGCATCCACCAGCATCTCCGCCAGCACCGCCTCCTTCCGGTTTACCAATGTGGCTTTCGGCTGTCCTTCTATTCCGACGACCTTCTCCTTCACCTCACTCATCTCCTTTCAGACCAGCTTAATTCCCGTCGCTCCGCTATCTTCCTCTCCCTGGACCTCGAACGAGCTTATGACCGCGTCTGGCATTCCGGTCTCCTCTTCAAGCTCCAACCCTTCACCCTTCCCATTAACTACGTCCATCTGATCGGCTCCTTTCTCTCCCACCGTCCTTCCTACGTCACCATCCATAACACGGATTCCTACACCTTTTTCCTGTCCGCCGGGATGCCCCAAGGCTCCGTCCTCTCCCCCCCCCCCCCCTTTTGTACCTTTTGTATACGGCGGACATGCCGCCGCCGTCACCCCCCGTCCACCTTCTCCAGTTTGCCGATGACACCGCCTTCCTTGCCCTTGCCCCCACCCTGCAGCACTCCCAACACCTTCTCCAATCCCACCTTGACTGGTTGGCCGCTTGGTGCAACCAGTGGTTGCTAAAGGTCAATCCCTCCAAAACCCAGGCGATCATTGTAGGCAAAACCACCCCTTCCTTCCGCCTCCTTGATTTCTATCTCACCATCTATGGCCGTCCTATCGCCCTCACTCCCAGCCTCAAGTACCTTGGCGTCACCCTCTACCGTCGCCTCTCCTGGACCCCCACATCTTCGGACAATCCAAGCCAAAGCACACTCCCGACTCCGACTCCTCAAGCTCCTTTCGGGCCGAACGTGGGGTCTGGACCCCTCCACCATCCTCCACACCTATAAATCCCTCATCCGCCCTATCCTCTGCTACGCCCATCCGGCCTGGATCTCTGCCCCCCCCCCCTCCCACCTTTTAAAAATTCCTTCAAATCCTTGAACGCCATGCTATCCGCCTCGCCTATCACATCCGTTTCCCCTCCCCCACGCGGATCCTGTACGATCTCAATCCTTTCCCCCACCTTTTCCTTGAAAGGATATGGATCGTCTACACCTCCCGCAAACTCGACCCTCCTCACCCGCTTGTCTCACCCATCCTCTCCCAACCCCGCCCGCTGCCGTGCCTGTATTCCCATGTCCC
Organism: Schistocerca gregaria; assembly: GCF_023897955.1. Classification (NCBI taxonomy): domain Eukaryota; kingdom Metazoa; phylum Arthropoda; class Insecta; order Orthoptera; family Acrididae; genus Schistocerca; species Schistocerca gregaria. The sequence goes on along the minus strand of NC_064925.1, from coordinate 337,678,725 downwards.
ACCCGGTCTCCATGTCTCCACCCTCCTTACCCTCTGCCAAGGTGGCTTCCGCCAGCTCCCCCTCCCTGATGATGACCTCCTCCCCACCATCTACCCCTCCTATCAACTTTGATCCTACCCACCCCCACTTCCTGTGCCTCTCCTCTTGGCACCCTCCCTCCCTTCTCTTTCCTTTTCCCCCGACCCCTTCCTCCACCCCTCTTCCCCTGGGCTCCCCCCCTTTCTCCCCTCCCCCTGTCTCCCCTACTCATGGCATCGTTTCTCCCCTCTCCTCTCCCACCCCCACCCCTCCCCCCTCCCCCCTCCTCCCTCCTCCTCTTGGCAGGTCCCCGGAGTCGTACACGGTTAGTGAACATTCGCGCGCCGAGATCACCACCTCGTGTTTCTGTGTGTGCGTAAGTGGTTCAGTGTTATTCTTTTTGTGCACCTACGTTCACGTGTGACAACTTTCTTCTATATATGTGTCCCGGTGCCTGAACAATTTTTATCTTGGACTCTACGCCCGTGAACGGCTCCATGTATTTTAAAAAGTGTGTCTCCGTTTATATGTCCACCATCTGTTCATCTCACATTGTCATCATTTCTGTCTTGTATGTTTCTCTGCAGCTGAAGAGCGGCGTAGTATGCTGCTGCAGGCCTGCCTGTAAGCAGGTTTAAAATAACAATAAAGGAAAAAAACCGACCAGTCAGTCGGCAAGACTCAGCAGAGCAGCGCCTCTGAGGAAGTCCAGCGCAGTCCTGGACGAAACGTAAGGAGCAGAAAAGTTCTTGGACCACGACCTCACATCCCGAAAAGTATATCAACAGCCATGTCACCCTGTCGTGAAAGCCTTCATTCTACAATCTTCTAGGCCTGGTTGCAAACACGAATATCTCTACTGCACTCTGATCGTTATTGGCCGTTTTACCTGTCACAGGCAATAGTAACTTTAATCGTTTACACATTCGCCAATGAACTTGAAACTTAATAGTTTTTAGTTCAACTTCTGAGTGAAATTGACTATACTGTCTCTTTGGTATTCTTTATCATTTCAATACTGACCTACAGAATTTGCCTTGACTAACAGAACTTTTCCTATTCATTAATTACTCACAACATTGAACAGTAACGCGATCTGACTGCTCAAAAATGATAATCTGACTTCAAATAATTAATACAAAAGAATGACACTGAAATAGAAGAAATTCTGATAATGAACTATACATTTCATAAATCACTTGCCTCACAAAAATCTTCATTACCCGAACTACAGCAATGCCGCAAGCACCAATACTGCCAGCTAAATAAAAGATTCTAACTATTGAAGGCTCTAACTACTGATAGGCATGTGGTTAGCAAAGGAAATATTTTGTTGCAAAGCAAACAATGTATTTTTACCTTAATAATGAGAAATCCAGTTCAAAAAAATATATAATCATCAGTAATAAATCTCAATGACGGATATATATACAGAGCGCCTGCTTGCACTAATACTGCAAACCTCCAACACTGCTAATGACTAACCCCTAACCTTCATCACTGCTGACTACTCATTCTCAACTTCCATCACCGCTGACTGTTGATTCGAACTGTTTGTCCGACCAGCCACAGAGTCTCTTACAGAGTGCGCACACCGCTGTCACAGTTATTAATGCACAGCGCTGCCAACATACAAAAACATAAACAGCCTACTCACAATCTCTTCGGCGCCATTGACATTCGACCATGTCTTCCGGGTGTTTCACATTTTTGTCAAGCAGTGTGTAATTAAATTAATGCAGTTTGAATTTTTTTCCCCTACCTAAATTATTTCACTGAGTAAACCAACTTTTTAGAAAATTTTAGTTGACTGGAGTTAATTATGTAATTAATGAGTGTCTCAATATATTCAGAGAAAATATTACAGAATTTTTTACTGTATAGTTCTACCGTTAATCCGCATCATAATTAATTGTAATAGATACAAAATAACTGAGAAAATCGTATATATATTTCAAAGAAATATTGACTATTTTTTCAACAAATGATATCTTCCATTCATTATACTTCGCTCTGCTTGGACCAAGGTACTATACCAATTACAAATTTAACGCATGGGCGAGGGTTGCTAAGTATGTCTGGGTCTTCTTAATTTGTGGTGGAAAACCTAAAGAGAAAAAAAAAAAACAAAATACTCACGTTCACACTTTATAGATTCTCCGACAGCTCTGTACAGAACCTCACAGTCCGTGTCATTACATGCCATGCATCGAGAACTGTCATACCATTAACACACTTTGTTAAAGCTCATTAATGAACGTCTTAAAAAAGTATACACTGGGTAATTTATCTTTAAGAAAGAAAACAACTCATTGCCACAATTGTACTGAAACAGTAATATCCTATTCTTTAAGTAATTAGGAATATTAACTACTGCTTCACCATGCTTATGTTCTTAATGGATATTTCTGAATAATTCCAAAGGAAAAATGATGTACTTAATTACAATACTATAAGAGTAAATGACACATATTTTTCTTCATTAAAACTAACTTAAGCCCTTAAAGGAGTAGATAATACTTCTACCGAAATATTTTATTGCTTACCTAATGATATGAAATTCTTAACAGGCAATACAGCTAATTTTAAATAAAACTGTAAGAGACCCTTTTATGCAAATTCTCCTGTACCACGTAACCCCCTTTTTTTTAAACTGGACGACTGCGTATGAGCGACGTGCTTCTGTTATTTATTTCTATTATGTAAACTGGTTTTCGAATGTTTGGTACATATCTACAGCATATTTAACCTGAATGTATCTTAAACAGTCTGTAACTTTGTTAGTTCCACACGATTAAGAAGTGTCTTATAATGCCACATGATATGAAGGGCGTTCAATAAGTAATAAAACATTTTTTCTCAGCCAAAGTCGATTGAAAATAATGTAGCCTTCCTTGTGGGACATCGTTGAATATTCCCGCTTCAGCACCTATACTTTCATGAAGTTGTGATGGGTAACGGTGAGTTTCTTTTGGCGGGAAACCAAAGCACCGCAGATATTCATAGATGCTTGTAGAATGTCTACAGAGACGTGGCAGTGAACAAAAGTGAATGAGTCGTTCGGGAAAGCGTCTGTCATCATCCCAACAAGGTCGCGCAAACCTGACGCATGTCCCGCATGCTGGTCGGCTGCACACAGCAGTGATCCCCGACAATGTTGGAACGTGCGGACACACTCACTCGAGGTAGTCGATGGAGTACAATCAAACAGCTTGCTGCTCAACTGAACGTCTATGTTGGTAGTGCTGACACACTCGTCCAGTTGGGGTACTGTTCACCTCTATCCATCCTACAGCCCGGATCTTACACTTTCCATCTCTCCGGCTCAATCAAGGGTGTACTCCATGCGGAGCAGTATGTCGATGATGGAGAGGTTACCGATGCTGCAAGACGCTGACTCCAACATCGACCACTAGAGTGGTACCTCTCTGGAATACAGACCTTGCCAGCAAGGTTGCTTAAGGCCGTCGCAATGGACTGATATTATGTTGAAAAATAGGGGTTTGTAGCCAGGAAAGTGATGAGAAGAAAATGTGTTGCGTTACTGATTGAACGCTCATTGTAAATGTAACCAACCCAGTGACACAGTTGGTTTGGAAGAGCTCTCCTTGAATCCTTACTACAGTGCAGCTATATATTCACTACAACCCACATTTCAAATGGCTCCACAGGAGTTTCATATTGTATGAGCGGATAGACCTGTGTGTTTGCATACATCATCGACTTCATAGTTCCAGGAATTCAGTGCAGGGTATTACATACACGTTGCTTTTAGAACTGGTGCAATACTGTGCCTCAACTACAGCATGGAGGTAATTTATTCCCTCTCCACGAGGATAGGGAGCAGCACAGCAGGAATACCTTGTCTTCAGTTTAATCTGAGCGAACTTGAGGAGACTTATGTCACTACTGAGTAAGTCGCTAGAATAACTGGTCACTTGCTGTTCAGAAATTCTAATTTATGGATGAGTTTAGGACATAGCCTGATAGTTGATAATAACATCAAAAAGAAAATACAAGTATAGAATCACATGTGTCAGCTGTCAGTGCTCGCGTTGATGGCTGACATGTGGATACAAACTTTGAAGACTTTTCTTTTTGATGATCTAATGCAGGGCTGTGCCTGAAACGTGTTAATAAATAAAAACTGTTGGGCTGAAAGCGATCAGTTATTTTAGTGGCCTATTCAGTAGCAGCATAAATGTCCTGAAGTTCTTCGTCTCGCACCTTAAGTAAGTCTCAGTGAACTGACAATGCGGTAAATTGTTCAAAAGGGGGAATAATTAGGAGGAGACATCCATTTCTGGTATACGCCTTACAACCAAGTTGGAACCGGCTGCTTAGAAGTGGGAGTATTTGGGACGGGATTTACTGGTTTTTTTTCTTTCTTCCACCATCCGTTCCATATCCGAGACGGAAGAGGTGGTGTTTTAGAGCTCTGTTCTTTCCATAAAATGCACCTGACCTTCAAGTGAAGCAAAGGAATATCTCGCAATGGATTTCCTGATACGGGACCCACCACCTGATAACTAAGAAAAATATCCTGAAAACCTCGGTCGTATCGGTGGAATTAGATACATTTTTTTTAATTTGATTCTCGGAAAATGTCAGAAACTGTTATATAATTAAAAATATGTTTGCGAGGTATATTTTACCCTTTTTCAGCACTGGCTAATGGAAGCTCTCCGGCCAATGATGTGACAGCAAGTGACAGAAAATAAGAGATTTCTAATTTTGCTCCACGAGTTAGACCCTTTGTGATTAGTTGGACAAAATCGCAATAACTAGTTTTGTAAATAAACTGTGCCTGTACGTCATAATGCTCCTGTGAGGGACTCATCAATAGCGTAAGTATTGTATATCACCTTGCATTATCAATTCCTTGACGAGAGTGGTATACGAAATTAAAGTTTCTCGAGCAAATGAAATCTCTTAGATTGGTGTCAATTCAGGTCCATATGGGCAAAACGATTTTTTTATATTGTGCCAAGTCACAGGCCCTATTTTTGAAAAGTCATTAAGGTTATGCTTTACAAAATGCGTCAACGTTCTCCTCAGTGGCTGGCGAAAAACATTGGCGTGACTAGAAGTATCGTTGGGGCTAAAGTTTCCTTTATTAGGCACTCTGAATGATCCACGTGCGGTAGAACGAGGTAACACGCCCTTTCCAAGCACTGGAGTTCCCTCGAGTTTGGGATCCGCTACGAGTTTCGTCCTGCACAAATCCTATGCAAGTGATACAACTGCAGAGGCAAACATGATAGAACGAGCTCGACGTTTCGCAACAGTGTGCAAATGATGTAATGTTAAGCTCATCTCCCGACTGACCCTACCGCCACAAATAATTACAGTAGAAAATGTGACTGATATAGTCATTCAAAAACTGGTCAGACAGTGTCCTCGTGAAATTAGTGTAAGGCGTAGTAAAATCAAAATCAGACGGATGGAAAAAAAGTAAGCTCTCCATTTTGTGGGTGGGCCCACACGTCGCCAAGATTGTTCCGACTGTGCTGCTAAAGTTTCGCTGGGTATCCCTTACACATTCGCCACGCAGTCTCGATCTCCCCCCATACGATTGCAATATTTTTGATGCCCTGAAGAAAGTCATTGTTGGCCGTCGACTGCTTCGGACGAAGAGTTGTACGCTTGGGTACAATCAAGATTCCGTAGCCGACCGCACGCATCCATGAAAGCATTGATCGTCTTGTCACACATTGGCAAATATATGAACAGTTATTACGATTACTTTCGAAATGAAGCTTTTTCGGTATGTCACGTTTTCATTGACTGTCCCTAGTACAACTGAGTCGTACACTTCGATCAAAGTATAGTTGTAGATAAGACTCCAAAAACTGTTCAATTAACTTATTTTCCGCAATAGTACGTGTGAACTATGCGTTATTGAGTTAAGGAGAGTTAAGGACATAGTTACTGTGAGCTTTTTATATTCCTACATCGTTCTGAAAGAAACTCATTTAGGTACCCCAGTATTGAGAAAAAAGTAATTATGATTTGAGCTCCTACAAAGGAAAATAATAAAATCCAGGATACTTTACTTCTACGAAAATATTTGCCTTAGGAAAAGTAATTAGAAGATTATATTTGGTCTTCTTTGTGAAATAAAGGACGAGAAAAATCCTTTAGTGTGTCATTTTCATTTTATGTTCGCAGGAGGATTTTAGGAGTTACAGTTTCGTTAACGGATGTATTATAGTGTGTAACATATATTTTTGTGTTCTTTTAGAGATGACGTGTGGATCACATTGTTTTGAGAAGCATGTACAAATTATATGTCCCGTCATCTGTACAACAGAAAGTAAGCAGTTTTGTGAGTAATGAGAGACGGACATGGGTGTTCCTAATGTGCTGCGTAAATCAACGACAATCCCGTGTTTAATTATGTTAGTGATGTAGTACTCAAACATATATTGGAATCAAAATATAAAATGACTGATTACAGTGTTTTTTTTCTGTTCATGTCCCTAACAGTTGTGGTTACCACTATACTAAGACATTCTTATACTGGTTACGAATGAAGACAGGATAAAATTCTGGTCTCTGTATAAGAACATCTGATGCTGCATTCCTTAGAAGTTACTCCAGGCAAGCAGTGACGAAAACTGGTTACATGATTTCCTTGAACACACATGTCACTTGTATTCAAGAGCGCGTAGTACACACTATTGTACCTGAAAAATGTTTCCGCAAAATTAATATTTTGGTTCTATTTACATCACGAGTCCTTTTAGCACTGTATTAGGTATGTATGGGTGTGAAATGTATTTTATAGCATACAGATTCCGAAATTGCAAAGAGCACCCGAAAGACTCAAAGGGAAATATCGAAAGCTAAAACGCTCGTCGCACGACTCAGCCGTAAGATGTTGGACTCCCAAGCTAAACAGTGTGCTACGGCCATTTCTGTTTGTTCCCATCTTATTTGATGAGTAGATGTTAAGTGTGAAATTACCACGAGAGTGTGCAGTAACTGGCTGATATACTGAAAGGTACTTGTTGGATTACTAAGATTAATGGCAGTAAAAATCGTTGGAAATGTCTGGGGGTTGCAATTGACAAAACCTGTGAGGAGCTAACAGATGTCGCTCCTGGCCTATCATCAGACAGCTCATGCCTTTTCTTTTTTTTTTTTTTACAGTTTTGAATCGATAATTAGCCATAAGTACAATTGGCGTACCGGTTTTATACAGAGAAAATTGAAGCCCTTAATTTGAGAGAGATTTTAATCTAACGCTGCGCAACATACGGTAATTCGGTACCGCCTTAGGGAGACGACTACTAGATCTTTGTTTGTAATTGGTGCTTTTCTTATTTGCACTGTCACCTACAAATACTTGGGACAGGGAGACTGGTAACTTAATCATTGCAAGCTAGAACATTTATTTACATTCTCTTGACCAATTTATTCAGGATTGACAATAAAAGAATGAAAAATTGCTACATCTAATTGCGCTGTACGCAACTAAGTAAAAATTGAGGGCGTGAACGATCATAGTGGGGCGTCCTCTCTGCAGTGAGGAAATAGATACTACATAGAAGAAGATGTCAATAATGCAAACACGATTCATGTTCCGCTAAAGGAATCTATAGAAGCCGAAAGCGAACATACATATTTAAGCAAAGAAAACTACAGAGCATGTACGAGACAGAGGGAGGAAGTTACAGCTCCGATAATTAAGGCTTCGGGACTTATTATGGATCAGATGGACAATTTCGGATCCAAGTTTTTTCCCAAAGAGCAAACCAGACACCCACGCTAACTGAGAGAATCGTTGTAAATTCTCTCATTATTTAACTATTCTCCAAAAGAAGAAGGATGTTACACTTATGAAGCTGTCAATTACTCTGGTGCTAACCACTTCTACAATTACCTATTTCTTAGCATTTCAGCTTGTAGGCTGATACGGCATCAGTCATCTATTGCTTCCGACAAGGATCTGATTCGTGCAGCGATAACCTCAGTATTGAACTTACTCACAGTTTTCCCTCTTCCATCAAACTCTGAACAGCGACGAAGCTATTCTTCATAAGCTGTACAACTTCCCAACGCAATCTGACCAAACTTTATACAATTACATAATGATCTGACTGCACTTCTAGCATTCCCATCGCTGTCTCGACTGTACTCTTCGCACCGCCAAAGCTATCACAACACTACGTGCCCCGAAAGCTATGTCGACTGAACTGCTCGCGGTCCCAAAGCTATCACCTTCCATTTCAGCGACCAATACGGCATCTTGACCGCGTTTTTTCGCAGTCCTCACCGACTAATCCCCTGTCACGCTTTCCTGCACGACGGTACAGACTAGTCAAAGTCTGAGAAGTACATCGTAGTAGAAGTACATCTTATATGGGATCCTTCTTCCGACACAAGACCGTCCCCAATGAAGCCGACGAGCCAATTAAATGCTTCTCCGGAAAATTCGGCGCGGAAGTCCGTCTCCCCCATAGCGCACTACTTACGAGTCACGTAGGTCGCACAGGAATGTGCAGTTGGGCGCTCCTCAACTTTTTTTTTAGCATGTCCACCCCGCAATTGTGACACGAAAACTGATGGAGGCTCTCTAAGCTCCTCCACCAAGGCAGAGCAGAAATCAGCCCTAACACTCAGCTGAACTTACGTTCTCTTGCATCACAGTGAATTAGCACAGAGCTGTAAATTGCTGTTTAGAAGGGGCACTTAAAAATTAAAATAGAACGCAGGTTATGCGAACAGAATTTGAAAACAGTGAAAATATAAATAAATTTAACTACTCGATCAGAGAATCAATAAAAGTGGTATGAAGACAAATTAAGTCTTGCAATATCATAGTATTCTGTTACGAATGTACTTTTCCAGTAAGAGGTGCATAAAACTATGAGTTGCAAGCCACTGAACTCACCGCCTGACTTGCCGTAGTGTAGTTGTGGAAGAAACTGAGTGCACTGTGTACAACGGAGCGCGACGATACCGTCGTGACGTTTACGTCCCTATGTGAAGGATCAAAGAGAGGGCGCGTTTAACAGCCGAAAAGAGGGAAGCAGGACGATAAGTATCTAAGACCACCGTAATAAAGAGTCACCCCCTTATATGAGTATACTGGCTTGGAGCGCTGTATGTGATGTAGATCCAGTAAACGGCTGTGTTACCTTTCTCTGCAAACATAACTCAAGGCAGAGTGGGAATCGGCACAGTAAGATGGAACGATATGGAGACCGGACAGAATGACAAAGGAGCTGTCGCGTTAGGCCCACCCGTGACCACACCATATATAAAGTTGCAGGCCTTGTTGGTGTATGAAAGTTGTTTCTCCAGCTTGGCTACAGGGAGTCGCGTGCGGCTCGCAGAAATCTAACACGGCATAAGATTAACGGTTGTAAGAGGTTACAACGTGGCGGCGACCTGAGCCGAGTGTCACCACTTGTCGACGACTATCGTCTTCAATCATGACGGAACTACTGCTGTTACTGAATGAAAATCCACCTCAACTTGTTCTCGAATCAACACTGCAAGGCTGTTAACATTGGACATCTGGAGTCCTCTACCTTGTAAAAGGCCACAGATCACAGTGGCACATAAATCTGCACATCTTCAGAGGATCAAAAAACACAGAAATTGGACAGTAGCTGGAAACATGTGATGTGGTCCGACGTGTCACAATTTTGTCTCTTTCGAGATGATGCAGGGGAGTCGAGTGCATTGATTCTCTTATGAGTCGTCCAGCCCATAGCGTGTGAAGGAAGTAGTTCAGGCCGGAAGTGGTTCTGTGATGTTTTAGGGGAGGAGCCATGTCTAGGGCCCATTCATTTAGATTACCGTGTACTATTCTTGCTACAAAGCCTTGTCCTTTCTTCTTCTATTGGGAACACTCATCTTCCAAAATGGTAGCAGCCTCATAGCCGGCCGTAGTGGCCGAGCGGTTCTAGGCGGTACAGTCTGGCACCAAGCGACCGCTACGGTGGCAGGTTCGAATCCTGCCTCGGGCATGGATGTGTGTGATGTCCTTAGGTTAGTTAGGTTTAAGTAGTTCTAAGTTCTAGGGGACTGATGACCTCATCGGTTAAGTCCCATAGTGCTCAGAGCCATTTGAACCATTTGAACAGCCTCATATAGAGGGCTGCACGCTTACGTTGCTAGTTTGACGAACATTCAGGCACTCTATTACACCTCGTATCTTAACCCCATAAAAAATGCCTCGAACTATTTTAAACATTTATAAACGTAGAGGTCAACATCCTCGTTCTATAGGATTATGTAATGCTGAGCAGGCGGGGGGGGGGGGGGGCGGATTTGTGATTGTGTGATTGGTGGTGACAGGGCAAACACTTCGAACAGTCAACATGAACTTTTATTTTATTGATCTTGATATGTGGCGTAGCGAGGCAGCCACTCGTCTCCTCGTTGACCTTGGCTGGGGCTAATGAATGGGGAGCGGCTCCTGCCTGTTGCTGCTGAGTTGGCGCTTCGCACTGCTGAGGCCGGCAGCCTCGCCACTGACGTCAGCGCGATGTACTCCGACGGGGGCCCACTCGGAAGACGCCCCCTCAGCTCTGCACGCGGCTACAGTGGTGCTGTGTGCGAGGTGCAATCCTCTGACAGAAGTTAGTCAACGGCTAGCACAGTGCGGCCAAATCCAATTAGGAACTCAGTGTCGGTAAGGGCAGACAGACGACAAGTCGGCAGGGCAGTGACACAAAGTCCTGTGAAGGACTTAGTGCAGCCCAGTATCGAACCCATGGCTACTGCTGGCGTAACCATCTTGCTGTCCAGCGTCGCCACGACGTTACTTTGTTATCGTGGTGGTATTACTGGGTTCTGGCGATGACAAATGATCCCTCCCTCAAAATCCAGCCTGCAGTGCCCATTTGCTTCACTAAAACCTGGTGCCTACCCACGTTGCCATAATAAAAGACTCGTCCTGTTGTTGTGACATCTCCCCACTTGCGAAACAATTACCATTGCGCAGCATCATTTACCACTGAGCTCGGCTATCCTCTCTGCTCAGTCCACTGGTATGTTTGTTACTGTGGTCCACATGTCGTTGCATTGGTGGCTGTTAATGCGACGCTCTATAGCGCTTTCACTTTACTTGTCCTTACTTCTGTTAAAGACTAACAACTTTCTGACCGAAGACTTGATCACGGCACTGTAGGATGTAATCATCTATGACTGGCTTTTAGCTGGCTATAACATACTTGATGAAAGTTGTAGACTCTCTTCATCGCCAAATGAGGCCATTAACAAGGTGGAGGCAGTGTTACGCGGTATTAGCTTGACCTAATTTATTGTCTGATGCAATTTTCATCCAATTTTGGCTGTCATTCATGCTTTGTACAGTGCTGTAGCTGGTGTTGTTGTCCTTTTATTCTTTATTAAGCCTAATTCACCGCTAGAGAAAACCTGCTTCCAATTCCTTATCATCTCTAACGGTAAACCCTTTTCTTCCCACTTTCCTGTCTCAAATTTAGTTGGTCACGATGGTCCACTGTACATTCCAGTTCAATTGGCATCTTTCTTTCTCACGCCTTGCCCATTGTCATTTTCTTGAATCAATGATTCCTGTTTCATTTCTTCTGTTTCGGAATCTTGTGTTCAGGCCACTAACATCTGTACTTTATTGTTTACTTATTTTCACGAACACGTGGCTGACATTATCCAGACCATCTCGTCGTATGCTGTGTGAAGAACTTTTTTTTGACCTGTGTCACCGCCACTAATATTTAGCAAGCCACGGTTTAAGCAAAATGAAACTGGCGCGGAAAATATTTGTACGACTGACGCAGAACTGCCCATCACAGAAAATGCGGGAAAGCGTGATTTTGATGCTGTCACAGGCCAACATACGCTCGTGTCCCACGTGCTCTAACCGAGTAATTTGCTCTGCCTTACGTTTGAGTGAGTGAGAAGAGCAGACTTGTTTAATAACCAGCTGAAAGCAACACAAAATGGTGCTGATGCTAAAGCAGCGTGTGTTCATTGTCGCGTGTTATGCGAAACACAATTCGTGGAAAACGTGTGCGGAACTGTATGCGCATGTTTTTAAGACTGGAAATATTTTGGTAGAATCTCCAGTAAAGTCTGCAACGCAAAACAGTGTTAAATGGCCAGAAACTGGCTCTGTAGTGAATAAACAGTAATTATTAGAAAAGTAGTAGTTCAACACCAGAAAATATTGCTCGATTGAAGGTAACCATGGAACAAAATCCTACTTCTTTTATCTGTGCAAGTGGAAATTAAGAGATCATCGTGGCGAAGCATTATGAAAACGGACCTGCATCTGTATCCTTAAAAATTGTTGTGAATAAGGTAAAGCGTCCTTACGAACTTGTGCATGTTGATTTCTGCCGGTGGTTTCGAAGTGAAGTGGAAACAGGACTTTTGCATCCTCATCTTTTCGTTTCATCAGATGAGGCTTGGTTCAGCCCACCAGGCTATGTGACACACAGAAGACACGCCATTATTTATCAAAAAGTCAGCATCAATACTTTGAAGAGACGTTTCACTATGTGAAAATTGATGTTTGCCGCGCAAGATCTGGTTTCCGTATCGTGACACGATTCTTTCACGAGACTCGTAATGCTAATTGGTACGTCCATAAACTGTTTAATCTATGTTTGGATCACAGAATATGAGGAGAGGAGAAGACAAACTACAACAGCAGTGCAATCTACAAGCCACGTCGATTGCCTGATCTTTCTTCCTCCGATTTTTGCGTGTGGTGCCAGTTTTATGGTCGGGTGTATTCAGATCATCAGAACACTGAATACGCCATTGCTGATATCAGGCAGATGTGCCATGTGTGTGTCACAGTTTGATAAATCGAGCGCAGAGACGCATGGATGTCAATGGATCCCATATCCAGTGCCTTCTGTGATATTCGTTAACAAGGGTCAATCCCGTCACTCTTTTCGCAAATATTCTGCGGGCCAGTTTTATATTGCTCACCGTATACTAACGTCTTTTGTGCCACTACGATTCCTTGTTCCTACTACTGCGTTAAAATCTAAATTCTGTAATCTGGATATGCAATTCTACTGTGAGCATCTACACCAGACATCGAACGCAAGAGATCCCCTCTATGAAACTAGTTGCAGATTTTCTCCCGGTGGCGGCGTCGCTGAAACACATTGGCTCACACGGCGACTGTAAACTACGATGAATAGCAAATATAAATTAAGCTGTAGCAAAATACGAGAGAAACAATGTGTGAAGAGCAGTGGCAGAGGTAACATGGGGTGCGAATTACATCATCTGTATGAACGTATATCGCGTCCTAATGCGCTCACACCTGGAGAGCGGAGGAGGAGGAGATTAGTGTTTAACGTCCCGTCGACAACGAGGTCATTAGAGACGGAGCGCAAGCTCGGGTGAGGGAAGGATGGGGAAGGAAATCGTCCGTGCCCTTTCAAAGGAACTATCCCAGCATTTGCCTGAAGCGATTTAGGGAAATCACGGAAAACCTAAATCAGGATGGCCGGAGACGGGATTGAAACGTCGTCCTCCCGAAAGCGAGTCCAGTGTGCTAATCACTGTGCTACCTCGCTCGGTCTGGAGAACGGATGTATGAACCACATCGACGGCGGATGCTATAAAAAAAAACACACAAAGTACAGTACAATGCGCGTAGAGTGTGGATAGTGTCATGAAGTCAACAATAACAAATGCATTGACTGTGGAAAGTTATGAACCACTCCAAACTTCCGGACCATATATTTAAACATAAAATTGTTAACGAAGAGGATTGTCTTTCAGTTCCTACATCCAGAAACTTTGTATAATACGGTACATTTCTTTTATTGGTCGCGTGAGAATATACCTCCATTACCAAGAGAAAATATAGAGGCAGCACCGGACATATAATTAACAGTCTCATTATAGCGTCTGCTCAAGTTTGAACAAATTTTCTTCGTACTTCCATTGAACTTCGTGACTTTCGATCTGACAGTCACAACTACTTCAAAGCCTGCGCGAGTTCCGAGGCAGACACACACAAATAAAGATAATCTATACAGACGGCGCAAAGAACCAAGAGAGCAAGCTGTGCTTTCGGGGATTGTCATGTATAAGTACTCGTAGGATTTATGCACAAGTTGACAAACAAAATTTCGATAATGACGGCAGAGATCACAGCGGTCTTTGAAGTGAGTAGTACTACACTACGGTACTGAAAGAAAGCAATATTATTACCGTATATGCAGCAACCAGTCGCAAAATCATGTTTTATTTATTCACTTCTGCAAATCGACTTCAGCTGATTAACAGCCATCATCTGTACTTTCAGCCAATATATGCCCTGAGTAGTGATACTGTCTTAAGCAGAGGACAAACAAAATGATTCACTTTATGTTTGTCCTCAGAGATAGCAACATACGCAAACAAACTGGCGGGGAGTGGCAGATGTTTCTCCACGTATTGAATATTCGATTAAAGAACAACAACAAAGTGATACACTTTATGTTTGTCCTCTGCTTAAGACAGTATTACTACTCAGGGCATATATTGGTTGAAAACACCGATGATTGCTGTTAATCAGTTGAAATCGATTTGCAGAAGTGAATAAATAAAACATGATTTTGCGACTGGTTGCTGCATATTTGGTAATATTATGGTTTACAGTCGCTGCACGACTTGGGAACCACATGAAGCCCACCACTCCTAAGAAAGCATTGTCTTCTCTGACTGTAAATCTGCGCTCACTCTCCTTACATATTTTCATCGAGTACATAGAAACCATTGCATAACCCACGAGACGGCAACACACGCAAACCAACTGGCGGGGAGTGGCTGCTGTTTCTCCACGTATTGAACATTGGATTAAAGGACTACAACTTACTGAGAAACGATATCGACCGTCTCTTAAGAAATCATTGTTTTTCGGGCATTCCTATAGAAGACACGTTCCATCGGGGGATATATTACCGATGAGTGGGACGAAGAATGGCAAACTTCTCGAACGAATCAAGAAATATACGACGCGCAAATAACACCAATGCTGCAGACGAGATCTTGATGCGCTGGACTCTGTGTATACAAAAATTTACGTTTTCTATCGTGTGTTTAATTTCAGCCACTGCTGCTTTGCACGGAACCTACTCCGCTGTATGACTACGGAAAAGGGGAAGGCACAAATCACATATTTCTGGCTGTCTTAACCGGTGGGAGCTCACGTCAGAGTAGCTACGGAATACTGTAACATCATTTCCATCATCTGTGCCCATTCCATTAACAATCACAGAGTTTGCAGGGTATAAAGCAGTTCACTTTTTTCTAACGAAAGCTAAAAGATAGTTATGAAATAACTGACGTACTGGGTATGTTTATACCTAGTTTTTCTGCTACCGTCACGATTTTCTTTTACTCACTTTACGTGACGCGTTTCGGGAAAATATTTTCATTTTGAAGTGCGTTCTCTCTGTGTACTACGCCCTTTTTACGTAAGGGTTTTGATGTGTGATGTTCTGCGCGCGATTTTAAAATGTAGTTTGTGGCGAAATTTGGGAGAACTTGTACTTACAGTTTTCTTATGGTCTATTTGTGCAGAGCCCGGCATATGTTAAGCACCGCGTACTATTTTCTGTACACAGTGTACATCAAGAATAACTTTCATAAACAAGCCGTTACAATGATGTCTTTAGATGCAGTCGATAAAGGTAATGTTATAAGTCTTTCACAGAGAATGACATACTTTTGTGCAGGGTGTGTCTATCTTAACAAGCTGGATTATAATTTGATTACCCCTGTTTGACAGTGATTCTTACTTCTATATTTTGACATTTTTTTAACATTTTATCGTCACATTTTCTCTAGTGTGAATATATCTCCAGTTATTCTAACAGATTCACACTGTGTTATTTAGTCGGTGGAGTACTTTGACATTTTACTCTACTTTCCCAAATTAGTATCCTCTACTATGTATGAGTGTGGCTATTGCTAATGTGTGTGTGTGTGTGTTATGTGGGTATGCTTTAATGTGCTCTTTGTACCTGCTGTTGATATTTTGGTGTGTTTGTCCTAGGCAGAACATGGAACATTCCTGGCATGTTGCTTTGTATATTCCAGAGCCTGAGTACGGGTCTTGATTAAATTTTATATTATGTATTAGCTTTAGTTGTGGTTTATTAAATGTAGGAAACCCATAATTTACTTTGTGGTTTTTTTGGTTGGTTTGTGGGGGTTAAAGGGACCAGACTACTTAGGTCATCGGTCCCTTGTTCCACGACCATAATAATACACGAAGAAAAGTCCAACAAGCAATAAACACGTAACGGAGACGACAAGGGACGACACAGTACAAGAAAGACATAGACGAAGACCAGAGAAAAGAGATTAAAAGACACACAGAGTGCGACGGTCATTGGCCGACCATGAAAATAAAACTGGAAAGGCCAACAACCAAGGGACACATTAAAACACCACAAACTAAAACCCCAGGCCAAAAGCCACAGTCGACACTAAAAAAAATAAAAAGGGACTCTCATATTGAATGATAAAAACCCCCTGCTCGAATAAAACGGAGAACTAAGTCAGCCATAGTAGAGTTATCGGTTAAAAGAGCAGGGAGTGTATCAGGCAGCGCGAACATCTGCCTGAGGGCAGTTAAAAGTGGGCAGTCTAGTAAGACGTGTACCACGGTCAGGGCCAATCCGCAGCGACAGAGAGGCGGGTCGTCACGGCACAAGAGATACGCGTGCGTGAGCCGGGTATGTCCTATGCGGAGCCGGCAGAGGACGACAGCGTCCTTGCGAGACCCCCGCATGGAGGAGCGCCACACACTGGTTGTCTCCTTGACTGCCCGAAGTTTGTTGGGAGAGGGCAGGGTGCGCCACTCATCACGCCAAGCAGCAAGGACCTTCTGCCGCAATACGGATCGGACGTCACTCTCTAAAAGACCGATCTCCATGGCCGGGGAACTGACCGCCTGTTTCGCCAGTTCGTCAACCCGCTCGTTACCCGGGATGCCGACGTGACCCGGGGACCAAACAAAGGTGACAGAGCGGCCGCAACGGACGAGAGTATGGAGGGACTCCTGGATGGCCATCACCAGACGGGAACGAGGGAAACACTGGTCAAGAGCTCGTAAACCGCTCAGGGAGTCACTACAGATGACAAAGGACTCACCTGAGCGGGAGCGGAGAAAATCTAGGGCACGATAGATGGCAACCAACTCGGCAGTGTATACACTGGAGCCAGCTGCCAATGACCGTTGCTCACAATAATCCCGTAGAGTGAGAGCGTAACCAGTGTGACCAGAGACCACCGAACCGTCGGTGTAGGCCACCGCCGCGTTCGGAAACTCGGCCAGGATGGAAAGAAAGCGGCGGCGGAGGGCCTCCGGAGGCACGGAGACCTTCGGACCCTGTGCCAAGTCGAGCCGAAGGCACGGTCGGGGCACACTCCACGGGGGCAGACGGAGATTGGCCCGGAAAACAGGCGGCAGAGGAAAAAAGTCAAGGCCACGGAGAAGGTCCCGGAGGCGAACCGCAATGGGACACCCTGACCGGGGCCGCCTGTCTGGAACATGGACGATCGAGCGCGGGAACAGGAGACGGTAGTTTGGATGCCCTGGCATGCTATAAAGGTGCGCGGCATAGGCGGCCAGAAGGCGGTCACGCCGGAACCGCAATGGAGGGACACCAGCCTCCACAAGTATGCTGTCGACGGGGCTTGTCCGGAACGCTCCCGTGGCGAGGCAGATCCCGCAGTGGTGTATGGGATCCAGCAATCGCAATGCTGAAGGCGAGGCAGAACCGTACGCCACACACCCATAATCAAGGCGGGACTGGATCAGCGCTTGATATAGGTGGAGGAGGGTGGACCGGTCGGCACCCCACCTGGTGTGGCTTAAGCAACGGAGAGCGT
The DNA here is from genome assembly GCF_023897955.1 of Schistocerca gregaria. Taxonomy (NCBI): domain Eukaryota; kingdom Metazoa; phylum Arthropoda; class Insecta; order Orthoptera; family Acrididae; genus Schistocerca; species Schistocerca gregaria. Next base: position 337,660,850 of record NC_064925.1, on the reverse strand, counting down.
TTAAGTGCCGCCAGCATGTTTGCTTCAGCTGCCGAATATGGGGCAGCCAAGTCAACCGGGTATCGAATACCAGTCCCAAGAACCGATGCGTCGCGACCACAGCAAGAGGTTCACCGTCAAGGTAAAGGCGCGGCTCAGGGTGAACCGTGCGACGCCGGCAGAAATGCATAACGCAGGTCTTCGCGGCCGAAAACTGGAAGCCGTGCGCTACAGCCCATGACTGCGCCTTGCGGATGGCACCTTGCAGCTGCCGTTCAGCAGCGGCGATGCCACTGGAGCTGTAATATAGGCAGAAGTCGTCCGCATATAAAGAAGCCGCGACGGACGACCCCACCGCCTCAACGAGCCCATTGATGGCAATTAAAAACAGGGACACACTGAGGACAGACCCCTGTGGGACCCCGTTCTCCTGGACCCGGGAGGAACTATGCGACGCAGCCACTTGCACGCGGAAGGAACGATACGAAAGAAAATTCTGAATAAAAATCGGGAGCGGGCCCCTAAGGCCCCACCCATGAAGTGTGGCCAGGATGTGATGGCGCCAAGTCGTATCGTATGCCTTCCGCATGTCGAAGAAGACGGCAACCAGATGTTGGCGGCGCGCAAAGGCTGTACGGATGGCAGACTCCAGGGAGACCAGATTATCGACGGCAGAGCGGCCTTTACGGAACCCACCCTGAGACGGAGCCAGAAGGCCCCGAGACTCGAGGAGCCAACTCAACCTCCGGCTCACCATACGTTCCAGCAACTTGCAAGGAACGTTGGTGAGGCTTATGGGGCGATAGCTGTCCACCTCCAGCGGGTTCTTGCCAGGTTTCAATACGGGGAGGACTATGCTTTCCCGCCATTGAGACGGGAAAACACCCTCGACCCAGACGCGATTGAAAAGATCTACGAGGCGTCGCTGGCAAGGCACTGAGAGGTGTTTCAGCATCTGGCCGTGAATGCGGTCTGGTCCAGGAGCCGTATCAGGGCAATCAGAAAGTGCGCTCTGGAATTCCCATTCGCTGAAAGGAGCATTGTACGACTCCGCGTGGCGCGTGTGAAAGGAAAGCCTCCGACTTTCCAACCGCTCTTTCCGGGAGCGGAAGGCCAACGGGTAGTTCGTTGACGCGGAACACTGAGCAAAATGCTCTGCTAACCGGTCCGCAATCGTGTCGGAGTCGGTGCACACTGCTCCATTCAGCGAAAGCCCAGGGACAGAGACAGGTGGCCGATAGCCTTGGAGTCGCCGAATCTTGGCCCAAACCTGCGATGCAGAGTTACGGACGCCAATGGTGGAAACATAACGTTCCCAGCACTCCTGCTTCCGGTGGCGAATAAGGCGTCGGGCTCGGGCGCGGAACTGTTTAAAAGCAATGAGGGTCTCCAACGACGGGTGCCGCTTATGGCGCTGAAGAGCCCGCCGGCGATCTCGAATCGCCTCTGCGATCTCGGGCGACCACCACGGCACAGTCCTCCGCCGAGGTGACCCGGATGTACAGGGAATCGCAGATGCCGCCGCAGAAACGATGCTGGTGGTGACCGACTGAACCACCGCATCAATCGGATCAGTGGAAGGAGGTGCGATCACTGCGACAGATGTAAATAAGTCCCAATCAGCCTTATTCAGAGCCCATCTGGAGGGGCGTTCAGAAGAGCGACGCTGTGGCAGTGACAGAAAGATGGGGAAATGGTCACTACCACATAAGTCGTCATGGACCCTCCAGTGGATGGATGGTGAAAGTCCGGGGCTGCAAATAGAAAGGTCAATGGCCGAAAACGAGCCATGGACCGCACTAAAGTGGGTCGCCTCTCCCGTGTTTAAAAGGCAGAGGTCAAGCTGTGACAGAAGAGTCTCGACATCTCTGCCCCGGCCAGTAATCGCGGCGCTACCCCACAAGGGGTTATGGGCGTTAAAGTCGCCCAGCAACACAAAGGGAGGCGGCAGTTGTCCTATCAATGCAGCCAAAACATGACGAGAGACATCACCATCCGGCGGAAGGTACAAACTGCAGACAGTAATAGGCTGAGGCGTCCACATCCTTACAGCGACAGCCTCTAAGGGTGTATGAAGAGGCACACACTCGCTGTAGATAGAGTTAAGGACGTAGACGCAGACTCCACCAGACACCCTCTCATAAGCTGCCCGGTTCTTATAATAACCCTGATACCCTCGTAGGGCAGGGGTCCGCATTGCCGGAAACCACGTTTCCTGGAGGGCAATGCAGAAGAAAGGGTGACTGCTGACGAGTTGGCGGAGCTCAGCAAGGTGGTGGAAAAAACCGCTGCAGTTCCACTGGAGAATCTCTTTGTCCATGGGCGAAATAGGCGTGAAGGGACCGAGGAGGCAGATCACGTCACTGGGTCACCTGCTGTCACCGATCGAGGACCAGTACAATCGGCGTCCTTGGCGTCTGAGGGTATGGCGAGATCCAGGTCCTCAGCGGACGCCAGGATCTCCACCTCATCCTCAGACGCAGAGCCTGTATGGAGCGGTGGGGTGGATGCCACCGCGCGTTCCTTGGCCTTAGAGGCCTTCTTCTTCTTCGTCTTCTCTCTCTGCTCCTTGGGCTTTACTGGCTGGGAGGGCTCCACCGAGTCAGTCTCCGGGACGGAGGAGGAGCGGGAAGCCCTGCGACCAGCCGCTGGCCTGCTTTTCAGCCATTGGCTGACGTCACCCTTCCCAGAGGTGGAAACCTGGGAAGGGAGGGACCCGAGGGATCCCTTGCGAGAGAGAGTCGCCGAAGAAGTCGGACGCTTCTCCGGCTTAGAGTTGGGGACTTGTGTCCCCGATGGTTGGGGGGTCGTTGCTCCTGAGGTAGGTGGTGCAGGAGCAACAGATGGGGAAGTGCCCCCCACCATCAAGGGGTCAGGTGTAGTATTCCGGCTCAGAGTGTTCAGTGGAATCGGTGCAGCAGATGACAAAACTACTGTTTTGGCAGCAGTGGCATAGGAGCTGGTCAGAGCCACAGGATGTAGCCTCTCGTATTTCCGCTTAGCCTCAGTATAGGTCATGCGGTCCAGGGCCTTATATTCCATGATCCTTCGTTCTTTCAGTAGAACCTTGCAGTCTGGCGAGCAAGGGGAATGGTGTTCGCCGCATTTCACACAGATGGGAGGCGGCGCACATGCAGTATTAGGATGTGAAGGGCGTCCACAATCTCTGCATGTCATGCTGGAAGTACACCGAGATGACATGTGGCCGAACTTCCAGCATTTGAAACACCTCATCGGGGGAGGGATATAGGGCTTCACATCACATCGGTAGACCATCACCTTGACCTTTTCGGGTAGGACGTCACCCTCGAAGGCCAAGATGAAGGCACCGGTGGCTACCTGATTATCCCTCGGACCCCGATGGACGCGCCGGACGAAGTGAACACCCCGCCGTTCTAAATTGGCGCGTAGCTCGTCGTCTGACTGCAAGAGTAGGTCCCTATGGAATATAATGCCCTGGACCATGTTGAGACTCTTATGGGGTGTGATCGTGACGGAAACATCCCCCAACTTGTCACAAGCGAGTAACCGCCGTGACTGTGCAGAGGATGCTGTTTTGATCAATACTGCCCCAGAGCGCATTTTGGACAAGCCCTCCACCTCCCCAAACTTGTCCTCCAGGTGCTCGACAAAAAACTGAGGCTTGGTCGCCATAAACGATTCCCCATCGACTCGTGTACAGACTAAATAGCGAGGTGAATAAGGTTCGCTGCCAACCGTAGCCTTTCGTTCCTCCCATGGTGTGGCCAGGGAGGGGAACGATTGTGGATCATATGCCTGAGCGTTATATTCAGGCCGAGAACGCTTAGAGACTGCTGGCGGCTGGCCGCCAGCAAGAGACGATGTACCACGCTTCATCGCGGGTCATCCGCCCTGATGCCACCTACTCCGACCAAGGGCTCTCCCCACGGGCGCCACCCAGCCTCAGCAACGACCACCTGGCGGGATGGCCATTGCCGGGAGTCCCGATGCCCCAAGGAGACAGGCATCTACTCCTTGGCATACGCGGGGAGTTAACGGCGCAGGCATCAGTAGAGCGATCCCTGTGTTATCAGGGGGCTACAACCGACAGGGTACATGGCGGCCCCACCACAACGGACTGGCTACCGTGCTGGATTTCAGGTGAAATGTAGCCCATGATCGTCATTGGCGCATAAAGCGACACAGCAGAGCAGACTGCAAAAACCGCACCCAAGAACAAAGCCACGCCCTAGAGATGGTGAGTGGGCGGGACAGCTATGCGACGACGACCAACCAAGCTAGAGATGGTAATGAGCGATGGACACATTGCACCTTGTAAGGCGCCCTTCCCCAATCAGCTCGCTCTTCGGAAGAATTTAGAAGATGGAGGTCAAACCCGGTAGGGGACCATCACATAAGGCCGAAACGTTTGAGACTCCTTTTAGTCGCCTCTTACGACAGGCAGGAATACCGTGGGCCTATTCTTACCCCCGAACCCACAGGGGGGTGTGGTTTTTTTTTTTTTTTTTGAAAATATTTTTAATCTTCTGTGATATATAGTCAATGTGTGTGAAACTAGATTACACTTTTTTTGTCTTTTTGTTCTAATGTGCAATTTGTGTTTGGGTCTTTCTTCACTTTGCCTAGAGCTGTGTCAACATGGAAGCATATAGTCATTGGCAACTGCAATCTATTCCACTATGTTTGTTACTTGTTGCAAGTTTTATTGGTTCAAAGCTATTTGAAGATCCTCCCTCAGAGGCCTTCAGTGTACTCTTTCCATCAATTCGCCCTTTCCTCGGTTTAGCAGTGGAATTGCCATTACACTCTTAATATTGCACCCTTGCTTTCGTTTCACCGAAGCCTTTCCTGACTTTTCGGTATGCTGAGTCAGTCCTTCGACGATCATTTCTTTTTCTATTTGTACGAGTCTATCCTGCACCTATTACGACTTTTCTGCCATGCACTCCTTATTTCATTCCTAAGTGGTTTATATTGCTGTATTTCTGGCTTTCGCTGAACTTCTTGTACTTCCTTCTGTCGATTTCTTCTCTTACCCAAGGTTCCTTCGGTGTTATCTCCCTTATACCTATGACTGACTGTCTAGCATCTGTGATTAGACTTTTTAGAAATGCCTACTCCTCTTCTACTGAACTGCCTACTGTGATATTCCTTATGGCAGTATCCACGTCCTCAGCGAACTTCAAACGCGTCTCATTATTCCTCAGCATTTCAGTTTCCCCTCTTCCTCTCACACCGATTTTTTCGACGATTCTCTTAATCTTCAGTCCACTCTTCAGCATTACTAAATTATCATCGATGGCTATATGTGGTCTTGGGTAAGCCTTACAACTCAATACCCGATTTGTGGAATCTCTTTCTGACCACCATGTAATCTAACTGGAATCGTGCCGTGTCACCTGGACTTTTCCAACCATACTTCCTTATCTTGCGATTCTTCAACAGAGTATTCGCTGTTCCCAACTGAAACATATTGTAGAATTCGCTCTCTCCTCTCTTGTTATAACTGCTATAGACCATATTCTCGTGGAACTTTCTTCTACTCTTTCCCCTATAGCCACTTTCCAATTCCCCATGATTAGTAGAGCTTCATCTACCTCTACATACTGAATTACCTGTTCAATATCCTCACATATTTTCTATATTTCTTCATATTCTGCTTGACAAATGAAGGCCAATCTCAGAAACTGCTGTAGGAACTCTGATACGGTTTTCACTAACAAGTTGATTCACGACAAAGGTTTAAGCATATAATTTGTTACCGCTGTACCACAGCATGCGTTCGGCCGTTGATACTTAGTGCTACCCGTGAGCAACCGGGGTGGGTCGATAGCACATATTAAGTTACAAAATATTCGGACATCATTATCATTAGAGTTAGTAATTACGAATCTTTTAGTCCACATTTTAAAATTTTACTTCTCATGCAGTTTCAAATAGTATTATTTTGGTGCAACAATTTAATATTACTTATTTACAGTGTCCTTTAATAGGGTCAAATAGTAGTCCGTATGGTGTACGTTATGTATAAAATTGGCCTATAGTAGATTTTTTGGCCGGCTGGAGTGGCCGTGCGGTTCTAGGCACTACAGTCTGGATCCGCGCGACTGCCATACGCAGGTTGGAATCCTACCTCGAACAGGGATGTGTGTGATGTTCTTAGGTTAGAGTTCTAAGTTCTAGGGGACTGATGACCACAGCAGTTTAGTCTCATAGTGCTCATTTGAACAATTTTTTGGATTGTTTGCTGAATTTTAAGTGGACGGTGTTGATAGATTTCGATGCGATGTACAGGAATATCACGTTTAAAATTGCCCCTTAGCTCAGAGTTTCAAGTAAGTTGGGACTTAAGTTTCTCGTATATTGCTGTCGTAATCAGTAGAATACAATCATACATTTAACACCGTTTAAATGCCTTCTTCGTAGAGGTGGTGTCTAGATCATCTTTCTGTAGCATCCAGCAGAAATCGTCCTACGTAGCAGAAATCGACAGTCCTGTGTACCGCTCTTCCATGAGAGAAATATCCTGGTATAACCGCTCGCCGTGCTCATTACTGAATGCATAATAGTTCTGTGGGAACACATCGGGGTGGGATTAGGTAAAGTGCATCTTCAGGGTCTTGTTGCAACCAATGACTTTACAAGCATGAACGAACTCGTGCACAAGGTTCCTGTAACTGTCGGCTCTTCTATTCCCCAAGAAGTATATCGTCACGTTACGGAAACAATGCCACACATGCAGCTGATCAGGCGTTGGAGCGGAGTCAAAGTATTCCGCAACAGCTGGGATATCTGTGGACCAACGAGTATCCTCTCTGCGATCTCCTCTGTGCAGACGTGAAAACATGTTACTGAAATACTGAAATGTTGCTTCATTCATGTACACAGATTCAAGAGATGCTGTCATGAGTCCCATCTTTATGTGCAATTTTTTTCGTGTTCACTAGAGGTTCTTCCAAAAAACTTTTTGACCCAGGCAGCAGAGCTGTTCGTGTTGTAGTGCTTTTCTCTTGCGTGAAAGTCCCACTCATACAAGTAGATGCAATATTTATTGTAACCTCCTTGCAAACACAACATCATCGCAATGACTCTGAAATCTCCACAAAACGACCATTGTAATTAATGCAGTTTAGAACGGATTTCAACATGGCACAACTTTCCTTAGCTAAGGCAACACATGCGAGAGAGTTGGGTGGCCTTTCATTATTATTGTGTAACAGTACTGCCTTCAGGCTTATTTTTGAGTCTCTTGTTAAGAGTCTTCCTCGTATGGTTTGTATGTAATGTTCAGATCTTCCAAGAAACCGCCAATGTAACTGAACAATCTAATGTAGCCTTCAGTACTGAGATGAAACTCAAGTTTTTTCTGACGTTGCTGGAACATAGACACATGTACTATGTCAGCGAGGAAATTTCACTGCTGCAGTCGTGGGGCAAAGATTTCGGCTTTACACTTTGGAAGATCTAGTATCTAAGCAGATCAGTGAGTTCACACTAAATGACTTTGCGTGGTTCTTCAGATGTTGATGTTGGCGGTCGATGTAGGATCAGTGTCACTGGCGGACGACTGCACTTTTCCACTGTATGTTTTGTTCAGCTCATCGGTATCACTGCTTGGTGGTGGTACATGTAGGGGAACAGAAAATGGAAATACTTCGCCGTGGGCCAAGGGACGAATGACAGACAGAATGTCAGGGTATTGAATAGTCCTCTTCCTCCCGGTAGTAAATCCCTTCTTCGAGGGAGATACCATGCAAAAACTGCAAACCAATTCATGATTTAGGGGTTCATGCCAAATAGGCGCACCTAACTCCAAGTTTTTACCGTGAATACAGGCATTCGGTGTAGATGAACACGAGGTGTAACAGATGTGCGGAGCACACGATTTATCTTTGTCTCCCACTCTACACCGAAATACAAGGTATGCGGTTGTTTCGCTGCTTTAGCCAATGGTCACCTTCTTGAATCACAAATGTCATCTGCACAAATGTAAAAAAGATATCGGATTACTGCTGGTGCCGGGCATTTTTGTGAAAGAGTACACGTGCACAGTAACACTTCACCTAACATACATTCGCTGCGAACCACCATGGCACTTGTTCTAGTAACAAGTGAACTGACGCAGCACAACGGCACGCAGCCACTACGAAGGACAATTAAAATCGCGCCTGCTTTCTACGTTCGACAGTGCACGCGTGACTGGGTGGTGTGCACGTGCGGTATGGTGTAAAGCAGTGTTTCTGAAATATACTGAAGTGTCCATTTATGGCAGAAGAACACTTGTTACAATGCCTTTCCATATAGCTCTTATAACGGTCCATGACTGTGAAACATAGCCGGCCGGTGTGACCGAATGGTTCTAGGCGCTTCAGTCTGGAACTGCGCAACCGCTACAGTCGCAGGTTCGAATCCTGCCTCTGACATGTATGTGTGTGGTGTCCTTAGGTTAGTTAGGTTTAATTAGTTCCACGTTCTAGGGGGGCTGATGACCTCGGATGTTAAGTCCCATAGTGCTCAGACCCATTTGAATCATTTTTAACTGTAAAAGGCAAACATCTAATTTTCTTGTACACTACTGGCCATTAAAACTGGTACACCACGAAGATGACTTACTACAGACGCGAAATTTAACCGACAGGAAGAAGATGCTGTGATATTCAAATGATTAGCTTTCCAGAGCATTCACACAAGGTTGGCGCCGGTGGCGGCACCTACAACGTGCTGGCATGAGGAAACTTTCCAACCGATTTCTCATACACAAACAGCAGTTGACCGGCGTTGAATGCTGAAACGTTATGATGCCTCGACTAAGGAGGAGAAAAGCGTACCATCACGTTTCCGACTTTAATGAAGATCGGATTGTAGCCTATTGCGATTGCGGTTTATTGTATCGCGACATTGCTGCTGTCGAGATCCAATGGCTGTTAGCAAAATATGGAATCCGTGGGTTCAGGAGGGTAATACGGAACGCCGTTCTGGATCCCACAGCCTCGTATCACTAGCAGTCGAGATGACAGGCATCTTATGCGCATGGCTGTAACGGATCGTGCAGCCACGTCTCGATTGCTGAGTCAACAGATGGGGACGTTTGCAAGACAACAACCATCTGCACGAACAGTTCGACGACGTTTACAACAGCATGGACTATCTGCTCGGAGACCATGGCTGCGGTTTCCCTTCACGCTGCATCACAGACAGGAGCGCGTGCGATGGTGTACTCAACGACGAACCTGCGTGCGCGAATGGCAAAACATTTTTTCAAATGATTCCAGGTTCATGATGATCGCATCAGTGTTTGGCGACATCGCGGTGAATGCACATTGGAATCGTGTATTCGTCATCGCCATACTTGTTTATCACCCGGCGTGATGGTATGGGGTGCCATTGGTTACACGTTTCTCTCACCTCTTGTTCGCATTGACGACACTTTGAACAGTGGACGTTACATTTCAGATGTGTTACGACCCGTGGCTTTACCCTACATTCGATCCCTGCGAAACCTGCATTTCAGCAGGATAATGGACGGGCGCATGTTGTAGGTCTCGTACGGGCCTTTCTGGATACAGAAAATGTTCGACTGCTGCCCTGGCTAGCACATTCTCTAGATGTCTCACCAGTTGAAAAAGTCTGGTCAATGGTGGCCGAGCAACTGGCTCGCCACAATACGCCAGTCGCTACTCTTGCTGAAATGTGGTATCGTGTTGAAGCTGCATAGGCAGCTGTACCAGTACACGCCATCCAAGCTCTGTTTGACTCAATGCCCAGGCGAATCAAGGCCGTTATTACGGCGAGAGGTGGTTGTTCTGGGTACTAATTTCTCAGGATCTATGTACCCAAATTGCGTGAAAATGTAATCACATATCAGTTATAGTATAATATATTTGTCCAATGAATACCTGGTCATCAATGCATTGCTTTTTGGTGTAGCAATTTCAAGTGTAGCAATTTCAAGTGTAGCAATTTCAAGTGTAACACTGTGGTAAGAGACAATTTTGAATTTTACATTCGTGTTCAGTGTATCTAAATTTATAAAGAATGGCTACTTTCGTTTTTGTAAAAAATAAAGAATTTGTGGAGCAGTAAAATTGAATGACATGTCTCAAGGGTACTGTTCCATGTTACACACATCAAGCTACTATATATAAAAATGGCGAGTGCAAGGCCGGCCCTTTCCGACTACAATCTGGCTTGCCTTCTTCCTTCCATTTTCCACTTTCAGACGATTAAACGTATTACATCTACTTTCAACAGAGGAGCGGTTGCATGAGGGCTAATTTCAGCTTCGGAAAGTGCTTCGCAAGCCACAAGAACAAACATTCAGTAGCGCTTCGTCAAGGTGGTCGTAAAGGCATCACAAACGTGTCTCCAGGATATGCTGCTGTTTTAAAGGATTTCTCTTCATATACAGGGTACGCAAATATTTTCCTTTCTCTCTCGCTCCTTCTGTTCAAGCAGCCGGTTCAGCTCGTCGTAGCGGGGCGCCAGACGGCCGTGTCGCGGACTCAGAGAATCCGGATAAGTTTTCTGAACTTCACCGCCCGCGGCTTGCAACAAGGAGTATCGACTGCTAGGACACAATGAGGTGATTAATAGTGAAAGCGGGACTTAACCGACTTACACAGAGCGGAGCGCACCACTCAACATTTTAGCGCTGCTCGTTTGTTAATGAATGAAAACTAATTTCACGTTACCAGCTTACAGGATAGACTCTTCGATTTTCCAGCACAGCGAATCAGTATCTGTTCTTAAACAAATAACAGGTCACGTTAAATGAATAAGCTACCCACACTTTTGTGGCAGTAAAGTAAAAACGAGGCAGATAGCAACAAGTTTTGTTAATGTTTAGGTTGTTACCCAGCGTTGCTCGTTTAGTTTTTTATCCCATCATTTATCAGACAGCAAAAGGAAGGAAGACTTTCTCTGGTTTGAAAATAAACTTAGTTTTCTTGCATGTTACTCCCTTCCGTTCCTACCCGATCTTCCGAAAATCGTCGGCTGTGCTACCAACAGGCCAGGAAAATTCAGAACTATGGCTTGTCCTATTTCTACATCATCTTTTTGTCACCCCACTCCTGGAAGTACTATGCGAGTCTTAACCCTATGGTATTTTTCGCTGCCTAAGAAGTTAAATGTGTATCTACTAAATTTAGAAGAAATTTCTTCATGCCCTCCAGAGCTGTTATTGCACTGAACCCCTATCCCACCCGTACCCTACACTGAAAGCAGCCGTAGGAGTGCTAGAGGTGTCCCATTGACACTGTTTCGTTTGCAAAGTAGAAGTAAAATTTGTACCAAGGTTCGACTGAAATTACTCTTAGCTCTGTACAGTTATGCTAAGCAAGTCACCACTTCTTACCTCCACCACTACCCTAAGGTATTCAATGTCTTCGGGACAGTCGCATATTATCTCAGCAACACCAAACACTCGTTTCAAATTATTATTCAAGGTCACTCCCTTCATTTATGAGAGTTAAGGGTTTACTCAGCCGAGCCGGGTCCCATGCGAGCTGCGATAGTAATCGGACAGCTGTGTAATATGTGAAATTTATTGCAGACCACTTGCATCCTTTCCTGCTTTTCGTCTTCCGCGATGGCGATAACATTCTCCAGCAACATAACTGTCCGCGTCACAAGGCCAAACCCGTGCTCCAGTTGTTTCAGAAATATGATAGTGAACTCCTGTTGATGTCTTGCCCACAACATTCGCATTATCTGAACCCAATGTCTTCCACGTAAACGATTGGGACGCTATCGGGCTGCAGTTCAACCCCCACGAACTACTGGCGCGTTATTGACGGAATTGCTTAACCTGTGTGTAGACATCTCGTACCACACACCTTCCGAAACCTATCAGGGGTTTGTCGAATCCAGAATCGCTGTTGTGTTGCCTTCCAAAAGTGAACAAACACGCTAGTCAGCTGGTGTCTTAACGTTTTGGCTCATGAGCCTGACATGGTGCAGTGTTTAGCACACTGGACTCGCATTAGCACGGACGATGGTTCAAATTCGTTTCCAGCCATCCAGATTTAGGTTTCCCGTGATTTCCCTAAACGGCTCCAGCCAAATGTTGGAATGGTTCCTCTGAAAGAGAACGGTCCATTTTCTTCCACATCCTTTAAACAATCTGAGCTTGTGCTCCATCCCCAGTGACCGCGGTGTCGATAGGACGTTAAACTCTAACCTACGTTCCTTTGTTCCTTTCCTCTGGGTAGAGATGTTTAATTTTGAGGACTTGGAGAATTTTTTTCTAGCAACTGTGAGTCTACCGCGTATACTTTGTTTCAGTGTTGGTCCTACACCGGCAAACTGCGGGAATCCAGTAAAGAATTTCCTCGGTTCATTTGCCTCGCTAAGTGTGTCTCACCCCCCCCCCCCCCCTTTCCCTCACCATCTCGTTTTCATCACATTTATAATTACATCTTCCACTTCAGTCTGTTCTCTGTTCCATGTGTTTGTTCCATCCGGTTTTAACTATCTGTAGAAAATATCCGGATACCTGTTAGAGGACATTAATGCCACCTTTATTACGGTCGGAAAAATTTGGAAATTTGTGGGAAGATCTTATGGGACCAGGCTGCTCAGGTCATCAATACTTAATCTAACTTAAACTAACTTACGCTAAGGACAACACACACAGCCATGTCCAAGGGAGGACTCGAACCTCCGACGGGGAGAGCTGAGCGGACCGTGACAAGGCGCCTAAGACCGCGCGGCTACCCCGCGCGGCTATGACGGCCGGAGAATGGGGACCCTCTTCACGAGGTTTTTGAATGTTTGTGAAGGAATAAAAGTCTATTCTTTCTCAAGAACCGAAACCAGAAGCGCTAGTGATGTTGGCCGCTGGAGTCTGAAGAGAAGTCGACGTTCTAACTCGTCCCTAAATGTGTTCGGTTGGATTCATGTAGGGACTCTGTGCAGACCATTCGCCTGCAGGAACCTTATTGTCCTCAAAGCATTGGCTCACAGACGCTAGTTTATGACAGGGTGCGTTATCATGCTGTCAAAAACAATAATCGTCTCCTAACGGTTTCTCTACTGTAAGCAGTGCAAAATGCTGTAATGTGTGTTCGTATCATAATTCGCAGTTTCGTAAGCATATTAAGGGGAACACACCCTAACAGCGAAAAACATCCAATGGCCTATCATCAGTTTCTCTGTTCTCCGTTGTTGTCACTACACGTGATTGCAGGTAACGTTCTCATAGCATTCATCAAACCCAAACCCTTCCATAGGATTGCCGCGTGCTTCGCCACTTAAATCAATCGCTTCCAGTCATCCACTGCCCAGTGGCGTCACTATGCACAGCCTCAAGCGCTGCCCGGCACTGACCACAGAAATGTGTGCTCTATGAGGAGCTACTAGACCCCTGTAACCCATTCTCTGTCACTCCATACTCCTAGTCATTTTGTTAGCAGGCTTACTAGTACCATTTGGAACTCGTTAGTAATTCCTTCCACTGATTTTTATAACCATACTCTGCTGTGCTTGACGATTCCTATCCACCAGTACATGAAACCTGGCTGATCTTGGTTTATCTGAGGGTGTTGTTTCGCGTTTCCACTTCACAATGACATCTTCAGCTATCGATTTGGGCAGCTTTACATGGGTTGAAATATCCCTGATGTATCTTGTACCCAGACGACATCCAAAGGCTAGACGACATTAGAAACCACTGAAGTCTCATGATCGATCAATTCTGCTGTTATTGCTTCTTACTGACTGACTCGCGAGTCCGCGTTGCGTGACATCTAGTGGTCAACTTCGCATTAATAGGGCTGGTTCGATACTTTAGACCAAATAGTGTGTTCCATTGTTCGGTGAGCAAATTGCACTTTTTGACCAGATATCGAATTAAAAGATCTTTTTTAACTGTCTTCTGAATCCTTGTTTTCCAAATTCCTTTTACTCTATCATATACATCCGGAGCTGTTTTCCTCTTCTGTTTACCTGGCCATATAGCCCTACATTCGGAACTTGTAGGATAGTATTACCCCATACTCTTGTCTCTTTGATGCTATAGTTGCACTGTTTAACGCTTATCATGACATTTTCAGACCCGTTTGCTCGATAATATTCTTTCATTTATAGTCGACTTAATTTTTATATTATGGTCAACTATGCACTCCTATCGCTGTTGGTATCGCTGTATCACAAACGCAGGTAGTTAGACAGGAAAATATATCTTGGGAGTAATACCTGATGACATTCATAAAACCATCCGACCTATGAGCAACAGGAAAGGTGCAAGGTGTTTGTGGTGTTTCAGTAGATAGTTCGAATACGGACTAAGTAATGCGACAGGAAGACGTTTATGGAGGAAGACAAGCACCCAAAATTGCAACACTGCAGTAATTGTTCTGCTTCACATTCAAGGAGACTGATAGGACCTAAAAACCGCGTATTTATCAACCTCTTCTCCGTTTAGAACATGGAAACTTACTAAAATTGTGTAGAGTTGCGTAGAAAGACATAGGTGTTAATCAACTAACGAAACATGTTTGTTTTATATTTGTATATAGCAATATGGACCACATCCACATCGAAATTATGAACTACAACAGTGAGAGTGAATTACAGCTTGAATTTATAACTTTCAATTCAAAATCTGATCATAAGTAAAGCAGTGATTCAATCTATGTCAACAAACTGAGTAACATATACGTTGAAGCTAGACTTCCATTAGCCTTCACATAAGGGAAAAATTCAAAATTGGAAGGTGAATCACACCGGGAAATTCTACGAGCCGGCCGGTGTGGCCGAGCGGTTCTAAGCGCTACAGTCTGGAACCTCTTCGGTCGCAGGTTCGAATCCTTCCTCGGACGTGGATGTGTGTGATGTCCATAGGTTAGTTAGGTTTAAGTAGTTCTAAGTTCTAGGGGACTGATGACCTCAGAAGTTAAATGCCATAGTGCTCAGAGCAAAATTCTACGTCACCAACATTCTTGTCAGCAATCCCACAGAAAGTTGTAAGATCATTCAAATGGGAAATGAAGAAGTGAAACGTGTTAATGGAGATTGTATTGGCGTGACGTCATTGTGGACTTCAGTCCGAAGACATTTGATGCAGCCCTCCATGCTAGCCTCACTTGTGCAAGCCTCATCATCATTACAATCCACATCTATTCGAATTTCCTTACTGTATTCATTCCTTGATCTCACTCTACAGTGTTTTTTACTCTCCCTGCTCCTTTCCGCCAATTCCTTACATTACCAAACTGGCGATTCCTTCATTTCTCAGGAAGTGTACCTGTAGGTAGCCGCAAAACACGCGGTAAATTCTATGCCGACTCGCTCATTCCACAGCCCTAACGACTGCATATCAAAGGAAGGGCGGTTGAAATTAGATACATGATTGATGAAAGTGGACTGTATTTGTAGACTACATTGAGAAACACAGTTACAGAAGCGTGCGCTCTGCTTGGCACTCATGGCCCGCCTCCCTCTTGTCCTGGTCAGTTCGGCGGTGAATTGTGTGCACGGGCGGGCAGAAAAAATCCTTACCTGCAGCGAGCGTCCGGTCGCTCCTGCACCCTTGTGGAGCGTTGCACCAATATAGAACATTCCGCCCACCTAAATTATATAAATTACACTAAATACAAATAATCACAAGCAGCACAAATTACTCGAACAACAAGGAAATAAAATGATTGAAGAAACTGTCCACTGTAAACAAAAGAAACACTTCAGCTAGTAATTTGATAGTTATGTGCACTGGGGTCTATGTTTCCTGTCGAACAACACAGATCTTCGACAGTGGTCGTTGATAAGTTCCCGTTGCTGTGAGCACTGAAACAACTCATACTATACCATGCCATACCATCAGGACCAGGGTGTGTACCAACAATGACCCCAGACCACCACACGAGTGGTGGCAAATTATCTTCCTTCAACAGTTGATGACCACTCAGTTATCTGATGTAGTTGTGAAGGTAATCCCTTGACCGGCGTTTCCAGATCTGCTGCTTGCGCTTCTGGATGAGCTGCGATCTTGACAACATGGATGATGGCTCTGAAAGCAAGCCTGGCTCTGGGATAGTTGTTAAGGGTTCACCAATAAGAAAATGGAGTATGATAAGGTATGAGAATTCATATGGGTTGTCAGGAAGTTGTGTAATGGGTCGGGAATTCAAACATGCTTCAATCTGTGTTTTAAGTGCGTATAATTCTTCAAACGTCAGCAGTTGGTTTCCCACGACTCCCTTCAAATGTCTCTTGATGGATTTAATGCCTGCTTCCCACAGACCACGAAAATGCGGGTTGGATAAAATGCCAGAGGATACCATTCTGCGATGCACAAGTTTGGATTTGGGTTGTGTGAAACTGACAGCTGAACAGTTTATGCAGTTCGCTCAACTCATTCCTCGCACCCACAAACGTCTTCCAATTGTCACTGCACACGTTTGCGCAAACCCTCATCGTGAAATGAATCTTCGAAGAGCAGCAATGAAAGCTTGGCACCACAAATCAGTGAAAAGCTCGATGTGTACCGCCTTTGTTACTATGCAAACGAACAAAGCAATGTTGACCTTTGTCCTAGTTTTGCTCCTCTTTCCCCCCTTCCTTTAGTGGCCCTCCATAGTCAACCCCACAATTAAGGAAAGGTCTGCTTTGCTCTACACGCACTGACAGAAGTTGTCTCATGAGCTGTGTTGCAGTGGTTGCCTTCAAGCGGTAGCAAGGAATGCACTTGTGGATTATTTGCCTGGTTACGGATCTTCCATTGGGTATCCAGTACCTTTGTCTGAGGCTTGCTAATAGCAGCTGAGGTCCTGCTTGCAACGAACGAAGATGCTCGCTAATGACTATTAATTTAGTGACATGATGCTAAGGAGGAAGAATCATGGGGTACTTCTGACTGTAAGAAACTTTTGATTGTTCCAATCTTACACCAACCCTTAACAACTGTTCCTCGTCCAGAAAGGGGTGAAGTGAGTTCAGTTTGCTTTTCTTGGGGATTGGTCGGTCATGTTGTAGTTCTTCAATTTCCTTGTAATAGTCTTGCTGTTGCATCATGCGAATGACTGCCTTCGATGATGTGTGAAGCTCTCCTGCTGTTAGGTTTTAGCCTCTCAGTGGGTTGCCGCCTAAGATTGTTTATATATCTTAACACATACGCCATAACTCTCTGCAGTTTTCACCATGAAAAATAATGTTGGGCTATCTCGTTCACAATGCAAGTAGTTGCGAGTAAGCAAACATGTTGAACGCGTTTCTCTGGTGCGTCAGCTGATTCGTCTGCATACTTCATGGTGTTACCAGGCCATGCTGATGGTGGCTGATGGAGCCAGCAAGGACCTTTCCACCATAGCTTCCTGTCGCCTAGCTGTTGTGGTGCAGTTCCTCTCGAAACGATGTCAGCAGGATTACTCTTAGAGGGTGCGTGGTTCCAGTCTTCTACTGCAGAGAGTTGCTGGATATCAGAGGCACGATTTCCAACAAACTTTTTCCATGACGTTGCTTCCTTCGCCAACCATGCTGAGACAACAGTAGAATCTGTCCAAAAGTAAGCTTTGGCGATGTTTAAGTGTAGCCCAGACTGGACCTCCTCCATTAATCTAGCCAGTAGTAGGGCTGCACACAATTCAAGTCTTGGCAGCGATATTTGCTTGATTGGTGCTACTCTGGATTTCGAAGTTAAAAGTTTGATAGAGAATTTCTTTTCATCACAGACACTTCTAAGATAAATGCAGGCTCCATATGCTTGCTCGGAGGCATCTGAGAATCCCTGTAGCCCCAACCACTTAACTCTGTTGCTGATCACCCTTCTTTCGATATTAATGCTATTCAGTGGTGGTAGGTGATTATTCACCTGTTCCCACTGTGTCTTCAGGTCATCTGGTAACGGCGTGTCCCATTCTATTTCTGTGTGCCAGAGATGTTGCAGAAACACCTTGCACGACACTACCACTGGTCGCAGAAATCCCAATGGATCGAATATAGAGGCAACGCAAGAAAGTATATGTCGTTTAGTCCAGCTTGCGTTACTGTTTTTTGCATCAGTGGCTAGGAATTGGAAGGTGTCGCTATGAGGATACCACAACAGACCTAAAGTCTTCACTGTTTCTTGTCCTCGTTGCCCAGACTCCATTTGTGCTTCACGATGTTCAGGTGGGATGTTTTCCAGCAATCTTGAATCGCTTGCACACCATTTACGAAGAGGAAACCCTCCACTGTGAAGTGCTCTTCCTGCAGACTGAGTGCCTCCTCTATGGTGTCAGCTCCGCTCAAAACATCGTCTACATAGAAATCACTTTCTAACGTGGTTGTAGCTCTTGAATATGTTGTTCTCTCATCTTCTGCTAGTTGTAATAGACATCTTGTTACCAAAAAGGGCGCTGCTGCTCTACCGTAAGTGACTGTAGTTAAACGATAAGCCTTGATTGGTTCGTTGGGAGACTCACGCCACAGAATTCTTTGTAGGTCTTGATCTTCTTTTCCAACTTCACTCTGTCTGTGCATTTTTGTGATGTCAGCTGTGAGAGTATACCTGTGTGTTCGGAACCGCAGGACAATTTGATATAAGTCATCTTGCACTGTTGGCCCAACCATAAAGATGTCGTTGAGGGAAGTGTTCGATGCTGTCTTTGATGAGACATTAAACACAGTACTACTATACTTATAGTACTGCTTGATCCTTTAAGCACTGCGTGATGTGGCATGTAATACGTGCATTTCTCCGTATCTGTGGTCACCAGTTCCATATGTGCCCAGTCTTCATATTCTCTCATGAAACTGACATACTGTGCCCTTAATTCTGTCTGTCACTGTAGCCTTCTCTCTAAGCGTTGTAAGCAGCATGTAGCATTCTTTACGGACTCTCCTAGTCCTGCATGATTATCTTTCACTGGCAGTTTCACCACGAATTGCGCCCAAGGTATGACAGTACTCTTCGAGCATTGGACTTAACTGAATGAGGAGTTATCTTTCCTGACACAATCCAACCAAATGATGTTTCCTGTAAGGTTGGGTTGTTATCCCTTTTCAGTTGTCCAGGCTGCAATATATCAAAAAAGATGAATGTTCCAAGCAGATCTATCTCACTAGGTTTGTCAAATGATAGGTCTTCTAAGATTACGTGCGTAGAAAGTTGCCAGGCGGAGGTTTCAAAGGCTGCTGTTGGGAGTGGCCCTGTTATACGCGGTAGTAATGAACAGACCGCATGTGCACTACAGTCAGAAAGTCTTTAGGAAATGTACACACTGCAAACGTGCGACGATTCTACCGTTTGAACGTCGCTGATGCCACTTATTGGTATCGGATACCGAATGAGCTGTACTCCCATCCGATCTGGTAAGATCCTAGACATAGTTTATTTGTGAGTCACTGTCAAGAAGTGCCCTGCATTTGTAAAGTTTCCCGTTTTTGGCGGCGATGTTTATATGTGCAGTAGATGGTAATACTTCTGCACGTTATCGGCCTCCTTTCACTGTGCAGTATGTTTGCTGATGTTGTACATCCGTTGCTTGGTTTCTACTGTCACTACTACTGGCTTGTTCCTTGTGCAATAATGTGTTGTGGTGCCTTTTACAAATGCGGCAGTTGCCGGCACGGCATTCCTTCTGCCTATGCTTCGCGCCCAGACAGTTGAAACAAAGTTTTTGTCTGTTCACGAAGTCTATTCTGCTAGCAGTGTCGCTCTCTTTGAACAGCTACTTAGCTTATGAGTTGAGTTGCAGAACGCACAGTCGGGAGCAGTCACGAGAAATGTACGCCGAGAACTGCACGCTTCTGCCATAGTATGCTTCGCGACAGGCTGCAGGGACTGGGGCAGCATTATATCTGGATGAATGAGCTCTAACGTCTGACAGATCTTTCGGAAACAGAAATGTGGTGCCAGCTGTTTTACATTCCCACTGTTTTCTCGAAGTCACACTAATATGATCCAACAAAGTGTGCGAGAGCAGTATTTCATGCAATGGAATGCCGACCTGCATTACCTCAATCGCGTTCAGGTTTCTCATTAGCTGATTAATTAACATCCGTAAGTCCTTAGAAGATTCAACTTTGACGTTGGGCAGATTCAGAAGTTTCTTTATATGCAAATCAACAATTAACTTGGGATTGTTATGCCTCTGAACGATCAGATCAATGTAATCTGAAAGTTACTTTCTGTAACCTGTAAGTTTTCAACCATCTTTCGAGGTTCACCAGACACACATGACAAATAGTAATATCGCTGGACATCAGTTAAGGCTTCATTGTTAATAACTAATGTCTTAAAGGCATCGAAGAAGTGCATGAATTCAGCTATGTTACCACTGAATTTTGGTAATAAAATTGCTGGTAGCTTTATTTCATGTGCACTGCATTTACTTGCAGACTTAGGTGGTGACCCAACATTTGACTGGAGCAGTGTCGCTATCCTAAATCCAAGCACAAGTCTTCAAACGACTCCCCGCCCGCATCATGAGATTCTTCTACATTGTTAATCTCTAACTGAGTTTGGATGTCGTCGTATTCATCCTTGCCTGTATTTAGCAGTGACTGCCTTACTCTGATGTCTTTCAGATTCGATCCTTCTTGAAAGCTATTGATAAATGTGGAGAGTCTAGTCACTCGTGACTCGAAAACTGCTCTTTTCTAAACTAAATTTCGTTTACCCACAGGATCCATGCTTCAGGAGATTAGCACAAAGGATAAGAGATTAAGAAAATGGAGCAAGGCTGCTCACAGAGCAGGACGACGGTACCTGTTGAGCGCTGGCTGGGCTGCAGCTGCTGGCGGAGACGGCGACGGACGGCGCCCACTGATGCACTGGTGTCGAGTTGGCGGGACTGCCTGGTTGTGTTACGACGTCTGCTTGCTTGAGGTGCACTTCACAACACGGTTCTCGCGGCGTTTGAACCGTGGAGAGCTCTAGCACGGACGTCTATCATTGCTGATGCTTGAGAGACATGCGGAGCGTACGGTAATCTCGAAGAATCACACAAAAAGCCACGCTAACCGGATACTCGTAATTCTCGTTACGTGCAAATCAAAGCACATAACTTTTGTACTGGAAAATGTTCGACTAGTTATATCTGCACCCGAAGGACCAAAATTTAGGCAGCCTCAAAACGCGTGGTAAATTCTGTGCTGCCTCGCTCCTTCCACAGTCCAAACTAATGCATATCATTCGTTGCAAACGAAGGGCGGTTCGGCCGTGCATTGTGTGGACGGGCGGGCAGAAAAAAATCTGCATCTGCAGCGAGAGTCCGGTCGCTGCTGCACCCTTGTGGAACTTTGCACCAATATAGAACAGTTCCGTCAACCAATATCTTCTTTTAGCCAAGTTGTGCCATAATTATTTTTCCCTCGTCTATTCACCGCCTTCTAATTGGTTACTCGTGCTACCAATATAATCTTCAGCATTCATCCTCCATATTTCAATAGCTGCTGTACTCTTCTTATTGGAACTGGACAAGGGATGACCTGCATAACATAGGAGGAGCTACTGAACGTACATATGTTGGTTTGGTGGAGGTTCTGTGACGCCGTGACTACCCCTGGGTTGACTCTTTTGTAAAGCGAATGACCATGGAGCTAAGTGGGCTCTCCAGATGGATGCAAAATCTTATATTGATGATGTTTCAGTAGTTGCTGTAGGAAGATGGGGATATACTTCTCATGGCCTGTACATGAACTGTAGTGGGTTTGTTCAAGTTACCTGATCTATTACCAAAAATATAAGAGGGGGGAGGGGGGCAGCACAAAAGGACAAATCCTTATGGCTCGATATCCTTCCTCAATCTAGCACCCATCCTCTTTTGCATGTGTCCACAACACTCCAGTTTTGTTACCAAGGTATCACCATAAACATTTAACTCATTAATTTTATTTGAAGTGCCCATCGCCTAGGGACTTCGTATATCTAACGTTATAAACTGGCACCGACCTCTTCAATATTTTTATAGGTCCATTGCATTCCATACCTCCACTATAACCATCATAATTCTTAGAACACTGATGTTCAATATGCCCTTCAGTGTTACCTGTCGCTGGTGTTGCAGTACTTAAATAAGCACTCAACATCAACAACTTTTCCATTCTCCAGAGAATTAGCACTTACAACACCATTCAAAGCATGATGTCCTCGACGTTGCCATGTCCCATCAAGTGCAGCAGCAATGTCACTGGTTCCACTAACAATTACAGTTTCTTTTACTTCAAGTTTCATAGATGTTTTAGACACAACCGTCAAGGCACCTAAAAGTATTTTTATGTACTTTCTGAACCTACTGGGAGGAGGAAGGCCCATCAAACCACAAAACGTTTGAGCATCCCTTTTCTTTTACTTTTGCAAGCACTGCATACACTAACTTCAAATTCAAATCATATGAATTATGCACAATGTGCTTAGTCATTTTCCAGGTATATTTATTGTAGGATCTACACAGAACAACTAATTTTGACGCTAAACCCTTCCTGCTACTTTGTTGTTCAGTTATTTCCAGAAAACATTCACCATCACATTGTTTATATTTCGCCACGACATTTTTAAAAGAAGATAAGATGCCCACATCAACAACAACAAATCCACTACAAACGGCGTCATTGTTAACACAAAAATTGGAGGCGTGCTATGTGGGAGTTTCTTCCCTGAAGAACTGATACATAGGTTACTCTCAACGGTGTGGCTTGCTTTGTTTGTGAACTGGTTACCACGGAATTTCCTTTTATAGAATTTCGTGATGCGTGGTTTAGTTCATATGTATTTCACACTAACGAATATTTATTTCACAAATATATGTAGCACTTGGGCAACACTCATTCAGTAAAACGTGAACAAACTGCTTCAGCGAAGCAAAAGTAAATACTAGCAAAAATAATCATTTACAGACACTAGAAACCTGTACTGTTACCAACAAATACAATGTATAGTACGTATAATCACTGGAATCAGAAAGTTAACGTTTCTTTTCGAAATAATACTGGTTTCTGTAACAGCAATAAAGGGGGCGTGGCGCCATACGTGACCATACCTTTAAAATTTCGTATATACAGGTCAATTTTCATTTGAAACCCAACAATATATATATATAAGTGTAATTAGGAGAGACTATAGAATTTAATAAAGTCATTAAAAAATTCGAATTTTCCACCATTTATGAGTACCCTGTATCCTTAAAATCTCCAATGAAACAGTAAAAAGTTGTAGCCCTATAATTATTAATGTTCTTATTCGCCGAGTAATGTTTCATTAACTCTGGATGTTTTCCCGGAAAGAGTGAAATATGCCATATATATACTTCTCCATAAAAATAGTGAATCCACTGATCAATAACTACCACCCAGTGTCAATCCTTACATCACTCTCCAAAATTTTGGAGAACTCCAGGATTGTCACCCACCTGTGTAGTAACGGACTACTTCATGAACCACAGATTGGATTTCAAAGAAGTCATGTTACTAAGTCAGCTATTTATACATTTACTGAACACCCAATAAAATCTTTGAATGATAAAACATTACAAGTGAAGATCAACTATGACTTACTAAAGGCATTTGCTTGCGTTAGTGACATTGTTCTACCAGAGACGTTTTCATGGGAAAAGTAGTTCAACAAATACTTGGTTTAGCTCTTATTAAAAGAAAAAAAAGAGTGCAGAAAGTTACCTTAGGATGTTCGGGTATATAAAGAGAAACGCCACATCTGCGGAGAAAATACGGTGGGAGTCCCATAGCGGTCGATCGTTGGCCAATTGCTGCTCTTGCTGTATGTTAGTTATCTGCCACTTTATTTGAACCAGGAGGCAGAATTAGTCTTGTTTGCACACTGTAAAAGCTTTGTTGTGGAACCAAGCAAAGCACCATCAACAGAAAATAGTAAACGATGTTGGATGATTTTGCACAAATGGGCTGGCTTTAAGCTTTGATACAACACACTTTACCCAGTTTTGTAACTCACCTCCTATTAACCTGGTGTACGGGAAATAATAAGCAAGGTAGAAAATCTTAAGTTCTTAGACGTGCATTTTGAAGAAAATGCAAACTGTAAAGACCATACTGTAGACCTGCTAAAATGTTTAGTTTCGGCTCCTTTTGCCATAGGAATAATTCCAAACCTTTGGGATGTAGAAGCAGATAAGTTAACATATTTTGTATATTTTCATTTATTCACGTCTTGAGGGATAATAGCCTCTTTGCGGTGACTCCTCGCTTAGGCAATAGGTACTCATTACCCACAAAAAAAATAGAATTATGTGTGAAGTTCACACAACTAAACCTTTAAGCAGCAGGGAATATTAACTTCAATGTCACACTACATTTATTCTTACGAAATTTGTTGCAAAAATCCATTTAAGTTTGAAAGTAAGAGAGATATTCACAAATACAATACTAGCATGAAAAATGATCTGCATAACCCTTTAATAAAACTAACTTTGGCACAGAAAGGGCCGAAATATGCACCTGCAAAACTTTTCTGCAATCAGCCAATGGAAATAAAATATCTGACGGGTAGCATAAATGTTTTCGATTGTAAATTAAAGAGCTTTTTCAGTATCAACTCCTTTTTTCCATGGAGGTATTCTTGAATACATGTAAGTAGTCATAAAGACATGTAAATCGTCAGCAAGCAGCCAAATGAATATTATTTTTTATTTAGTTGTATATAAGTGTTTTCTTTTCGTGCTGTTGACTCGTTCCAGATCATAGCGTTCATCTGAATTTTATCTATGGAACAAGTAACTAAGAAACTGCTTATCGTCCACGTTTCACTTCCCTACAAAGATACACTTCATAAAAAAATACTTTCCCAAGAGATATCCTAACACTTAGGTTTATATCGGATTTTTCGGAAACTGTTTTCACCCTGTAGTCAGTCTGGATTTTATATCTTCGTCGGCTTTCGTCAGTTATCTTGTTACCCAAAGTGCAAAACTCATACTACTTTTAGTATTTCGTTTCACGAATTCCTTCAGCAGCGCTTGATTTAATTCGGCTACATTTCATTACCCTTGTTTGACATTTGTTGTCAAGACACTTCGTTCAACTGCTCTTCCAAGTTCTTCACTGTTCTGATACAATCTTATGACCAAATTTCAAAACTTTATTTCATATCACTGAACTTAAATTGGCTCTGCAATTTGCTGCTTGGTTTCATTCACAGCTTGTACAATATACAGACTTAATAACATCCGGGATAGGTTATAACCCTGTCTCACTCCCTTGTCATTTATGGCTTCTCTTTCACGTTCTTCGACTCGTAGCTGGTTTCTGTAAAAGTCGTAAATAAGCTTTGGTCCTTCTCTTATTTCTACTACCTTCAGAATTTCAAAGAATGGCAGTCCAGCCAACACTGTCAGAAGCTTTCTCTAAATTTACAAATGAAAATGACTAAGGTTTTCCTTTCTACAATTTGTCTCCTCACATAAATCGTAGGTTTCCGCTGTCTGGTTTGCTCCTACATTTTTCTTGAATTTATATTGAGCTTCCCTGAAGTCATCTTCTACCAGTTTTTACATCGTTGTGTAAGTAATTCGTGTCGTTATTTTGCGAGCATAGCTTAATAATCAGATAGTGCAGTAATATTCTTGACCTCGCACCACCATTCTTTGGATTTCCAATTCTTACTCCCCTCTTGAAATCTGAGGTATTTAACTTGTTTTACACACCATTTGGAATACTTTTATCGTGACTGACTTTCCCAATGTTCCATAGGAGTCCTTCATTTGCTCAAGAGAGGCTTGTTTCTTCCGCTATTCATTAGAATGATATCTGAAACCATCTTGTTGCAGCCTGTCGGAGGCAATTGTATTTAAAGGCTAAGCCACAGCCCGCTGAATTGCGGTTGGTCACTTCCATAAGACCTGTCGATGACAAAACACTACTTCAGAGCTAACGGAGGAGATGGGTGCTAGTTTACTTTCTGTAAACAGTTGCCATCATTGCCCGTCTCCGCCTGCATTTATACGTGGCATCTACATTTATATCAATACTACGGTGTGCGCCTTCTCTGTTCCACTCATTAACCAAACATACATTGAAGATCTTCTCGTCGTGCTCGTTACGCGACGTGTGTGGGCGGAAGTAATGTGTTTCCCAACTCCTCAAGGTGACATACACTCTCTAAATTCAGCATTAACCCTCTCAGTGATGCACAATTCTCTTATATAGTCTGCCACTGTAATTTCTTGAGCATCCGCATAACTCTCTCGGAGAGACTGCACTATCTACTGTCGAAACGTACCACTCTTCGTTGGATTGGCTGTTTCTTCTACTTATCTAATGTAGTAAGAGTCCCAAACCAATGAACAATATTCATTAATCAGTCTAAGAAGTGTTTTGTAAGCCACGTCTTTCGAAAATGAATCACTTTCCCAATATTAATGTGATCATCCACTATAGGTCGCTTCAAATAGTCACTGCTAGATATTTTACGATAGTTACTGTTTCCAATAATTTGCCGCCTACCGTGAATCTCTTCACATATTTATGCGTATCACGTTACATCTAGTTATGTACAGGGTATTGCTCTAGTTATTGGTTTTCGGTAGGTGTTTCTGCAGATTTTTGTTTTCCGCTAAGGACAACATTACTTCTGTTTGCTAGAAAGTCCTGAATCCAATCACATATCTCATGGAGGAACAGAGCGAGTTGAGTCTCAAAATTTGCGAAGTGCTTATTAATGTTTGAAGAGTTTTTTTGTTCTCTAAAAACATCATACTGCTGGATCATAAAGAATATTCCATAACCCACAGACTGACGTCCAGGGTACAGGCGTGTTGTTACGAAGGGACTGCAACAATTAAGCCACACACTATTGTAGCAACGAAGTTACTTTTATTGAATGCTATATCACACTTTAAACTGGCACAGCTACATTGCCCCATTTTTATAGTCACCAAGTCTGTCCAAACAACGTTCGGAGCATTCTGCCAGTTTCTCAGTTCATCGACGCTGAAAATTTACTCTTTTTTCACGGTGCCACTAGAGAACCCCTGTGTGAACGTCACTATCATTGGAAGATCTCTTCCCCCTACCTAGATGTTCTTTCAGCTTGCCGAAAAGATGTAAAGCGCATATTGCAAGGTCTGGACTGGACGATCAGCATCAACTACATCTGTGCAGCCGTTTCGCTACGTCTCAACGTGACATTGCATTTGGTCCATATAGGACAGCATCGCCCATCCGTTGAATATGTTTGCAATTTATACGTTTAGACCGCAAGAATCTCATTTAAACTTTGGAACACTTTTCCAGTTGCACACTGTTGCGCATCTGTCAGCCATACAGCTTTGTAAGATACTTTGTACATGTACCCCCCTTGTGACAAAACGGCAGTCTTGTTGCTCAGTGAGCAACCTACTTTCTGAAGACCATACGTATGTATACCGATCCGCCACCCTTCTTGCAAACGGAAATGGCCCGCACACAGTCGCTAGCTGCTCTTCGTTACTGCAGCGACCAATGTTAGACTGCTGCTGCAAGGGGAACAAGTTCTTCAGTGATCTCTATAGGGACTCACAGGTATTTCAACCAGTCGAGATGTCTTTGCACTGTTGACCATGTAAGGTGTCAGACAAATCCAACACCTTCCATGAAAACCCTGACATGATAAGCAAATAAAGTAGTATGTCACATAGCTCCGAATAAATCGTGACATTAAATTAACCAAAGTAATACGAGTAACGAGTGAGCAATTGGAATACCACAGACTAACACAAGACTGCCTAAATGCATGTCGTACCTTCCCACAGTGAGATCGACGCAGTTCCAAGGGGAGAAAAGAGAACAGAAGCCGAGAGCAGAACCATGTTAAGCTAGAAGGCCCTACGATAAGGGACGGACTGGACACCCAAGTCGCCAGCTAACCACTAGGGCACACCACCCGCAAGTTTTAGCGTGAGACTTTTTCGCGTCTCTGTTAGGTTGCAAACTTTAAAAACATTGCCCTACCACGAAAAGTATAACGTTTCTCATTGGATAGACAGAATTTTTGTAGGCGGAGCTTAAGGTTAACATTGAGACCCTGATTGGTCAGATGAAAACACAGCCAGATAGTTTTTTTAAAACCAACTTCGGTAAATTGTAGTAAGGAGAAGTGAATAGTTAGTTCCGAGACGGCGAGCTGGATGGCTGCTGCGCCGGCCGCTGCCGCCATGACACTGCCTAAACACCGTCAAGGTAATGAACGCACGCGATGCCGCATTTTTGAGCGCATAAGGCTTCACTCAGAACTGCAGAAGTCTCATCTGTTACACCCCCTTTTTGCGTAATTTTAGTGTCGATCGTTAATTAAAACTCATGGTGTTCACGCTTGCCACTTAAAGTAAAAATCTGAAACGCGATAATTTTTCTGTTATATAGTTACTGAGAAGCCACATCAGCCACTGTAATTACTTATCTAACTTGTCGTAAATTAAAGATAATTGAGGGTCACTGTAAACCATTTTGATGGTTTTCTCTTTTGTGAAACTTAATTTAAACCTAGATTATAGATGTGATATGGCATAGGTCATCCTTCGATCCATTGTAGAATTGGAAACCCACTTAGGGTATATTCGTTCACATTTTTGTTGAACGCAGTTGGTTTTTACCATCCTGTATTAAAACACTTCCTTTTATCAATAGTGCAATTTATAAACTGTTTTGTAAGTAGAATAAAATTTCCAATGGTAAACTTAACTGCTTTTTCGACGTTATTTTACCAGCTAACTAAAAACCCCTTGAACCCCTTCACTAAATTTAGTTAGTATGCAGATTCTTTTACAGGGAGTGCAGTGGAGCTGACGCTGAGATCATTTAGTGTGTGGTTATATCATCGCTAGTCTCACTGAACTATTCTGAATTCTACACGTCATGTGTGGTCTGGTGTCTCCTTACCAGCAACAGGTCCCAGGTTTAAACTATTCAATTCTCTAAAAAACACGCTGAGAGCGTCGTTGCGCGAAAGTGGTAGGGAGGCACGATATAGAACAAACAGACACCACCATGAATGTTCAGAGCCAATTACCGCTATCATTTGCCTACATATTTCCCATTTCAGCATTCTTGCAACTACTCAACCGGAAAACAATATCAGAAAGACTAAAACCCTGTAATGGGATTCTCTGTCACCTAAAGAGAAAGACTTGGCCTGGTGCGAGTAATACTCGCGCTGGGAGCATTCTGTACAAATTTAATTAAGTATATCGACAATTCATCAAACCCGTGGTCCAGAAAAAACGAAGACTTTTGCCTGTTATCGACACTGATACTGGCGCAATTCCAAGCCTTTTGATAATGTTTTAAGTTTGAAATCGAATAGCAAAGGCAAAGAAATGCTTTGTATCGCGTGAAATCGTTAACAAAAAAACAATTTTCGGAGTTTTCCCATTTACTTTTATAGTGAAAGATCTAGGTAACCGGGAAGTGCACTATAGGTTTTGATGATTGAGTTTTTAAGTATCATAATATGCGACAAATGGGAGTGTTTCCATTGCGTTTACTTAAACGCTTAGGTGTTTTTGCAGCGATCATGAGCCTTAGTATGTGGCAAATTTCAAAATGGTTCTAATGGCTCTGAGCACTATGGGACTCAACATCTTAGGTCATAAGTCCCGTAGAACTTAGAACTACTTAAACCTAATTAATCTAAGGACATCACACACACACACATATGCCCGAGGCAGGATTCGAACCTGCGACCGTAGCTGGCAAATTTCAACTATCTTGAGAAAAGGGATTGTAACTGAAAGACGGACCGACAGTTTTACAACAAATGACAACGTTTTTTCGTGTTACATAATTACAAATTATCAGCTTTCTTTTTTTTTACTTTAGTTGTACTGGGAAACCTCGGCTCTTCCCTAAGTTCATTATTCTAGGTCAAGCACCCTATAGGTCAGAACCCTATAGGTTTTAATGAATGAGTTTCTGAGTGTCGAAATACACTAATGCCCATTAAAATTGCAACACCACGAAGATGACGTGCTACAGATGCGAAATTTAACCGACAGGAAGACGATGCTGTGATAGTCAAATGATTAGCTTTTCAGAGCATTCACACAAGGTTGGTGCCGGTGGCGACATCTACAACGTGCTGACACGAGGAAACTTTTCAACCGATTTCTCGTACACAAACAGCAGTTGACCGGCGTTGCCTGGTGAAACGTTGTTGTGATGCCTCGTGTAAGGAGGAGAAATGCGTACCATCACGTTTCCGACTTTCATAAAGGTCGGATTGTAGCCTATCGCGATTGCGGTTTATCGTATCGCGACATTGCTGCTCGCGTTGCTCGAGATCCAATGACTGTTAGCAGAATATGGCATCGGTGAGTTCAGGAGGGCAATACGGAAAGCCGTGCTGGATCCCAACGGCCTCGCATCACTAGCAGTCGAGATGACAGACATCTTATCCGCATGGCTGTAGCGGATCGTGCAGCCACGTCTCGATCCCTGAGTCAACAGATGAGGACGTTTGGAAGACAACAACCATCTGCACGAACAGTTCGACGACGTTTGCAGCAGCATCGACTATCAGCTCGAAGACCATGGCTGCGGTTACCCTTGACGCTGCATCACAGACAGGAGCGCCTGCGATGTTGTACTCAAACGACGAACCTGGATGCACGAATGGCAAAACGTTATTTTTTCGGATGAATCCAGGTTCTGTTTACAGCATCATGATGGTCACATCCATGTTTGGCGACATCGCGGTGAACGCACAATGGAAGCGTGTATTGTTACGACCCGTGGCTCTACCCTTCATTCGATCCCTACATTTCAGCAGGATAACGCACGACCGCATGTTGCAGGTCCTGCACGGACCTTTCTGTATACAGAAAATGTTCTACTGCCGCCCTGGCCAGCACATTCTCCAGATCTCTCACCAATTGAAAACGTCTGGTCACTGGTGGCCGAGCAACTGGCTCGTCACAATACGCCAGTCACTACTCTTGATGAACTGTGGTATCGTGTTGAAGCTGCATGGGCAACTGTACCTGTACAAGCCATGCACGCTCTGTTTGACCCAATGCCCACTCGTATCAAGGCCATTATTATGGCCAGATGTGGTGGTTCTGGGTACTGATTTTTCAGGATCTATGTACCGAAATTGGGTGAAGATGTAATCACATGTCAGTTTTAGTATAATATATTTGTTCAATGAATACCCATTTATTATCCGCATTTCTTCTTGGTGTAGCTATTTTAATGGCCGGTAGCGTATGACATAAAAGGAAGCATCTTTTGATTGTGTTGACGTAGAAGCTTCAGTTTCTTACACCGGAAAGGGACGACAGACCTTCGTATGTGACAAAGATTTCCACTTGATACGTCTACCCGTCCGTGGGAAAAAGGTTTTTAAGCAGCTGAACATAGAGAGACGGTGATCCTGTAAGGGTTCTGTTTTACAGATTGATTTACAGAACCCTAAAAAAAAGTGTAGTAGCGTTTGACCAACACCCTCATCTGAAATGGTTTATTTTATTTATTTATTTATTTATTTTGTTTGGTACGGAAAAAATTTGGGAGAATACTTTTTCACATTGCGTGTAGCGAAGTTCGATGACACCTTTGTTGCCCATATTGTTGGTGCGTGACACCTGCGCCTTTTCCCGGTTATTCATCATAATTTTCTGCTCAGAATAATCTGCAGTAAATTGTGGTCAGCAGTGGAGCTAATTCAGCTGCAAATTTCGCATCCTGCACCGACAGTTTTCAGACGCAAGTCGTCGCAACTCCGGCAACATCAATTAGCACAGGTCGACCGCCTCATCGACGCTAGTTCCGCATGGCTACCCACTCGTAGTACTGCGAAGCAGAAATTGTGTTATATACTAATTCTGGCAGCTCGGCGCGAGGACGCTACCGAGGTAGAAACGTGCTTCACGTGGCTTTTCCCCTCGACAGGACAAGACTCACTGCCAGAGCGCGATAACTCTCCGAATCGAGGGAAGTAATGCATTTGCTTGCGAATGGTCTAAATAAGCGGTAGACTAAGAATGGCAAAAGAGGTAAGTGCTGTAATTTGCGTATAAAAATGTTTCCTTTGGAAAAAATTTTGCAGCTGGGTTTCGGCGCCGTGGTATTTTCTGGCTGCTGAGAAGCAGGAATAAACGTAGTTGAAGCGACAGACTGGGCGGGCTGTGTGGAATTAGCTTCGTCTCGCCTGCCTCCTTAGCCGACTAACAAGTACTCGCTGCAAAAATGTCGGATCTTTTCAAAGTGTTTCCAAAGAAATAATGAGTAACGGTTTCAGTAAACCCAATGAGGGTCGAAATTCGCATTGTCAGAAAGGCTGTTAAAATTGAACAATTGATTTCCCGCAGTTGGAACTGGTCTCTCGTACGTGACTTTCGTCGTCAGAAACGAAGTTGGTAGCCTACAAAGTTTTCGGTAGTGCAGGGCGATATTTGAACTCTAAAAGGCCTCGAGTGGATATAACTAACAGTTTCAAATGCCTGCCACTGTCTTAAGATAGATCTCTCTCACCATGTCGTGTCACAGAGATTCGTGACGTAGTTTATTTCTTCCATTAATATTTCGGCTGCACACATTGAGCCTAGCTTTCGAATGGGTAAAAATACTGAAGGATTTAAGATAAATTCTTCTAGGGTTGACAGCCGAGTCATTGCCTTGTTCTCCAGCAACGTTTCAGCAAGTTTCTTACTTGCCATCTTCAGGCGTCTCGTCCGGGTCTTTATAGCCGCTGTACCACGGGCATCTCTGGCCCGACCCGCGCCAAGGATGCAATCAGGCGCGAGCGGAATCGGCGTGGCGGCGCGTGGTGGGGGGAGCCGCGAGCGCCGGGTCCTGGCGTCTCGTCCCGGTGCGGCCTGTTTATTCCATATGCCGCCACCGACCTACCTCCATCGGAGCGCTCTCGTCTCATTCTTGATAATGTTTTATTCCACGCGCTGCTGAGTTGGAAGCCACTGTCCCGATTGACCAGGTTGTCACTAACCCGTATCTCCAGTGCCTCTTTAATAAACCTTTCGCTCTACACAGTCTCTTGGTTTCTTCAAACTGAAACGTGTGTTCTTCACTGAGGCTGTGCTCCGCTACCGCGGATTTTTCTTTTTGTCCGAGGCGGACGCTTCTCACATGTTCAGAGATGCGTTGCGTTATGAAGAATTTATCTTCAAGATTCGCCGAGAAAGCCTGCATTCTCATATACTGAACGATTGTATATAACATTTTGTATATCTGTCATTTTCATTATAATTTCAGATGTGCTCTACGGTTTCACCAGACGGTGTAAATAGTAATTACTACGCGAAGAACTGACGGTCTATAATACCTAATGCTTTAGAACTATCATTTTTTGTTTTCATTGAACGTAGTAGGGACCATATTAACCGTCGTCCATTTGCTCTCCTTCGATGGGCACAGCACGAACTTATTCTTTCGATGCAGACTTCTTTAATCATCTTCAAATATCTTTAACATTGCCTCCTGAAATTTTTTCCACGTTGTCGAGGTTCTCAAAGTAGTTAATTAGTAATTTTCCCCTTTACTTCCTAGAATATTTGAAAACTTCCTGTATATCGGAACTTTTAGAATTAGTAGTTTACCGCAAGTAAGTACATAGTTTACCTGTTCATGTACTGTACGGTTTTTCGTATTATTTTAGTGAAAATAATAATGTAACCACAGAATAACACTATGACTTTGTTAAATCAAAAATATCGGCACATAACCTGAACTATAAATGAAACCTTAAAAAATAAGACGAGGATAGATACAAAAATTAACGTTTTACTGAATAACGAGTTTACCTGTCTTGCTGTGTGGCAGTGAAGAAAATGGCTCTGAGCACTATGGAACTTAACATCTATGGTCATCAGTCCCCTAGAACTTAGAACTACTTAAACCTAACTAACCTAAGGACATCACACAACACCCAGCCTTCATGAGGCAGAGAAAATCCCTGACCTCTTTTGGAATCTAACTCGGGAACCCGGGCGTGGGAAGCGAGAACGCTACCGCACGACCACGAGATGCGGGCCTGTGGCAGGGAAACTTGGATTTAAAAAAGACGGAAGTAGCACACTATCGGCTGAAATACGATTTTTAAGATTTGAAAGGGTGCTCATAGGATCTTATAAGAAGTAACTTAAATGACAAAGAAGAAAATAGGGAGAAATAGAGACATCTTGAACGTATGGTTAGAGACAGAATTCCATTCATTGTAAACAAGGAATAAACGACGGTGGAAGACCGAGAAAGAGATGTTCATAAAAATGCGAAGTCGGAACAGAAACACAGCTTAAACCTTGAAGTAAAGATGATGAACAAGATGACTGTCCCCTAAAGCTTTGTGAGATTTCGTCGATGAGATTTCCTCGATCTTACACAGATCGACATTTTTTCGTTGCCTACTTAGTACACGAACTAATAAAAAAAGTTTCATCACTGTCACAACACACACAGCTTGTGCATTATGAATCCTCCTCTTAGATTCTCTTTTTATCACAGCATTTCACTACATACGCCTACCTGTGTAGTGGAGGTAGGAAGAGACGTCCATAATTTCCTGTGGCTCAACGAAGACTAGCGTGTCCCGTAACCTATCAACGCAATGCTACCGGGAAAAAGGAACCTAACAGTTACACGTGAAATCTGAACCATGTGTTGTTCCTGGCGGATCTCCACATCATTGAGAGATGAAGGGGCAATTGAAAGCAAACATTCTATGGTTTGCCCGCGATTTAATCTCGCAGCCTTTCGGTTTCCGGGTACGTACTTTACCGCTAGACTATCTAGCTCACTCTTATTGCGGTTCAATAGAGCACTTAGTGGTCTCCAATAATAAACGAGGAAATGCTACTTGTTTAGGCTATTTAGCGTTTCAGCGTTGCTTGACAAGACATTGCGAAGTCGTGCACACACTTTACTGCAGTAACGCTTCGCAGCACTGACAGTCGTGCACATAACTGCAGACTATGCCAGTGAACATTTCTGAGATGCATTAAGAAAGAGACGAGCCGGAGGCTGTAAAATAAAAACTGTCGAAAGAATCGCACGTCACTTCCTGGTTAATATTCATGCTTTCTGTTAGATGCTAGAATTCGTCGTTTGTTGTTTACTATTTCACTTTTGTTTCGTAGTGCCATCGTTCGGAGTTTCAGTACAAACCGTGCAACAGCTCAACAGCCGTCACCATACGCCTTGTCTAGTACGCACGAGAATAAAATATCAGAGCGTATTGTAACAGTACAGACCACATACAGGGTGATTTAGCTGTCCCTACCAATAGGTTTTATGCAACCCGCAATGCCTTCAGAAACCATGTACGAGAGTTTCGTATTCTCTCGCTTGCTATGCGCAAATTATTTGTGCTACAGAAAAAAATGAAAGGGACCTATTCGTAGGAAATTTGACGTAGGTAAATTTTGTACTGGGATAAGATTTATACGTAAACTGAAGGTGGGGAGAAGAAGAAAGGAAAAGAGAGGGATGACTGCTGTTAGCTGCAGTAGGACATTACGCGGAATTGTCGGCGACGAGTGAAAATGTGTGTCGGACCGGGATTCGAACCTAGAATCTCCTGCTTACTAGGCAGGTGCGTTAACCACTGCACCATCGGGACACAGTGTTATCGCAACGGCACGGACTATCTCGGATCACCTCAGGGCCGATCCTTGCTCCCATTGAGCGTCACCTATCCGCCGCCCCTGTCCAATTCCGCCCTACTCACTCTTCCGAGATTCCCACAGGAGGTCGGACGTATTTGTGCAAGTGCACTGAGAAAGATTCATTCATTGCCCAGCTAGGCCTATCAGTGTGGTGTCTGTTCATTCGAACATGTCCGATTCGCGGGAATTCAAGGTTTTAAAGTTATTTTTGTACGTTTTTCTTAATTCGAGAAAACCTCCAGCGAAAACGTATCCCGTTACAAAATGTATTTATAATAATTGATCCACAAAAAGGTCCTGTTCATTTTTTTGGTACCTACTACTAACAAAATAGAAAATATGAAAATCTTGCAGGTGGAATTTGAAGGCGTCGGGATTGCATAAAACGTATGGATAGGTGCAACAGATTTATGTTGTATATGTAGGGACTACAGAAAATAAGTTACACATGTCGCACCATGCTAAGACCATTGCGCAAAATAGATGATCCAGATTCTCGGCAGAGAAAATTATGTTGTTGTACAGATAACAGATCTGTCAGAGCGTGCGACTGAGATGGTGTGGCAACTGGAATAATACTTCAAATTTAACGTACGCAGTACAGTAGGATTCTTGTGGTCACGACGTCTAAATTGCACAACGGCTCACTGTGAAATTCCGACAGTATATGTGGTGCTGCAGAAGAATGCTGAAGATTAGATGGGTAGATCACGTAACTAATGAGGAGGTATTGAATAAGATCGTGGAGAAGAGAAGTTTGTGGCACAACTTGACAAGAAGAAGGGACCGGTTGGTAGGACTTGTTCTGAGGCATCAAGGGATCACCAATGTAGCTTTGGAGGGCAGAGTGGAGGGTAAAATCGTATAGGGAGACCAAGAGATGAATACACTAAACAGATTCAGAAGGATGTAGGCTGCAGTAGGTAGTGGAAGATGATGAAGCTTGCACAGGATAGAATAGCATTGAGAGTTGCATCAAACCAGTCTCAGGACTGAAGACCGCAACAACAACAACAACAACAACAACATGGACCAGATACAATGATAAGCCTAGCCGCAGTGAAATGGCGCCAAGAATTCACCCAAGGTCACACGGACTTGGGTGACGTTGACCGCGAAGCCCAGACCTACACATGAGACTTCCAGATTTTCGAGAAGTTGGAAGAACATTGGGGGGGGGGGGGGGGGGAGGAGGAACAGAGCGGGGAGAGACTAGGAAGGGATAAGGACGGACAGACAATGGTGCTCGAATATCTCCGTAACTAAAGAGTGGATTTCTGTCGTCGAGGAACTGAGCGTTTGGTAGACCGATGTTCACGTAGAATTGCTGACTACGTCGAAAAATAGTGTCATGTATCTGTGCCATTTTTAAGTGTAGTGCAGTATTCAATAAAATCTACGTTGTCTGTTCTACTAATATATAAGGTACTTTTTGGAGCCCGTATACAACGAAACTGCAAGTTTAATGTCAGGTGCTGTGGCTGCACTCCACAATGGTGTTTACCGCAGTGGAAATTCGGCCACAGGGGAGACATACAGGGTGTTTCAAAAATGACCGGTATATTTGAAACGGCAATAAAAACTAAACGAGCAGCGATAGAAATACACCATTTGTTGCAATATGCTTGGGAGAACAGTACATTTTCAGGCGGACAAACTTTCGAAATTACAGTAGTTACAATTTTCAACAACAGGTGGCGCTGCAAGTGATGTGAAAGATGTAGAAGACAACGCAGTCTGTGGGTGCGCCATTCTGTACGTCGTCTTTCTGCTGTAAGCGTGTGCTGTTCACAACGTGCAAGTGTGCTGTGTACAACATGGTTTATTCCTTAGAACAGAGGATTTTTCTGGTGTTGGAATTCCACCGCCTAGAACACAGTGTTGTTGCAACAAGACGAAGTTTTCAATGGAGGTTTAATGTAACCAAAGGACCGAAAAGCGATACAATACAGGACCTGTTTGAAAAATTTCAACGGACTGGGAACGTGACGGATGAACGTGCTGGAAAGGTAGGGCGACCGCGTACGGCAACCACAGAGGCAACGCGCAGCTAATGCAGCAGGTGATCCCACAACGGCCTCGGGTTTCCATTCGCCGTGTTGCAGCTGCGGTCCAAATGACGCCAACGTCCACGTATCGTCTTATGCGCCAGAGTTTACACCTCTATCCATACAAAATTCAAACGTGGCAGCCCCTCAGCGCCGCTACCATTGCTGCACGAAAGACATTCGCTAACGATATAGTGCACAGGATTGATGACGGCGATATGCATGTGGGATGCGTTTGGTTTACTGACGAAGCTTATTTTTACCTGGACGGCTTCGTCAAACAGAACTGGCGCATCTGGGGAACCGAAAAGCCCCCAAAGTACCGTAGACTTGATAGTATGTGACAGTAACTTAATCTTGATATGTCTACCGTTAGTGAGAAAAAGTTTTTAACAGTCGGACAGACAGAACCACGGGCAAGAAAGTGATCCCCATATGTGTTCCATTGTTACCGATCCAGGCACGGAAATCTAAAAATTAATTCCTAAATTTAAGACACATAAGCGAAGAGGGCGGTGTCACAACTGCATCTACATCCATTCTCGGCAGAGCCCTAAAAACTGCATGACTCTTCTGAGTGATTCGATTGAGCTTCGAAGAAGGTCGGAGACTGTCGTAAGTGGAAATACGCTTCACAATTTTCATCACCGTAGCCCCAGTGTTGTATCATCGTCCCATCCCACCAACTAAATCTGTGGCTGAGACAATCAGTTGTTACCTGGTGACGGCATAAAAAGACAAAAGTCGTTAGAGAATACTGAATAACTAAAAACTGTTGCAGCACATCATCAGGTAAGTGTGTGTTTTTTATTGCTTTAACTGAACTCTTGTCGGTGTCTAGCAAAACGAGATAAGATTTCGCATTTATACAAAAATATTTTGATCGTTATTGTGGTCTTCAGTCCTGAGACTAGTTTGATGCAGCTCTCCATGCTACTCTATTTTGCGCAAGCTTCTTCATCTCCCAGTACCTACTGCAACCTACATCCTTCTGAATCTGCTTAGTGTATTCATCTCTTGGTCTCCCTCTACGATTTTTACCCTCCACGCTGCCCTCTAATACTAAATTGGTGATCCCTTGATGCCTCAGAACAAGTCCTACCAACCGATCCCTTCTTCTTGCCAAGTTGTGCCACACTTCTCCATAATCCTATTCAATACTTCCTCATTAGTTATGTGATCTACCCATCTAATCTTCAGCATTCTTCTGTAGCACCACATTTCGAAACCTTCTATTCTCTTCTTGTCCGAACTATTTTTCGTCCAGGTTTCACATCCATACATGGCTACACTCCATACAAATACTTTCAGAAACGACTTCCTGACAAATATATACTCCATGTTAAATTTCTCTTCTTCAGAAACGCTTTCCTTGCCATTACCAGTCTACATTTTATATCCTCTCTACTTCGACCATCAGTTATTTTGCTCCCCAAATAGCAAAATTCCTTTACTACTTTAAGTGTCCCATTTACTAATCTAATTCCCTCAGCATCACCTGACTTTATTCGACTACATTCCATGATCCTCGTTTTGCTTTTGTTGATGTTCATCTTATATCCTCCTTTCAAGACACTGTCCATTCCGTTCAACTGCTCTTCCAAGTCCTTTGCTGTCTCTGACAGAATTACAATGTCATCGGCGAACCTCAAAGTTTTTATTTCTTCTCCATGGATTTTAATACCTACTCCGAATCTTTCTTTTGTTTCCTTCACTGCTTGCTCAATATACAGATTGAATAACATCGGGGAGGGGCTACAACCCTGTCTCACTCCCTTCCCAACCACTGCTTCCTTTCATGTCCCTTGACTCTTGTAACTGCCATCTGGTTTCTGTACAAATTGTAAATAGCCTTTCGTTCCGTGTATTTTACCCCTGCTACCTTCGGAATTTGAAAGAGTATTCCAGTCAACATTGTCAAAAGCTTTCTCAAAGTCTACAAATGCTAGAAACCTAGGTTTGCCTTTCCTTAATCTAGCTTCTAAGATAAGTCGTAAGGTCAGTATTGCCTCACGTGTTCCAACATTTCTACGGAATCCAAACTGATCTTCCCCGAGGTGGGCTTCTACTAGTTTTTCAATTCGCGTTAGTATTTTGCAGCCGTGACTTATTAAACTGATAGTAGGGTAATTTTCACATCTGTCAACATCTGCTTTCTTCTTGAAGTCTGAGGGACTTTCCCCTGTCATACATCTTGCTCACCAGATGGTAGAGTTTTGTCAGGACTGGCTCTCCCAAGGCTGTCAGTAGTTCTAATGGAATGTTGTCTACTCCCAGGGCCTTGTTTCGACTCAGGTCTTTCAGTGCTCTGTCAAACTCTTCACGCAGTACCATATCTCCCATTTCATCTTCATCTACATCCTCTTCCATTTCCATAATATTGTCCTCAAATACATCGCCCTTGTGTAGACCCCCTATATACTCCTTCCACCTTTCTGCTTTCCCTTCTTTGCTTAGAACTGGGTTTCCATCTGAGCTCTTGATGTTAATACAAGTGGTTCTCTTATCTTACAAGGTCTCTAATTTTCCTGTAGGCAGTATCTATCTTACCCTAGTGAGATAAGCCTCTACATCCTTACATTTGTCCTCTAGCCATCCCTGCTTGGCCATTTTGCACTTCCTGTCGATCTCATTTTTGAGACGTCTGTATTCCTTTTTGCCTGCTTCATTTATTCCATTTTTATATTTTCTCCTTTCGCCCATTAAGTTCAATATTTCTTCTGTTACCCAAGGAGTTCTACTAGCCCCCGTCTTTTTATCTACTTGATCCTCTGCTGCCTTCACTACTTCATCCCTCAAAGTTACCCATTCTTCTTGTACTGTATTTCTTTCCCCCATTCCTGTCAATTGTTCCCTAATGCTCTCACTGAAACTCTGTACAACCTCTAGTTCTTTCAGTTTATCCAGGTCCCATCTCCTTGAATTCCCACCGATTTGCAGTTTCTTCAGTTTTAATCTACAGGTCATAACCAATAGATTGTGGTCAGAGTCCACTGCCCCTGGAAATGTCTTACAATTTAAAACCTGGTTCCTAAATCTGTCTTACCATTATATAATCTATCTGATACCTTTTAGTATCTCCAGGGTTCTTCCATGTATACAACCTTCTTTCATGATTCTTAAACCAAGTGTTAGCTATGATTAAGTTGTGCTGTGTGCAAAATTCTTCCAGGCGGGTTCCTCTTTCATTTCTGCCCCCCAATCCATATTCACCTACTAAGTTACCTTCTCTCCCTTTTCCTACTACCAAATTCCAGTCACCCATGGCTATTAAATTTTTGTCTCCCTTCACTACCTGAATAATTTCTTTTATCTCGTCAAACATTTCATCAATTTGTTCATCATATGCAGAGCTTGTTGGCATATAAACTGGAACTACTGCAGTAGGCGTGGGCTTCGTGTCTATCTTGGCCACAATAATTCGTTCACTATGCTGTTTGTAGTAGCTTACCCGCACTCTTATTTTTTTTTATTAATTAATAAACCTACTCCTGCATTACCCCTATTTGATTTTGTATTTATAACCCTGTATTCACCTGACCAAAAGTCTTGTTCCTCCTGCCACCGAACTTCTCTAATTCCCACTATATCTAACTTTACCCTATCCATTTACCTTTTTAAATTTTATAACCTACCTGCTCGATTAAGGGATCTGACAT
This sequence comes from Schistocerca gregaria, assembly GCF_023897955.1. NCBI lineage: Eukaryota > Metazoa > Arthropoda > Insecta > Orthoptera > Acrididae > Schistocerca > Schistocerca gregaria. The sequence continues at coordinate 337,619,639 of NC_064925.1, read as the reverse complement.
TCCACGCTCCGATCCGTAGAACGCCAGGTCTCTTTCTCCTGATAACGGCATCCTCTTGAGTCGTCCCCGCCCGGAGATCCGAATGGGGGACTATTTTACCTCCGGAATATTTTACCCAAGAGGACGCCATCATCATTTAACCATACAGTAAAGCTGCATGCCCTCGGGAAAAATTACGGCTGTAGTTTCCCCTTGCTTTCAGCAGTTCGCAGTACCAGCACAGCAAGGGTGTTTTGGTTAGTATTACAAGGCCAGATCAGTCAATCATCCAGACTGTTGCCCCTGCAACTACTGAAAAGGCTGCTGCCCCTCTTCAGGAACCACAAGTTTGTCTGGACTCTCAACAGATACCCCTCCGTTGTGGTTGCACCTACGGTACGGCTATCTGTATCGCTGAGGCAAGCAAGCCTCCCCACTGACGGTTAGGTCCATGGTTCATGGGGAGGGGAGGGGGAGGTTATTTTGATTATACAGCGTGATTCAAAAGGTTGCGAACAGTGGAGCTATTACAGCAGTCGAAATAAAATAACTTTAGGATAGTAGCGATCTTGAGTATAATCCTCAGCCAGAAAAAGCTTTGAAATATGAAAAATAACAAAAACAAACTCCACATGCACGACTAAGTTCAGCAAAGATAAGTACTCTTTCTGTGTACAGAAATTTGGACGCAACTAGGCGGGGCACTCGCAAACGTCCGTTGCCAAATTTCACATATCCCCGGAGTTGGATTGGAATTGGAAACGTAGATCCAATTACACAGGCACCTCGTCCTCCTTTCTTTATATATATATATATATATATATATATATATATATATATATATATATATATATATATATATATATGGCATATCTTTAGCCTCGTGTACGTGACCCTTATGACCCTTATTTCCAACCAAGAAATGCTTCTCTCCAGGATAATTACAGCGTTTGATGAGGTCCGTAAGATAATGCTCGCACTGCATGTGGTGGTTACCATTTCGAGCAACTTCTCTAATACTGCTGAATGAACAATACATTATCTTTGCAATGTTGCCCTTGTTCCAGATATTGCGAAGCTTTCACGGCTTCTTGATTACTTCGATGGCCATAGTTCCCGTTCTACAGTTGTTATATTTCGAGTCCCTTGTGGCGGCGAACCTGTAATTCATCGTGTATAAAAATGAATCGCGTCCGCCTGTATAAAGTAGTAATTTCCGGACAGATGTGCCACACGGCGCGTCGTGGCTTACCCGCAGAAGCCTTCGTGCTGAGTGAAGAAAGCTTCGTGCAGATCCGTGACGTTTCTGCCGATGATACTGTCTCTCAACGTCGGGCCAAGTTCGCACGAAGTTGGCTTCACAGACAGTTGGAAATTCGTATTACATACCGCAGCGAAGAGACTTCCATTCACTACTTACAGCTGCGAGGCGTCACGCAACATTAAAGGGCTCAACTTGGTCGCCATGTTTGTGTTCCTGGCCATGCGATTAGAAGGACGACTTTTCAGGCGGGGAGTCTCTCTGGTGCGTGAGGTCGGTGCTGGTGGATATTAATTTGCAGAGAGCAGTTATTATGATATGACAGCCGCTCTGTTTTAGACTACCATTCTTGCCTAATCCCTGAAAACATAATTACCGGTCAGCTTCTCGTGATATAACGGCAATTTAAAGTTATTTCTAGAAGAACAACGCTGGAATCGCCTTGTTCGTTACCTCTGCACTCTAAAACACGCCGTCTGGAGAACGCCAAGCAATAGGCACAAGAGATATCGTTCTTGTGTTACCAAATATTGAAAGCCGGGACCTGTAAAAATGATAACATTCATCACTTGAATGCCAAGCTATCTGAATAAAGCCGAATTTATAAATCCACCTAGAGATACTGCTGAAACAAGTTTCATCGACCGATCATGAGGTAATACGAAATTATTTATTGGGTTGGTGCATACATTCGTAGCGGTTTTTCACAAGTTCAGTCAATATAACAGATACACATAAGACACTTTAGTCATAATATACACTCATGCTCATAAATTAAGGATAATTGTAGAATGTGGTGCCACACAACGTGGCACTGCACAAAACTGGTGCTAATAGCATAGGAACGTAGGGAACGCACACGACACAGATCTAAGTGCACGGTATTCGTGATAAATTGAGAAAACCGTCGCGAAACATGTGCTACAAACGCTACTGTTTCCTGCGAATGTACCCCGACATCAATGTGGGATATGATCACCATGCACAAGTACACAGGCCGTACAACTGGTTAGTATACTCTGGATCAGGTGGTCGAGCAGCTGCTGGGGTATAGCCTCCTATTCTTGCACCATTGGCTGTCGGAGATCCTCAAGTGTCGTAGAGATTTGAAGACGTGCAGCGACACGTCGACCGAGAGCATCCCAGACGTGCTCGATGAGGTTTAGGTCTAGGAAACAGGCAGGCCACCTCATTCGCCTGATATCTTCTGTCTCAAGGTACTCCTCCACAATGGCAGTTCGGTAGGGCAATGCGTTATTATCCATCAGGAGGAAGGTGGGACCCATTGCACCCCTGAAAAGGTGGACATATTGGTGCAAAATGACGTCCCGATACACCTGACCTATTACAGTTCCTTTGTCAAAGACATGCAGAGGTATACGTGCATAAATCATAATCCCACCCCACACCGTCAAACCACGACCTCCATACAGGTCCCTTTCAACGACATTATGGGGTTGGTATCTGGTTCCTGATCCACGCCAGATGAAAACCCGGCGAGGATCACTGTTCAGACTATACCTAGACTCGTCCATGAACATAACCTGGGACCACTGTTCCAATGACCATGTACTGTGTTCTTGACAGCAGGTTTTACGTGCACTCCTGTGACCTGGGGTGAGTGGTATACACCTTGTAGGTCTCCGGACGAATACGCCATGTCTGTCAAGTCGTCCGTAGACTTTGTGTCCGGAGACAACTGTTCCAGTGGCTGTGGTGAAGTCCCGAACTAGGCTACCTGCAGTACTCCGTGGCCGTCTGCGGGCACTGATGGTGAGGTATCGGTCTTCTTGTGGTGTTGTACACTGTGGACGTCCCATACTGTAGCGCCTGGACAAGTTTCCTGTCTGCTGGAATCGCTGCCATTATCGTGAGATGACACTTTGTGACACACGGAGGTCCCGTGCTACGACGTGCTGTGTTTGACCAGCCTCCAGTCGTCCTAATATTCTACCCCTCATAACGTCATCCATGTGTGTTCTTTGAGCCTTTTCAACACACAGTCACCATTAGCACGTCTGAGAACGTCTGCACACTTACTCGGTGCACCGTACTCTGACATGCACCAACACACCTCTGCGTATGTGGACTGCTGCCGGCGCCACCGTGTGACGACCTCAGGTCATATACACGGCATGGTCATATCCAGAGGTGACTTAAACCCGCAAACCACCCACAAGTTCACTATGTATCAGCATTATCGTTAATTTATGAGCACGAGTGTAGTCTCCTTCACTATTTACAACAGTCTGCCAACGCTGGGGTGACTTTTCAATTCCGCGACTGTAGAAATTGCATGGTTTTGAGGCGAAGAACAAGTCGAGCCATGTCCGTGTTGCATATTTGTCCGGAAAGGAAGTCCCTTGAAGATCGTTCGACATAGAGGTGAAAAGGTGAAAATACGAGGGCACAAGTTCAGGTGAATGAAGTGGCAGCGGTAAGACTTCCCTGCACAGCGTTTTTTGTCAGTCTAACAGAATGCACGCGAGCCTTAACGTACATTGCGTCCCTTCACACAGTCTTCCTGGTCGTTGTTCTTGGATTGCGTTTGCAAGACATCTCAGTCCTTGACAATAAATGTCAGCAGTGATGGTTACACCTCGAAGAGCAATTCGCAGTACACCGCACCGTCGCTTTTCCACCAGACACACAACATTATCTTCTGTGGATGCACGCAGACGACCGAGATTTGCTGCTTTGTTTGAGCTTAATCATTCCTCTCTTCCCCTTACGTCAGCATAATACACAATTTCTGATCACCAGTAACGATATAGGATAAGAATGGTCGTCGTCGTTTACGAGCCGATTGATGGCTAGCGAGCGCTGTTTAACGATGTTACCAAAAATCTCGGAAAGTTCTTGATCAATTTGTTGCCAATTTTTACACATTACTCTAATAAAAGTTCTGTCAGACATATGCTACATGTTCTTTACCCCTTTGGGGAGGTGTAGGCTATTTATTTTTTGAGTATATGTGGTTTGTTGTTGTTGTAGTCTTCAGTCCTGAGACTGGTTTGATGCAGCTCTCCATACTACTCTATCCTGTGCAAGCTGCTTCATCTCCCAGTACCTACTTCAACCCACATCCTTCTTAATCTGCTTAGTATTCATCTCTTGGTCTCCCTCTTCGAGTTTTACCCTCCACGCTGCCCTCCAATATTAAACTGGTGATACCTTGATGCCGCAGAACATGTTCTACAAACCGGTCCCTTCTTCCCAATTCTATTCAATACCTCCTCATTAGTTATGTGATCTGCCCGTCTAATCTTCAGCATTCTTCTGTAGCACGACATTTAGAAAGCTTCTATTCTCTTCTTGTCCAAAGTATTTATCGTCCATGTTTCACTTCCATACATGGCTACTCTCCCTGAAACTTAAATCTATTCTCCATGTTAACAAATTTCTTTTCTTCAGAAACGCTTTCCTTGCCATTGCCAGTCTACATTTTATATACTATCTACTTCGACTATCATCAGTTATTTTGCATGCCTCTGACATGGATGTGTGTGATGTCCTTAGGTTACTTAGGTTTAATTAGTTCTAACTCTAGGGGAGTAATGACCTCAGATGTTAAGTCCCATAGTGCTTGGAGACATTTTATTTTTTACTTTAAGCGTCTCATTTCCTAATCTAATACCCTCAGCATCCCCCTATTTATTTCGACTACATTCTATTATCCTCATTTTGCTTTAGTTGATGTTCATCTTATATCCTCCTTTCAAGACACTGTCCATTCCGTTCAAATGCTCTTCCAAGTTCTTTGCTGCGCGACTCTTTCAGTGATCCGAGCGTCGAGATTACCCCAAACAGGGTAGCCCGGCACAAGCAAGATGGGAGGCAGACTTAGGATACAAATACTTATTAGTCGAGATACAACAGGAAAAACTCGCGTTAACTGCACAGAGCAATAGGCCAAATTTGAACTGCAGTATGAATACAAAATTTTCTTTAGCAAAACATTGCACCAAGCCGCTACGCTTCGCACCTGCACAAAGTTAATCACATGCCCGAGTTACCTGGGCCTTAGTATCTTGAACCCTCAGTAACATGAAGAAGCTTACGGACACGATAAAATTCAATTAATCTACTAACTGGGTAGCACAGGAAATTTACAAGAATGTTAAATATATACTTTGTAATAAAATAGTAGGTAGGAGAGAAATTTCCGTCACCATCAGCTGTAACACTGCGCAGTAAAATTCCAGAATTTAAAACAAGACAAATTAAGCTTCAGTAGCTTAAAGTTTACCACAGTTATAGCAGTGAGCCCAAATGTAAATAACAGGTCATATATACCCAGCAGAATAACTGTCCAATGGCGTAAATGCAGTTTATAATTAGCAGTACATGGGCAATACTAGAACACGGCAAAATTTCCATCGTTTTTCAGTGTAAATAAATGCACGAATTTATTCACTCTCATACAGACTTAAACAATATACGTAACACACAGCCGGAGCCAAGGCAGGTAAAGGAAGTCATTTATGATACAATCTCAAGACAATTCCCATCCACGATGGCAATACAAATGTAGAAAGAAGTAATTACAATGCTTAGATCCAGGGTTCGAAACAGTAATACCTTCGCCTCCAGAAGATCGGCTTCGTTCTACGCAAATATGGCTTTAATGGACAAACGGAAGGCATTCAGTTCTGAGCAGCGGCTAACGTGCAACAAAAATACCGCACGACTGCGATGACCGCTGCCAGCCCTCACAGCCTGTGGAGCTACCTCGGCGTGCATCACGCCCAGTAGCTCACGCTTCCCCGTAATCGTTCTAAGCGGGCTCGGTGATCTCGCCTCACTGCCACCACACCATCTCTCTCCGCTTAACTCACCTCCCCGGCAGCGAAGCGCTACCTAGCCACACCGCGCGGCAGCAAATCAGAGACACGCAGGCAGCGACGGATCGACCCGAAAAGAGCCGCCTTGGACCAAAGCTTTCTACAGAACAGCCAACCAGTTACCGAAGAAAAAATACTCCAAGCCATCGACCACTCTTGTAAAGGAAAATGCTATAAAATCAAAGAAAAATCTGGACTTCTCCAAAAGCAGTAGAGAGGTCTGGTCTCTTCTTAAATGGCTCTGAGCACTATGGGACTTAACATCTGAGGTCATCAGTCCCCTAGAACTTAGAACTACTTAAACCTACCTAACCCTAAACCGAAGGACATCACACACATCCATGCCCCAGACGGGATTCGATCATGCAACCGTAGCAGCCGCGCCGTTCCAGACTGAAGAGCCTGAAACCGCTCGGCCGCAGCGGCCGGCTGGTCTCTTCTGTGGAACCTGGGGGAACTGCCACTCCCTGAATGGAAGACCTGAAATGGCATCCCCCTAGAATAGCTTTGTGCATAAAAACCACTTGCAGAAAATGTTTCAGTCGACTCACCATGCGAGAAAGACCTTAATCGGCGGTTGGAACGTGCCAGACGGACTTCAACTTATTCTTGCCATGAAGGAGACCATATCTGGCTACTGAAATTTTACGATGGTACAGTTGTGGTAGCCCCTAACAGTTCATGGTATTGCAAGATATTTCCATCCTAAAAAGATGGAAGTTTGCAGACGATCCAGCGAGCTACCGTCCCATAGCCTTGAAGACAACATGCTACAAATTACTGGAAAGGCCCCTTTATAAGAGGAAATACCATCTCATTGATGAGATAACTCACCAACACCAGGCAGGCTTCAAATGAAACAGTTGCGAGCATATCTTGTCTCTAATGTCACGCAGTCAAGCAGCTTTCCAGAAGAAAAAATGAAGACATGAGTAGACTACACTGATCTGTAGGCAGCTTATGATACCATTTGGGTCGATGGACCTATAGTAACATTGATAAAAACTTTCCACTCCACAGGTCTTGTAGCAGGAATGGAAACCATGCTGAAAAACACATTTCAAGTTCTCAGTGGGGGATTACAAACTCAAATAATACAAGATCAAGAATGACCTACCTCAGGGATCAGTTTTAGTACCACTTCTATTTAATCTTTACATCCGCGACATGTCTGACTCAAAAGCTGAAAAGTTTAGTTACGCCGACAATCTAGCGATAAGTTTGAAGAAGGCAAACAAAAATTTACCAGTGACCCAAAGAACTTAGAAGAGCTTTACAGAAAGTGGAGACTGATGTAACCCCTGTAAAACCTAGATCAGTGCTTTCCATCTCGATAGTGTTGAACGTGGAACACGTCATCAGAATTGATGTTCAATTGCACGATATAATGCTACTGATCTGAAGGAACTGAACAATCTGACATTCGTAAAAGTCTTTCCATTCCACGAAATACTTAATAACTTATCACGAACTATACTAAAGCCTCGGAACCAGTGTGGGAGGGCACAATAGTACAGGTGGCAGCATTGAGCCTATAAGATGAATGAAAAAAAAAACAATGGAACTTATCACGCGCACGAGCGAACGGCAAAAATGGATCACACTGCAGCCCTCCCAGGACTGATCGTCCCAAGAAACTCTATACGTGCAAAATGGCCGACGACCCCAGTGTGATTGTGGAAACCAAAGAACAATCACTAACGCACGTCATATATCGAACGCCGAGCGAGAAAGTTTGGAGGTACCAAGAAGGATTTCATCGACGCTCCGCCTGATGCTCAACAGATACACAACTGGGATAATAAGGTACTCGGATGTTTGTAAATATCCTATCCGCTTTGTCTGACCTTTTTGATGTTCAGTGATTTTACATCGATGTGCAGTTTACGGTGGGACTTTCAAAAAATTTGTAATTAACCGTATTAATATCTGTCAGTAACACAATTTACTGATTGTTACATACAGTATCTCTACACTTTAAGTAATTAATGTACATGTATCATATGATTCTGGAGATACGCCATACACTAAATAAACAAATTGAAGACGTCAATAATTCTGATTGAATGTCTACTCTGGGTGTCTTGTTTCGATACAGTTCTTTCAGTGCTCTGTCGAAAGTCAATACCCATGTTATCAGTAAGTTAGTTATATTTTTCATAGACCATCTAAATGTTATTTTTTATCCAACTTAGGTGGAAGGAGTCAGTTTACAGAATATGTATACACGATTAATGTCAATCAACAGATAATTTTTTAGTCTTATTCATGCAACTATGTTTAAAACTAAGCCCATAGAATAGAATAATTGTCCAGGGGAAATTATTTTACCTTACATTTAAAATCTGCTAAGATCTTCTGTTTGCTACATCGTTCATTTCCTAATAATGTGCCAAAGTGAAGTTTCAAGATATCTGAAAATAGTTTAAACTCATTGTGGGTTCACCAGACAAAGTATTAGTCAACACATTGAAACAGCATGCTGGGTGAACCGTTACTGGCTCGCGTCATGAGTTGTTTTTTATCAGTGGTTGCATCCAGTGGTGTCTTATTTCTTCTTCGGTTACCGCAAAAATGGTTCAAATGGCTCTGAGCACTATGGGACTAAACATCTATGTTCATCAGTCCCCTAGAACTTGGAACTACTTAAACCAAACTAACCTAAGGACACCACACAACACCCAGCCATCACGAGGCAGAGAAAATCCCTGACCCCGCCGGGAATCGAACCCTGGAACCCGGGCGGGGGAAGCGAGAACGCTACCGCACAACCACGAGTTGCGGGCTCGGTTACCGCCATAAAGTTGCTGTCTTCTCTCCGTGAGTGGCACCAGCAGCGTGCTGTACTGCCGTACTGCCGGCCAGGGTGGCCGAGCGGTTCTAAGCGCTACATTCTGGGACCGCGCGACAGCTCCGGTCACAGGTTCGAATTCTGACTCGGACATGGGTGTGTGTCATGTCCTTAGGTTAGTTAGGTTTACGTAGTTCTACGTTCTAGGGGACTGATGACCTCAGATGTTAAGTCCCATAGTGCTCAGAGCCATTTTGAACTGCTGTACTGTCTTTGGTGTGGCGGGTATATTTTCCGGCTGTGCAGTGTGTGGCGGTCGGCTGGTTGGGACAGAGCAGTGAGGAAGTCTCCGTGGCGCGTTGTCAGGCAGGAGCCGCTGGCGGCGTGCACGCGCGGTTTGATTTGTGAGGCGCTTCTTGCGAGGGTTACAAAGTTCGTCGCCCACTGATCCTGGATACTAAAGTTGAGTGCTCACTTAACCTGCTATCTATCACATCTCTTCGTTTGACCCTGGTTGTCGCTTTGTGAGAGATTCCCGTGAGCTACAACGTGTGTGCATTGAAGTCGGCTAGAATTGCAGTCTTCTTCCTGTGTGGTGTTTAACTTAATTTAATTCATTACTGCATTAATGAAGTGTACAAGCGGTATCTTCTGCCTTGTGGCCGTTGACGTTCCGGTGACCTGCCCTGGTTGTTGGCGTAGTTTTCGCGGCAGTGTATTTTCCTCGCCGGGATTATGCTGCTCAGCACAGCGTGTAGTTCGACAGCTGAGGTGTTTTTGGTAGTCGTGGGCGTTTATTCTGACTTGGCTGGATTGGGCACCAGTATCCAGAGCGTTGTGCTATTGACATCTTGTCGTTTTGCTGGTCGGGTGGAGCAGAACTAATGTTTTTGATTGGTTCATCGACTGGGTTTCGGTTGGGTTGCCTTCCGATGAAGAGGTTGTTGGTCTGGCTGCCTGTCTCACCTAAACGTGCGTTGGTGTTACCTTCCCAGGCCTATCCTTGGAACCTTCTGTTTTACATAGTGATTTCCTTTTTAGTCTTAAGTACTCTATGTGGCCTTCAGCCGAGTTTTAACTTATTCAAATTACAAGGCTCTTCTTCTTAGGCCTTAAGTCATAAAAAAAATGTTTCTTGTTTGGGATGCGGCCTTCAGCAGAGTTGTCAGCCTTCTCAAATCAAAAGTTAAAAATTTTTGTCTAGGCCTTAAGCAGTAAGAAATAAATTCTAGTTTGTATGTGGCCTTCAGCCGGTTTTATGTGAAGGAATTGAGGAGAAAGCCTTAAGCCTGTTTTAGTTGAAATTTAGAAGCTCTTCCCTCTAGGACTTGAGCGGTAAAATTGTTTTCTGCATGATATGTGGCCTTCAGCCGAGTTTCAATCTCTCAAATTAAAAATCCTTTTCTTGCTCTTAAGTCATAAGACCTATTCTGTAGTATAAGGCTTTCAGCCGAGTTTTACATGAAATATTTTAAGATAGGGCCTTCAGCTTTTCAAATTGAAAGCTCTTCTTCCTAGGCCTTAAGACGTTAAATTGTGTTGATGATATGCGGCCTTCAGCCGAGTATTCAGCCTATTTAGAATAAACTTGAAAATCTTTGTCTCGGCCTTAAGCCATAACACTGTTCTTGATAAATGTGAGGCCCTCAAACGAGTTCTACGGGGGAAAATTTAATGTAAGGCTCTCAGCCTATTTATATTGAAGATAAAAGTGTTTTGTTCTAAAGAAGTGAAACTTCCAGAAAAACTCCCGTACCTTAATTCCTTGCTTACGCCTTGTGTCTTGGATTTTCGACATGGCCTCCAGCTGATATAAATTAAATCAACGGAGGTCATTCGTTGAAAAACCTTTAGAGCTTTTGATTCTTGCTTGTGTCATTATGTGTTTTAAGAAATAAAGTTTATATGTTGAGTGCAACTGACAGTAACTTATTTTTGCCCCTTTCCACTAATAAGAACCTCATCTGCTCTGTCCTGAGAGCACAAGAATTTCACTGGTAACTGAGTGGTCTTAGAGGGAGTAGAACTCGTGCAAAGCTTCCTCGCGACACTCCACCGATATATTGCAGTGAAGTGGTGTGTAAGTGACATTTGGTTGTATGGAAGCAGCATAATAAGACAGGTTGATGTAAATACGTGACGGAATGACGAATAAAACCATCACGTTTTGGTGTGTCCATGTCAACACCATGGCTACAGTTCCCAGATTTTTGGTGTGTCAACTCACTGTGAGCCTACCGGGCAAAACATTAGTTACCCGCTTAAAATAGCACTCTGGCGTCTTTAGTGTCCAACGTCGCTACAAGAATGGTGTACCTCTAGCACCCACTAACCAACAGGGACTTGTGTCACAACTTGGCAGTAACAATTTCTGAGGAAAAGAGACAATGTTGGACAGGAGAAATCACACGCAGTGATAACCGCCATGAAATGCAGTACATACATGAGCTTGAATCAGGTATTTGGTTCAACATTCTCGCTGAGAAATCATGCGCATTGCTCTAGATTTGCTTGACGAATGTAGTTTGGATGGTGCTGTGTTCACAGGCGCTTGATTGTGTAGATCGTGATACTCTCCCAGCAAAGCTCAAGTTTTATGGAATTGGTGGCTTTACACACAGCTGGTTTGCATCATACTAATCAAACAGAATGAAAATAGTTGTGCTGAATAATTTAGATAATCCAGGAAAAGGCAGGAAATTTTAGTGACTGCAGGTGGGCAGCGGGGGAATCACAATGGGTGGTCCACAGGCTTCAATTTTGGGTCCACTCCTATTCCTCACATGTATGAATGACCTTCCACTTAACATTTAATGAGCAAAATTGATTTTTGCAGACGATACTAATGTTTTAGTAAATCCCATTAGAAAGGAAGCAACAGAAGAGGTGGAAAATCATGTTTTCCATGAATTATTAAGTGGTTCTCTGAAAATTGACTCCCTAAGTTTTGAAAGAACACATGACATTCAGTTCTGTATAACAAATAAGGTCATACCAACATTTGATATAGTACTTGAGCAGAAGTCAGTAAGCAACATAGAATGCTCCAAACTTTTGGGTGTACATATTGAAGAAAACTTCAACTGGAGCAGCATGTTACTCAGCTTCTCAGATAATTAAGTGTTGTTATTTTTGCTATTCGTACCATTGCTGATCTTTGAAACAAACATATCAACCTCCTGACATATTTTGCATATTTCCATTCAGTAATGTTGTACAGAATAATATTCTGTGGAAACTCATCACTCAAAAACAAGTACCGATCAGACAAAAGAGAGCAATCAGAATAATATGTCTTCACCCATGGACGCCATGTAGGTACCTCTTCAAGGAGCTAGATGGTTTAACTGCTGTGTCACAATACACGTATTCCCTATTTGAGAAGAATAGTGATGTACTCACTAGAGGGAAAAATTACCCTCATTAGCCATTGTTAAAGCTGTCAGTAGCCCAGAAAGGAGTTCAATACGTAGCAACAAAAAATTTTGATCATTTTCTCATTAACATAAAATGTCTGACAGATAGCGAAGTAAGTTTTAAAGCTAATTGCTTGTACTAAATTGGTGAATTTCTACTTAAAAGTCAGTAGCCAGAAAAAAAAGAATTACATGAGTAGGACTTCATTAACGTTAACACTAATAACGTATATAAATCCTTTAAACTGACTTGTTCAACATTAGTTTGATAAAAGAATAGTTCAAATCATCAATGGAACATGTAACTAACTTACGTTCCTGGTCTGAGGAACACTAAAGTACACTATTGCATCCCGACAAGCATGCTACATCATCAGATCTTTATCCCACAGAAAATGTCTGATGCCATTCTTGTTAGCTAGGTGTGCTTAGATTTAGTGCACTTGTTAAAGAAATTATTCCTTCTTTAACTCAAGGGACTAAGTCTAATGGTTGCTGGGGCGCCTATGCGTTCGTTATGTAACTGCTGTTTTAAACTAATTCAGTCCGTGCCTCTTTTCAGGGCGAGTGCACCTCCATTCATTAAAAGTGCTTAGGCTTTATATCAATTTCAGGTATGCATTTAATTTGTTTATCAATGTTGTTGCGTAATGTAACGTAAAATTTATAGCAGTTGTTTGATTCCATGTTCGTTCGCCAAATTTTGAAACGTTTGCTATTAATCTTTCTGCATATCCAATTTGCATTCTGCACCAATTGATAACTGATTTAAGGGTGTATCCTGATCGCCGTTTACAAAGCATGTACGTTGTTAAAATTCTTTGCCATTGATTCCATTCAAAGATAAATACCATTTGATTTCAAGAGACTCTTGTAACCGGGCGTAGTGATTAGCGTGTTAACTTGACCCATTGTTAAGGCATGCATTGCAGGGTTGTTCTCTGTGTATGTTCTAAAATGAGACGGTGTCGGAGTTCCTCGACCAGCCTAAATTCTGAAGCTTCCCGATTAGATGCTGGCGTCGGAGCTTAAACTTACTTTCTCCAAATTCAGCTGACATTATTCATTTGCACCGTTAATTTTACACTGTCAAGGAACTTGATTACTGAAACAAAGTGTGTTTAAAACCAGTGGAAAAATTGTCCTATCGGAGCACAAAAAATGCGAATGTGGGCCTGTTTATTTAAAAGACTTTCACAGAAAACTGTGGTACCAACTGCCTTATTCCACCTTCCTCAGCACCCTTAAAAATTTTCACACAAATTTTGGCATGTGAAAATATTCGTGCCTTTTTTTAACACGGAACTCATCCTATACTCCCACAAGGTCCCCTAGCTGTAACTACTCACACCCACTAGTCCATCGCTCATAGCCATCCACTCCTGTTGCCCTTCGTAACTCACTCATTCAGGGCAAGTCACTGTCACGATCTCTGTCTCTCTCTGCATTGTCTCCTGTGTTACAATAATAGCCCCTTCGTCTGTCCTACTACTATAGTTTCCACAAGACACTAAACATCTATGGTCCATAGCACACTAACACGACAGTACTGGCGAGCCCCTGCAACACAGTTACCACTGGCAACCCCAGATGCTCGATTCGTCGAAAAACAGGCAATCGCAGGGAAACCGTACTGTACACAGCACGCAAGCCAGCCACACACACCCCCTACACTGAGCTGATCTATGACCGATCGGCCACTAATGTATTACGACCTTCAACTGTTACAGGGACGCAGCAGCTGCAGCAAGCCCTACAAAGAGCACCCGCAACGACAAAGGTAAGGAACGATGTACGATACCTCTCACTAATATAACCACACCTTGCACGCACTGTCGCAGCTAGCAAGCCGCTACTGCCCTTGTTACCCGTTCTGCTGTCGCAGAGGTTTTTTCCTTGGTGCTTGCCTTCTGTCTCCTGATGGACCATGTCAATGAGTAATCCTACCCAGACGCATGGACATCACAGCCCGCATCCTGTGACTCACGATTTGAAAACTAACTTGTTATACGGAGGTGACAGTAGAACTTTTGGTTTGGTCACCACGTTGGTGTGGGAGTGGACCGTCCCTATCCTTTATATAGTTTCCAGGTTCTTTCATCGTCTCCCTCCTGTTCTCTCTTACTGCTACTATCACATTCCTTCCGTTCTACTGCTGCTGTCCCTTCTCACTGCTACTCTCTCTCTTCTGCTTTGTCATTGTCATGTATTCGATCTCTCATTATCACTGTCTCTCATCCACTTCTCTTCGTTGTACTTATTTCCCTCCACCCTCCGGCATTACGCCCTTGACTCATTTTCTGACACTATTCTGTCACTGTTAATGTTCCACTGCCTCAATGTTCCTCTCTTTCTTTCTCTCTCACTGCCATTGTCTACTTCGCTCTTTCCACAACACAACCACTGTCTCCTATATGCCAGTGTTTATTACTTTTCCGTCTTTTTGCCACTGCCTCTGTCCTCTTCCGTCTCAGCATAAAAAGGCAAGAACATGTTCGCATGCCAAAATTTTTGGGAAAATTTTTGAAGTTGCTGGGGAAGATAGACTGAGGTGGCTGGTACTTTACTTCTCAATCAATCCTTGAAATAAACAGGAAAATATTTTCATTTGTGTGTGTGTGTGTGTGTGTGTTCCCATAGGAGCATTTTACCGCTCGTTCCCTTCGATTTCCTGCTACACTAAGGCATGTAGCTCATATCAAAAGAAATTTATTTCACAGTGAAAATTTCATTCTGGAGATGTATTGGCCAGTAAAATTTAGATAATTTGTGTAAAATTAAAGTAACGCAAAACTAATTTGTACCTCAGACCGGATTTTGTGTGCAAAAGAAATTTTGCATTTGCTTCAGCACTACAACATGGAATTCCCAGATGATAACGGTGACACTTTCCAGGATACTGCCCCATTTTACTACATTTTCACATCATACCCGATTTTACGTACATATTTTATATGTATAGGTAGGGTAACTTTGAATGTACGTTCTCTGAAGCCGATAAGAATGTGAAGAAAATTTTAGTGCTTGTTTGAGATTAAGAACTTAGAAATAGATCGTAAAAATTACAGCCGTTTGTTGGGGGTATTTCTCGATACCGGATAAAGATGTTTGAAAACGGGGAGATGGCTCTTCTAGATAATTCCTAGAGAATATACCGTTCAAATTTGAACACTCTGATACGGTTATTTATTATTTAGATTTCGGCTCATGTCGAATTTTATGCGCAGAAATGAAGTAAATTTGAACTTCCGTATCTTGGAAATGGCTACAGATATCAAGAAAATTTTCAAAGTTGTTACGGATCGTGATCTTAGCAATGCATCGTATAACTTCGAGACATTTGCTTCGTACAGCCGGTTTGGAACCCTCAGCTGGGTTTTATTCTGCTGGCTACGGCGAAAATACAGTAAAAAAAACCATTCTTCTGGGTTTTTCCGAGGACGTACGCATGAACTAATTGTGCGTCCGTAAGTTTATCAAGGCTACCGTAGACCACATCAAATGAAAAGAAAACAACAACGACCGATTTGCTTCATTTGCCTAAGCAGGATGAAGTGTGTAATATACGTACTTTGCCTCTGTACTGTAGGATAGTGACACTAAGACGATCCTTCTGTTGGCTATATAAATGGTCCCTAGCCCAAGGGGAATCCAAAACACTTGACCCTATCTTTTTACCACTAATTTAACCCAAGGTCTGAGCACCCGAAAATGCCGTTTCTATGTGCGGCGTTTTGGAACATATTAGGTACGCATGCTGCCGCATTCGTACTGATTTATTTGCGTCACGAATGGTATCCATTACGTGTTTACCTAATTCTTTCATTCCCTTGGGAACCAAGCGGCTGATCGCGTTTCAAGTGGCTTCAGCTGGATTTGGTATACCTGAAAAAGTCGAGGACACTGTTCTCCGCCGAATTAAGGCGTTATCAGATCCAGAAGCGGTCCTACGCCTTGTTAGTGTGATGTCTACTCCTCTGTGAGATTAGTTTAGGTAGAGACAGTCGTTAATGTGGAGGTGACACGTGTCGTGAACTGTGAAGCACCAGCGACGGTTAGCGGATGTTAAAGACGCGAAGAATTTGACCGGCTGCATTCGAGGCGCTCATTGCCGTCTAGTCGATAGTGGAGAGGGCGGGTTCACCTTCATTAAAAGTTGTCGGATTCTTCAGCAGCGGCGGCGGCAGCGGCGATGGCGGCCGGCTGCGGTGAATCGGACACCGCGGCTAACTGTAAGACTGGCCGGGTTGCGGGCGCAACCATTAGACCGTGGCGGCCGAGCGACGGCCCCAATTACCAGCGCGGCCCAGGGCGGCCACAATCCTCTGCAGCGCCTCTGCGGGCCGACGCGCAAAATTGCGCCGCCGCTGCCACCAAACGGGAAACTGCGATAAACCAAAATTCACTGGTCCTCTCTCGCGACAATAAACGGATAGGGACATTTCAACTCCAGGCTTGTTCACGTTAGGTCAGCAATTTAGTCAAATGGCGGGTCATTTAGTAATTAAACGTCTATTCCCAAACCTGACTTAGCTCCACTGAGCACGCATCAAGTACAGAGTGTCCGGGCTAGACGTACACACAAACATATCGACACTACTGGCCATTAAAATTTGTACACCAAGAAGACATGCAGATGATAAACGGGTATTCATTGGACAAATATATTATACCAGAACTGACGTGCAATTACATTTTCACGCAATTTGCGTTCATAGATCCTGAGAAATCAGTACCGAGAACAACCACCTCTGGCCGTAATAACGGCTTTGATACGCCTGGGCATTGTGTGAAACAGAGCTTGGATGGCGTCTACAGGCACAGCTGCCCATGCAGCTTCAACACGATACCACAGTTCATCAAGAGTAGTCACTGGCGTATTATAACGAGCCAGTTGCTAGGGCCACCAGACGTTTTCAATTGGTGAGAGATCTGGAGAATGTGCTGGCCAGGGCAGCAGTCGCACATTTTCAATATTCCAGAAAGGCCCGTACAGGAACTGCAACATGTGGTCGTGCATTATCCTGCTGAAATGTAGGGTTTCGCAGGGATCGAATGAAGGGTAGAGCCACGGATCGTAGCACATCTGAAATGTAACGTCCTCCGTTCAAAATGCCGTCAACGCGAACAAGAGGTGGCCGAGACGTGTAACCAATGGCACCCCATACCATCACGCCGGGTGATACGCCCGTATGGCGATGACGAATACACGCTTCCAATGTACGTTCACCGCGATGTCGCCAAACACGGATGGGGCCATCACGATGCTGTAAACAGAACCAAAATTCATCCGAAAAATGACGTTTTGCCATTCGTTCACCCAGGTTCGTCGTTGAGTGCACCATCGCAGGCGCTCCTGTCTTTGATGCAGCGTCAAGGGTAACCGCAGCCATGGTCTCCGAGCAGATAGTCCATGCTGCTGCAAACGTCATCGAACTCTTCGTGCATATGGTTGTTGTCTTGCAAACGTCCCCATATGTTGACTCAGGGATCGAGACGTGGCTGCACAGTCTGTTACAGCCATGCGGATATGATGCCTGTCAGCTCGAGTGCTAGTGATGCGAGGTCGTTGTGATCCAGCACGACGTTCCGTATTACCCTCCTGAACCCATCGATTCCGTATTCTGCTAACAGTCATTGGATCTCGACCAACGAGAGCAGCAAAGTCCCCATAAGATAAACCGCATATGCGATAGGCTACAGTCCGACTTTTATCAAAGTCGGAAACGTGATGGTACGCATTTCTCCCCCTTACACGAGGCATCACAACAACGTTTCTCCAGGCAACGCCGGTCAACTGCTGTTTGTGTATGAGAAATCGGTTGGCAACTTCCCTCCTGTCAGCACGTTGTAGGTGTCGCCACCTGCGTCAACTTTGTGTGAATGCTATGAAAAGCTCATCATTTGCATATCACAGCATCTTCTTCCTGTCGGTTAATTTCACGTCTATAGCACGTCATCTTCGTGGTGTAGCAGTTTTAATGGCCAGTAGTGTAGCATGAAGAGTTGAGCTCACCCACCACATTCATCGATGAGCGAATGGACTTCAAACTTGTTGGAAGAATAACTTAACCTCATTGCGATTTTGATATTGTTACAACTAGTCAGTATTGTCTGACGTGCTCTCACAACTGATTTAAGTACTGTATGCAAGATGATTTTGGTAAGTGGGGACAAATTAGAGGAAACCATTCCTGAAAGGATTTTTTTTTTTTTCGTGTCATCAGTCTTCTGATTGGTTTGATGCCGCCCGTTACGAATTCCTCCCCTGTACCAATATCTTCATATCAGAGTAGCGTTTACAAGTTATGTCCTCAATTCATTTGCTGAATGTATTCCAGTCTGTCTTCTTCTATAGTTTTTTCCCTCTACAGCTCTCTCTAGCACCATGGAAGTTCTTTCGTAATGTCTTAACAGATGTCCTGTCATCCTGTCGCTTTTTCTTATCAATGCTTTCTATATGTTCCGGTCCTCTCCTTTTTTCCGGAGAACCTCCTCATTCCTTAGCTAATCATTCTACGTAATTTTCGTTCATAAGTAACACCACATCTCAAATGCTTTGATTCTCTTTTCTGGTTTTCCCACAGTCCATGTTTCGATACCATACAACGCTGTGCTCAACTTTAAGGCCTATGTTTGATATTAATACATTTCTCTTGGCCAGGAATGCCCTTTCCGCCATTGATAGTCTTCTTTTTATGTCTTCCTTATTCCGTCCGTCATAGTTTACTTTGCTACGTAGGAAGCATAGTCCTTATCTTCATCTACTTTTTTATCACCAAACCTAATTTTAAGTTTCTCGCAGTCCTCAAGTCTTCTGCTTCTCATTACGAGGAGTAGAAATCGTCATCTGGACACATGACCGGAAATGTGTTCAAAGGGAGATACACCCACTTGAAGGTGGAAATAAAAGATTTTTGACGATGTAGGATTCACTGACAAAGCACAGATGAGAACATACCAGGCAAGTGGCAATGCTCTTTCTGTATTAGTGTTTAAACTCCACGAGAGTCAGACCACCACCACGTAGTAGCGACATTCTCGTTCGTACCACCAAAGGCCCGTGTTCCAGCAGTGGAGGCAGTGTCATCCACAGAAAGTGCAGACATGCCTCATCTTTGAGGCATTCTGACCGATCACACGAGGCCAACGCCAATACTCCCCACCCACATCTTGAGGCTGAACCGGTGCTGAAGCACAGATTCCCCAGAGCCCAGAGGTGGGTGTTTGAAGGTAGCCTCATATGTGAGTAAGATGTCTGTGCGACGAACCAGCGACAAAACCACCGCCGCAGTCTGCACGTGACAAGGCATTTATGCATTGATAATGATACAGAGAGTGGTGGTAGTCGTGGAGAATGTTCCACACGGTCGTGTGGCTTACCGCATGCTGGCGGACCACTAACTGCTCCTAATACATGATACATGGGTCACCCTCAAAGATCTTTTATCTCTACGTTCAAGTGGGCGTACCTCCCTTGAAACGCATTTCGAAACTTACACTGACGGCAAAAAATTGCAACGCCAAGAAGGAGGAGTTTTGCGAGATAATTGAAAGTGGGTAGGTGTATTTCTACATCTGAAAGATGACGGCTATTCAAATTTCGCGCCAGTCGCATTAAAGTGTCGTTAGTAACGCCACTATGAGGATGCAAATCAGGTTGTTTTAAATATTCGCTGTAACAGCCACAAGCGTTGATTACCTCTGATATCGGATACAGCGAGTTTATATTACCCACAAAGTCTTTAAAACGACGAAGACGTCATTATCGCCAGCTCAGAGTTTTAAAAAGGTCGTGTAGTAGGATTGTGTGAAGCCGGATGTTCCTTTCGTGATATTTCAGAAAGAGTTGGCGGGAATGTAGTCACTGTACATGATTGCTGGCAGCGATGGTGACGGAAAAGTGCGGTCGAAGGAAGACCAAGCACCAGACGGCCACGTCGCCTTACCAAGAGGAGGGACAATCGTGTTCGGCGTCTAGCTCTGTCACATCGTACTGCTTCTGCAGCAGCATTCACAGCAGAAATAGGCACCACAGTCACACAACAAACTGTTACAAATCTGTTACTTGAAGAACAGCCCCAAGCAGGCGCCCTGTACCGTGGATTCTACTGAACTGAAACCACCGCCTTTTCAACTTTGATAGTGTCAAGTGAGAGCTCATTGGAGGTCGCAGTTTATGTCTGTTGTGTTTTATGATGAAATGCGGTCCTGCTACGGTGGCAGGAGCCCAGTTGGGTGCTTCTAAACAGCGTGCGTGTGACCTAGGCACATTGGACTTACAGCTGGAGTTATGGTTAGGAGTACGATTTCGTATGACTGCAAGAGCACTCTCGTGGTTGTCCCACGCACCCTATCTGCTAAAATGGGCGTCAGTCTGGTGATTCGACCTGTTGTACTACCATTCATGAACAGAACTGCAGGCAGTGGCCTGCTCGACCACCACGTGTATCTCATATCGAGCACGTATGGGCCATCATCGAACGACATCTCGAGCATCATCGATAACCAGCATTAATCGTCCCTGTATTGATCGACCAAGTGCAACAGGCACGAAACTCCATCCCATAAACTAGCATCCGGCATTTGTACGACGCATTGCTTGCACCTTTGCAAAGTATGTTACCTATACGAATGTATTCCCGAAATTTCGTTACTCTACTTTGCGAGAGGGCTGTTTAGATTTTTATGTTGGTATCGCCACATGTCCAGATGACGATTTCCACTCCTCGTAATGAGAAGTAGAAGACTTGAGGACTGCGAGAAACTTAAAATTAGGTTTGGTGATAAAAAAGTAGATGAAGATAAGGACTATGCTTCCTACGTAGCAAAGTAACCTATGACGGACGGAATAAGAAAGACATAACAAGAAGACTAGCAATGGCGGAAAGGGCATTCCTGGCCAAGAGAAATGTACTAATATCAAACATAGGCCTTAAAGTGGAGCAGAGCGTTTTATGGTAGCGAAACATGGACTGGGGGAAAACCAGAAAAGAGAATCAAAGCATTTGAGATGTGGTGTTACTTAAGAACTTTTGAGAGATCACTATAAGCCAGAAAAAGTAAATTTGTAAAGATGGATGTCGTGAATTGATATATGATGAGTTTTGAACATTACTAAAGTAAATACGTTGTTTGTTCCTATCAAAATCTTTCATTTGCTAACTATACCTATCAGTAGTTAGTGCCTTCAGTAGTAGGAATCTTATTTAACTGGCAGTATTGGCGGTCGCTGTATTGCAGTAGTTAGAGTAACGAAGATTTTTGTGAGATAAGTGGTTCATGACAGGTACAGGTTATTGTTAGTCAGAGCCATTTCTCGTAGAGATTATTTAAAGTCAGATTGCATTGCGCTAAAAATATTGTGTGTCAGTTTACCGATGATCAGAATAAGTAAAGAGAAAACTGTTTGAGCACGTAGTTTACCACCAGAATCATTCATAATTTTTCTAAGGGGACGTTTAAACTTTAATTATTTCTTGGTGTTCGGATTTTTTCCCATCAGTGTATGTCCATATACAGATGAAAAGAATCAGTCATGATCGTAAATATGTTGTATTTCAATACTGGTAATGGAACTTCATTTTCAGTACCAGTAATGAAATAAAATATTTAGGATCACTATTGTTTTCTTTCATTAGAATAAGTCTGATCGCTGCTGTTCGTAAAATGACTTAAATACATCCATCTTCTCAAGAGTCGTTCCCTGCAGTTCCTCCCAAATTCGCAAAATCATACTAGGTACTTTATTCAATGAGAAATTTTGTGAACGTTTATTTAAAGCTAACATGCAGAATGTCCTGGCTAGAAACATACAAAAACATTTGTGTGTATTTCGGTACGTATTAAGATTTAAAAGTTTTGTCGTCCAACATTTATGCAAAATTGGTACAGTTCAACGTGGGCACCGTTTGTACCTCGACATATACCGAAAAGGGATTCCGCTTCTCGCCACACGCTCATAAGCATGCCAGATGTTATGGCTTCTACTGCTGCGCAGACTTGTTGTATCTACCAAATCGCGAACCCTTGTTCTGTAAGGAATGTCACTGATAGATCATCACGCACCGAAGTCCATTGGAGTCAGATCGGGGTACCGAGGGGCCAGGCAATGGGACTCTCGCTCTCCTTTCTATCCGAAGGTCAAGAAACGTAACATCCCTACGATAGTTAGGTGCGTCACCACCCTGCTGCAAAATGACATCGGGTGGAATCTATGGAACCGAATAATCCGCCGACATGTTGAGACAGCTGTGTCCTGTTAGTGGCGCGCATGCGCCATGCTACACAGCGCTGTTCGTGAAATGGTGAGGATTACACCTTGGAGAGATTCTGTACACAATGCGTATTTATCCAAGAAAATAAAACGTAGATTTTTCACTGTATACACTACTTAACCTTATAGGTTTTAATGAATAAGTTTCTGAGTATAGAAATACACAACTGGCCATTAAAACTGCTACACCACGAAGATGACGTGCTATAGACGTGAAATTTAACCGAAGGAAGAAGATGCTGTGATATGCAATGATTAGCTTTTTAGAGCATTTACACAAAGTTGGCGCCGGTGGCGACACCTACAACGCGCTGACATGAGGGAAGTTTCCAATCGATTTCCCACACACGAACTGCAGTTGACCGGCGTAGCCTGGTGAAACGTTGTTGCGATGCCTCGTGTAAGGAGGAGAAATGCGTACCATCACGTTTCCAACTTTCATAAAGGTCGGATTGTAGCCTATCGCGATTGAGGTTTATCGTATCGCGACATTGCTGCTCCCGTTGGTCGAGATCCAATGACTGTTAGCAGAATATGGAATCGGTGGCTTCAGGAGGGTAACACGGAACGCCGTGCTAGATCCCAACGGCCTCGTATCACTAGCAGTCGAGATGACAGGCATCTTATCCGCATGGCTGTAGCGGATCGTGCAGCCACGTCTCGATCCCTGAGTCATCAGATAGGGACGTTTGGAAGACAACAACCATCTGCACGAACAGTTCGACGACGTTTGCAGCAGCATGGAATTACTCTTGACGTTGCATCACATACAGTAGCGCCGGCGATGGTGTACTCAACTATGTACTGTTGAATGTTCGACTGCTGCCCTGGCCAGCACATTCTCCAGATCTCTCACCAATTGACAATGTCTGGTTAATGGTGGCCGAGTAACTGGCTCTTGATGAACTGTGGTATTGTGTTGAAGCTGCATTGACAGCTGTACCTGTACACACCATCCAAGCTCTGGTTGACTCAATGCCCAGGCGTATCAAGGCCGTTATTATGGCCAGAGTTGGTTGTTCTGGGAACTGATATCTCACAATCTATGTACCCAAATTGCGTGAAAATGTAATCACATGTCAGTTCTAGTATAATATATTTGTCCAATGAATACCCGTTTATCATCTGCATTTCTTCTTGGTGTAGCAATTTTAATGGCCAGTAGTGTAGCTGGCACGAAGTCCGCCCCCTACGTAGACCTAAACACATGGCAGGCGAATGCATACTGAGCTCTCATTCCGCCACTGTGATTGTCGCAGCAAAATAGTGCGACAAAGACGCGCTCTGCTTCTTCACTGCGCTGTCGAGCCAGAACTACACATCGCCCCGCTGCATACGCCTGTTGCGCAGGCAACCCGCATACTCTGTAATACCACGTGGAACCTCAATGCTGTCATTCTGTAAGGTGGACGGTAGCAGGTCAAGCCGTTTTCCCCACACCATCTCTCTTCTCACTGTGACACTACACCGCAAGTCAGCACCGCCAAGTCTCAAGTCGCACACGTGGGCGTCTGTGTTGGGTCAAACGAAGAAAGAGGCCCCAATTAATTACGAGGCGTATTCCAAAACCAAGTTCCGGTGACCAATATTTAACTGAGCCAAGTTTCATGCATGCAGCGCTGTTTACGTACTCTTTAGGAAATGCTGCAGTGTTGATTTGATGAAGTACCTTTGTCAGTCGGTGACAGCAGATGGCATTGGCGGAGACAATCGTAGATGCTCCAGTTGTGAAGCACGTGGTGTGTTCAGATTTGTGTTGGAAAAAGTATCTTCAGCTGCTGAAATCCAGCCTCAGTTATGCCAAGCGTACGGGCCTGAAATAATGTGTGACGAACAAGTTCGAAAATAGTGTCGAGAATTTCAAAATGGCAGCACAAATGTTCACGATGAACAGCGGAGTGGCAGGCTTAGTATTCGGACCGAGATCATTGATCAAGTGAACCGAAATCTTCAAAGTGATCGGCTATTGACGGTTAGCAGTCTAGCTAATGAATTCCGAAATGTCGCTCTAACTTCATCTTACAGAACTGTCACAGAACAGCTTGGCTATCACAAACTGGGCTCCAAAAATTCTCACATATCAGCACAAAGGGCAAAGAGTGCGTAGTGCACGACAGTTTTATGGAGCGCTATACGCAAGATGGAAGTGATTTGTTTCCCACGCTGCTACGGGTGACGATAGGTGGATATCGTTCACCAACGCAGAATCTAAACAACAGTCAACGCAGTGGCCCTATTTAAGTTCACCCAAACCACAAATATTTAAGCAGTCTCCGTTCTCGAATCGAAAAATAATATCTTTTTTTTTTAAGACGAAAAGGGTGTCAACAGTTACAGCTGACGTATACTGTGAAATACTAACCGACGCCGTTGGAATCTGTTGTCCGGCGTAATCTTCCTTCAAGACAACGAACGCCCTCACACCTCTGCCAAAACCGAGGATGAGATTCCAGATTTTCGTTGGGAAATTTTTATCACCCTCCCTATAGTCTCGACTTACAGTAAGCGACTATTCCCTCTTCTTGGTGCATAACGATTTCAAAATGACGATCAACTCAAGGCTAACTTTACCAACAGGTGCAATTCCAAGGTGGTAGACTTCTATGCTGAGTGACTAAAGAATCTGCTGCAGTGTTACAGAAAGAATAGCGATTATGTGGGGGAAAAGGACATATAGTTAAATATTACTGACCATAAAAAACTTTTCATGAGCTTATTTTTTTCATACCAAATGTACTACAATTTTAGAATAGGCCTCGTAAAAACAAATATGTGTTCCTACGGGACTTTAACACACTTGTCACTATTAATATTCTGGTATATTTCAAAATTTTGAACATGGCTGAAGCAACACCTGTTGAAAATATTCACGGTAAATGATAACAGCCAAACAGTTGCAGGTGTGGCCGTGCGGTTCTAGGCGCTTCAGACTGGAGCCGCGTGACCGCTACTATCTATCAGTACTGATAATTCGTCGCCTTCGCATCAACCACCTTATGCTGTACCGATGGAGGTGATATTTTAACTACTTACGACGCCTTTGGCACGATTGTTTTATGCATCTCCACTGCAGGATTTGATTTTAGTGTATTGTTGCTTCTGATGAAGGTATATTTAGATATATCGAAACCGTGGTCAAGGATTTCAATGAATCTTTATTCTGCAACTGTTTGGCTGTTATTTACTGTGAAGATTCTGGTTTTATTTTATTTTTAATATCAATCTTTCCTCGACGTCTGAATAGCTTTACATGCACATTTCCCCAGTAAATGAAAATCGAAGAGTAAAGAGACAGTCATAACCAGATTCCTTACATACTGCAGGACAGTATTCCGAAATCTGATCTGTGATAAGACCATCATGAGATAACCTACCAGACAACCGCTGTTCTTGCTGAAAATTTGAATGGCATCTCTTTTTCGAAAGAGGTACCTTGATACAGAAAACGTCCAAGACGAACCTCTAACGAGCAACGACATTACCTGCTCCCTGTGTGCTTCTTTTTTCAGCATTTGTCAGAAGACTTTTTTATGTCGGAGCTTTACTGAGGACAGGTCACTGACTAAACTCTTGATGCTTTGACGGAACACCTTATTTTGAAGGTCAATAATTCATCTGTAAATGTAATCATTTCATTTACTCCACATGCACTGTTGCAACAAAAATAAAAAAGGAAGAAAATTCGAGAAAGGCACGGTTGCAAGTATCACACAAAGCAAAAGGGCTTTTCTTACCAGAAAAAGATACATGGAAACCCATGTTTGGAGCACAAGAATCTTTTTGAGAGAAAAACGTGGATAACGAGGAACATCGAAATTGCAGGCTACTGAAACATAACATGGGTTCACTGAATAAGAAAGCAAGAGGAGGTAAAAAGCCTAGAAAAGAACGTAACAAAAAGAAAATATGTAATGACATGAGGCGTTGCTTAAAACTGCACTTTAAGTGATGGTGGATGAAATGGATCGTATTCCCGGGTATGTGTTGGCTGTTCGCTGATGAGGAAAGAATAGATAACTGTTTCAAACTTGCCGTGACGTTGTGAAACAATAAGTCATGAAACCTAAATGAAATTACGGCAAAAAAATAATTTAAGCAATGCGAGATTATGCTTTAACGTTCCATCGACGACGAAGTTATTAGAAACGGTGTAGAAGGTCATATCAGAGAGGCTGGGAATAAAAAACAAAATGGTTCAAATGGCTCTGAGCACTATGGGACTTAACATCTGAGGTCATCAGTCCCCTAGAACTTAGAACTACTTAAACCTAACTAACCTAAGGACATGACACACATCCATGTCCGAGGCAGGATTCGAACCTGCGACCGGAGCGGTCGCGCGGTTCCAGACTGAAGCGCCTAGAACCGCTCGGCCAAAACGGCCGTCTGGAATATAAAACAATCTCTGTCCTTTTCAAGTGGACCATCTAGGTATTCGCCTCAGCAGTTTAGGAACTATAAGCTTGTAAAACATAAATCTGGTTGGCCAGAGAGGAATCTGAACTGACCTGCTACGGATAAGACTTCACAAAGCCATCACGTTCGGTGAATTCAGTATATGCACAGATAACTTCCAATGCGCAATTTCTAGCATTCTTGGAATTTCACAGCAAAGACAATATTGGACGAGTAGGTAACGATGTTTATCTGTTTCTCCAGCGGCGAACAATGTTGACGGCTGGTAGCTCAGTACAGATATTCTACATAGTTACCTGTATTCTGCTCCCTCCAAGAACCCTTTCTAAAATGCAAAGACTACCTTATCTTCGGATCACGCTCTCTAAGAGACAGAAATAGCCAACCACAATTACCCTCTCTGACAAACAGCTTCTTGTTCTCTGTGGTTTTGCCAACTTTCTTCCAACTTTATCATTGCCCGCAGGCCAGGCGGATTTCCCCAGACACCGGGCAGAGGTACACTCGTGACGGAAAAAAGTTCGCTGCTGTGCCTGCTAACACAAGGGGACTGTCAATGCATAATGCGCATGGCAACAATTCCTATTAGCGAAAGAACAGTCCCTCACAAGAAACAAAATTGTAGTTGATACACGTTACGCCTTTGGTGCAGAAAGAAATGTACTGTCAGCTACATCATCTAAGTAAATATTTACAATGTTCAGATGTCTGCCGTTGCAAAGTGTACAGCTTAAGTAATGACACTGCCTCAAGGCTGAAAACATTTCAGTGAATTTTATCTGTGAGTGGGCATTTTCTTAAGCAACATACTACCAAGATGAAACATTTCGTAACAAACTTTCGTACATTGGAAGTAAACTCCGTCCGAACAGGCCTCGGAACGTTCAACCGGTCAACTGACCGACCGACCGCGGCCACCCTGTCATTCTCAGCCGATAGGCGCCACTGGGTGTAGATATGGAGGAGCATGTCATCAGCACACCGCTCTCCCGGCAGTTGTCAGCTTTCGTAACCGAGTCACTACTCCTCAATAAAGTAGCTCCTCAATTGGCCTCACGAGAGCTGAATGCAGCCCACTTGCCAATAGCTCTCGCCAAACGCGAACGGACACCCATCCAATTGCTAGCCAAGCCCGACAACGCTTAACTTCGGTGATCTGACGGGAACCGGTGTAGCCACTGCGGGCAGGCCGTTGGACACACTGCATATCGCTCAGAAACAACCCTTATAAATAAATATACAGGGAAATCGACATAACGTGGACAGCCGGTCGTTGTGGCCGAGATGTTCTAGGCGCTACGGTCTGCCTCGGGCATGGATGTGCGTGAAGTCCTCAGGTCAGTTGGGTTTAAGTAGTTCTAAGTTCCAGGGGACTGATGACCTCAGATGTTCAGTCCCACAGTGCTCGGAGCCATTTGAAAAACGTGAACATATCACGTTTGGATCAGGATGTAGTGGAAAAGGAATTTGACAGGTGGTAATAAGGAAGGTTTCTCTGTAGTGTGTATGCATAACGTTTTTAGTGCTCAAACAATGGGGTACATAGGGTGTCCCAGAAATGTTGCGACAAACTTCGAAGGGTTATAAAGGGTGTCTTCAGGAAGAAATCTAGTACAAGAACGTTTGTCCGGAAACATCATCCAACGACTGTACAGAGCGTCGGAGCTACACGCCCCGTCTCCCTCCACTCGGCCACCCCTTCGGTAGCAAACGTGACTTCGAATGCTGGCTGACCGCATGCGCAACGTCTCGCAGTGTTGTTTTATATCCAGTGACGCTACTGATTGCCACGATAGCTGGTGGAGAGGATAAAGCTAGCCGCTGCGTAGACGGGTGGTGTCACCTGTGAATGCGATGCTCTGTTGCCTCAGTGGATAATGGTTAGACACACCTGCAGTCTATTTTTCTATTGTATACCGGGAAACACTGGAGATTTTAGATCGAAGTTTATCGCAACGTTTCTGTATAGTACTATTTCCTCTTCAATGAAATTGCGTAGATTTTTCAAATGAAGATGGAGCTCGTTGAACACACGATACTGTGATGTAATCCATGCCTATGTGCTTAGTGAAATGTTATCTAAATATATGCACTTGACAGCACAGTTTCATCTCTGTTGCCCAATAAAGCATTAGAAGACGTTGCTGTCAGAATACATTGGCAATAGACTTTCGCTCAATGCGTTTGGAACGTTCACAGACATATCAACAAAAAGTCTTGATGAAAACATTGCTAGGCGTTGCCTGACGTTACTTATTAGCAAATGGAAATAGGTATTATCTGCTGAACATTTTATTTCGACCGGAACTGTTACGGATACGTTACAGCTATCTACGTTATTTAGCGTGCACAGCTATCTTGACTTACTATTATTTGTATTTTGCCTATACTGAGAAGTTTCCCACACCACCTTGTGTTGTGGCTTCAAATGTATGAGTGATTGGCTGTGTGCGTGTTCTGTCGTGAATATATACACCGTTGGTGGGACAGTGGGCGATGGGTGAAACTGCTTTCACACTATACGCTACCGTTGTTATGGCGATCTGCTCCAGCTGCTGCTGATGCTGTACTGAAGCTGAAAGTGTTAAAGTTGCGGAGAAATATTCGTCGGGGCTCTGTTGTATAGCAATCAGATTTGCCTTCAGTTCTTAGAAACACTGGTGGAAAAAATAAAATGATCCTTGAAATCAGTTCTTTTCCGAAGAAATCATCATATTATTTAATTAGAACTGAACTCTCCCGTCGGAATTGTTCTCGAGCTGGTATTCACTAATAGATCACACTTGAATATACGTCGCTTGTGGAAATAACACCTACCTTTTTTAAATCAACGAAGTTTCATTGACGTTAGTGTCAATAAAATGCTTCTCGCACATGAATTAGCGATTCTTTATGATATATACAGATGTATATTGGAATTTAAGACGATATTTTAAAACAAACCATCGCTTTGAATATGCAAGGGACACACAGTTTACGAGAAGAGATGTTAACAAGTTTACGTGATATCACCTATCTGTCCCCGACGCAGCGGAGAATTGTCTACATACACAGAGTGTAAGAGTACCTGATGGAAACATCCTCTGTATAGGAAATACAGACAAATCAAAAGGCAGTAATGGCGTCGTGTGGTTTGCGCCATGGCGGGTCATTTCACTATCGATAACTTTTACCAGGCGTCACGAGGGGGAGCTAATGATTTACTTGTGCGGCTATCGCTGCCTCGCCCAGTTTTCAAACGAGACCGCACGAGTCGCGTCTGGAGAGAGGCCTCCGTAGAGAGCGGCGCCGGCAGTTGAGGGGTAGCTTTCGCACAGTGTGATGCCGGGGGCTGCAGCAGTGCTTCAAGCAATGGACACGCGGTGCAGATAGGCACGACTTCTTTTTTAGGGTCGTCGTTCACTGTTCTTCGTCAGGACTGGGCAGAAGAAAAAGGTTTGGTTCGCATACGTTGTGTGCAGGTTGTTGTTCAGCTCTGTGCACTGACTTCCCGCACCGTTAGGTGATTGAAGAGCTGTTAGTGTATGTTTACTGAGTCGTCATGCACGCCTTGTTTTTAGGCTCTGTGATTTTAAGAATAGTGTATTACCCTGTCTGCTCTGTGTGATTTTTAAGTAACTTGGCTTAATCTGCTGGCCAGCGTTCTGTCTCAAAAAATTTCACATGGTTATGTTGCTATAGTTATGTAATGTGCACAGTTCTACTGCATATCTATTTCAGGAGTCTATGCCTTATCCAGTTAAAAAGTCAGTGTCGGTATTAAAGTTCTTATTCACAACTGTTTCACAAGCTGCGACATTGTCGCGAATAAAACAGTGGCCCGTATATACAACAAGTTTTCTTTAATTTACGGCTATGGTCACAATTTTTTTGTTTTTGTTTTGATAAAACAGATGTGATGAAGGTCATACACATAAACCGGTAATCTTAACAAAAACAATTTGTGGCCATAGACATAAATTAAAGGAAACTTACAAACTGTTTCAATATTTGTTTTGTCCGCCCCTGGTAGCTGAGTGGTCAGCGCGAAGAATATCATGCCTAACGGCCCGAGTTCGATTCTCGGCTGGGTCGGAGATTTTTCCTTATCATCATCCTTTCATCCCTATCGGCACGCAAGTCACCGAAGTGGCGTCAACTCGAAAGACTTGCCCCAGACGATCTGTCTACCCGACGGGAGGCCCTAGCCACACGGCATTTCCAATTCCAATATTTGTTTTCGTGATGTTTTAGAAGCTGCTTGGTCTGTTATTACTCTCTTCCAGCCCTTTTAAGCACGCCCTTCCTGGAAAAAAATTACGGCTCTCTTTCTCTGTTAGTGAAGCTTGTTTCCTGGGGTGTATGAACTTATTGGAAACAACTGTAGGTGCAATCGTGGTTAAACCATAACTTTACTTCTAGTGTAATCTAGTCACCTATCTTTCTTGCTGTTAACAGCACTTACTAAGTTGCTGGGAGAGTGTGTGGTGTCGGCGGCTTGTCGGCGCGAGGCTCTGGTTTATTTGCGGCCGTGTGCTCGGCTCTCGCGGCGTGCCGTTTGTTTGCAGTCGTGCGTCCTCGATGTCTGTGCTCAAGCTGAGTATCTTGTGTTACCTGACTTGCATTGTAAACAAAATTTTGCTGTCGACCATTTCTTTGATTAATTGACTTCCCACAAGAAGTTTTCCCTTTCATGTCTAATACATATTGTTACCTTCTTCTAAGTTTATTGTAAATCTTTTA
This sequence comes from Schistocerca gregaria, assembly GCF_023897955.1. Classification (NCBI taxonomy): domain Eukaryota; kingdom Metazoa; phylum Arthropoda; class Insecta; order Orthoptera; family Acrididae; genus Schistocerca; species Schistocerca gregaria. Next base: position 337,587,934 of record NC_064925.1, on the reverse strand, counting down.
ATGCTAACCTTTTGCACATCTGTCTAATGTTCTGAAGAGATTTATCTAGAACTTATTTAATTTAAATGATAGATATTGTTAAGTTCTTGAATTGGTTTGAGTTATTGTAATTCAATGGCTGTCTTATTCACCATTTTGAAGACCATTATTTTAATGTCAGATCAACCTAATTTTCTTAACTGTTTCTCGAAGGGGACCTGTTATTACTAAAAATAATTTATTAAAATAAATGTTGTTGTTCATAGATAGATCATGTTAGTTAAAGGTGCCCAGTCCTTCCGTCATTTCCCTGATCCTGGTAATTCTCGATTTCATGCGTAGATATTGAATCTCAGGTGTCTTGAGAAAATAAGAGCTGCCCATTGCGGAATCTATCATGAAATCACGATTAAAAACTACGCTGGTGGCGCTAAAACTCGCCTCGAGAAACACTATCTATTTGACGGTGATACCATTTCATTCGCAAGCACCATAGAAAATAGTACATGACCACCGTAGGCAACAGCACAATAACACATTAGTGTTCAACACGATTCAGCAGGTTGATATTCTACAGTAGAACGCCATTGCAGATTCCAGAGCAACAAATTGGCGGACAGGCTACGAAACTACGTGACCAGTGGAATAGCAGAGCGCGTGTCTACCGAGCGAGATGGCGCAGTGATTAGCACACTGGACTCGCATTCGGGAGGACGACGGTTCAATCATGAGTCCGGCCATCCTGATTTAGGTTTTCCGTGATTTCCCTAAATCACTCCAGGCAAATGCCGGGATGGTTCCGTCGAAGGGCACGGCCGACTTACTTTCCAAACCCTCCCTAATCCAATGAGACCGATGACCTCACTGTCTGGTCTCCTACCCCAACCAACCCAGCCCAACCAGAGCCTGTGTGACAAAGTCCCGAACGTGGAGTATGTTGTGGCTTGGGAGGTATCACTAACAGACTAGTGGGATATTGAATGAACAACCGCTGCCACGCTGGTATTGCGAGCTACAACCTGTGTCTCAGCCACATAGTGGTATTCCATACAAACTATCCCATTCAGATTTTGTGTGACGACGATAAGCTTGAAATTTAACAACTGACGGTACAAAACATCTGCAGACTCCGAGGGGTACCCCCACTTTTAATGTTTACAGAATGGAGATGCGACATTTGGGTGACAACTGCGAAAACAAGCGACGACGTCCAACTCGTACAGATTAGAAGCATTCAGCATGAAAACGTTACTGGAAACAATGGATATCAATATCCTCAAATTATTGTCGAATTACCTTGCGGCGGTGGAACTCTGATTGAGTTTAGTTCTTCCACGGGGTAGGCGATCTTAAAGAAACTTCGATACATTATTGTTTATGTATATGATAGCGTACTTTTTTGTAATTTGTGTGTTTGATCAGGTTAGTACAACTAATAATCAATCCAGGCAGTGTTGTTCAGTTACGTCATGGCAGTTACTACTTGCAAACTTGTGAATGAAACGTTCTGTGAGATTGGGATATGCCATACTGTTTATTATTATATGTGGCACAGTTTAAATAAACAACATTATTCGTGATACACTGGATGCGGCTGCATTTTTTTTAAATTTAAGCCAATAAAATGATCAACAAATGAATATGCGTAATTTTTACGAAATTGTACCGATACAGTGACACTTTCATGTACCGTACTTCACCTATCCCGGCGACTGATATGAAAGTTCTTTCATCTGATCTACATATATTCTCTCCCAGCCTCCTTACGCTGTGTGGTAGAGGGTACTTGGTGCACCAGTGTCATTTCCTGTTCCAGTCGCTTAGGGCTGTCGGGAAAAACTATTGCTCTCACAGGTTTTATCTTCGTGGTCGTTTCGCGAGAGATACGTAGGAGGAAACAATGTGCTGGTTGACTCTTCTAGGGACGTACGCTCTCGGAACTTTAACAATAGACCACACCGTGAGGCGTAACGCCTTTCTTGTATTGTCTGCCATCGGAATTGGTTGAGCATCTCCGTGACGCTTTCGCTCTTACTACATGAATCGACAAAACAAATACCTTACGAACAAAACGTCGAAACAAGGCAAATCACATGCCATCATCAACATCTAAACAGTATAGGTAACCAAAGATTCATTGACGGAGAATCCAGAAATGTAGGCAGTGTGCATATAAACGAAGAGGGGAAGATGCTTACAAGGATAAGTGGATCCAAAAATTCGTTGCGAACAGTGTGTCGTATGTTACTTCAGGACAGCAACATCGAAAGACATGTTGAAGTTCATAACTATTTAATTTGACTTTACAAATTCCAAAGTCTCTAACCCAAATGTTAGGGGACCATTCCCTATATTCTGTTCAATTTTAGAATGCTTTTATTGAATCATCCTTTACAAGTGAAACCGAAGTGTTTATTGATCACTTTTAAACATAAAATCATGTAAAACTAAAAACCTGTTTCGAATACGAAATAACAATAAAATACAAAACACTGAAAAAGAATGAAAATTGTACAGAAATAATTTTGGTTTATAATGTGCTAGTGGTTTAGGATCAATAAACATAACGAATACAAAACGAGGTTCAGAAGAGAGAGGAAAAGCACAGACTAAGTAATCATCTTTCAAGGTATATATTACGCCTACACAGAAGAAACGAGACCACTCCCCCCACTTAGAAACTAAGTGTTGCGACACACATCACAGGAATCTAAGTCCGAATGTCTGCGAGGATATTTCCACCTCCTATCTCCGGAAACCGAGTGCAGTGCCGTAGCTACTGCCATACCTTCATCTGTTGAACCTTAAAAAAAACATTTAAATGTTGTACGTGTTTGTTCCAGAAATATTCTCAGAACCAGTTGAAACCTTCCCGTCTAATATTGGATGAACGTTTGCTTGCTGACTGAACGCTGCGTCTCTTAAAATCTTTTAACTGCTGCTCTGTCAAGACTACCTACTGATTATTACGACGAAACATAAAATGTGTTGTCGCCGTGGCCCTCAGTCGTTACCTGAAATTATTAAGACTGATTCTTACCTTTAATTATTTATACTGGATCGCCATCTGACTGCTACAGCAAACTGTGGAATGAATATACTTACTTCTCTTTAACATAATTATAAGCTGCTAGTGGAGTTTCATAATACTTTGTGACTGGAATTCTTTAAGTTGAAGTTAATTTAGATTTGATAAAAGCTGAAGCTCAGTTTAGACTTTTCTTTTAAGATAACAATAAATTCCGTAAAGCATTTACGTGAATGATTTTGGGATAGAAAATTCTTAATGCATTTAATCTGGTAGAAGTTAACTATATTCTGAGAACGATCTTGACAAACAATTACAAGGGGTATAGTTCTTTACGAAAATTCTTAAAAAGTAGCGTTGCGCTACATACCTAATTTTCCATCAAAATTACATAACTATATTCTGAGAACGATCTTGACAAACAATTACAAGGGGCATAGTTCTTTACAAAAATTCTTAAAAACTAGCATTGCGCTACATATAGCGAGTGGCTGGCGAGCACACAGTTTCTTTCAAAGTGTTAATTCATACCTCGCTTACAGCGACCTCCTCTCATGTCTCGCTAGCTACTACTGCCTCGTCTCACATCTTACTCGCAACTGCTCGCTTCCAACGCTCAATGCTACAAAAGTGCGGTCTCGCCGCCAACAATGGTTTTTGGTGTAGACAATCCCTGCTACCATTACAGATGTATTACTGCGCGCTGTTTCCCGCTCTTTCTCAAAATGTATCTATGCGCGGTTTCCCGCTCTTTCTCAATAATACACAATGCAATTTAATTAACAAAACAATTTAAATAAGAAACAGTTCAGATAATTACATGCTAAAACAGTTTAAATACGCCTATTACATAATTACACAGTATTAAGTGGAAGGATAAATACAACTGTATTATCAACAAATCCACTTTCGAGCTCTAGTCTGGCACACAGTTCTGAGTTGTCACATGTAATGAATGCTGGGTCGGCTCCTCAAGAGGTAGCCGAACTACGTCTAGTATGTACGACGATTTACATGTGAATGAAGTATGCAAACGTCCTATGTGAAAAGAGCCTGGCTGTCAGCGGATCCTCACGCAAAACTGATATGAAAACAATATAATATTTTGAAAGAGAAACAGGTTTCCGGCGTCGGCAACTAATTGGTAAGTGCGGCAAGTGATTGTGAATCAATTGAAAATGTCAAATCCTGATTGCAAAAAGCATCGTGCGCATCTTCGTGGTAGCCGAAGTAAGATTTTCGCAGCTTCTACGGGCGGATATTGTGCGCATGCCTCTGCAACAGGTATCATCGCTCCACGGGCGTCCTCAGGCCTGATGGAGGAAGAAACGAGACCCGGAGGCAAATGGGGTACTCTGTTCTCTGTCTTAACACACGTACTAGCACTTGGGCAGAGGTTGTTTTCTGTAAGCGGTGCTCCGCAGTTTATAAATATTTCAATTACATCATTATCAACCACTGAAAAACTGCTACGAGTCCTCATTGGCGGGACTAGTTTCGAAATCAAATCATATTCGGTAGACGAAAACGAATATAGAACTATGGTACAAATCAGCTGTTTAAGCTAAAAATACTCAGGTTACTTGTAAAACTAAAGCGTAAAAAAGTGGATGTTGTACACTGTTACAGTGAGCTGTCATGGGATGGCGATATGCACAAAAACATATAGCCGTAGAAAAGCGTACACAGGCTATAAAAGGGCACTCAATTGGCGGAATTGCCATTTATACTCAGGTGATTCATGTGGAAAGGTTTCCAATGTGGTTATGGCCGCACGACGAGGATTAACAGACTTCGAACGCGGAATGTCAGTTGGAGCTAAACGCACTGGATTTTCTCCTTCGAAAATCATTAAGGAATTCAACCTATCGAAATACAGTGTAAAGAGTGCGCCGAGAACATCAGATTTCGCGGATTACCTCTCATCACTGACAACGTAGTGGCCGACGGCCTCAAATTAACGACCGAGAGCAGCTGCGTTTGCGTAGAGTGTCAGTGCTAACATAAAAGTAACACTGCATGAAATAACCACAGACATCAATTTGGAACGTACGACGACCGGATCCGTCAGGATAGTGCAGCGAAATGTGGTGTCAATGGGCTATGGCAGCAGACGACTGACGTGAGTGTCTTCGCTAACAACACGACATTGCCTGCTGCGCCTCTCCTGGGCTCGTGACCATATTTGTTGGACCCTAGACGACCGTGAATCATGGCTCCATCAGCTAAGTCTCGGTTTCAGTTGGTACGAGAAGATACTAGGGTTAGAGTGTGGCGCAGATCCCAAGAAGCCGCGAACCCAAGATGTAACAAGGCACTGTTCAAGCCTGTAGTGGCTCCATAATGACGTGGACTGTGTTTATATGGAATGAAATGGGTCCTCTGGTTCAAAAGGCTCTGAGCACTATGGGACTTAACATCTATGATCATCAGCCCCCTAGAACTTACAACTACTTAAACCTAACTAACCTAAGGACATCACACAACACCCAGCCATCACGAGGCAGAGAAAATCTCTGACCCCGCCGGGAATCGAACCCGGGAACCCGGGCGCGGGAAGCAAGAACGTTACCGTGCGACCACGAGCTGGGGACTCCTCTGGTTCAATTGAACCAAGAATTGACTGGGTATGGTTATGTTCGGCGACTTGGAGACCATTTGCAGCCATTCACGGGTTTCATGTTCTCAAACACGATATGACTTTTACGGGTGACAATGCGCCACGCCACCGGGCCACAACTGTTTGCGATTGGTTTGAAGAACATTCTTGACAAATCGAAAGAATGATTTGGCCACACAAAGTCCGACAGGAATCCCATCGAACATTTATGGGACCTAATCGAGACGTCAGTTCGTGCACAAGATCCTCCACCGGCGACACTTCAGCAGTTATGAGCGGCTGTAGAGGCAGCGTGGCTCAGTATTTCTACAGGGGACTTCCAACGACTTGCTGAGTCCATGCCACACCGATCTGCTACACTACGCTGGGCAAAAAGAAGTCCGACAGGATATTAGGCGGTTGGGAAAAAACACTTTACTTCTTAGCCACAAATAATCCTGATCTAATAGAGCATCAAGGCGGATACAGGGATTAGTGAACACAAGGTCATTGTAGCGAGGCTCAAAACCATATCAACCAAAACCGCTCAAAAAAACGCAAAATATATCTATTTAAAGCAGCAGATAAAAATTTCCTTCATGCCTTCCTAAGTGAGAATCTCTATTCCTTTCAAGCTAATTATGCTAGTGTAGAAAGCTATGACTCAAATTCAAATATACAGTATCGGCAGCAATACATAGATTCATACCGCATAAGTTAATAAGAGACAGGACTGATCCACCATTGTACACAAAACACGTCAGAAAACTGTTGCAGAAGCAACGAAAACAGCATGCCAAATTCAGGAGAAATCAAAATCCCCAAGACTCGCTAAGTTTCACGGACGTCAATGCGAGATGCTTTTAATAGTTTCCATGATGAACATTGTCTCAAAATATAGTAGAAAACCCAAAGAGATTCTGGGGGTATGTAAAGTACACAAGTGGCAAAAAAACAGTCAATACCGTCACTGCCCGATAGCTATAGAAATGTTACCAATGATAGTGCCACTAAAGCGGAGTTACTAAATACAGGTTTCCGCACTCCTTCACGAAAGTAGGCGAAGTAAATACTCCAGAATTCGAAACCAGAACAGCTGTTAGCATGAGTGACTTAAGAAAGGCAAGTCTTCTGGTCCAGATGGTATGTCAATCAAGTTCATTTCAGAATATGCAGACAATAGCGCCTTTCGTAACAATCATATACAACCACTCACTTGACGAAAGGTCTGTTCCTAAAGACTGGAAAGTAGCACACGTCACGCCAATATTCAAGAAAGGAAATAGGAGTAACCCATTGAATTACAGACCCATATCACTGACCTCAATTTGCAGTGGGATTTTGGAACGTATACTACACTCTACATTATGAATCACCTTGAAGAAAATCACTTATTGATAGATAACCAACACGGATTCAGAAAATATTGTTCTTGTGCAACACAGCTAGCTCTGTATTCCCATGAAGTAATGAGTGCTATCGACAAGGTATCTCAGATAGATTCCATATTCCTACAGTTCCACAAGGCTTTTGATACCGTTCGTCACGAGCGATTATTAATCAAATTGCGTGCATATGGAATATCGTCTGAGTTGTGTGACTAGATTCGTGATTTCCTCTCAGAGAGGTCACAGTTCGTAGTGATAGACGGTAAATCATCGAGTAGAACAGAAGCCATATCTGGCGTTCCGCAAGGTAGTGCCATAGGCCCTCTGCTGTTCCTGATTTACATAAATGGTCTAGGTGATAATCTGAGCAGCCCCCTTAGACTGTTTGCAGATGAAACTGTAATTTATCGTCTAGTAAAATCATCAGACGATCAATTCCAATTACAAAATGATATAGACAGAATTTCTGTATGGTGAGAAAAGTGGCAATTGGCACTAAACAAAGAAAAGTGCGAGGTCATCCAAATGAGTACTAAAATAAATCCAATAAATTCTTGGTATACGATAAATCGCACAAATATAAGGGCTGTCAGTTCGACTGAATACCTAGGAATTACATATACGAGCAACTTAGGTTGGTTGGTTTTGGGGTTTTTTGGGGGGCTAAACATCGAGGTCATCAGTCCCCAGTTCCAAACAGACATACTTGTAAAAAGCCTATAAAGTGAAAGCGTAACTTCTGCACCCAGAAGGAGACATCACCAAGGCGTACAGAGCTAAAATGAATCCGCAGTAACACAAAATAGAGGACACTTAAAAGGAGCAGAGCAAATATTTGACTAGAGTAAAACACTACAGTGGTTGATGGAGCATGTAAAAGGTCAACCACTCAACGACAAACGAAGAACCTCCAGCTGGAAAGCTTTGATAGAGGTACCAACACAACTTGTTTCCATAAAAGACACTATTTTGGTATCCACGTCACAATTGAAGGTAGCCTGAGAAATCATGCGAGAGCGCCCACACTAGAGCGAGTGATAAAACCCAGCTGCACGGATAAAACGTAAAACTGAATCTATAGAGGCATCGTCACCGAGAATTAAAAGTGTAGCTGGTAAATTAAAGGGCTGCCGCACGATCAACTTAAACTGGAAAGACCACATAGATAATATTGTGAGGAAAGCGACTGCGCTTTGTTGGCAGAACACTTAGAAGATGCGGCAAACCCACTAGAGAGACGGCCTACATTGCACTTGTCCGTCCTCTGCTGGACTACTGATGCGCCGTGTGGAATCCTTACAACTTACAAGGTAGGATTGACGGAGGACATCGAGAAAGTGCAAAGAAGGGCAGCTCGTTGCGTGCTATTGCGCAATAGGGGTGAGAGTGTCACTGATATGATACGCGAATTGGGGTGGCAGTCAATGAAACAAAGGCGGTTTTCTTTGCGGCGAGATCTATTTACGAAATTTCAATCACAAACCTTCTCTTCCGAATGCGAAAATATTTTGTTGACACCCACCTACGTAGGGAGAAATAATCATCAAAATAAAACAAGAGAAATCAGAGCTCGAACGGAAAGATTTAAATGTTCCTTTTTCCCACGCGCCATTCGAGAGTGGAATGGTAGAGAAGCAGTATGAAAATGGTTCGAAGAACCCTCTGCCAGCACTTAAGTGTGAATTACAGAGAAACCATGTAGATGTAGATCCCATGACTTTTGTGCTGTCCGGGGTGACCGAGCGGTTCTAAGCTCTACAGTCTGGAACCGCGCGACCGCTACGGTCGCAGGTTCGAATCCTGCCTCTGGCATGGATGTGTGTGGTGTCCTTAGATTAGGTTTAAGTAGTTCTACGTTCTAGGCGACTGATGACCTCAGCAGTTAAGTCCCATAGTGCTCAGAGCCTTTTGAACCATGACCTTTGTCACTTCAGTATGTATTTCTTAGTTAAACAGTTTTGGGCTGTTATAGGTCGTCGCCAGACTATAACTATCACTGTCGTGAAACACCTTCGGAAAAGATATTACACACAGAGAGCAAGGTGCAACTTTGATACTGTTACTGTACTGTAATTGCAATCACTTATTCTATACAGTATGGCAACGGCCTTGCCGCAGTGGATACACCGGTTCCCGTCAGATCACCGAAGTTAAGTGCTGTCGGGCGTGGCCGGCACTTGGATGGGTCGCCATCCGGGCCGCCATGTGCTGTTGCCATTTTTTGGGGTGCACTCAGGCTCGTGATGCTAATTGAGGAGCTACTCGACCGAATAGTAGCGGCCCCGGTCAAAGAAAACCATCGCAACGACCGGAAGAGCGGTGTGCTGACCACACGCCCCTCCTATCCGCATCCTCATCTGAGGATGACACGGCGGGCGGATGGCCAGATGGGCGACTTGTGGCCTGATGACGGAGTGCTTGCTTTATTCTAAACAGTAAAGAAATGTGAAGGGAGCATACGAGGCATGTCTAGAAGTAGTTGTTATTGCTGTGGTCTTTAGTCCGAAGACTGTTTCGATGCAACACTCCGTACTAATATATTCTGCACAACCATCTTCATCTCTGCATACCAACCGCAGCCTATATCCATTTGAACTTGTTTATGGTATTAAAGCCTTCAGCTCCGTCTATAATTTTAACCCACACTAACAAACTGGTAATTCCTTATTGCCTCAGGATGTGTCTTAACTTAGGCAAGTGATTCCAGAAATGTCTTTTTTCTCTATTTCGAATCAGTATCTTCTGATTTATTATTCGATTTATGTACCTAGTAAGTAGCACCACATTTCAAAAGTTTCTATTCTCTTTTCTGAACTGCTTCTTGTCCTTACATTACTTCTCCACGAGGCTATGTTCCAGATGAATACCTTCAGAAAAGACTTCTTAACACTTATATTCGATGCTAAATTTGCTGTGAAAATAGCAGAATCCATTTCTACGTTTAGTGTTTCGTTTCCTAATCTAATTTCATCAGCGTCACCTAATTCAACTCGTCTACATCCCATTTTTCATTTTTTACTGATACTCATCTCATAACCACTTTTTAAAACACTATCCATCCCGTTAAACTTTCTTCCAAGACCTCTGCTGTCTGACAATTGCACTACCATCGGCGAACCAAAAAGTTCTTATTTCTTCTCCCTGCTCTTCAATTCCCTTTCCAAATTTCTCCTTGGTTTCCTTCACAGCTTGCCCAATGTACCGACTTGTTTAACTGATGGTTCGGTAATAGTGTCATTTGTCAGCATTTTTCTTGTTTGAATTTGGAATTCTTACATTAGCGTCTTTTCCGTCTCATATCTCTTGCACGCCAGGTGTAATTACTTTGTTGTCGCTCACACGACCAAGGACATCAAATATTGTGAGGCAATGTTGTCTATTGCAGCAGCCTATTTCCGCTTTCGTCGTTCAGTTCTTTTTCAAATTCTTCTGCCAATAGCATACCTCGTTTCTGATCTTCATTTACTTTCCCTTCTCTTTCTACAATATTCTGCTCGAGTTTGTAACTTTATATGATTTCTTACGGTTTTTGATAGTTTCCATGTTACTTTAGCATTCCGAAATTCTCAGAAATTTTGATACTGATATATGTAAAACCGTACTGACGGTGGGGCGATAAGCCCATGACACCTCCCTCCCAACCCCCCCCCCCCCCCCCCCACCCTCCCTGCCTCTTAGGGGAAATTCAGCCGCTTGGCCACCTCAGGGTAGGAGCAAACAGTTCTGCTCTGGCTTGCTTGCTTGCGAGGCTTATTCATTTTTGTTCCAAAAATAATGTTCCATTCAGATTTTTCGTAACTGAAACACACTGCCCAAAGAAACTGGTACAGGCTGCCTTTTCAACTACAGAGATATGTAAACAGGAAGAAAAAGACGCTGCGATCGGCAGCGCTAACATAAGACAAGAGTCTGACGGAGTCGTTATATCTGTTACTGCTGCTATGATGGCATGTTATCAAGATTTATGTGAGTTTGAACGTGGTGCTATCGTCGGCGCACGAGCGATCTTCGAGGTAGCGATGAAGTGGGGATTTTCCCGTACGACCATTTCACGAGTGTACCATAAATATCAGTAATCCGGGACTTCAAATCTCCGACATCGCTGAGGCCGGGAAAAGATCCTGCAAGAACAGGACCAACGACAACTGAAGAGAATCGTTCAGCGTGCACCTCTTCCGCAAACTGCTGCACATTTCAATGCTGGGCCATCAACAAGTGTCAGCGTGCGAACCATTCAACGGAACATCACCGATATGGGCTTTCGAAGCCGAAGGCCCACTAGTGTACCGTTGATGACAGCACGACACAAAGCCTGGGCCCGTCAACACCGATATTGCACTGTAGAAGACTAGAAACATGTTGCCTGGTCGGGCGAGTTTCGTTTCAAATTGTATCTACCGATTGCACGTGTACGGCAATGGAGACAACCTCATGAATCCATGGACTCTGCATGTCAGCAGCTGGTGGAGGCTCTGTAATGGTTTGGGGCGTGTGCAGATGGAGTGATATGACCCCTGATGTGTCTAGATAGGACTGACAGTTGACACGTATGTGAGCATCCTGTCTGATCACCTGCATCCATTCCTGTCCATTTTGCATTTGTACGTTATTGAGCAATTCCAGAAGGATAATGCAACATCCCACACTTCCAGAACTGCTACAGAGTGACTCCAGGAACACTCTTCTTAGTTTAAACATTTCCACTGTCCACCAAACTCGCCAGACATGAGAATTATGGAGCATATCTGGGATGCCTTGTAACGTGCTGTTCAGAAGAGATTTCCACCCCCTCGTAATCTTGCGGATTTATGGACTGCCCTGCCGTAATCATGGCGTCAGTTCCTTCCAGCACTACTTCAGAAATTAGCCGAGTCCATGCCAAGTCGTATTGCGGCACGTCTACGAGCTCGCGGGGTCCTACACGGTATTAGGCAGATGCACCAGTTTCTTTGAGTCTTCAGTGTATATTATCCTTCAATTCGAGCCACTGGACATAGGGTTTACAGCAATAAAATCAAAGAACGTAATGCCTGGAAGGTGTTACGTAAAGATTATCTACCTCATCAAAAAACGACATTGATATTCTAAAGTACAAAACTATTTACGAGTTTTCTGTTAATCCGACACGAAAATCTAAAAAAAAAAAGGAAATCTGATCCTTGTATTTTATGCGTTGTTAGGATTGGATAGATCAAATACTTTGGTTGACTTCGTTGGTGCCTGTATTTTTTTCATCAACACAGCAAAAAGGAACATATCTCCGCCAGAATACATTTTGCAACTATATCGTGCAATTATGCCTAACTCTAGTTAAAGAGATTGAACTACGCAGCTGAATCACGCGATTGCTGAACTTTTCAGTATCCCAGCCGCGGAACAGATCCGCCAGCGTGGAACGAGCCAAAAATATCTAAAGATAAAAATATCATCAAGAAGCAGAAAAAGTTCCAAGTTGAAGTCCTGAACTGTAGGACTTTTAGACTTGATTTTCGCCAATCGATCAAGTCGTAATATCGGCTTTTAAAATGAAAAACTCCCTTTAACATTCCGTCTTCATTTAACAGATGGCTTCCCCACAACCATTTGTCATGATTAAAGTTGACATTTCTTGGTACTGAAACAGTGCCCGAAACCGGAATTGACTCGGACCTTTGACATTCTAGTGCTGAGAATCGCACGAAAACACCTCTATGCAAAAAAGGCAAACCATATAAATTATATAGTAAACATCAAACCATCCTATTACCCCATGCACAAATACGTTCGACTGTCCGAGAAATATTTTCTGTAAATATGTAAGGACACACTATATGGTCTGTCGAGAATCTGGGACGAATCGATGATTCACAATATAAGACAAAATTAACGATAGTATTATTCGCGCACATTTGCTGCTCTGCGTAGTATGTGCACCATGGAACGCATTGAAGGGTTATATTTCACCAGAAATATCGAAAGAACCCACTCACAGTTTCTCTGGAAAGGGCAACCATGTGTGTAGAGGAGCGACATGTGTTAGAGATTATTTAATAAGTTCGATCTTGTGCCAACAGGAAATGATCTTCAAAAAGAGGGTTTCTAGGTGAAATAGTCTAACAAATTCAGTGTGCGACTTTTACTGATTTGCGTCGTGGAGACAATAGCAGATTACACCTATATCTGTGTACATACTCCGCAAGCCACCGCGCGGTTTTTGGCAGAGAGTACGCTGTACCACAACTAGACCTTTCCTTTCCTGTGCCACTCGCAGACAGAGCGAAGGAGAAACGATTATCTATATGCCTCTGTATCAGCCCTAATTTCTCGTATCTTCGAGAAAATCGGTTTCGATTCCGTAAATATACTGGAACACATTAGGCAGTACTGACCCTACGACTTATCTTAGAAGATAGATAAAGGAAAGGCAAACCTACGTTTCTAGCATTTGTAGACTTAGAGAAAGCTTTTGACAATGTTGACTGGAATACTCTCTTTCAAATTCTAAAGGTGGCAGGGGTAAAATACAGGGAGCGAAAGGCTATTTACAATTTGTACAGAAACCAGATGGCAGTTATAACAGTCAATCGGCACGAAAGGGAAGCAGTGGTTGGGAAGGGAGTGAGACAGGGTTGTAGTTATTCAATTGGTATATTGAGCAAGCAGTAAAGGAAACAGAAGGAAAATTCGGAGTAGATATTAAAATCCATGGAGAAGAAATAAAAATTTTAAGGTTCGCCGATAACATTGTAATTCTGTCAGCGACAGCAAAGGACTTCGAAGAGCAATTGAACGGAATGGACAGTGTCTTGAGAGGAGGATATAAGATGAACATCAACAAAAGCTAAACGAGGATAATGGAATGTAGTCGAATTAAGTAGGGTGGTGCTGAGGGAATTAGATTAGGAAATGAGACAATGTAGCAAATGAGTTTTGCTATTTGGGGAGCAAAATAACTGATGATGGTCGAAGTAGAGAGGATATAAAATGTAGACTGGCAATGGCAAGGAAAGCGTTTCTGAAGAAGGGAAATTTGTTAACAGCGAGTATAGATTTAAGTATCAGGAAGTATTTGTATGGATTGCAGCCATGTATGGAAGTGAAACATGGACGATTAATAGTTTGGACAAGAAGAGAAGAGAAGCTTTTTAAATGTGGTGCTACAGAAGAATGCTGAAGATTTGATGGGTAGATCACATAACTAATGAGGAGGTATTGAATAGAATCGGGGAGAAGAGAAATTTGTGGCACAACTTGACTAGCAGAAGGGATCGGTTGGTAGGACATGTTCTTAGGCATGAAGGGACCACAAATTTAGTATTGGAGGGCAGCGTGGAGGGTAAAAATCGTAGTGGGAGACCAAGAGATGAATATACTTAGCAGATTCAGGAGGATGTAGGTTGCACTAGGTACTGGGAGATGAAGAAGCTTGCACAGGATAGAGTAGCATGGAGAGCTACATCAAACCAGCCTCTGGACTAAAGACCACAACACCAACATCTTCGTGATGTCTACAATATGTAGATACGTATGTAGGTGGCAGTAGGATGGTTCTGCAGTCAGCTTCAAATGTCGGTTCTCAGTGGTGTTCTTCGAAATGAATGTCTTCTTCCCTCCATAGATTCGCACTCGAGTTCCCGAAGCATATCCGTAGCACTTGCATGCTGACCGAACCTACCGGTCACAAATCTAGAAGCTCACCTCTGAACTGCTTCAATGTCTTCTTTCAATCCGACCTGGTGCGGATCCCACACAGACGAGCATATAGCGCCCTATATACGGTCTTCTTTACAGGTGAACCACTCTTTCCTAAAATTGTCCCAATAAACCAAAGTCGACTATTCGTCTTCCCTACCACAATCTTCACATGCTCGTTTCATTTCGAATCACTTCGCAACGTTACACCCAGATATCTAAACGACGTGACACTGTCACACAGGACACTACTAATTCGTTTCCTAACATTACGGGTTTGTTTCTCCTACTCACACTCATTAACTTACATTTTTCTACATTGAAAGCCAGCTGCCATTCGTCACACCAACTACAAATTTTTTCTATGTCATCTTGTATCACCCCACAGTACTGATCTTCGACACCTTCCTGTGCACTACAGCATCATCAGCGATTACCGCAGATTGCTGCCCACCGTGTCTGCCTCATTATTCGCGTATACAGAAAATAGCAACGGTCTTATGACACTTCCCTGGCGCATTACTGATGTTACCCCTGTCTCCGATGAGCACTCACCGTCGAGGACAACAAACTAGGATCTAGTGCTTAAGAAATCATCTAGCCAGTCACATGTTTGGGAGCCTATCCCGTAAGCTCGTACCTTCGTTAACAGTCCGCAGTGGGTCACCGTGTGGAACACCTTTTCGAAGTCTGGAAATGTGGAAATGCATGTTGCCCCTGACCCATAGTTCGCAGTATATCATGTGAGGATAGAGTACACTGGTTTTCGCAAGAGATAGACTTTCTAAAGCCGTGCTGATCCGTGCACATGATCTTTTCGGTTTCTAGGAAATTATCGTATTCGAACTCAGAATACGCTCTAGAATTCTGCAGCAAACCGATATTAAGGATATTGCTCTGATTTTGTGGGTCCGTTCTATTACCCTTCTTATATGCTGGAGTCACCTGCACATTTTTCCAGTCGCTTGGTACTTTACGCAGGTGGAAAGATTCACGGTAAATGCAAACAAAGTAAGGGGACAATGGCGTAATGTACTCTTTCTAAAACCAAATTGGTATTCCATCCGGAGTTGGTAACGTATTTATTTTCAATTCTTTCAGTTGTTTCTCTACGCCAGGGATGCTTATTACTACGTCATCCATACGGGACTACGTGCGATAGTCAATCGACGATATGTTTTGACAATTGTCCTATGCAAAATCTAGGGTAAAGAAGCAGACACTAAACGGCAAAACTGAAAATCGAAACACACCGCGGTTCCGCATTGTAAGGATCGGAATCGTACGCACTTTTGCAACTCTTGGCTCATTCAAATGACCTCTCTCAACTTTGTCAAATTTATGTGTTTCGTTCAAGTTCAGCTGGTCTGTTCCTCTTTTGAAATGGCGTCGGATTTGCCCCTCTCGTATACATCAGCTTTGAATGTACTTAGAAGCGTGAAGTGTTCTGTTTCCGATTATTACTAAGAATGGGCTTGGGTCTACAGAAATATTGTCGATTCCCTATCCCACTCCTTTCAATGTGGAGTAAAGCTGCGTGTTGCGATTGTCGAATTGTCAAATTGTCAAACACAAACCCCCCATTTTACAAAGAAACGAACTCCCATATACAAAACAGTTTGGAACGCCTCTCTACCTTAGAAAAGAGTTAATGTGTTCAATATTTCTCGTTGAGCATTTAATCGAGAAAAACTTTAGAGAAGATTTAAAATTTCGTTTACAGTCTGAAGTCGCTAAGTGCTCTCATTATGAAATACTGGATAATTTGCGTACCATTATAAGCGAAAGCTAGGTTTCACGCATATGAATGTTCATGACGTTGCATTTCATGAACCATATTGCGGATCGTACAATGACATAATTTTGCAGCTATATTTGGTATATGCGAATACTATCTGCAATTTTGTTAGTGAATAGAATTAGTACCGGTAGTAATGAAGTAACAAATTAGAGCTTTCGTGTCTGTATCCTTTCATCATTTTGTTGGGGGGGGGGGGGGGGGCTGTCAGCGAGAGAGAGGTTTTCTGAAAAATTTTTTGGCAGTCGCTAAATGCTCTCATTTTGAAATTGGATGAATATAGTCTGGGTAAT
Organism: Schistocerca gregaria; assembly: GCF_023897955.1. Lineage (NCBI taxonomy): Eukaryota > Metazoa > Arthropoda > Insecta > Orthoptera > Acrididae > Schistocerca > Schistocerca gregaria. Next base: position 337,571,178 of record NC_064925.1, on the reverse strand, counting down.
TTGAAGCCATTAGTTACGCTGCCTCAAGATATACACTCAGTTTCCGACTTTAGTACCTGTCTCACTGTGTTAAACCTTTAATATAAGACTAGCTCTTTATGAGTGGATTCTGACAGCATTTTCAATTCTTAAATGCTTCAAATAGTTATATGAAGTATTAAAATTCAATTTTTTCTTGACCCTGGAAGTCATTATGGAGACAACGTGGGACTGGGAACGTGCACCATGAACGGGGTTAGCCGTGTAGTAATACAGATGATGGAAAAGATGCTGATGTTTTTGGAAGACTGCGTATAGCTGCAATCTGCAATACTCCCCTAGGTGTGTGTGTGTGTGTGTGTGTGTGTGTGTGTGTGTGTGTGTGTGTGTGCGGTCTATTACCATCTCTCTCTTTCCCATTCCTATCACCGAGTGGCGCGACGGAAAGAATCATGAATGTCGATAGGCTTCCGTTCCGAAATTTCGACGCTCCAAAGCCCTGTAATCATGCAATTCCGGAGATGAGAGAGATTCCCTCTTGAAAATGATGAGTCACCTTGACCGTCCTTTACAACACACCAAGCGATGTCGATTTTCTTACAAACCTAGGGCTCGTATAACGTTATATAAATAGTACTCTCAACTGTATCGAGATACAGAGAACAGACCACGCATTTTTTGATAAAGTGATCAGCAAATAATGTAAATGAGAAATATGCTTCCAATAAAACTTTTTACAAAAATAGTTGGGAATGTAAATGAGAAATATGCTTCCAATAAAACTTTTCACAAAAATAGTTGGAATTATGTGTTTATATGACAGGTGTCTACTAAAACATTGTAGGTACCGCTCCACTCGCATGTAAACAACAAATGAATTGCGCTGTAGTTGTGAGTGCGTGCCACCTGTTACGTAATCACTTTTCCGAAACGTTGCGCTGTAAACATTGTACGACAACTGCGCTAACGAAGTACACTGTTCCATTCAAATATTGATTATTGTTGACCGTACTGCGAAACACTCTTTTACATATGCACGATCATTCATCACGGGCCGGCCGCGGTGGTCTAGCGGTTCTAGGCGCTCAGTCCGGAACCGCACGACTGCTGCGGTCGCAGGTTCGAATCCTGCCTCGGGCATGGATGTGTGTGATGTCCTCAGGTTAGTTAGGTTTAAGTAGTTCTAAGTTCTAGGGGACTGATGACCACAGATGTTAAGTCCCATAGTGCTCAGAGCCATTTATCATGGCTTCCCGCTACGCTTTGTCATTGCATTTCTGTGGTACTAATCCGAGGCAGACGTCCTGCTTTTGAGAAACAACTTGTTGACAACTAACGGAATCGTTACGTGCATGATCACTGACGTCCAACGTCACTAGACGCCGTGAAACAAGAAGCAATATTAAACATAGGACTTGAGCACGTCTGACTCTGTAAGAGAAGTTGAAATCTGAAAGCGATACTGCATTTGCCTGTCGAAAAGGAAACAGTCCAGCAGTTTTCAGCGCGATACTAACAATCTGTCACCATACCAATTAGGCAAAGGTGTTCTAAAGGGCACAGTTTTATGGCCTTAAACCACCGTCAATCAATTAACCAATGAAATACAAAAACGCAAACCCTCTAAAGATGAATACACATTTTTAATGGAATAGTTTAATGGTATCTTCATTTCTATCGGTCCATTTCCTTGAATTAGTGTCCATTCTGGAGATACAACAATAAAAATGTTTATGCATTACATGTGCTAGTGCTTTCACTTTTTTTAGCAACACAAATTGCATAGAGTCGAGAACTATATCGCTATCACATACGTTCTATCATTTTACTTAAACACATAACACGGTATGAGGGCCTATTCGCTGATCTAAACGTGCTTCCTTCTGCTATTTTGACTCACAAAGAGATTATTCTTTAACAGCGCTTGGAATCTATCGTTCTTCGCTCTAAGTGATTGCAAATAGCAGCATCTGTATCCATCGGACCATTATTTTTCTAAGAAGAGAGAAGAAATGCACAGGTATCTCAAATTACGATCCCTTTTTTTCGTAACTTCCTTTCGTTGTAACGACACATTTTTCTTCTTTGTAAACGAGAGAGGTCGTAAATAACTTCCAAATAAAACAAATTACATTCATAAAATCCGAATAATCTGAAAACTAATCATTCAAAACAAAAATATATATCATGGTTTGAGAAAAACTCCCTATAGAAGTTAGCAGCCTTGTATGTTGGCAATGACTTGCAGCAATGTCTCGATCGTAATTTATCAAGACATTGTCACATATGCCAAAAACGTAGCATATATTTACCAAAACAGTCATTTTGTGTCCATTTGATCATATTAAATATTCAACCGACGTAGCGAACAAAGTCTATTTCTTTCGAAAGCAGCTGATCACACGCTTGCGTCTCCGTTTCTCTTCATGTCGCTTAATTGAAAGTTTCTCCATCGTCAGATTTACATATAGAATTGTTATCTATAATCTAAGGTCTAAGGCCATAAGTGTAAGAGTACGTTATGTTCTCTTGAATCACTCGAAGGTAATGTGCGACAAGAACTAGAATCAGTACAGCACCATGTAAGCCCCGGGATCAAACACATAGCACTTAAACTGTGGACCCATATTTTTGAGGAGAGGTATTCAGTTCCTTGTCCGGTCATTCGATAATTTCTGGTTCCCGTTTTCCAATTCAACTGAGACGAACATCAGGATAATTCCGTAAAGATGATCATCATTGATTCTCTTCACTATTTTTTCCTAAGCGAGTTAGCCCCCCACTCCGGTAATGACCCTGTTGTCGACGGCAAGTATTACTTGAACTTTTCCTCTTTCCAAAGAAGCTCATATTTCTGTAACTTTTCATCAGTCGTCACTGTGCGAGATGTGTGCGCAAGGGATTACGGTGTTACGATTGGAATTTTAAGCGTTAAGGCTTACCTTGAGCTGAGTGAAGCAGCGTCGTAGGTAGGTTACAGATATACTATGTACTGTGTCGATTTCTACTCGAAAGTCAAAACAGTTTGCGTGCCTCCATAACGGGAATAGTTTTCATACAGATACAAAATAGCTGTTTCTCAAAACGTATAGTTTTTCTTTAATCATACTGGTATAACTTATTCTGCAAGTCATTTGAATGATTTTTTGTACATTCTAAAAGTTCTTATTTAAACAGCCAATTTATTATTTTTGGCTCCATGCTAGTTGAGAATGACCAAGGAAAACAGAAAGAACCTGGAATAGAGGGTTCGGAGAGTACTGGACATATGTTTATATACTGTGATCATTCTGGAGGGAACTATTAGGCAAAGACATGTTGTAGTATTGACGATTTTAGAGGAACGGTTATCTGAAACTTTGGAAATGGAACGGTGCAGGTATTGTTGAATTAGAACATGGCTTCCGGTTATGCTACACTGCCGATTTCTCCTGCAGGCCGTGCTGAAAAGTGCCACCACCAATTTCAGTGGGCATTGCTGTTCATATTCACAGCTGTTCTGTTGTCCATGACAGTTATTTAATTAATAATATTTTAATATAATCAATTGTTTTGATTATGATAATATAATTATTAAGTTATACTATTTTCATTTATTCCCTTTTAATGCGTGAACGAGTGTTTGAAGAACGAACACGCAGTTTCCCCACTTGTATTTACTTATTGCATCTTACTAGGATCTATAATGAAAAAATGATAATCTAGAGCAGAAACTGAAGTGAATAACATGCGGTCTCCATGTTTCAAACTATCTGACAAGCCGAACTGAGGTGCAGCTGCCGAACCTACACTAATATCAAAGCGATTAACAGCAAACTGTCGCATCTGCCATCGAAGGCGGTTCTTCCTATCACTTTCCACGCTCGCAGTAAGAGCTAACAATACGTACTACACTGAACTGCAATGCGGGTGTACCCAGCTAGCTCACGCTATAGACAAGCGTATAGTTTACGTTGTGGAATAATAGTTGCATCTCCTGCATCGTTGAGAACACAGTAATTCAGATTTCACCTTCAAAATGGTCCACGTATGTCAGTTTCTTCAGTGAGGTTGGGAATCAATATTCTAGCATACGTTAAGCTGGGGTATTAGACTTGATACGTATCAGACATTCATGAACGTCATTACATAACTGCCAAAATCATTACTTTTCTACTAGGTTCAACAGGTTTTGTTGGAAGCTCGCGGACCTGAACGTAATACATCATATGAGCGGACAGTTTTATGAAAGAAGAGGTAAATATATAAAAGACCTATATAATTAAGTATTTATCTTAGACTTTGAAATTGTGTATAGCGTGTGTTCATTATTTTACCGTATGAAAGTTGCGTATCTAGCTAGTGTTGTTGAATAGACGGACTATAGACACAGGTATGAAATACATCAGAAACGTGTCACTACTGTAGCTATTTGCTACAGTTCACATTCAAGCACAAAACTACGTTGAGTACGGCACGACATCACGTATCCACAACACATCTGCATTGCGGGGTCATACATAGCCCTATACCAGACACAGTATGTCGGACTACCAATACATGTGAGAGATAACATTGATAAACATGTTTAACACTGGCCTATTTCGTTATCTGTGTTATATACATTTTCGAAATACAATAAATGAGAGCAGAAAAAGTGTGTTCCAATATGTCATGTAATTCTTATACAAATCTAGTTTTGCATAAAATGTCAAATCTTTTATACTGTAAGAAAATACCAGTCTTCTGTATTCTTACAAAAATTTATTCGGAAAAACAACTCTGCAATACGTGACATATAGCATTTATTGATATGTACTACCAGGTTCTGATGTATATATAACTCTAGAATTTTCCAAATCTGTTAAAAACAGTGGTAAAAATTGATAACAAAATTTGATTTTTTTCTAAACATAAAGTTTAAAACGTAACAGCTCATTCATTTTTCTATACATTAAATAGATTCTAGAGTTTGCCACCTGTAAGTATGGTTTGTAGGCTGTGCAAAATTCATCGAACAGTCTCTCTTATGAAGAAAAGTGTACCTATAGCAACAATTGCAGCCAATAGTAAGCGCAAAAATGATGAAATTTCTCATGTAAAAAAATATTTTATGTTTTTTAACTTCCGCTGCTACGAGTGTGAATCCTGAATCCTTCCTGGTCATGCTGACAAAGTTTTATGAATTTTCTTGTAAAAGTATAGACAGTGGAAATTAAAATGTCCTGTGGTGCCTCTCCTGCTCCAAGTCGGCCTGTTTGACGTCCTACCCTCCTTAATAGCCCTATTTGCTTCCACAGCACCACCTAGATATGTAACGTAATTCACCTAATGGTCATGTATACTCCAGAAAGAATGATATAATAGGTTTACTATTAGATATGTCTTTTTCTTGATAAAATTGTATGCCCGTATGTATTATGTCCAGATCTACCAAATAGTGACGTAAACAATCGAATCTACCAGGGCGAACTGAAAAAAATCCTTCCAAATTTTTCATGTGAAAACTCTTAAAGCTTCTTAAATAAAAGACACCCTAATGACATTCGACATCTTTATTCTTGATGTCAACATATTTGCAACCACACTATGCTAGAGGGCTCCGAATTGAAGCGTGTAACTTGACAGTGTCTAACGTAACTCTATCGGTGAGTGAGAAACAGAGTGCTGCAATCGAGTTTCGAATTCGAAGGGTTCGACACATGGAGCACCCTCCCCTTTAGCTTAACAGTGCCAGACCACATGAGTGCCGCGACATTTGCAACAATCCATCGCCTTGGGTTCTCTGACAGCGATCGTCCTCCACACAGTTTCGGCTTGGCCCCGTTCGCTTTTCATCTGTCTCCAAATCTTGAACACGTTCGAGGACTTCATTTTGATGGTGCTGAAGTGGTGCAAGGCGAGCTGAGGTCTTAGCTCCACCCACAAATTCAAACATTCTACGGTGATGGTTCAATAAACTGGGAGAAATGTGTTCGTCTATGTTAAGAAATAAATATGTAGACATGAAGAATAAAGATGTAAAGAATGTTAGTTAAGTTTGTTTTATTTAAAGAGATTTAAGTGTTTCCACATAAAAAAATTCTGGGGCATTATCTTTCAACACGCCCTCGTATGTAATATTAGCACATAATTTTCTGAAAGAAAGATAAATGTAATTCATAATCGTGTTATATCATTTATTACTTACTTTAGAGTTTGAAACTGTATATACCTCATGTCCATTATTTAAAAATATGTACATTTGTAGGTAGTGCTGTCGAAGGAAGTGAGACTGCAGGCACAGCCATGTTACTACTTATAAAACAAGTACACTTCACATTCAGTCACAAAACTACGCTGAGTACGGCACATGACTTAATCCATAAACATCTCATGTCATACGCCACACATGGCACACCATTCTATCGTCGTATGGGACCATTACGATTGAGGATCCTGACTTATTTCGTTATCTACGTTACATACAATTTCGACGTACAGTGTACCAGAACAGAAAAAAGATGGTTATGTGACGTACTTCCAAACAAAAACTAGTTTTTATAAAATCTTAAAACTTTTAAACTGTACAAAATATGTCATCTTTATCCTCACAAAAGTTTATTCGCAGAAACAACTCCAGAATACGTGAGATGAAGCAGCTATTGGTATGTAGTATACGGTTCTGATGTGTATTATGGTTGTAAACTTAAGATCAGTTGCTTCCACAGCACTACCTAGATATGAACATTATTTGCCGTAATGCATTCTACAGAAAATACGTAGTCATGTAACAGAATTATCTATTAAATGTGTCCTTCCCTAGATAAAACTGTATGGTCTTGCTATTATGCCCGGATTGACAGATTCTGATTTAAACTGTCGAGTCCAGTTGCGGTATGTTAGCATCTTTGCGATGGAATACACAAATATGTCTCTTTATAAAATCTGCGGCACACAACCTAAGGAAAACTTTATGAAGAGTTTCACTCACAGCACCTACCGATAAGGACTCGAAAGAATGTGCAGGAAAATATATTCGTCAATCTGATTGATGTTGGTGTGGCCTTCAGACGTAAGACCTAAAACTGGTTTGGTGCAGCTCTTTATGCTAGTGTATACTGTACAACCTTTATCATGTATGCGTAACAACAGTTTATCGTATTCAACTCCTGGGCTTCCTCTAAAACTTTTACCCCCTCCCCCCCCCCCTCAACGTCCCTCCATTACCACACTGATGAATCTTTGATATCTCCGGATACATCCCATCAACTGATCACCTTTTTAATAAAGTTGTGCCATAAATATATTTTCTCCCCAATTGGAATCAGTACCTGTCCATTAGATATCCCATCCACCCATCTAATGTTGAGGCTGCTTTTTTTTGCACCACTTTTCGAAAGTGTTAATCGTTCATCTTTTACTTTCGTACAAAGCAACTCTCCAAACAAATATCTTTAGACATCTGTAAGTACTTTTTTCAGTAGTCTCCTCGGTTAGAATTCATAAATCTCAATGAGCTAATTGTAAAATTACTCCCCTTCGTACATGCTTGACACGTTTGAGGCCGACAACTAGAAATGTGGTAGCACGCTTTTACTTACCTTTCGCGACGAGTATCAGCACCAACAACAGAGAGCAAATCATCGTGTGTAGATGAAGCGTCGATGTTCCTAAGAATTAGGCGTCGCAACGGTGAACCAGGCTGTCTTCGTGAGACCCGACGACGCCGAAGAAGGACAGGTGTCCACAATGTATCGCGCTCGCAGCGGCGCCGAAAGAGGACATACTACAGTGTGTCAGAGGGAGGCGGACCGCGCGGCGCGGCTGGGGACACGTGTTTGCGAGGCGGCAGCGGCGGGGGCGGCGCGGGCGGCGGTCGGGCGCAGCGGGTGGGACTGTCGCCGAGCCGTGCGCTGGCGAGACACTGGCGTCGCGACGCCACGCGCCCAGACATGCCGCGAAGCCGACGCCCGCGCCTGCGCACTGCGGGCTCCTGCGGCCACGCCACCACCCACCTCGTCCAACAAGTTTCGCGGTAGATGCTTTTCATTACAACTACACCTGATATGGACCGATTCCATTTGACTTCTTGGTTTTATGAACCTTGAAAGGTTGTTTGTTACATTATGGGAAGTGGCAGTTTTGTTTCTGTTATTTTCCACAGTTCACACTTTTCCTGAATGAATGAAGTGAAGAAATCATATAATACTGATGGCCTGGACTCCCTATCTGGTGACAGACTCTCGCATGGGCGAAATAGTAGTAAGAATCCATGACGCAGAGAAACAACTGAAAGATTTTAAAGCAAATAATCACCAGGTCAAGATGTAATCCCAATCTGGTTTCTCAAAGTGTACTCTACGGCACTGAACTCTTAAAAAATGGTTCAAATGGCTCTGAGCACTATGGGACTTCTGAGGTCATCAGTCCCCTAGAACTTAGAACTACTGAAACCTAACTGACCTAAGGACATTACACACATCCATATCCGAAGCAGGATTCGAACCTGCGACCGTAGTGGTCGCGCGGTTACGGACTGTAGTGCCTAGAACCGCTCGGCCACTTCGGCCGGCCCATTGACCTCTTACCTAGTATGCATTTATCGTTAATCTCTCACCAGCACAAATTCGCAAGACTTGAGAAGGGCGCAGGTGACTCCAGTACACAGTGTGGTCCATTGATCGTGACCGGGCAAAATATCTCACGAAATAAGCGTCAAACGAAAAAACTACAAAGAACGAAACTTGACTGGCTTTAAGGGGGAAACCAGATGGCGCTATGGTTGGCCCGCTAGATGGCGCTGCCATAGTTCAAACGGATATCAACAGCTTTTTTTAAAAATAGGCCCCCCATTTTTTATTACACATTCGTGTAGTATGTAAAGAAATATGAATGTTTTAGTTCGACCACTTTTTTCGCTTTATGATAGATGGCGCTGTAATAGTCACAAACATATGGCTCACAATTTTAGACGAACAGTTGGTAACAGGTAGGTTTTTTTTAAATTAAAGTACAGAACGTAGGTACGTTTGAACATTTTATTTCGGTTGTTCCAATGTGATACATGTACGTTTGTGAACTTATTATTTCTGAGAATGCATGCTGTTACAGCGTGATTACCTGTAAATACAACATTAATGCAATAAATGGTGAAAATGATGTCCGTCAACCTCAATGCATTTGGCAGTACGTGTAACGACATTCCTCTCAACAACGAGTAGTTCACCTTCCGTAATGTTCGCACACGCACTGACAATGCACTGACGCATGTTGTCAGGCATTGTTGGTGCATCACGATAGCAAATATCCTTCAACTTTCCCCACAGAAAGAAATTCGGGGACGTCAGATCCGGTGAACGTGCGGGCCATCATGTGGTGCTTCGACGACCACTCCACCTGTCATTAAATATGCTATTTATGCTATTTAATACCGCTTCAACCGCACGCGAGCTATGTGCCAGACATCCATCATGTTGGAAGAACATTGCCATTCTGTCATGCAGTGAAACAATCTTGTAGTAACATCGATAGAACATTACGTAGGAAATCAGCATACATTGCACCATTTAGATTGCCATCGATAAAATGGGGGCCAATTATCCTTGCTCCCATAATGCCGCACCACACATTAATCAGCCAAGGCCGATGATGTTCCACTTGTCGCAGCCATCGTGGAATTTCCATTGCCCAATAGTGCATAATATGCCGGTTTTCGTTACCGCTGTTGGTGAATGACGCTTCGTCGCTAAATAGAATGCGTGCAAAAAATCTGTCATCGTCCCGCAATTTCTCTTGTTCCCAGTGGAAGAACTGTACACGACGTTCAAAGTCGTCGCCATGTAATTCCTGGTGCATATAAATATGATATGGGTGCAGTCGATGTTGATGTAGCATTCTCAACACCGACGTGTTTGAGATTCCCGATTCTCTAGCAATTTATCTGCTACTGATGTGTGGATTAGCCGCGGAAGCAGCTAAAACACCTATTTGGGCATCATTAGTTGTTGCAGGACGTGGTTGACGCTTCACATGTGGCTGAACACTTCCTGTTTCCTTAAATAACGTAACTATCCGGCGAACGGTCCGGAGACTTTGATGATGTCGTCCAGGATACCGACCAGCATACAGAGCACACGCCCGTTGGGCATTTTGATCACAATAGCCATACATCAACGCGATATCGACCTTCTTCGCAATTGGTAAATGGTCCATTTTAACACGGGTAATGTCTCACGAAGCAAATACGTAGTTATACATTTGTGACTATTACAGCGCCATCTACCACAAAGCGAAAAAAGTGATCCAACTAAAACATTCATATTTCTTTACTTATTTCACGAAAATGTAATAAAAATGGGGGTTCTTATTTTTAAAAAAAACGCAGTTGATATCCGTTTGACCCATGGCAGCGCCATCTAGCGGGCCAACCATAGCGCCGTCTGGTTTCCCCCGTCAAGCTAGACGAGTTTAGTTCTTTGTAGTTTTTTCCTTTGACGCTTATTTCATGAGATATTTTGCCCGCTCACTATCAATGGACCACCCTGTATAAGAAGGGTAAAATAACGAACTCGCAAAATTACAGACCAATATCCTTAATTTCGGTTTGCTGCAGAATCCTTTAAAATATTCTCAGTGCCAATATAATAAATTTTCTGAAGACTGAAGCTTTTGTCCACTAATCAGCACGGTTTTAGAAGGCGAAACTCAGCTTGTCCTTTTCTCACATGACATACTGTGAATTATGGAAGAAGGGCAACAGGCTAATTGCATATTTCTAGATTTCCGGAAAACATTTGGCACTGTGCCCCATTGCAAGCTGTTAACGAAGGTATGAGCATATGGATTAAGTTCATAGGTATGTCAGTGGATCAAGACATCTTAAAGAACAGAACCCGTTGTCCTCCACGGCGAGTGTTCGGCGGAGAGGAGGGTGCCATCAGGAGTGGCCAAGGGAAGTGCGATAGGACTGCTGCTGTTCTCTGTAGACATAAATGATTTGGCGGACAGGGTGGGAAGCAATCTGCGGTTGTTTGCTGATGAATTTGTGGTGTACGGTAAGGTGTCTAAGTTTAATGACTGAAGCACGATACAAGATTACTTAAACAACAGTTGTACTTGGTGTGATGAATTTCATCTAGCTTTAAATGTGACTGTATCACACAAGCGGCTTGTAGTGAAATTTCATGCCGATGGAATATCGTCTCTGTTATGTGACTGGATTCGTGATTTCCTGTTAGGGAGGTCGCAGTTCGTAGTAACTGACGGAAAATAATCGAGTAATACAGAAGTGACTTCTGGCGTTCCCCAAGATGGTGTTATGGGTCCTTTGCTGTTCCTTATCTTTGAAATTTGTAGTAAGTTCCCATGGCACCAAACTGCTGAGGTCATCGGTCCCTAGGCTTACGCTCTACTTAATCTAACTTACACTAACTTACGCTAAGGACAACAATCACACCCATGACCGAGGGAGGACTCGAACCTCCGACAGGGGAACCCGCACGAACCGTGAAAAAGCGCCCTAGACCGAGCCGCTACCCCGCAGGGCGTTCCTTATCAATATAAACGATTTGGGAGACATTCTGAGCAGCCGTCTTAGGTTGTTTGCAGATGACGCTGTCGCTTATCAACTAGTAATGTCGTCAGAAGATCAAAACAAATTGCAAAACTATTTAGAAAAGATGTATGTATGGTGCAAAAATTGGTAATTGACTTTAAATAACGAAACGTGTGAGGTCATTCACACGAACGCTAAAAGAAATGCGATAAACTGGGGTTACACGGTAAATAAGTCAAATCTCAGTGTCGTAAATTCAACTAAATAATTAGAAATTAGAATTACGAACAAGTTAAATTGGAAGGAACAGAGAAAATGTTGTCAGAAGGCTAACGAAAGACGGAGTTTTACTGGCAGGGCACTTAGGAAATGAAACAGATGTACTAAGGTAACGGCTTGTCCGTTCAAATGGTTCAAATTGCTCTGAGCACTATGGAACTTTAACTTCTGAGACCATCAGTCCGGCCACAACGGCCGGCGCTATTCCGTCCTCTTTCAGAAAACTGCTGCGTGGTGTGAGATCCTTGCCCGATAGGATTGACTGAATACATCGAAAAAGTTCAAAGAAGGGCAGCAAGTTTTGTACTATCGCGAAAGCGGGGGAAAAAGAGTCACTGAAATGACACAGGAATTGGGATGGACATCTTTAAAACAAAGGTGGTTTTCGTTGCGGAGGAATCTCACGAAATTCCAATCACCAACTTTCTCCTCCGAATGCGAAATTACTTTGTTGACGCCGTCCTACATAGGGAGAAGCGATCACCGTAATAAAACAAATGAAATACGAGCTCATACGAAAATATCATAAAAGAAGGCTGTATACCTGGAAGAACCCTGGAGATACTGACAGGTTTCAGATAGAATATATAATGGTAAGACAGAGATTTAGGAACCAGGTTTTAAATTTTAAGACACTTCCAGGGGCATATGTGGACTCTGACCACAATCTGTTGGTTATGACCTGTAGATTAAAACTGCAAAAAAGTGGGAAATTAAGGAGATGGGGCCTGGATAAACTGAAAGAACCAGAGGTTGTACAGAGTTTCAGGGAGAGCATAAGGGAACAATTGACAGGAATGGGGGAAAGAAATAAAGTACAAGAAGAATGGGTAGCTTTGAGGGATGAAGTAGTGAAGGCAGCAGAGGATCAAGTAGGTAAAAAGACGAGGGCTAGCAGAAATCCTTGGACAACAGAAGAAATATTGAATTTAATTAATGGAAGGTGAAAATATAAAAATGCAGTAAATGAAGCAGGCAAAAAGGAATACAAACGTCTCAAAAACGAGATCGACAGGAAGTGCAAAATGGCTAAGTAGCTATGGCCAGAAGACAAATGTAAGGATGTAGAGGCTTATCTCACTAGGGTAAGATAGATACTGCCTACAGGAAAATTAAAGAGACCTTTGGAGAGAAGAGAACCACTTGTATGAACATCAAGAGCTCAGATGGAAACCCAGTTCTAAGTAAAGATGGGAAAGCAGAAAGGTGGAAGGAGTATATAGAGGGTCTACACAAGGGCGATGTACTTGAGGGAAATATTATGGAAATGCAACAGGATGTAGATGAAGATGAAATGGGAGCTACGATACTGCATGAAGAGTTTGACAGAACACTGAAAGACCTGAGTCGAAACAAGGCCCCGGAATAGACAACATTCCATTGGAACTACTGATGGCCTTGGGAGAGCTAGTCCTGAGAAAACTCTACCATCTGGTGAGCAAGATGTATGAGACAGGTGAAATACCCTCAGACTTCAAGAAGAATATAATAATTCCAATCCCAAAGAAAGCAGGTGTTGACAGATTTGAAAATTACCGAACTATCAGTTTAATAAGTCACAGCTGCAAAATACTAACGCGAATTCTTTACAGACGAATGGAAAAACTAGTAGAAGCCGGCCTCGGGGAGGATCAGTTTGGATTCCGTAGAAATGTTGGAACACGTGAGGCAATACTGACCCTATGACTTATCTTAGAAGCTAGATTAAGGAAGGGCAAACCTACGTTTCTAGCATTTGTAGACTTAGAGAAAGGTTTTGAGAATGTTGAATGGAATAATCTCTTTCAAATTCTAAAGGTGGCAGCAGTAAAATTCAGGGAGTGAAAAAGTAATTACAATTTGTACAGAAACCAGATGGGAGTTATAAGAGTCTACGGGCATGAAAGGGAAGCAATGGTTGGGATGGGAGTGAGACAGGGTTGTAGCCTCTCCCAGATGTTATTCAATCTGTATATTGAGCAAACACTAAAGGAAACAAAATGAAAAATTCGGAGTAGGTATTAAAATCCATGGAGAAGAAATAAAAACTTTGAGGTTCGCCGATGACATTGTAATTCTGTCAGAAACAGCAAAGGACTTGGAAGAGCAGTTGAATGGAATGGACAGTGTCTTGAAAGGAAGATATAAGATGAACATCAACAAAAGCTAAACGAGGATAATGGAATTAGCCTAATTAGGTCGGGTGTTGCTGAGGGAATTAGATTAGGAAATGAGACACTTAAAGCAGTAAAGGAATTTTGCTATGTGGGGAGCAAAATAACTGATGATGGTCGAAGTAGAGAGGATGTAAAATGTAGACTGGCAATGGCAAGGAAAGAGTTTCTGAAGAAGAGAAATTTGTTAACATCGAGTATAGATTTTAGTGTCAGGAAGTCATTTCTGAAAGTATTTATATGGAGTGTAACCATGTATGGAAGTGAAACATGGACGATAAATAGTCTGAACAAGAAGAGAATAGAAGCTTCCGAAATGTGGTGCTACAGAAGAATGCTGAAGATTAGATGGGTAGATCACATAACTAATGAGGAAGTATTGAATAGGATTGGGGAGAAGAGAAGTTTGTAGCACAACTTGACCAGAAGAAGGGATCAGTTGGTAGGAGATGTTATGAGGCATAAAGGGATCACCGATTTAGTATTGGAGGGCAGCGTGGAGGGTAAAAACTGTAGAGGGAGACCAAGAGATGAATACACTAAGCAGATTGAGAAGGATGTAGGTTGCAGTAGGTACTGGGAGATGAAGCTTGCACAGGATAGAATAGCTTGGAGACCTGCATCAAACCAGTCTCAGGACTGAAGACAACAACAACAACAAATGAAAAATATAGGTGTTCGTTCTTTGCGCGCGCTATACGAGATTGGAATAATAGAGAATTGTGAAGGTGGTCTTACGAACCCTCTGTCGGCTACTTAAATTTGATTTGCAGAGTATCCATGTATATGTAGATACATAAAAAGAAGAACAAACCTGTAATGCTCGGTTACAGTATTGGTAGTGTCCTACTTGACACAGTCAAGTCGTTTAAAGGTCTGAGCGCTACTTTGCAAAGCAATACGAAATTAAACGAGCGAATACCGTGGGAAGGAAGGTGAATGGTCGGCTTCGGTTTATTGGGGGAAGTTTAGGAGAGAGTGGTTCACCTGTAAAGCAGACCACATATAGGACTGGTGCGACCTATTCTTGAGTATTTCTGGAGACTCTGGGATCCGTACCAGGTCGTATTAAAGGAAGACATCGAAGCATTTCAGAGACGGGCTGCTAGATCTGTTACGGCAGGTTGGAACAACACGTGAGTCTTACGGAAATGCTTCGTGAAGTAAGATGGGAATGCCCGGATGGGAAGCGACAGTATTGAGTAAGTTTAGAGAAGCAGCATCTGAAGCTGACTGCCGAGCAGTTCTGCTGTAGCCAACATAACATTGGGCGTAAGGACCACGAAGATAAGATTCGAGAAATCAAGTCTCTTGCGGAGCCATAGAGACAGGCATTTCCTCTCGTTCTACTTGCGAGTGGAACAGGAAAGGGAAAGACTAGTAGTGCTACAGAACACCCTCCCCCACACACCGTACGGTGACTCCAGGAGTATCTATGTAGATGTATATGTAGAAGTTCGGCCGCCGAGTTGCAAGTCTTTTCAGTTGACGCCGCATTGCGAGACTTGCGTGTCGATGATGATGAAATGATGAGGACAACAACACCCAGTCCCAGAGGGGAGAAAATCCCCGACCTGGCCGAGAATCGAACCCGTCAACCGCTCTGACCACTCAGCTAAGGGGTCGGACTTTTTTCCTGAGTACATTTGTAAAGGAACACTGTTGATTCTAAAGTCTGTGTTGTTATGTAGTCAGTCCGCGTGAACAAGACTTCGTTGTCAAGCACTGTCTGAAGTAGATGTGTGTTGCTGGTGTGGAGGCCCGATTTCGAAATACAGTCGCTGCAGTTTCGTACATATTATATAACGTAATTTACGCCGTGCGCTTCTAGAGCAGGAATTTTAATTTCGCGTGTAAGAAACATTTTCAGTTTCGGGTTGCAAATGTTCGTATCCTGTGTTGTCTGACTGTCACGATATTGTTCTTTCAAATGCCTCATAAATACAAGAACTCAGAAAAGGAACATGTCACTCTTTACCCGTTTTCATTTTTAAATACTCAGCGTAATGAATATAAAATTGAAGTGCAATAAAACTGTTCAAAACTGAGCGTCGAAATCTCTCTTGCTATTTAAAAGTTTTAGAAACGTAGCATTCGGACTCGCTTTTAAGCTCGCGAAATCCGACTATCACTTGTATTGTATTTCGCAAGTTATGTTTTAGTAATGGCAAAAGCAGAGCGATTTCTTTCGGCGTTTTCCAGAGAAATGCAATTTCACTCCAACTACCTGCTGTCGTACAGGAACCAACTGATCACTACGACCAGAATTAAACGCTACGTTGTGCACTTAGGAGACAGTGATTGTCAATTCAGATTGCTTTCAGTGAAACAATATTTGATTTGAAGTACATTCTTCATATTACTTATTTCAGTGCTTGTATAAGTGTTTTTCATCGGAGATCTAAATACTGTCTTAATACTGTATGAAGTTTATATACCAATATAAATAGTCACATGTGGTACATCAGATACCTTGTGGTAATAAGGATTGCATGAAATATTCGTGATAGCGCACGTAGGTACTTCAAACACAGAAGCTTCATATGCAGTGCAAGTAACGTTTATATAGAGCAACTAGGGTGTTTAAGTTACATCACATACAGAGTCAGTTTCAGGTCTAAAGGTTTCAGTGAGAGGCAAAAGGAAAGAGTCTCTTTTGAAGAATTAACGCAGTTGAAAAGCTATGACGAATATTTGAATCGTAAAGCTACGTTCTGTTTACGCGGGATAGTCTATCTCTAACACTTCCAATTATCGTCTAAAAACAATACAAGCTGCGAGCATGAAACTAGTGTTAGTCCTTCACTACACACTCATCCTTTGATGCGAAACTTTTTTTTCAGCGGTACATAACTTGCCGATGAACGTGCTTTTTGCAGAAGAGTGCGTTTTGGCTGTTTAACAAAATTTCTAAAATAATCTCGTCGTCATTGTTGAATTGCCGGACTCGCAACAGTTTATAGTTTCGTCGTCAGAAAATAGTCTCAAGCAGCTGGGTGGCAGGAGAATGCATCTACACCTACATTCATTGCAAACCACCGTATAGCGGAGGGTATTTTGTACCACTAGCGATCATGTCCCTACGTGTTTTAGTCGGAAACTGAGCGCGGTAGACATAGCTGCCTAGACGCGTCTTCTCTTGTCTTCGCGGTCCTTACGTGAGACTTTGGCGACAGTAGAATCGTTCTGCAGCCAAGTGCAAACGACGGATCTCTAACTTTTCCTAATAGTGTTTCGAAAAAAGAATGTCGCCTTTCCTCCAAGGATTCCCATTTGAGTTCAAGAAGCATCGTTAAGCCCTACTCGTTGATCGAACCACCCGGTAACAAATGTAGCAGCTCGCTTCTGAAATACTTCGATATCTTTCTTTAATACGACCTGATGGGGGTTCCAAACACTCGAGTAGCACTCAAGAATGAGCTACACTTTCCTAAAATTCTCCCAATAAGCCGAAATTGATCAGTAGTATTAGCTAGTACAGATCGTAGGTGACCGTTCTATTTCACAGCGTTATGCAGCGTTACCCCTAGATATTTAAACGATTTCAGCCTCATGCAGCACACTCTTCATACTGTACTCTAACATTACGAGATTATTTTCCCTGCTCGTCTGCATTAACTTACATTCCTCTTCATTTCGAGCAAGCTGCCGTTCACCATCACAAGTAGAAATTCTGGATCCTTCCACATTCACTCAATGACTACACTTTCGCATGTACTACAGTATCATCAAAATACATTAGGAGACTGCTGCTCGCCCTGTCCACCAGATCGTTTATATGTGTGTACAACAAGAGCAGTCCTGTAACACTTCCCCAAGGCACATCTAAGGATACCTTTGTCTCTGATGAACTTGTAAGTAGGCTGTTTAGGCTTTCTTATTGGTAACGCCGCTTAGCGCTCGGTATGAAAAATCACTGACTGTGCTGTGCGCAGTCTGTGTTTAGTTTGCATTGTTGTCTGCCATTGTAGTGTTGAGCAGCGGCAACTGGATGCTAACAGCGCGTAGCGTTGCGCAGTTGGAGGTGAGCCGCCAGCAGTGGTGGACGTGGGGAGAGAGATGGCGGAGTTTTGAAATTTGTAAGAATTGGTGTTATGAACTGCTATATATATTATGACTAGTGAGGTAAATACATTGTTTGTTCTCTATTAAAATCTTTCATTTGCTAACTATGCCTATCAGTAGTTAGCGCCTTCAGTAGTTTGAATCTTTTATTTAGCTGGCAGTAGTGGCGCTCGCTGTATTGCAGTAGCTTGAGTAACGAAGATTTTTGTGAGGTAAGTGATTTGTGAAACGTATAGGTTAATGCTAGTCAGGGCCATTCTTTCGTAGAGATTTTTGGAAGTCAGATTGCGTTGCGCTAAAGATACTGTGTGTCAGTTTAAGCACAGTCGTGTATAAATTTTTCTAAGGGGACGTTTCAAATGTCGACACTTAGCCGAGGATACCTCACTGGAATCTTCTGATTTTTTTCTTGTAGTTTGTGTAATTAATGTAGATTTTTTTATTGCTAGCGCGTAATCATAGAGAGAATTTCCTTTGTAGTTGTACTCTTTCATTGTTGTACAGTACAACAGTTGTGGCATGCATTTAGAGTTGCACCAAGTATTTCGCAGCTGCGCTTGCAATTGACTAGATATTATTTTCAGTGCTACGTTAATGTGTTCTCTTATTTTTGCTCTTCAAATTGTGCTTTTCTGTATTGTGTGAAATATTGTGACAATAATGGCGTGTGAAAAACGTAATACTAGGCTCCAAAGTAAACTGAGAAATGACCGTGGAGACGAAAGCTGTGTGTTAGCGCCACCGAGTAATGAATTAACTAATGTTCAAAGTAGTAATTTGGTAATTGTACATAGGGAAATAGAGCGCTCTGCAAACAATGGTGTAGGCAGTGAAACAATTAGTGAACAGGGAAGCGTTATCGATCGATCGGTCGGCAACAGCTCGCCTCAGGATTCCGAAATGACACGACACAATCTTGCAAATACTGTAGATTCAGATTTTGCGTCCTCACCGTTTTCTCAAATAAATCAAGACACATTTTCTGCTTTTCAAAATGCACTGCCAAAAAGCACTGAGGAACATGTTTCAGACACCAGTGCACTGTTATTTACAGTTAATGCAACAAATGGGACAAAGGCTACAAAAGTTAGACACAACACTTGAACAAAATCAGAAACAAATGGGACAAAACCTTCAAACGTTAGACACAATGGAACAAAATCAGAGACAAACAACAAAAGCTCAAAAGTTAGACCCAATGGAACAAAATCAGAGACAAACACAGCAACAGTTGGACACAATGGAACATAATCTTCGGAAGTTAGACACCACACTTGAACAAACACGTGAAGATTTAACTACTGAGTTACATAACATTGAATCGAAATGTCAAAAAATCTGTAATGACGTAAAAACACAAATTTGTGAGCATTTTCAACCTAATTTTTGGCGGTATGAAAACTCATTACGGAATCACGAAGCAGCCATAAAAGAATTGCAAACTGTTCTTCGTGAAAATCACGACACCTTGCAAGCTAAAATGGACTCAGTTGCATCCACCGATTCGGTTACGCAACTTGCAATGACTCAGGAAAACTTAAAGGACACAGTAGATTCGATTTCAACACAAATGGTCACTCTGAAACTTAGTTCAGAAAAACACACTGAGGAAATGTGTTCACTATCGGAGAAAGTAGCCGAACTTTCGGATCAGTTCACTAATTTATCTACGAAGGTAGATGATAATCTGAATGATACAAAACCGGTAGTCTTTAATGACACAGAAGAGTTCGAACAAATTATGAAATTCAAACAAAATCAGAATCAAATTAATACGCAACTCCAAAGAGAAATCCGGGAAGTACAAGATCAGTTGACACAGGTAATACAAGAATTACGTATTTCAGAGGACACTCGCACTCCAATACGGGAAGAGGGACATAAAAATACGGAACTGCCACAAAATAACAACACAGGGCACTTTGGAGATTATGAAAGAAATTGGCAAAGTACACCGAATTTTGAGATGGAACCGCCGAAACGACGTAACAATGACCGATATGCGACCCGCCGACACGATGATTTTGACTATAAGCTGTTCATTAATACACGTAAATTCAAAACATTTAAGAATTCTGGCAACGACATTCATCCACAAGCGTGGCTCCATCAATTCTCTCATTGTTTTCCTCCCAACTGGTCACTAGAGCACAGATTAGAATTTATGTGTGGCTACTTAGAGAATGAACCAGCTGTAAGAATGCGATCGGTCATTCACGATTGCCACAGTGAAGGAGAATTTTACCATGCCTTCCTCTCAGCATATTGTTCCCAAGCCACACAAGACCGAGTAAAACATGGCATCATGATGATGAAACATTTCGAAGAATCTGAATTTTCCAGTCTTGTGAAATATTTTGAAGACATGTTGCACAAGAATCAGTACCTGTGAAACCCATACAGCCCGTCAGAACTCATCCGCATTTGCTTAATCAAATTGCCTGAACATTTACGGCATATTATTTTGGCAGGCCGTTGCAAATACGACATTGAAGCTTTTCAGGGACTCTTACAAGAATTAGAAATTGATACTGACAATCGCGGAACGCGAAAACAGGAACACAACAATTACAGGTCACATCCGTCGCAATTCCACGATGAAAGAAATAATAACTGGTCCCGACAAGGCTATTCTCATAACACAAATCGTGACCAAAACAGACACCACCCATATGACAAGCATTGGCAGAGTAATAGTTACAGAGAAAGATCGCATTTCCGTAGTAATGAATATTACACAGACAATCATAGAAACAGACAATATGGCAACCAGAACTATTATTATCATGGGAGACAAAATTTCAGACGCAAGCGTCCACCGCGCAGTGATATTCAGGGACAAATTCTCCACCACTTAACCGACAAGAAAGACTTCTACAGGAATTACAGACATGACGACAGACGATATAATCATAACGACAGACCAGAATTTCATCAGAACTGGCGGGATTCAAACAGACTGGGCCCTCTCGGCAAGGTGAATTTGTAGAAGTTAGGTCTCCTAATCAAAATAATGGCGTGCGCCAACAAAGAGACAGACAATGACTCGCACCGCAGGCAGCCGCGTGCGCCGGCTGGCTCACAGAAAAATAACTTAGACGCTAACCTTGAGAAAAATTCCAGTATTCTTTACCGACGTATACCACATGATAATTGCGTTGAAGTTGAAACTCTGCGTACTAGGAAGAGTAAAGTTTTACACCACATTTCACATGTAAAACCGTTTATTGAAAGATAATCTGCTTTTTAACTTTGTATTTGCCATAAAACATTTCACTTCACATTTCTAGTATGCTTTGTCACACTTAGAAACTGTTAACATGCAACAATGTTTTGAAGTTCACTATCCAGTCTAGAACCTACAGAACATATTTAGACAGTATTTACGAGTGCACTGTCATAGTGAACAGACATCACTGTGTTACTTCGTGTGTATATTCTTGCTTGTTAGTTGCACGATTACGTAACGACTATAAGGCTCACATACTTAGAACATTTACCAGTATTGCTAATGAGATTTTAATGCAACATTTTGGTTTACTTGAAAATACATTCTGGATTTAAAGTACTTTCTGTGAGATACCAGATGACACAGTGGTTAGTTTATGTGACAGCTACACGATTTTATCACGACGCTACTAATGAGTGACAATTTACAACGTTGCTTTTGCAGTTTATCTGTTTTATATCTGCACAGTTTTTCTGAATTTTTCTGGAAAGTAAAACATGTTTTAGTAGTAACGTTTGTGGTATAGCTACAATGAGACAGCCTTTTCTGTAGCACAACAATATGTTACAGCACAGTACTTACTTCATCACGGCAATAAGCGTAATAACTAAGATATCTATACGCAAAGCATTTCAATTTCGTTTATCATGAGGTAAGTACATTGATTTCTGCAGAACTTAGCTTTCGGAGGACAATAACTACGACACTTCCACAGAGATTGTCTTACAGCAAGACGCACATTTAGCGCTACAGGACACGCATTAAACTATTTATTTTTCAACATATTTGAATTACAAAGAAAGTTTTCCGTGATACATTTCATTCCATTGCTGTAATCTGTAACACCTGAGGTATAATTACATTAATCCTCAGGGGGGTACACGCTTACTTTGTGTACCATGTGTTTGGCAAGCACAAGGAGCCCTAGCTAATATGGTATTTGTTTATACAACTTTACACATCGGTACCATATTTCTCTAACACATAAATTACACAGCTATCTGATCATTTAACTGAGAGAGACAAACATTTACTTTACTACATCAGTGACAGATGTTTACGTAATTACACCATTGGATAACTTCACACTTTCGGAACCATTGTGATACTATGAGAGCTTTGAATGACATATTTGGTATGGGATCACGATTTTTAAAGTACGTTTGAGGCAGATGACACTTTTGACATGAGCAGAGAATTTTTTTTTAGGTTTTGAAATTATTGGAGGAAGCTACGGAGATTTTGAGAATTTGACTGTGGTGTTATGATATTATTACGACGACGATTTGAATTATGCTGCTGAGGTATGTTTAAGCTGATGCTATATGAGTTATCTGGTTATGCTACGTATCTGTTATGATGAAATATTGAAGAAGTGTCGACGAATATATATATATGTGTAATAAGGTAAGAAATAATGAGTAGTGGTTAGGGACTCTGATTTGTGAAAAAGGATGTTGGAAACCGAGAATCGTACTTTAAGAGTTATGAAATGAATGTATATGCGTGAATGTATCACTATGCTGGCGAAATTTTTTTGGACACAATTATGTTTAAATGATTTTATTTCTACAGATTTGTAACGCAAATTCTTGACCTGTGAATTTTTTTTATATGAGACTGCCACTGTAGCGGAAACTGGTGTCGTAAATATTTCGATAAGACAGTTAAGGGACCACCTGCATGTAATGCGTCGTGGGCACCCAGCTGCGCGACAACCACCTGACAAAAGAAAGCTATTAGTGTGTGCCTGTCAGAGGCACAGGTGGAAAAAAAAAGAGGCCATTATCCTCGCTATTGAGATTCCTTTGTAGAAAGCATCGCAAATACTACACGCCCAAACTTGAAAACATATGATTACACTGTGGAGCTCTTAATTTATTATATTTACTAAAATGCCTAATGAAACGACGAGAAACATTTCATGGCTATTGTCCTGCTAGTTGAGAGAAAAGCCATGTGGCTTGCTTTCTGCATTTATTTACTCATTTTCTTTAATATCTAGTTTCTAACTGCACTGAAGCATTGGTTAAAATAAATTTTATGGATGTACTAATATAAATATTTTATGCCTACAGATCCAGTAAATAATAACTTTATGATGTACTTAAAAAAAAAACGAAGTAGCACAAAAAGACATTTCCCTTCACAGAAATTGCATACAGAATTGTCTTTTCAAGTACATGGTAATATTTTTTTACAATAAATTTTTGTGGTGCACCACTTTAATTGCATAGACATTAAGATGTGAATAGACATTGCCCTTATCTGCATTCTTGTCTTTAGTGTAACATTTTTTCTGCTTGAGCTTTGTCATGTTTAGGTATAAGTTATAGCATTTGCTGCGGCTGTTTGCCATTCATAGTGCTACTGAATGTCACTTTGTATTACTAGGTTAAGCCAATTTTATTACTGATTTATTGTTCTTGTTTGCTGTGCATTGCCTTATATTAGTTGTAATATTGCTGCCTTTTTTTGCCAATTTCCATTTTTTTAACATTGCTGTTTGTGTAAATTGTTTTGTGCTGCTGCATTGCCTCATCCCTTAGTTAAGCATCTGAGCTGAGTAGATTTAATTCAGCTTAAGAGAATGATTTGCGATGGACTGGAAGAAATGCATTGAGAAGTTATACGAAAAGAATACAGAAAGCAGGTTTAGATAGGACTTTTTGGGAATAATGATGAACTAAGGGAGATCTCTATGCAAAATACTGCAGTAAAACAAACCCTGTCCTTTCCTTTCGTATTATCCCTCTATGTGTTTATGTACTCTTGTGTATTTGTCTTTTTCCTGTCTTTATGTGTTTAGCTAATAAGATTTATGTTGTAGAATTTTTCAAATACTATGTTATTTTCTTTGTAAATGTGTTCAGACATTATTTATTGAGTTTTGTTTTAATGCTCATGTGTGAAGTTGATGTTTCAAAAGTTATTCTGATCTTTTATGTATGTACTTATGTCGTAATTTTTGTAACACTGATGTATTTGCTATTTCGATTCTTTTGTAAAGTCTATACTACTGCAAATGTTATCTGTATTGTTATGTTCTTTAAAGATGTATTTTGTACCTTTGTTATTGCATTCTTATGTTATAAAATTGTAACTGACACCAGTTCATCAAATTAAGTAACTTGTAAATTACATTTCACTGCACACGTTTCTGTTGGTCATAGTATATGGACAATATGTGAGAAGTAGGGACTGATAGTGTTTGCACGTGTGTTAATAATTCAGTAAGGGACTGGATAACAGCATTGCTGGTTGTAAGGATATTTCAAAAACAATTTTTGTGAGTGCACAAGTGGTGGTTATGGACTTGCTATATTATCCGCAAGACTCTTCAATGGTGATTGTGCGCATGCACAGTCAAACAGATGGCTGCTGGCCATCTCTACAAGGACTACAGTGGGTCTACACCTTTGATGACCCACCAATACCATTATTTCTACAAGCACTGCAGTGGGTCTGCACCTCTGGTGGCCCACCAATAGTAATCTCTACCAGGACTACAGTGGGTCTGCTCTGTGATGACAGTCTTCAACATCGACTGACTCTGCTGTGGCCCATTACCTGTCTGTATGTCAAGAGTCAGCACTGTCTTTCGTTGGAAGGACAACACTACTTCTTCAAGACTGCTTAGAAATCCACTACTTCCAAGTGCAATTTCTTTTATTGCTTGGACTTTGAAAAAACACTGCAATTTTACTGTGATGAACGATCAGGACTGTCTTTATGGACTGTGAGAGAATTTTAGCTTCTGACCAACATTGTATCAATAAGTGTGTGCATTTGATATCTTTGTTATAGTAATTATGAAAAAATTTATCAAATCATTATTGGCCACTGCCCAAAACAATTTGTAAAAATTTTTTGTGGGGAGCATGGGGGCTTTGTAAGTAAACTGTTTAGGCTTTCTTATTGGTAACGCCACTTAGCGTTCGGTATGAAAAATCACTGGCTGTGCTGTGCGCAGTCTGTGTTTAGTTTGCATTGTTGTCTGCCATTGTAGTGTTGAGCAGCGGCAACTGGATGCTAACAGCGCGTAGCATTGCACAGTTGGAGGTGAGCCGCCAGCAGTGGTGGACGTGGGGAGAGAGATGGCGGAGTTTTGAAATTTGTAAGAATTGGTGTCATGAACTGCTATATATATTATGACTAGTGAGGTAAATACATTGTTTGTTCTCTATTAAAATCTTTCATTTGTTAACTATGCCTATCAGTAGTTAGTGCCTTCAGTAGTTTGAATCTTTTATTTAGCTGGCAGTAGTGGCGCTCGCTGTATTGCAGTAGCTTGAGTAACGAAGATTTTTGTGAGGTAAGTGATTTGTGAAACGTATAGGTTAATGCTAGTCAGGGCCATTCTTTCGTAGGGATTTTTGGAAGTCAGATTGCGTTGCGCTAAAGATACTGTGTGTCAGTTTAACACAGACGTGTATAAATTTTTCTAAGGGGACGTTTCAAAATTTCGCCATGGAGTACAACGGACTGTGTCCCATTACTTTTAACGTTTAGAGTCACTTATACCTCGAAACCTGTACCGTATACTGAGACTCTGCGGTGGGGCACCGTGTCAAACGGTCTGACAAAATGTTTCACACGAGAGATTACGGTAGAAAGGCGCGCAGGGGAGGGAGGGGCTTGACAATATTTGATTCTTAGTCCAAAAAAAAATCAACATCTGTCTATCATTTTCGGCAGTGGTAAATTCACGTTTTCGCTGCTTTCTCGCAGACCTATCACTCATCCATGGTAATTACGCTGCAAAGTAGTCCTCTGGATTGGTTTAACACAGTATGAGCAGACGAGAAACCCAGCGGACGACGGCCTTTATCATGTTCAAAATGTCGAGCAAGATGCCCAAAACTGATCGATGACGGTTTTTCACGTTTTCCACGATAGCCTGAGCATTTCTTCCTCAAATTAATGTTTGACACATTTACACTTATTTAGGTAAGAACGCATTTTTCGGCTGTGTTAGCCACCTTTTTACAAGTATTTCATCTGCTGTTTATCGAAATAGTTAAGTAAGCTGGCATGCCGTTTTATTACCTAGAAAGATGTATTACATACCACATAATTTTTATATGATTTACGTAATTATAAAATACACTCCTGGAAATTGAAATAAGAACACCGTGAATTCATTGTCCCAGGAAGGGGAAACTTTATTGACACATTCCTGGGGTCAGATACATCACATGATCACACTGACAGAACCACAGGCACAAAGACACAGGCAACAGAGCATGCACAATGTCGGCACTAGTACAGTGTATATCCACCTTTCGTAGCAATGCAATTGCTCAATACGTGGGGCGTGAGGTCTCCACAGTGCATCGATGTTGTCGCCATCAGTGGTGTCGCGACAGGCGTGAATGGAGGGACGAATGGAGACGTGTCGTCTTCAGCGATGAGAGTCGCTTCTGCCTTGGTGCCAATGATGGTCGTATGCGTGTTTGGTGCCGTGCAGGTGAGCGCCACAATCAGGACTGCATACGACCGAGGCACACAGGGCCAACACCCGGCATCATGGTGTGGGGAGCGATCTCCTACACTGGCCGTACACCTCTGGTGATCGTCGAGGGGACACTGAATAGTGCACGGTACATCCAAACCGTCATCGAACCCATCGTTCTACCATTCCTGGACTGGCAAGGGAACTTGCTGTTCCAACAGGACAATGCACGTCCGCATGTATCCTGTGCCACCCAACGTGCTCTAGAAGGTGTAAGTCAACTACCCTGGCCAGCAAGATCTCCGGATCTGTCCCCCATTGAGCATGTTTGGGACTGGATGAAGTGTCGTCTCACGCGGTCTGCACGTCCAGCACGAACGCTGGTCCAACTGAGGCGCCGGGTGGAAATGGCACGGCAAGCTGTTCCACAGGACTACATCCAGCATCTCTACGATCGTCTCCATGGGAGAATAGCAGCCTGCACTGCTGCGTAAAGTGGATATACACTGTACTAGTGCCAACATTGTGCATGCTCTGTTGCCTGTGTCTATGTGCCTGTGGTTCTGTCAGTGTGATCATGTGATGTATCTGACCCCAGGAATGTGTCAATAAAGTTTCCCCTTCCTGGGACAATGAATTCACGGTGTTCTTATTTCAATTTCCTTAGAATTAGTTCCTAGCTCGTTCCGTTCATCTTGATGAATCGTTCCTTTGGACCCGTTACTCCGCGAGCGACCCATATCTATTTCAGTAGCTGCAGGGACCCAAGCTACAAAGAAAGCGCCACAAATTCGTCCAAAAGTGAACTAATAAAAACTTATCTTTTCTGAATGTTTGATACCACTGGCCGAATTAAACCTAGGTATTTTCCGCAGTTACTGTGTCATTCCAGAAATGGAGCGAAGTGGAGGCCAAGAAATTTTGGAAATTTGTGGTAAGGAATTATGGGGCCAAACTTCTGAGGTCATCGGCCCCTAAGCTTACACACTACTTAACCTAACTTAAACTAACTTACGATACGGACAACACGCACACACTCCCATTCCTGAGGGAGGACTCGAATCTCCGATGGAGGGGGGGGGGGGGGGGTGCGCGGACCGTGACAATGCGCCCTAGACCGCCCTGCTACCTAGCGCGGCTGGAGGCCAAGACCACATTACAAAAAAAAATACTACTTAAAAATTTACTTCCCTTTCATAGAATTATCCTAGCAAAGAAATGCGTTCAACCGCCTTTATAAATACCACCATTTAACACTGAAGCTCGTCCTGTAAGGTGCAAGACCTACGGTCACGTTAGTACACTCACTCATCATCTTATTCCGCTAAAATAATAATTACATCGACATTAGACACTTCACTAACCAGATAAATCGTAAACAATATTTTGCGAGTCCTGTCCACAATGATTTCACTTATTTTTCAATTTATTACATCATGACAACTGGAACTCTAGTATAGCACGTTTCTCTAACTCGACTCCATTAGCGGTAGTGCCGGAACACGGCTGCTTTCCCGAAGACAGCGGTCCCTTGTTCAAAGCGATGGTCTCCCAGTAACTAAAGGCCAACCTGTGGTCTACACTCTCGTCCGAATCGATCTTTCTACAGCCCCCTGAGGCAAATTCTGTGTTTAGCTTTCTCATGCTATGCTTTGAGAATCCTATTGTTTTCTATCTTTGGGTTAGTCCTCCTCCTATCTACATCCCACTACATCCTTATCTCGTGCCCTCGTCCACACTACGATATGTACTGATATGACGAGGAAGTGTGGCGCATAGGAGTACTTATCGAAATAAAATACAATGGTGAACTCTTCCATGTCCAGTGGCTGAGGCTAGATGCACATTGTTATAAAATATGTCTACGAACGGAGAGCTGCACGAATACTTGATTCGGGCCGCATAAGGTCCAGAGGCCGCAGTTTGACGATCACAGCCGTAAAGGAACGGGAAAAGCACGCAAGAAGAAGGAGAAAAATATAGCTGCAGCTGTGTCAGTTGTATTGAGTGAAATAATTTTATAAATTATACAAAATTTACAGTATGAACAAAATTCCTAAATTATCTCATAATTGATATGAATGTGACAGAACAACTTACATTTGTAAATTTGACGTTATTGCTGTGCTCGCTCTTCTGGTTTTTCTGAAGTACACTGCTCCCCATTTACTCCCCTCCATTCGACTCAAAGTGACTAAAATCACAACTTTCATTCATTACAAATGTCTCTTATTGCTTTCAGGAAACATAAATAATAAATTGAAATCCCAGCCCACAAGTGCAATCTGAACTATTCGATTCCGCTTTCCAATAACAAAGTGAAAAGACCGAAATCCCGCGAAACTTTATATCCCATACCCTGAAGTCACTAAATCATCACAACAGTAAACAAATGTCGATCCAGAAGTGACGAACCATAAAATGTGCCTTTATGGTGGTGAATAAAGAGACAGAAAAGTTCTGGAGGTATCCGCATTGGTCCTTTGGTTCTCTACAATATCTGTAACTCAATACGGGGTGGTTGAAAAAGTCTTGTGCGTCTGTTATAGACATTGGGAAACATGTCCATCGAGTTTGTCAAGAACAAAAATCTGACACTTCACATAAATCTCACTATCTCTAATGTGGCTATCACTTGGAGGTTGTAATACAGAACTACTGGCAAGATACAAGTGCACTAGGGAAGCCAAACCTGATGAATACCACAGCCATGACCTGCTGCTGGTGCCTGCTGGGTCATCATAGATGGAAGACTGGTCAACGGCCAAACCTCCTCCTTCACTGACTCATTGAGGATGATCTACAAACCATCGTTTTTGCAATGATCAGCTGAGGCCCGTCTGCGTAGCCTCCTGACTGACTCGTGAACACTTGCAGCTGTCTTGGTTGATCCATGGTGGGTAACCAGGACTTCTCTGCACAAAAACCGGCATCCTGGGTCACCATCGTTAGACCCGACCTGAGCACTGGAGGGGGTGAACAAGATCACTGAGGTGGGAGTCGAAGGGGTCCCTCGTAACGTCTAGCGGGCCGTGCCTGCTCGCCCGCTGCCAACCCCGCTCTACGTGGGGCAGCAACGTCGTGACGCGCTAAAGAGACGCCGACATTCCTTGAAGGCCACAGCTGTAGTTCTGAAGAAGGTAAAACCTTTTGTAAACTTTGCTTGACAATAAAAGTTTACAGATAATGCTGTCTGAACTGATGCCTGCAGGCGTGGAATGGACCACTCACCATTTCGCTCGACCTCCTGATAACACTACTTCAGGACCAGATCATAACAGTAATATAGATAACCGCATGGAAAACTTTCCGAGGTACTACTGTGCTCGAAAGTGTAGGAATTAGTTTCAGCCTCATTTGTACGCATTCCAAGAAAGGTAACTTCCTTGCAGGTCCACTAATCTCTCTCCGGTACAGCCGTTTTCTATACAAAATGGTTACCACGAGAGATCACTAGAGAACTCTGCTCTGTACAGGTATCAACTCAGATATAAATTAATGCAACGGTGCTGCAAATATCAGGAAACAAGATATTAGAAATTTAGTACAGTAAGTTATACAGGGTGTCCCATATAAAATCGGTACGCCTTACCTACCGGTTAATCATCTCTAGTGGAACTGCTTATGAAGTGCTCTGGATGCCCTTGGCCACCAGTTCCACCATCTCTACGTGTTTTCTTAATGTTACTGTTATCCATTCTTTCTCATTTAGATCATTGTTACTTGAATCTCGGGCGTGAGGTGTACTGGTTTTATGTGAGACAGCCTGTGTTTCAAAAAGCAAATCTTAACTTTAAATTACATAACTAAAGTTTTTGTACAGGACCGAAACCTGAGACTAATATCCAGCAACTTTTGAAATCGACAAGAAGTGCAAAATGGCTAAGCAGGGATGGCTAGAGGACAAATGTAAGGATGTAGAGGCGATGATCACTAGGGGTAAGATAGATACTGCCTACAGGAAAATTAAAGAGACCTTTGGAGACAAGAGAGCCACTTGCATGAAAAGAACTCAGATGGAAACCCAGTTCTAAGCGAAGAAGGGAAAGCAGGAAGGAGTGTATAGAGCGTCTACACGAGGACGATGTTCTTGAGGACAATATTATAGAAATGGAAGAGAATGTAGATGAAGATGAAATAGGAAATAGGAAATATGATACTGCGTGAAGAGTTTGAAGAGCACTGAGAGACCTGAGTCGAAACAATGCCCCGGGAGTAGACAACATTCCATTAGAACTACTGACAGCCTTGGGAGAGCCAGCACTGACAAAGCTCTACCATCAGGTGAGCAAGATGTATGAGACAGGCGAAATACCCTCAGACTTCAAGAACAATATAATAATGCCAATCTCAAAGAAAGCAAAGAAAGCAGGTGTTGACAGATGTGAATATTACCGAACTATCAGTTTAATAAGCCACGGCTGCAAAATACTAATACGAATTCTTTACAGACGAATGGAAAAACTGGTAGAAGCCGACTTCGGGGAAGATCAGTTTGGATTTCGTAGAAATGTTGGAACACGTAAGGCAATACTGACATTACGCCTTATCTTAGAAAATAGATTAAGGAAAGTCAAACCTACGTTTCTAGCATTTGTAGACTTAGAGAAAACTTTTGACAATCTTGACTGGAATACTCTCTTTCAAATTCTGAAGGTGGAAGGGGTAAAAAACAGGGAGCGAAGGGCTACTTACAAGTAGTACAGAAACCAGATGGCAGTTATAAGAGTCGAGGGGCGTGAAAAGGAAGCAGTGGTTGGGAAGGCAGGAAGACAGGGTTGCAGCTTATCCCCAGTGTTATTCAATCTGTTTATTGAGCAAGCAGTAAAGGAAACAAAAGAAAAATTCAGAGTAGATATTAAAATACATCGAGAAGAAATAAAAAGTTTGAGGTTCGCCGATGACATTGTAATTCTCTCAGGGACACTAAGGACTTGGAAGAGGAGTTGAAGGGAATGGACAGTGTTTTGAAAGGAGGCTATAAGATGAACATCAACAAAAGCAAAGCGAGGATAATGGACTGTAGTCGAGTTAAATTGGGTGATGCTGAGGGAATTAGATTAGGAAATGAGACACGTAAAGTAGTTAAGGAGTTTTGCTATTTGCGGAGCAAAATAACTGATGATGGGCGAAGTAGAGATAATATAAAACGTAAACTGGCAATGGCAAGAAAAGCGTTTCTGATGAAGAGAAATTTGTTAACATCGAGTATAGATTTAAGTTTCAGGAAGTCTTTTCTGAAAGTATTTGTATGGAATGTAGCCTTGTATGGAAGTAAAACGTGGACAATAAATAGTTTAGACAAGAAGAGAATAGAAGCTTTCCAAATGTGGTGCTACAGAAGAATGCTGAAGATTAGGGTTAGATTAGATTAGCAGCCCCATCGGTCAAACAAATCAGTAACAGCTTGCACTGTACGTGCTTGAGTACTGTACTACAAAATGATGGTCAGGTCCTGCAGAAAGTTTCATCACTTCTGTCTCTAATCTGGTCGTAGGTTGCGTTCCAGAAATGAACAGCATAGCGACAGAAGTGATCACACTTTCTGCAAGACCTGACCATTTTGTAGTACAATGCTCAAGCACGTACAGTGCAGGCTGTTACTGATTTGCTTGACTGATGAGGCTGCTAAGTGCTATACCACCTATTGCACTCCTCCGACTTAAGCCCTCGTGAGTTCAACACGATTTCTAAACTGAAGGAACATTTCACGTCATTAGTTTCAGAACTGCTACAAATTCGTCGGGCAATAGACCGCACCGCTCTGTCAACACAACTGGCACTGGTAAGAGAATCCTACGCCTTCCACATGGCTGGCAACGCGTTATACACAATGCTGGTGATTGTTTTGAAGGTCAGTAAAACTTTGAAACACGTATCTATTTTGTACGAGCTGCAAATAAATAGTTGCCACTATTAAAGTTTCAACCCTCGTATTAATTCTTATTCTCGGCTCACGATGTAGATGTAGAATTAGAAGCCAATCCAGACCAGTCAGAATTTATAGACTAAATGGAATCTTTTGGTTAGACTTTCTTTAAAACACAATCGTGCAGAAACAATGTAATTCTCATCGCCCTACGTGGCGGTTACAGGAAAATTAACGCCACTAACGTAAGTCAGTACCTCCTGTAGCAATACATTTCAAATACGTTTATTCTTTTCTTAACTGAACTGTTGAAACCTTCCCGTCTCCTCTATATCTCTTCTGTTACGCAACCTACCCTTCTACACTAACCTATAAAATCTTCCCTTAGGATTTCTATCTGTTGCTTAATAATAACAATTGAAATCTTCCCTTTGAAATTTATTCTCTTTCTCAATCTTCGCATACAAATTTAAATGCTGCGTATTAAAAGTGATTTGCTGATTATTTCGACGAAACATAGAATGTGTCGTCGTGGCCCTCAGTCGTTACCTGCAATAACCCAAAACTGTTCCTTACCTTTTTTACTGTTACTGCATCGCCATCTGACTGCTACATCGAACTGCGACATGAATATACTTACTCTGTTTTACTATACTCTATTAGCTGCTGGTGAGCTGTCATTATAAGTGGCTGCATTTATTACCAAAGCTGACATTCTTTAATAGCAAAGCTGACGTTATTCTTTAATTAATTTGACTAAACTTACGTAATCCCTAGTTAAACTTTTTCTTGACAACAATAAAATTTTGCAAAGTTTTTGGGATGGATTATAATCAGTAATGCAATATTGCTGCCAAAATTAATTATATTCTGAAAAAGATTCTTCAAAGATTTACTGTTGGTAATGAAATGATTTTACAAACGTTCAGATGGGACTTCCTTTTTACAATAATCTTACAACCAGCATTGAGCAAACATGCCTTCAGTAGTCTTGAGTTTCTCAACAAAAAAAATTCTATAATATTAGTTCCTCTTATGATAATAGTTACCTGATGTCTCTGCACATCCGTTTATAATCTCTTGTAAATCATAGCTCGTGGCTGGCAGGCACACACCGCTCCTCTCAACCTCTCGCTTAATCCCTGCTACCGACTCGCTTCACATCTCGCTTACTACTGACTTCCGTCGATCGCTAAAGTGCGATCTCTCCCGCCAACAATGCTTTCTGTTGGAGACAATCCCTGCTACTATTACAAAATGTATCAATGCGCTATCTTTCCCGCTATTTTCTTAAAATGTATCCATTCGCGGTATTTTAAAATTACATTAATGTGCGGTGTCTCCCGCCAGCAATACTTTGGTGCAGACATTCCCTGCTACCACAATTATTTCCAAAATGACAAATATTAATTATTCCTACTTAGTCCTATTAATAAAATGTAAACATATTTCATAAATTGTGGTTTGACAAGAGACAATAGAAATGTACACGCCTTGCACTGCTTAATGTCCACGTTTCACTTCGATACAGGGCTACACACACACACACACACACACACACACACACACACACACACACACACAAAATGCTTTCAGAAAAGACTTCCTAACTCCTAAATTTATATTTGACATTCATAAATCTCTTTTCTTCAGAACGCTTTTCTTGTCATTGCCATTCTACATTTTATATCGTCCCTACTTAAGCCATCACACGTTATTAGAAATAGCAAAACACATCCACTATTAGTGTCTCATTTCCCAATCTTATTCTGTTAGCATCACCTGATGTAATTCAACTAGATTCTTGTTTTGCTTTTGTTAATTTTCATCTTATATCAACCTTGCCAGACACTACCCATTCTGTTCAACTGGACTTCCATGTCATTTGCTGTCTGAAAGATTCACAGCGTTACTTAAAATTTTGCGCTAGACGAGGATTCAAAGCCAGTACCTGAATCGATTGGTTATTAGGCAAAATAAAACGTTAGATACTGAAATTATTCACCAGTTGCGAGATGTCTGAAGCTTAAACGCCGGGATAAATATTTGTCTCACCGGTATTCGAACCTGGCACATATTGTCATTTTTTCTATCTGTTAGTGGGTACCTTTTCAGTGACATATTGGTTTCCCGTAGGCCCTACACCTAACCGAGCACACACGAAGTGTGGCTGACAAGTCGACTAGTGTGACGTCACAAGGTCGTTGCAGGGCCCCTATGCCTCCTGGGCCCGGGTGACTGAGCGGCAGCGTGGCCCGACCAGACTGAGCCCTATGTACACGAGCGCAGCACACCTCGGAAACATTCTAGCGGAATCTACACGTACTCTATATTTTATTTCAATGTTTTATTATATTCAGAAATTTCAACCACATGTGTCATATATGTGACTGCAGGCTTTCCCGGCGTAAACTGTTGATGAAGGTTCTCGGGTCTCCAGCCGGGTGGTAGCGTTGATATCTCTGGTGAAGTCAGAGGATGGGTAGTATGACACTTCCCGAAACGTCGCGAGATATCAACGCTACTACCCGGCTGGAGACCCGAGAAACCTTTATCAACAGATGTGTTATGTACTAATGTCAACTAAATTATGTGTTTTGCTTCTTAAGGCAAAATTATATTATAGCCTATTTTAGAGAGTTCTGTGTTGTATTATAATAATTCACATATCAGTACTTTCTCTCCTCTCACACCTCCCTCCATCCTCTACCTATAATTCACGCTCATTGATTTGGATTCTGCACAGTGGCTTCTGGGTAACGCTTGATGCCAAGGCATCTGCTCACAAACGTACTTTCGTGCTGTTATAATTTATTTTACAACTTTTGCTATGTACATTTATTTGACGAATTGTGACTTTTCACTACTCGTGGCTAATTAGGTACTGTTGTATGTATTTTGTACCTTAAACAGTACCAATCTGCGTAATTTCAATATTTAGGTACAATTGTAATGTCTTAAATTTTAAATATTTTTCCACTTGCGTAATCTACACAAACAGTTATTTATTAATGTTTTATTTCATTTTTCGATAAGAAGGTGAATATCGAAACTAATAATCAGATATTCACTTATCCAACTGCGACTGTATTGTATTGTATTGTATTGTATGTTGACCGGGGGCCTAGAAACGACGGAGGGGCTCTGTCTCCGCCGCAGCCGCAGTGGTCCACAACCCCACGACGACTACCGCAGTCCACTTCACGCCTCCACCGCCCCACACCAAACCCAGGGTTATTGTGCGGTTCGGCCCCCGGTGGACCCCCCAGGGAACGTCTGACACCAGACGAGTGTAACCCCTATGTTTGCGTGGTAGAGTAATGCTGATGTACGCGTACGTAGATAAATTGTTTGCGCAGCAATCGCCGACATAGTGTAACTGAGTTGGAATATGGGGAACCAGCTCGCATTCGCCGAGGCAGATGGAAAACCGCCTAAAAACCATCCGCAGACTGGCCAGTTCACCTGACCTCGACACAAATCCGCCGGGC
This sequence comes from Schistocerca gregaria, assembly GCF_023897955.1. Classification (NCBI taxonomy): domain Eukaryota; kingdom Metazoa; phylum Arthropoda; class Insecta; order Orthoptera; family Acrididae; genus Schistocerca; species Schistocerca gregaria. Next base: position 337,535,143 of record NC_064925.1, on the reverse strand, counting down.
GGATTCGTGCCGGGGACCAGGCGATCCTTCCCGCCCGTGAAGCCGTGCGTTAGACCGCACGGCCAACCGGGCGGGCGCGATTGTATAACTAAATGTTTTTAAAAGTAGCGTCCGCTTTATTGTTAAAAGGTCTACATCTATTCATTTATCAGATTGCAGCCTGCTATTTTGAAAAAATCATTTATAAGTTTTAATAATAACATAATTTCTGAAGTCATGAGTTTGGATTTTGGAATCTATGAAATGGCATGCAATTAATTTCGGCTCGGAGCACCAAATTGCTCGAACGTGGAACCAACTACAACCTTATTTTGCAGATATTAGCGTAAGTAAAGGTAAAAGCAACTTCACAAGCTTTGACTGGAAATATAACATACACTCACGGAGAATATCGCAACAACGAAAAACAATTAATGTAGTGTAATGAAATTACGAGGATACTTTTGTCTCGATAAAATTGATTAACATTGCAAGATCCCAGGTTAATGTAAGCGCGAGGTAAGCCACTGCAAACGTGCTATACAACCAGAATGTTGACTGCAAGCATGTAAATGTGTGTGCATTCTGTTGTACAGGTACTAGCTGTTTGTTTGTGGGAAGGAGTTCCATGACTGTTGCACTTGGTCGCTCAGTTCAAAATGGTTCAAATGGCTCTGAGCACTATGCGAGTTAACTTCTGAGGTAATCAGTCGCTTAGAACTTAGAACTAATTAAACCTAACTAACCTAAAGACATCACACACATCCTTGCCCGGAGTAGGATTCGAACCTGCGACCGGAGCAGTCGCTCGGCTCCAGACTGTAGCGCCTAGAACCGCACGGCCACTCCGCCGGCGGTCGCTCAGTACTGGGGCGCTTAATGTCGTTTATAGAGCACACTGGAGTCGTCATGGTTCAAATGGCTCTAAGCACTGTGGGGTCATCAGTTCCCTAGACTTAGAACTACTTATACCTAACAAACCTAAGGACATCACACACATTCATGCCCGAGGCAGGATTCGAACCTGCGACCGTATGAACAGCGCGGTTCCGTGCTGAAGCGTCTAAAACCGCTCGGTCACAACGGCCGGCGGAGTTGTCATCGATGATGTCCAATATGTGCTCGATTGGAGAGAGATCTTATGACCGAGCACGCCAACGCAACATGTCTAGAATCTGCAGAGCACGTTGCATTGTAACAGTGGTACGTGGGCAACCGTTATCCTGTTGGAAAACACCCCCTAGAATGCTGTTCATGATTGACAGCACAACAGGTAGAATTACCCGACTGAGGTACAAAACTGCATTCAGGGTTTGTGGGATAACCACGAGTGCGCTCCTGCTGTCATTCGAGGTCTCACCCCAGACCATAACTCCAGGTGTATGTCCAGTGTGTCCAGCACGCAGACAGGTTGGTTGCAGGTCCTGAACTGGCCTCCTCCTAACCAACACACCACCACCACTGGCACCAAGACAGAAACAGCTTTCATCTGGAACTACAATAGATCTCCACCAAGACCACCAATGACCTCTCCCTTAACATCACTGAGGTCGCAAACGGCGGTGGTCTGGGGCCGGTGGCATGCCCTGCTACAGGGCGTCTGGCTCGGAGCTAGCCTTGAAGTAATCGATTTGTAACAGTTCGTTGTATCACTGTGGTGCCATCTGCTGCTCAAATTGCTGTTACAGATGACGATGCACCATACTCAAACGCTCAATACAATGTGGTCTTCCCTCTCGACAGCGCAAAGTGGTCATCTGGAGCCCTATCACCTTGCGACTCTACGTTCTCGTGAGCACCGCCACCAGCAGTTACGTACAGTGGCCACATTCCTGTGTGTTTCTGCAGTATCGCTGATGGAACATCCAGCCTATCGCAGCCCTATTAGAGGACCTCGTACAAACTTAGTGAGGTGTTGATAATGGCGTCTTTGTCGCCTTAAGGTCATTCTTGACTAACATAAAATCACCACGTCCATTCCCGAAGATAACTAACTCACACGACCGTAACAGCGTGTTTTTACAAAAAAAATCTGATTTTCATACCCATTGTGTTGCTATCAGCACCACATTTACGCGACTGACGTTTAAATGGTTCAAATGGCTCTAAGCACTATGGGACTTAACAACATCTGAGGTCATCAGTCCCCTAGACTTAGAACTCTAACTAACCTAAGGACATCATACACCTCCATGCCCGAGGCAGGATTCGAACCTGCGACCGTAGCAGCCGCGTGGTTGCGGACTGAAGCGCCTAGAACCGCTCGCCCACAGGGGCCTGCACAACTGACGTGAAATGTAAATAGAAATAATGACTCAGCTGTAGAAACACACCTATCAACTTTCACTAATGAAGCACTGCTGCTCCTTGGTGTTAGATCTTCCCTCCGTCAGTGTATGTCATGTCACTCGTGGCGCTAGTTACCAAGGAGTGTTCCAGAGTGAGGAGTGTGCCAGGCTGCTGTCTGTAAAACAGACATCCGCATGTTTTTTCTTTGTATTTGTAGAAGTGGTTGCCTCTCAGTATATGAAGCAGAATGTGTAATAACATTTAAACTTGGATTCATTTTACGAAGTCTATGCAGAGCGGACTGCTTGTCATTTAAGTCAGCATAGGGATACTATGGGAGAGAAATATTTTCTTGTGAAACAATTATCAGAAAATCTTTCAACTTCGTTGATCGTTCCATGCTGAAAATTTATACAGTCTACCAGGAAACTTACCCTATTTTGGATACAGGTCTATTGGCATTTGGTATCCTGGCGACCGAATTGCTGATTTGCATATATACTCATGCTCATAAATTAAGGATAATTGCAGAATGTGGCGCTACACAACGTGGCACTACACAAAACTGGCGCTAATAGCATAGGCAAACAGGAAACACACACGACACAGATCTGGAAGTTCATGGTATTGGTGATCAGTTGAGAAAACCGTGCTACAAAACGCCACTGTTTCCTGCGCATGTACCCCTACATCAATATGGGATATGATCACCATGCACACGTACACAGGCTGCACAACGGGTCGGCATACTCTGGAACAGGTGGTCGAGCAGCTGCTGGGGTATAGCCTCCCATTCTTGCACCAGTGCCAGTCGGGTCTCCAGAAGGGGTTTGAAAACTTGAGGGATACGTCGACCGAGAGCATCGCAGATGTGCTCGATGGCGTTTAGGTCTGGAGAACAGGCAGGCCGCTCCTTTCACCTGATATATTCTGTTTCAAGGTACTCCTCCACGATGGCAGCTCGATGGGGCCGTGCTATACCACTATCAGGAGGAAGGCGGGACCCACTGCACCAATGAAAAGACGGCCATACTAGTGCAAAACGACGTCCCGATGGAGGGGTGTACATGCACCAATGATAATCCCACCCCACACCATCAAACCACGACCTCCTTACACGTCCCTTTCAAGGACATTAAGGGGTTGGTATCTGGTTCCCGGTTCACGCCAGATGAATACCCGGCGAGAATCACTGTTCAGACTATTTCTGGACTCGTCTGTGAACATAACCTGTGACCACTGTTACAATTACCATGTACTATGTTCTTGACACCAGGTTTTACGGGCTCTCATGTGACCAGGGGTCAGTAGAATGCACCTGTCTCCAGGCGAATAAACCAAGACTGTACAGTCTCTGTAGACTGTGTGTCTGGAGACAACTGTTCCAGTGGCTGCGGTAAGGTCCCGAGCAAGGCTACCTGCAGTACTCCGTGGCCATCTGATGGTGAAATATCGGTCTTCTTGTGGTGTTGTCCACTGTGGACCTCCCGTACTGTAGCGCTTGGACACGTTTCCTGTCTGCTGGAATCGTTGCCACAATCTTGAGATCACACTTTGTGCCACACGGAGGGCCCGTGCTACGACCTGCTGTGTTTGACCAGCCTCCAGTCGCCCTAGTTTTCTACCATCATATCGTCATCAATATGTGTTCTTTGAGAGCCATTTTCAACTCACAGTCACGATTGGCACGGCTGAAAACGTGTGCACACTTACTCGCTACACCGTACTCTGACATGCACCAACACACCTCTGTGTAAGTGGACTGCTGCCAGCGCCAACGTGCGACTGGATTCGTGATTTCCTGTCAGAAAGGTCACAGTCCGTCGTAATAGACGGAAAGACTTCGAATAAAACAGAAGTAATATCCGGCGTTCACCAAGGAAGTATTATAGGCGCTCTATTGTTCCTGATCTACATTAACGACATAGGAGACAATGTGAGTAGCCGTCTTAAATTGTTTGCAGATGATGCTGTCATTTACCGTCTTGTGAAGTCATCAGAGGACCAAAACGAATTGCAAAATGATTTAGATAAGGTATCTGTATGGTGCGAAAAGTGGCAATTGACCCTGAATAAAGGAAAGTGTGAAGTTATTCACATGAGTATTACAAAAAAATCCCATAATTTCGATTACGCGATAAGTCACACAAATCTGAAGGCTGTAAATTCAAGTAAATACTTGAGGATTACAATTACAAATAACCTAAATTGGAACGATCACATTGATAATGTTGTGGGTAGAGCAAACCAAAGACTGCGATTCATTGGCAGAAAACTTAGAAGGTGCAACAGGTCTACTAAAGAGACTGCTTACACCACCGCTTCTCCGCCCTATTCTGGAGTATTGCTGTGCGGTGTGGGATCAGCATCAGGTGGAACTGACGGATGACATCGAAAAAGTGCGAAGAAGGTCAGCTCGTATTGCATTATCGCGAAATAGGGGAGATAGTGTCACAGACATGATACGTGAATTGGAGTGGCAATCATTAAAACAAAGGCGTTTTTCGTTGCGGCGGGATTTTCCCATCAAATTTCAATCACCAGTTTTCTCCTCCGATTGCGAAAACATTCTGTTGGCACCCACCTACATAGGGCGAAATGACGATCACGATAAAGTAAGAGAAATCAGGGCTCGACATCCGCATCGCACTCCACGAGACCACTATACAAGAGAAAGTCTAGGACAAAGCTCTACGAGTTTTTGACAAAATCTGTGCCCTTAGGGACAAAGTTCGACAATTAGAACCGGTGGGAATGGTAAACCCTGCAAGATGGCACAAGTATCGAGTATCGAAGTCAATAACGTTTCACCCCCTCCCCCCCCCCCCCCATAGTCTATCTGTCATAACACAAGGAAGCAGTCACCCATAACCGCCTAGACAGAACTTACCGCCGGCCGGAGTGGCCGTGCGGTTCTAGGTTCTACAGTCCGGAGCCGCGCGACTGCTACGGTCGCAGGTTCGAATCCTGCCTCCGGCATGGATGTGTGTGATGTCCTTAGGTTAGTTACGTTTAAGTAGTTCTAAGTTCTGGAGGACTGATGACCTCAGATGTTAAGTCCCATAGTGCTGAGAGCCATTTGAACCACATCTTACCCTCCACAGGAGATAGATATTACCAAAGACAGCAGGCTAAAGGACCCATTGAGTGCCCAAGCCTGACTGAATATGTAACAAATAAAGTGTTTTCCTTTTATCCTTACATCCCATCCTAGAAGAATAAGTAATCAAGGATGATCTCTTCAGCGCACACTACACAGAAAAAAAATTGGGCCTTCCGAGGCCTGTTCGGACGCAGTGTGTAATTGTTGACCTCTGTCAAGAGGATGGTGTTTGCTTTTTACGTCCTTATCTACTTTTATATTTTCCATTATATTTGTGGATTACCTGTTGAGTAAGCCTCATTACCAGCGTGTTATTGGTAGCAGAGCACACAGCTTAGCTTGAGCTATCTGGGAATGTCCGCGACAGCGGAAAGCGCAGCTCGCGAGGCTTAGCAGGCAGGAGCGCGACTACAGTGGAATGAAGCGCCGGCAGGGGAGCGGACCGGGCGCTCATAACGGCGGGCGGCGCCGCACTAATCAGCCAACTTGGCGCAAGAGCTGGCGAGCAAGGCGCGCAGGCGCTCCTCAAAACTCCGCCGGTGCCAAGTTTCGCAGGCGGCGCTACGGCGCTACCCGGCAAAGGCAGCTTTAGTCACAACTGCATCTAAGAGGTGCATTCGTAATATTCGTATCTTTAGCTGAAAACAGAGTCCTCAAAACTTAGACTTCCCACATTTGCTAGTCCTCTGTGTAAGACTCCTAAGAGTTTACGCATTTTTTATTCAATATCCACCACGTTCATACTTGTTAATTCTCATTCACTATGCATGCCTTTAATACTTCATTTTTCTTGATTAATGAAGAATATGTGTTATTCTTTCCCTGTATAATTCACATCAGTATGCCTAAAATGCTACCTAATTAGCGATGCTATTATCGTACTGATTAGTGAGAGGGGATGGGAGCAGGATATTTTGTTTATTTGTACTCAGTTCAGTAGCCTCCCTTCTGTAGCCATGACGGCTTCCCTCTCCCGACAAGATAGTTGCTTTTGTAAGCGTGCGACACCAGTTTGAATAGCGTTTAGAAGCCAAAGGTCTTCCTTCTCTTAGTCTCACTATTGTAGAGCCAACTCTGATACCACACTTTGCTTACACATTTTTGTGCGACAAGGGGGCCTCCCGTTGATTGTCAAACCAACTTCTAGCGAATCACGAGCATTTTGCTCTGTGTACGGGCTGCCACCCAGAACGACAGCGATTTCGCGGCAAATCGGAACTCTTTGATTGGCCGGTTTAGTGGTGCGCCAGTTCCCGCCCTCAGCGTGTAATGGGAGGCGAAATTGAAGCGTCACCTATCCACCAGTGTCAGCCCAGTTTGCAGGTGAACATAAGTTTAATTTAGTGTGTTGCTTATGTATTTTGTAATATTTGTAATGTCTGTGAATTATCTAAAGTTTTGTATTTATTTTTATGTTTCATTTACGGGGACAGCATCTTCACTGCCGGGACCAGACAGAAAATTGCTGGTCACTATACGCCGCGGGTCAACAGCCAAACAGCAACAGAAGATCCTGAAACCGAGTTGTTGCGTCGTGCTTCCAAAAACTGAAAAAAATAAGAGTTTGTAATGTTTCTACAACAATGACGTCATAGAAAGTTTAATCACGCTGTAAATGTGCAGTCCTATCTTGTCAAGGCTCATGTTCACGTCTATATGTAGTATATAGGAAGATAATAAACTAGTGTATACTACAAAAGTTTAAATACGTGTTCCGAGAATTTATTTATGAACAATTATATTAAGGAAGAAGTATTACTGATTTATTTGACACCATTATTAATTTTTGACAACGTTCATCGCGAATTTGAGTCTTAATAGTTTATTCAATGTGGTTTTAATATTTATTAAAGCAAATAACTTGCGTTAATATAACTTCTGAGAAGAAACAAACGACATCTAAACTGAAAAAAGTTTGCGCAAACTTATTGGACTGAGTGACGTAATTCTGCGCATACGACTCAAATGATGATGTTTTAATTACAGTTTCGTTCAAGAACCATTCAGAGACAACTTTAAAAAGAGCTTGAATAATTTTGAAGTGTTTTGTAAATGACGTAGGTGACGAAGTCTGCACATGGTCATATGTCAAGAGAAAATCATTTATACAAAACTTGCGTCGTTACAGTACAAGCGGTCCCTGATCCATTCTAGAGAAAAGGGAACGGTGTCAGTCTTCTTCGGGGGATGGTCTTGGACAGTAGTAGTCGTCGCGAGTTCAGACCTCGTGCAGGTAAGCACGAGTGCTCTTCATGTACAACAACCGCGCTTTGCTGCAATGCCTTTAAAACATTAGGAGACCGATTAGCTAGCGAGTAAGTTTCCCGTTTGCCTCCTTATTTTTTCTCGTAATTCATTGTTTCCTCAGCAATTATGGACTTGATGTTCAACTGCTGTCCGTTAACTAACGAAAGTACGCGAATTCAGCCATTGTTCATGCGAGGGCTTATATTCCTACTCTTAAAGTTGTAATACCACCTTTTAGCGTCTTTTATTTGATTGTTCATAATATGCGTATGGAAATAAGATTCCATAAACTGCAAGTCTTGCGAGATAGACTTACTCGCCTTTGTGCTAGATTATGTGGCTGGTGGTTGGCCTTATACTCCTATTAACGCGTAGCTCTTGCTTGTATCCATGCTGAGATCATATTTATTTTTCACTGAAGGTAAATGTGATAGATATTTTTGAGTTTCCCTTAGTTTTCGGATGGGAGGCACCTTTCCTTACTTGTTATTCTGGTACAGACCTCAACATGTTGAATCTGCATTGGTGAGACTTTCATTCTCATCTTATAGCTTAATGGCAACGACCAGGTCCCTTGTTCCCTTCTCCTGTTCCTTTTCCTAACGCATTGTCAAAAGGCCGGGCTGCTGGGATAATTTTTTCACTTTTACGAAACCCAACTGTAAGACGACAATACGCTGTTTGTATAAGATAAAGCCGGCCAGTGTGGCCGAGCGGTTCTAGGCGCTACAGACTGGAACCGCGCGACCGCTACGGTCGAAGGTTCAAATCCTACGTCGGGCATGGATGTGTGTGATGTCCTTAGGTTAGTTAGGTTTAAGTAGTTCTAAGTCTAGGGGACTGATGACCACAGATGTTAAGTCCCATAGTGCGTAGAGCCAATTGCACCATAAATCTTTTGTGAATAAGAGAACTGAAATAACATCTCGACTCCCAAAGTTCTATGACAATTCGAAGAATTTAGGCTGTCTAAATGGTCTACCAGTCGCTTATTAACAATCGTTCGATTGGAGAGTAGTTTTTCATGCTCTGATTAACGAATTAACCAGTTAGAAAAATGCTCTTTGGAAACCCCCATATTGAGCCATGGCGTTTTGCTGACGCGCCAACGTATTTGCAAGTACCTCGCTTTCGCGCCCTTATCTTTGCTTGTGACGCGTACTAATCTTGTCTGCCTTATCTTTGTCGATGGAGTTAACTGGAGGCTCGCCCGAGGAACGACCAGTTGGCGTTCGATCTTACCTGAGGCCGGAGTGCGCTTGTAGAGGAGCGGAAACCGACCACACGTGCGGGGCAGCTTGGTGGAGAGCATTTACTGCCCGTTGCTGCCTTGGGTTGCGTGCTGCTGGTTCCGGACACGTCTGTCCACGGTCGTCCGCTGCCTGCTTGCCGCCTGCTGCATTCCACGCAAGCCATGTCGGACGTCCAGCGAAAAGTTAAGTGAATTTGCCCGTGATATGTGACTGCAGATTTCTCAGCATTGCTGCAGCGCTTTAAAATATATCTAACATTTTTCATTTGGCTTATGTCATAATAAACTTCCTGTGGTGTGAATGCATTCTGTGGATCCGCTATTGGGAGTATTCCTGAAACCTTGAGTGTATAAGTTCTGAAGATGTTCAGAGTGATATGCTGTGTGATAAGCCTTGTATGTAGGAATCGTTTATTTAGTGAGGTGTGTAATTCTTCTTTTACCATCAAATGTGTATGCTTCATTGTATTTCCACAATCAATCCAAGATTCAGTATTTTCCATCGAAAACAAATGCACGTATTTGTTAAAATTGATTTTTTGTCTTCATCGGTCAGCTAAGTGATAAGAGCTGTTGCAAAGTGTATTTATATTTGCAAGTTGATTAGATGTGTCTGCATGATTGTGATTCCGGAGGAGAAATGTTTATAAATGTTAATCGAAACATAAAGTACTTGATCTTACAGAAGGCAGTGTGCCGTTTTATTATTAAATAATTTAACGTGTTATTTAATATCTTTTGGTGGCTGTTGTAATATTAGTAATTTTCGCCTCACAAACATTAATATACGCTCAATAGTAAACGCCTGATGGCTTAAAATTATCGAACAATTGTAAAGTAAAGGAAATGAACCATCGCATATCACAGACAGAGTCTTTTATTCTTTATCTTTGCCGTTCTTGCGCGGTGCCTGTAAATCTCTATGTTCATGTATCGATTAATGGTATAAAAACTAATTCTGTTGTTTCAAGACAAATGAGGCATTTGGCGCCTCACATTTTGCTGTTTGTATTCCATGAAAGGCGGGCGCGGACTTGCTGCGTTGCGCAACTGTATTTCATATTTTATGTGAAAATATTAAGTGCATATGCTAATTGTTATTTTTTCCAATCAGAAAACATGTAGTTTCTTGTAACTGGTTACGAACAGACAGCATCAAGAGGACATTTTGACTGTTATGTATGAAGTATTTAACCACAATGGTCATCTATTGTTATTTAATATGAAAAGGTACGTAGCATTAAAAAAACGTGTGTTAAAGATAAGTGTGCTTATTTTAGTAAATTAACCTTGATGATTTTCATCTTCTTATTTACCTGAAGGATAATTATTTTGTGTTACTTAATCACCAGAAATTATGGTCACGCTGATGGGCCGAACGCAGCATCAGGCAGAAGGAACATTTCCTATTATTTCTGAACCAAATTTTTTAAGTTGTGTAGTGTTGCATTTCTTTTAAAGTCTATAAATCTTCTGGTCCCTTAGTTTTCATCCGGGTATGACTACATCGCGACTATAAAAATGCACAGAAATGATAATGTTTCTTCCGAACGATCTCAAATATGTATCAATATGCTGCTCTTATTCAGGCATTTAATGCTCAACGTATGTTATTATAATAGTCTAATCAAACCCTGATTCTGTTGCCAAGTGGCCCACCAAAATATTTACTTTTTCGACATTAAAAAAATAACAATTCTTTTTATTTTCGTCCCCCAAGAGCAACGCTACACTGTTTACATTGTCCCTGAGGACCTGTTCTGTCCGCTTGTTAAATGTTACAGCTGTCTGGCTGGTGTTTTGGAGTAAGCGCTATCTTTCCACCTACGGGTACCAGGGCTGTGAATTCCTGCGTAGCGGGAGGTGACTCCGGGTCGAAGCTCGGGAACTGGGTCTTGTACGAACTGCCGGCTTCCGCCTTCCACCTTGGCTTCTCCAAGTTAAGTTTTCGTTCCGCCTTCGAGCGAGCTGGTGTCACACCTTGCTAATTAATTTTGGTACTAATTATGTTCACTCGTGTATTTATTATGTTTATTAAACTTTTCTGAGGAGCAACATACAATTTTGAATTAATTTTAAGTCGTCAAGCGCATAATTATTAGTGGTTTTAAAATTTTCTTATGTAGGACAGACTTTTTAGCAGATTAAGTTATTGTTGTTTTAAGGAATTTCTTTATATGATTGTTAAATAAAACGAGTGATAACAACAGGGGTGCAGTCCTTCCTGTTTGCTTTCATATTCACTAGTGGACCAACGTACCACATATTACCAATTATCTGCGTACCACAAGAAGTTTCTCTGTCCCCATGATAGCTCGAAAATCTATGTATAGGTCAAAAGTCACTTAGCGCCATTTTTATTTATCACAAAGTGACATTTACGGGATCTAACGGGTATAAGTGCATAATTCTTATATGTAGTACCTCAACATGTACACACATCAGGGTTTTGTTGTTTTTTTTCTGTGTGTCCAACAGTCTTCCCCTCACAGACCTCACAAACTTTACGACCTGATGTTTCCTGTATGGTCGTAACTGCATTAATAATGGACTACACCAGTCAGTATACACCAGCTGTTAGTCATCCACATGTCTACACTTCAATATCTGACCTGCTGCCCAGGCAAAATAAACATTAATGGCATGCTCTTGCCAAATTTACGTGGAGATTCTAACCAATCTAAAAACATTTGACTTGTAATAGCTATAATTATTAGTCTGCAAATGACATAAATACTCCTACTGATGTAATGATTTTCAGTACACCATTGTCAGTCCTCAATAGAAATATCAGTACTCACATCCATTACACCCTGTATAAATTATTCATGACACGCCAGTTCTGCACTTAACTAACCAGTCAAAGCTAACGTGCCTGGATGAGACTCGAACACAGCTCTGACCATGATAAGGATAAATGAAATATCTGTTTTTGAGCAGTATCTTAGTGATTATAAAGTTGAAATTACATGACAAAAGTTTTTGTAAAGGAGCAGAACTTCCATATAGCAACAATTGTCCTATCCACAGAAGGTGTGACTTAGGGTTCTGTCCACAAGTAAAGGTATGTGCACATACAGGGTGAAAAGTATTTAAACCGACAAGCTCTGGGAGGTTGTAAGGGACATCAAAATAAATATTTTTCCTTAGTGTCATTTTTTCCTATAAGGAGTATTTAAACCGGTAGAGGAAGATTTCTCTGGCGACAAATTAATTAAACCAACAAAAAAGTCCAGAGGGGAAATATCTGGGGATCGAGCAGGCTATGGTACAGGAGCACCTCTGCCAATCCACGTTTCTGGAAACCGTCGCCGGCCGCGGTGGTCTAGCGGTTCTAGGCGCTCAGTCCGGAACAGCGGGACTGCTACGGTCGCAGGTTCGAATCCTGCCTCGGGCATGGATGTGTGTGCTGTCTTTAGGTTAGTTAGGTTTAAGTAGTTCTTAGTTCTAGGGGACTGATAACCACAGATGTTAAGTCCCATAGTCCTCAGAGCCATTTGGGCCTTTTTTTTTTTTTTTTTTTTTTTTTTTTTGAATCCGTCGGTCCAGGAACCGACGCATACGACGACTGAAATGTGCGGCACCCCGTCACGCTGGAAGCACATGCGTTGTCTTGTAGGGAGCGGGACGTTTTCCAGCAATTATGGCAATGCTCTGGCGAGAAAATTGTAATAGTGCCTGCCATTTAAGGGCCTAGGTAGCAGGTACGGTACAATCAAACAGTCCCCAACAACACCGCCCTACACATTAACGAAGAACCGCACTTGATGAGCGCTAGTAACTGTGGCAGGTGGGTTATCCTCACTCGAAACATGCGAATTGTGCATGTTGAAGACTCCATCACGCCCGAACGTTGCTTCATCGGTAAACAACACAGAGGATGGAAATGTAGGATGCATTTCACAGTGTTCCAAGTACCACAGCGAAAATTGTGCTCTGGGTGGATAATCAACTGGTTCCAGGTTGAGGACACGCTGTAAGTGGAATGGACGTAACAATTGCTCTCGAAGGACTGTTCTTACATTCGTCTGATTCGTCCCCATGTTACGTGCAATTGCACGAGTGCTGATTGAAGGATCCCGCTCCACATGCTGCAAGACAGCTTCCTCAATTTGCAGTGTTCTTACCGTGTGACGGTAATCTGCTAAATGACCAGGTCTCACGCACACGTTGGTACACAGCAGCAAAGGTCGCGTGATGCGGGATGCGGCGATTAGGATATTGTTGTTGATAAACCCGCTGTGCAGCTCGTCCGTTATGTTGCGCTATGTAGTACGCACCAACCATATCAGCGTACTTCCTCAGGGTGTATCGCTCCATTAGTAAACAGATACAATGCGCTACTACACTGGTGGACAGCAGTTGGCTAGAACTGAAAAGCTTAATATGCCCTCTAAAAACTGAAAATCGTAATACGGCCTCTAACAACTAAAGAGCGTAATACGGCCTCCACCGGTTTAAATAATCCTCATAGGGAAAAATGACATTAGAGAAAAATATTTGTTTTGATGTCCCCTACAACCTCCCAGAGTTTGTCGGTTTAAATACTTTTCACCCTGTATTTAAAGTTCAAATGACGTGATGTAAAATTTTGTTGGATGGGCATTCAAACCCTGCATCTAATCAGATTGTTAATTAAACACGATCAGTTATTACATATCATAGTTTTGCAGCAGTAGTGAGATGTCTGAACCTGAAATATCAAACTGAAAAATTTTGGCCTTACCAGGATCCGAACCCAGCACTTTATTTTGATTTTTAACCATTAACAGATGTTAAATATAAGTTTCTTTCATCAGTAGCGAGCTGAGCATTTACACTCCTGGAAATGGAAAAAAGAACACATTGACACCGGTGTGTCAGACCCACCATACTTGCTCCGGACATTGCGAGAGGGCTGTACAAGCAATGATCACACGCACGGCACAGCGGACACACCAGGAACCGCGGTGTTGGCCGTCGAATGGCGCTAGCTGCGCAGCATTTGTGCACCGCCGCCGTCAGTGTCAGCCAGTTTGCCGTGGCATACGGAGCTCCATCGCAGTCTTTAACACTGGTAGCATGCCGCGACAGCGTGGATGTGAACCGTATGTGCAGTTGACGGACTTTGAGCGAGGGCGTATAGTGGGCATGCGGGAGGCCGGGTGGACCTACCGCCGAATTGCTCAACACGTGGGGCGTGAGGTCTCCACAGTACATCGATGTTGTCGCCAGTGGTCGGCGGAAGGTGCACGTGCCCGTCGACCTGGCACCGGACCGCAGCGACGCACGGATGCACGCCAAGACCGTAGGATCCTACGCAGTGCCGTAGGGGACCGCACCGCTACTTCCCAGCAAATTAGGGACACTGTTGCTCCTGGGGTATCGGCGAGGACCATTCGCAACCGTCTCCATGAAGCTGGGCTACGGTCCCGCACACCGTTAGGCCGTCTTCCGCTCACGCCCCAACATCGTGCAGCCCGCCTCCAGTGGTGTCGCGACAGGCGTGAATGGAGGGACGAATGGAGACGTGTCGTCTTCAGCGATGAGAGTCGCTTCTGCCTTGGTGCCAATGATGGTCGTATGCGTGTTTGGCGCCGTGCAGGTGAGCGCCACAATCAGGACTGCATACCACCGAGGCACACAGGGCCAACACCCGGCATCATGGTGTGGGGAGCGATCTCCTACACTGGCCGTATACCTCTGGTGATCGTCGAGGGGACACTGAATAGTGCACGGTACATCCAAACCGTCATCGAATCCATCGTTCTACCATTCCTAGACCGGCAAGGGAACTTGCTGTTCCAACAGGACAATGCACGTCCGCATGTACCCCGAGCCACCCAACGTGCTCTAGAAGGTGTAAGTCAATTACCCTGGCCAGCAAGATCTCCGGATCTGTCCCCCATTGAGCATGTTTGGGACTGGATGAAGCGTCGTCTCACGCGGTCTGCACGTCCAGCACGAACGCTGGTCCAACTGAGGCGCCAGGTGGAAATGGCATGGCAAGCCGTTCCACAGGACTACATCCAGCATCTCTGCGATTGTCTCCATGGGAGAATAGCAGCCTGCATTGCTGCGAAAGGTGGATATACACTGTACTAGTGCCGACATTGTGCATGCTCTGTTGCCTGTGTCTATGTGCCTGTGGTTCTGTCAGTGTGATCATGTGATGTATCTGACCCCAGGAATGTGTCAATATTGTTTCCCCTTCCTGGGAAAATGAATTCACGGTGTTCTTATTTCAATTTCCAGGAGTGTATTTGAATTAGAAATAATGTGACGGAAAGTTCTGTGTTGAGATTCCATTTATATCGTCGTTGCTGACTGCACACGAACAGGTGTTACCGCATTGCTTTTCACTAATAGCTAGGAGTGGCATGCTTAAATTTGAAATGTGATGAAAAGCTCTGTATCTGACCTGGAGTCGAAATCGCCAGTTGTTATTATTACTGACAAAGGACGAAGAGACAATAAAAATAATTTTCGACCAGAAGTTAGGTTCGCATGTGCTAGAGCTTGAAAAAACATAAGTTTTTTGTCGCACCACTATTCGAACCCAGATACGCACCTTTCGTCGACATCTTGAAGGGTTTAGAATCTTGGGGAAACAACGAATTGATGGAACTGTTCTTATTCGCCATGACTTCCGCCTTTGTCGTGGCGCAGCCTTAACCAATGCTCCTCGGGTCGGTTGCGAAGGGACCTAATGTTTGATGTGGATTAAGAATCGCGGTGCAACGTCTATGTTCTTTTCTTGGACTATACCAGTGGTGAATAATCTCTGTCCATGTACGTTAAAAAGTATCGCCTGGCAAGAGAATTTAACCAACCAACCAATTTCACATGTGATTTCTTCATGATATTGTTTAATGTTAGATTCACCACATCGATGAGCGTACTATTCTGACACGCTGGAAATTGACTCCTTGGGAGTTACAAACCGTACAGTACGTTCAGCTAGGTATCCACTCTTAAAGAATGCTTGTAGAATCATATTGGACTAACAGGGTGATGAGAAATGATGCAATGTGATGGCATGGAACCGAATGCGAAACAGTCGTGGAGTTTATTGTGAAAGTGGGTACCGTTAAAGGAGTGCCTGCAGATATTGTGATAATACGTTTTACAGGTACGGAAAAAACAAACATCGAGAGGCTGTATTCGTCCAATGGTTGCAGATGGCATGAAATTCAATGTCACACACTTTTCAAGAGGGATAGTTCATTTTAAAGGACTATCATTTTCATACGCTCACCAGAGACCGAGCAAAATCAAGTCATTTCAACCAGGTATTGGCCAAAAGTAGTCCTCTTATCGTACTTGCAGTTCTCTTACGCAGAACTTCCCACTCTTGCTTGCTATCGGTTAAATATAACCTACTGCTCGTGCAAGATCACGCACAAGAGGAACATTCGTAGGAGGCAGCATTTCCTCTTTAAATCATGACTGATCGGAGTTGAAAACAAATTCCTTACTGAACGATGGGGTAAGTGTATCTCATCTACAAATTTTCGGACTGTTTCTCCAGTTTGCTTTGCATCGTCAGGTTGACGCTCTGTTAGAAATTTCTTTACCTTACGGCTTCCAGTTCTGTAGCACTGTTTGAAGTTATGCAACCATCTTCTGCTTGTCTTGAAATCACTGTAATCCATGTCGCGCGCAATTTGACGTGCATAACGCACTCGGTCTCTGTCGTCCACATCCTGCAAACTTTATGGAGAGTTCTTAAATCGCGCAAACACTAGTTTTTGTAACAAGTAAGAGTTTTCCTCCTTTGAAAATCCGCAGTTTTTCTTATCTACTACACGGTCATATCACTACTGAATTATTCGAAATCTGTTCATAACTTTTTTTTACTATGCTCAGACGACCTTCCATGTACGTAATTATGTTCACTACCCTCCCATTGGACAACGATTTTCCTTTACTACGTTTCACTGGAGACGGGATTTGTGGCTCCCTGGCCGACAAGAATGATGAACTACATGGCTCGATATCTGTTTCAATATCTCTTTGACTTGTTAAGCACGTACCTTCATCATCATAATCCTCATGTACATTGTCCACACAGTCGATAGTATACACCACACATACCTCTGACTTATCTTGCAGAAATGTTAATATTTCTTATGCCAATTATTTCTCACTGTACGAAATTCCTTGGACTCCTTTCTGTCTAAATGTCAATTTCGGCAACTGTTGTTGTAGACTTAATGCGCTGTTTGCCACGTTTATTGTTGCCATTGCTCTCCTTTGTATCAACACCACTAACACTGTAGCGGTGGCGTCGACTTAGCAGGTCTACTCCGGAGCCTGATGCTCTGATCACCATTGGATACTTCCAGTCCCACCATCTGTTGCCATTAGCATCCTATATTGTGGTTGCATGGTAGACAATACGCCCCCCGTGGGGGCTCGAATGCCGTAAACATCATTGACCTTTTGCGACCTCGCGCTCAAGAGGTTCCTCGTAAGAGTTGTTTGGCATCTCATTTTTTATTACTGAAGTTAGTCCCCCCGTTATTACTATTGTTTATGGCTGAGGGTCACATTTTGTTTATTGTTAACGTTGCTGCTTAGTTTTGTACGAGGGTGAGTCAAATGAAAACCTTAAATTTGTAATATCAAATCGAGATTTCGCGCCGTTATCCTGTACGTTCGCAACCGTGTTACTAACAGCGTGCAGAATGGCCTATAGGTGGCAGCATAGTGCAGATGCATACACGCCATCGCAGTGTCAGTATAAAGATGGCCGCCTCACTTGCGACTTCCACCAGGGAAGAACAGCGTTCCGTTATTCGGTTTTTGAGTAGTGAAGGTGTGAAACCTATTGAAATTCATCGACGAATGAAGATTCAGTGTGGTATTCATGTTTGTCACAGCAGCAAGTCTACGAATGGAGCAGGAAGTTCGCAAATGGTGTGACTTCAGTGGAAGATGCTCCTCGTGCAGGTCAGGCACAACGAGTTGTGACTCCACAGAACATGGCAGCAG
The DNA here is from genome assembly GCF_023897955.1 of Schistocerca gregaria. NCBI lineage: Eukaryota > Metazoa > Arthropoda > Insecta > Orthoptera > Acrididae > Schistocerca > Schistocerca gregaria. The sequence continues at coordinate 337,517,297 of NC_064925.1, read as the reverse complement.
TTGAAGCCATAGTGAAGGAAAACCGCCGAGTGACACTGAATGACATTGCAGCATATTTACAGATTAGTCATGGGTCAGCACACCACATTGTGCATTATGTGCTCCACTTTCATGAAGTGTCTGCCACGGCAGCTGACTCCTGAAATGAGAAAACGACGCGTTCATGCTTGTGAAGAAATTCTTTGGCTCTTTAAACTAGAAGGTGATGGCTTCCTTGCAAGAATCGTTTCTGAGGACGAAACCTGTGTTCCACCAACAGGGAACGAAGAGAGCGAGCAAAGAATGGCGCCATTCCTCATCACGGAAATGAAAGAAGTTTCGAACAGAACCATCAGCAGGGATGGTCATCCTGACTCTTTTGGTACGAAAAAGGCGTCATTTTGGAGCATTACAGGGACCAATGTCACCAGTACATCATACACAGATCTCCCAAAAAATCATCTGCGGCCTGCAATCAAATCAAAGCGACGTGGGTTGCGGTCAGAAGGTGTCCTTTTGCAACATGACAATGCAATGCCCCACACTGCCCGTACAAAAGTTGCAACAATCACAGACCTGCATTTTGAGTACCTTCCTCATCCACCATACTCACCAGACCTTGTCGCAAGTGGTTTCCATATGTTTGGGCCACTGAAAGACGCAATGGGAGGAACGAGGTTCCGTTCTGATGAGCATGTGTGGTTGCGCGGAGTACCAAATGAATTTTTTTCTAAAGGAATTTATGCACTTTGTAAGCCCTGGAGGACTTGCATTGAGCGTGGGGGAGATTATGTTGAAAAGCGATACAGCTTTGTACCACTTCTGCACAATAAATAATATTTAAAAAGTATTTAAGGTTTTTGTGGTGTCACCGCCAGACACCACACTTGCTAGGTGGTAGCCTTTAAATCGGCTGCGGTCCGGTGGTATAAGTCGGACCCGCGTGTCGCCACTATCAGTGATTGCACACCGAGCGCCGCAACACGGCAGGTCTAGAGACTTCCTAGCACTCGCCCACTTGTACAATCGACTTTGCTAGCGATGGTTCACTGACAAAATACGCTCTCATTTGCCGAGACGATAGTTTAGCATAGCCGTCCGCTACGTCATTTGCTACGAAGTAGCAAAGCGCCATTATCAGTTAATATTGATATAGCGAAGTATGTATCGTCAACAGCGACGTTCATCATTAATGGATTAAAGTTAAGTATTCCACCAGCTACGTCCATTGTTTCTAAATTCTAATTTCCTTGTCCTGTTCCAGACCTCACGCCAGCCTGCGTGAGCTAAAACGCGTCCTCTAGTAACACGGTGTTGGCTCTCCTGCCAACCGCAACAGTTTTGATTTGACTCACCATCGTATCTAGGGCAAAGTTCGGATTTCAATTCAGTTTACTGTGTGAAAGATAGATAGTGGTATTGACTCCTTTGAGCTCTGCTTAAGGGTCTCTACGGGCTGCGGAAGGACATATTGTTTTACTGAAATTGTTACTGTTCTTGTATACAGAACTGTTCTGTATACTGAAATAATTTTACTTTTATTAAATTAATTGTTAAAGTGAACCACAAATTTGCAAAACCCCATCCTGAACGCCACTCCACGTAAATCCCTCGCAACAGGCATCTGGGTTCACTTTCTGCTGTCAAAACAAATATACCTGCATGCTGCAAATATATAAGCTTCGTAGACTCTAAGGTGTTCGTTAGGGCGTCTGCTGTCTATACCAGGAAAAACAAGCTGAAACGTATAATTCGAATAAAAGAACCATATAGTTAACAGACATGAGTGTCAGGCGGTGAAGCAGAGGGAATGAGAGAGCGATGGGACGGTTGCCCACTAGTATGCAACGTGCCTGGTGCTCATGTAGTCGACGTAAGTCACTGTTCGACTCTTTCCCATGCATTCGTTCTTTCCGCCCTCCGTATGTGAATGTAACAGAATTATGCCCCAATATGTAGTATACTCGTATCTACGCTCTGCCATGAACTTCACAGTGCTCTGTAGACTACAGCGGTAGATTTGTATACATCATCTGTAAAATGTCTCACCTGTAAGCCTTTGCACGCTCTTCCTGTATCTCCAAAACAGGTTACACAGCGAGTACATGGGACGCGACAAACAGCTGTTAATAGTTAGCACTTAGCACCTACCTCAGTAATTCACAACCTTGTATGAGACCATTACCCCTGAATGCAATCACATGTTAACTATAACGCCCCTCCCCCCTCCCTCCCCAACCTTCTCTCGTCATGAACATCAGCGCACAACTAAATTTGGGAAAGAAAAAGCATTTTCTTTGCGATTTCTGTTTAAGACAGTGAAAAATATCTACTTTTTTACATGTGTTATTGAACCGTCAACTGAAGAATAATTTAGACCTCGTAACGCTTATTTCCAAGAACCATTTTTTATAGAACAATAAAGCAATTCTCAGTGCATCGCGAGCGCTCCCAAGAACTCCTCCCCATAAAGCTAGGTCTCCATACTAAGGGTAGACTTCCCCTGTACTACTCAGAACCCTTCGACACCTCCTTCAGCAACATACTCCATCCGCATTTAAAATCAACGAAGGTAAAATGTGTGCACTGTACTTACTGCCTGCAAATCACTTAACTGTTTGACTCCTTCCATCTGATCTAGCAGAAATTGGAAGACTTCAGACTGCCAGTGCTTTGTATCTAATCCCACTAATAATAATAAATCTAAAAATACTGTGAAAGCCCTACTGCAGTGCAGTAGCTAATAGATAGCTACTGTTACATTATGTTGTCAGTTAGTTTATAGTTGAGAAGTGAATAATGAAGCAATTTTTTGGTCTAATGCGGGAACTACCTACAACTAGGAGAAGGTATTTTCGTGGGAAAGGTACGGACAAACTTTCAGGAAACGTTCCTCACACACAAAGAAAAAAAATATGTTATTTGGACATGTGTCCGGAAATGCTTACTTTCCATGTTAGAGATCATTTTATTACTTCTCTTCAAATCACATTAATCATTCAACGGAAACACACAGCAATAGAACGTACCAGCATGACTCCACTTTGTTACAGGAAATGTTCAAAATGTCCTCCGTTAGCGAGGATACATGCATCCACCCTCCGTCGCATGGAATCCCTCATGCGCTGATGCAGCCCTGGAGAATGGCGTATTGTATCACAGCCGTCCACAATACGAGCACGAAGAATCTCTACATTTCGTACCGGGGTTGCGTAGACAAGAGCTTTCAAATGCCCCCATAAATGAAAGTCAAGAGGGTTGAGGTCAGGAGAGCGTGGAGGCAATGGAATTGGTCCGCCTCTACCAATCCAATGGTCACCGAATCTGTTGTTGAGAAGCGTACGAACACTTCGACTGAAATGTGCAGGAGCTCCATCGTGCATGAACCACATGTTGTGTCGTACTTGTAAAGGCACATGTTCTAGCAGCACAGGTAGAGCATCCCGTATGAAATCATGATAACGTGCTCCATTGAGCGTAGGTGGAAGAACATGGGGCCCAATCAAGACATCACCAACAATGCCTGCCCAAACGTTCACAGAAAATCTGTGTTGATGACGTGATTGCACAACTGCGTGCGGATTCTCGTCAGCCCACACATGTTGGTTGTGAAAATTTACAATGTTATCACGTTGGAATGAAGCCTCATCTGTAAAGAGAACGTTTGCACTGAAATGAGGATTGACACATTGTTGGATGAACCATTCGCTGAAGTGTACCCGTGGAGGCCAGTCAGCTGCTGTTAGTGCCTGCACACGCTGTACATGGTACGGAAACAACTGGTTCTCCCGTAGCACTCTCCATACAGTGACGTGGTCAACGTTACCTTGTACAGCAGCAACTTCTCTGACGCTGACGTTAGGGTTATCGTCAACTGCACGAAGAAGTGCCTCGTCCATTGCAGGTGTCCTCGTCGTTCTAGGTCTTCCCTAGTCGCGAGTCATAGGCTGGAATGTTCCATGCTCCCTAAGACGCCGATCAATTGCTTCGAACGTCTTCCTGTCGGGACACCTTCGTTCTGGAAATCTGTCTCGATGCAAACGTACCGCGCCACGGCTATCGCCCCGTGCTAATCCATACATCAAATGGGCATCTGCCAACTCCGCATTTATAAACATTGCACTGACTGCAAAACCACGTTCGTGATTAACACTAACCTGTTGATGCTACGTACTGATGTACTTGATGCTAGTACTGTAGAGCAATGAGTCCCATGTCAACACAAGCACCGAAGTCAACATTACCTTCCTTCAATTGGGCCAACTGGCGGTGCATCGAGGAAGTACAGTACATACAGACAAAACTAAAATGAGCTCTAACATAGAAATTAAGCGTTCCGGACGCATGTCCACATAACATCTTTCCTTTATTTGTGTGTGAGGAACTTTTCCTGAAAGTTTGGCCGTACCTTTTTGTAACACCCTATATATATATATGTACAGATTGACTTTGTGACGTGAATATATATATAAATTTTACTGCCATAAATTCATGTTACAAAGTCAATCTGTATATCTGTAAGTGGGTCAACTGTGTGAAGATGATGTTCTTACATTAGTTTCACAAGCTGTAACCTCCACCACAATGTGTCACGCGCCATTTCTAGAATTTGAAATAAAAACAATGTAATTACTGATAACTTGTGTAATCGGCATTACAGTCTTACGAAATAGTGATAATAGTAAATATCTTTCAAAAGTAATTTAGTTTCGTGACAGAAAATTTCAGTTTACCCCTCAGCGGGTACTTATCCCCAGATTGAGAACCACTGCCCTAGCTTGACTAAGACGTCAACCATAAGTTTATTTAAATCCGAGTATAATCCACTTTAAGGTCGTAACACTGGTGAACTGCGAGAAGGTAATTCAGAAATATGTACTCATAATTTTTAAAGACATTATTTTACATTCATATGGTTCATGAAGGTAACACATAATAAAATTTTGTTGGACTAATGTAAGCACTAACAGATACTATGAAATTTAGTTATCTAACCAAAGCAGTAAACGTTGGCTGAGAAATAGAAACAGCTGTCATGGTTGTCTTTTATTAGATCCGCTGTTAGAGGGAGAAAGAGTAAATACTTAAATGTCACCCTGTGTTTTTGTTCTCATATATTCTGAAAATGACAGTTTTAGCTCACATTATTTATACTTTGACTAGCGCTCGCAAAGTCAGACAAGTTTATTCTGCTTTCATTTTGTGAATGATAAGTCTCTCCAGCATGAATTACAAATAAAATTTTCGAATCATTACTTACCACACCGTGTACACATTGAAACTGTTTCACAAAGTATTATTCTTGTTTGCACTAAGTGACAAGAATAAGTTAACCACTAGTTCAGATCTTTCCAGCGCTCTAATTACCAGTAAGCAGAACTGACAGCTGCCTGTGGTTTCAGAGGCCGGCGCATACAGACTGTCGCTGTATTATTTAACATACTGTTACCGCTCACTGCGATTGAAAGCCGTATTACAAAGCTGCAAAGTTCATGCATCTGGACGGAACAAATTTTCCCGACACTCTCCAGAGGACAATGCTCTATAGTAACAGTTCGTGCACTGGTACAGTCGCAGGCTCGAATCCTGCCTCTGTCATGGACGTGTGTGATATCCTTAGGTTAGTTAGGTTTAAGTGGTTCTAAGTTCTAGGGGACCCATGACCTCAGATGTTAAGTCCCATAGTGCTTAGAGCCATTTCAACCATTTTAAACAGTTCGCGACATGCTGGTTGGAAAATCCAGCCTCTGCTGTGTTTAGGTGTGGGTGCAAGAAACCAAAGAAGGCAAACTGAAAAGAAATGCCTCCAAATTTCTTATGTGAAAACTTTTCAAGCTTTTTGTTGTGTACATAGTTCCACGTAGTCAGCGCGTACACAACTTTCCAACTACAGCACATCCCGCTAAGCAGAACAGCGCAGGCACAGCGCTCGTCCGTCTCTGCACTACGAGATGGCGCTGCCTTAGAGACGGACCAAATTTGGCTTATGTTGATCCGCGTAGTAATATGTAATGCAGCCAATGAGATCGCTGCTAACGTAGAACCTTTTTTCCTCACGGATCACACTAGCGCAGTGATACATGAACGCACGAGGTATTATAACGAGTGTACAGACCTCCGATTAACCAGTCTGTACTAGTCTGCATTAGTCTGTACCAGTCTATAGTCAAGTTTCAGTCTGCGCCTAATGAGATTACCATATTCCTGTACATAGCCATGAAGATAAATGTATAGACACTTTGTCAAGTATCAGAGATATGTGAGAATAAGATTAACGTACCAAGACCAAAGGAACTTCAGATGGTCAATTGTAAACAGCATCCAGAATCAAGTTACGTAATGTCTATGCCTTTTATTATTTTAATAAATGTGTGTGAAAATTAATCAAGTTCTGTTTAAAGGCGGTCACCGTCAGTCTGCTACTCTAAGTGTGCATGTGGCATTTCTATCGTCTGACCTAACAGCAGAAGATAACCACGCCACAATAATACCACGAGACATATTGCTGACACTCGCCTACTTCGTTAGAGCGACAAGTCAAATAATCTGATGGTGTGTGTACCGAAGGTCTTACAGTATGCACACCACACTTTTCAAATAAAATAAATGTTTTTCACATTCTACATCTTTATTGTTCGTGTCTACATACGTGTTCCACCACAGTACTGACAGACTGCAGATTGGGCAACACCACCAGCGGCGGCGAGGGGGCAGGCGGCGGGAAGGGGGTGGGGGAGAGCAGGACGTGGAAATCAGTGCAGTTATTGTCCTAATGTGGAAGCGGAGCGACTTACCTGACTACTAAAAGGGCTTGATTATTGACTTTTGGGCGAATTGCTCAAGGATTTCCGAAACAGTTAAGTTTCTAAGCCATTCATAAGTCGGCTTGTTTAAAGTACACCGTGAATGACAATTTGGTTCTATCTAAAACCGGCTGCGTGACAACCGTGGTGCACCACGGGCGTAGATGACTGCAGTGAACGACTGCAGTGAGAATGAGCAGGTGCGAACGGAAATGCAAGTGTTGATCAGCTGACCACCCTGATGAACCAAGGCTCTATCAACAGTGACTCTCCAACCACCTTTCAGCGAACGTTGCAGAGTATAGGTCTTCAGAGTAGGTTGCTGGTTCATGCACCAATGCTGACGGCTGCTTATCGGCGACGATGACTGAAATTGCACGCCATTACTGCAAATGGTCGTCCACTGAGTGGAGACAGGCAGCCTTTTCAGATGGCTCACGTCTTACGCTCCATCGGCATCTACGGCTCTGCAACGATCGTCAGAAGTGTCCAGGACGGACGAGGGATCTTCATGGTATGGGGAATGTTTTCATTGGATTGTCCGACTTATCTCAAAGCATAATGCATCCTTGGGGGCCATGCGCACTCCAACATGCAGTTTTTTTTTTCTCATCACGATGGAAACATGTCACACAGCTCCTGTGTACGTGAGTCGTGTCGTTCGGATGAGGTTACCGAATTCCCTTGGCCATCAATCTCCACGGACATAAAATCAATCAAGAAGCTACGGGGTCGATTGGGCTGTCCGCGCCGCGGTTATTCAACTAATGAACCCGGGGACGGCATGATTTCACATCCCTGTAGGTGCCTTCCGGAACCACATTGACTCTCTGCCTACAAGTCTCGCAGTGGTCCGTGCTGCAAAAGGTGGCCACTCAGGCTTTTGACAGGTAGTCGCATTAATGTGACTGGACAGCGTATTTGCAGCACTTTGTGGCTAGCGGGCTCCGGATTCTAGCATGTAACGTGGTGGTGTGTGAGGTAAATATGTCGGCGTGTGAGAAACAGCCTGCAATAATCTAGTTTAGAAGAATTCATTCACACATGGAGCACACTCTAATGCAGCCTGACAATGCCAGACTACACACAAGCGCTACGATATCATCTGCAATAATCCGACGCGTTGGGGTCACTGTCTTCGATCATACTTCAGACAGTCCCTACTTGGCCCCATTTGATTTTTATCTGTTTCCAAAATTTAAAGAATACCTTCCAGGACTTCACTTTGACGGTGATGAGGCGGTGCAAGAGGAGGTGAGCTTGTGGCCCCGTCAACGAAGTCAAACATTCTACCGCCGGCCGATATGGTCGAGCGGTTCTAGGCGCTTCAGTCTGGAACCGCGCGACCGCTACGGTCACAGGTTCGAATCCTGCCTCGAGCATGGGTGTGTGTGATGTCCTTAGGTTAGTTAGGTTTAAATAATTATAAGTTCTAGGGGACTGATGACCTCAGATGTTAAGTCTCATAGTGCTCAGAGCCACGAACCATTTTTGAAACATTCTACAGTGATGGTACCAACAAATTGGTCTGTCGTTAGGATACATGTATTCGTCGTCAGCATATGTTGATAAATAAATATGTAGACATGAAGAGTAAAGATGATGAATGTTAACAATGTTTGTTTTATTTAAAAAGCTTTAAAAGTTTTTCACCTAAAAAATTCGGAGGCATTACTTTTCACTACGCCCTCGTAATAGTGCGACATTCGCCGGGTGAGTATTGGGCACACTTTCGTGTCTAAATGGACCAACTATTAAAGTACGTATAAAAACTTTAGACTGCAGACAGACGGACACAGAGCAAAGCTACACTGCCGCTGAAATACGGTTAGTGAAATGAAACGAAAACAGGATCATGAACACGGCACTAAGTTGGCTATATTGGCACTAACATTAATTCAGGCGCACAGCATTCGGGCCTCTGCAATATTCTGGTTGTCCGACTAGGCTACACCGTTTAGTATGAGGACTCCCATGTACGTTGGTTACTAGGGTGTGTGAAGAACAACAACAACATGTTATACTCCTACAACGCTGTCTTTAGTGTGTAGCAAACAGCGTCCTATTCGTATGTACACGCAGTTCCTAGCTATGTAACTCTTTCCTGGGAGCAAGTGCACAAAATACAAACATAGCTTTTAAACTGCAGAATACGAACAAGATAATAATTATCAGCATTATTAATTGGTCTCATTGTGAATATTTCTTCAAACCATTGGGGACTTTAACTACACTATGTAAGACGGTTTAGGTTACCAATTAAATGTCCACGTGAAACATAACTGTTCATGACCTTGGAATAAGATCTAGACTGAGTTTAGATTTAGCAAAATGGAATAAAGACAAACTTCAAAATAATATTTTCTACTAAAGAATAAATTGTACAACAAATTCCCTATGGAGATTAAAGACATTGCCTAAACGAACTTACTTAAAAAGGCAATTAAACAGTACTTCTTCAGCTATACATTCTCTACAGAGAAGGATTACTTGGGTATCACACAGTAGGAGGTCGGTAAAAGATCTAACACAAGTAAATAATAATAAACCATCTCATTCATTTCATAACACTTTCCCAAAATAAGATGTTATTTTCTTATTTTTATTATCTGGTGGAAAGAAATTTTTCCTCAAACTGCTGTTTAATGGTATTCATTTGTACATTAGAAATGGAAGAGAATCGAACAACAATTTTTTTGTTTGTATATAACTGATCTATATCCAAAACACTGAGAAGATATTCAGACACCACAGAATGGTGTTCACTGCATCACAGCACAAAAAGCAGAGAGACAATATTTCACTAAGGATGTCCTAAGTGTCATAGCTGGAAACTGATTCTAAGTGTCAGTTAGAAAGATTTACAGATTGATTCTTGGACAGAAGAAAATAGCAGCCAAACGCTGTTAATAATTCCATTAATTCTATAAATTGCGCCGTTACTGATTTCGAACCAACAAATTCATGTTCAGACGGCTGTTGTTTAGATTAAATTTTTTGTTGTTTTTATTAGTTGTTGGCTGTTTATTTCCAGCAGCTAATGTAAACAACAAGAAGTGTAATAGAAACGTGAACAGCCATCTGAAGATGAATCTTTCAATTCGAAACCAGTAACGGCGCTTATCACAGTGGGTGGTTGCTGTTTTCTTCTCTACTAAAATCATCTATTATTTTTAACATATCTGCAGTCTCGAAAGTGTCAGATTTCAGTAAAATAGCAGAAAGAAAATTTTTGTTTCACACCGAAACACGTGATTTTCTATTTCTAGAATAGAAGCCAAATTTAAATTTTCGTAGATTTAAATTGAAAAACGCTTCTATAATGAAATATTTTCATGCAATATTTCATTCCTATTTCATTCCGTTAGGGACTGAATCTCCAAAAATACTGAAACAATATTTTTTTTTAATTTGTAACCGAGAAGTCAAATACAACTTTCCATAGTTGTAGCATTAAAAATGCTTTAGTAGTTCTTTAATAACGATTTATTTTCAATAAAATTTCAGCCTCTATTTCACACTCACTTCCGGTTAAATTTCCAAAAATACTCAAACACGTATTTCTTTAGTTCTGTCAGAGAAACCAATTACCAATTTCGTACTTCTACCTTCAAAATTGCGTTAATAGTGACACATTTTCAAACACCCTTTGATTTCCTATTTCACCCCCTTAGGGGTGAAAAATCCCTTCTTACACGACGCCTACAGTATAAGATCAACACCTTCTGCAAATTTCAAGTTTCTATCCGTAGTAGCTTGGGCTGGCGATGATTAGTTAGTGAGTGAGTTAGTCAGTCAGTCGGGACATTTCCTTTTATATACAGAGATTATCGTTTTGAGGACTCCAGTCTCTGATATTCTTTTTTTCTGTAATCTAGCTGGTTTATTTGAACAAACTCTACACAAATTAGTTGGAATAAAATTTCTGTCAGTTTTAGTTAGGAATCTACAAACGTTCAAGCTCTTAGCAGTGGAGTAACATGATCTACATGTTTCACTAAGTTCAGATGGCAGGCTGGACCTCATTTGTTTGTGCATTCCGTCCTGCTTTTTATACGGCAGTGTCAGGACACATTCTACACAATCCAACCGAACATAGTCCTTAGAAATGTTGACGCTCCGTAAAACTGCACTGGAGTGTGTATTCAGGAAAATGGGCGCTAGTTTGTACGCATTACTTAAATGAAAATCCTGCCACCAGAACACCCATCTGAACACAGCGAATAATGTACAGCATGTTACAACCAGCCCCAAAAATTCTAAACATTTCTAGATCTGAAATACATAGATATTTGAATTAAAGCTATTTGTACACGAAGCTTTAAATTAGCTACAGAACAGAAACAAATCATATTATACGAGGTGCTATCCAAAATTTTCGGGGCTGGTGCTACCATCTGTTGAAAACCTTACCTTTGGACTAACGGTCACCATCACCGTCGACGTAGTTCATCAGGTGCGCTGATGATGGCAACGTGGTCGATTGCCAAAATATTTTTTCCTATGCACACTCATACCATGCTGTTCACCCGAGATTTATTTCGTCATAAAATACGCCTGGAGAAATGAGGAATCACACCACATACCTCTACGGGGAGGAGATGTATCGCAGCATGAAAAGGATCGACAAGCTGCGTCATCGGAGAAGTCGTCTACTGAGTTCTTTTGTTTTTCTTACGAAGTGCCGAGAAGAACATGTGGTACCGAATTTTTCTAAGGTCAAGCATCACATCGACTCAGCGGCGGCCAGAAGAATCAAGAAACGTGCCAGCCTAGCTTTGGTACGAGAGAGAGTTCGCTTCACGCGGTTGCGCTTGGACACTACTGTCGCCTCCGTCAACGTGTTAGTTATCTTGTAAGTGGGTCACAGGATGCTGGGATGTGATGTTACCCTGCGTCTGGGTAAGACTACGCATTAACACGGTCCATCAGGTGATAGATAGTGGGCGAAACGCGAATGAGGGTAGCGATTTGAAGAGCAGAGGGAAAAAAGTGCCAGGGCACGTGCCGTGGGAAAAAAACCTCTGCGACAGTGGGATGGGTAGTAAGAGCAGTAGTGGCTTACTAGCTGCGATAGTTCATGCAAGGTTGGATTTGTTAGTATGGGTGTCCCATTGTCAGCAATATTGGTAGCCCAACGTACCTTCTCGCCAAGCACCTCAAACAACTACTTAGCCCTTACGTTGGGAGATGTACACACCATATCCGTAACTCCGTGGATTTCCTGGGACGTATCAACAACCTTACCATTAAGGAATCTGACATACTGGTGGCTTCGACGTGATATCTCTATTCACTAAAGTTCCGTTACAAAAATCCTTGGAACTCATCATCCAGAAATTTGACGAAGAGACCACCAACCTTTTCAGACACGTTCAGACATCAACTTACTTCTTATTTGACGGTGAATACTACGAGCAGACAGAAGGAGTAGCCATAGGGAGTCCACTCTCACCCGTTGGCGCAAATATGTGCGTGGGACATTTCGAGGAGGAAGCTCTTGAATCAGCACATCTAAAACCCATCTGTTTCTTTAGATATGAGGGTGATACCTACGTCATCTGGCCACATGGAAGAGATAAACTGGCAGACTTCCTCACACATCTCAACTCCAGACAAGAGAATATTAAGCTCACCATGGATATCGAAACGGATGAGATGCTCCCTTTCCTAGATGTTTTTGATTAGAAGACGAGCTGACGGTACTTTGGGCCACAGCGTGAATAGGAAGAAGACGCACTCCGATTTGTACCTACATGCGGATAGCTGCCACCACCCGGGACAAAAGAATGGTATGCTCAAAACTCTTGTACACAGAGCTCACACCATCTGCGACAGGGACAGTCTCCAACAAGAATTGAGCCATCTGAAGACCGTGATTCGGAGGAACGGTTACAAGGAAGGGCAAATTCGGAAGGCTCTACATCCAACACCTACACACAGGCGGAAACTGAGAATGAATCTCAGGAGGAGACGACCTTGGCTATTATTCCGTTTTGTGGGGCCTTATCCGGAAAAATTGGGCGCATTTTACGTAAACACCAAGTGAAATCCATCTTCCGTCCTCCAAGCAAAACCAAGAGCCTTCTTGGTAGTGTCAAGGACAACCTTGGTCTACGTAAATCAGAGTTTTATCAGATACCTTGCCAATGCAGGTGTGAATACATACGTCAGACCATTCGTACCATTTAGGACCAATGCCGAGAACATCAACGACACACTAGACTGCAACATCCCAGTAAGTTGGCAATCGCTGAGCATTGCCTGTCGGAACTCCACAGCATGGATTATGACCAAACCACAGTCTTGACACAGACTTCCAAATACTGGGACTGTGTTATCAAAGAAGCCATAGAGATTAGAGTAAGGGAGCCACAACTAAATCGTGGCAGCGGTTATATCCTTAGCAAGGCGTGGGAGCCCGCGATCATCCAGATTAAGAGGAAGAAGAAGGGTATTTCCCAGAATGTACCGACTTCGGGGGAGGAGGGAAGAACAACGAGAGCGGTGCCGGCAGACCCTACTGACCTAGGACGCAGCGCCCAAATGGCGGGAGAACGGAGTGTGTGGATTTCTTACTACTGGAGAGAAAGGAAGCAACCATCCTGACATTTAAATAAGGTGACCTGGGTGACACAGGAAACCCGATATCTAATTTACCAACCTGAGAACTGAACCAGGATCTCGCGAATGCAGGTTGACGGCGCCAACAAGTACACCACTTCGCTCAGTCCCCTGGATATATTGCTGAATTACTATTCACTGAGATAGTTGACGGCTTTTTCGACTAAGTCAGTGAGCTTTAAACTATATTTTTTTAAATAATTGCAGTGTTAGGCTGAATGTAGATAGCGAATTGAGGCTAAAATTAGCCAGTTTTAATCCACACACACAAAAAGAATGTAATGGGTATAAGTGCAGGTATTTTTATTATTGAGTGAGAAGTTATATGTTTTTAGGGGGTTAGTACTTCCAGTACAATACAGTGGCAAAAGGAAGCCATTAACCCGCGCCCGGGTTCCCGGGTTCGATTCCCGGCGGGGTCAGGGATTTTCTCTGCCTCGTGATGACTGGGTGTTGTGTGCTGTCCGTACGTTAGTTAGATTCAAATAGTTTTAAGTTATAGGGGACTGATGACCATAGATGTTAAGTCCCATAGTGCTCAGAGCAATTTGAGCCATTTTTTGAAGCAATTAACGCTTATTTTCCCCTGTGCAGAAGGTCAGCTATTGGAGTGTGCAAGCAAAACGGTTAGTCTACACTGACAGCCAAAGACCACTTGGGAGAGTGGAACAGTATCACAATGCAGAATACATGAGGTCATAAAGATTGTTCACACAAAGACTGATGCAGAGAAGAAACAACCGACACACTGATTTGTGTACATATTAAGTACCCACACACACAAACAGTTGCACTTATATCTACGTCTACATTTATACTCCGCAAGCCACCCAACGGTGTGTGGCGGAGGGCACTTTACGTGCCACTGTCATTACCTCCCTTTCCTGTTCCAGTCGCGTATGGTTCGTGGGAATAACGACTGCCGGAAAGCATCCGTGCGCGCTCGAATCTCTCTAATTATACATTCGTGATCTTTTCTGGAGGTATAAGTAGGGGGAAGCAATATATTCGATACCTCATCCAGAAAAGCACCCTCTCGAAACCTGGACAGCAAGCTACACCGCGATGCAGTGCGCCTCTCTTGCAGAGTCTGCCACTTGAGTTTGGTAAACATCTCCGTAACGCTGTCATGCTCACCAAATAACCCTGTGACGAAACGCGCCGCTCTTCTTTGGATCTTCTCTATCTCCTCTGTCAATCAGACCTGGTACGGATCACACACTGATGAGCAATACTCAAGTATAGGTCGAACGAGTGTTTTGTAAGCCACCTCCTTTGCTGATGGACTACATTTTCTAATCTGCCAGGAAGTTTCAAATCAGCGCACACTCCACTGTAGAGTGAAAATTTCATTCTAGAAACAGCCCCCAGGCTGTGGCTACGCTTCCGGGAGTGCTAGTTCTGCAAGGTTCGCAGGAGAGCTTCTGTGAAGTTTGGAAGGTAGGAGACGAGGTACTGGCGGAATTGAATCTGTGAGGGCGGGGTGTGAGTCGTGCTTGGGTAGCTCAGTTGGTAGAGCACTCGCCCGCGAGAGGCAAAGGCCCAGAGTTCGAGTCTCGGTCCGGCACACAGTTTTAATCTTCCAGGAAGTTTCATTTTCTAAGGATTCTCCCAATAAATCTCAATCTGGCACCCGACTTACCAACAATTAATTTTATATGGTCATTCCACTTCAAATCGTTCCGTACGCATACTCACAGATATTTTACAGAAGTAACTGCTACCAGTGTTTGTTCTGCTATCATACAATCATATAATAAAGGATCCTTCTTTCTATATATTCGCAATACATTGCATTTGTCTATGTTAAGGGTCAGTTGCCACTCCCTGCATCAAGTGCCTACCCGCTGCAGCTCTTCCTGTATACTACAGTATCATCCGCGAAAAGCCGCATGGAACTTCCGACACTATTTACCAGGTCATTTATATATATTGTGAAAAGCAATGGCCCCATAACACACTCCTGTGGCACGCCAGAGGTTAGTTTAACGTCTGTAGACGTCTCTCAATTGAGAACAACATGCTGTGTTCTGTTTGCTAAAAACTCTTCAATCGAGCCACACGGCTGGTCTGATATTCCGTAGGCTCCGCTATGCCCTGTATATACGTGTCTATTTGTGTGTGTTTGTATTTTCTACTTGTGTATTTACTTCCCGGATCTGTAAACTCGTTGTTCAAATTAGGTGGTCTGCACGGCTATAAAGATTGGGAACCACTACACTTCAGTATTTAAATTTAGATCGACCATTCCCGCTGTGTGACATACTAGAGGAGTTCCGATCCCTCCTAGAAGCTTGCCCTTCTGACGAAGGGGTATCTCGTGGGGCACGGGTTGCCTACGCTCCGCCCCTGCCCTTCGCAGTCATTGTTCACCGCGGTCTGACGTGGCAGTGTGTCAGACGCCTGGCGGGCTCGTCTATGAGGCGGCTGGTCGATGGCGCTGCACGCGTCCCGGCTAAAATTATGAAATATTCAACTTTAATCACGTTTCGCGCTCTAATAAAGGGCCTCGCCCGCCTGTTAATAACGCTCGCAGGCTGGTAGCGGCCATGTTTTATGAAGTGCTGCGGCTCCTCGGTGATTGCTTTCGCGTCCAGATCAGCGCGCCCTCGCGAGGAAATCACCCGCCCCCGCCACCCCCACCCCTACGGCGCAGCCCCCCTCCCCCGCCCTACTGTGCGCACGGCCAACTCCGGTACGTATACGCCGCATGTGCCGTAAATAACGAATAGCTCAGACGTACTGTGGGCGGACGTGAGAGGCACCAGCTTGCTACAACAGTCTAATGCACAGTCTGCAGTCGAGACAGACTGCTGTCAAAATTGTTGCTGTGTGGAGCGATACTCTAAGAAAACAGCTATTACAGGCTGTAAGAAGAGTGTTTGTTTCCCGTCCGGTAATTTGCGTAGTAGTTACTGCAAGGTTGTTGTGAATTATGCAACTCAGGGATTCTACTTACACAGTTGTGTGAATTTTGACAAATAAAACATGAAGCCTGAAATATGTACAGGGAGTCCCAGAAATGTTGCGAGAACTTCGATGGGCTGTAGAGGGGTGTCTTGAGGAACAAATCAGGAATCAGAACTCGTGTCCAGAAATCTCATTCATCAAGGTAAAAGAACGTCACTTTCATAGGAGAAAGGCCTGTCTACGCTGCAGCTAGCTCCGTCTTGTCCACTCTTGTTCGTGCAATCAGTTGCCACCACCGGATGACAAACAACTGTGCGATGCGTTCCGTCTGTGGTCCATCATTGTACAAAGTCGCGTTCGCTGCCAAGGGGTGGCCTAGTAGCAGGTGACGACGGCTATGACTTCGATGCTCTGCATCATCGTTAGTTCCTAGAAGCGGGTTCCTATTCTAAAAATGTTCCTCAAGACAACATCTGCAAGCCGTCGAATTTTGTCGCAAAATTTCTGGGACACCTTACGTATTACTGACTAACCTGAAACTCAGTTCCAGTTGCAGGTTACCTAACGGCTTCAAGAAGCAACATGAATTTAGGTTTCAATGTTTCCTGGAATCACTGGCCGAATTAAAAAAATTAAAATGCTGCCATAATCTACTAATTAAGAGATTAGATAAGCATTACAGTTACAACGTGTGTGTTTGTCTCGTGGCTGCGTAAGTGGCAGCACATAAATATCCGGACTTTATCCATCCAGTATTTGAGAACACATAGGGCCTTCCAACAAATTTTACACATAATTTCGAACCTTTATGAAACTTTTTCTTCCTGACAGTTCTCACAAAATTTTGAATGAAAAGAGTTTAATGTTTACTGCATTTTCGCTGGTCATGCAATCGAACTTCAGCATCCAGCAGGACACTTTAATTTATTATTTCCATATTACCGAATGTATTCACAACACAGTTTCGCACAGTATCCACGTTTTGCTTAAATGGTAAGTAAATTGCCCAGACTATATTCGTCTAGTGTTTCATAATGAACGCATTTACCGATTCACAATAAACTTTAAACATAATTCCAGGTCTTTTTTACGCATACATACTTAACGTCAAATATTTAACACGTTAATTCACTTGAAAGTTTCGATTTTTTAAGCAATCTGGAGCTTACTGGTTACGCTATAATTAGAATTACTATTTTTGTTGGATGGTAATATCAGCCGGGAGCGGTTAAATATTTCCGTCAATCGGGATTTGTGCAGCTAAGTGACGCGGTTACAGTGAAACAAATGTGGTCGGAAGAGGAAGAAATGGAAAACGAGTACTTAAGGGAAGTCTTTATAGCATACACCGAGTAGGTAAGAAAACCCTGTACCGCATACACCGAGGTAGGTGCTTGTAAAATCCATCATACAAACCAATTTAAAAAAAAAATTGATCCGTGTTCACAAAGAGTTCACCTTGTTGGCCACTTGATGCATTGCTTTCGCAGTGATTAACAAGCGAGCCTGGCGTCGTGGTCGTGTTCGTTACACTGTGCTGCTACAGAACGTCCACACATTGTGACATGACGATCTTCCATTCTGCGACTGTTACGACATACCCACATAACAGTTTATTATAGTAATAGAACCATCAGATGTCCCGTGTGCCACACAGGGGCATACTCCTTGAGCCGTGCATACCTCGCCGTCCCACCACTTGGTATTTTACGCTCTGTTTTAACGTATTTCCATCTCACCACGTTTAGCCGGCCGCGGTGGTCTAGCGGTTCTAGGCGCGCAGTCCGCAACCGCGCGACTTCTACGGTCGCAGGTTCGAATCCAGCCTCGGGCATGGATGTGTGTGATGTCCTTAGGTTAGTTAGGTTTAAGTCGTTCTAAGTTCTAGGGGACTGATGACCACAGATGTTAAGTCCCATAGCGCTCAGAGCCATTTTTTTTTCTCACCACGTTGATTTAAACTACTGGTGTTACAGAGCTGCTGTTTTCCCTGACCGTCATCGACGCTAGTTGCGCCTATCAATATACACTCCTGGAAATGGAAAAAAGAACACATTGACAACGGTGTGTCAGACCCACCATACTTGCTCCGGACACCGCCAGAGGGCTGTACAAGCAATGATCACACGCACGGCACAGCGGACACACCAGGAACCGCGGTGTTGGCCGTCGAATGGCGCTAGCTGCGCAGCATTTGTGCACCGCCGCAGTCAGTGTCACCCAGTTTGCCGTGGCATACGGAGCTCCATCGCAGTCTTTAACACTGGTAGCATGCCGCGACAGTGTGGACGTGAACCGTATGTGCAGTTGACGGACTTTGAGCGAGGGCGTATACTGGGCATGCGGGAGGTCGGGTGGACGTACCGCCGAATTGCTCAACACGTGGGGCGTGAGGTCTCCACAGTACATCGATGTTGTCACCAGTGGTCGGCGGAAGGTGCACGTGCCCGTCGACCTGGGACCGGACCGCCGCGACGCACGGATGCATGCCAAGACCGTAGGATCCTACGCAGTGCCGTAGGGGACCGCACCGCCACTTCCCAGCAAATTAGGGACACTTTTGCTCCTGGGGTATCGGCGAGGACCATTCGCAACCGTCTCCATGAAGCTGGGCTACGGTCCCGCACACCGTTAGGCCGACTTCCGCTCACGCCCCAACATCGTGCAGCCCGCCTCCAGTGGCGTCGCCACAGGCGTCAATGGAGGGACGAATGGAGACGTGTCGTCTTCAGCGATGAGAGTCGCTTCTGCCTTGGTGAAAATGATGGTCGTACGCGTGTTTGGCGCCGTGCAGGTGAGCGCCACAATCAGGACTGCATACGACAGAGGCACACAGGGCCAACACCCGGCATCATGGTGTGGGGAGCGATCTCCTACACTGGCCGTACACCTCTGGTGATCGTCGAGGGGACACTGAATAGTGCACGGTACATCCAAACCGTCATCGAACCCATCGTTCTACCATTCCTAGACCGGCAAGGGAACTTGCTGTTCCAACAGGACAATGCACGTCCGCATGTATCCTGTGCCACCCAACGTGCTCTAGAAGGTGTAAGTCAACTACCCTGGCCAGCAAGATCTCCGGATCTGTCCCCCATTGAGCATGTTTGGGACTGGATGAAGCGTCGTCTCACGCGGTCTGCACGTCCAGCACGAACGCTGGTCCAACTGAGGCGCCAGGTGGAAATGGCATGGCAAGCCGTTCCACACGACTACATCCAGCATCTCTACGATCGTCTCAAGAGGAGAATAGCAGCCTGCATTGCTGCGAAAGGTGGATATACACTGTACTAATGCCGACATTGTGCATGCTCTGTTGCCTGTGTCTATGTGCCTGTGGTTCTGTCAGTGTGATCATGTGATGTATCTGACCCCAGGAATGTGTCAATAAAGTTTCCCCTTCCTGGGACAATGAATTAACGGTGTTCTTATTTCAATTTCCAGGAGTGTATCAACTCTGGTAGGACCTTCGCTCCGCTGCTATTCCTGCCCGGTTGTCATCTGTCGTGGAGTGAGTCGGAACGTGCGAGGAGGAGAATTGAAGGCGGCAGTTCGAGTCGTGAGTTGGGCCCTGACAGTCAGTTGCAACGCGTCTGGAGCGCAGCCCGGGCCAGCCAGTCCCCGGCTTGCAGCAGCAGTGAGCCCTGCGTGGACATCGCCCGCCCGACCGCTGGCGCCACGCATCACTTAAGCCTTCTCTGCGCAGTGTCAGAGTCTGTCTGGAGCTGTCCGACCGGTACGAGCATCGTCACTCGCCGACCCAGGACGTGAAGGTCGAGTGGTTTTGAGCATTACGTTGTTGGCTCCGGCGTTGCTGCTGTGGAGGTTTCTCCTGTGAGCAACAAGGAGTGAAGTGTTCGAGACAGCCGCCGTCAGTGGAATTGATCAAATTAATTTATCCATAGTCAAGCGCATCAGCGAAATTTTCTGATGTGTAGCCGTTAGTGTTCTGGTCACCTGCCCTGGCCGCTAACGTACTTTTTAGGCAGTGCACCTGTTGTTGTTGTCGAGCGTGGTGTGTTGTTGTGTAGTTTTCGCAGCTCAGTTCACATACGCATTTATTTGGGGATTGTGATACTTGTAATCTTTTTGGGGCCTTGAATTCTCATGTACTCCGTCGTGACAAGCAAGCGGATGGTCGGTCGGTCCGTGACTGTCCCTTGGTTGGGTTCACACGAATTAAGTGTAGCTGGACTCACCACCCGTCTCACCTAAGTGAGCGAGGGCAGACCGATCCACTAGAGACTCCTGAGTGCCGTTCTCTTAATTATCCTTTTGGCAGTGTTAAAGTTGTTGTAATTTAACTGTATCGGCCCTGTTAGCATCTTAAAACATTGTGGCATTCCGCCATCAGTAATCATCATAGTATATTTGGAATTTTGAAGATTTAGTCCGGCGGCCTTCAGCCGCTCCGCATGCTGATTTCATATGTGTATACGATATATCTTATTCCTAAATTTATCTGTCTGTCATGTCTTTTCAAAATTGAACTTCTTCTAAAACTTCTGTTTGGAGGCCTTAAGCCGCGAAGCAAATTTAATTCTTTCAAAAGTGTATTTGTGAACTAAATGATAATAAATTACAATTGTGAAATGAATCCCATCGCAACTCCCTTGACCCTTTCCACAACCCTAATTACCTGTTAGCCCTGCGTTGTTTAGCGGCCGTTTAATTCCTAATTTTTTCCATGTATGACATTTATGTCACACTGTGTGGATTTTCTATGTTGCCTCCATACGAGGTGGGCGCAACACTGAGACTATATCGAGAGGTTATAATTAAACCCACGGTGTTCCGAGTGCTGCAGTGCGGGCTTTATACGTCGCATGGGTTCGCTCACGTAGTGTGCTAAAAACATAGATCGACTTTCTGCCACCAGGTGAAAATATGGCGCTGAAAGCAATCAGAATGTGAAATGTTTCCTGTTTTGACATCAGTACGCTGTTTGTCACTTGGTGACAGGTGTTGATGGCCTTTGTGAAGTGACTATTGGTGCAATGGATTAAGAAGATTGAAGTTTTATGCATTAAACGCAATGGCTATTGACAAGAAAGACGGTAAAGTTGTATCAGAACGGCAGCAATAGCAACACTGTGGGAATATCGCCAACAGAAGCAGCTGCGCCGGCCCTGGTCACCGAGCGGTTCTAGGCGCTTCAGTCCGGAACAGCGCTGCTGCTACGGTCGCAGGTTCGAATCTTGCCTCGGGCATGGATGTGTGTGATGTCCTTAGGTTAGTTAGGTTTAAGTAGTTCTAAGTCTAGGGGACTGATGACCTCAAATGTCAAGTCCCATAGTGCTTAGACCCATTTGAACCTTTTTTTGTTTTGTTTTGTTTTTTGAGAAGCAGCTGCGAAGAGGCCCCACGTCAACAAACGGGCTGAATAATACACTCCTGGAAATGGAAAAAAGAACACATTGACACCGGTGTGTCAGACCCACCATACTTGCTCCGGACACTGCGAGAGGGCTGTACAAGCAATGATCACACGCACCGCACAGCGGACATACCAGGAACCGCGGTGTTGGCCGTCGAATGGCGCTAGCTGCGCAGCATTTGTGCACCGCCGCCGTCAGTGTCAGCCAGTTTGCCGTGGCATACGGAGCTCCATCGCAGTCTTTAACACTGGTAGCATGCCGCGACAGCGTGGACGTGAACCGTATGTGCAGTTGACGGACTTTGAGCGAAGGCGTATAGTGGGCATGCAGGAGGCCGGGTGGACGTACCGCCGAATTCCTCAACACGTGGGGCGTGAGGTCTCCACAGTACATTGATGTTGTCGCCAGTGGTCGGCGGAAGGTGCACGTGCCCGTCGACCTGGGACCGGACCGCAGCGACGCACGGATGCACGCCAAGACCGTAGGATCCTACGCAGTGCCGTAGGGGACCGCACCGCTACTTCCCAGGAAATTAGGAACACTGTTGCTCCTGGGGTATCGGCGAGGACCATTCGCAACCATCTCCATGAAGCTGGGCTACGGTCCCGCACACCGTTAGGCCGTCTTCCGCTCACGCCCTAACATCGTGCAGCCCGCCTCCAGTGGTGTCGCGACAGGCGTGAATGGAGGGACGAATGGAGACGTGTCGTCTTCAGCGATGAGAGTCGCTTCTGCCTTGGTGCCAATGATGGTCGTATGCGTGTTTGGCGCCGTGCAGGTGAGAGCCACAGTCAGGACTGTATACGACCGAGGCACACAGGGCCAACACCCGGCATCATGGTGGGGGGAGCGATCTCCTACACTGGCCGTACACCTCTGGTGATTGTCGAGGGGACACTGAATAGTGCACGGTACATCCAAAGCGTCATCGAACCCATCGTTCTACCATTCCTAGACCGGCAAGGGAACTTGCTGTTCCAACAGGACAATGCACGTCCGCATGTATCCCGTGCCACCCGACGTGCTCTAGAAGGTGTAAGGCAACTACCCTGGCCAGCAAGATCTCCGGATCTGTCCCCCATTGAGCATGTTTGGGACTGGATGAAGCGTCGTCTCACGCGGTCTGCACGTCCAGCACGAACGCTGGTCCAACTGAGGCGCCAGGTGGAAATGGCATGGCAAGCCGTTCCACAGGACTACATCCAGCATCTCTACGATCGTCTCCATGGGAGAATAGCAGCCTGCATTGCTGCGAAAGGTGGATATACACTGTACTAGTGCCGGCATTGTGCATGCTCTGTTGCCTGTGGCTATGTGCCTGTGGTTCTGTCAGTGTGATCATGTGATGTATCTGACCACAGGAATGTGTCAATAAAGTTTCCCCTTCCTGGGACAATGAATTCACGGTGTTCTTATTTCAATTTCCAGGAGTGTATATCGGGTTCTACTCGGCCACTTGAGTAAGTGACTGTTTGAAGTTGTTTCACAGGTTCCTCCATGCTCGGTCAGTGTTTCTTCGAGGAGAAAACACCTTACTGGCCTATTATCTGTACAGTGACATCTGCACGTTATAAGTACCTCCTTGTACAAAACATGATTTCAGCTTTGCAAGAACACAACTGCGTGCACACCACCATTTTCAATGAAGATAGCGTGACACCGCACTTTACTTGCTGCCGGAAAGACTGTAATCGAGAAACAATCGGTAATGACCGCATCATCTCTAGGTAATTACAAGATTTGTGGCCTTCCAGATGAACCGACCTAATTCCATGTGACTTCTGGCTGCGGGGATACCTGAAACATCGTGTCTGTCAGAGATGTATCCGGAGTCTCCCTGATCTGCGGGATACCGTACGCATACAGAGAATTATCGCTTTTATTACACTGGATATGCTGTGAGTAATTGTCGACCATGCTGTGTTACTAATGAAGCATGGTGCCGAGTCGGAAGACCATTTCGAGCACATTTCGTAAGTTGTGATCATATCCTAATAAACGTGCCAGTACCACCGTTATCATATGTTTGATCATTCCTCCCATTTTCCTGCACCCACACCACATTCTAACAGCTTAAGCACCAAATTTTCACTTCGTAATAGGAAGAGGAACTATCTTTTTCAACGTACTCCGCGGGCGGACCCATTAATGATCACACCTACGATGTTTAATGTCCTGCGATGAACACAGCCCGCATTGCAGCACAGTTTAATTATAACCACCGGTACATTAGGGTAAGCTTAGTTAAAATCTGTCATGTAAGAATAAAAACGAGGTTGTGGCGGAAAGTAATTCTTTTACCCGAGTCCCAGTGCGATTTTTAGATCTTCATCCCTCTCATTACCTATTTTTTCGGAATGAAATATATTAATGTTTGTTTATTTTAATAATTGTGATAGTCGTAAGTAACATTATCAAAAGCATTTCCCAGTATTGTGAAAAAAGGAAAGATTGCTACTCACCATATAGCGGAGAAGTTGAGTTTCAGACAGAGACAAAAGAAAGACTACTAAACACGCAAGCGTTTGGCCAGACGGCCTTCTCCAGAAGTAGATAACACACAAACACACACACACACACACATACACAACCACAGGAATAGACATCAACATAAACATAATTTTCGCCCTTTTTATTGCTCCTGAAAACCACAGATTGCATGTTGTACCACGATACAGCGATACCTTCAGAGGTGGTGGTCCAGACTGCTGTACACACCGGTACCTCTAATACCCAGTAGCACGTCCTCTTGCACTGATACATGCCCGTATTCATCGTTACATATTATCCACAAGTTCATCAAGGCACTGTTTGTTCAGATTGTCCCACTCATCAATGGCGATTCGGCGTAGATTCCTGAGAGTGGTTGGTGCGTCACATCGTCCATAAACAGCCCTTTCCAATCTATCCCAGGCATGTTCTATAGGGTTCATGTCTGGAGAACAGGCTTGCCACTCTAGTCGAGCGATGTCGTTATTGTGAAGGAAGTCATTCACAGTCACACGACGGGGGTGCGAGTTGTCAGTGAAGACGAATGCCTCGCCAATATGCTGCCGATATGATTGCACTATCGGTCGGAGGATGGCATTCACGTATCGTACAGCTGTTACGGCGCCTTCCATGACCACCAGCGGTGTACACTGCTCGGCTCGACATAATGCCACCCCAAAACAGCAAGGAACCTCCACCTTGCTGCAGTCGTTGGACAGTGTGTCTAAGGCGTTCAACCAGACCGGATTGCCTCCAAACAAAGTCTCCGACGATTGTCTGGTTGAACGCATATGCGACACTCATCGGTGAAGAGAACGTGATGCCAATCCTGAGCGGTCCATTCGGCATGTTGTTCAGCCCATCCGTACCGCGCTGCATGTTGTCGTGGTTGCAAAGATGGACCTCGGCATGCACGTCGGGAATGATTGTCTCCGAGCACTATGGGACTTAACATCTGAGGTCATCAGTCCCCTAGAACTTAGAACTACTTAAACCTAACTAACCTAAGAACATCACACACATCCATGCCAGAGGCAGGATTCTAACCTGCGACCGTAGAGGTCGCGCGGTTCCAGACTGAAGCACCTAGAACCGCTCGGCCACATCGGCCGGCTCGGGAATGAAGTTGCACATCACGGAGCCTTTTTCGCACAGTTTGAGTCGTAACACGACGTCCTGTAGTTGCGCGGAAAGCATTATTCAACATAGTAGCGTTGCTGTCAGGGTTCCTCCGAGCTATAATCCGTAGGTAGCTGTCATCCACCTCAGTATTAACCCTCGGGCGCCCTGAGCCAAGCATGTCATCGACAGGTCCTGTCTCTTTGTATCTCCCCCATGTCCGAACAACATCGCTTTGGTTCACTCCGAGATGCCTGGACACTTCCCTCGTTGAGAGCCCTTCCTGGCACAAAGTAACAATGCGGACGCGATTGAACCGCGGTATTGACTGTCTAGGCATGGCTGAACTAAGGACAACACGAGCCGTGTACCTCCTTCCTGGTGGAATGGCTGGAACTGATCGGCTGCCGGACTCCCTCCGTCTAATAGGCGCTGCTCATGCATGGTTGTTTACATCTTTAGACGGGTTTAGTGACATCTCTGAACAGTCAAAGGAACTGTGTGTGTGATACAATATCTACAGACAACGTCTATCTTCGGGAGTTCTGGGAACCGGAGTGACGGAAAACTTTTTTTGATGTGTGTGTATGGGAAGATGCGACAGTACCCCGCTTTGCAGATCTGTTCATTGGGTTACGTATCTGCGGGCGCCAACTAGTTCGATGCGGCAACACGGAGCGGCGGGTTAACATTCAAACTTGTAAACAGCGCAACCCATGCATACAACCTGTAATTATAAGAATTATGTAAAACAAGAGCAGACTTTGCTTTACAAGTGGAAAATTGATGCAGAGCAGTAACATGCAGCAAATTCCCAATGGTTCTCTGTCCAAAAATACGGACACACCAAAACACTACACATTATTATGCTTAATACACTGTAGAAAAAAGAGTTGCCATTCAAAAGAATTTCCAGTCATCTCACAATGAATAAATACAGGTTCTGTATGGTTTCCAAGGGAATTTTAGACCATTCTTCCTGAAAAACAGTGGCGCGTTCAGGTAACGATGACGGAAGTGGACAGCGATTTCGCACCCATCTCTCCAAAGTAGGCTACAAAGTCTCAGTGATATTGAGCTCTGGTGACTGTGACGGCAAGAGGAGATGCGACAATTTATGCTCGTAAAACCAATCTGGACGATGCGAGCTTTGTGAATAGGAGCCTCGTCGCCTTGGAACACAGCATTGGGGGACAACATTGTACCATGGGTTGGATCTCATCAGCCAAAATAGTCACATAACCCCTGACAGCAATGCGATCTTGCGGAAGAGCCATGGAGCCCATGGAATATCACGAAACCGCTTCGAGCTCCTGCCATGTTCCACTCTTGGGACGTCATTCGGCCAAATGACACTCCTCCATCACTGCCTAGTCCAGGTTTTATGGCTCCGGTACCACGTTTTCCTGTTACGGACATTTGCATCACTGATGAGTGGTTTTTAAATTCCAGTAGATCTTCAGTTCCCTGCTATGAAGTTCCCTTTGTGTTGTTTTGGTGCGACAGGATTTGTAAGTGCAACATTCAGTTCTGCACTGACTTTTGCAGATATCGTCCTTTTATTTCTCATCACTACTCGCTTCAATGACCGATTGTCAGGACCACTCAACACATGCTTTCGTCCACAATGCGATTTAGCGGATAATGTTCTTCTGCTTTCGCTGTACTTGGCATAAATCGTCGATTGGTGTCCTTTGAAACACAAAACAGTTCGGCTCACTTGGTCACGGAAGCCCCCCCCCCCCTTAACCTCCCGCCACCGCCATTTGTCCACGTTCGATGTCCATACCTCTGACATAATGGACTCACAATTACCAAGAACAATGTTCAGAACCCGACAGACACTACCAAAATACAGTATTGTGGACATTCCACAGACGCCGTTCGTGGCTACACACAACAGCGCTACATGCAGGGTAAACAAGCATCTGCATTCATATTCAAGCATGTTTTTCTCGTGGTTACCAATTTCCTATCTACCCCTTCTCTGTACATTTCAATGGTAGTGAAAGGGTTTAAACTGTGAAAACGAAAAACAGATAGATTGTAATGGAACGCACCTGAACCACCTTCATTTTCCCGGTGAAATGATAGTGCTACAAGGCATGACACAGTTGCGAATAAAAACAATGATCCAAGAAGAACAGACTTTGTTTCTTTAATTCCAGTCCATAATCACAAAAAAATTGTCGTCATACTCTCAGTTTTGGCCAGTAACGATCATTTAAGATCACTATGAAGATGGTATCTGTTCTTTCGGATGCACTCACATTGCTCAAACTCTTACGGGAATCGGTAGATTGACTGCCGCTAGTATGTGTATAGTGGGTAGGAGCGCTACAAATGTAGCAGGTGGACAGTAAGTTGGAAATGTGGGTCTCACGGGGAGCGTGTCAGAGATAAGTCCCCTACAGTCGCACTGTTCTCTCTATCCTCAATAGCTCAGTCGGATAGAGCGTCTGCAAGATGAGCGGGAGATCCTGGGTTCGTGTACCGATCAGTGCACACATTTTCAGCTGTCCCCGTTGATATTTGTCAACGCCTGTAACCAGCTAATGCTCTGGATTTCATTCTAATTTCATTCTTCGCGAGCTACAAGAGCTGTCCGAAAGAACAAATACCAACTTCATAGTGATCTGAAATGATCGTTACAGGCCACAACTGAGAATATGAGGCCAATTTTTTGACACTGCGAAAATGCAGAGCCGGCCGCTGTGGCCGAGTGGGTCTAGGCACTTCGGCGCGGAACCGCGCTGCTGCTGCGGCTGCAGGTTAGAATTCTGCCTCGGACATGGATGTGTGTGATGTCCTTAGGTTAGTTCGGTTTAAGTAGTTCTAAGTTTAGGGGACTGATGACCTCAGATGTTAAGTCCCATAGTGCTTAGAGCCATTTGAAAACATTTTAAAATGCAGGACAAAGGCACAAGAAAAAGAAGAAAATAATCATTTAATTTGTGTTTGCCGACACGGTAGCTCAGCGTGTTCGGTCACAGAGGCGCTGGCCTTCTGTAATAAAAATTTTAAAAAAATGAGTAAAGGAATCAACTATTAACTTGAAAGGATGTCCTGCGACGTCCGCCCAGACCAAAACGCAACGAACATTACCGAACAAAATGAAAAAAAGGTCGGATACTGCATCTGCCATGTAAGCAGGAGATCTCGGGTTCGTGTCCGGGTCGATACTCACATTTTTAACTGACCCCGTTGATATTTATCAACGCCTGTAAGCAGCTAGTGGTCTGGAGTTCACTGTAATTTCATTTCAGATCACTGTGCTGTGGCGTTGGAATCTTCATCCAGTGACCAAGAATCGGACGTAATACCCGGGAGTGTTGCCGCGATGTCAGCTCTCGGTGGCTCTCACTGCGTTAAGTAATTCGCTTTTGTGCTGTGACGGCACTGGTGCCGCTTGTGGCTCGGACTGTACCTCCACCGGGCATCGGGTTCGTGTCCGACGCCGACAGAGGGCGCGGCTAGTCTCTGGCAGGTAAATAGGGAAAGTACAAAATCAAAAATGGCTCTGAGCACTATGGGACTTAACTGTTGTAGTCATCAGTCCCTTAGAACTTAGAACTACTTAAACCTAACTAACCTAAAGACATCACACACGTCCATGCCCGAGGCAGGATTCGAACCTGCGACCGGAGCGGTCACGCGGTTCCAGACTGTAGCGCCTAGAACCGCACGGCCACTCCGGCCGGCTGGGAAAGTACAGCCAACTTGCCAGTGACAGCCATTTTGGGCGTACTGCAGTCCTGGTGATACATTCACTTCTGAAGCATATTTAATCGTGTATATTAAAGAAGTGCAGTCAACCGCCTCATGCACTGCTAAAACTGATCAGTGGTTTCAAACGGAACATGTTGGATATTTATCAACAAAAAATCTTAACAAATTTAAGCTTAACTAGTCGAAAAGCAGTTGATGTGGCGAGCATGAAAAACAGATTTTTCCATGCTATTCTTAATATCGAAAGCAGGTTTCGCAGTTCTTATTGTGGTATCGCGTTTGAACACCCGTTTTCGTAATTAGAGTTATACTGGCCCTATCTAACAGCAAGACAAAAGGAAACCAGTGTTAGTTCTCAAGGGAAAATCCATCACTAATTTAAAGCTCTATATTGACTTACTTCTTGTTCCTGGTAGTCGGTGCTATGAAAATTCTCTCAATGTTTCTTTTTTTATACGATACAAAGCATTGGATTCGAATATATATCCGCAGAACTTCAGTAAATAGAATTGATAAACGTGCTTATATGATTTCGGATCCTTTACATTTTTTCTCAGATCTGCCCATAAAATATGTCTGCAAATTGTTCTATGACATTTGGAGAATGATTACAAATGTACAAGAGAACGCAATATTTTTAAAATGTATTCGAATAGAACTAGGCCTACGATCAAATGTAGGATGTAGGAAACAGTAACAACTGTATTCGTATTAATATGCTGTAGATTAACAAACCCGTTGGCACAGTAATAATAGTCTTCTGGTAACGTAAATGGTTACTGAATGAAAGGTCATAATTTCGGTACTTGCATACTACATATTTTTCCTTTTGTACATTATATTGTGTGGAGCAAAGCAGTCAATCAGATCAAATTTCTTTACCAATCACGATAACTTTTTATGGTACCACTCACTATTTTTCGTTTTGTGTGCTTACAGTGGCTGTGAGTAAAAACACAGCAAGTTTGTTACTCAGTGAATCTTAAGATATAAGATGATTTGCACTAATGAATAAAAACTGTACTTACCGCAAAATAGCGAGAGTCCCTTGTGGGCTATCAATTGGCTCTGCTGATTTTCATCAGCCATATTCTCCTTCTTGTTGCATCTCTCCCTTCGAAAGGAATTCTGTATAGTTTTCCCCCCTTTTAGCCTCCAAACGAACAGCCAAAAACACAGAACTGAGGTATTATTCTACTTAAAACTTCGAAAATGCACAACACTTCTTATGCTTCACACGTAATGCTTGGACCCACAATGGCTGCTGATGTCACGTGACGTGGTGTCAGCTAATCCTGAACTGCGGATTGCGGCAAACGCAGAGGAATAGGATGGACATACTTTCCTTTATAACGAGTTTTACTGGCTGGAGTTTCGATGGCGCGCTTCAGGTGGCGCGCGAGGTACGTTAACTATGCGAGGAGGGCGGTGAGATGGTGCGCCTCGGGGTCAATTGGCGTGTCGCCTTGGACTTACTCGGACTGTTCGTGTTTGACAATAACTGCGCCGGAAGATGCGTTGTGGATTATGGGCCCAAGCTGCGATTACGTCCAAGCGGACAGGCAATGCCGCTGAGGATGCTATACGTTTCTGATATCTGAGATTGGCATTGGTCGTGGTGTCATAGTAAACCACTTACAGTTCTTATCATGCTTCCCAAGAAGTGGCCTTCTGGATTACCGTAGAACTGACCACCTCTCAACATTGCTATGCAAGTTTATTCACTCGAGTTTGTTGCAGGTGGCATTTTATTGCACAGTGTCGTTCCGCAGGCACTAAAGCAGATGTGCATAAGACTTATTTTTCGCGGAAGAAGAAAGAATCAAGAGGAAAGACTGACGTCGTACGGAAGTATTTGACCCCGCAGCAGCACACTGATAAAAGGGAAGACACGATGCTTCATTTCAGTAGTAGTTCTAGTACACTGTTTTTTAATATATTCCTTGTTGCAAAATATCTTTTTTTCAATGCTAATGGTGTTGTTTCTCTTGAAGAACTGATTTTAAAGCACCATAATTAATTGCTATTCTGTCTTTTATGTAGTGCTGTTAATGGACTGAAAAGTTCTCGGAACGAAATAGAAATGAAGTACTTACATCACTAAAGGTTTTTTTTTTATTTTTCAATGTAGTCTCCCTGTATATTAATGCACTTGGTCCCACGATGTTCCAGTGCCTTGATCCCATCTCGAAAATGAGTTTCCTCCAGACCTGCAAAATAGTTGTCAACTCCGGCTATCAATTCTTCGTATCAAGTGAATCTTCGTCCACCAAGAAAAATTTTCAGTTTTAGGAAGAGATGAAAGTCTGACGGAGCCATATCAGATGAATAAGGCTAGTGTGGCAACAATTCATACCTTAGTTCGCGTAATTTTGCCATGACGATGGCACATGTGTGCGTGCGTGCAATGTCTTGATGGAAGATGACTTTCTTCCTTGCTAAACCCGGCCTTTTCTCGCGTATCTTTTGTTGTAGTTTCTCCAGGAGGTTGGCATAGTATTCTCCAGTAATTGTTTGCTCAGTGCGGAGATAATCTAATTCCAGAACACTGATGCTGTGACCTTTCCTGCTGAAGGAACTGTCTTTGCTTTCTTTTGTGGCGGATAATCAGCATTTTTCCACTGCTTTGACAGTTCTTTTGTCTCTGGAGTATAGTAGTGCACCCGAGCTTCATCTGTGGTCACAAACTGGCGTAAAAAATCTTTCTCCTAAAATGGGCCAAACATTATTTCGATATGTTTATCCTCATCCAGCGTCAAGAGTCGCAGCACCCATCTTGCAGATAATTTTTTCATTTCTGATTCTTCAGTTAAAATGTGATATACCCTTTCTGGCAAGCGTGAGCAATTTCATGCACTTTCAATCGGCGATCCTCCATGTGCATGTTGTGCACTTTTGCAATGATTTCTCGAGCAGTGACACATCTTGGCCCACCCTCGCGCAGATCTTCATCTAAGCTCTCCCGCCCAAATTTAAATTCATATGTCCAGTTGACAACACTTGAATACGATGAAGCAGAGTCCCCCAGTGTATCCTGCAAATCGGCATGAATGTCCTTTGCTTTCATACCTTTTTTTACGAAATGCTTAATCACTGCACGATTCTCGATTTTTTTCCATCTTTGCAAATCACTGCCTGGGAACAGCAATAGAGCCACGTCACCACCACAGCTCTCTTCCAAGAGCACTGACGTGGCGCTTGTTTACAGGCAGTAGTCCAATGAATATCATGTGAACAACTCGTTGCGCTAGCGCTGACCTCTCGTGGTGATTCCGCGAATATTTCAGACCAAGTAGGTATAAATGAACGCACGTACAGAGTTTGTGACTCTAGCGTAGAGAAACTATTCCTCTGTCACGTTCTGCAGTTTTTTACTTTTGCTTATGCTGAAGTCGCCAAGTCATTTCAGGGAGGACTTTGCGTAACTTCTCTTATTATCAGCTAGCGATCTGTCATGAAAAAGTAGTTTGTACTTCATAGTTGAAACAACTTCTTACTTAACATCAGCGTATGTTGAGGAGCCCGAGGGCTGCAAGTCTGTTGTTTAATAGAGACGTGTTTCCTGATGTGTTTTTCTAAAATTATGGGTAACTTTTGTTAATGAAAGATTTCAGACACTATTGAGCGTTGATTTTTATTAATTTGTGGAGTCTCACTGCTTTTTAAATAAATGTACATACATGAAAAGTAAAGAACCCCTATCGCTCACTCAATCGTTCCGCCCCTTACCGTCCAGCGTCCTGTTACACTTTAGGTATTTCACTCTAAGTATTTTGCTTTAACTACATCCCTTTAAGTACATGGCTTTAAAAATTATATAAAAGCAGAGGAACCTACTGCTAAGCAGATTCGTTGTATTACATTGCATGAAGAAAGGGAAGCACCCAGAAGGGAAGAAGGGTTGACAGGGTATGAAATGTTATTTCAGTGATTACAAAATCGAGCCCGCTTATCACTATGGCGTTGCATCCCCTCTGGTTTGGTTGCGAGCACTGATTTGGTTGGGAAAGGTGTCAAAGTCGTTGCATCCTCTTCTGAGGAAAGCTGACCAGTGTCTGTTGTAACTGATCCTTGATATACTGGACACTGGAACCTGGACATCGTTGACGCCCGACGTTGTACCACAAATGTTCTATCAGGGAGAAAGGTGGGCATCTTGATGGTCCCGCAAGTGCCTCAACATCACGCAGCAATTCGTAAAGACACACAACAAGTGCGGACGAGCATTCTACTATTGGAAAATAGCACAACTGTAATGACGCGAAAGAGGTAACTCACAAGCCCTAATCACTGCCAGTTGTGACCTGGTGTTACCCTGCAACGTAACCTTCCAGTACTGGTGGTGGTATAAATCCACCTAAGTAGGTAGATTACCGTCGCTTTGACATGTCTCCAGTAAATGGTTTCTTAAATTTGTGTGGTCCACGAAATTACTGGCCCCTGCGAGTTATTGCTGGGTATTAATAATTTCTAGCGGAAGGTTTTTACGAACCGGTAGAAATTTGAACGTAACGGATAACGCATTTTTTGAACCACTACAGAAGGCATGTATGCAAGGCTTCATAGGCATTATATCGCTTTTATTTGCTTTCATGACCCAGAATTTGACTGTGGGTCTGACTGCCACCTATTCTTTATGATGGAAGGAGTAAATAATCAGTCGAGGGTAGAGATTAATTGATATTTTGTCAGTACCGATGGTATTTCAACAACGAGTCGTGTTTCTCTTGCAATGTACATCATCAAAACCGGTCTCTAGTTAACATGGTTCAGTTTCGCCACGTAATTATAGAATGGGACAGAGGAGCGCAGACCTGGCTTCAATGTAGTTCTATACAACCGCACAATTATACCTAAACCCTCGGTTATCACATTCAGTTACTATAGATTACTCAGAACAAGTTCCACAAAGACAATACAAGCAAAGCTAGGTCAGGGTGGGAGAGTATTTCACAAATCTTTATCAGATCAGTGGGCATTAAAATCCGATACTTTTCCTAGTGGCACAAGTACTTTACTTAACGCACAACATCGCCAACAAATCAACTCTTTATGGGGGTGCACAAGAAACATCACTTCAATGCTGTTCAACCCACATGGCCAAGTTTCAGTAGCCAACATAAACCCAGAATAATATGGACACACACGATTATTCCTTCCCTATTTTACACTTGCTAACTCTCGTATGATTATTCTTCGTGTACAATCTGTTTTCAGCCAGAAACTACAATTTATCAATGCGGCGGTTGCTCCAAGCGACCATGTGGTGAGAGAGCAAGCTCACAAAGAAAACACATGGAAACAAATAAAAAACCCGAAAATACTACTGTAAATGGAAGAGCAGATTAAAATACATTGAATGAGTGAATTTCCGTTAAGCACAGAGCAGTAACGTGACCGTGAACTTGTTGTTGTTGTGGTCTTCAGTCCTGAGACTGGTTTGATGCAGCTCTCCATGCTACTCTATCCTGTGCAAGCTTCTTCATCTCCCAGTACCTACTGCAATCTACATCCTTCTGAATCTGCTGAGTGTATTCATCTCTTGGTCTCCCTCTACAATTTTTACCCTCCACGCTGCCCTCCAATACTAAATTGGTGATCCCTTTATGCCTCAGAAAATGTCCTACCAACCGATCCCTTCTTCTAGTCAAGTTGTGCCACAAACTTCTCTTCTCCCCAATTCTATTCAATACCTCCTCATTAGTTATGTGATCTGCCCATCTAATCTTCAGTATTCTTCTGTAGCACTACATTTCGAAAGCTTCTATTCTCTTCTTGTCCAAACTAGTTATCGTCCATGTTTCACTTCCATACATGGCTACACTCCATACAAATACTTTCAGATACGACTTCCTGACACTTAAATCTATACTCGATGTTAACAAATTTCTCTTCTTCAGAAACTCTTTCCTTGCCATTGCCAGTCTACATTTTATATCCTCTCTACTTCGACCATCATCAGTTGTTTTGCTCTCCAAATAGCAAAACTCCTTTACTACTTTAAGTGTCTCATTTCCTAATCTGATACCCTCAGCATCACCCGACTTAATTCGACTACATTCCATTATCCTCGTTTTTCTTTTGTTGATGTTCATTTTATATCCTCCTTTCAAGAAACTATCCATTCCGTTCAACTGCTGTTCTAAGTCCTTTGCTGTCTCTGACAGAATTTCAATGTCATCGGCGAACCTCAAAGTTTTTATTTCTTCTCCACAAATTTTAATACCTGCTCCGAATTTTTCTTTTGTTTCCTTCACTGCTTGCTCAATATACAGATTGAATAACATCGGGGAGAGACTACAACCCTGTCTCACTCCCTTCCCAACCACTGCTTCTCTTTCATGTCCCTCGACTCTTATAACTGCCATCTTGTTTCTGTACAAATTGTAAATAGCCTTTCACTCCCTGAATTTTACTGCTGCCACCTTTAGAATTTGAAAGAGAGTATTCCATTCAACATTCTCAAAACCTTTCTCTAAGTCTACAAATGCTAGCAACGTAGGTTTGCCTTTCCTTAATCTAGCTTCTAAGATAAGTCGTAGGATCAGTATTGCCTTACGTGTTCCAACATTTCTACGGAATCCAAACTGATCTTCCCCGACGTCGGCTTTTACCAGTTTCTCCATTCGTCTGTAAAGAATTCGCGTAAGTGTTTTGCATCCGAGACTTATTAAACTGATTGTTCGCTAATTTTCACATCTGGCAATACCTGCTTTCTTTGGGTTTGGAATTATTATATTCTTCTTGTTGTCTGAGGGTTGTGGCGTCGCAACTAGTGCGAGCGCACAGTTTTCTATCAAATATTTACTGTGAAATGTAGACAGACTGTAAAGTAGCCATCAGATTAGCATATGTGCTGTAGCGGGCAGATTACCGGTGTCCGTTCGTCTGACGTCACGACCATATGGCATGTCTGTACCGTGAGAATGTAAGACCTGTGCGCTAACTAGCCGCGTGTATAACGTGGAACTTTCATCTTTAATAACTTCTAACTGAGGAACCTGAGGAAATTAAAAGTTAATATACTAGTTTCTGTTATGAATAAAAATAAGTCATCCAAATTTGAGCTTTGAAACCTGCATATTTTGGAAATTAGAAAAATCTTACAGAAAACGCAAATTTCTACAATTTTCGAGTCTAAATAAATACCATTATGTATAGATCACCTTCAGTGACCATCCAACTATGAAACAAAATCACCTTCCGTGCTTTTGTATTTATTTTGAGAATTTTACTTTTAGAAATTCACCTATAACTTTGTTAAAACCATAAATGTCTTGAATTTTTGTGAACAGTTATTTTATATGAGTAGGTGAGAGTGAATGAGTGTGCCTGAGTGAATGAAAGAGGGACATTCGCCATTCTTTGCAAGTGTATAAAATCTAGGTTGGAACTCGCAAGTGTTCAGACGATGTAACCGTGGGAACAGAGTCGCCAGTGGTTCCCCATCTTAGTGAATGTCGGATGTCCAAGAGTGTATGGTATTGTACAAGCAGCCAGAACGTTCGCGAGTATTTAAATAATTTCTGGAAATAAAGTAAAGTCTAGTTTTCCTTTCGGTTTGTTAAATTATACAGTAAATTTTGTGTAACAAGAAATCATGACGTAAATGATTCAGAAGTCATGACTGGTGCGTGCTAGATTTTGGCGCGAGGCGCACCCAAAGAGTTAATTCTGATTGGCTGTGGGATGTGTGAGCCAATGAGATGCGAGGACGGTTAGCAGACTAGGAGAGTGAGTCGCGAGTGGATGAGGAGTCGCGAAGGAACTGTGATCGAGAAGAGACATGCTTGATGTGTCCTCGCGAATAATGTGTAAAATGAAGTCATAAAACGGCTTCATCGGTTCGGTACTGTGCGATTTGAGACTGGAAGAGTCCAGTAACGCGTAGTGTGAGTTTGAGCGAGTTGTGACTTTTCGTTCCGCGAAAGACGCGAGTAACTTTAATAATTAAAAGCGTGGCGGTACTTCGTAAACTTTTACTAAGTGCTTATGGCGAGCATTAACGTTAAAAAACGAACTATTATTGAACATCGACTGCAAACGTGTATGTTAGAAAATCGTCTGTGTTGCAGTTAAGTAAATTCCGTAACTTTGAAAGCTAATTCTGGCGGGGTTTGAGTGTGGATAGAATTGTGAACTGAACTTTCTTCAAACGTAGATTAGCGGGCTGATGATCAGGCTTAAAGACAATAAAGAGCTTAAATAGAATTACCAACTTCGCGTTCTCGTTTGAGTAAACAATTACTACCATTCCAATAACTCAATTTATTTAGGAAGATTGCTCATAGATTGTATTTCAGCAAACATGTATCGCGGCCTCCGGTGAGCGGCTATTAAATTGCAGTTTCTTCAACACTGCTTTTCTGCAATTTTTCCAGTAGCTGCTATCAGGAGAGGCGAGTGCAGCAACTACCTAAGAAACGAGGTAGGTGGATTTTCTTTCAGGGAAAAGGAAACTGCGCGATAAGAGCCTGACCCGTCGCAGGGTATTTCGCCTATTACATACATCATGCACAGCAGATGGTAGAGTTTTGTCATGACTGGCTCTCCCAAGGCCGTCAGTAGTTCTAATGGAATGTTGTCTACTCCGGGGGCCTTGTTTCGACTCAGGTCTTTCAGTGCTCTGTCAAACTCTGCACGCAGTATCGTATCTCCCATTTCATCTCCATCTACATCCTCTTCCATTTCCATAATATGGTCCTCAAGTACATCACCCTTGTATAGACTCTCTATATACTCCTTCCACCTTTCTGCTTTCCCTTCTTTGCGCCGCCCGTTGGTAGCCGAGCGATTCTAGGCGCTTCAGTTTGGAACCGCGCGACCGCTAAGGTCGCAGGTTCGAATCCTGCCTCGGGCATGGATGTGTGTGATGTCCTTAGATTAGTTAGGTTTAAGTAGTTGCAAGTTCTAGGAGACAGATGACCTGAGATGTTAAGTCCCATAGTGCTCAGAGCCATTTGAACCCTTCTTTGCTTATAACTGGGGTTCCATCTGAGCTCTTGATATTCATACAAGTGGTTCTCTTTTCTCCAAAGGTCTCTTTAATTTTCCTGTAGGCACTATCTATCTTACCCCTAGTGAGATAAGCCTTTACATCCTTACATTTGTCCTCTAGCCATCCCTGCTTAGCCATTTTGCACTTCCTGTCGATCTCATTTTTGAGACGTTTGTTTTCCCTTTTGCCTGCTTCATTCACTGCATTTTTATGTTTTCTCCTTTCATCAATTAAATTCAATATTTCTTCTGTTCCCAAGGATTTCTACTAGCCCTCGTCTTTTTACCTACTTGATCCTCTGCTGCCTTCACTACTTCATCTCTCAAAGCTACCCATTCTTCTTCTACCGTATTTCTTTCCCCCATTCCTGTCAGTTGTTCCCTTATGCTCTCCCTGAAACTCTGTACAACCTCTGGTTTAGTCAGTTTAACCAGATCTCATCTCCTTAAATTCCCACCTTTTTGCAGTTTCTTCAGTTGTGAGATTAAGGCACATGAAACTACAATTTATCAGTGCGGCGGTTGCTCCAACCGACCACTTGGCGCGAAAGCAAGTTCACAAAGAAAACATATGGAAAATAAATAAAAAATCCCCAAAATATTACTGTAAATGGAAGAGCAGATTAAAATACATTGAATGAGTGAATTTCCGTTAAGCACAGAGCAATAACGTGACCGTGAGCTTAAGGCACATGGTGCGTTGCCTGAAGAAGGCTCTAACGCAAGGTCTACTGAAATTCGCGTAAATTAAGAAAATCAATTCCCTTATGGGGTTCAGTGGTAATTTCGCACCTGATTTCAACATCTGGACTTCATTACATAGCAGATTTCATACAATGTAACACCTAGGTTAACATTTCCAAAACGAGAGCTCCGTCTCCATGTCTGTCCAGCACCACGACCCAGGAACAAGTGCTCTTCCAACCGAATTCGCCTAACTGTTCCGCTTACAAACGTGGTGGAGATGGCGCGCCAACCGGACAGAGCCAAAACGCGCGCCTACGTGTCATCTTTGCCCTGACCTGCAAACTTGGTCTCTGTTAAACTTGTTCACGCTTGGGGGATTGGTACTACCGTACCCCAGAACGACCATTTATGCAGTGTTACAATTCGTGCCTAAAGCTTTCTGCTAGTTCACACACTCACTCATTTATACCGTCCAGGATGCACAAAGAAAAAGAAAATGGGAAACGTGGTACACAACAAAAAAAATACAATAAATAACCATGTTTAGTCCATTCTCCCCTTTTGGACACCAGCTGAGGTATTACCTGCAAGAGAAGAAACTCTTGCTAATAATTTCTGCGTGCTAGCAATTTAATAAAACATTGGAACGGTACAAGTTCCGTTTCAACCCAATTTCTGCCTACACCATGGCGGCAAGAGTAACACCTCCGTTTATCTCCAAAACATTGGAAGAATGGGACCTCTCCCCATGTCGCACCAATACCCCACGACAATGGTGATCTGTGCCAGTGGAGAACCGTGTTTCATAGCCAAACACAATGCGAGACCATTTATAAGCAGCCCGTGCTTCCTGGCCGATACACCGCACTAGACGCAGCCGTTTGTGTTGTGGTGTTAACGGCAACCTACGCATGGGATGGTAATTTCGTGGTCAGGTTGCTATTATCTCCGACCAGTGGTGTCAAATGATACATAATGTTGCAGGGAGACTATTTCTTGTTCTCGAATGGTAGGTGCAGCTGGCCAAATGGAGACTCACAATGAAGCCTCTTTCAAACTGTATCACAAGCTGATAACGGTGTCTCACACGAGTACGCGGCATTTCTGTGTCCTCTGTACTGATCATTCGACATCTGACCCTTATACCCCCACAGGACTGGTAACAACAATGAACACGAAGAACACAATTGCCCACTGATGCCCGTTCTATCTGTCACAAAGGGGGTACGAAGTTACATTGACATCCGACTGGATACTTGACGTTTTTCATCAGGTCTTATATATGCATGGAATGGAAAAGGTAATCGAAGAGCTGAATGTAGAAATATGAGTGGCAGTTATAACAGCTGATGAATAAATGCATTATCACAATTGTTGCATCTTGGTGTTACGACAAATATGATAAACTGACAAAGATAGGGCCAAAAAGCTTTTGACTTCAGGCGTAAATATAACAGCATATATGATTCTGGTACAAAAAGTTGCTTTTGATGTGAAGCAGAAGTAATCAGTAAAAAAGAAGAGACAAAATAACAAAAATCCAGCAAGGAAGAGACAAAAACTTGTAAAATGTACAGTACCACCACCACTCTCCTTAGCTGCATCATTAATATTGCGCTGTGTTATGTACTGCAAATTGTGCGCGCTGCCTTTTTTCCGTAAGACATTTCTATGTATTGTTCATTTTAGAGCCAATTTTGTGAATAACGAGTGACGTTAATTAAAAATCTCTCATTATTTTCCTCCTAATATCATCTAAGAGCTACAATTTTTTGTGATCAGTTGGACGCGTACTCATTTGGCATTTGTTCACGTTGACAGCTAGTGCGAACACAACAAATTACAAATAATCTACCTGCAGCGGAATTAATAGTTATATAAACACCTTTGAGTGGACACCATTTTTTTTTCCTTCTTCCCACGCAATTTTTCTGCCAAACAAGGTAGGTCTGAGTTGCAGAGAACATCAGGAGACGTGCTGCAGACATGAATACATAGAGGGTTTCATTTTCATCTTACTTTTCTTTGCGTATTACGCCATAGAAGGCTCAGTCTCATCTCCAGAGCATGTGTCTTCTACAAGACGAGACGCATTTATACTTAGTGTTTATTAGAGCGGTTGAAGATCTTAGATGTGACTTGGTTTTCTTTAGTTCATGTTAAAGTCCATTTATATGTTCCGTTGCGTTAAGAAAAGCTCGCTGAATACCCGATATACCATTACCGTGGACAGATTGCGTTTTGTTCATTCATGGGGCAAATTTTATGCAAAGGCAAATATTTTCAGGGCATTAACACCGGAGTCACAACTGCCATTCACTCTGTTAAACTAAAACAAGTAGTAGTATCTTCCGAGGTGGAGAGGTCCACCGTTTCTTCATTCGTCGTCGGCGTTGTCGTTGGTACCGTGAGACACCGTCATACCAAGAGCGTGCGTTTTTAATGATAACTTTACGCTATTCAAGTTCTGTTACAGGTATATTGACTCGTAATGTTAAAGAGGGATGTGTATCGTAGGGGATAGATGTAACATTGCCCAAGGAAGCTATTTGCTAGATTTTAAGAGAAAAGACCGAGGTGTCGACCTAATAGGAGATGTATAGATGACAACTGGAAACACTGCAATGCACAGAAAAGTCTAGAAAAGTACTGCATCCAGCAGTGAATGTGAAATGACGATAATTATGATGACGATGACGTAAGCAAATTTGTTACAGAAAAGGAACTAATGCTGCAATGGTAAATCGAAATGGGGCCAGCCCAAAGCCCACTGTGAGACTACAGAAGGAGAGATCTGCCGCTTGTTGTACCGCATTTAGCCACGGCTATTTCAAGACGCAATTTTTCGTCATTTCTCCACCGGAAAATGACGAGAATAAATAGAAACGGGTCGTGACGAGAAGGCAGATCCTACTAAACACCCCGCTCGCGCAGACACGTAATGAAGCGCGCCGAGCAAAGAAATACCTCACTGACAGAAGCGACAGCTGGAATGTTTACTCGGCCCGCCTTCAGACGGCCGATGGAAGCTCAGCGGGTTAGCAGAACCTGTAGGCGGCAGCACTTCGAGTCAGAGATTCGCCTCAGCGATGTTTGTGCAACGCAAGCCACCACGAAATGTGTACCTCGAAATAAAGTATGATTATCTTCTCTTTACATCTTTTCCCTTTTTCCAATCACTGAGAAATGTGGCACTTTAGAGCAGGTTGCTCTTTTTTTTTAGGATTCTGTGCCTCAGTCGGATAACTCGGAACCCTCATACACCGAAGAGCCAAAGAAACTAGTACACCTGCTTAATACTGTGCTGGGCTCTCGTGGGTACGTAGAAGTGCCGCAACACGACGTGGCATGGACTCTACTAACGTCTGAGGTAGTGCTAGAGGGCATTGGCATCATGAATCCATCGGGGCTATCCATACATCCGTAGGAGTACGAGGGAGTGGAGATCTCTTCTGAACAGCGAGTTGCAAGGCATCACGGATATGCTCAGTAACTCAATAATGTTCAGGTCTGAAGAGTTTGTTGGCCGGTGGAAGTGTTCAGACTAATAAGAGTGTTCCTGGAGCCAGTCTGTAGCAATTCTGGACGTGTGGCATGTCGCATTGTCCTGCAGGAATTTCCCAAGTTCGTCGGAATGCACAATGGGTATGAACGGATGCAGCTGATCAGACAGGATGCTTACATAACTGTCACCTCGTATCTAGACGTGTCAGGGGTTTCATATCACTCCAACTGCACACGCCCCACACCGTTAGAGAGCCTCCACCAGCATGAACAGCCCCCTGCTGACATGCGAGATCCATGGATTCATGAGGTTGTCTCCACACCAGTACACGTCCATACTCTCGATACAGTTTGAAACGAGACTCGTC
Source organism: Schistocerca gregaria (assembly GCF_023897955.1). Lineage (NCBI taxonomy): Eukaryota > Metazoa > Arthropoda > Insecta > Orthoptera > Acrididae > Schistocerca > Schistocerca gregaria. The sequence goes on along the minus strand of NC_064925.1, from coordinate 337,474,709 downwards.
CGACCAAGTAATAGTCATCAACAGTCCAATGTCGGTGTTGATGGGCCTAGGCAATGCGCAAAGCTTTGTGTCGCTCAGTCATCAAGTGTACACGAGTAGGCCTTCAACACCGAGGACCCATATCCATGATGTTTCGTTGAATGAAACTTCGTGGCAGATTAAAACTGTGTGCCAGGCCGAGACTCGAACTCGGGGCCCTTTGACTATCCAAGGGCAAGTGCTCTACCGACTGAGCTACCCAAGGACGACTCACGCCCCGTCCTCACAGCATTACTTCCATCAGTACCTTGTCTCCTACCTCCCAAACTGCGAAGGAGCTCTCCTGCGATGCTGCAGAATGGTTTCACGCTGACACTTGTTGATGGCCCAGCTTTGAAATCTGCAGCAATTTGCGGAAGGGTTGCACTTCTGTCACGTTTAACGATTCTCTTCAATCGTCGTTGGTCCCATTTTTGTAGGATCTTTCTCTGGATGCAGCGACGTCGGACATTTGATGCTTTACCTAATTCCTGATATTCACGGTACACTCGTGAAATTGTCTTACGGAAAAAACTCCACTTCATCGCTACCTCGGAGATGCTGTGTTCCATTGCTCGTGCGCCGACTATAACCCCACGTTCAAACGAACTTAAATCTCGATAACCTGCCATTGTAGCAGCAGTAACCGATCTAACAACTGCGCCAGACACTAATTGCCTTACATAGGCGTTGCCGACCGCAGCGCCGCATTCTCCTGTTTACAAATCTCTGAATTTGAATACGCCTATACCAGTTTCCTTCGCGCTTCAGTGTATGACAGCTTCGCTGTCGGTCTGATTGTATGTCTGTCCAACTGTTAAGAACCCTCTTGCTCAGTAACAAGTAGACGTATCACATTGAAATTTGTGTCACGTACTGATGTCTGTGGCCCGTTGGTGGTGTAAATAATTGAAGCTTTTATGTTAGAGCAATCAAGACATACGCCCATTCGTGTAGCAGATTTTGATGCTCGCAGAATGGCTCATCAACACCTATAAGCTATTTCCCGTTCATCTACAGTGATGAAATTTGGCAAAAGTAACCTTTCACAATACAAGTAAAGGAAAAAAGCCGGAAACGTTAAGTAGTAATTATACTGCACTCATGCTGAGTGTGTCGCAATGGTAAAAGTCAAACATCAGGCGAGGATTGACTTTTTCCCCATATGGCGCCCTTCGGAATTGATCTATCATAAGATATTCAGTAGCGATTACTGCATTTAGAAAAGTCTTATCTACGTGCAGTGATCGCTTCTGGAAGATTGGGTTTAACGTCCCGTCGACACTGAGGTCATTAGAGCCGGAACACAAGCTCGGAATGCGTCAAGGATGGGGACGGAAATCGGTCGTACCCTTTCTAAGGAACCATCCCGCCATTTGCCTGAGCGATTTAGCGAAATCACAGAAAACATAAATATGGATGGTCGGACGTGGCTTTAACCGTCGTCCACCCGAAGACGAGTCCAGTGTTATCGCTCCTCGATAACTTATGATGAACACATTTCGAAGCGCGTCATATGAGCAATAAAGTCATTTCTTGCTTGTTGTTTCACTTTCGCCATTGCGACTCAGTCATCCTGAATTGAGAAATGCTGATTATCATAACAATGTCCGCGTGCCTCTTGCATTACTTTATGTGGTATTATTGAAATCAAAACATTCTCGAAAAACTTGGAATCTGTGGGGCCTATGTCTTGCCAGTATCATTGCCGATAATAGGCAAAAACCGTAGCGATCGCCGATTCCCGGAATGTATGAACTGTTTATACATATAATTAAGTTCGTATGGAACCCTCAGTGTGAGAGTTCACCCGCACCTGGTCATCTTTTTTATTTAACAGTTATTTACCTTCCCCAGTCTCGAGCCGGGCTGGTGTAACATAAAGTGTTACGAACCTTCACCACACCGTTACGTGCCAAGAATCGTGCGTGCGGTGCAGCACAAGGCCAAAAGAAAAGAAAGACTCGAGTAGGAATTAACAAACAATAAACCAGGTGATAAAGTCAGAAGCAATGGGTGACGAACAATCCACTGGTGTATCCGCACTTTATCTATAATTTACATTTTGAAGCACTTAAAAAATTCAATTCATTAAAGGTATTTCCGAGAGAAACTAAACTTCATGATAATGCTTGATAGCACACTAAGTACAATAGAATGAAGGGTAGAGCTACAGGTCGTAACACATCTGAAATGTAACGTCCACAGTTCAAAGAGCCGTCAATGCGAACAAGAGGTGACCGAGACGTGTAACCAATGGCACCCCATACCATCATGCCGGGTGATACGCCAGTATGGCGATGACGAATACAAGCTTCCAATGTGCTTTCACCGCGATGTCACCAAACACGGATGCGATCATCATGATGCTGTAAACGGAACCTGGTTTCATCCGAAAAAATGACGTTTTGGCATTCATGCGCCCTGGTTCATCATTGAGTACATCATCGCAGACGCTCCGGTCTGTGATGCAGCGTCGAGGGTAAACGTAGCCACGGTATCCGAGCTGATAGTCCATGCTGCTGCAAACGTCGCCGAACTGTTCGTGCAGATGGTTGTTGTCTTGCAAATGTCCCCATCTGTTGACTCAGGGATCGAGACGTGGCTGCACGATCCGTTACAGCCATGCGGATAAGACGCCTGTCATCTCGACTGCTAGTGATACGAGGCCGTTGGGATCCAGCATTCCGTATTACCCTCCTGAACCCACCGTTCCATATTCTGCTAACAGTCATTGGATCTCGACCAACGCGACAAGCAATGTCGCCATACGATAAACCGTAATCGCAGTAGGCTACAATCCGACCTTTATCAATGTCAGAAACGTGATGGTACGCATTTGTCCTCCTTACATGAAGCATCACAACAATGTCTCATCAGGCAACGCCGGTCAGCTCCTGTTTGTGTTTGAGAAATCGGTTGGAAACTTTCCTCATGTCAGCATGTTGTAGGTGTCGCCACCGGCGCCATGCTTGTGTGACTGCTCTGAAAAGCTAATATTTTGCATATCACAGCATCTTCTTCCTGTCGGTTAAATTTCGCGTCTGTAGCACGTCGTGTTCCTGGTGTAGCAATTTTAATGGCCAGTAGTGTATGATTAAACCTGTGCTTCTCTGCACTGCCAATGCGGACTTGTTTGCTTGCTTGAAGAACGAGTTCCTGTCGTGCTAGTATCAGGTAATTCCTCCTTGCAGCCGTTATTGAACACAATAATATGACAAAATTTTCATTGAGAAACGTTGTTCTGAAGTTATTACAGAATTTAGACAACAGTACAGCTTTTATGTTAGCACCTAGTTGCTGACAAATGGTGCTCTAAGCTTGAATAAAACATTAAAACACACACACACACACACACACACACACACACACACACAAACATAGACACATGTGTCGTAAAATCGGAGCACAACTGCAGTGATAGTTTCATGAAGCGCCTAAACAGAATGGAACGTTTGAGTATGCCACAAGGGAGAGTAATGACGGGAAGGCTCACCTAATGGACGCAGCTTACATGTAGAGGCACCAGCAGCAGAGACTGACCGCGGTCGGTGTCACGTAACTCGACTAACATCTGCGAAACAACGAGATAAAAAGAGCGAGGACAACGGGATGCTGGTGATCTTATAAACTCGCGGACAGAATTTTCCGTTGAGTCATCCCTCCATCACCTGACTAGTACCAACACAAGCGGGTGAGACCTGAGAAATCCCCCCGCCCCCCTCACGACTCTTTCCTACCACAACTCGATGGCGGGTATCCTCTATAGCTGTGGCCAAGTAGTGCCGAAGGCTTTGGAGGAATATGTTGTGTTACGAGTCCATGACGCATGCTGCTGGGACTCTAGAATCTCTCCTCTCAACGGCCCAAATTGACGCTCTTTTTACCGACCTGAAGCTACCGAAGAAGCTTTCCTGCCTTTACTCGCATCACTGCTTTTACTGAATAAATGCACTATTAATTTCCTTAGATACATGGCTAGATGTGCTTTGTTGGATAAAAAGAGCCATGATGTAAGATCTGTACTGAACATGAAAAATATAATAGAGATAATAAAATAATATCTTTTAAGATGGAAAGAGTATATAGACCGTGCGCCAGATGCAAGGATCATTAAATCCTTAAAACAATATAAACCACGACGAAGCAAAAGATCTTTAGAAAGACCAATGGAGAGATGGCTTGACCAATTTTGATGGAGACGGAATAGACCAAAGGTCCAACAGTCCTTGGTGATGATGTCGCACTACATGAGAGGTTAATAGGGCGACTAGCTGCTCTGGAGATTCACAATTATGTCTTTAATTAGTCGATTAATTTCGATGTTTAATCAATAATTTTTCTAAGAGATACCGGCAGTTGCTCCTTTGTACCCATTTTAGAAAAGAAATCCTACATACGGAACCTAAATCTGGAAACAGATTTAAGCTGCTCTCATTTTTAGAGAAGTTAATAATTTACTCAGGATGGAGACAAACGCTAAAAACTGCTCAAGTTGTAAACGGGCGTCTTCCTATTTGTGGGAGGCGTAGACATACAGTGAAAATCGTCATTCCAACGGTGGGGACTACTTCAGTTTAGGAAAGCCTCCCACGTGGCTGGCAAAGGCGCTATTGTTTTGACTCCGGAAGAGTACCAGAGTGTGTCGCCGCCCAGGCATAAAAGGTCTGGCCAACGCCAAGTCAGACCCGTCACGTTCGAATTTCGTGAACTTCATTATTTTACACGTCTGAATCCATAGTACCAAACTGAGGAGCAAACCTCCATTTTGAAGTGTAATTAGCAGTCTTCGAAAGGGAGGTAAGAAGGAAATGACAAGTATTTTGGACAGGTCAGGAAAACTGCTTGTGAATCCTGTGGATTCCTTGGGTAGATGGAGGGAATATTTTGAAGAGTTGCTCAATGTAGGTGGAAATACGATCAGTAATGTTTCAGATTTCGATGTACAATGGGGTAGGAATGAGGATGGAAATAGGATCACATTTGAGGAAGTGGTGAACATGGTCAATAAATTGCAGTGCAATAAAGCAGCTGGGGTGGATGAAATTAAGTCGGAACTCATCAAATGCAGTGGAATGTCAGGTCTTAAATGGCTACACAGGATAATTGAAATGGCCTGGAAGTCGGGACAGGTTCCATCAGAATGGACAAAAGCAGTAATCATACCAATCTTTAAACATGGAAACAGAAAAGATTGTAACAACTACAGAGGTATCTCTTTAATCAGCGTTATGGGTAAAATCTTCTCAGGTATTGTTGAAAGGAAAGTGCGAGTATTAGTTGAGGACCAATTGGATGAAAATCAGTGTGGGTTTAGGCCTCTTAGAGGTTGTCAGGCAAATAGCTTACGCCAAATAATGGAAAAGTGTTATGAGTGGAACAGGGAATTGTATCTATGCTTTATAGATCTAGAAAAGGCATATGACCAGGTTCCTAGGAGGAAGTTATTGTCTGTTCTACAATATTATGGAATAGGAGGCAAACTTTTGCAAGCAATTTACATGGATAGTCAGGCAGCAGTTAGAGTTGACGGTAAACTGAGTTCATGGTTCAGAGTAGTTTCAGGGGTAAGACAAGGCTACAACTTGTCTCCACTGTTGTTCATGTTGATCATATGTTGAAAACAATAGACTGGCTGGTTGAGGTTAAGATAGGTGAACACAAAATAAGCAGTCTTGCATATGCGGATGACTTAGTTGTGATGGCAGATTCGATTGAAAGTTTGCAAAGTAATATGCAGAGCTAGATCAGAAATGTAAGGACTATGGTATGAAGATTAGCATCTCCAAAACGAAAGTAATGTCAGTGGGAAAGTGATATAAACGGATTGAGTGCCAAATAGGAGGAACAAAGTTCGGACAGGTGGACAGTTTCAAGTACTTAGGATGCATATTCTCACAGGATGGCAACATAGTGAAAGAACTGGAAGCGAGGTGTAGCATAGCTAATGCAGTGAGTGCTCAGCTACGATCTACTCTCTTCTGCAAGAAGGAACTCAGTACCGAGACTAAGTTATCTGTGCACCGTTCAATCTTTCGACCAACTTTGTTGTATGGGAGCGAAAGCTGGGTGGATTCAGGGCACCTTATCAGTAAGGTTGAGGTTACGGATATGAAAGTAGCTAGGATGATTGTAGGTACTAGTAGATGGGAACAATGGCAGGAGGGTGTCCACAATGAGGAAATCAAAGAAAAACTGGGAATGAACTCTATAGATGTAGCAGTCAGGGCGAATAGGCTTAGATGGTGGGGTCATGCTACACGCATGGGAGAAGCATGGTTACCCAAGAGACTCATGGGTTCAGCTGTAGAGGGTAGGAGGAGTCGGGGCAGACCAAGGAGAAGGTACCTGGATTCGGTTAAGAATGATTTTGAAGTAATAGGCTTATCAGAAGAGGCACCAATGTTAGCACTGAATAGGGGATCATGGAGGAATTTTATAAGGGGGACTATGCTCCAGACTGAACGCTGAAAGATGTAATAAGTCTTAAATGATGATGATGATGATGATGATCTCCATGGTCCTGTAACTAGTAACTACATGAAACTAACATCAGAAAATTAACAATAATAAGTTTATTTCAGCATAATAGCCATACAAATTCAAAATACAATGATAATAATAAACGAAATTAGAAAATTTAGATATTGTGGTTTGTATAGCGACTTATTGACCGCGTCCTTTTGGTACAGAGTTCTATATGTTACCGTTTGCATGTATGATGACACCGTTTACACTCACACATAGCGTTTGGTTCATGATATGACGTGTTGTCGCAAATAATGATGGGAACCATGGACTGCCATATGGTGATCACGTGTCTCATTTCGAAGTTTCACTTCGCCATGTTTGGTCAATCATGGCGCCTGTGCTGTAAAATTCTGGAGGTACGCTTCCCTTTCTTTTTTTCAATATTTTAAGCAGACTTTCCAAAGCGCTGCCATTGGGTAGCATCAGGTTTGTCCGTAGGTCTTCAACGAGGAAGGTTCTCCTCGCCAGCAGGTATACAAGTCTGGATCATGTTGTTTTGGACACTTCTATTGCTTTCTTGATATAGGTCACCTGTACTCTTTCTAGTGTCGTTGGGTTTTTCACTGTAAGATGTGGTCCGATAATTTCTTTGCCGTACTTCAGTACTGGGAAGATTTTGGCTCTGAATAGTGTCATTGCTGTCTCTAGGCTAATGGATCTGATGTATTGTATTTCATGAATTGCAATTATTACTTGCATTTCTTTCTCTGTTACTTGTTTTGTGAAACATTTTCCAGTTGTTTGCACTGTGATCTCTAGGTACTTGAGGTCTGGTACAATCTTCAGTTTTCTCTCACGTATGAAGATCTCAGTTAATGCAGGTGCCCTTTCTCCGTTTCTGAGTACCATCATTTCTGTTTTTTCCACATTTATTTAGAAGCCGTATTCTACACGCCAGTCTTCCATATCGTTTATCGCTTCTTGTAAGTTTGCAGTGACCTTTGCTACTATTACAATATCGTCTGCATATGCGTATGAGATTACACACTCCCTGGGGGGTATTCTTACAATTTCTTCCGCTGCGGGGATACTCGTAAATAACAAAGGCCTCGGGATGTCTCTTTGTAGTAATCTGTTTCATTGGAGTATCGGCTGCGATAGGAGAGGTTGCCTGAGATCTTTATTTCGTTCCATCGCAGTATTGCGCTTATGATTCGTGTCCATATACTGTTTTCTCCTAGGGTTTCCTCTAGTATTTGGTCATTAGTTTCCTGTTTATAAAGTAAGAGGCTTTTGTGTAATTTATAAATACCACATAAAAGTTTTCTCTCTCTTCAAGGGCTTCCCATACGCTCTTTAGCAGGAATTCTATTGAAGTCATAGTTGATCTTCGCTTCCTGAATCCTGATTGGCTTTCGAAGAGGTATTCGTTTATTGTTTTCTTTATTCTTTTTGTTATTATTTTGGTGAACACTTTGAAAGATAGTTTTTCTAGGGCTATGCCTCTGTATTTACTGGGGTCCTTGGGGGTCTCTTATCCTTTTATACAGCACTTTTACTATTGACTGACTCCACTTTTTGGAATGGAGACTGTTTTTGTGTGCTTATTGTAGAGAATTGTCCACATTGGCGTTAGCATTTGGACAGCGCCTTTCAAATATTCGCTATAAAGTTTTTCAGGGCCTGCAGATCTTTTGTTCTTGGTGCTGTTAATGGCATGCCATCAGAAAAATTAATAATAGCTCAAACAATAGTTACATGAATCCTGTCCAGACGACAAGCTTTTAGTATATAGGGTGCGTCACGCAAGACGTAACACCCATTTTATTTCGTAAACGGTTATACATCTCGAATCGCGGTTTTCGGCAAATATTAGAGCGCCGCGTAGTAAGTATTCTTTTGTTTAGTTAATGTTTTTACCTCTTGTATCAACAGATATTGACGCACGTACGTTTTTCTAAATGCAACTGTGTAGTTTTTATAACTGCATTCACTAGCTCTGGTTCAGGCAATTACAGTGATGCAGCGTTTATTAATGTTGATATTGAAACATGTCGCAAAATAATTCGAGAAATGTGAGAGCATTGCGGCCGCAAACGGCACTTGCGGTGCAACCACTGCCAAGCAAGGCGCCTCGGACCAGGCTGCATAGTTGTATACCGTAGGGTAGGCCTGCTCTACGAAAATAAAGCTTTATTTCCCCGTGAACCAACTTACAACCTAGATGCAGATTCACCTACTAATGTTTATACAGAAATACGACATAGGCTAGAATCTAGCGTATCACAAACGGCTTAGGAAAACTATATCACACATGTTTATCCTCCCAGATTTACGTGAGCTGAAACAGAGAAATCAACTGTTAATTCTTAGCTGAAACAGAGAAATCAACTGTTAATTCTTCATAAATAAAGAGGTCTTATAAGCTGCAAAAATCAACGACTGCATTAATTATCTAAATGTTAGATGGAAGATTTGACCTATCTTTTCCCGTACGTGGCTGCGTGCTTCTTAGAGATAAAATACAAGATGTCAGACACCTGTCCCTATTTACACTGCTCTAAATTATGTCATAGGGGATACATTCGCTGAACTAAACATGTTATTAAAAATACTTTTCTGGCCACCTGTACACCGCAAATAAATACCCTTCTTAGCGAAACGGCGTTACACGCTGAACGTGGAGCGCGTAACGGTAGTGTTACCAGAACGTGCAATGCACGCTGTCGACTTATTTGACAACTCAATGCAAATTCGTATACAAGTAAACGAAATATACAATTTACCAACAATGATTTCGTGACCACCAAAATCACATATAACAAATTATGTCTTCAAAAAAAAATCTTTATCCTTCATTTAAGCATGTGTTAAAACTGTTGACGATGGACTGAAGGGCACATTTGCAATCGTTATTCTAAAGAATAGTGGCGAAATAAATGAAAAAAATTAAATTTATTAATTTTTTGAAAAGTGAAAAAATTATGGATATGAACCTTAACTTTAGAATTTTTGAAACGCTTTTTTACGGACTATATTGACCGGCATAAATGCCGTCAAATTTAGTGCTGCGTGAAATTTGCCTGTAATATAATTTACAGTTCCGATTAATAACATTTTTGAATTCTACGTCATTGTTGATTTAATCAGAGTTGTCACTTTTAACGTAGAATTAGTCCTTCTACCACAATATTAATTCATTAGTCGCCATCGATGTTCTTCTCTTTGTTGACCGTGTGTATCTTCCTAAGTCGGCATCGGTTTCCTTCACGAAGAACAAAGGAATACAATGCTACGTCGCTTTAAATAATTCTCGTATAACTTAGATACTTTTCACTATTTTTATTCACAAGACAATAAGACTTGCTCTGCTCGTCGCACAAACCATAAATACTTTCAGCACAAACCAAAAATTACGTCCATCCCCTATAAGGCAACAATCGAGAGTATATCTTAACTCCTTCTTGGAGTATGAGACAAAAGAGAATCCAATGCGAACATGACAGAGATTATATTCTACATTCCTCTCAATTTTATCTTTGGCGCAGACTTTTGAAGTATTGTATCTCTCTGAGTCGTAATGTGTCACTACAGAACGATGAATAGATGCAATTACAGTCGATGATATGGCAGAGCATGCACTGGCGATTCGACGACACAAATCGTCTGGCGTAGTTGGAGCTTCGTCATGGACTACATCTTTGGGTGCTGCTCAAAGAAAGAAATCAAGATGGGTCAAATCGGGGGATCTCGCAGGCCATTTGACAATAGAATTTCGTCCTATCCAACGTCTAGGAAAGTTCTCATTTAGTATTTGCGTTCCAAAACGGGACAAGTGAGCTGGACAACCGTTGTGTCGCAGCCACACACACTGTCGAATATCCAATAATACCTCTTCTAGAAGAACCGGCAGAAAGTTCATGTGAAACTGTGGGTGCGAATGCCCACTTAGAATGCCTGAGATGAATTAAGCTCTCACAATGTAATTTCCTGTAATATCGCAACATACGTTTACGCTCCACGGTCGTTGATGATGCACCTGACGAAGCCAGTGTAGATTTTCGGCTCCCTCCCCAATTGTGCGTGTTATGCAAATTTACATCAGCGTGTTAGTGAACATTGTTTCATCGTTAAAGAGTTTTCGTTGGAAAAACGTAGGGTCGTCTCTCAATTCTTGAAGGGCAAACCGACAAACTTGTGTACTACGTTCGAAATCAATCTCGTCGAGTGCCTGATGTAGTGACACGTGAAAGACATGGAAATTCTGTCGATGCACGACGCGAATGACACTCGTTTGGCTGATTCCATATTTCTTGCAAATATGTCTCGTACCACTGTGTGGATTCATTAGCGTCGTAGAACAGCTTCTTCGAGCTGTCTGTCAGTCGGATGCTTCTTTCTTGTCCCTTTTCGACGTTCAGGCAGCCTGTCCGAAAACAATGGTTCAAATGGCTCTGAGGACTATGGGACTTAACTGCTGAGGTCATCAGTCCCCTAGAACTTAGAACTACTTAAACCTAAGTAACCTAACGACATCATACACATCCATGCCCAAGACAGGATTCGAACCTGCGGCCGTAGCGGTCACGCAGGTCCAGACTGAAGCGCCTAGAACCGCTCGGCCACCCCGGCCGGCCAGCCTGTCCCCACTAGCGTCTTAATAATGCGTGTAATTGCCTGGCGCATCGGACACTGGCGATCCGGGTAGATAGCCATATACCGCTGTACTGTTTTTACGGTATTTCTTTTACATTCGCCATGTAAAACTAGTATACCCAATTTCGCCTCATTGGTGTACATGTCTGCATGCAACGAATGTTGAAGCAGAAATGAGTGGTCTGCAGTGCAGACAAGTAAACAGGCAAATGTGTCGACATTCTGGAGCAGCGTAGCACAACAGCTCTGCCTGGCCAATTCTGGCCACCGCGCTCTCAAATACTAGGACATTTCTCTCATTTTTACGACGGGTTTCAAAGCAACAATCGCTATGTCATTGTAATTGTCTTCTCAAGAGCCATCTAATGCAGTTATAAAAAGTATACGGTTCCACTTTAAAAAAAAGTACTTGCTTCAGTATCTCCCTTGACACCATCGCTAAAAATATTAACCAAACAAAAAAATCTGCCCCTCCACGTTCTAGATCTCGTTTAGATATGTGTAATCGTTCACGAAATAAAAGCGGTGCTAGTCTTACGTGACGCGCCCGGAGTATTAGAATCATCAGCAGTATAATATTGGAATTAGCTCAATTGTTTTTCAGGAACTCCCCGACAAAATAGGAGTGATCCATGAAGACATTCTTCGGTTTAGACTTAAAACTGCAGTAGCTGCAGTCTATGTGTCCTTTACTTTGGACAAAACAGCAATGTCAGTCGATTTCGCTCGCCACTTCGTTCGCTTGCTGAGCGTGAGTGCCGTGGGTCGACTCCTGACCAACGGCGTAGGCCATGTACAAGATTCTTCCTCCCAGTCCCCTCTTTCTCCACCTCCCACGTCCACGCCTTCATCACCTTAACCTGCTTTTTAAGGTTCAGCAGTCTGCAATTTGTTGTTAGTTGTGTGTGTCTAGCAATGGTACAGTAACAATACTCCGTGTCTTCTGTCACTGTATAACATCAGTGAAGACTGTCTTAAGCTTAATATTATTTTGTTTGATTCGGCCTTCAGAATATACAGTGATGAGCCAAAACATTGTGGCCAACGGCCATGGCGACATTGGTTGCCGACTGGTTGCTTTCCGGGCACTTGATGCGACAGCAAAAGTGTGCAAGCGCTGCAAGCACGGACGGGGGATCACTGAGATACGCGACTTTGACAAAGGGCAGGTTATTATTACACAGAGCTTATAAACAAGTATCTCGAAAACGGCGAGGCTGGTCGAATGTTCACATGCTACTGTCATGAGTATCTACGGAAAGAGGTAGGACAGGCGCTAAATGGTTGGACGCCCACGACTCTTCACGGAACGTGGGATTCGGAGGCTTGTCTGCTCTGTAGAGTAGGATAGATGAAAATCTATGGCATCTCTGCCAAAAGAGAACAATGCTGGTGCACGCAAAAGACTTTCGGAGCACTCCGTTCATCTACACTGTTCAACATGGAGCTCTGCAGCAGACCACCCCTATGTGTTCACATGTTGACCCATCAGCGTCGCAAGTTACGATTGCAGTGGGCACGGGGCCGTTGGGATTTGGCCATGGATCAGTGGAAACGTGTCGGCTCTTCAAGTGAATCACATTTTTGCTTCACTAGGTCGACGGTCTACAAATGCTGTCATCTAAGTGAACAGTGGCTTAGAAAGTGCAGCGCGCCGCGGTCGCAGGCTGGTGGGAGCAGTATTACGTTATGACAGACATTCTCCTGCGCTTGCATTGGACCTATGGTAGTAATTGAAGACGAGCTGACAGCTGCGAACCGCCTGCATCCCCTCATGCCTGATGTCTTTCCCGACGGCGATGTCATCTTTCAGCGGTATAATAGTCCGCGTCTCGGAGCCAGAACCGCGTTACAGTGGTTTGAGGAGCATTATACTGAACTCACTTTGATGTTTCGGCTACCAAATTCGCCTGATGTAAATTCGACGGATCGTATCTGGGTTGCTATCGAGCGCCATTACTGCGTACGTAAATCAGCGACCCTTTAGAGGGGCGTTGGAAAAGTCCGTGCGAAGTCCAAGAGATGGCGCTTATCTTGGTCATGTTTAGTTAGTAGCATCTTTGGAAAGAACGCACACCAAGTTTCAGCCATATTGGTCTATTTCTTTGTGTTTGGCATTCGTGTGATCAAGGAAGTCGAGTGACTTTCAAAAAATGGACGGAAAAGAATTGTGTGTGGTGATTAAACATTACTTTATGAAAAGCAAAACACATCAGGAGACTAAAGAGAAGCTCGATAAACATTACGGTGACCCTGCACCTTCGATTAGAACAGTTAATAAGTGGTTTCAAAATTTTCGGAGTGGCCATATGGGCACAAGTGATGCTGAACGTTCTGGACGCCCTGTGGAGGTTACGACTCCAGAAGTCGTTGATAAAATCCATGATATGGTCACAGATGACAGAAGAGGTAAGGTGCGTGTGATTGCTAGTGCTGTGGGCATCTCGATTGAACGGGTACATAATATTTTGCACGAACATTTGGACATGAGAAATCTATCTGCAAGTTGGGTTCCGCGATTTCTCTCGCTTGACCAAAAACGGAATCGTGTGAAGTGTTGCAAAGTGGTTTGCAGCTGTTCGGGAAGAATCCGCAGGACTTTCAGCGTCGTTTCGTCACTGTGGATGAAATATGGATACATTAGTATACTCCTGAGACCGAAGAATCTAAACAATGAGTTACCAAGGGAAAATCTGCAGCAAAAAAGGCGAAGACCATTCCTTCGGCGAGAAAGGTTATGGCGACTGTCTTTTGGGATTCGCAAGGGATAATCCTCATCGACTACCAGGAAAAGGGTAAAACTATTACAGATGCAAATTATTCAGCGTTACTGGACCGTTTGAAAACCGAGCTGCAAGAATAACGCAGGCGATTGGACCGCAAAAAAGTCCTTTTCCATTACGACAATGCTCCAGCACACACCTCACCAGTTGTGGTCGCAAAATTAATGGAAATATGATTCCAACGCGTTTCAAATCCCCTCTATTCTCCAAGCTTGGCTTCCTCAGACAAATATTTGTACCCCAATTTCAAGAACTGGCTGGTGGGACAAAGATTTTATTCAAACGAGGAGGTTATTGCAACAACTAATAACTATTTTGCAGACTTGGACAATTCCTGTTATTCGGAAGGGATCAACAAATTAGAACAGCGTTGGACGAAGTGTATAAGTCTAAAAGGAGACTATGTCGAAAAATAAAAAAGGTTTATTCGAAACACGTAGATAGTTTTTATTTTTGCAAGGACTTTTCAAACGCCTCTAGTATTTATGAGAATGACATGACCTGTGCGTAGACATCTCTACAAAGCCACCAACAAACCATCGGACCCCTGAAACGCATACGCTATGTGTTTCGTTCCAAAAACGATCAAACAAGGTATTAAGCAGGTGATCATTGTTTTTTGGTTCGTCTGTGGATATCTCTTTGTGTTGCTCTTTACTCTCTATCATTTTTTTGTGTCCTCGGAGGTTCTTACAATATCCAAACAAACGAGAGACTACCTGCAAACACGAACGTTGCCCACTCAATTTAAAATCGCGACGCCCTGTTAATATTTGTCGCTCCCAACGCGCACCGCATGGGATTACGGGAAGTGTGGAAGATAGCTGGCTGTGGTGGCGCACCGGCAGCGTCCAAACTGCAGCTCTTCAGTCTCTGCATTGCACAGCTTGAGACAGCTAACGGAGGCCACCCAAATATATTCAGAATGAATAAACATATCGATGCGCGGTTTTCGCCAAGCTATAGCGGACAATATTTACAATTTCCTGACGTTGCCAAGTAATTTTTATAGTTTATAGTCGCCGAAAAACGACACTGACTCTGTTTTTCTCTGATAGAACTATATACTTTTTCTACGTGGCATTTAAAAGAAGCTTCTAAGAGAACTTCAGCAACATAACATTTATGAGACTTTATCATATACTATCAAAGAGTATCAAACCACTGTCCTGTTTTCAAGAGAAGAGTTTCCACAGACGTCAGCCCTATTAAACCAAATGATAGCAAACATGTAACTCACGTATGGTTCTTGTAGTTATTATAACGGTTGGCATACCATGTGTACACAATACTGGCCTTGGGCATTGCTACTCGCTATGAACTGATTCTGGAGAAACAATACGATACAATGAGTTTCACCTAGAGTTACCGGGAGCACAGGCCCATGTTGTAAGGCATTCCGGTATTCGGTGGCTCCTAATAGACCTCTTGTTTTAATTTTCGCCACAGATAAAAGGATAGAAGTGTTAAGTGTGGGTGATTGTGCAGACCATTTTACGTTTCCTGGGCGACCGTTCGATTGCTCTCCAAATATTCTCTTAAAAGGTTCTATCATTACATGTGCAGAATGATACGGCACTGCTTGTCTTATGTCGAGTGGGATGCTTCCCAAAAGCTGAGGCAACAACATATCTTACGAACTCGAGATACTTCAGTGTATTTAAATTCCCATCAGTAACACAGGGGCCAATGGCACTAGTCTAGAAAAACATGCACCAAACGTTGATAGACCAAGAACGTTGTTGGCCGCGGTGGTCTAGCGGTTCTAGGCGCTCAGTCCTTAGGTTAGTTAGTTTTAAGTAGTTCTAAGTTCTAGGGGACTGATGACCACAGATGTTAAGTCCCATAGTGCTCAGAGCCATTTGAGCCAAGAACGTTGTTTTTGCACACTTGTTCGAGTCAGAATGGATTTACAACTGTCGATTAGTGGATATTTCGAAGACTGACTTGCCCTTGCATAGTAAACGATGCTTCTTTCTTAAAGAAAATTTTGAATAAATGTCCATATCTTTGCACGTTTCGTTTTAGGGTATTCCATTATCTACACTTTCGGTTTTCTAGAACCTTTTAAAAATGTTTGCAAAGACAGATCGTGAGTATATGGCACGATCTGGAGACTCTCCAGCACACTACCGCACTGCTGCTTCAATAGTTTGACGAAGTTCAGCGTAAACGATATTCATTTTTTCGACTGTCGTACACGCTTTGAATATGTCAGTAGCTTTACGAGCTGGTTATCTGACTGCTTTAGCGGCTCAACACAGACTGATGGGCTTCAGGGACACAGGTAAACACGAGGACCATGGTTGAGTTACGTGTTTGCTTACATTCGCTATAATAGGGCGGACGTTTGTAGAACCTCATATGAAGGCAGGACTGTGGTTTGCAGTCCTGTTATTTTGATACAATTTGATCAAGTCCCATTCATGTTACGTCGCTGAAATTCTGTTAGAAGCTTCTCAAAAATACCGCAGAAAAACGTACGTAGTTCCATTAGAAAAACACATTATGTATCGTAATTCGGTAACTATATAGGATAAAAATTACTTGCGAACGTCAGGAAATTCGACATATTGTACACTATAACTCGGAAAAAACCGCACCTCGATATATTTAATCATTCTGGGTATATTCTGTTATTGCTCTAACAATTCTTTGATGATGGTTGACACACAACACCCAGTCCCCTGCATGGAATCGAACCCGGTCCCCGTTGCGTGGTTATTTTATTTTTACTGCCAGTTTCGGCAATTCAATATGCCATTTTCAGGCCCCACAAGCACGACATCCAGAAACCGACTGCCCCGCACTGCAGAGAAGAGGCTCCGCACATGCAATTTAAGATAGTTTAGTGGGAAACAGCTTCTTTTTCGTCTTTCTTTTGCAGGTTGAGCCGTGATGTACGGAAGCAACGAAATAATCTGGATAATTTTGGAAGGTGCATATGGGGCCTGAATATAACATATTGAGTTGTCGAAATTGGTAGCGAAAGTAAAACAAAATAACTTCTCGATTTGCACGGCTGTTTGGCGACTTTCTTTTTTAAATATTTGTTCTTGTTTCCCGTATCATATCTGCTAGTTTGGATACTGAATTTTTAAACACCCTGCCCTGTATGTAGAACGTCACTGGGATGCTTGTAGTCTTAATAAAAATGAATTTATAATTACAGTCTGTCGTGAAACGTAAATGTCAAATGCGAGCAAATATATTTTAATTCCTAAATAATTATCTCAGGTAAATTGTCAGCATCCTTTTATTTCACAGCGTAAATTTCTTCGTGTTTCACGAGAATTTTGGCGAAAATTTACTTTAATTGAGGAGTACTAGTTCCGAAAATTACCTTGTTGGCATAACATTTAATGTGCTTGTTAATTTCCAGCTGCAAATGTTACTTAATCCACAGATATATGACACTTGTTGAAGTCCGTGCACTTTCTGTTAGATGCGCTTTCCTAGGTTTCACTTCTAAAACTGCGAACACCACAGCAAATTTAATTACATTCACAGTCATTTCATTTCATTTGAGCAGAAGTTTTATTAATTGTTTTTCTTTATTGTATTTCCATTCCTCCCCCACCCCCAGACGGCGGTGAGGGAGGGGGGGGGGGGGCAGGCTGTCAGCAGCGTAAAATCGCTCTGCAGATAAAGTTAAAAAACATAATGAGGAGATATAACAATAAAAAGAGGTGATAAAACGGTGACTGGTTAAAACTGGTACATGGCGAAAAAGTTGTGAAGAAAACATAAAAAACAAAGAGGTCAGTGATTCTGATTAAAAACACTTAGGAAATAGACAGCCACAATTAAAAAACACGGAAACAGTCTGGTTTCTGTTCGCAACATTTTAAAAAGCGGACGCGCAATACTGAACGCTCACGCAAAACACTGCAATACATAGTACGAAGGCAGAGTATTGGGGGGGGGGGGGGGACGACGACCCGGATTGATGAGGTGAAGGCGGGGTTCAAATGGCTCTGAGCATCATGGAACTTGACATCTGAGGTCATCAGTCCCCTAGAACGTAGAACTACTTGAACCTAAACTAAGGACATCACACACACCCATGCTGGAGGCAGGATTCGAACCTGCGACCGTACCAGCCGCGCGGTTCCGGACTGAAGTGCCTAGAACCTCTCGGCCACCGCGACCAGCTAGGGGCGGCCCAGAAAAGGGGTGGGGGGGGGGGGGGAGGGCGGACGCGAGAAAGGAATGGGGAAGCCAGTGGAGGGGAAAGAAAAGACTTGGTGGAGGGGGGGGGGGAGAATGGAGTCGAGGAGTGCGTAGGTGGAGAAAAAACAGGATGGACGGTTTTATTAACTGTTTTTGTAGGTACTTATTATCTAAACATCACCTACAAGGTTTAATAAGTTTGATGTCCTCGACTCAGCAGCTTAAGTACTCACGCAACATTGTACTCATGTGATTGAATAGTTATTTTGAAGAAGGGTTTGAAATGACTCGTAACATTAATCTGAATTTGGTGAGTACACAGTCTGATAAAAAGTATCCCACATCTCTAGGTATTGCGCGAGAGACCACTAGAGGTCACGAGACGCGGACTGGACAGTGTGAAAGGAAGTATCGTACTGTCTGCAGAGAAGCAGTAACAGTAGGGCAGGTGTCAGGAAAGGTCAGTGACTTCGAAAGTAGACTAGTCATTGGATGTCACCTGAGCAACAAATCCACCCGGGTCATATGAACACTTATCAAGCTTCCCGAGTCCGCTGTTGGCGATATGACTGTGAAGCGGAAGCGCGAAGAAAGATCTAGAGCTAAACCAAGACCAGTCAGACATCATTAGTGATGGCCGTCAAGCACTAAGGAGGATGGTTGTGAAAACAAAAAAAAACGCATCAAATCGACGGAAGGAGTAACTAGTGAGTTCCCAGTTCCTATCAACAGTCTCGCTAGAACAATTACTGTACATAAAATTGGATAGAATGCTCTCGTAGCTCCTCAAAAAACTACCCATTTCTATTGTCACTGCTACACGAGGAAGATAGCAGCTCTTCTCGACATATTGCACAGCAAGGTGCGGGTAACGAAACCTCCGATATCATTATATACGCTACCTGATGAAAATTATCCGGACACCTATTATGAGATGTCCACCCTTCGCCTTATGACGGCTTGAGCTCTGATGGGGACCCTTTCAATGAATTTTCTGAATGTCTGTCGAGAAATGGCAGCCATTCAGCCTCAAAAGGGGATAGTAATATTGAAAGGTAGAATCTGGAGCAGCTTCGACAGTCTAAATCGTCCTAAAGGCGTTTCATTCGGTTCAGGTCGAGACTCTGGGCAGCACAGTCCATTTATAGAGTGCTATTGTCCATAAACCATTGCCTAGGAAAAGGAAATAAAATGTTCGTTTGCCATTGTTTTCCAGGAGGCCCCATCCGCGATGTTCGGCCGCCGGGTGCAAGTCTTATTTCAGGTGACGCCACGTTGGGCGACTTGTGCAAGTCGGTGGTAATGAGATGATGACAACACAACACCCAGTCCATGGGCAGAGAAAACCTCCAACCCGACCAGGAATCGAACCCGCGTCCATTGCATGGTAGATGAGCACGTCACCAATCGGCTAAACAGCGGACATTGCCTAGTAGATGCTGTTTATGACAGAGTGCATTACCATGCAGGTACACTAATCGTCTCGGAACTGCTCTTCTACTGTAAGCAGAACACAGTGCTCTAAAATCTTTCCGCATTTTCCGTTTTCTTCAGATCAATAAGGGGCCATACCCTAACGACGAAACATAGTTCCATACCGTCACGTCTGCTCCTCCGTACTTCACTGTTGGCACTTTACATGATGGCATGTAACATTTTCCAGGCGTTTGCCAAATCCAAACGCCTCCATCGGACAGAGTAAAGCGTGACACATCACTCTAGATCACTCGTTTCCTGCTGCGTCGCTCTTTACACCACCTCAAGCATCGCTCAGTATTGACTACGAAAATTGCTCGACCATTCCATCCCATTCTTTTCAACTCCGTACGCACATTGTTAATATTAATGATGAAACCTTCAGCTATCATTTATTTGCACCCTTTGCTACTAGTTTCGGTCAATGACCATTATCAAATTTATCATAAGACGAATAAATCAAACCATTCGAGATTGCATTGTTTACAGGGAAATATGAGGCTAAGTAGTATTTAAGTTATTGGCTTGCGGCCATAATAGGATCGGAAACCTTTTCACGTGAATCACCTGAGAACAAATGACAGCTCGCCCAATCTACTGCCCCGTTTTAATCTTGTGCACGCGATACTACCGCCATATGTATATGAGCACATGGCTATCCTATGACTTTCGTCCTCTCATTGTATGTAATATGTGAATATTTGCATTTCTATTAACTGAGTGTATGACAGCATGGGAATTTATATCTGTATGTCGTCCGTGTGTCATATACTAAAGGGGAAATTAATAATGTGTAATTTGCCATTTTATGCTACTGAGGAAACGAGAAATTTACTCCGGTAACTCAGTTATGTAAAGTTGGGACCATTTTCTTTTGATGTTTGTGGGTTTTTTGAAACAGTTTATTTTTAATTTAGTCTGAAACTATATTAATGTTGTAATTGGTCCAAAGTACAAGACGCGTGACAGCGAGGTTTAGAAGCGATAACTCATCGTCTCTGATGAATCTCCAACAACAGGAAACGAGAGCATTCGTGCACATATTGAGAGCTAGAGAATTACTTTGTGGAGTCCAAAAGGACATTCGGGGCTCATATAATATTAGAGTTCGACACGGTTATACATTGCGCTCCTAAAATGTGTTTTGATTTTGCAGAATTAGTGTTGTGGAAAGATCGTGTAGCGCTATGAAGTACTGACGAGCATTTACTGAAAGCGACTGCGCAAATTCCAGATACTTTGTGTGAACTGTGAACTTTTTGGAATAATTAAATCCGCGTGGCGTGTTGTACAAATCGTGGTAGAGAAATGATTGTTAAAAATGACCTGTTCGTGGAATGTTGAGCAAGCACTTTATTTCACAGACAGTCTGTATGTTAGGATGTATACTATAAACTGCGTCTTGATAGTGACTGATTACATGTGAATGACGAAATGGCTCCGTTAAATTACGTCGGATTTGGCAGTGATTTTGTATTCAACAAGTGACTATATAAAGGAATTTCCATTCAACGACTTTCTGCCATGCAGCAGCTAGTAAAAATCTGGAAGTAGATACGATCTGATACAGCTTCAGGTACGCTTATGCGGTTGGTTCTACTACAGCTTCTCCAGTCGACGATACATTAGTCATTTTTTAACAGGGCAGGCGTTGACTGCAGAAAAAGAAATCACCGAAAGGTGAGGGGGACAATTTACTACAAGAAAAAACACCGCGCTGCAGGAGCAGGTGCACAGGAAGACTCCACAGCGGAAATTACTATTGACTAATCGTGCCGATTTATGTAAGATGGATTTTTAATTTTAGTGTCGCTGGATTATTAATGGTACTCACTCCCCGTGATCACCCTGTGGCAGAACAGGGTATTTAATGTTCAACAATCAGCTTGAGCTACATGAAAATTATAATAAGATGCTAAATTAGTTCAGATATCTTTATTATAATATTAACTTACTAAGCATTACAACATATCAATATTTAGTTACCTAACTCCGCGTTTTTATTGAGAAAATTGAGAAATGGTAATTTTCTCCGTTTTGAAGATGTTTCACACACAAGGATAAACGTTTATAGTCATGGTTATAAACTATAAACGTTTATGTTTCGCAGAGAGTGCACACTTGGATAAGATCGTCCTCACTGCCGACCCTGGTACTCGAATTGTTGCCCCACATGAGGCATACACTATATTTGATCCAGCCGTCTTCAGAGTAGTCAAGACAGTGAAAACATTTATCAGTTTCTTCTAATTTGCCACTATCATTGAACGAAATCGGCTGCTTTAGTTTTGAGGTCGGTTTAGAGCTTGGGTCACTCTTAGTTATTTTCGATCCACTTGTAGCTTTATATATTTTGCTTACTTCAGACTTTTCCTGGAGTAATTCAAGGTGCCTTTTTGATGACGTACGTCTATATGGCTTGATTTCCTTCATTGTTTTTTCTTCCTCTGCGTTAATGACCTCCGTCGTATGATGAGAACAGGTCAAAATAGCTGTTTTGCCTCTATTTTTTTGACACATATTTGTTTTTCTGTGTTACTTTCGGAATTGGTACCATGCTCCCTGGCCTGGAACCTCGAAGTTACATTCTGTAGACATTGCTACTGCACAAGACGCATGTTCGATGTGTGTAATGTAAGACTTGCCCACAGTGGAGTTCCCAGTCGTGCTGTGCTAAACGAGTGCAGTGACCCCGCGAAGGTTTTCTTCGGAATTTGCTATTCAGTATGCATGGTTGCTGATGGTAGGAAATCTTCAGTTCTTAAGACAAGTTCTTCTCAATAGGCCAAATTCAAGATTTTCGAAAGCCCTTAACAGCATGTAACATCGCTGAGGACTGCAAATGTGCGCTGCCAAACAAGGTCGCAATTCTAAACGGTATGATCACTTTTGCTGGATTTGATCTCAGTCATTTACGAATATCTTCCTCGTCCAACGACTAAGCTCGAACCACTCTGTACAGAAAAAAAAATGTACAAAATCTAAAAAAACGCGGAAATAATTGACAAAGCCCCCTGTCTGCCCTACCCTATTCTGCCACAAGACCACATTTTCAAATTAGGTAACATTCAATGACTACCATGAAACAAAATTAACGTTTAAATTACATAAAAATGAACCTGAAGATACCAACAAGACAATGGTGATGATTTAGTTTAACAGTACAAACGTATGTTTACATATTTGTGAGATATCAATACTTCAATACTGCAGAAACGTGTAGACGAACAGATCGACACTGGATAAGCAAGAACACATCACGTTATTGCGACAATACATTATCACGAACTTCGCCTCGAATTCTTGACATAATTTTAACAATATTCAAAATATGGCAACACAGACGAGGCAAAAAACACCGTTATACTGCTCCGCCTCACTACCCCGTTCTGCCACATGTTCTGCTACGGTTTAATAAGTTGTGTTACCGGCTAAAATATGTGTTTATTGCGTTACTACGAAAATTGTATCCTTTCCGTTTTCATGTGGCGGGTGAACGCGAAAGGGCCCACATACGAGAGGCGTATTGCAGCGATCTGTGGCATTAGGGACCTGTCGATTAGTAGATAGCACGCCTGTGGGCAAATCGCACCTTTCGATCGCTGATCGCATGGATATCCCAGGCAGTCCGATGGATCGCAAGGGATTCGTGCGTGCAAAATGGTTGTCTGGCTGGTTAATACCGATGTGTGGCTGTATGGCTGCTATTCTTTTCTCTCGTTATTAAGCGTGGCTGTGCAGTGTGTTTTGTTTCGCCGCACCCACGTTGAACAAGATCTCTACATTATACAGTATTTTTAGTTATTCAGGGTCCACGTACTTACTCTGAAAAGTGAAGTGGAGGTCAGACATGCCATTTATGTTAAGAAGTAATACAAGGTACATCCTCGGGGTTTTGTAGTGATTAGCGTTTCGAAGCTTATGCTATAGAATTAGAAATGATGGTTAGTTAATAATAACAGCTGCGATAAAATGGTTTCCATTTTGTGTTATTCATGCAATGCTTACACGCATTACTAAAACTTTTAATATCTAAACAGTATGACACACGGACTGTAATGTTACGAGTGCATTAAATGTTCCAAGCAAATTTATACTCTGTTCCCTTATCATTTCACACAGTCTAACTCTCCCTTACATAAGAAGAGCTACGGTAATCAGTAGTACTGCTATTGAAAACATCCCTACAGACGCACAGAGACTACAAAAAAGTGAGTAAATACTTGCAGTCAAAATATAGCACTAAGTAATACAAAAAGCTATTGAGGGCTAATAAACGAAATACCAGTGGCATTAGCACATTAGAAATATGAATGCAACTCACTCGGTGGCAATATATTGTCTCAGGTAACCTACAGTTTCTAAGACAAGCGTTTCAAAACAAGTTTAATAAATTATAATTTTCGTTTATTTTAAATTTATTTTTTGCAAGTATGTATTGGAATGCGGAAATCAACTGTAACTGTTGCTAAACATAGCAATTCACTTTCCTCAGAAGAGCCTCTAATACTGATTGAAATTGCTAGGCAACACACTCGTAAGTAGGGTGTCGAGGCAAGCGAGCGATTGCCAGCCTTATCGCATGCGACGGATCGCTGCGATCCGTCGTTCGTGTGTGGTTGACAATGCACGTTCGCGCACTCTCTCCGGCTGCTCAACGTAAATCATCCATTGAAGTTCGTATGTTGCTACTAGTACAGATGTATGGCTTTTTTTTTAGATATTCTGGAAATGTTAAGAATTTTTTATCCAAGTCACCTACAAACCGCACTGCGGCAAGAAACGCGACACAGTCAAAAAACGACGATTTTTAGTTTTTTTTCGCTCAAAAATACTTGTGGAGTGTCCCAACGTGCACGAAAACCGCACGTTTCTATCACCACAAAATTTGTCCACCTCAGGGAACTTGTATCAGTTTTGTTGTAGGCTATTATGTAATTTGCAACGGCAAGAGCAGTTCACATAAGTGTTGCGACCGGAAAGTATGCATGGATCATTCAAGAACAAAAGGGCATTTTCAGTTGTGGCATTTTTCATGTATGAGGTAAATTTCGTGTAATTTTTATTAGCATTGATTATTACAATATATGTGCTTATACGATGTCTGGATTCTAGATTTCAATGTCCAGACATGCATCCATGTTTGAAGGAACAGACACTGTTCTTACAACTACAGCACCTCACATTGGATGAGAACAGAACTACATGTCCCCATGACTGTTGTACAGAATGTAATGAAATTTCCTGCCAAAAGTACCTGATATTTAAAGGAAGTTTACATTATTACAATATAAGTTTTATAAAATCCTTGAAGTCAGTTTTTCTCAAGTACTGCATATCTGAGTTGTCACTGTTCTTGCCAAGGCAGAATATGAATGAATGTTTGAATGTGAATTTAGCAGGTGTTCTTTGTTCTCCATTGAAATACGCTGCATCTACTTCTATGTTTGGAGAGTAAGACAAAGGTGAAATATTTCAAGAACTGTACTTTACGTTACATTATGAGAAGAAAATGAAGGCATTTACAGGCTACTTGATCAATGAATGGGCTTGAGATTAATGTGTGCGAGGAAGAGTGACAACTATTTTAAACGTTTTATTATACTGATGTTCAGAAAAAACAGAACACCTTGAACGACTGGATACAGGATGTTCGTATTCACAGGACAAGTAAGTTAGTATGCTCTACAGAAATCGTTAGTACGAGGGTTGTTTTTTAAGTAAGGGCCGTTTTTATTTTTTAAAAAAAGATACAAATACTTTTGCAAAAAAATTTTATTTTCTGGTTCTACGCACTTTTACCTATTTTTTTGCATTGTTGCCTTGTTTATTTAAGCACTTGTCATACCGTACAACTACGTTTTTAATTCCCTCTTCAAAGAATTCGGCCGCCTGCTCCGACAGCCAAGAGTTCACGGCCGCTTTCACTTCATCGTCGTCACTGAAGCGCTGCCCGCCAAGATGGTGTTTCAGGTACCGAAAAGGTGAAAATCGCTAGGAGCAAGGTCGGGGCTGTATGGTGCATGATCCAAAACTTCCCAGCCAAAAGAATCAATCAAATCCCGAGTCTTTTGAGAGGTGTGAGGCCTAGCGTTATCGTGCAGGAGCAAAACTACTTTTGTCAGCATGCCGCGCCTTTTGTTTTGAATTGCTCTGCGGAGCTTCTTTAGAGTTGCGCAGTAGGCATCTGAGTTGATTGTCGTTCCTCGTGGCATAAAGTCCACTAGCAAAACACCGCGCCGGTCCCAGAACACAGTTGTCATAATCTTGCGCTTTGATAGCGTCTGTTTGGCTTTTACCTTGACGGGTGAGGTTGTGTGTCGCCATTCCATCGATTGTCGCTTGCTTTCGGGAGTGATATGGGATACCCATGTTTCATCTTCAGTGACAATTTGACTCAACATGTCATCCCCTTCTTTCTCGCAACGAATCAAAAATTCCAATGAAGTGGCCAATCTCATCCCTTTGTGGTCCTCTGTGAGGAGTCTGGGTAACCACCTAGAACACAGTTTCTTAAAGTTTAGGTTTTCAGACACAATTTTGTACAAAACCGATCTTGAAACTTGTGGAAATTCCAAAGAAAGAGTGGAAATTGTGAATCTTCTGTCCTCACGAATCTTTGTTTCGACTGCAGCCACCAAATGATCAGTGATCACAGAGGGCCGGCCTGAGCGTTCTTCGTCATGGACGTTTTGACGGCCATTTTTAAACTCTCTAACCCATTGACGCACTTTACCTTCACTCATTTCATTCAAGCCATAAACTTCTGTTAACTGACGATGAATTTCTGCAGCTGATAGGCTTCTCGCGTTCAAAAAACGTATCACTGACCGTATCTCACTCGCGGCGGGCGATTCAACAATCGTAAACATTATAAAGTAGCACAGCGATGCGTACACGTCAGCTACAGAGCAGGAACTTGCATCAGTGTGAATGGGAAGGATGCCGGCAAGTGGCGCGGTGGCTTGTTGCGGCGTCCGCGCGAACTACGGGACTATACGCTCGAACGGCCCTTACTTAAAAAACAACTCTCGTATTTCAGCAATGTTGGCCCGTGGGTTCAAGGTCAATTGTGCCTGTGGCTCTCGTTGCCGCTATAAAGCGAAGGTAATTTATTTATATTTTATTTATTTATTCGTATGGCTAGAGCCCCCCGTCGGGCAGACCGTTCGCCAGGTGCCTGTCTTTCAATTTGACGCCACTTCGGCGACCTGCAGTCGATGAGGATGATAGGATGATGGCGAGGTCAGCACAGCACCCAGTCTCTGGGCAGAGAAAATTCCCCGACCCAGCTAGGAATCGAACCCGGGCCCAGAGGACTGACAATCTGTCACGTTGACCATTCAGTTACTCGGGGCGGACACCGAAGGTAATGGATCAGTGTGACCTGAGCAGACCTACAGGATGCCTCGCATACGCATGCGCGAACCTTACCATCAAATCTGTGAGTTTGAAGAAGGGTGCAT
Source organism: Schistocerca gregaria (assembly GCF_023897955.1). Lineage (NCBI taxonomy): Eukaryota > Metazoa > Arthropoda > Insecta > Orthoptera > Acrididae > Schistocerca > Schistocerca gregaria. Next base: position 337,447,666 of record NC_064925.1, on the reverse strand, counting down.
TATTGACTTGAGAGTATGCGGTGCATCCACCCGGAGAAATGCTGCTCGTGTGGAACAGAGTGTTTCGGCACTGGAACAGGTGTGTGCAGAATGGTTCAGGGAAGTCCGTAGAACACGATGAGACGGGTCTGGTCGCACCACCCAGAACATCCCCCTAGAAAATCGACACATCATCCGAATGCCATTGTAGAAGAGATCTGCGTCTTCCTCGGCTCTTGCGCAACAATGGAACAGTGGAACACATTGCACACTATCAGGGGGTGACAATCCGTCGCCGTTTATTACGATATGGGTTACTTCCGTGTCGTCTAATTCTATACCTGCCTTAGACGAATGTGCAGAAACATGCTAGACGACACTGATATGTGGAACGACGTCATGGGGACAGAAATTGAATCAGATATTATTTTCAGACGAACCAAGTTTGTTTGAAAATCATGACCCCATTTTGTTCACCACAGACTGGGGGAGCGGCAGGGCAGTGACTGTATTTGCACAACACAATTCAGGACCTTATGGCGTGGGGTGCTGTTGGGTACAGCCACAAACCACAGTCAGTGCATGTCCAGAGGACTGTAACCGGAGTGACGTACGTGAATGACATCCTGCGACTCGTAGCCAGACCCTTTCTGAACAACATAGCAGACGACACAGGACAATGCACGACATGTTGCTGCACGAACAGGTGCCTTCTTGGCGTCACATGATGTCAGCCTTCTGCCCTGGCCCACCAGACATGTCGCCAATCGATATAGTGAAATATTACATTCAAGTTCAGAAAAACAGAAGAACTCGAACGACTAGAGATAGGAGGTTCATGTTCACAGTGACCCAATGCCAACCACCAAGGCTGAACTTTGGAACCAGGTAAATGCAGCATGGATGGCTATACCACCAGACGTGCCTTATACACATCGATAGAAATAGGCATGGAGCAAGTTATCAGGGCCCATGGCGGACACTGTCCCTACTAGGCAATAGGAAACATGCTGAACCGAGATGACAGAAATGCTAATCACATCTGCAAACCATATTAATGCACTGTGAACATGAACATCCTATCTCTAGTCGTTGGAGTTCTTCTGTTTTTCTGAACTTGAGTGTTGAGCCGTTGTAAAAATTGCCATTTTGAAGAGCGCGCCGCAGCGCGTAGTGTGAAGTAGTCGCCCTTCGTTTCTGGCGGTGGCGCCACTGTGGCGCTTTAGTGTCTCCCTTTGGTGGGAAAGGGGAAAGGTTACCTGTTCACGTGTATTTAAGGGACGCTATGAGCTCGCCAGTCGGTCACTCTGGGTCAGTCTCTCGTCCCCAGCTTGCTAGTCTCTCTCTCTCGTCCGCATCTGTTAGGCAGTTAGTGTCTGTCTGTCGTTAGGATCAACCTTTAAAGCCGGCAAAATGAGGGTCTTTCCACTCCACCAGTAAGAGAACTCAGCGAGTGGTCGCCCGGTCGGGGCTTCGTTCCTGCATCTGAGTCTGCTCGTTAGGCCGCCAGTCCGCTCGAGTTTGCTCAGGCAATGGTTATTGGCGGTTGGATCGATCGGTTGGTTGGTCGCGTACTGAGACACAACATGACTGGTCCGTCTTGAGCGTCGGCGCATGTGAGGTCGCCACGTGAGTCCAGTGGACCGCGGCGTATAGAAAGGGGTAGTGACTTGGCGGACAACACGAGAGCAACAGGAGTCAACCCACGACATCAGTCTGGCCGGTGCGAGCTGCGGCGCCGTGAGACGGGAGATCGGCGCGCCTTCCTGCGTCCGTTGCAGCGGCTGGCAGCGGACGGTTCCGCCAGCGTTTTGGGAGTGCTGCGCCAGGTCTTCTCGAGAAATCGCAGTTTATTAGAAGTTAAGTGATTGGTGATATGTTGTTTGATTTACTCTTGTTAAATTCTACTTGTTTTCTTGGTGAGGTCACCTGCCGTTTTGCTTTGGGGTCGTCCCACCATCCTTCTCCGTTTGCCCACCCGCGGGAAGGTGCTTGTTTATAAATTGGGTGGTCCGTTTTTTCGTTGTAGGGTAGGGGCGGGTTAGAGCAACCTCTGGTTCGAGTTGTTCGGTAATGTCCCTATCAATCTACAGTACGTTAGTAGCTGCCTCTGTCATGTTTGTCGGATTTGGTGTGTTAACGAATTTATTGCTTGGAGTGTAACGGCCTAATACCTGAAATATGTTTGCATCTTTGGAAACTTTGATGTTACTGCCTATGATCTTGAGAGGCGGTGTCTGTGTACTGTAGAGGATCTTAACTATTGTTTGGCCAACCTTGTAGAATTTTGTATAAGATTGCATGTCATGTCTTTTATTTAAATGATTATTTTAGTATATAAAGTTGCTACCATTTCACCACAAGACTTTTCTTAGAAGTTAAAATTAAGTTGCACCTTCGGTGGCAAGGTTAATACTTTAATTGATAGTGTTTTGTACCATTTTCCATCCCTCCTACAGGGGTGCATAGTTTGTGTGTTTATGTAAACTGCTAAAACTCTTAGTTTAAAGTTATCTGGTGTCTTGCAGATCTGCACCAGTGTAGTCTTTCAGAGACTGTTGTGAGCGGTCGTAACTATGACCGCGTCAAAAGGTAGCGGTAAGATTCTCTGCCCGAAAGCTCATACAGTCAAAACTTGTTTCTTTCTGCCTGTGAATACATTGTGACTTTGATATTTAGAGGGTGCTTTCTGATTACAATTTTAAATCTGTTTCTTTTAAAAAATGCTTTTAGGCACTATTAAAGTGATTAAAATTCCCATTTGTTAAAAGGAATTTGGTTATGGTTACATCAGTTACTCCCTGACAACTACTTCCATGCTTACATAGTGTGATTAAATGTGTTAATGTTCTTGATGAATCGCTAGTACATAAAATAAATTGTTAAGAATATTCTTTGAAAATAAATCACGGTTTAAGTGTAATATTCTGTATCTGAAAATTTACGTACAGTCGTCATTCCTGCTCAACTTTTATTCGTATTTTGGTCTTGTTCATGCATTTAAACACCGAATCTGCAGACTGAAACTGAAATCCAAGATTATGTCGACAGCCCACATCTGCCGGCCGTTACGACGAGGTAGAAGTCACACACTTGATAATGTACATTAATTATTGGCTTCACCGACTAGAAGAAGTAGTGCCTACTTTCAATAATATAGACTGCTAGTTGCCAGTAAGAAACTGAATATAAACACCCGAAATTTTCAAACAGATAAACAAATGAACTGAAGTATTAGAGGGTGTGGCGAAATAAATAAAAATAATTAAATTTATTGGTTTTTTGAAAAGAGGAAAAATTATAGACATGGAACTGTAACTTTAGAATTTTTGAAAGGCTTTTTTTTAAATTACGGACTGTATCGACCGGCTTGAATGCGGAAAAATTCAGTTCTGCGTGAAATATGCCTGTAATATAATTTACCATTCCGATTAATTACATTTTGAATTCTACGTCATTTTTTATTTGATCAGAGTTCTCACCTTAGACGTAGAATTAGTCTTTCTGACACAGTATTAATTCATTAGTCGCCATCGGTGTTCTTCTCTTTGTTGACCGTGTGTATCTTCCTGAGTCGGCATCGGTTCACTTTATGAGGACGGTGGAAACCAAGGAATACAATGCTACGTCACTTTAAATAATTCTCGTAAAACTGAGATACTTCTCACTATTTTTTATTCATAACACAATAAGACTTGCTGTGCTCGTCGCACAAACCATAATTACTAACTATATGGCTGCCTTTCCGCACACTCCAAAAATTACGTCCATCCTCCACAAGGCAACAATCGAAAGTGACTCTTAGCTCCTTCTTGGAGTATGAAACAAAAGAGAATCCAATGTGAACATTACAAAGATTATAATCTACATGCCTCTCAATTTAATCTTTGGCGCAGCGTTTAAGGTATTGTATGTCTCTGCGGCGGAATGTGTCATTACAAGGGAACGGGGAATATGATAACGGTTGGAAACGATGTACGCGCTCCTACGTGAATTTTTGTCGCAGACGGAAGATGAAGAAGGAAAGTATTGTGTGCGTGCAGTTGTGGGAAGCTCGGCCTAACAGGAAACAGCTCTGTGCCCGCGGGGCCTGGAAGAGGCGGCCGGCCCGGCTGTCAGCGAACCCGGCGCCCCCACCTCGGGTAAACAAGCGCCCTGCTTGTTATCACAAGACGGGCCCCAATGTTTCGGACAGTGCGCGCTCCATCCGCTCATTGATATTCGAGTTCGCTGTGGAAAGGCCAGGGGTTAATCTATTCGTAGCTGGAACACCGGCTAAATAGTGCCGTCGGTACGGTTCCACTAGAAATTAGTCCAACTAGGGTGTTCGCCGTTACATAGCTCTGTTTTGATTCCGGTAGAAGTGCGCAATGCTGCTTGAGCATCGAATATGCGCATCTGATTGTTAGGAAAATTTGAGCTGACAACTGCTATTTAAAACAAAGAGTAAATACCGTCTACATAGGGATACGTACTGTAAAATAAAAAGACTGACCAGCTGCTAGTAGGACTCGGCCACTGAGGGCTCCGTACGAATTTAATTATGTATATAGACATTTTATCCATTCGGGGAATCCGTAATCTCAACCACTTTTGACTGTTATCGAGATTGATGTTGGCAAGATATCGGTCGCAGAGATTCCAAGATTTCCGAGAATGTTTTAATTTCAATGATATAAAAGTGACATAAAGTCATACTGGAGGCAGGCGCTCATTAATATAATAAAGAAAAGTTCTGCACTCAGGCTATGGTAAGTCAAACATAAGGAAAGGAACGGCTTTATTACTCATGTAACGCGTTTCGAAATCTACCCGTAATCAGATCTCCATGAGCGATCACTCAACATTTATATGCAGTTTCAAGCTATATGCGGAACAAACATTCGCAGACTAGAATGAGATTTTCACTCTGCAGCGGATTGTGCGCTGATATGAAACTTCCTGCCAGATTAAAACTGTGTACCGAAACTCGAACTCGGGACCTTTGCCTTTCGCGGTCAAGTGCGCCACCATCTGAGCTACCCAAACACGACTCACGCCCCGTCCACACAGCTTTACTTCTGCCAGTATCTCGTCTCTTACCTTACAAACTTCACAGAAGGTCTCCTACGAACCAGATCGAGGCTAGTCATGAACTTAACGTCATGAAAACGTTGCAAAATCTCCTCCATACTCTCTGGTCTGTCTGTTTCGCGTTGAACGACCCTATTCAACGTGCGTGCGTCAATCACAATACGCACGCTACCATCCCGTTTTGCTACAATGACCAAACCGTTATTGTATGGACTCGTACTTCTTTCAATGACTCCCCATTCGATCATCTTATCAGTCTCCCGTTGCACTGCTTCCTTTTTGGGCTGCGGTATAGCATACGGTCTCACGAAGAATGGTTCGTGCGGAATTACATGCAACTTGCATTTATATCCTTCCACAAGTCCCGGTTTCTCTGAAAACACACTCTTATTCCTCATTATCACTTCATACAGGCCTCGTCTTTGTTCGTGTGTTACGTTTGACACACCGTCTACAATACTTTCCAATACACTTTCTACACTATTGTCAATGCCGAGATTCCTCACATTACAGTAGTTCAAATTCATACCTACGTCAATACCATCCTGCCAGTTAACAATGTGTATAGGCTGGTATTGCCTATGCACACCGTCTCCTGCCTAGTCAAAACTAACTACTATTGTTTTATCCTGTGATGTATATGTCAAAGTTTTGCTTTCGCAATTAATCACTGCACGGTACTTGAATAGCCAATCTAACCCGATAATTACTTCCGTAGTTAACTCTGGCACGACGACAAACTCTTGTTCAAATCGTGCCCCACGTATCTCGAAGTTGACAAAAACCGTTTCGTGACCGGTTTACTGGCCTTCCCAGTAGCACCGATAATTTTCACTCCTGTTACTGGCACAACTACGATGCCAGGTCTGTCTTTCCGTAACTCAAATATTTTTCCAGATACAACACTCAATTCTGCACCGGTGACAATCTACACGTTCAGTTGTAGGTCGTGCATACTATCTCCCTACACTTGTCCTCGACTGTTTCTTTATTTTCCCACAGTAAATCCTCGTCTATATCCAGGTCATTCCGGAAAAAAACCATCCGGCTTTGATCCTAAATCCGGCTTATCTGGCGGCTTTTTCAGCCTCTGTTCACATACAGTGTTAATTTCAACGCGTTTGTCCTGAGGCTTAGTCTGTAGCTTCGCCTCCAATACCGAAACCTTTTCCTGTAACTCGTCAACTAGTGAGTGTTGCTTTGCTATCAATTCACTAATTGTCACCTTCGTTGATTTCTCTTTGGCCAGATTGATCTCATCTGCCAATCTACCTGGAGGACTGTGCCCAGTAGTATCTGCAATTACTTCCTCTGGATCTGCGCAACTCATACTGCTATCGTACGACCGTATAACGTCAGCTCTAACCTCATACACGCTGTAATCTACGTCCTTTTCTACCAATCGTGTCCGGCTATCACTAAAATTTTCGTTTTCTTTTTCCTTAATAATCTCGCAATGTTTAAACTGGAGTTTTGAGTCGGATGGGTCGGCTACTTCTACCACTCTAACTTTCGGTATGGTCTGCCGGTTAGGGCCAGAACTTTCCGTTACTACTTCAACATCCAACTCCTGCGGGACGAAACACGACGAATCTTGCTCGTGCTCCCTATTAACATCAACTGTTTCTGATAAAGTCTGCCGATTAGGGCCAGAACTTTCTATCACTTCACAAGCACTATCTCCCTGTGGGACGAGACGCGGCAAATCCTGCCCGCGCTCCCCATAAACACTTCTCCCGTACAGGCCCCTATAATCTCTTAGTTCGTCGTATAAGCGACCGAACTGCCTCAAGCAGACCTCATCCCTCTCTGCATCCCATCGCTCGATGACGGACGTGTTATCCGACATCTGATCTTCTCTCAACAATTGCGAATCATTCTTAAACTCCATCTCCAGTTCCGCTGAGGGTGTTACAGCTGCCACTTTATAATCGATTTCCGGAACACTACTTAAATTGTTCTCACTGACAGTGAATGTATTTTCTGCTGCCGTGCCTGCAGCTGATCTACTACTGGTGGGCGCACTCCTTTCTCCTAACACTGGCACACTCTCCCGCCGTTGATTATTCCATACGGAATTTTCATAACGACGACAACTCGGTTTTCTACTGTTATTGGGAAGCCAAAATTTCTCCACGCCTGGTCGGCCCCTCACCGGCGCGGCTAATGGTTTCCCTGTTTCGTCCCAGCAGATCCGCTCCCCGGATGCTGCTGAGGCGGCTGATCACACCCTCTGGCGTTATCACTATTCTGCGAAGCCCGTATCTCGCTAGTATGATACTGGTTTCCGTCATTCCTGTTATTATTTGCATTGTACCGATTGTCATTACGACCCGAACCACTATTGTTATTGCTGCCATGGTTGCGGTATGCATTATTCCCAAAGTTATCATTGTTGTGGTTGCTGTGGTACCCGTTGTTGTTACCACGGCCTCTACCACTGTCGCGATTATTGCGCCAATTATCCTCGTCCTCAACTCTTTCCAGTAAATCATTGATTGTCCTGTAACTGCTTCCTACATAGCGTTTAGTATCATCTGGAAGCTTCTTGTAGGGTTCCCAGACTATTTCGGATTCCGTGCGGCGATAACGCAAATATTCCAACTTGCGGATCCAGCTCTCACAAAACTCCTTTATCGAGCCACGCGAATTCGCATCGAAAGGCCTCGATACGACAAATTTGCGGCAGACACTTTGTTGTTTTTGCTCTGACCAGTATTCAGCCAGAAACAAATTTTTAAACACGTCAAAAGTCAGGTTCGTGATGTTGAGGTTTAAGCCCCAACGCTTGGCATCACCACCCAACACGTCAATAATCGCATTAATTTTTTTCTCATTAGTCCATGATCTGGGTAGAACTCTTTCACAATTTTTAATGAAATCCGTAGCGTGCATACCGCCTTTTTTCAAGGGGTCGAACCGCTCCTCTTTCGTGAACAATTCCGAACCGTGTGCACAGATTAGCACATAGCTCTGTTTTCCGTGAAGTTTCTTTTCTAATTCCGACACTCTCGTTATTACTTGGCAAGTGGTTGTCGCAAGCGTTTCCACTTCCCTCTTTTTCTCTTCGCAGGTATTAGACTGCTTCCTCACTTTAATATCTACTTCGGACACTAAAGCCTTCAAAGTTTCCACCTTCTGTCGATCCGCTTTTTTTCACTAATTGAATTTGTTCCGTCACCTTATTCTCGATAATCGGAGCAACTGCTTCTCCTACGCTTTTCTCGATTCTGCTAATTTCGGAATTAAAACAAGTATTTATGCTCGCAATTTCCGCCTGAACGCCTATCATTTCCTGTTTAAGATTACCGATTTCGGTATTAATTACAACAATATCTTCTTTGATTTTATCAACTTTTGTGTTAACAACTCCAACATTGTCGTTAACAACATTAATAGCTTTGTTCTGATTGTCTAGCTTCCGCTCAATTTTTTCAGACTGAGCTTCTTGCTTGGCAGCCTGAGCTTCTTGCTTGGCAGACTGAGCTTTAATTTCTGCCGATTGACTCTTGATTTCATTAATCAAAACATTCAATAAATCAGTTAAATTCCCGGAAACTACCGGTTTTACTTCCGTAGCTGGTTCCTCTATATATGTTCCCCCGTATTCGTCATCAAGGGGTACAGATTTGATTTTCGCTTCCGATTCCGAAACATTTTCTAAAGTTTGGAATTCCATTTCTGCTCTTTGATGCGTTTCGGCGGTCGCGTCTTTCATGCTAACCGCCTACCCCTGAACAATGGGCTCCGCGGTGCGCGTTTCCCACTGTTCGACCGATTGTTCCGTATCCAAGTCTACCAAATTCTGGTAATTGTTGCCTTCACTCATTTTACAAATCTTCAATATAAATGACAAATCTCAAATCGAATTAGTATTACTCCCACTACTTATTCTCACTGACGTAACGGTCTGTTCGTAACCAGTACTTTGTTACGAGATTTGCACAATGCAAAATTCGTGTCCAGAACAACCTCAAATCCGAAGATTGTCCTGTCACCAATTCGCCACGTGTAAACTCCCCCTCACTTATCAACCTTAATGACAGTGAAAAATTAAACTGCGTGTACCTAATGGAAATTTGGGAAAAGCAATAGTCACCGAAGTTAATCTGTCGGTAAAGAGGGAGGAAACGGTTACATCTAAATGAAAGGAAAATGCAAATGAAACTGGTGGAAATTAATTTTGAAAAGGGGTAAAGTTAATAAAGAAAGTAAATGTGTGGCCGTTACGTTAACAATTAACAAGCGGTAATTAGATATTTGAGATTTGAGGAAATTACGGTCGCCAGTCCTATGGACAATTACTATAGTAACTGAAAAACAAAGGTTATTACACATATAATAAGCACTAGAAGCGTGGCAACTGAAGGTTGACACGTGTAGAGTGAAAACTGAAAGTTTGTCAGAAGTAATAAATTTCCCTACACTCTGACTTAATTTAGCAAATGAATTAATAAAATCGGAAAATTGAAAGTTAATTTAGTGACTGAAATTAATAGTGAACTTTGTTTCTGAAGCACATCGAAATTCAGTCAAATACGGTTAGTCTTGGGCTACCTCAACAATCATTTCAAAAGCTACTTGAATCTACGCAATTTAGAAATAAGAGATTTAACTTTGAACTTGAAATAAATGATTCTGAAGAATTGACAATAGTAAAATTTAGTACGTACCAAGCTGAGCTGTAGTCGCAGGTAAGCTAAAATATGGTAACAAAACTCGCACTCATAATTTGTGCTTGCGTAATCTAAATTTTGTAGCCAGCTATGAATACTTTAACTGAACTTTGAAATTAAAGCAGTGAAATGGAATAATATCACTTTAATGTTGGCGTTTGAATTTCAACGACACTCGGGTTCATTCCGGAAAGGGGAGGGACCCTGCTTGGTAATGCAATAGGGACAATGAGCAACAAATGTTCATGCTAAGTTGCTGTAATTATAGTTACGAAAATGGAACGGTTTGAAAAGCTGAGGTCTGCCATACAGTTCTAAAACTTAACGTGCTTCTAGTCTTCCTTGTTGGTTGGTTGAAGGTTTGAAGCCGTCGATCGAGGAGGTGACGACAGTCACTCATTGTCTGCCGTCGCTGTTGCAGAAGCTGGATGTTGGCGCGCCTTCTTCTCGACATGGTCACCAGGCGAAACGGGCTCTTGATGTGCGCCAGCTAATGCTTCCCGTCCGCGATACCGTGTCAGAAACTAACATAGCAAGTCGAGCGCAATTACATGCTGCCAAACCCCGAAAGCGCGGCAACTCGCGGTAGCTTCACAGAACACACCTGCTCCACTGCCCTCCTGCAGCCAGACTCTGTCTCTGCCCGCGCTCCACGCGACACAGTTAACACTACCAAAGATCCTAAACACTTTGTTTCTCCACACGACCTATCGATGTATTCGTTCGATAGCATAATTTTCCCTAGGCCAGACCCAGCGTATAAATACAAATAATATTCACAAAACAAACCAACATAAATGTAAAACAATTACATTATATAAAGACACAGAAATGTCATATCTTCAGGTAACAAAATAAGGAACAAAATTTATAGTGCAGCAGATGGAAATAGGAGGATATGCATTTCCGGCTTTACAAACACTAGGACACAGTCTACCGGAAGACAACCCACACGGATCTGTACCTTCACGCCTCCAGCTGTCATCACCGTCACAAAGAGAAGGAGTACTAAATACATTGGTTCACAGAGCCCGTGTGTTCTCCGACGAAGAAAACTTAAAACTGGAACTAGATCACCTCAAGGATGTGTTTCAGAAGAACGGCTATAGTGACCGCCAAATTCGACGCGCCTTCAAGCAGAAGACTACACCACAGCCGACACCCGATGATGATCCACCGAAAGCTACAGCCTACATACCATATGCGGGCAACGTATCTGGAAAAATAGGCAGGATCCTAGGACGTCATAACATCAAATGCGTATACCGCCCGCCACCAAAGATCAAGTCCCTTGTAGGGGCAGTGAAGGACGATTTAGGATTCCGGAAATCTGGAGTTTATTTCATACCGTGCGAGTGTGGGGAAGCATATGTGGGGCAAACCATTCGCACCATCGAGGAAAGGTGTACTGAACACAAACGGCGCACCGATCTCGAACAGCCTACAAAATCTGCCATCACAGAACATTGCCTCGAGACAAATCACCGTATGGAATACGAGAACACAGAAGTCCTGCACAACACATCCCGCTTTTGAGACTGTGTATACAAGGAAGTAATTGAAATCCGGCTGCACGAGAACCTTATTAACAAGGACAACGGATTTCAACTCAGCCAAGCGTGGAATCCAGGAAAAAAAAAATTCTGCTGGAGCAGCGGAAACGGGGCACCACACCCGCCGTACTAAAGCCCATCAGTCATCTCGTCAGCGCGAGCTACCCCCACCACCGCGGCCTGCGCATCCCTCGGTCCATACGCGGAGTCAGTGGAGGGAAGAGGCGACAGATATATACCACACCACCCGCCGGCCTAGGACGTCAGTCAACAGGAGTAATCTGATGATGATGGCACGTTACGCCGTCGAAAATTCGTTCAACAACGACCAGTCAACTCGGCTGCATGCCCGAGAGACCTTCAAGCATCTCATTCGCCGGGAAAATCTACGAACACACATGGGTATCAATTCTTTTTGTGAGGTTAGTGGCTAAAATTTAGAAGAATTTGTACTTACAGTTTTCTAATGCTCCATTTGCACCACAGAAGAAAAAGAGAAAAACAAATGTATATCTAGCATTCCATCCATAGGCAATGTATCACAGAAGATTGCAAATATTTTCAAAAATCACAGAGTAAAAATTGGGTTTTCTATATCTAATAAACTACACCAAAAACTAATACATAATATAAAGTGTAATCATGATCCATGATCCATATTCAGACTCTGGAATATACAAGGTAACATGCCAGGAATACTCCATGTTCTACGTAGGACAAACAGGCCGAAATATCAACACCAGGTACACAGAGCACATTAGAGCATACACACACAACAAACACATTACATCAGCAATAGCAACACACATACATAATACAGTACACCCATTTGAGGAATAGAGCAAAATGTCAAAGTTCTCCACTGACTAAATAAAGGAGATAAAATGAATTTTATTGAAGAACTGGAGATATATTCACATTACAGAAAATACGAAAGTAAAATATTAAATGAAAAACTTGTAAGTGAATCAATGAATTTCTTGAGATGTTTCGATAATATACTTAAATAAAACTAGTAAAACATAGAAATAAGCACAATTGTAAAATCAATATAAGTAATTCATGAGCCAAATTGTTAAGATAAATAACCTCTGTACAAAAGCATATCACAATCTGTGGAAGATCTATAATGTTTTCTCTGTGGACTACCTGTAAGAAGATCTTTGTAACTGTTTTGTTTATATGAGATATTTTCGATGTGTACAAAAAGTTGTGTGTGATGTTAAGTATGTGTGAGACTCTATACAAATGGACCATTAGAAAACTGTAAGTACAAATTCTTCTAAATTTTAGCCAATAACCTCATAAAAATAATTGATACCCAACTAAAAATCGCGTGTTTCTTATGTATTACAGTAAAAGTCAACAAAATGAAGCAGACACACACACACACACACACACACTGACAACATCAAAGGAAATGGGTTAATACACACCAAAAAGCGCACTTGAAAATGGGAATTATTTCTCGAAACTCGTCGTGCAAATAGTAAAACAAAGAAAAAATCGTGACTGGTAGCAGAAGATTTATTTATTTATAAACAAACCTATTATATCTACAGTCGCAGGCTTTCAAAACCCATTTATAATGAATCAAATCAGATACTTAGGGGAGATCTGTTGCGGAGCTCCATGTTGAACAGTGTACGATGAGCGGTGTGCCTCGAAACACTTGTGCGTGCACCAGCATCGTACTTTTTCCGTAAAGATGCCACCGATCACTATCCATCCCATTTCACAGAACAGACAAGCCTCCGAACACCACGTTCTGTCAAGAATCGTGGTCGTCTACCCAATTACCTCTTAGTGAGCCTAGTGGTAGTTTTCCTGTCCGACCTCTTTCCATTGATGCTCAAGACTGACTATCTTCGCCTTTTTCGACATACTCGTTTACAAACTCCGACGCGCTACGATTTCCTCTCCTGTGCCAACCTCTTCATCTCAGAGTAGCACTTGCAACTTACGTCCTCAGTTATTTGCTGGATGCATTCCAATATCTGTCCTCCTCTACAGTTTTTACCTTTACGTCTCCCTTTAGTACCACGAAAGTCATTCTCTCATGTCTCAACAGACATCCTATCATCCTGTCCATTCTCTTTAGCAGTGTTTTCCACATCTTCTTTTCCTCTCCGATTCTGCTCGGAACCTCCTAACTCCTTACCTTCTCAGTCCACCTAATTTTCAACAATCGTCTGTAGTGCCACATCTCAAATGCTTCGATTCTCTTCAGTTCCGGTTTTCCCACAGTCCATGTTTCACTACCATACAATGCTGTACTCCAGACGTACATCCTCAGAAATTTCTTCCTCAAATTAAGGCCGGTATTTGATACTAGTAGACTTCTCTTGGCCAGGAATGCCGTTTTTCCCATTGCTAGGCTGCTTTTGATGTCCTCCTTGCTCCGCCTCTCATTTGTTATTTTACTGCCTAGGTAGCAGAATTCCTTCACTTCACCTACTTCGTGGTCACCAATCCTGAAGTTAAGTTTCTCGCTGTTCTCAATTCAGTTACTTCTCATTACTTTCGTCTTCCTTAGATTTACTCTCAATCCATATTCTGTGCTCATTAGATTGTTCATTCCACTCAACAGATCATGTAATTCTTCAATTTCGCTATACATACTGTTTGTTTTTTATATTGTCACTAGTTTATCTTAAAAGATGATAGTGAAACATACCTATCCATGTAGCATCATTATCCATACATATTATAGAAATGGAAGTGTGTGTGTGTGTGTGTGTGTGTGTGTGTGTGTGTGTGTGTGTGTGTGTGTTACACACCTCCTCCTAAATTACTGGAGCGATTGCAACCAAACTTAGTACTCATATACTTTACTGTCGGATAAGAATCGCTGTGGGAGGGTATGAACCATCTAACTAATATAGTTCAGAAGATATGACGTCAGAAACAATGAGTTCCGTGAAAAACTGCCGCATCTTGCTTGGCATTTGAATTTATTATTCCTTTGCCACTAACTAATCGCAACGTATTTCGCAGACGGTACCCACATATGCCGCTGACTGTACCTGCACAAATACATCGTTGCATGGAAAATCGTTCAAGAGGTATGACATCATAAACACTGAGATGTGCGAAAAATCTCCGCATCATGTATGAAGCTTTTATACATTTATTCTTTACTACAAAGACACTCCTAGAGTCGAGTGAAATTAAGGAAATCCCTGACATCTGCCAGCGTTTTTGACAACCTTGAACTGCGAAGTGCAAACGCTGTAGACGGAAACGATAGCCGCCAATGGTCTAATGAAGAGGCGTTGTAATAGAGACGTAACAAAATCGCGTTGTAGACACGCGAAACACCTGTAACCAGCGTACGGAAACTGCCCGGGATCATGTTTCTTAATTTGGGTACTGCACTTACACATTTGTACATTATGCATATCTGTTTGTACAACTGTTCCGCAATTTCAAAAATGTTTTCACGAATACACGGGAATAAAATTTTTCCAATACTTCACTAAAAACACGGTTCTCATTTGTTTTGCTTTCCCATACACAAAACAGGCAAAATGAACGCGCGGGCACTGCAGGTTATGTCAGCTAGTACCTAATAAACTTGAAGTACATACAGTTCACCACTTGTAAAAACTTTGATACCTCCAATTAATAGAAATTATTTGAGTTCTTTGCAAAATGGAAACTGTTTGAGCAGTGTTACCGGTACCCGTTGCGTAAAACAGCGTTTCACATCATGAAGAGTCAGGCGTAGAGTATCGTTTTCTCCTCTTGTTCCATCTCAAAAATACGTAATTTCAGCCTACGGAAAATTATTCACGATATAGGTCAATCATGCTAAAATAACAGTTAACGCCACGGAGTACAGCGCTACGTTGATGTAAGTGGACAAAACGATTCATTCCGCCGATAAGAAGTTATTCGTAACAAGAAGAAAACGTCGTTGTCCTGGACGTACAAATCACGATTGTGGTGTACATGCCGTGGTCTTCCCTCGTTCAGTGAGGGTAGGACGGTAGCGCACGAAACGTATTTGGCGGCGCTGAAGGTTTATCGAGCTGGAGTGCTTCAGCGCCAAACAATGACCGACAGCAACACAGAGCCTTCATTTATTTTTCACCATAACTGGAAAACTACCTGATACCCGTAGTGGAAGCAGATTGGAGGACTAACACATGTTGTCCAGAGGTGCAGAAACATGCTACCACGCAACCAACACCCACGCTTGCTTCTAGGAAGCTGTCCCCACACAGAACAGTTGCGGGCTGTATTCCTGAACTCGCCAGTAGATGTTTGCGTTTAACACTAGCAACACTAAGAAAGACTGAAAGTTGCTCTGAATCAAACGGCTCGGAGTAGCCAAATAATTATGACCCTGTTCTTCCCTTTTCATTAAGATATATCGTTATTCCTCTAAAGCAAGTAGGCCAATATCAGATTGGTTCTTGCAAGAAAATCCGTATTTTTCCCTACTTCAACTGAACATTGCATGGAACATTCACCGAGTGGCTTCGGCCCTCTAATAATTTCGACACCATTTACATTATTAATCCCCGCAAGATACAGCTGTTTTATTTGCTCCTCTTTTTCTCTAGTAGTACAGGATGGAACTCTCTTGATAAAGAATTTGATTGCTCTGCAGAACCTTCAACATAACCGTTTTCTGTTGGAATTTTAAATTTCAATTAGTTGATCTTTATTTTTCTGATTTCACACCTTAAATTCGATGAACTTCATTAACATCGCAATATACAAGTAAAATTCGGCAAGTAATTTTCACTTGGCCTTAGGGAAGTTGCAGTTGCATATTCCAGTATCAACTGCTTTCCTTCACACGCACGCTGTGGGATTTATAAGATCCTACTTCTCCTTGATAACATTTAATTAGGATCTGTGCGATTTAATTAGGGATTTCTTTAAAAAATCAGTTTGACTCCGGAATGAGATCTGTATCTGGGTACACAACTTCACTTAATATTAGTTTTAAATAAATAACTATAAAGTGTTACTTTTTACCTTTGTTTATTCCTTTTTATTGGCTCGCGCAAGATATGTTTATAGAAGTCTGAGTTTATGACATGTAAAAACTTTTTATTTTATCCATCAGATCGGCTCCTTAAATAAACTCATTACAATAGTTTCCGAGGTTCATTCACGTATAGTATTCCTAATGGCGGAACATGACTCTTGTGCGATCGCTCTGTCCAGGCTGTTAATCAAGACAGGAAATGTAAGACTAATATTCACTGTCTTCGTTTCCTCTACGGAAAGGAGAAAATATAAGAAGGTAGGCAGCGATGCACACTCCACATCATCATCTAAGACTGAAGTTAATCGTAGATTTATTACTTAATATTTTGTTAAAGACTTTACGAATTTAATTCATGCTCACGATGGGAGGAGGACAGCATATGAGATATTACAAATTCTGAGTTGTCAGGGATAAAATGTGGGGAGTGAATAGTATCTATAAATTGTAAAGAAATCAGATGAATGACATAGCAGCGAGACAGTACATGAGAAGCGAGTGAGGCAGTTATATGTTATTCAGTGTGTCCATTGAGCAATCAGAAAAGGAAAGCGAAGAGAAACTTGGAACGGTATCTAGTGTTCAGCAAAAAAAAAAAAAAAAAAAAAAAAAAAAAAAAAAAAAAAAAAAAAAAAACTTTCAGGTTTGCTGATGACATTCTGATATTACGAGCGACTTTGGACGTCAGTTGAATGGAATAGATAGTGTCTTGAAAAGAGGCTAACAGATGAACGTAAGTAAAAATAAGAGGATGGCTATGGAATGTATTCGAATTAAGTATGGTGATGCAGAGGGGATTAGATTTTAAAAAATGAAACGTTGGAAGAAGTAAGTAGGTTTTGGGCAGCAGTATAACTGACGACAGTGTAATTAGAAAAGGGTATAAGATGACGACTGGCAAACAGCAAGAAAAGCTCTCCTGAAAAACAGTAATGTGTTAGCACCAACTATAAATTTACGAGTATGGAAATTTTTTCTGAAATTACAGCATGTAAAGGAGAAACGTTGTTAAAAAAGCCTTGAAAAGTTATTGACCAGTTTACATAATGCTCTAATAAACAATGAGATGCACATGGGCTACATATTTTTAACATACATAAAGTGAAAGTTAATTAGTAAAAATTTTCAAATGTTCATGACCGACTTACTTAATATTTCTACATGATACTATAACAAACTTTCAGAGAGACAAAGGATATATATATATATCGAATAGTTCTTGAGTGATTTACATCAGGTTTTTACACAGTGCTCTAATAAACATTTGGGCAGACACAGGCTAAACATTTTAAATATGTATCATTTATAAATACATATAATACACTCCTGGAAATTGAAATAAGAACACCGTGATTTCATTGTCCCAGGAAGGGGGAACTTTATTGACACATTCCTGGGGTCAGATACATCACATGATCACACTGACAGAACCACAGGCACATAGACACAGGCAACAGAGCATGCACAATGTCGGCACTAGTACAGTGTATATCCACCTTTCGCAGCAATGCAGGCTGATATTCTCCCATGGAGACGATCGTAGAGATGCTGGATGTATTCCTGTGGAACGGCTTGCCATGCCATTTCCACCTGGCGCCTCAGTTGGACCAGCGTTCGTTCTGGACGTGCACACCGCGTGAGACGACGCTTCATCCAGTTCCAAACATGCTCTATGGGGGACAGATCCGGAGATCTTGCTGGCCAGGGTAGTTGACTTACACCTTCTAGAGCACGTTGGGTGGCACGGGATACATGCGGACGTGCATTGTCCTGTTGGAACAGCAAGTTCCCTTGCCGGTCTAGGAATGGTAGAACGATGGGTTCGATGACGGTTTGGATGTACCGTGCACTATTCAGTGTCCCCTCGACGATCACCAGAGGTGTACGGCCAGTGTAGGAGATCGCTCCCAACACCATGATGCCGGGTGTTGGCCATGTGTGCCTCGGTCGTATGCAGACCTGATTGTGGCGCTCACGTGCACGGCGCCAAACACGCATACGACCATCATTGGCACCAATCAGAAGCGACTCTCATCGCTGAAGACGACACGTCTCCATTCGTCCCTCCATTCACGCCTGTCGCGACACCACTGGAGGCGGGCTGCACGATGTTGGGGCGTGAGCGGAAGACGGCCTAACGGTGTGCGGGACCGTAGCCCAGCTTCATGGAGACGGTTGCGAATGGTCCTCGCCAATACCCCAGGAGCAACAGTGTCCCTAATTTGCTGGGAAGTGGCGGTGCGGTCCCCTACGGCACTGCGTAGGATCCTACGGTCTTGGCGTGTATCCGTGCGTCGCTGCGGTCCGGTCTCAGGTCGACGGGCACGTGCACCTTCCGCCGACCACTGGCGACAACATCGATGTACTGTGGAGACCTCACGCCCCACGTGTTGAGCAATTCGGCGGTACGTTCACCCGGCCTCCCGCATGCCCACTATACGCCCTCGCTCAAAGTCCGTCAACTGCACATACGGTCCACGTCCATGCTGTCGCGGCATGCTACCAGTGTTAAAGACTGCGATGGAGCTCCGTATGCCACGGCAAACTGGCTGACACTGACGGCGGCGGTGCACAAATGCTGCGCAGTTAGCGCCATTCGACGGCCAACACCGCGGTTCCTGGTGTGTCCGCTGTGCCGTGCGTGTGATCATTGCTTGTACAGCCCTCTCGCAGTGTCCGGAGCAAGTATGGTGGGTCTGGCACACCGGTGTCAATGTGTTCTTTTTTTCCATTTCCAGGAGTGTATATAAAAGGGAAACACTATTAGTAAAATTTTACCGTTCCACAAAATTTCGAGAGAACTGCCGGATGTGTGCTGCTTGCTGCCACAATACTTCGGCCCACAGTCGTCAAGCCATCTTCAGGTGAATACCGACAGGAAAGGCACTGAGCTCGCGTATTTAAGATCCCGCCGGCACAAGCGTGGTGAGTCCAACTGGTATTGTGCATGCGCTGTTTATTTGCAAGTCTGTACGCTGCGCCTCGTGCCCTGCGTAGTTAAATCTGGCTTCATCGATATCACATCGATTGCCTTCGTACGGTAAACAACACCGGCTACGCAGAGCACCAACTTTTTCTATGATGGGATTCCAGGCAGAATTTAACTGGAAACGACCATCTCGACTAATAAGGCTCTCAGACAGTCGTATTGCCACTGATTCATTGATGATGGACCTCCAGAAGTTTGAGTACGAGCCACAATTTTCGTTTGGTTGTATTTCCTCAAGAGATCAGCGAAAATAAAATGTTCAGCGATAGCGTTCTTATTGACTTGGAGGAGACGAGTATGCCGCTGATGTTCTATAACGTGTTCACTGTGCGTGTCGTTCGCCATATGTAAGATTTTCCGCATTCGCACTGAATTCTGTAAACACCTACACTGCGCAACTCTAAGTCGTCTTTAACAGATCCCAATAGCGCCGAGATTTTAGGAGGACGACGAAAACTGCTTTAACTTTGTCTTCTTAATATTCTGCCTCTTTTGACCGAAATATTTCCAACATACGGTAAATGAGGAGTCGTTTTGGGGGCCTCGTTCTCTTGTTTCTCTGGTCGTTTGTACGTCTGTAGCGCTTTCTGCACTTACTGGCGCGAATATCCATTGTTCTGGAACACAGTTTGGAGGTGGTCCAGCTCCGTTCGCAGATTATCTGCATCCGAGATAGTACGAGCTCGGTGGATTAAGATCTTTAGAACTATCTTTATGTCGGGTGGTGGCAACTAGTCGCTTGCAGATACAGGCCTGCATGAGTGGGTTTTCGAAACAGCTAACGCCCAAGTGTGCCATCGCTCTTACGTCGCACTAAGATGTCTAAAAACGGCAAACAACCATCTTTCTCCATTCCAAACTAAATTTTACGTCTTCACGTGCAGAGTTCAGACGTTGAAGGAACTCTCCTTGACTGCCCAAACCATGAGGTCAAACTACAAAAGTATCATCAACGTATCGCCAAAATAATGTCGGTTTTAAAATAGCTCAGGCGAGTGCTCGATCCTAAAAATCTTCCATAAAAAGATTGGCTTCCAGGGGTGACAAAGGGCTGCCCATGGCGAAACCGTCAGATTGTTAAAAATCTCGTTAATTAAAAATTATTTCATGGAGACAACACCCCCCAACAAAAAGCTGTGAAGTCAGCCGCAAACCTACTGCTGATGAGATGCTGAGCCACACAAAATCTCACAATTTCTTGACCGATTTTCTTCAGATTGTTACATGATACTATAATAAACATTCAGACAGACGAAGGCTACAGTTTTTTACTATATGTAATATATAAATATATATAATATATAAAGGGGAAACTTTGTTAGCATAGTTTCCATATTTATTATATATGTTACATAAATATGTGTATATAATATTTAAATGGGAAAAATTGTTAGCAAAAATCTCCAAACATTTCCTGAGCGATTTACTTTAAATTTTTGCGCTGTACTCTAATAAACATTCCAACGAACATAGGGTAAAGCTGTTACCAAAAATCTAGAAAAATTTCTTGACCGAATTACTTTAAATTTTTACTCGATAGTCTAATAAACACTCAGATGAACATAGGCGATATATACTTTTTTAAACAAGAATGTACACGTTTTCTGTTAAGACACTGCGACAAAGAAAATGTTGTGCTGTGAAAAGTGAGGTTTTATTTTCTTTCTCACTGTTAGATTTAATTTTGATAGCAGGGCATTTAAAAAATTAGAAAAATTGTTTCTCCCATATAATTATATTCATTTTCTTTATATAGAATTTTAAATAAAAATTCTATACATAACCATCTGATGTTTCGTTTTCTTCCTCGCAGCCGGCCGGGGTGGCCGTGCGGTTCTAGGCGCTACAGTCTGGAACCGAGTGACCGCTACGGTCGCAGGTTCGAATCCTGCCTCGGACATGGATGTGCGTGATGTCCTTAGGTTAGTTAGGTTTAATTAGTTCTAAGTTCTAGGCGACTGATGACCTCAGAAGTTAAGTCGCATAGTGCTCAGAGCCTTTTGAACCATTTCTTCCTCGCAGTAGTTTTTAACAGGAAACAGGATAATTGTATTTCTGGCACCCATCTCTCACTTGCAGCGACTACGGAAACAACTTCTGTCCGTGACACTTCGTCGACACAAATAGTTTTCACCCGCCGATCATACTGCAGTATGTTACTCACTGAACTCTGGATAAGATTCGCTGCGGCAACTTGCTCTACAGTGATAATATTTTTGTCAGCACATGCAAGGTACAATGCTTACCAACTTTCATATCTGCCGCTACAGGTACCACGTCCTGCTTGCTACCAACTGAAATCTACAACCCTAGAACAACCTCTGCCTGTGAAAGCTCGTTGAAAAAATAAAAATTATCGTTGTTGTTACTGACTCGTCTGTATGGCGCTGTACCATCTGCCATCTGACTTACACTTTCAGATTTTTTTATCAAATGCAGATGCTGTCTCCTTGGTTTTGTCCTCACACTCCATTTCCAAAACATCGGTACTCCCCCTCCTCCAAAAAAAAAATCTAATCTGCCAGCTTGTTCCCAGATGCTTGAGTGCGTTCCACCCCCCCCCCTCCCTTATCAATTCATCAAACTGACCTATTATCCCCTTATCTGACTTGTTAATTCTTCCTCTTGACTTTCCATTTCTTCAACTTGTCTTTCTCTTTGACGTATCAAATCACCAGATTGACTACCCATCCTTGCCATTTGCTGCATTATATTCATCCATGACGTTTGAACATTTTCTTTCCTCACACACCTACCCAGAATCCCAAGCTCACTCTCTACACAATCTGAACCACATTAGCTGGGCGACTAATTCTTTCGACCATGGCTAGCAATCTGCAAAGACAACACAACAGAAGACGCAGATTTAGCTTGCAGTTATGTCATGTCACCATCGTCTGCTACGGCGACGACAGCGGCCGTTGCGTGGCTATTGTTGCCACATCGCATTGCCCCAAACCTCTACTGTGCGTGGACACATTACACTGTCGTGTAGATTGTTGCCTCTTGGTGTTGATGTGCGTGCGACGTCCGCTAACGTTGCGTGGTCGTTCTGCTAAGCAATGGAGCCTAACCTCTGCTAGGGATGGTAAAACCCGACCAGTTAAAACCGATACCGGCATTTGAGTTCTGAATAACCGGTTTTTTTCGGCATTTGTTCGGACTCGGTTATAACAGGCGTTCTTCTTATTTTTTACTAATAACCAAAAAAAACGGAATATCAGTTAACCATAGCACCAGAACTAACCCTTTTCGTTTTTAAATAAAACTCTTTAAGAAAAGGAGCAATTTTTTCGTAAAACTTTCATTGATTCAAATATTGCGTTATTATAGAAAAATGGGAAAGGCGCTCGGTGTTATTTTAATAACAATGCATACAGAAACAAGCAACAAACACATGGCATAAGAATTGGTGCAGCACTGCTGCGACAATAGTGTCTCTGTTACCGAGTATCGTACGCGTGTACGTGCAGTGTGCAGGAGTTGCCCCAACTGGTCAACACTGTAGCTTCTTACTGTCGTACCTGAAGATCTGTAGTATTGCAGAATAACGGCAGTCCTAGTCTGGAAACCATTTTACGAAGAGACATAGTAGTGAAGTACAACGCTTCATTTGCTTTAAAAATTAACGATATGTCTGCCATTTCTATGAAGTAATAAAGAAAGGAAGGAAATTAAGCTAACAGTAATAAACTAGAAACTTGCAGCAATTGATTCACAGTATATAATAAAAATAGAAAGTAGCCGATCCGCTGCCTGTGTGCACATAATATGTCTTGATCTGCTTGCAGCACTTGTAAACGGACAAACCAACACGAATAAAAAGAGTTCTTCAACCTCAGTTTCCACCATCTAGCACTGACTATTCGTAATGCCTAAGTAGCTGTATGATCCCCGATTACAACATGATTTTTGATCAGAGTTTCCAAAAATTATAATCAAAAGAAGGTTACTGGTATTTTTTGTACCATTTAACTATTTATCACTTTTCGAGGATAGCACCGAATGGTGGACAGACTAAGTTTTCTTTTATTTGAATATTTAATTTGATATTTTGATATTTTGATTCTAAGTATCTTGAAAATGACTGAGTCAAAATTTTCCAATCTTTATTCGGTTTTTGTGTCCGTTACAGGAAACACTAGGAACAAAAAACCTAAAATCGATTGTTCTAGAAACCGGTTATTTTGAGCGGTTTTAACAGGCAGGTCAAATTGGCGAGGAAAAAATAAACGATATAGCCGAAAACCGGTTGTTTCAGCTATGACCGCCATCCCTAATCTCTGCGAATGCGTAGACCACGCAGTGTTGCCATGGGCCCACTGCCTTGTGCTGCTCTGACGTACCGGCGATGTTCGAACATTCACGGCAAGAGCAAAGAAACTAATGATTGTTCGATGTATGCAACTCTCTGTTTTCCCCTACAGGTATTACAATAGGCA
Source organism: Schistocerca gregaria (assembly GCF_023897955.1). Taxonomy (NCBI): domain Eukaryota; kingdom Metazoa; phylum Arthropoda; class Insecta; order Orthoptera; family Acrididae; genus Schistocerca; species Schistocerca gregaria. The sequence continues at coordinate 337,423,949 of NC_064925.1, read as the reverse complement.
GTTCCCTCTATTACCATGGACGTTAACCCCTGATGGCTTAACAGGTGTCCTATTATCCTGTACCTTCGTCTCCTCAGTGTTTTCCATATAGACCTGCCTTCGTCGGTTCTCTGGAGAACCTCTTCATTCCTTACCTTATCAGTCTACCAACTTTCAACATTCTTCTGTAGCACCGCATCTCAACGTTAGATTCTCTTCTGTTCTGGTTTACCCACAGTCCATGAATCACTACCAAACAAAGCTGTGCTCCAAACGAATATTCTCCAAAATTTCTTCTTCAAATTAAGGCCAATGTTTGACACTTGTAGACTTCTCTTGATCAGGAATGCCCTCTCCCCTGTGCTAGTCTGCTTTTTATGTCCTCCTTGTTTCGTCCATAATGTGTAATTTTGCTTCCAAGAAAGCAGAATTCCTTAACTTCGTCAACTTCGTGATCCCCAGTTGGGTAACTTCATCGCTGTTCTCATTTCTAACACTCCTCATTACCTTTTTCTTTTTCCACTTTACTCTCAATCAGTTTTCCTTACTCATTAGACGCTTACTGTAATTCTTCTTCACTTTCACTGTGGACAGCAATGTTGCCAGTGTATCTTATTACTGACACTCTTTCACCCTGAATTTTAATCTCACTCTCGAACCTTTCTTTTATTTCCGTAGTTGTTTCTTCGATGAACAGAGTGGATAGTAGAGGCAGAACATTTCATCCCTGTCTTACACCTTTTTTAATCCAAACACTGTGTTCTTGGCCATACGATTATACTCTTCTCTTTTAGTTCTCGCACAGATTGTATATTACTCATCTTGCCCTTTAACTTCGTTCTATTTTTCTCAGAATTTCGAATATCTTGTACCATTTTACACTGTCAAACCCTTTTTTTTTAGGTCGACGAATGCTACGAGCGTGTCTTGATGTTTCTTCCACCTTGCTACCTTTATCATGTGCAACGTGAGAACTGCCTCTCTGGTGTCTATACTCTCCTAAAGTCAAACTGATCGTCATTTACATCTACATCTACATCCATACTCTTCAAGCCACCTGACGGTGTGTGGCATAGGGTACCCTGAGTACCTCTATCGGTTCTCCCTTCTATTCCAGTCTCGTATTGTTCGTGGAAAGAAGGATTGTCGGTATGCTTCTGTGTGGGCTCTAATCTCTCTGATTTTATCCTCATGGTCTCTTCGCGAGATATGCGTAGGAGGGAGCAATATACTGCTCGACTCTTCGGTGAAGGTATGTTCTCGAAACTTTAACAAAAGCCCGTACCGAGCTAGTGAGCGTCTCTCCTGCAGAGTCTTCCACTGGAGTTTATCTATCATCTCCGTAACGCTTTCGCGATTACTAAATGATCCTGTAACGAAGCGCGCTGCTCTCCGTTGGATCTTCTCTATCTCTTCTATCAACCCTATCTGGTACGGATCCCACACCGTTGAGCAGTATTCAAGCAGTGGGCGAACAAGCGTACTGTAAGCTACTTCCTTTGTTTTCGGATTGCATTTCCTTAGGATTCTTCCAATGAATCTCAATCTGGCATCTGCTTTACCGACGATCAACTTTATATGATCGTTCCATTTTAAATCACTCCTAATGCGTACTCCTAGATAATTTATGGAATTAACTGCTTCCAGTTGCTGACCTGCTATTTTGTAGCTAAATGATAAGGGATCTATCTTTCTATGTATTCGCATCACATTACACTTGTCTGCATTGAGAGTCAATTGCCATTCCCTGCACCATGCGTCATTTCGCTGCAGATCCTCCTGCATTTCAGTACAATTTTTCATTCTTGCAACCTGTCGATACACCACAGCATCATCTGCAAAAATCCTCAGTGAACTTCCGATGTCATCCACCAGGTCATTTATGTATATTGTGAATAGCAACGGTCCTATGACACTCCCCTGCGGCACACCTGAAATCGCTCTTACTTCGGAAGACTTCTCTCCATTGAGAATGACATGCTGCGTTCTGTTATCTAGGAACTCCTCAATCCAATCACACAATTGGTCTGATAGTCCGTGTGCTCTTACTTTGTTCATTAAACGACTGCGGGGAACTGTATCGAACGCCTTGCGGAAGTCAAGAAACACGGCATCTACCTGTGAACCCGTGTCTATGGCCCTCTGTGTCTCGTGGACGAACAGCGCGAGCTGGGTTTCACACGACCGTCTTTTTCGAAAGCCATGCTGATTCCTACAGAGTAGATTTCTAGTCTCCAGAAAAGTCATTATACTCGAACATAATACGTGTTCCAAAATTCTACAACTGATCGACGTTAGAGATATAGGTAAGTCTATAGTTCATCACATCTGTTCGACGTCCCTTCTTGAAAACGGGGATGACCTGTGCCCTTTTCCAATCCTTTGGAACGCTTCGCTCTTCTAGAGACCTACGGTACACCGCTGCAAGAAGGGGGGCAAGTTCCTTCGCGTACTCTGTGTAAAATCGAACTGGTACCCATCAGGTCCAGTGGCCTTTCCTCTTTTGAGCGATTTTAATTGTTTCTCTATCCCTCTGTCGTCTATTTCCATTTCAATCTATTTCCATTCTTATCTCTGTTATTCTCGGCAACAGCTTGGACTCATGAGCTGTTAAGCCGATTGTGAAAAACTCTTTGCACTTATCTGCCTTGGCTCTCTTCGGAATTGTGTGGATGATATTTGGCAGAACAAATAGTGGTATGTCATCTGTCTCGTAGATTCTTCACACAAACTTGAATAATCGTTTGGCTGCCACTTCCCCCAAAGGTTTTAGAAATTTCGATGGATTATTATCCATCCCTTTTGACTTACTTGATTTCATATCTTCCAGAGATCTTTCAAATTCTGACTTATAGTAGATTCCATATGCCATCCCTAAAGACTCCAATTTCTTCTTCTAGGAGGGTTGCAACTTCAATAGTGGCAACTATTTATTTACAGCTCGTACAAAATAGATACTTGTTTCAAAGCCTTACTGACCTTCAAAGTAGTCACCAGCATTATGTATAGCCCGTTGCCAGCGATGTGGAAGTCGTAGGATACTCTTAGTAGTGCCAGTTGCGTTGACAGTTCGAGCGGCGCGGTCTATTGCCCGAAGAATTTGTATCAGTTCTGAAGCCAATGCCGTTCTGAAGCCAATGCCGTGAAGTGGTAGGTTGCTGGTCGTAGGTTGTGTTCCAAAAATGAACAGCATAGAGACAGAAGTGATGACACTTTTTTCAGGATCTGACCATCATTTTGTAGGGCAATGCTCAAGCACGTACAGTGCAAGCTGTTACTGATTTGTTTGACTGATGGGGCTGCTAAGTGCTATACCACCCACTGGACTCTCCTGACTTAAGCCCTCGTAAATTCAACTCGATTTCTAAACTGAAGGAAACATTTCACGGTATTCGTTTCAGAACCGCTACAAATTCGTCTGGCAATAGACCGCGCCGCTCGAACTATCAACGCAACAGGCACTGCTAAGAGTATCCTACGACTTCCACATCGCTGGCAACGGGTTATACGCAATGCTGGTGACTATTTTGAAGGTCAGTAAAACTTTGAAACACGTATCTATTCTGTACGAGCTGTAAATAAATACTTGCCACTATTAAAGTTCCAACCCTCGTAAAACATGGTCAGCCAAGTCCTTCGCTTCATAGAGACCTTCAACGTACTCTTGTAACGCATCAGCTCTCTCTTCTGAATTTAACAGTGGAATTCCCATTCTATTGTTAATGTTACCACCACTTGCTTTTAATTTCGCTAATGGTTGTTTTGACTTTTCTATTTGGTCAATCAGTCCTTCCGACAACGCTTCTTTTTCGATTTCTTCTCATCTTCCCTACGGCCATTCTGCCTTTGCTCCCATGCATTCCTGAGTGATTTAAATTGCAGTTTTCCCGTTTTTCCCTGAACATTTTTCACTTCTTTTGTCGGCCAACTGAAGTATGGGGTGTTCAATAAATAATGCAACACTTTGCCAATTTTGGTTGAAAAAAATTCGTATTTGATGTGGGCCATCGTATAATATTCTCACTTCAGACCCTATAGTTTCATAAACTTTCAATAGGTGGCGGGGCTATGCGTGGCCTTCAAAACGGCGTCTGTAGCGGAGGTGCGTTCCAAACAGAGATGTCACTGAGATTCTTTTGGCGTAGAACCAGAGCATCGCTTTTATTCATAAGTGCTTGCAGAATGCCTACGGAGACATGGCAGTGAACAAAAGCACGGTGATACTTGGGCAAGGCATCCGTCACAATAGCAACAAGGTCGTGCAAGCTGCCCCGTTACCCATCTGCACACAGTTGTGACTCCCGCAGTGTTGAAACGTGCGGACACTCTCATTCGGAATGATCAGTGGATCACTATCAGACAACTCGCTACTCAACTTGAGGTCTCTGTTGGTATTGCTGACACATTCGTCCACCAGTTGGTTACCCTAAGGTATGTGCACGGTGGCTTCGAATGCCTCTAAGCATTATGGGACTTAGCATTTGAGGTCATCAGTCCCCTAGACTTAGAACTACTTAAACCTAAGAACATCACACACATCCATGCCCAAAGCAGGATTCGAACCTGCGACCGTAGCAGTAGCGCGTTTCCAGACTGAAGCGCCTAGAACCGCTCGGCCACAGCGGCCGGCCCGGTGGGTTCCTCGCCGCATAACAGAAGACTAAAAAGAACGACGAAGGACAATCTATGCAGAATTGCTTGGTGTTATGAGGCTGATTCTGATAATTTTTCACCTCTTCTCGGAAGAAAAAGATCTAAGTCGCACTCTCAGCCGCTAAAGTCATGGCAACGATATTCTGGGAATCTGAAGGGGATATTCTGTTTGATGTCCTCCCTCACGGTGCAGCGATAAACTCTGAAGTGCGCTGTGCTACCCTCAGGAAATTGAAGAAACAATTTCAGCGAGTTCGTCGCCACAAAAATGCAAACAAAAGACCTCACACGCGTCTGTGCACCCGAAAAGAGCTCACAAAAGTTCATTGGACGGTTCTTCTCCATCCACCCTACAGCCTGGATCTCGCATATTAAGACTTCCATTTGTGTGGCCCAATAAAGGATGCACTCCGCGAGAGGCAGTAGATGGACAATGGGGAGTTCGGCTCCGACGTCGACTACTAGAGTGGTACCACGCGGTCCTACAGGCCCTGCCACTAAAGGTGGCGTAAGGCCGTCGAAGTGAAGAGAGATTATGTTCAAAAACAGTGTTTTGTAGCCAAAGGAGTGAGAAACAATATAGTGTATTGTAATTTTGAATACAACAAACCTGGCTTCGGTAAAAAAATGAGTTCCACTATTTTTTGAACGCCTCTGTACAACCACTATTTGGCAAGACTGAGCAGAAGGCGGCTTGTTGTATTTAGGGCATAATACACCTAGAAAATAATCAAAGTTACCCAAGGTTTCTTCGCAGTTACTTTCCTTGTTTGTCCAACTTCTGCGATTGCCCTTTTTAGAGATGTCGACGCCTCTTCAGCAGAGCTGCCTACTCTGGTGTTGCCTGTCGCACTATCCACATGCTTAGTGACTTCCAAAAGTGTGTATCGTTCCTTAGTACTTCATTATCCTCCTTACTTCCACATCAGCCGGCCGCGGTGGTCTCGCGGTTCTAGGCGCGCAGTCCGGGACCGTGCGACTGCTACGGTCGCAGGTTCGAATCCTGCCTCGGGCATGGATGTGTGTGATGTCCTTAGGTTAGTTAGGTTTAAGTAGTTCTAAGTTCTAGGGGACTAATAACCACAGCAGTTGAGTCCCATAGTGCTCAGAGCCATTTGAACCACTTCCACATCAATTCTTTCAGACGTTTCCCTTAAGCTCCAGGCTCCTCTTCATCACTACTACATTGTATTCTGTGTCCATATCTGCTCATGGGTACGCCTTACAGTCCAGTATCTGATATCAGGATCTCTGTCTGACCATGATATAATCTAACTGAAATCTTCCCGTATCACCTTGCCTTTTCCAAGTGTACCTCCTCCTCTTGTGATTCTTGAACGGAGTATTCGCTATCACTAGCTGAAATTTATTACAGAACTCAGAAAGTCTTCCTCCTTTCTTATTACTTGTCCCAAGCCCATGTTGTCCTGTAACCGATTCTTCTGCTCCTTCCCCTACAACTGCATTCCAGTCCCCTACGACTATTAGTTTCTCATCTCCCCTTATGTACTGCATTACTCTTTCAGTATCCTCACATACTTTCTCTATTCTTCGTCTTCATCCTGCGACATCAGCATGTATACCTGAACTATCGTTGACGATGTCGCTTTGCTGTCGATTCTGATAAGAACAACCCTATCACTGAACTGTTCATAGTAAAACACTCTCTGCCCTCCCTTCGTATTCATAACAAATCCTACTCCCGTTATAGCATATTCTACTGCTGTTGCTGTTATCCTGTACTAGAATGACCGGAAATCCTTGTGTTCTCCCCACTCACTCACCCCCACTATATCTAGACTGAGCCCCTGCGTATCCCTTTTGAGATTTTCTAGCTTCCCTACAACGTTCAAACGTATGATGTCCCAGGCCCTGACTCGCAGAACGTCATCCTATCGTTGGTTATTCAACTTTTGTCTCATGGTCACCTCGCCCTTGGGAATCTCCTACCAGAGATCCGAATAGGCGACAATTCCGGAATCTTTTGCTAATTGACAGATCGTCGTGACACTTTTTCTGCTACAGGCCACTTGTCCTATGGATATACATTATGAGTCTTTAATTCAGTGGTTTCCATTACGTTCTGGGTTCTCATACCGTTGATTATTGTTGATTCTGCCGCCTTTTAGGTTGAGTTTCCCCGCCCCATGGACAAAAGAGTGCTCTGAACCTCTGTCCGCTCCATCACCCTCTTTGACGGGGCAGTTGGCAGAACGAGGGTGTATTCTTATGCCAGAAGTGTTCAGCCGCCATTGCTGATGATTTTCCTTCAAACTTTAAGCAGTGGCTGAGTTCTAAGCCGGGACGAATGGTGTTTTGATTACTAATCAAAGATGATACCCCCTAGCCTAGGGGTATTGGCAAGGCAATAAAAACTGGTTAAAGTCTTTGTCTCATATCTGCATCACATGCTTCCCTGTCGCACTGCTCATTTTCTCACTAAAGATTTTAATCTACTGTCTGTTAGGCTGGATAACAGCTGCTGTATGTAAATAATGTTCCAAAACAAGGAGTGCAAACTTGAAAATTATTCACTGCTTATTCAGTGCTTCCACAGAATAGATGGTAGACTTATACGAGGGATGGAACTTAAATAGTGGTAACTATTTATTCACAACCGATGCAAAAGAGTTACATGTCTGCACCTGTTACTGTCCTTCAAAGTAGTCACTAGCGTTATGTAGAACCCGTTGCCAGCGATGCGGAAGGCGTAGTATACCATTAGCAGTACCTGTTCTGTTGATGGTGCGAATGGAACGGTCTATTGCCTCTCGAATCTCTGTAACAGTTCTGAAGCGAATGCCACGAAGCGGTTCCTTCATCTTCGGAATCAAATCAACGTCACAAGGGCTTTAGTCCGAGGAGTATGGTGCATGGTACAGTAAGTACTTCCCAGTCCCATCGACTGATAAGAGCAGCCACAGCTTGCACTGTATGCACCCGCACGTTGTCGTGCAAAATGATGGGTGGGTTTCGCAAAAAGTGTCGACGCTTCTTTCGAAAAGCTGTTCGCAGGTGATGCTCCAAAAACGAACAGTAATACTGTGCATTGACGGTCTCCCGTGGAGGGACGTAATGCGTTAGGATAACACTATCACAGTCGTACACGAGAATCACCATAATTTTCACCATACGGGGGCTCTGACGCACTTTCGACTTTCGCGGCGACCCATAATGACGCCATTCGTTGGACTGGCCTCTGCGTTTTGGCTCGTACGATGCCCATGTCTCATCCAGTGTTACGATACGGCTTAAGAAAGCCTCTCCTTCGCGCTCATAGCACTCCAAGTGCGTCTGAGTAGCGTCGTAACGCATCCGTTTCTTTGATTGGCGACTCCATGGAGTGTCCTGTGCACCACGACCAGATAATGGATATACTTGGAAGAAGAGACAGCGTTGGTCGTATTTTTTTGTTTTATTAACTGCAATTTATGTGATCGCTCTAAGCTTGTTGACACCAGTGCCAACCAATTTACATTGTATATTACAGCACTGAGGGTGGTCACTAAGTGACCGAAAATCGATTTTGCGGTTAATAAAACAAAAAAAATACGACCAATGCTGTCTCTTCTTCCAAGTGCATCCATTTCTGCATTTCCTTCAAGTCATGCGGAGCCCATCGCATGCCCAGCATTCCTTCAGGATGCGAAGCACAGTCTTATGCTCTAATTCGGTTTCGTGGGCGAGCTCATGAATAGTATGGCGTCGATCACTGTCCACTAACGCGGCAGCAGCATGCACTTCTTCAGAGACGCTAGGACGACCTGCTCGATGCATGTCTGCCACAGTTTGCCGACCTTCGTTGAAAGCTGCTTTTACCCAACGTGCCACTGCTCTGTACGGCAATACCGATTCCCCGCACGCCTTTTGAAGATCTTGATGACACTGTCGTGCTGTACGACCTCTGGCACATTCAATCTTGATAAAATTCCGCTGTTCCTGTTTCGAAAACATAGTGAGACCATTACGTTGGACCTCTCGCTCAGAAGTGACTGTTTTTTCCTCGACTGTGCGCACGCCTGTGACGTGGGACGGGCGAGTCCATTTGTTCGGAGGTAAGGTAGGTAGGTCAACAACGTGTGCTATCAGCGACAATAGTAGATTCCATTACATTGTGTCTCCACAGCAGTGTTGCCACTATTTAAGTTCCGTCCTACGTTTAAACCGAATTATTGTAGCTAATTACATCTATAAGTGACTGGACATTGTAGAGCGATTAAAAAACTCGTTATAAATTTTAAATAAATCTGGTAACACTGAAAAATTATTTCAAGTGTAGGTGTTCACAATCACGTGATATTCTAAGTTCAGACTTGTACTACCCGTGATTAACCCAAGCCCAATCTACACGCGGCATACGTGAAATATTCAGAGTCCATTCTCAACAGAATCCAACTCGCAACGAAATTACTCAAAGGCCAGACCCGTTATGGCTGCTAGAACCCAAGTCCGACCAACTCACACAGGAACCATTCTATGTCTGCGAGACTACCAAACCGAACTCTTCTAACAAAGAACCCCTTGAGTGCGAGATCGCAAAGGGCCCATGATGTTTACGGCATTCGATGCCCCATATATTGTCGACCGTGCAACCATAATATTGGCTGCTAATGGCACCGGTGATGCAAGACTCGGGGTATCCAGTGGTGAGCACAGCATGAGACGACGCTGTGTACTTGAACTACATAGTCGACGAGTAAACCACAGCAGTGCTACAGTGCTTGTGGCGTTGATACAAAGTAGAGCAATGATAACGATATACAAGGCAAACATTGCATTATATCTACAGCAATTGCCCAAGTTGACATTCATTCAAAGGGTTCAAATGGCTCTAAGCACTATCGTACTTAACATCTGATGTCATCAGTCCCGTAGACTTAAAACTACTTAAACCTAACTGACCTAAGGACATCACATACATCCATGCCCTAGGTAGGAATCGAACCTCCGACGCGGTTCCGGACTGAAGCTCCTAGAACAGCTCGGCCACTGACATTCCTTCAGAAGGGAACCCAAGAAATTTCGCAGACTGGGAAGGAGATAGCTGATGAAATATTAGAGTTTCTGCGAGATGAATCAGTCGAATGTATGTAGTCGTATACGCTCGAACATGCAGACAGTGTACATGTGGAGTACCACGATGACGACATGCGCTTGCGAAAGTGATACTGAAACAGATGTCGAGCCATATTGTTATCATTCTTGTCGGATAGGGAGCCGCTAATCCTGTCTCCAGTGAAATGCAGTAAAGGAGACTCGTTGTCCAAGGAGCCGGTACCGAACAACACACATTAAAGATCATCTGCAGCATAGTAAAAATACACATATGAACTGATTTCGTATAAGTTCGCAGCAATACGACCGTGTAGTGCATAAGAAAAAGTACAGATGATCAAGGAAGGACAAGGCACACTTGTTACAAACACAGGTATTTGCACGTTTCAATGATCCTCGATACAATTTAGAGGATGGGCATGATAGTGACCTACTAAGTTATGCACCTCAAATTGCGCGCGACAGAGTACAGTGATTTCAAGGGAAGCAGTGGATGGATGCGTAACTTCAAACAGTGCTCCAGAACTGGAAGACGTAAGATAACGATATTTCAGGTTGACGATTCATAGCAAGCTGCGCAATAGGCGCAATAGATGAGATAAACAAACTTATCCCACCGTTCAATAAGGATTTCCTTTTCAACTACGAACAATCAGGACTTGAAGAGGAAATGCATATGAAAGGAATCCTGGAAAACAGATGTACCAAGTGAGTTGTATCAAGATCACCTAATATCAATATCATGACGCATTCATATAAAATTATGCCGACTGTTAATCTGGATGGTAAATTGGATGGAAAGTTATTTATTGTGCTCCGAGAAGTTGGAGGTGGAAGAGTGGGAAAACGGGCGAAATAAACTACAACTATAGTATGAACACTGCGATTGGCCAGTAGCTGCTCAAAATTACTTGCTTTTGCTTGGTTCCTGCTCTCATTCTCCTTTACAACAAATTATCCCTCCTCAAAATTATGTGACACTGCGATTCATACCACATAGAAACACTGTTTTTTTTTCGTTTCTATAAAATGTATTATCGCACTGTCTGCAGCTACGCCATCACATTCTATCAGTTCTCATCACCACGTTACACCAATATGATACTATATGCGTTCTTTAAGATTAGATATCTGTTAGCAACTCCCAGGGAGTTCGCCTTCGGTCTTGGTGGTGCGAACATTTGTGATCACTGTGGAGCACCATTTTTCATTCGGTGTTAATGCTGCAAGTTAATGGCGTGTTTTGAACATTTCTCGAATGTCGACGATGTCCATTTTGTGAAATGTAATACATGCATCCCGTAAAACGCTGATTTCTGCACCTCCTTAACACTAATTTTCTGTCGCTCTTCTTATGCACGTGGTGATTCATTAGCAGCTAATATTTTGCCTGTCATAGTTGTTAACACAGCACTTTCCGACCTCACACTCCTGGAGTTCCTTGTACGTCTGACGAAACTGAGCAACTAAAACCAATGCACAGACACTCCTGGAGTTCCTTGTACGTCTGACGAAACTGAGCAACTAAAACCAATGCACAGAGAGGTATAGACCCCGCCCCATCTAGTAAACCTGATCTACTAACAAAAGCAAAGATATCGGATCCCTTTTATAAGTGCGGCCAAACAAATTCTGCAAAGTTTTTGTAGATCCATAATATAGATATGGATGCGAGACAACTGATGGATAACTTGTAGAAAAAGGATACCAACAGTCGTAATTCTTCATACAATTTTATTATTTAAGCAAACAGTTTCAACGCTTCATTAGCGTAACCTTCAGGCCCCTATGCGGAAAACAAATGAAGACTTCCAACCAGTGGCGCACATGGAATAGGTATCGCGTATATTGAACTGGATATTGTGGACTTCTATTTACTCGACGTGTACACTCCAGACGCACGTTAACAATGGTAGGGTTTTCCCATCTTGTTATTGCTTCTAATGGTAATGTAATCTCTGCATGCACATTGGACACGAATTTCCATATTTGGCACTGGTGTTTTAAGTAAAACACTGACTCACTCGCATTTTTCACTTGCTAGCTATTTGAATCCCAGCTCACCCTTAATGTGTCAACTCATCATGGAAATGCAGTTCTGTTCCTGATTCCTCTGAGGTGCTCTTGCACTAAGTAGAAATCTGCCCTACTGTATAGGGTGAAAATTAATAAAACCGACAAACTACAGGGACGGACTTATCACCGAAAATGGAGGAAAAAAGGTCCTATGGACACGTGTCCGGCAATGGACCGTGTGCGTGGAATCACAACAAATCGTTCCGGAACTCAAAACAAAGCTGCATAGCATCCACGTCACAACAGATGTTCAAAGTGACCAAAGAATGCAATGCACGCTTTCACACGCCGCATCGTGGACTGCCGCACTTTTTCGCATGGTCCGGTCTGTCTCCAAACAGCGTCACAGGCGTCGTGAACAGGCTGTTGAAGGGTCTGCACATCGGAAACTGGTTCTGCTTACACACGCTTTTTCGGGTGCCCCAGAGGTATAAATGCAACAGTTTTAAGTATTCTCGCTTACACTGTGTTGGCGGTCCACTTGCCTGGAGGTTGTAATAGGTTTCGTCTCAATATCCTGCAGAACGCACTCTTCCAAATCTTGTGCACGCACAGTTCGCCGCCTCCCTGCACGTTCGTCTTTCTGGAAGGGCCCATGGTCACACAGGCGCCGAAAAAGAGCTTGTAATGTTATGTGGTGTGTTTGGTGCGTGTGAGGGAACTTGTTTTAGTACAGCCGTGCTCCCTCTCTACCGTTTGACATCCGCTTGCCCACACACAAACACCATCTCAACTTGTTCCCGACGTGAATACCGGACCATTCCGATTCCGCTACTTACTGTATCACACAGCCTGCAACACACAACGGACACACGGCACGGAGTCAGAGGAACTTTCATTCGTCAGCGCCATCTACCGTGACAGCGATGCATTTCCGCACACATATTCATAGGACCTCTTTTCCTCCATTTCCAGGTAGGAATCCATCCCTGTAGTTCATCGATTTCATTAATGTTCACCCTGTACGAAGAAAAGCCATTGATCAACTATGCAACCATAAACCTATAAAACTTCTTGATTAATTTACTTAAAAAGTTTTACACGTTACTCTAACAAACATTTGGACAAATATAAGCTACATATTTTGCATATATATATATATAAGATGGTGAAACATTATTATCAAAAAATCTCGAGTTGACCGGTTTACTTCAAATTATAAACAGTATCTTGTTAAACATTCAGACGGACATAGACTATACAGTTTTAAACAACAATGTACAGAATGAAACATCCTCCAAGATGTGGTCAAGCCAAGTCTCCACAATATTCTTTCTTTCAGGAGTGCTAATTCTGCAAGGTTCGTAGGAGAGCTTCTGTAAAGTTTGGAAGGTGGGAGACGACGTACTGGCAGAAGTGAAGCTGTGAGGACGGGGCGTGAGTCGTGCTTGGGTAGCTCAGATGGTTGCCGGCACGGTGGCTCAGCGTGTTTGGTCAGACGGCTGCGTAATAAAAAAACTGAGACAAGGAATCAACGACATCTTGAATGGATATCTTGTGAAGTCCGCCCAGACCAAACGCAACTAATTATATCGAACAAAATGAAAAAAATAAAAAATTAATATAAAGATGGTAGAGCACTTGCCCGCGAAAAGCAAAGGTCCCGAGTTCGAGTCTCCATCCAGCACACAGTATTAATCTGCCAGGAAGTTTCAAAAGTGTACAGGCTTTCTGTAAAAACACTGCGAGAAGGAATATAATCTGCTGTGCTCTGCAGTAAAAATGTGATGCTTTGTTTTCCTCCTCGCAGCCAGCTTAATTGCGGCACGTTCACACTCCTAGACAACATGTTTTGTCCCATATATATTCTTTCTCATTATATATATTTTTAAACATAAAATGTATACACAACCATGTGCTGTTTTGTTTTCTTCCTCGAGAACGGATTTCACAGAAAACACGTAAGTTTTATTTATGACTTAGCAGCTTATAGTTTGAATACTACACCAGTATCTGAATTTGCAATAACAATAGACAAGGCTCAAGGTCAGAGAAGAGGGAGGAAGAGAAGATGGGACACACGGGTGGGAGGATATAGATATAGAAGGAAGAAGGAGACAGGAGAAGATTGGCAGAGAGACGGGGAATAGAAAATGGATAGAGATGGAGGTGTGGGGGGGGGGGGGGGGGGAATGATGGACAGAGAGAAGGGGAGGAGGAGATAGATAAAGACAAAAGGCAGAGTGAGATAAGAAGTATACCCAATCCCCATACATATTAGAAACGTGTGATTCGTCTTTTCTTTGTTTTCCATTTAACCAACTGAGCTACAGCAACGCATAGTTGGGTAAAGTTAGTAACAAATAATCGGTCAAATTCCTCCCCCAGATGGGATGAATTTAAGCGACTCAGTTTTTTTTTTCCTTTTTAAATTTGCCGATCCGTCAGAGCAAAAGTTAATAAAGAACAAAAATCTTTTTACTACATTTCAGAACCATGCTCTGAAAGAAACACAAATATATCAATAGTATCGGTTTCAGAAATACGTATTTACGTTTAAAGTCCAAAATCGATCAGTTTCATCCCATTTGCCGGAACTCATTAACAAAATACAAGTGACTCACAGTAAGAAAGTCGGTAATCCATATTCATTCTACATTAAGTTTAGTAAGAATAACCATAAATATTGATCAACAGATTCGCCAAGAAACCATAAAAGTATTTGATTATTGTAAGACTTCTTATATGCCTTCGATCTTAAAACCCCTTTTGATCATATCTGTGCATTGAAAATCAGAGGAATGGTCTGTCACAAGTCTCCTGTCTGAGTTCGTGAACCTTGCATAGGTTGCTGTTGAAGCTTCCCGAAATTCTAACACCATTTAAGTTCATGTTCTGCCTCATGAAATCCACGATTAACAAAGAGAAATACATCAAAAGGAATTTCCATATTCACTCAATAAACATCCACCAGAAATAAACAACACGACAGAATATCAGTTTCAAATCTAAGACTTACTTTGGAAAAGTCCTTCATTTTGTGTAATTGTTCCTTGCGATAGTTAAGAGCCTTCCGCTGTCATATAATGCCCTTAAGCGCGTGCTCTGATAACCTTCTTGTTTTATGCGTTTTTAATCTGCTTTCTTTGAATTGCACATACAGTGTTTGTTTTCATGATCAAGTAGCATTGACTCAAGTACTTGGAAATGTTCTAGTAACAGATTCGATAGCCGGCCGGTGCGGTTCTAGGCGCTATAGTCTGCAACCGAGCGACCGCTATGGTCGCAGGTTCGAATCTTGCCTCGGGCATGGATGTGTGTGATGTGCTAAGGTTAGTTAGGTTTAAATAGTTCTAAGTTCTAGGCAACTGATGACCTCAGAAGTTAAGTCGCATAGTGCTCAGAGCCATTTTGAACGGATTCCATACAATATTTGACATCAGAACCATTGTGTAAGGGCTCAAGTGCTTGGAAATGTTCCAGTAACGGATTCTATACAATATTTGATATCAATACCACTGTGTAAGAGCGTGTCGATACCTTGATAAAATACAAACAAACTTATTGATGCTGACGATATCATGAAGTATTGTTTGCGTTCGTCTAAGCTTTTCCTTCCGACAAAAGAACTTATTTAGAATACAAGTCGACATATGAAAATTATGCTATATTTTTATGAATCAAATTGAGCATAAAATCAAATGTAAACGTAAATAGTAACAGGAAAATATTGTTACTATAAACAGAATATCTGTCTCGATATACGAGACTTGCTCAAATAATTCCGGAACATTCGAAATTTCGCGCCAATGGTGTGTTGGAACGAAGTGCGGTTGGCATCGTTGGACACCCCTGTCTTTAATGTGTAACTGCCGGAAGTTTCACTGTTGCGTGTCTGTTAGTTATTGTTCAGTGTTGTATTGAGTAGAACGTTGTGTCGCACAGTTTGATAATTTCGTGATGGCAGAGTTAGAGGAGTAACGCGTCCGCAGTAAATTTTGCATGCAACTCAAGAAAATATTTACAGAGACGCGCCAAATGATACAGGAAACCTACGGTGATGAGTGCTTAAACCATACTCGGTGCTATGGTTCACAAGGTTTAAAAAGGGCTGGGTGGAAGTTAAGGATGACTCTCGTTTAGGCCCTTCTTCGACGTCTACCGATGACGCTCATGTCCGGATCGTCAAAGAAAATGTGCGTGCCAATCTCCGAGATATTGCACAAGAAAGCACTATTTCAGTTGGATCATGAATGAAATCCTGACATAGCATCCTGGAATGCATAGTGTTGCCGCGAAGTTCGTCCCACGGCTCATGAGTCAAGACCAGAAAGACCTTCGCCTCGCAATCTGTGAAGAACTTTCGGATCGTATAAATGAGAACGTGTTCCTTAAGAGAGTAAGAGCTGGTGATGAGACGTGGGTCTAAGGTCATGATGTTGAGACCAATGTACAATCTTCAAAATGGGTCGGGAATGGTTCTCCAAGACCGAAAAGAGCTCGTCAGGTCAAGTTAAATATCAAAGCCAGGCTGATAGTTTTCTTTTCCTTTGAAGGATCATGAATTCGTGCCACAGGGTAAACTTTTAATTGATGGTACTGTCGGGACGTGTTGCAGTGTGAGAAGGAAACTGCCTAAATGCGACGAGACATTTCATGGCTCTTGAATTACGATAACGTACCCGCACATTCTTCCTGGTTGGTGCATGACTATTGCACAGAAAACGAAATCACTACGCTGCCTCATCCTCTGTAATCTCCAGACCTAGCCCCTGCAGAATTTTTTTTTTATTTCCAAAGATGAAAACCCCGTTGAAAGAACAAAGAATTGAAACGATATACGAGAGTATAGAAAATTCGGATACGTCGCTTCGCGCCATCCAGCAAGAGTCTTACCAAGACTGCTTCTGGAAGTGGAAACGGAGTTGTGTGCGGTGTATCAATTATTGTGGAGGAGAGTATTTCGAAGGAGACCACGCACAATAAGTAAAAGGTAACTATAAAAAAAAATTGCGTGAAGTTACAGAATTGTTTGAATATACCTCGTAAATTTCGTAATACGTAGGCCATTACTGCAGAGCATCTGAACAAACTTACCATTAAGACAAAAATATTCACATACAATAAAAAAATTTTAATCAAAAGTATTCTGTTTGAATATAAGGTGAATTCCCATATTTCGCCTTGTTGCACTGGCATCTGACGTCAGATCAGAGGAAAGACTTACTATGTTTGTTAACTAATTATGCACTGGTATTTAGCAAACGTCCAGAAATAATTTCGAAGAGTTTGAAACAAAGGTATCTAAGAATATAAATGAATTACATTCTGAACCTAGAGGAAAAATAAATGAAGTAGATAATAAATGTGATATTATTTCACAAGCGCATAACGATTTATCAAACTGGTGTGTGTACTGAAGGTCTTACAGCACGTACATCATATCAGATTATTTGACTTGTCGCTCTAACGAAGTAGGCGAGTATCAGCAATATGTCTCGTGGTCTTATCGTGGCGTGTTTATCTTCTGCCGTTAGGTCAGACGCTAGAAATGCCACTTGCACGCTTAGAGTAGCAGATTGACGGTGACCAACTTTAAACAGAACTTGATCAATTTTCACACAAATTTATTAAAATAATAACAAGCATAAAAATTACTTAACTTGGTTCTGGATGCTATTTACAATTGATAATCTGTAGTTCCTTTGGTTTTGGTACGTCAATCTTATTCTCACATATATCTCTGATACTTGACAAAAGTGTCTATACATTTATCTTCATGGCTATGTACAGGAATATGGTAATCTTATTAGGATCAGACTGAAACTTGACTATAGACTGGTACAGACAAATGTAGAACTCGTACAGACTGGTGCAGACAAATGCAGACTGACCAATCGGAGGTTTGTACACTCGTTTTAATACCTCGCGCGTTCATGTATCACTGTGCGAGTGTGATCCGCGAGGAGAAAGGTTCTACGTTAGCAGCAATCTCGCTGGCTGCGTTACACATTAATACGCGGATCGGCAGAAGCAGAATTTGGTCCGTCTCTATGGCAGCGCCATCTCGTAGTGCGGAGACTAGTGGTCGTATGTAAAGTACACAAGCGGCAAGATGCAGTCAGTACCTTCGCTGCACAGTGCCGATGGTACTTGCCGACGACTGTGCCGCTAAAGCGGAGTTATTGAACGCAGTTTTCCGAAATTCCTTCACCAGGGAAGACGAATGGAATATTCCAGAATTTGAAACACGAACAGCTGCTAGCATGAGTTTCTTAGAAGTAGATACCTTAGGGGTTGCGAAGCAACTCAAATTGCTTGATACGGGCAAGTCTTCAGGTCCAGATTGTATACCGATTAGGTTCCTTTCAGATTATGCTGATACAATAGCTCCCTACTTAGCAATCATATACAACCGCTCGCTCACCGATAGATCTGTACCTACAGATTGGAAAATTGCGCAGGTCGCACCAGTGTTTAAGAAGGGTAGTAGGAGTAATCCATCTAACTACAGACCTATATCATTGAATCCGGTTTGCAGTAGGGTTTTGGAGCATATACTGTATTCAAACATTATGAATCACTTCGAAGGGAACGATCCATTGATACGTAATCAGCATGGTTTCAGAAAACATCGTTCTTGTGCAACGCAGCTAGCTCTTTATTCGCACGAAGTAATGGCCGTTATCGACAGGGGACCTCAAGTTGATTCTGTATTTCTGGATTTCCAGAAAGCTTTTGACACCGTTCCTCACAAGCGACTTCTAATCAAGCTGCGGGCCTATGGGGTATCGTCTCGGTTGTGCGACTAGATTCGAGATTTCCTTCCAGGAAGGTCGCAGTTCGTAGTAATAGACGGCAAATCATCAAGTAAAACTGAAGTGATATCAGGTGTTCCCCAGGGAAGCGTCCCTGAACCTCTGCTGTTCCTGATCTATATAAATGACCTGGGTGACAATCTGAGCAGTTCTCTTAGGTTGTTCGCAGATGATGCTGTAATTTACCGTCTAGTAAGGTCATCCGAAGACCAGTATCAGTTGCAAAGCGAATTAGAAAAGATTGCTGTATGGTGTGCCAGGTGGCAGTTGACGCTAAATGACGAAAAGTGTGAGGTGATTCACGTGAGTCCCAAAAGAAATCCGTTGGAATTCGATTGCTCGATAAATAGTACAATTCTCATGGTTGCCAATTCAACTAAGTACCTGGGTGGCAGGACACTTAGAAGATGCAACAAGTCTACTAAAGAGACAGCTTACACTACACTCGTTCGTCCTCTGTTAGAATATTGCTGCGCGGTGTGGTATCCTTACCAGGTGGGCTTGGCGGAGGACATCTAAAGGGTGCAAAAAAGGACAGCTCGTTTTGTATTATCACGTAATAGGGGAGAGAGTGTGGCAGATAAAGTAAGAAAAATCAGAGCTCGAACAAAAAGGTTTAGATGTTCGTTTTTCCCGCGCGCTGTTCAGGAGTGGAATGGTAGAGAGATAGTATGATTGTGGTTCGATGAACCCTCTGCCAAGCACTGAAATGTGAATTGCAGAGTAGACAAGTAGATTTAGATGTAGACGGACGAGCGCTGAGCCTGCGCTGTTTTGCTTAGCGGGGCGCGCTCTAGTGGGAAAGTTGTGTATGCGCTGACTACGCGGAACTATGTACACGACACAAACAGAGTCAGTAGTTGCGAAAGTAGTTGTCTGAAAACCGGTGTGCAGATCGAGGATCTGTCAGCAAAAATGAGAGATTTCGAAAAAGATACTTGTAATGGTATTGATAAGTATTTGAAGGAACAAACTTCAAAAATGGACGAAGAACTTAACGAATGGATTGAGGTTAAAACTAAGGAAGTTGAGGAGAAATTTAATAAAGCTCTCGAAGTGAAACGATCCGAATTTATCGAAAGGAAACAGCCGGAACACGACGAACTCGTCAACTTGTTTACTGATGAATTTCAGGCAATTAAAGAAAGGATAACTGACGACCTGCCGAAAGGGCAAAGGGACACTAATTTTGAGCTGTCTGAGTTAGGTCGGAGGTAATTATAAAATGTTTTGACTGACGATAAGCAATCAGAAGACAAATCGAAAAATTGTAAACACTGTAGTGAGAGTAAATATAACTACGGTGCCAGGATACCTGACAAATCATATGAAGGTTACGAGAATGAACACGATCCGTTTCTACAGAGAGGGTCTCTATCGTCACTAAAAGTTGAAACCAGCATATTTAAAAGCAGTTGCGTGTTGATACCAATGAACAAATATTACAAACACAAAAAAATACATGTCTTCATATAAATATTGTGTTACGTACATAATTACTAGAGGGCTGTATTACAAGCTTTCTTTTCAAGGAACGCTATTGAGAAAATTTAGAAAACCGAAAGCTGACTGCTGAATGAATCTGCTGCCGCCAACCTACACTGCGCCTAAGGACCACGAAGATAAAATAAAATTCGAGAAATCAGGACTGATACAGAGGCATGTAAACAGTCATTTTTCCTCGCTCTGTTTGCGAGTGGAAGAGCAAAGGAAATGACTTGTAATTGCACAGGGTACCTTTCGCGACGCACCGTACAGTGATTTTCGGGGTATCTATGTAGATGAAGACATTTCTTCACAGAAAGCTGTTTTCCGATAAAAGCACTCATTTTGTATACAAAACAAAGCTTGGGAATTGTGATATGTCTCTATGGACCAACTTCAGTGAAAAACAAAAATATTCGAACTGTTTTTCCAAGGCAGGGGATACGCCCAAAGTTAACCAAATTTAACCTTTTTTCTCATGAAAGCTTATTATTGTTGCATGTTGTCTTTTTGGTTTCAAGCCCTCCTCACCTACATTACTTATTACGTACTCTTTTCACTCTGTCATCTTCAGATTTGTGATGTGACAACTCTGTCCCGTGAACGAACACAGAGTATGAAATTTCAGATTTCCTGGTTTGTTTACTAATTTGATATGTTGTTGTTGTTGTGGCGTTCAGTCCTGAGACTGGTTTGATGCAGCTCTCCATGCTACTCTATCCTGTGCAAGCTTCCTCATCTCCCAATACGTACTGCAGCCTACATCCTTCTGAAAGTGTTTAGTGTATTCATCTCTTGGTCTCCCTCTACCATTTTTACCCTCCACGATGCCCTCCAATACTAAATTGGTGATCCCTTGATGCCTCAGAACATATCCTACCAACTGATCCCTTCTTCTTGTCAAGTTGTGCCACAAACTCCTCTTCTCTCCAATCTTATTCAGTACTTCCTCATTGGTTACGTGATCTACCCATCCAATCTTCAGCATTCTTCTGTAGCACCACATTTCAAAGGCTTCTATTCTCTTCTTGTCCAAACTATTTATCGTCCATGTTTCACTTCCATACATGGCTACACTCCATACAATTACTTTCATAAACGACTTCCTGACACTTAAATCTATACTCGATGTTAACACATTTCTCTTCTTTAGAAACGCTTTCCTTGCTATTGCCAGTCTACATTTTATATCCTCTCTACTTCGACCATCATCAGTTACTTTGCTCCCCAAATAGCAAAACTCCTTTACTACTTTAAGTGTCACATTTCCTAATCTAATTCCCTCAGCATCGCCCGACTTAATTCGACTACATTCCATTATCCTCGTTTTGCTTTTGTTGATGTTCGTCTTATATCCTCCTTTCAAGACACTATCCATTCCGTCCAACTGCTCTTCCAAGTCCTTTGCTGTCTCTGACAGAATTACAATGTCATCGGCGAACCTCAACATTTTGATTTCTTCTCCATGAATTTTAATACCTACTCCGAATTTTTCTTTTGTTTCCTTCACTGCTTGCTCAATATACAGATTGAATAACATCGGGGAGAGACTGCAACCCTGTCTCACTCCTTTCCCAACCACTGCTTCCCTTTCATGTCCTTCGACTCTTATAACTGCCATCTGGTTTCTGTACAAATTGTAAATAGCCTTTCGCTCCCTGTATTTTACCCCTGCCACCTTCAGAATTTGAAAGAGAGTATTCCAGTCAACATTGACAAAGGCTTTCTCTAAGTCTACAAATGCTAGAAACGGAGGTTTGCCTTTCCTTAATCTTTCTTCTAAGATAAGTCGTAAGGTCAGTATTGCCTCACGTGTTCCAGTATTTCTACGAAATCCAAACTGATCTCCCCCGAGGTCGGCTTCTACTAGTTTTTCTATTCGTCTGTAAAGAATTTGTGTTGGTATTTTGCAGCTGTGGCTTATTAGACTGGTTGTTCAGTAATTTTCACATTTGTCAACACCTGCTTTCTTTGGGATTGGAATTATTATGTTCTTCTTGAAGTCTGAGGGTATTTCGCCTGTCTCATACATCTTGCTCACCAGATGGTAGAGTTTTGTCAGGACTGGCTCTCCCAAGGCTGTCAGTAGTTCTAATGAAATGTTGGCTACTCCCGGGGCCTTGTTTCGACTTAGGTCTTTCAGTGCTCTATCAAATTCTTCACGCAGTATCATATCTACCATTTCATCTTCATCTACATGCTCTTCCATTTCCATAATGTTGTCCTCAAGAACATCGCCCTTGTATAGTCCCTCTATATACTCCTTCCACCTTTCTGCTTTCCCTTCTTTGCTTTGAACTGGGTATCCGTCTGAACTCTTGATATTCTTACAAGTGGTTCTCTTTTCTCCAAAGGTCTCTTTATTTTCCTGTAAGCAGTATCTATCTTACCCCTAGTGAGGTAAGCCTCTACATCCTTACATTTGTCGTCTAGCCATGCCTGCTTAGTCATTTTGCACCTCCTGTCAGTCTCATTTTTGAGACGTTTGTATTCCTTTTTGCCAGCTTCATTTACTGCATATTTTCTCCTTTCATCAATTAAGTTCAGTATTTCTTCTGTCACCCAAGGATTTCTAATAGCCCTCGTCTTTTTACCTACCTGATCCTCTGCTGCCTTCACTACTTCATCCCTCAAAGCTGTCCATTCTTCTTCTACTGTATTTCTTTCCCCTATTCTTGTCAATTGTTCCCTTATGCTCTTCCTGAAACTCTGTACAACCTCTGGCTTAGTCAGTTTATCCAGGTCCCATCTCCTCAAATTCCCACCTTTTTGCAGTTTCTTCAGTTTTAATCTACAGTTCATAACCAACATATTGTGGTCAGAGTCCACATCTGCCCCTGGAAATATCTTACATTTTAAAACCTGGTTCCTAAATCTCTATAATCTATCTGAAACCTGTCAGTATCTCCAGGCTTCTTCCATGTACACTACCTCCTTTTATGATTCTTGAACCAAGTGTTAGCTATGATTAGGTTGTGCTCTGTGCAAAATTCTACCAGGCGGCTTCCTCCTTTATTTCTTCCCTTCCCCCCTCCCCAATCCATCTTCGCCTACTACGTTTCCTTCCCTTCCTTTTCCTACTATCGAATTTCAGTCACCCATGACTATTAAATTTTCGTCTCCCTGCACTATCTGAATAATTTCTTTTATCTCATCATACATTTCTTCAATTTCTTCGTCATCTGCAGAGCTAGTTGGCATATAGACTTGTACTACTGTTGTAGGTATGGGCTTCGTGTCTATCTTGACCACAATAATGCGTTCACTATGTTGTTTGTAGTAACTTACCCGAACTCCTATTTTTTTATTCATTATTAATCCTACTCCTGCATTACCCCTATTTGATTTTGTATAACTCTGTATTCACCTGACCAAACTTTTGTTACTCCTGCCACCGAACTTCACTAATTCCCACTATATCTAACTTTAATCTATCCATTTCTCTTTTTAAATTTTCCAACCTACCTGTCCGATTAAGGGATCTGACATTCCACGCCCCGATATGTAGAACGCCAGTTTTCTTTCTCCTGATAACGACGTCCTCTTGAGTAGTCCCCGCCCGGAGATCCGAATGGGGGACTATTTTACCTCCGGAATATTTTACCCAAGAGGACGCCATCATCATATATCCATACAGTAAAGCTGCATGCCTCCGCGAAAAATTACTGCCGTAGTTTCCCCTTGCTTTCAGCCGTTCGCAGTACCAGCACAGCAAGGCCGTTTTGGTTAATGTTACAAGGCCAGATCAGTCAATCATCCAGACTGTTGCCCCTGCAACTACTGAAAAGGCTGCTGCCCCTCTACAGGAACCACACGTTTGTCTGGCCTCTCTACTGATACCCCTCCGTTGTGGTTGCACCTACGGCACGGCTATCTGTGTCACTGAGGCTCGCTAGCCTCCCCACCAACGGCAAGGTCTATGGTTCATGGGGGAGGATATTTGATATAATGGAAATTATAACTTCTGGTGTAAAAACACCATTCTATATTTTCCAGTATTGATGAGAATTTTGCCCGCATCTCGTGGTCGTGCGGTAGCGTTCTTGCTCCCCGTGACCGGGTTTCCGGGTTCGATTCTCGGCGGGGTCAGGGATTTTCTCTGCCTCCTGATGGCTGGGTGTTGTGTGTTGTCCTTAGGTTAGTTAGGTTTAAGTAGTTCTAAGTTCTAGGTGACTGATGACGATAGATGTTAAGTCCCATAGTGCTCAGAGCCATTTGAACCATTTTTGTTGGGATTAGTCACCGCTGCAGCTGAATCTACTCTCTACTTCATCAGTTCATGGAGTTTATGGTCACTTTCTTTCATTACGAAATAAGATAGCAGAAAATACTTTGTTAGAAAATTCTCATACTCGGTATGGTGAGGTCAGTCTGACTCAAACTGTAAGAAAAATTAATTTACAATCATAAACTTACATTATGTAAACACAAACAGATCAGAACACACGGTCTGAAAGGTACTGTTACCAGAGCACTAGTGTTACAAGCACTCAAACTGAACAAAGAACAACATTTTCTGGGACACACATGACCCCACCGTACAGATTAACGGAAGTTGAGTTCTTGCCAGTGAGTTCTATTTCACGGAATGCCATAACTCATTTCATCCAAATCAGGACCCAACTTTTTTTTAATTCCTGTAATCAGAATTCAGTATTCATGAGCTCTTGAAGCTGGGAAAACGCTTTTCAGATAATTTTATCCGTTGAAGATATTACTGGGAAGTATTGTGTTTAAATTAGATATTACAACAGATAGTTCAGAACCCAACTCACGGAAATATACTTCCAAGACAAAACACGACGCACCACGAAGGAATTATCCGAACCGTGTGAAAATCGGTAGATTTGTTCTACATGTACAGACAAATAAACGATAGCAATTTCAGAAAAACTGAATCCTTTATTCAAGGGGAAGAGCTTCGGCACATCAATAACGCTTTGGTCCATCTCTGGTCCTTATGCAAACAGTTATTTGGCTCAATATTGACTAACAGCATTGTGGATGTCCTCCTGAGGAATATCGTGCCTATTTCTGTCCGATTGCTGCCTTAAATAGTCAAAATCCCCAGCTTCTTGGAGGGTCCTGCCCATACTGCTTCAAATATAGAATGAGATTTTCACTATGCACCGGAGTGTGCGCTGATATGAAACTTCCTGGCAGATTAAAACTGTGTGCCCGACCGAGACTCGAATTCGGGACCTTTGCCTTTCGCGGGAAAGTGCTCTACCATCTGAGCTACCGAAGCACGACTGACGTACGGTACTCACAGCTTTACTTCTGCCAGTATCTCGTCTCCTACCTTCCAAACTTTACAGAAACTCTCCTGCGAACCTTCCAGAACTAGCACTCCTGAAAGAAAGGATACTGCGAAGACATGGCTGAGCCACAGCCTGGGGGATGTTTCCAGAATGAGATTTTCACTCTGCGGCGGAGTGTGCGCTGATATGAAACTTCCTGGCAGATACTGGCAGAAGTAAAGCTGTGAGTACTGGACGTGAGTCGTGCTTCGGTAACTCAGATGGTAGAACACTTGCCCGCGAAAGGCAAAGGTCCCGAGTTCGAGTCTCGGTCGGGGACACAGTTTTAATCTGCCACGAGGTTTCATATCAGCGCACACTCCGCTGCAGAGTGAAAATCTCATTCTGGATAAGGATACTGCTGTGACAACAAATGCCACCCCAGACTATCACTCGTGGCTATCAATCAGTATGAGGGGGGGGGGGGGGGGAGGGGTGACAATCAGGGTGGCATCCCAGCGCTGTCCAGAACGTCTTCAGATACTTCTTCGGACCTGAATTTCACTGACTGGTGTAGAATTGTCCCGCTTCGAACAGAGCCTATAACCAGCGAAGTCGCGTCTGCAGACGCCTCAGACGGCACTGGGATGCCAACCTGGCTGTCGCCCGCCATATGGCCTGACAACCAGCAGTGATGGTCTGGGGTACCATTTATTTTTCGTAGGAACACCCCTTTGGCTATCATATGCACCACCCTTGCAGCACAGAGGTACGTCGACGATATTCTACACTCCGTTGTGTTGCCCATAATGCCAAGCCTTCCTGGGCTTACATTTCAGCCTGCGTACAGTGGGTGTTTCTACTGCTTATGGGCTTGCCAACCCTCCCCCCCCCATCCCCCACCCCCGTCAAGCAAGGCTGCCAAATGTCTCCCCAACAGAACGTTTGGAGCATTGTTAGTAAGGCCCTCCAAGCAACTCGGGATTCTTTTTTTACTATCTAACGCGCCAGTTGGACAGAATTTGCCACAATATCCCTCAAAGGACATCCAACAACTTTACTCGTCAATGCCAAACCGAATAATTGCTTGTGTAAGAGTCAGAGGTGAACCAACGTATTATTGACTTACTTAGTTTGTGAAATTCTTTCTTTCAATAAATCGTCCCATTTTTCTGAAATTGCAATCGTTTGTTTGACTGTACATGTGCATCACATCTCTGTCCTCGGAGTCCTCCAAACCTGACGTCAGTCGGTAGTTTCACTTCTGACGACGATGGCGGAGATAGCCATCAAAATCTTGAGAAATTTATTAAAACTGACGAGGCTTGAAAACCGAGAAGACTTTACATCACATTTACCACCGTTTTCCATCCCATTCGGATAATTCCTCCGTGGTACATCCCCTCCTTTTGTTTGTCTTAGAGACGATTGTGTATTAGATGTAATGGCAACAAACAGACCTGATCCCTTTGATGACGTCCACATCAAAACTGGTATCATGGCCATGAGGCCCTTACAGCAACACTGAATACCAAATTACAAAGGGCTACTAAAACAAGCAGAAAGATCTATACATTCAGCAAAGTAGACAAAGGAGCGGTAGTGTTATACCTCAGGGAGGAACTTGAAACTTGTAGCTTAGGACAGCAGCATGTGGTGGAACTATGGCTCAAGTTTAAAAGAATAGTCGACTATGCATTGGCTAGACATGTACGGAGTAGAACAGTTCATTATGGGAGAGACCCTTCATGGTAAACAGTCAATGTAAAGATACTTCTAAAGGAACAGAGACTGCTACATAACCGGTATAAAACTAACCGTAGGGCTATAGACAAAGAATACTAAATCTCAAATGATCTTTCACAAAACCAAGAAATTCTGGTCATGCGTAAAGACTCCCAGTAGCACCAAAGCTAGCGTCCAGTCACTCCTGTCCCATTGAGAAGATGAATGAAACATATTAGAGTCAGAGGCGTTGAGAAACAGCTGAACTCATCAAAACTGAACAAGGTCTCAGGGACCGATGGAATCCCTACCAGACTTTACACCCAATTTTCGGCTGAGTTAGCCCCTCTGTTAACTATAATCTGTCTTAGATATCTCGAACAAAAAACAGTGCCCAGTAGCTGAAACAGAGCGGACGTCACGTCTATCTACAAGCTGAATAGTAGATGTAAACCACAAACCTAACGTCTAATACCCTTGACATCCATTGGTTGAATAATCTTAGAACACAATCAGATATCTCGAACAGAACGACCTCCTCCATTACAATTAACATGGATCTCGAAAACATGGCTCACACTTTTCTCAGATGACGTCGTTAAAGCCACGGATCAAGGGAATCAGGTAGATGCAGTATTCCCCGACTTCCGAAAAGCATTTGACTCAGTTTCATGCCCACGCTTATTATCAAAAGTACCATCGTACGGGGTATCAAACGAAATTGATGACTAGATTGAGGATCTCTTGGTAGGGAGATCGCTGCATGTTATCTTGGACGGAAAGTCATCGACAAATGTAGAAGTAACTTCGGGTGTACCCAGAGAAGCGTGTTGGGTTCCCTGCTGTCCATGTTCTATATTAATGGTTTTGCGGATAATATCAAGAGTAACATCAGACTACCGACAGATGGTGCAGTTATCTACAACGAAGTACAGTCTGAACGAAGCTGTTCAAATATTCATCTACATCTACATCCATACTCCGCAAGTCACCTGACGGTGTGTGGCGGAGGGTACCCTGAGTACCTCTGTCGGTTCTCCCTTATAGTCCAATCCCGTATTGTTCGTGGAAAGAAAGATTGTCGGTATGCCTCTGTGTGGGCTCTAATCTCTCTGATTTTATCCTCAGGGTCTCTTCGAGAGATATACGTAGGAGGGAGCAATGTACTGCTTGACTCCTCGGTGAAGGTATTTTCTCGGAACTTCAACAAAAGGACGTACCGAGCTACTGAGCGTCTCTCTTGCAGAGTCTTCCACTGGAGTTTATCTATCATCTCCGTAACGCTTTCGCGATTACTAAATGATCCTGTAACGATGCGCGCTGCTCTCTGTTGGATCTTCTCCATCTTTTCTATCAACCCTGTCTGGTACGCAATCCACACTGGTGAGCAGTATTGAAGCAGTCAGAGATTGATAGGATTTCGAAGTGATGCGAAGATTGACAGCTTTTCTTATACATTCAGAAATATAAAATAGTGCTCTTCACAAAAAGAAAACAAACATAATATCCTATAAGTATAATATCAGTGAGTTACAGTTGCAATCAGTAAACTCATACAAATATCTGGGAGTAATGCTTAGTAGGGCCATGAAATGGAACGATGACGTAGACTAAGTCGTGGGTAAGGCAGGTAGCATACTTCAGTTTATTGGTAGAATACTAGGGAAATGCTACCAGTCTACAAGGGACATTGCTTACAAATAACTCGTGCGACCCATCATAGCATATTGTTCAAATGTGTGGGATCAGTACCAAATAAGACTATCGGGGGGATGTTGAACGTATACAGAGAAGGACAGCACGAATAACCACAGGTTTATTTGTCCCGTGGGAGAGTGTCACAGAAACGTAGAAGAAACTAAAATGACAGCCTCTTGAGGATAATGTAAACAATCCCAAGAACCGGCCATAAATGAAGTCTCTAGGAATATACTGAACCCCCCGACATATCGCTCCCATATCGATGCCAGGCACTTTATTGTGAATAGCAGAGTAATCACGTAGATGTAGATGTAGATGAGGGCAAGCTTGGATTGATTACAACACGCACAGAGGCACTTAAACAATAATTTCTTCCCACACTCCATACGTGAATGGAACGAGAAAAAGCGTTAATAACTGGTGCGATGGGACGTACCCTCTGCCATGCTGTTCACAATGGTTCGCAGAGCTTAGATGTAGATGTAGAAGTAGACAAGTAAATATTTTTGTTGTTACATTCGTTTTGCTACATTTCATTTATCTAACACTAACTTTGACTCGATACGAAACGATTGTGCACAGCGACTGTATATTATTGTAAGAAATTTTGGATTATAACTCACTCAAATGCCCTGAAGAGGACTATTTATAATTGAAACCTACAATGCAAAGGTAGTTAAAAAAACATTGGGGTTCCAACTGATTGCTACGTTTCCATCCTTCTTTATTGGTTTAACAAACATTTTTGCTCACAGTTGCAATACATTATTTCTAAAATTGAAATACTGATTTTTGCATAAACATTTAACTCAACCTCTTCTGCTCTTGTTTAAAAACTATTTTTGTTTATAGCGATTTTAATGAGTTAGAACCAGTACCTTAATCAATTAGTTATTTTGATTCTTTAATATCTAAAACTCATTATATCAAACTCTATATAAACAAGTTGTATCCATACACATCATATAAATGGATGTGTATATGTTTGCGTATGTGTATGTTCCACATCCCCTCCTGAACCACGGGACCAACTTCAACCTAACTTGATACTTGCATCCATTACTGTCAGGCAATGCCTGTGGAGATACGAACTGCCTACCTACTACAGTTCAGAGGTTATAAAGTCATGAAAATAGAGTTATGTGAAAAACTTCCGCATCATGTATTACATTTGAATTTACTACTTCTATGCTAATAATTCTATTCGCAACATATTTCGCAAACAGTATCCACATACGCCGCCGGATGTACTTACACAAATATATCATTGCACGACACACAGTTAAAGAGATATGACATCATAAACAGCCAGATACTCCACAAAATGTCGCAAAGGCAGTCGGGTCAACTTACTGAAGTCTCTCACTCCTGGCAATGCTTGTGACAGCTTTCAAGTGCGAAGCGAAGCGCAAACGGCTGCAGGCGAAAATAATAGCCGTTTATAGAGCTACGAAGAGGTGTTACCATAGAGACGTTTACAAAATCGCATTGTAGACACGTGAAGCAGTTGCCTGGATATGTAACTAGAAATTTAGTTTACAATCACCTTCTGAATCAAATAAACATTACAGAGAACGTGTACAGGGTACCCATAAAGTAAGTATCCATTTTGCGGAAAACGTACATGTGGATTATTTCTGTTACGGGTACCGTGAAGGGACATCACAGTGTTAACAATTGAAGAAAGAATCACAATTCTGGAACGTCGTTTACGTGGCGAAACCTATACTGAGGTTCAGAGGCTGTTTGAAAGTATCAGAAGGATGCCCTACAAGACTTGCCATTTGGAACCTCGTCAACACGTTCTCTGTAATGTTTATTTGATTCAGAAGGTGATTGTAAACTAAATTTCTAGTTACATATCCAGGCAACTGCTTCACGTGTCTACAATGCGATTTTGTAAACGTCTCTATGGTAACACCTCTTCGTAGCTCTATAAACGGCTATTATTTTCGCCTGCAGCCGTTTGCGCTTCGCTTCGCACTTGAAAGCTGTCACAAGCATTGCCAGGAGTGAGAGACTTCAGTAAGTTGACCCGACTGCCTTTGCGACATTTTGTGGAGTATCTGGCTGTTTATGATGTCATATCTCTTTAACTGTGTGTCGAGCAATCTGTACAGCGTGTGAGGGAAGCTATCGAAAGAAGTCCAACGGTATCTACCAGCCGGCTGAATCGTGAACTACCCATGCCAAAATCCACAGTGTGGAAAGTGCTTCAGTACACACTTAAAAAGAAGGCATATCATGTCCAGGTGCTTCACCAGCTAGAGGTTGAAGACCATGCGGCACGAGCAGCCATGTTCAAATGGTTCAAATGGCTCTGAGCACCATGGGACTTAACATCTGAGGTCATAAGTCCTCTAGAACCTAGAACTACTTAAACCTAACTATCCTAAGGACATCACACACATCCATGCCCGAGACAGGATTCGAACCTGCGACCGTAACGGTCGCGCAGTTCCAGACTGAAGCGCCTAGAACTGCTCGGCCACAACGGCGGCTAGCAGCCATCTGTTGGAGGCTGTAGCCGAGGAGGACCAGATATGTTATGTTGAGCGACGAGGCGACATTTCGTGTCAGCGGCGTCGTCAACAAACACAGTTGCCGGATCTAGGCAGAGAAGCAACCCCATGAACTCACTGAGTGGCAAAGGGACTCTGCCAAAGTCAATGTCTGGCTTGATCTCATGGAAGATAAGATCCATGGGCCGTTTATGTTTGCCGGAAAGACAATTACCGGAGCCACCTACCTGGACAAGCTGCAGTTATTGTTGTAGCCACAGTTGCAACAGGATGGTATCCTTGCCTCTGTCATGTATCAACAAGATGGGGCACCACCCCACTATGCAAACATTGGCCGGGACTACCTGAATGACACCTTTCCTAACACCTGGATAGGAGAGCTGCAGGTCGTAAGTGGGCTGCTTGCTCCGCCGACCTCACTCCCCCGGGAAATTTTTGCTTGGGGTTTCATCAAGCGCCGAGTTTAGGCTACCAGGGTGCCACATTTGAATGAACTGAAACGGCGAACACGAGAGGCATGCTTGATAATAACCCCTCAAATGTTACAGCGCGTGTTCCACGCAACCACGAGGCGATGGGAACAGCGTGTTGCCAATTAAGGTGAACAGTATTAGCTATTCTCTCTAAATATAATGTTTATTTTGTTGTGGCACAACCGGAAAATGTCAATGGATACTTACTTTATGGGCACCCTGTATTTTGCATTCTATGTTTCTTAATTTAGCTGCTGTACTTATATATTTGTGCCGGCCGCAGTGGCCGAGCGGTTCTAGGCGCTTCAGTCTGGAACTGCGCGACCGCTACGCAGGCAGGTTCGAATCTTGCCACGGCATGGATTTGTGTGATGTCCTTAGGTTAGTTGGGTTTAAGTAGTTCTAAGTTCTAGGGGACTGATGACCTGAGATGTTAAGTCCCATAGCGCTCAGAGCCATTTGAACCATTTATATATTTGTAAACTGTGCAATATTTCTTTGAACAACTTTTTCATAATTTGAAAGGTGTTTCCACGATCCAAGGAAATGAATTTTTTTCTTTATTGCACTACAAACACAGTTAATTTTTTGTTTTCATTTCTAATAGACAATTGGCAGAATGAATACCCAGGAAGTGCGGGGTTTTGTCAGCAAGAATAATATTAAGTAATAAAACTTAAACTGAGTTATAGGCTTCCAATTGCAAAACTGCTCTAAAATGCAATTTTTGTAGGATAGTTGTCACAAAATGTTTCCTGGTAGATCCTGCACAACCGGTTCAGCGTTGGGGGCTATAGACAGTAAATACGCCACTCATCGACACGTCCGTACAGATGCCCCTTTGGACGACGCTCCTTGACACGCAAGGAACAAAAAGGTAAAATGAACGGCTGTCACAGTCATTTACAGTAAGCAGTGTTCAGTAATTGTCATACTGTATTCATTGAAACAGCGTTTCGCTTCTGCTGTTGATTAGCTACTGGACGCCGAAGCAAACGGGTAATTTTCGCCCGCTGCGGTCTGGCCACACATCATCCCTCTGAGGATGGCCGGCCGCCGTCACGCTGCGGACAGCTAGCCTACGTCTGCCCCTCCCCCTCCCCCCTCTTCCATCTCACCTGCGCATGCGCAGCAGCAGCCGGAGCGTGATTGTTGCGCGCCCCCAGGGCCGCCAGCGGTCCGGGTAATCCCCGCGGCGCGCCTTGTGTACCAATTAGGGGGGAACGCCGGCAGCTACAGCCAGGCGTGCGATTGCTCCACCGCCTGCCGTATCGCACACGGGGGTCCTCCGTTCCCGACTGAGCCGGCCAAGGCTCGTCACTCCGCCGCGGGCTTCGCAGTTTTGGCACTACAGGTCGCAGGACAATGAGCCCCCATGAAGCAAATACACGCGTGTGTCTTTCATTCCGCAGTCATCGCTTACGTTCTTTTTGTTTTAAGGAAGAGGAGAGTTGTTACGTTCCGTGGTGGTGTTCTCCCGCTACACCAGAAAATTTGATTATTCCTCCATATCGCCACAAAACATGTTTGCGAGTTTCCCTACTGCATTACGTGCAAGGGAAAAATTCCAAAACTGGTCGCCAATGACCAGCGATTTCGTTGCTTTCACATGCGTGAATACAAGATTCGATTGTTTTTTTTTTGGGGGGGGGGGGGGAATCATAGACTGTTATGTTTCCCCTCCGCATCCCTACCCCCCCCCCCCTCCACTCCCCGCCCAATAATGAATGTCGCCTTCTCAATGCACTAAATTACTACGATTATAATGATAATCAAATATACAGAACGTTTTCATATAATAATAATTGTAATACTAATCATAAAACTTCTACGCGCGTCCTTAGTACAGTGAGGTGACTAAAGTCACTGGACATCTCCTAATATCTTGTCAGATCTCCTTTTGCCAGGCGTAGGGAACATCTCGACATGGCATGGACTCAAGTCGTACGATGATATGAGGGTGAATCGAAAACTAACTTACACTTCCAAGTTATGGCCATTTTATTAAACCACATACACGTAGGCCACACGACTATGGCCGCGCAGGATTAGCGGAGCGGTCTGAGGCGCTGCAGTCATGGGCTGTGCAGCTGGTCCCGGTGGAGGTTCGAGTCCTCCCTCAGGCATGGATATGTGTGTTTGTCCTTAGGATAATTTAGGTTCAGTAGTGTGTAAGCTTAGGGACTGATGACCTTAGCAGTTAAGTCCCATTAGATTTCACACATATTTCAACAGTTTTTTCGTCTTTTTTTTTCAGCTCCATTACATTACCAACTGGAGTAGCAACGTGCTTTGTAAATTATGTCCAAACTGGGTTACTATTTGTATGTGTTATCACCATGGGCCCACTAATTATGCCTTTCAACACTGAGTCTGGAAACCGCATGCTTTTTAGTACGTATCTCAATGCATTGTTACTCTTATTATTATTATTATTATTATTATTATTATTATTATATCGAATGGATTGTGAAAACATCACGTCTATTACCGTTATGGAAACAGTGGAATTCGAAACCGAACATTAGCGATGTTAGGATGAATGATGAAAAACAATATCTGTCAAAGGCGTAATGCGCGTTAATTGGAACTGCGCGCAGGACTGATGACGTGTTTATACTGTATGCGCTACCCACCAGATAGGGACTAGTTGCGAGCGGAGTAACGCACCCGTGACAGAATCCAACGTACATGCGTACACGTATCGAATTTTCTCGTTCTAAACCAGTGTGGCAGACGTATGGCATACACAAACGATGAATATGTGGATACGCTTCTGGTCCTTGATGCATCTGATAACCGAGCTGGTGTTGCCACGCGTCAACATGCTACTACATATCCTCGTCGACGCTTTCCATAATGGGTTTCTTCGTCTGGAGCTGGCCTTCGGGAGTCAGGTTCCCTCCTTCCATCATCACGTGACAGAGGTCATCCACGGACTCGCTGCTACTGGGGAAGCAATGCTGGAGGTCATACTGAAACGTCCCCTTAGAACAATTTATACACGACTGTGCTTAAACTGACACACAATAGTTTTTAGCGCAACGCAATCTGACTTCCAAAAGTCCCTACGAAAGAATGGCCCTGACTAGCATTAACCTATACTTACTTCACAAAAATCTTCGTTACTCAAGCTACTGCAATAGAGCGAGCGCCACTACTGCCAGCTAAATAAAAGATTCAAACTACTGAAGGCACTATCTACTGATAGGCATAGTTAGCAAATGAAAGATTTTCATACAGAACAAACAATGTATTTACCTTAATAGTCATAATATATATATCAGTTCGTGACACCAATTCTTATAAATTTCAAAACTCCGCTATCTCTCTCCCCACGTCCACCACTGCTGGCGGCTCACCTCCAACTGCGCAACGCTACGCGCTGTTAGCATCCAGCTGCCGCTGCCCGACACTACAATGGCAGACAACAATGCAAACTAAACACAGACTGCGCACAGCACAGCCAGTGATTTTTCATACCGAGAGCTAAGCGGCGTTACCAATAAGAAAACCTAAACAGCCTACTTACAATACACCAAGAACCTCAGCGAAGAACACGTAGCGTAGTAAGGCAGCTGCGTGTCTCGCAACACACGGTCATTAACGTGCTGCACGAGCATGGGCTGCACCCTTATCATTATGCTTTCACGCAACACATGCATCCAGTAGATCGCCATCAGCGGATGCAATTCTGGGCATGGTTCCAACAACAACAGGAAGCCAACGATGACTTCGTGAACACCATGACATGGTCGGATGAAGCACCATTCTCTCGTGATGGCGTCTTCAATATGCACAACGCCCACCATTGGCCTGAGGTTAACCTGCATTTCACCCGCGACCGTAGATATCAATTTCTCTTTGGTATCAACGTCTGGGCCGGTACAGTGAGCGTCAAGTGTTTGGGCCCCTACATGTTGCCTGACGGGTTGACTACATGGAAGTGTCATACATTCCTCTCAAACTGTCTGCCTGATGCGCTGGAAGGTGTTCGGCAGAGAATATGGTTCCAATATGAACGAGCACTTCGTGCAACAGTAACTGGACAAACCATTTCCAGGGAAATGGCTAGGACGTGGAGGTCCAGTTGTATGGTCGCCGCGTTCACCTGACCTAAATCCCCTGCATTTCTTCCTGCAGGGGCACCTGATGGAGCAGGTGTATTCTACTCCGCTGACGAATGTGGAAGAATTGGTAGCTCGTGTTCATGTTGCTCTTGTTACTGTGGACGCCGCATTGCTGCGAAGGGTCCAGAGCTGTCGGGTTGCGCAATCTTGGACGTGCAGCGATGTCGCTTTGAGCGTATGTTGTTCCGAGGACAACGTATTCTGTTGTGAAGGTCATGCGATCATTAATATGGGCATTATTATTGTTACTGGTTGCTAATGTGCGACATCTGAGCGCTCATATTGCATGTAGCATAAATGACAAGTAGATGTTGTGTTATTGTACTGTACTATCATCTTTAGCATCTCGAAATCGATATTTTTTTGTAGTTTTTTCTGTCCTAGGATATGTGATTTGTTTCAACTATTCCTTATTTGTCTATCCACGTATTTGTTATGTTCAGCGTTAAAAAATGTTGTAAATTTAGGATACACGTGACTTAAGAAACTGTGTATGGTACAGTATGAAATGTCAGAATGAAATTAGTAAATAAGAAAATGCGCCCTAATCCCAGGGTCGAACCCTCAACCTCTTGTATGCTGACCCAAATCTCCAACCACTTTATTTTTCTTTGGTACGTTGTTTTTTTTTTTTTTGTTTTTAGTTTATTGTATTGCATTTTTGTTTTCTTTATTTTTCTTGTTTTTTTTTGTATGTATGTTTTTATTTATTCATTTTTTTGTATTATGGCAGTCGTTGCACCAGAATTCTAGGAGTCGCTTGCGCCGTCTGATTGGCGGAACATCCAAACGTGTCTTCTCGAAATTTTAGTGGGGATTCCGTGTGTAGTACGTTCAGAACATCATATCGGCAAAAAAAGCATCCAGCTGGAAGGCGGGTCATGAAAGGCGCTCCGTAGAAAATTGGAAAAGAACTGCTTGTATCTGGGGTTGCGAACAAGTGCACAATGTCGATCGTTAAGGTACGTCCAATAACCTAGTTCTGATTTCTCATCGGGCCCAAAAAGGTAGCGGACTGTATGACCGCGTATCCAATTCACGGCATTAGTTTTTGTTGTGGGGTAATGAATCACATCCGGGAACAGAAGCGTCAGGAAAATAATCTGAGCAGGCGGCTGTCGGGTGAGGAAAGCCAGGATACGCTGCGCGAGCCTCCAGACGTCAGCAGACGGACCACATGAGAACCGATGAGCGTCCGTGTCCTCTACACCACAGTGAACACAGAGTGGTGTGTCAGCAAGGCGGATGCGGTGCAAACGAGACTGGTTGACCTGTTTGCCATTGACGGTGATATACCAGGTGGACTGAACGCTGGTGTCGAGGTAACCAGCATGCACTGCTTTCCACACACGGCGCCATATGATCTGGGGAAACTTGTGTTCAATGGGGTTGGGGGTTTGACACATTTGTAAGGTGTCGTATACAGTCTTTGTCTGGAGTATACGGAGAAGGGGTAAGGAGTGCAGAATGTAACTGATTTCAAAGAAGAAGTACCGAAAGTGATAAAAGGGGGGTGGAATGTCGGATAACATGACCGGGGCTGACATGGAGACTGGTGCGTATTCACGCAAAAGCAGTCCGGTCAGGCTCGTCGGGCAGCGACGCCAGACTTTCAGTTGGGAGCTAACAAAAAGTGCGGTAACTCTGTCTGGCACATGGAATAAGCCCACTCCACCACGCTCCCGCGGGAGGGCAAGGGAGGAATATTGAACTTTAAATAACATCCCGGCACAGACAAAGGATCCCATCGCCATCAACATACGACGTGCGAGGGTAATCGGAACCGGGAACACTTGTGCCACATGGGGGATGCGTGAGGCGTGATAAACATTCACGTATTGCGCGCGCTGTATAATGTCGAGGGATCGAAGCCGGTGGTCCACAAGGCCAGCCCTGATCGTTTGTAGGAGACGTCGACCGTTGGTTGCCGCTGAGCGACGGAGGTCATTCATAAAATCAATGCCCAAACAGCGGACGCTGGTGGCCACACTTAGAGGAGCGACAGATCTTTCTGGTAGACCCTCACCAATGAGCAGAACCTTCGATTTGGAAATGTTAAGAGAACTGCCCGATGCCTCCCCATAAGTCGTCACCCAAGTCAGAGCAGCGCGAACATCGTCTTCATTGCGGAGGTAGAGGACTAGGCTGTACAACAGAAGCGGTGCCCATGCAATGTCAGGCCCACCAGGCGTTGGCGAAGCCCCTGTAGGAGGGGCTCTAATGCCAAAGCATACAGTATCGTGGAAAGTGGGCATCCCTGTCGGACAGAGCGCTCGATCGCTAGAGGCGCGGTGAGGCGACCATTACAGAGTATTCTTGAAGTTGCGCCGCTCAAGAGCCGCATTACCACGGTGATTGTACGAACCGGAAAACCCATGTGTTGGAGGACCGATTTCAGAAAAGTATGGTCGACACGGTCGAAAGCTTGACGGAAGTCAAGCGATGCCAATGCGCCAGGTAAATGTCGCGAGCGCGCGAGCGCAATCATGTCCCTATAAACGGCAAAGGGCCGTATGGATGTTGTTGTCACCGCCAAACGAAGTCTGATCAAGGGAGGTGACGGATCTTGCTGCCTTCTTGAGGCGTGAGGCCAACAAACGGGTGAAAATTTTCATGTCACTGTTGAGTAGAGTGATGGGCCGGTAATCACAGATCCGTGATCGCCCATGTGGCTTAGGGACCAGGATGATGACCCCATCAAGGAAGGTGGCTGGGATCATCGTTGTGGGTGACATCAATTCACGACAGATGGACGTCCAAGCAGGTAACAAAAGGTAGCTAAAATACTTGTAAAAGTCGAGGGGGAGGCCGTCAGGTCCAGGGGACTTGTTGGCAGCCCCCACCTTGATAGCATGTAGGACTTCATCAGAGGTCACTTGTTCCTGAAGTTCTTGAGCCACATCCTCTGGCATGGTGTTGACAGTCATTGCTGCCACCTCCTCAATTAAGGTCGGGGGATGAGGGACGGCAGCGAACAGTTGACGGAAATGAGAATAGAAAGCGTGACCAATGTCGCATTGCGTAGTGTGTCGTCGTCCTTCCGCATCTGTGAGATCGTGGATGAGGGTTCGACGACGACGTCGGCGTTCCCTGAGAAGGTGGTACATCGATGGCGTTTCATGAGGCATATGGTCACGGGTGCAGAATCTGACAAGAGTCCCTTCTAAGCGCCGTCGCGTGAGGGAAGTGATCTGCGCTTTAGCACGATGCACCATCATCTGACGATCAGGAGAGAAGGCCATCGAAGTGCAGTCACGAAGGACTGCATAATAAAAGTCCATGGTGCTCGCTTGCCAGGCTTTGAAGTCTTTGCCATATCCTATCAGCGCCCTGCGCAGAGCTGGTTTCGCGCATGATACCCACCACGATAAGGTGGATGCGTAGGCGGCGCGACGACGATGACAGAGGGCCCACGCATCCTCAACGATTCGTCGGCAGGCAGGGACAGTCAGGTGGGAAACGTTGAATTTCCACAAGCCGCGGCTGTGCCACACTTGTTGGCGGGCGAGGACGACATCGCAGATGTAGGCGTCATGGTCAGAGAAAGCCAGAGGCCATACTTCGGCATGTCGAGTGTCGGCAGCAAGGGAACGTGTGAGGTATATACGATCGAGACGACTAGATGAATGCGCCGTATAATATGTGAAACCTGCACGGGTGCCATGCACCTTTGTCCATGTGTCAACAAGCTGGAGTCTGTCGATGATGACGGAGAGGGCCGCACAAGGGGAATGATGCGGTAATTGATCTTCAGGCCTTTGCGTGGAGTTGAAATCGCCACCGAGGACCATGTCATCTAGGGGACCCTCAAACAGCGGCGTTACCTCGTCAGCAAAGAAAGTGTGTCGATCACGACGTCGACTGGAGCCGGACGGCGCATATACATTGAGGATACGGACGCCGAACAGCGTGAGAGCCATACCCCTAGCATTAGCAAGGTACACTACATCTTCAGCAAGGAGTCCAGAACGGAGGAGGATGGCAACTCCACTACCGTTGTCAGAAGCATGGGAGATGTGTGCCACGTAGCCAGTGGGGGCATAGAAATCGGCTACAAACACTTCTTGGAGGAGGGCAATGTCGACATCAGCAGCATAAATGGTCTCACGGAACATTGCCAGTTTATGGGGGGCCCGAATGGTGGCCAGATTCATCGTCACTATGCGGTAATGTTGGGGGCGTGCTCCCACCATTGGCACAGATGTTCCGGCAGAGATGTCTGGCTGGCGTGTAACATCTGACGTAGTCACCGTTGTCGTAATCACTGGCTGGAAGGTGGGTCAGGCACCTCCATGGGGCACTGCCTGATGGGAGGACCACCATCTCGAACTGCTCCTTCGTCGATATCATCAGCCCAGGAGACTGGAACAGACGGTGAGCGACTGTCACACTCCTCGAGGGCGAGTTGTAGCGACGCTGCTGTAGTGGGGTCCAGGGAGGCACTCTCCTTGGAATCCGTCATATTCGTGTGAGATCGTTCTTCAGATGGGACATCAGGAGCAGCATCTCCTGTCGTCAGAATGCTCGAAGGGAGATCACTGTCGTGTATCAGCTCCACTGCCTGTGATGCCACATGAAGAAGTGTGTCGTCAGA
The DNA here is from genome assembly GCF_023897955.1 of Schistocerca gregaria. Classification (NCBI taxonomy): domain Eukaryota; kingdom Metazoa; phylum Arthropoda; class Insecta; order Orthoptera; family Acrididae; genus Schistocerca; species Schistocerca gregaria. The sequence continues at coordinate 337,383,558 of NC_064925.1, read as the reverse complement.
TGGCGTTTGACTCCTCTTCTTCCGTTTTCTGGGCGACCGTTGCTTTCGGAGGTGCTGTTCTGAATCAGAATGTGGATGTTCGATGTCCGAGGTCGCGCCAGTCTGAAGAAAGGCAGAGGTAGGCACCGCATTCGCGTCGATGTCCATCGAGCTCTGGAGAGTTGGTGGTGTCGTAGCCGTCAGAGGAGATGGTGCCGGTGAGGCCATGGCAGCACCGTCATTTCCAGTGGGGAGTGCCGGGTGGAGAAGAGGTGCTTCCTGAAGTGACGCATCGGGGCTGCGTACGGCTGTGGCGTAGCTATCTGGTAAAGAAGCGGCCGTCACTTTGGGAGCTGAGTCACTGGTCGGGACCTGGAGCAAACGTCGGCGGAGACATTCTGACCGAACATGGCCCTCCTGTCCGCAACCGGCACACGTCCGCGGCTGGCCATCATACATAACGATGGCTCGCACGCCACCTATCAGCAGATAGGATGGTACATGTTTGGAGAGTTCGATTTTGATTTGGCGGACACCATTCAACACGTTGTATGTCGTGAATGTCTGCCATTTCTCCGCGATGTGCCCCACAACATTGCCATAGGGTCGGAAAGCTTCGACGACCACATCTTGCGGCACTTCGAAAGGGAGCTCAAAAACCCGGATTGTTCGAAGTCCGAAACCAGCGTGATCGACCGTCACCTCTCCAATATGCCCGTCAGAATGTTTGAACTTGAGTCCGCGTGCGTGTTGTCGAACTACGTTAGCACACGCTTCCTCCGTCGTCATCTTAATGTAGACGATGCTGCTAGTGATAGAGAAATGAATACCTATCACTTCCTGAGGGTCCAGACGTAGCTCTTCGCGAATGAATTGCTCAATTTCAAAAGCGCGTGGTCTAGCATGTTCGGCTTGGAATGTTACTTTAACTGTCGCTCGGCGGTAACAGTGCGCCATGAGGTGCAATAGAAATGGACGCTACACAACACGAAATACCGCGACGCGGAAGTAAACAAACTACGGTGCGCTGTCCGGCGCGCGGAGCCGGTCCGCACGCGACCACGGCCGAAAGCCGACTGACTTTGTATTTGGTCGTAGCGGACGTCACAGGACATCTGTTGAAGTTCGTTGTTGATCCTTTTATTCGATTCTTTTATTACACAGAGCAGCCACTTCTCTGACCGATCACGCTGAGCTACCGTGCCAGCCTCTGCAGGACCAATTGTACAACACGGCTGATATGTGCTGAGAGAGATAGTTATCACACATGTGGTTATGGTGTTGCCGGATTGCTACTCTTTTAACGTCCTTTTCTGCTGGATGTATTCACAGGACGAAATTTTCTGAGAGCCCTTTTTTTTATCGCTGGTATGTGAGGAGTCGCGCTGCGAAGCCCGAGTGCGCGAATTTCCTGCAGGACACATTCCTCAGATGTAGATGAAGAAATTAAGTCATTATGTTACATGGACGTGGGTCAGTAATCGCTTTGTGTTAAAACTGACTTTCTGCAACTCATTAATCCTGGGAAACACGAACAGAATCAGCATACCACACCAAACTCATAGGAGATGTTCAACACGCCTTCCAAGGGCATTGATACATACATCAAGCCCCAACTGTAGTGAATCTCGGATGGGCTGAAGTATCCCTGGTGTGGGCTTATGGTTTTGCAGCCTTGCATAATACGGGCACAGAAACTCTGGATATCTTGTAGTGGGGTTCCATAAAAAAGAGCTTGCAAATGTCCCTACAAATAAAAGTCCAGTGGGTTTAGTTTCTAAGAGCGTGAAGGCCAGGCAATTAGTGCTTCTCTACCTATCCATCTGTCAGCGAATCTGTTATTTAGAAGCCGACGGACATTAACAGTAAGTAAAATGAGGTGGTGCTCCATCTTGCATGAAGAACAAGTTTTGTCGCACAGCTAAAGGCCCATTTGCTAACGGATGGGCAGAAATTCTTTAAGAAGTTTTATAAATACGTCCGTTGAGCCTGGGTGGATGAAAGTGAGGTCCTACCAAACAATAACCAACAATGCCGGCCCAAACATTGACAGAAAATCTTTGTTGTTGACGTACTGCAGCAGTTGCGGGATAACTGACGTCTCCCCATACATGCCGATTATGAAAATTTACAATCTGATCTCTTTGATTAATGAGCTGAAGAAAATGAGTTGTAACATGGAAACAAAGAGTTTCCAGGCACATGTTCATATAACATAATTTCTTCGTCTACGTGTGAGGAACTTGTCCTGCAACTTTTGCCGTACGTTTGTTACACCCTGTATATATACTGCTACAACGCGGAAGAGCTGTAACAAATGTGTGTGAAAGGTCGCGTTCAAAATCTTGGTTTGGGAGTTGGGGGAGGGTTTTAGCGATCGGTTTCGGAGCTAGAAATGCGGGCGAAAAAGATTTGGTGTAGCACGGACCAACCGCTATTTGTATAGCCATTTGAACATCTGTTTTACTGTAGCTATGTAACAGTTTATTAAGCAAGGTTTGCACCACGACCCGGAGCTGGCGTCCAGGCAAATTGTGGGAATCGATTCTTTCCTTTTTCAAAAGATTTTAATTGGACTGAAATTAATGCTCAGCTAATGGCATCATTTGTATTTCCACAGTTCATGTTTTACGTGTATAAACAATCACCCTTAAATAGCTCCGGACTGCATCGAGACCAAAGGGTCAAGTATGGTGTACCAGACCTTCGTCGAAGGTAAGTTTTGAACGTTTAAAAAAATCTTACTTCATTTTTGTTTTACTTGCAAAAAAGAACACCATTTTCTGTGAGGTTTTTGAACCGCGCCACTTCTACAATATGAAGTTGTACGTATCTCTCCGAACTTTGCAAGAAGGTAGATAAATGGATAACGTCAAAACGATTTGTCTCTATCCGATGTGGAGCTAAATGTAGCTCGTAAAATTCGTTCTTACGTGAACTGAATGCGTGGAAACGATTTTAAGTAGATAAAAAAATTAAAAAATGCGTTCTTAAGACAAAACTCGCATTCAAAAATCTGTCTTCATTCGGATTTTAAGTGCAAAAAAAATGTTTTTGTGTATTTTATGCGTGGCATTCCTGTGTTTCAAACTTGTGCGAATCGGTCCAAATTTCGTAAGAAGGCAGAGAAATACCTGTAACTAATGGTCATCATGCCGTGCACTTAAAATACGTGCTGAGGCAGTGACGTATGTGAAAATAAAAATATCACCTTTGGGTAATTGTAAGAAGCGTTTCTAAATATCTTTCATCGTTCGGGTTTTACGTCCGAAAAATCACGCGTTTGCTCATGAAACTGTGTTTTGTAGAAATGCATTTCATTTAAGAGCTACATTTTGACATAATTTTTTAAAGAAAAGTGTTACTACAGTTGAGTATCGTTTCGTTGCTTATACATTACAGATTTTATTCACCAATGGCTTAAAATCATCAGAAAATCTTTGGATGTGCAAAATAATGCATGTACTGAACCAGAATTGTGCCAGCCCCTTACAAAATTATATGCTGTTTGGTTGAGCATATAAAGCCTTATCGATGACCACACAGAAAATTAAACTATCCCAAAAATACCTATAAAAATAACGGTGATAAAAGAGGTCACCTTAATTTCCAGCCAATATAAAATGTTTTACTGCATTGTCTTCAAACACTACTACGCTATCTTGTAGAAAATAAGCTGAACTTCGTAAATTTTCGTACAGGGTTGAAAAGCTGATAGTATTTTGTCGTGCACAGATTGTCGCAGTTCTGCTTATTTCAGACTATCGTACTGATACTTAAATCGGATGGTTGTTGCAACATTTCGTACAAATCTTATTCACCTGAGTTTTTCTAGAGGGTGTTTCTTAATTTTCATTTTTTATTAGTGCATGAGTTATTCTAGAGGATATTACTTAATTTTCTATTTTTAATTGTGAATATTTTAAATAAACAATGACAAGAATTTTAAGAAAAAAAGATAATATTACTTATGCTTTCCAATAACTTGCTATTTTTTGCGCAAAACATTCAGCTGGCGACGTAGTAAGCTTTTAAGTAAGTATATTTATGTGATATGAGCGTATCGTTAAGTTTATCTACGTAATATAAACTTTTTACGTGCGTTCTTATCATGAACTTCCCACAGTATTTAATATCTCGTTCGGCATCGTATTCATGTGTGCTCACATTTTGTGCACTATATTAAGTATTTATGATTACTTTTTATAAGTTTGCGTATATAATCTCGTTCGTATATAAATAAGGTACATGTTAAATATAAACAAATTAAAAAACTATAAAATTCAAACAAACCTGCAAAAAGATACAATATACACTCCTGGAAATTGAAATAAGAACACCGTGAATTCATTGTCCCAGGAAGGGGAAACTTAATTGACACATTCCTGGGGTCAGATACATCACATGATCACACTGACAGAACCACAGGCACATAGACACAGGCAACAGAGCATGCACAATGTCGGCACTAGTACAGTGTATATCCACCTTTCGCAGCAATGCAGGCTGCTATTCTCCCATGGAGACGATCGTAGAGATGCTGGATGTAGTCCTGTGGAACGGCTTGCCATGCCATTTCCACCTGGCGCCTCAGTTGGAGCAGCGTTCGTGCTGGACGTGCAGACCGCGTGAGACGACGCTTCATCCAGTCCCAAACATACTCAATGGGGGACAGATCCGGAGATCTTGCTGGCCAGGGTAGTTGACTTACACCTTCTAGAGCACGTTGAGTGGCACGGGATACATGCGTAGGTGCACTGTCCTGTTGGAACAGCAAGTTCCCTTGCCGGTCTAGGAATGGTAGAACGATGGGTTCGATGACGGTTTGGATGTACCGTGCACTATTCAGTGTCCCCTCGACGATCACCAGAGGTGTACGGCCAGTGTAGGAGATCGCTCCCCACACCATGATGCCGGGTGTTGGCCCTGTGTGCCTCGGTGGTATGCAGTCCTGATTGTGGCGCTCACCTGCACGGCGCCAAACACGCATACGACCATCATTGGCACCAAGGCAGAAGCGACTCTCATCGCTGAAGACGACACGTCTCCATTCGTCCCTCCATTCACGCCTGTCGCGACACCACTGGAGGCGGGCTGCACGATGTTGGGGCGTGAGCGGAAGATGGCCTAACGGTGTGCGGGACCGTAGCCCAGCTTCATGGAGACGGTTGCCAATGGTCCTCGCCGATACCCTAGGAGCAACAGTGTCCCTAATTTGCTGGGAAGTGGCGGTGCGGTCCCCTACGGCACTGCGTAGGATCCTACGGTCTTGGCGTGCATCCGTGCGTCGCTGCGGTCCGGTCCCAGGTCGACGGGCACGTGCACCTTCCGCCGACCACTGGCGACAACATCGATGTACTGTGGAGACCTCACGCCCCACGTGTTGAGCAATTCGGCGGTACGTCCACCCGGCCTCCCGCATGCCCACTATACGCCCTCGCTCAAAGTCCGTCAACTGCACATACGGTTCACGTCCACGCTGTCGCGGCGTGCTACCAGTGTTAAAGACTGCGATGGAGCTCCGTATGCCACGGCAAACTGGCTGACACTGGCGACGACAGTGGACAAATGCTGCGCAGCTAGCGCCATTCGACGGCCAACACCGCGGTTCCTGGTGTGTCCGCTGTGCCGTGCGTGTGATCATTGCTTGTACAGCCCTCTCGCAGTGTCCGGAGCAAGTATGGTGGGTCTGACACACCGGTGTTAATGTGTTCTTTTTTCCATTTCCAGGAGTGTAAAACAAAATAATAAAAATAAAAAGTATGAACAAATAAAAAATAAAACAAAAAACCTCTAGAGGGTATGTGAGGCTGATGTGGCGGTGCGGTTTGTTTGCTCTGAGAACACAGTAGGCTATTCTGGATAGATTAAGCATACCAGGAGCCGCAGCCAGCTTATCGACGCCCAAGTGAAGCAACGTGATCCGTCGCCAAAGTCAATAAAATCTACATCGGTTGCCAAGCTATGAGCATTCTTCATCTTTGATACTGAGAAATAGATCTCTCTTCCTGCAAGCTCTTTGCTGTCCATATTTTCAGCGGTCGTAGTATGGTCCAAAACAAGAAATATGTCCAGTAAAGATGGGCTCTAAACTGCATACCTTAAGAGCTATGAGCACTTGTTCATCTTCACTACTATAAAACACAACTTTTTTTTGAGTTATCAGTCTTCTGACTGGTTTAATGCAGCCCACCAAAATTTTCTCTCCTGTGCCAACCTTTTCATCTCGGAGCAGTACTTGCAATCTATGTCCTCAATTATTTGCTGGACGTATTCCAATCACTGTCTTCCTTTACAGTTTTTACCCTCTACAGCTCCCCCTAGTACCATAGGAATTAGTCCCTGATATCTTAACGCATGTCCTATGATCCTGTCCCTTTTTCTTGTCAGTAACTTCCATATATTCCTTACTTTGCCCTTCTGTGGAGAACCTCATCTATCGTTACGTTATCAGTCGACGTTCTTATGTAGCACCACATCTCGAACGCCTTCAATTCTCTTCTATTCTGGCTTTTTTTCCCCACAATCCATGTTTCACTACCATACAGTGCTGTTTTCCATACATTCTCAGAAATTCCTTTCTCAGTTTAAGGACATATTTGATACAAGTAGATTTCTATTTGGCAGGAACGCCCTTTATGCCATTGCTAGACTGCTTTTTATGCCCTCCTTGCTCCGTCAGTCATGGATTATTTTATATCTAGATAGCAGAATTCCGTAATTTCATCCACTTTGTGATCACCAATTGTGATAATAGCTCTCTCGCTATTTTCATTTCTGCTACTTCTCATTTCTTTTGTTTTTCTTCGATTTACTCTTCATCAATATTCATATGTTCATTAGACCGTTCATTCCGTTCAACAGATCCTGTAACTCTTCTTCACTTCCACTCAGCACAGAAATGTCATCAGCAAATTTTTTCACTGATGTTCATCGACCTTGAATTTTAATTCCACTCTTCTTGAACCTTTCTTTTACTTCCGTAGTTGCTTCTTCGACGCATACATTGAACAGTAGGGACGAAAGACTACATCCCTGTCTTAAACCCTTTTTAGTCCCAGCACTTCATTTGTGGTCTTCCAGTCCGTTGTTCGCTCTTGATGCTTGTACATACAGAATCACAATGAAAAACGCTCCTGTAATAGCACTAAACAGGCGAGTATGTCCTGGGCAGAGTTAGGGGTTAAAAGGACAGTCGCTTTTGTACTTATCTGGCAGCTTCAAAGACGTTTAAATTAAAGCATTCTGACAAATTAGTGCTTTGTTAGTATTAGTACTCATGTCATGTATTATAATGCATCGTTTCAAGTAAAGTAACACGATACATAATATCATGTCGTATAACATGACACATGCATCAGCACTCTCAGATACTTCCTATTGTAGATCCCACTCTCCAGAAGCACATAAATTTGTGTCTGTTTGTTCTTACAACCCTCACCATACATGTCACAGGCGATGGGTTTGGGGCAGAAATGGGCCCCTGGGGGAAAAATCAACCCCCCCCCCCCAACCCATGTAGAAATCAAAAAATTGTTTTGGCCTCCCCCCCCCAGGAACAAATCCATCCCCATTAATTTTATATCCCCAGAAAAAACTTTTTAGCTGTTATTTGTACATGTATGCTCTTCAGCCGTGCGATATTGCGATATTTATATTGTTAACTATGGCTGGCGAATCTTCTGGATTTTGGACACAGGATCAGAGGCTTCAGCCTATACATTGCAAGATGCGTGTGTGCCAATATCTTGCAGCTACGAGAGCTCCTGTGCTGGGAAATTAGGTTTAACTCGTAGAAAAGCGCGAATATGTCAAGATGTTTTGATTTAAATATCTTGAAGCTGCCAGGTAAGTCGAAGAGCTACTTCTTTCGTTTTACATCCCTAACTCTACCCAGGACACTTTCGACTTTTCTGGGCTGAGATAATAGCATTTTCATTCTCGTTCCAACTTTCACTCTACATTAATTTTCACATTAGACCACCATAGCTTGGCAACCGATGTAGATTTTTGTTGACCCAGGCGACGACTAATACTGTATAGGGTTTTTATTGTCTTTTATTGTTGCTTGAGTTGGGCATCGTTATCTGTCTCCCCTGAGGTTACCTGCCAGCATCTCTCCATGCCGTACAGAAATATAAAAAGGTATTCCCTCTTGAACTGAAAAAGAAACTTGTACAAACTAACCTCCAGTTATTGATTCCATCGATGTTATCGTTCAAGACCTTTCTCAGGAAAACACACAGCGCCTGGAGCTGTTTATGAATGCCTATGCCCGTTATACCTGTGATGTTCGACTCTTTGGCCATATTTCACCATCATATGCACTTCTTTCCTGGCTGCGTGTACACAACTGCAAAGATTCCCATAGCCTCTGTCTTCTCTATTGTTTTATCAACGAACGCTGTCCGTCATATCTCTCCTCGACCTTAATGTTATTACATGCACAACATGGCGAAACACAACCGCTCCCATCACAGCAAAATCCCTTCTGTCCCACTCCATCGTTCAGCCACTACCTCGAAGTCCGTCTCAGCAGCAGGTGCCCCAGCACTGGTATAACCTTCCTTGTTATATTCGAGAACTCATAAACATCTCCAGCTTCAGAAGATAATTAATGCCAGATCTGATAAGCAACAATAAGGAATACCATTACTTCTGTACGCACTCGTTACCATGGTACCTCCTTTCCAATCAGATCTTCCTCCTTTCCCAGCAGTCTTCGCTGGTGTAGTCTCCTTAAAGTTCCTCTACCCAGAATTCGTTATATCAGAAAACATACAGATATATCTTGTACACCTATAAATTCTTTTGTATCTGCAACTATCATTATTGTCATTATTATTAAAATTATAATAATAACACTGTGCAACAGTGAAAATGTAAATTGAAGGAAAATAGCCAATTCCTATCAGTTCTAATGCGCTGATCGCGAATACCACAAAGACAATTCAAAATTAGCTCTAGTTTTCATTTTCCACTGTTTTATTATGGTAAGATAATTATATACAGATTTTTAAGTTAAGTTTAAAAACAAATGTTATAATGGATGGTCAAAGTCATAATAACTATTAACAATTGATTATATTATTGTCCCTGGTCTCACTTGTGTGCAATATTTTGGATATAAACATTTTGATACCAATATTAGTGATACTTTAGTCTCCCTCCTCTTCTATTTCAGTGACATTATGAATGCATTTAATAATTTTTGCACATTTGTTTCTAGATTAACTACCAGTTGTTCAAGTTGACTGCTATTCAAGTGAACAAAAATGCCACGAGTTGGTGTTAACAGTGCTGACACATTTTGCTATGTGTGTGGAGAAGTGACATTTGCTTCAAAAAAATAGCAAATAGACTCCATTGATTAAAAGGCTTACAGTTGTTATTTTGGGTGCAAATAGGTGATCCGGATGAACTCTGGTCTCCACATGTAATCTGCAGCACTTGTACCAGCAACCTTAGGAATTAGACACATGGGGAAGGACGTTCAATGCCCTTTGCAGTGCCCATGATCTGGCGTGAGCCAACTAACCATGTCAGTGACTGCTACTTTTGTATGGTTCCTCGTATCAAGAAGGGAATGTCTCAGAAGAAGAAGCGGACAGTGATCTATCCTACCATTCCATCTGCCACACGTCCAATTCTTCATGGGGAAGGATTACCAATACCGCAACCAGAGTACAAGATTACTTCTGATGGGGACTCTGGATGTCCTGGACAATGTACATCACAAGATCCACAGTTTCTTCCAAATACATCATCAACTGATGGTCCACAAAAATTGTCTCAAAATGAGTTAAGTGATCTCATTAGAGATTTGGAGCTCTCTGAAGCTAAGGTTGAGATTTTAGCATCAAGACTGCAGCAGCGCAATTTTCTGGAAAGCAATGTTAATGTTTCATTCTAGCGCAAAATAGAACCACAATTCACTTTTTTTTTTTAACATGCAAGATAGTCTTGTGACATGTGTAGACATAAATGGTCTAATGAAGCCTCTCAGAATTAATTACAACCCTGATGAGTGGATAGTCCTTACTGATTCGTTAAAGTTGAATTTTAAAGCAGTTTTTTACATATTGGAAATGAACTTCCTTCTATTCCAGTTGGGCACAGTGTCCATACGAAATATTCATACCAAAACATGAAACTTTTACTAGAAGCCATCAAGTATAATGACTCTCAATGGCAGATTTGTAATGACTTGAACGTGGTTGCACTGCCATTTGGTATGCAGTTAGTGTATACTAAATATTGCTGCTTTCTCTGTGAATCAGATAGCCAAGCTCGTGCATCTAATTACAGTAAACATGAACGGCCCACCAGAAAATCTCTTCAACCAGGTGTAAAGAAAATTAAGAGTGAACCTCTAGTAGACCCTAAAAATATTCTCCTCCCGCCCTTGCACATTAAGGTGGGCCTAATGACAAACTTTGTTAATGAAATGAACAAAGATGGTGACATATTCAAGCACGTAAGGCAAAAATTCCCTTACTTACATGATGCCAAAGTAAAGGAGGGCATCTTTGTAGGCCCACAGATTCGAGAGCATTTTGGAGACCATACTTGTGATGGAATCTTACAAGTACAAGGTGATGAGAAGCATGCATGGGAATGTTTTAAGACAGTCTTTTTACAGTTCTTAGGGAACAAACGAGCAATAAATTACAAGGAGATTGTAGATAACATGTTGTCATCTTATGAAAAACTTGGTTGCACTTATAATTAAAAATGCATTTCTTACGTAGTCATCTTGACTCTTTCCCCAAAGATTATGGTGTAGTACGTGATGAACATGGGGAGCGATTTCATCAAGGTATTGCCACATTTGAGAAGAGGTATGCCAGAAAGTGGAGTCCTACTATTTTAGCAGATTACTGCTCGGCTGTCATAAGGGATGTTCCCGAATATGTGTATAAACGTCAAGCCAAGCGAAAACGGTCAGCTTCTGAATTCATATCTGAACAAAATATGTAATTGTATATACTGTACATATGGACATTTAACATTTGTAATCCTTTACATAATTTGTTCCCAGTTAATTTATATACTTTATTTTGTGCTTTACATAGTTCTCATACAAAGTAAACTTACAAGGTATTTTCATTCGTCTAATATTATCTTCATTTTTTTCTTAATATTTTACTTTTATACTTCCAGAATTGCACTGAAATTTATAAATTCATAACATATAACATAATTGAGGTATTCATTCACTTAAAATTTGTTATGCTGAATCTTGGAACATGAATGCATATTTACTTAGAGTTATTTATACAAAAATGTAGATTACTTTATTAAAAAATTAGAGCTAAAAATTTATGACGATGATGATTTTGTATCATATTATACTGAAATAAACATAACTAACTCAAAATCATGCAACTTACACACATTCACTTCAAATTTGCTGTGCAGTGTAATTATTATTACTATTATTACATTTGTCGCTATTAGTGGCAGCAGCAGCAGCAGTAGTTGTAGAAGTTCTGCCAGTGTTAACTACGAGGGTCGTTAAACAAGTAATGCCCCACATTTTTTCTCAGCACATATTTATTGTTAAGAATCAGAATTTGGTGACAACAATGCCATACGCTCATTTCATTTCAATTGGTGACAATATACATCAACATGTCTTGTCCATGTCCATCACGTTCTATGGCCGTCTGCCAGTGTTGTGGAAGAGCATGTATTTCCTGCTGGTAGAAGCTCTTGTCCTGTAGCCATGTTTTCACTGCGTGAGCGGCCCTCACGTCATCTTCAAAGTGTGTTCGCCGTAGACAGTCTTTAAGCGGCCCAAGGAGATGGAAGTCTGAGGGTGCCAGGTCTGGACTGAAGGGGGGATAAGGCAATGATGTCCAACCCAATCTGGCGATGTTTTCACGAGTTCTCAGACTTGTGTGTGGGCATGCATTGTCGTGTTGGAGCAACAATTCTGCTGGATTCTTGTCTGGTCGAGCACACTGGAAACGGTTCTTTAGTTTATTCAGAGTCTTCACGTATGGCTCTGAATTGATGGTTGACCCTCTTGTCACCACATCCACGAGAATGTGACCATCACAATCCCAGAAGACTGTCACCACGACTTTTCCGGCAGAGGGGATTGCCTTGAATTTCTTATTTTGTGCACCTAGTATTCGTCCTCCGTAAGGATTTGTGACAGAAAGGCTTCTCTGTCGGTATCAAAACGCTCCAACAAGTCAGATGAAATGGCCTTTCTTTGACTCTTGTGATCCACTGTGAGCATTCATGGAACCCAAGTGGAATACCTCTTTGAATATCTGAGAGTCTCAATCATTGCAGACGCACTTCCAATGCTCACTGACAACTGTAAAGCCAATTGTCGAGTTGAGATGTGCTGCTCAGCTCGAATAATGGCATCCTCACGATTTAGCGTGTCTGGAGCAGTGGCTGCGACAGGACGTCCTAAGCATGGCTGACCACAGAGCTCTGATTCTCTATTTTCTGAAGCTGTAACTTTCTTTACCGATCGCTCAACTGTACTCCTATCAAGTGCAGCAGCGTCATACACTGACACCAACTTTTACGAATGGTCACCACGCTTCTTTTCCTGTACATAAGGCTTCAATAACAGGACGCTGCATGTAACGTGAGTCGTATGTATACGCCATTTTGATGCTGTACTACGGCTCTTCCATCTGCCAGAACGGTTCGAAAGTTCACCGGCGCACAGAACAAACATCAAATGTGAATCACCAACAAGGACGTTTGACTATGTATATTAATTACTTTTTTAAAAGTTGGGCATTACTTATTGAACAACCCTCGTATTCGTTCATAGACAGTATTATTTACTCAAACTGCCACATCAGACAATCAAATCATTTTAATGCTATTTGTCATATTACAATTATTTCTTAGGAAACTATGACGTAAAAATTGTACTTTATGTGTGAAAGCTTGGTCTGATGTAAGAGAGGGCCTGATGATCCTTATCAGGTCAGGTTAAATAAATACATAAATTTCTGCTTGGAAGGCAAAATCAAAAACAATGTCTTGTCACCAGTAATGAGCTATTACAGAATAACAAGGTCAATTCTAAGATACAGTACAGCTTTCAGGTATAAATGGGCATGCTGTATATTTGCGACAACGGGCATTTGAGAAATTCAACTGTTGAAGCAGTTCATTCAGTAAAAGATCTTTTTTAACAATTTGATAGGATTTACATGACTGAAAATGAAATATACACCCTGGTGTACATTTTAAATAATTATATATATTTCAACATAGTCTTATTCGTGGAATTCTCGGGAACAGACGAACGCTACTACTCACGAATATTATCTGTCGTTTATAATTTGATCTTCTACATCTTCGTCGTATGTCTGTAACCTGAAACCAATTACAGGTCCATCAATTCGGATAGACTAATCTGGAACCAGTTTTCTTGGACCCAGTGGTTCTTGCACAGCCGGCCTGCCATTGTACTGGCTAAAGCCCTACCTCTCTTTAATTTGTCAAGTCTTTCCCTGCTTGCAGAGTGTGTCTGTTATTTTGGACTTGAATTCTAGTAGATGATTTTGTCTATTAAGGAGAATTTTGAAACTGACGTCCCACTCCATGAGCTTTCAAAATCCGTTCGCGTTTTGTGAAGCATAAAACCTTACAGATTCGTCGCTAGGAAATAAAAGCTTCAGAGTATATCCAATTAATTTATATTTCCACATCGCAACAAAAGTGAAATGTACTAATGAGTCAAAACAGTGTTGAGGTAGGGTGTTTAGATGAATTATTATTGCACATTTGTGTTAAAGAAATCTATATATACATAAAGAATAAAGTCATTTGGTCACTGAAGAAATCTTGTGCTACAAATCAACGGAAATGTTTTCTTTCATTTCAACTGATTTCAACTTTTGCATGCGCTCACAAAACTACAGAAATGCCTGTGATATGTATTTTACACAAACAGTAATTCGGAATTTAATTACACTCGCACTTTATTTATTACACCAAAATATGATTTGTGTCACATTACAGATACTACTGAAAAAGAAATAATCTTCTGAACTTAATTTACCTCTGCATCTAGCTGTAATTCTCAAAACAATAACAGTAGCTTCTTGTACCTGTGTCGCGAACATGAGGAGAACAAGTCGATCTACACGTATATTAAACATGTCAGGGGCATTGGTGGTTTCATGTAGAATCTGCACCCACCGTCACCGGTATTCAAAAACTTTTCATTTATTAGCTTCGTTTTCCTATGATGCGAAATCACGACGCACTATATTAAGGTGTTAACAAAAGAAATAGCATTATTCAGTACTTGATAGAAGTATTCACTGTGGGAAGTAAAATTGAACAAAGGGGTACGATCAGGCACAGCAATTTTCGTCTACATCTACATCTACATCCATACTGCGCAAGCCACCTGACGGTGTGTGGCGTAGGGTACCCTGAGTACCTCTATCGGTTCTCCCTTCTATTCCAGTCTCGTATTGCACGTGGAAAGAAGGATTGTCGGTATGCTTCTGTGTGGGCTCTAATCTCTCTGATTTTATCCTCATGGTCTCTTCGCGAGATATACGTAGGAGGGAGCAATATACTGCTTGACTCTTCGGTGAAGGTATGTTCTCGAAACTTTAACAAAAGCCCGTACCGAGCTACTGAGCGTCTCTCCTGCAGAGTCTTCCACTGGAGTTTTATCTATCATTTCCGTAACGCTTTCGCGATTACTAAATGATCCTGTAACGAAGCGCGCCGCTCTCCGTTGGATCTTCTCTATCTCTTCTATCAACCCTATCTGGTACGGATCCCACACTGCTGAGCAGTATTCAAGCAGTGGGCGAACAAGAATACTGTGACCTACTTCCTTTGTTGTCGGATTGCATTTGCTTAGGATTCTTCCAATGAATCTCAGTCTGGCATCTGCTTTACCGACGATCAACTTTATATGATCATTCCATTTTAAATCTCTCCTAATGCGTACTCTCAGATAATTTATGGAATTAACTGCTTCCAGTTGCTGACCTGCTATTTTGTAGCTAAATGATAAGGGACCTATCTTTCTATGTATTCGCATCACTTTACACTTGTCTACATTGAGATTCAATTGCCATTCCGTGCACCATGCGTCAATTTGCTGCATATCCTCCTGCATTTCAGTACAATTTTCCATTGTTGCAACCTCTCGATACACCACAGCATCATCTGCAAAAAGCCTCAGTGAACTTCCGATGTCATCCACCAGGTCATTTATGTATATTGTGAATAGCAACGGTCCTATGACACTCCCCTGCGGCACACCTGAAATCACTCTTACTTCGGAAGACTTCTCTCCATTGAGGATGACATGCTGCGTTCTGTTATCTAGGAACTCCTCAATCCAATCACACAATTGATCTGATAGTCCTTATGCTCTTACTTTGTTCATTAAACGACTGTGGGGAACTGTGTCAAACGCCTTGCGGAAGTCAAGAAACACGGCATCTACCTTTGAACCCGTGTCTAAGGCCCTCTGAGTCTTGTGGACGAATAGCGCGAGCTGGGTTTCACACGACCGTCTTTTCCGAAACCCATGCTGATTCCTACAGAGTAGATTTTTAGTCTCCAGAAAAGTCATTTTACTCGAGCATAATACGTGTTCCAAAATTCTACAACTGATCGACGTTAGAGATATAGGTCTATAGTTCTGCACATCTGTTCGACGTCCCTTCTTGAAAACGGGGATGACCTGTGCCCTTTTCCAATCCTTTGGAACGCTTCGCTCTTCTAGTGACCTACGGTACACCGCTGCAAGAAGGGGGGCAAGGTCCTTCGCGCACTCTGTGTAAAATCGAACTGGTATCCCATCAGGACCAGCGGCCTTTCCTCTTTTGAGCGATTTTAATTGTTTCTGTATCCCTCTGTCGTCTATTTCGATATCTACCATTTTGTCAACTCTGCGACAATCTAGAGAAGGAAGCACAGTGCAGTCTTCCTCTTCGTCAACTGAAAGCTAATATACCTGATGAACTATAAAATGAGGTACGAATATTTAACAATCAGTTAGAGCGCTTTGCCATTTTAAAGGCTGAACTCGTTAGATCTCTTACAAAGAACCGCAATAATACAGATCAAAAATAAAACAAAATTACAGTACTTGAGGGATCCCAGTCATCACAACAGCTTTATTGAAGAAACAAAAAATAATAGAATAACTGCTGCAACAGAATTATTGGTTTACAGGTTTTACATGGATTCTAGCTCTCACAAGCACACAAAAAAATAAACTAGCAGACCAGCTGGTAAAATGACAGGAAGTCAGCTACACTGAATGTTCCAAAACCTCTGTGAAACAAGTGTTAAGAGAACCATGTCTGGAAGAAAGGGACAAAAAATGACTATAGACTACAAAAGTAACTATTACAAAAGAACATTTGCCAATAGTGCACAAAAAACTGGAGATCAGGTTACCGATCTCTCGTAATTCAACAGCTGTGTTAGCATACTTCCATCGATTCAGAATAACCAACGACACTCTGAGCCCATGTCCTGGAGGTAAGTAAACTGTGAACCACGTGTTACTGGAATGCAGCAACTTCGAATGGCAAATAGACGGACTACTGAAAAGTGTAATAATGAAAAGCGGAAATTAGCCAACTAGCAAGAATGTACTAGTGCAACTGTTTTTAAAAGACTTCTATAAATTCAGCAATTCGGCCGAATTTCCAAATGTATTAATTTAATTAGCCAGTTGCAAAAAAACTAAAACAAACTCTGCACTAATTTAAGGCAGTAACCTCTGTAAGAGAAATTATGCAGTGTTGAAAATATTTTTTGTTGTAACTTAATAACCCAACAGTTGTAGTATTATTCTCTGTAATGTACCATGTTAATAATATTAATAATATCTATGGTAGTTATTGTTAATCATGTTTCTTAGGACACCAGTGTCCATTTGTGTTAAAAGGTTCTTACTGAAGTTCTCAAACAATTCACGGAAAGAAGCACAGCTATCGTTTTAACAGTATCTGATTTCAGCAAGACATTTGATACCATTAACTTTGATTTCTCACCTGTGAAAATGGAAAAAATAGTTGAGCCATGCTGCGAGGTCAATAGCCTGGCGAGTTGAGCACTTTCTTTGCCAGTTCGAGTATCTTTGGTTAGTCTCCCTAGTAGGAGGAAGGAGTGGAGGGAGTGAGATGGAAGTCAGGCAACACTACTCCTAGTTTCTTCGACACCGCCATCAGTTTTTCTTTTCTTGCATGCTGAAGAAAAGTTATTTATTTCATGTAAATAGTTTATTCCCTTTGTGCTCGCGCTTACAATTAAATTTCAACTTTTCAAAATATAAAAAGTAACAAAACATACAAAAATGTAACTGCTGTGTAACTATCGATACACAGCCTAAAATATTTTATTACTGTGTTACCTTATTACGGTACAAAGGACCCTGTGTATTAAACAGCGACGATCCCTCCTGGTATGCTGCAATCAGTACTTCCACTGATCCGTTCCACTCCATTTCTACAAAATAACATATGTACACAATGAACAAATATTCTTCATTCACCATAAACCTGAACAAGTTTCTGTGAAAGTCTGTTTACTAATAGACCTGTGACTGAGATGTTGTTGTTGTTGCTGTCTTCAGTCCTGAGACTGGTTTGATGCAGCTCTCCATGCTATCCTGTGCAAGCTTCTTCATCTCCCAGTACCTACTGCAGCCTTCTGAAACTGCTTAGTGTACTCATCTCTTGGTTCCCCTCTACGATTTTTACCCTCCACGGTGCCCTCCAATGCTAAATTTATGATCCCTTGATACCTCAGACCATGTCCAACCAACCGGTCCCTTCTTCTTGTCAAGTTGTGCCACAAACTCCTCTTCTCCCCAATTCTATTCAGTGCCCCTTCATTAGTTATGTGGCCTACCCATCATATCTTCAACATTCTTCTGTAGCACCACATACCGAAAGCTTCTGTACTCATTTTGTGCAAACTATTTATCGTCCACGTTTCACTTCCATACATGGCTACACTCCGTACAAATAGTTTCAGAAACGACTTCCTGACACTTAAATCTATACTCGATGTTAACAAATTTCTCTTCTTCAGAGACTTTCCTTACCATTGCCAGTCTACATTTTATATCATCTCTACTTTGATCATATTCAGTTATCTTGCTCCCCAAATAGCAAACTCCTTTACTACTTTAAGTGTCTCATTTCTTAATCTAATTCCCTCAGCATCACCCGATTTAATTCGACTACATTCCATTATCCTCGTTTTGCTTTTGTTGATGTTCATCTTATATCCTTTCAAGACACTGTCCATTCCGTTTAACTGCTGTTCCAAGTCCTTTGCTGTCTCTGACAGAATTACAATGTCATCGGCAAACCTCAAAGTTTTTATTTCTTCTCCATGGACACTAGATAAAGCTTTAAATAACAGATGTTTCACCTACTGCACTATGTTTCGCTGAGCAGGAGCCGAGATGTTCGCCCGAAACTTGGTTCGATTGTCTGCAACTTGTCTGAAGCAGCTACCGCTCGCTTTCCTCTTCTTGGTTTTCCACTTCAGTTACGCTCCGTTCACGCATTTTGTACACTACTGGCCATTAAAATTGAGAAGAAATGCAGATGATAAATGGGTATTTATCGGATAAATATGTTATACTGGAACTGACATGTGATTACATTTTCACGCAATTTTGGTGCATAGATCCTGAGAAATCAGTACCCAGAACAACCACCTCTGGCCATAATTACGGCCTTGATACGCCTGGGCATTGAGTCAAACAGAGCTAGGATGAGGTGCCCAGGTACAGATGCCCATGCAACTTCAACGCGATACCACAATTCATCAAGAGTAGTGACTGGCGTATTGTGACGAACCAGTTGCTCGGCCACCATTGCCCAATTGGTGAGAGATCTGGAGAATGTGCTGGCCAGGGCTGCAGTCGAACATTTTATGTATCCAGAAGGGCCCGTACAGGACCTGCAACATGCACTCGTGCATTATCCTGCTAAAATGTAGGGTTTCGCAGGGATCGTACGAAGGATAGGGCCACGGGTCGTAACACGTCAGAAATATAACGTCCACTGTTCCGAGTGCCATCAATGCGAACAAGTGACCGAGAAGTGTAATCATTGGCAACTCATACCATCACGCCGGGTGATACGCCAGTATGGCGATAACGAATACACGCTTCCAATGTGCGCTCACTGCGATGTCGCCAAACACGGATGCGACCATCATGATACTTTAAACAGAACCTGGATTCATTCGAAAAGATAATGTTTTGCCATTTGTGCACCCAGGTTCGTCGTTGACTACACAATCGGAGGCGCTCCTGTCTGTGATGCATCGTCAAGGGTAACCGCAACCATGGTCTCCGAGCTGATAGTCCATGCTGCTGCAAACGTCGTCGGACTGTTCGTGCAGATGGTTGTTGTCTTGCAAACGTCCCCATCTGTTGACTCAGGGATCGAGACGTGGCTGCACGATCCGTTACAGCCATGCGGATAAGATGCCTGTTATCTCGACTGCTAGTGATACGAGACAGTTGGGATCCAGCACGGCGTTCGTATTACCCTCCTAAACCTACCGATTCCATATTCTGCTAACAGTCATTGGATCTCGATCAACGCGAGCAGCAATGTCGCGATACGATATACCGCAATCGCGATAGGCTGCAATCCGACGTTTGAAGATATAAATCATGTTGTTCGTCAGTTGCAAGAGAAACAGATACCGAAGCCACGTCTGTGGTTTGGAGAAGTCAAAGGGAAGTGTAATCTGAGGGTTCCTGAAGGTTTCAGTCGATGGGCCATAGACGATAAGTTGTTTGTGTTACATTCTTGTAACTAACAGGCTGTATCTAACAGTCAAACCTAAGCATATGTCGGAAACGTGATGGTAAGCATTTCTCCTGTTTACACGAGGCATCACAACAACGTTTCACCAGGCAACGCATGTCAACTGCTATTTTTGTGTGAGAACTCGGTTGGAAACTTTCCTCATGTCAGCACGTTGTAGGTGTCGTCACCGGCGCCAACCTTGTGTGAATGCTCTGAAAAGCTAATCATTTGCGTATCACAGCATCTTCTTCCTGTCGGTTAAATGTCGCGTCTGTAGCACGTAATCTTCGTGGTGTAGCAATTTTAATGGCCAGTAGTGTATTTAATTATTTATTATTTAAAGGGGCCTCTGGCATGTGTTCAACTCCTTCCTATATGGAAATTGACTTGTCTGTTTAGAGTATGTTTTTTAAAGATTTCGGATGCCTAATTTTAAGTGAAAGTTCAAATTGCTGTTTTCTTGTGATATTGATTTTGAGGCCTTGTGGTCTATTCCCAATTTCAAGTTTCGATTTCATCTCGCCATTGTGTTGAACATAATCAGCAGCAGCCATTAGTATATCTCCCTCCTTGCTTTATAGTGGAATAAGTGGAATATTTTATGATACTCAAATATTTGTTTTAAGTTTAAAACATAAATAACCTTCGATTCCTCATAGCTCCCATGTTTATACACGCTCTAAGCGTGATATCTTTCAGAGCTGGGACAAAAGCTTTAGTTTTGTTTTACCCTTTTACTATTTAAGAGTCTGTTTGCTGTATGTGTGGCAGCACAACTTACTCTCGCTTGCCTTGTTGTTGCCGGGGGCTGGGGCCCGAGGTCTAAGCGTGGGTTCTGTTGTGCCACAAGCAGAATTGTGCCCCGATCTGCCATTGGGCTGGTCAGTTGTAATTAATTAATATTTAATGTGTTTTAGTTTTTGTAATCCTTTTACAATTGTGAAGCATGTCTAAATTGTTTAACATCTGGTTGTTGGAGTTTAATAATTTTTCTTAAAGCTGATTTTTACTTTTTTTCTTTTTAAACAGAAAAGATTCTAGTTCGCTGAAATTAATGATCATTTACTAGTTTCAAAGCACAATTATTAACTAGTTTCTTGTTGGTTAATAAAATTTTTAAGAAAATGTTTTTCGGCAAATGATGTTCAGCAGCTTTCCCCAACCCCTCCCCTAACTAGGTACATGCCCTTGTTGCCAGTACCAGTAATTTTTAAAAATATAAGTCATGTTGTTCGTCAGTTGCCAGAGAAACAGATACCGAAGCCACGTCTGTGGTTCGGAGAAGTCAAAGGAAAGTGTAATCTCAGAGTTCCTGAAGGTTCCAGTCGATGGACCATAGACGCTTAGTTGTTTGTGTTACGTCCTTGTAACTAACAGGCTGTATTTAACCATCAAACCTAAGCATATGATGACCTTTTTCATTATCAATGTGGATACAAAATCAGTGTTTCAGTCTAACCCTACGGAGCTACAGCTGACATTTACGTCCCATTTAAAAGTTGGTCAGTGAATTAGTCCTTTTACGATTGTGCGCACAACCAATATGTTCCAAAAAGCCACTCGCGAAAACATGATTTTCCAGGGGCCACATGTCGGTATCTATGTATCACTGGCATAAGGGGTCAAGTGTTTTGGATACCTCTTGGCCTAGTGACCATTTTCATACCTGTAGGAAGAATGTACTGTCCACAGCATTGGGTTAAAATTTAAACATTGCATCCTTCCTCTAGCCCAGGCAAATTGAGCAAATCGATTGGATGTTTTGCATTAGTTGTGGTCTAGAGCAAGCCTTAGGTGGCTTATAAAAGTACCTTTTGCTCATGGGCGATTCCTGAAGGAGCCACAAAAACCAATTTTAACCGTTTTTATCTAAATAACTAACCATAGCAAATGGCTAAAATTTGAACTGTTGTTTTTTAGATTTTTCCTGTTTTCGAAAACTATCATCCGCTCTCAAGATATACCCGAAAAGCCACGATTACATCGTACCGAAAGTACCACTAGTGAAATGTCCACTTCTATAATTTCTATTCATAGGAAGTCGTCGAAATTTTTACCGTATATTAAGATGATGTTCTCAGCATACCTCGAAACTTTATTCAGTATCATTTTTCGATACCGAGACCCAGATGTTCAAATTTATCGTACTTATGCACCTGAAATATGCACATGATATCCTGTCTTAAGCTTAAATTTAGTTGTAACTGACGTAGTGAATATATGGCAAGGGTTTTGGGGTCATCTCAACGGTTCTGAGGCCACCAAACTATGTTTTTAGTCAGCAATTTTTTCACGAGTAAAACTTTATGAAGCGCTGTCTTTGTATAATTGCCACTTAACGCCTATGGAGGCTGTCTTTACCAGGAAATCATCCAATAGTACCATCTGGTGGCATAATCACAAAAAATTATTTTTTCGTATGAAATTCTTTGTACATACAAATCAAACACTCCAGTTTTTGGTATACTGTAGGTGTAGCCTTAAAATTGTGTGTAATTTTATGTAATGTAAAGCGACGTTACGTTGGATGGAAGCCTATTTTGCGTTAACCTTATATTATGTATACTTATTTGTTGTGTATATATGTCAGATGGTGTAAATGTGTCAAAGTACATAAATAAACTGTCAAAACTATATTGACCTACAGAATTCGTTTTATACAAGAAGCAAATCGGGGAAGAGAATGCTCATTTTGGGGCAAGAAAAAAGCTCCTCTTTAAAAGCCTCTGACAGAAAAGTGGGGAACCAGCTGTCTCAGTCTTCATTCAACCCTCTTCACCTAAAATTTTGGCATGTGAACATCTTCACACTTTTTTTGTACTGAAAGAGTGTAGCAGAGAGACAGTGACAGTGGAAGAAAGAGTAGACAGTACCAGTGGGAGAGAAAGAGAGAGGAAATAGTTACAGTGGGAGAGAGATAATGAAAGTGAAAGAGGAAGAAATACTGATGGAAACAGTAGCAGTGGGAGCCAAAGAGAGAGGAAATATTGATGGTCAGTGAGGGACAGTGGCAGTAAAAAAGAAAGAGGGGTGGGTGGAGAGAGAAGTAGTGGGAATAAAAGCGAGAGGAGACAGTGGGGCAGACCCCTCTCCCCCTGCCACCATCAGACTGGCGAGCTTTAACATGAAGAAATTTACCCACTTTACCTATCTCCTACATCCACGTGTTGAAGTTTCCCAGTCTAGTGGCCAAACACCTGAGCAAACTAGGTGCAAGGACATGTAGGGAAAGGAGGCAATGGCGATAAAGAGAAAGACAGCGGACTCTAAGCGAGAAAGAGTGGCAATTGGAGAGGAAAAGAATGGGAGAAAGCCAATGGCAATGGGACAGAGAGGCAGAGAAAGTGATAGAGAAGGAGACAGTGCTAAGAAAGAGCAAGAGAAAGGGATGAAGAGAGTGACAGTGGGAGAGAGACAGGAGAAGGTGCCAGTGGGAGAAAAAGGAGACAGTGGGATAGAGGCACGTAAACAGCGCCAGTGAGAGGGAGATGCTGAGTGTGAAGGCTTAATTATGAAAGACAGACTGGATATAATCATTCAGAATGATAAGTGTTATAGAGGGTGAATATTTTTGCATGTCAACATTTTTGTACACAACTGTAGTCATACACTGCTTCGATTCGTTACAGCAAAGAACAATGTAACAAACCACTTATCAAACAACAACACAAGTACCCTCTATTATGACTGATAGTCTGTGGAAGATAGTCTTTCGCCAGTACAGGAAACAAAACTTTACACAGGTCCGTGGAAGCAATTTTGATCACTGGCCGCCAGCTCCAAATGGCCATTACATGTAATTTAATCGGATCAGCACATATGGCTTGGGTCAACATGCAGACGATATTTGTTAATGATTTATCAGAAGGGAGAGACTCTACCAAGTGACATTGGTGATGTTTTATAGTTTCTAGTTTTATTCTGTTGAATGTTACAAAAATAATGAGAGATAGAGAGAGAGAGAGAGAGAGAGAGAGAGAGAGAGAGAGAGAGACAGACAGACAGACAGACAGCGAGACACCGTGGTGCCAACGAAGACTGTGGCACCAGTACACTGTCGTATTTCTTGTGTGGTAATCATAGAATTGTGATACACGAGATTAGGACATGTTCATGGGGACCTTTACAGACCGTGGTTTGGTACTGATGTGTTGTGAGTGTTATGCTTCTGAATTTCTTTGTGCAGTCTGCATATGTTCTGCATCATGACGAATTTCCTCCTACAAGTCAGTGTGCTATTTTTTTCATTGTGATAGCTCTCTACAAATTCAGTGATGGATGTAAGTCTAGAGAGTCTTCTAATTATGGAATAGTGCTTTCATAACATGATGGGATTTCGAGAGAACTAGCACGGGTCTGTGACTTGGCTGGGGGTATCAGTTCTTCCTGCTCTGGCAGACGCTGACTATCATGCAAGAGCATACATAACATAAATAAAAGATGCAAAGGCTTTTAATTGTAATTACGAATATGTGATAACGACGATGTGGCAGCAGGGTTTTGTTACTGCGAAGGCTGTGCAAAAAGACACCGAGCTGATGTGAGTGCGGACATACCATAATTTTCCAGACACAATACACCTATAAATGATAATTACGCTACTTGTCGGGAATTTTATATTGTTGGAACATAAAATAACAGTAGTTAGTGTTCCAACATATCACCAGATGTGTGTGGGAATGATCAGGCGACGGTTCCTGTAAAAACTTACATACTCGTATGTCTAGCCACAAGGGCAGGGTAGAATTGACATGGGGAATTGTGATTTCAGTGCATTGATGAGTATATCCGACAGTAAGGAGTGATAGATTCACTTCATAAACAGCTGCACAATATAGCAATGCAAGGGTTCAGTTTGACCTGCCATAGTTTACAAACAGGGTGGGCAATAAGTCTGTAACAACATAGATGCACAGAATGTCCATCTCCCATAAGCAGATCCTCACATGTTCTTTGTTGCACTGTAGCCGGCTGGAGTGGCCGAGCGGTTCTAGGTGCTACAGTCTGGAACCGCGCGTCCGCTACAGTCGCAGGTTCGAATCCTGCCTAGGGCATGGATGTGTGTGATGTCCTTAGGTTAGTTAGGCTTAAGTAGTTCTAAGTTCTAGGGGACTGATGACCTCAGCAGTTAAGTCCATAGTGCTCAGAGCCATTTGAACCATTTTTTGTTGCACTGTAGACTTCGTTGTTTATCACAGTACACCAACCAATATCAGTGATGTTTTTCCAGCACTTTCATCCGTGGGAGTGCTAGTGATTATCACTTAGTGCCGGACATCTGTGCTTCACAGCATTGGTTTGAAAGAGTCTTGGCAGGATGCAGCACCTTCCAAAAGTGCTGACTTAACATACCTCCAGTCTATTCTTGAATCTGACTGTCTGGCTGGATGGAAGACTTAAATGTCAAATAATTTCTTAGATCTGAGGAGAATCGAGACATCTAGCCAGTGTGAGTGTGGACATATTGCAATTTTTGAGACACCATGCACGTATAAATGATAATTGCACATTTGTCTGAAATGTGTATGTATTAATGAAAAGTTACTGTGGTCAGTGTTCTGACATGTGTAAAGAAAATGATGTGGTTGGGGGGAGGGAGCAGGAGGGAAATTACATCTATTCATAAGGGATCTGCAGATGTGATGTCGAAAACTGCAGTTTAAATGCATCAGTAGCTGTAAGGGGTATGAAAGATTTCTAGTGTAAAATTATGTCCAGTCATAAGTAGGATATAAATTTACAAAAAAATGGTTCAAATGGCTCTGAGCACTATGGGACTTAACTTCTTTGGTCATCACTCCCCTAGAACTTAGAACTACTTAAACCTAACTAACCTAAGGACATCACACACATCCATGCCCGAGGCAGGATTCGAACCTGCGACCGTAGGAGTCGCGCGGTTCTAAACTGTAGCGCCTAGAACCACTCGGCCACTCCGGCCGGCATAGATTTACATGGGAAAAATATTTACAGAGCCACAGTTGTCAGGAGGAGGTATTTTCAATACTTCACTCATTGTCGAATGTCAGCACATTGGTACTGTGATGATAATATTTAACTGTAATTACATTGATAAATATGTGGCTGGTTTCCTAGGACGACTCCGCTTGGCATTCGATAGTGTGGTGAAGGTATCCAGTGGCCAGAATGAATGGACATTTCTGGCTTAAGGCGCAAGCTACTGTTGAGCCCCCAAATCAGCCAGGTGGGGTACGGTTGTGCAGTTTACCTAACCAGGTCGCCCTCTGGGTGGGTAAATAACAATCTAATATTCAGTATGTGTCGGGCAGCCTTCAAAATTGCTTGTTTTGGGAGTATTCTCCGATTTTTATGTGAAAATTTGAGAAGATTCATTATGGCACGTATTTGCATTGGACGATTATTCCACTGCGTGTAAGTTGACTGACACGCACATCTCTAGGTTCCACTGGCAGCACGGCTACAACAAAGAAAGCAGGATGCTTCCAGTCCAGTGTGACGCACGACTCTGGCAGTCGGGGTGAATGGAGGTATATGTTGACACTGATTTCAAGACGGTATTCCTTGTGCTGTTGGAAAAGAAACGCCACACATTGCATAAATATTCCATACACTGACTTGTCACCCACAAGTTTTTTAAAGATACAATGTTCCATTCACTGCAATCAATTTTCCGACAAATTTTTTAAATAAACAAATCAACTGTTCCATACACTGTTTCCCAGAAATTGTTTAAACAGTACTTCATACACTGCAATCGATTTCCTGCCGAATAGGCAATCAATCAATATTTCCAGAATGGGTGGGGCAGTATCACCAATGGGATGTGACGAAAATGTCCCACACAAAAGGGTATCGATTTAATTAATCAGTTAACGAATTTGGTCGAATGGAGGGACAACTCGAATAACTCAGACCTGACCTGAAACAGCTCATGTTCGGTGACAGAATACCAAGAGGTGGAGGGGAGAAAGTGGCGTAAAACTAAACAGCAGGTTAAGGGGAGAGGGTGAGGAGAGTGGTGGGGATTTGCCAGAGGGCATGATAACAAAGAAAAGGGTCGTAGAGCCTGCTTTCAAAAGCGTGCAAAATTCAGTCACTCTAAAATGCCTGAAATTCATAGTTCCGCATAGTCAGCGTGTACACAACTTTCCCACTAGAGCGCGCCCCACTAAGCACAACAGCGCAGGCGCAGCGCTCGTCCGTCTCCGCACTACGAGATGGTGCTATCTTAGACACGGACCAAATTCTGCTTCCGCCGATCCGCGTATTAATATGTCACGCAGCCAAAGAGATTGCTGCTAACGTAGAACCTTTTCTCCTCGCGGATCACACTCGCGCAGTGATACCTGAACGCGCGAGGTATTATAACAAGTGTACAGACCTCCGATTAGTCAGACGGCATTAGTCTGCATTTGTCTGCATTAGTCTATAGTCAAGTTTCAGTCTGCGCCTAATAAGATTATCATATTCCTGTACATCGCCATAAAGAGAAATGTATAGACACTTTGTCAAGTATCAGAGATATGTGAAAATAAGATTAACATACCAAGACCAAAGGAATTTCAGATTGTCAATTGTAAATAGCATCTAGAACCAAGTTAAGTTATTTATATGCTTGTTATTATTTTAATAAATGTGTGTGAAAATTAATCAAGTTCTGTTTAAAGTTGGTCACCGTCAATCTGCTACTCTAAGCGTGCAAGTGGCATTTCTATCGTCTGACCTAACGGCAGAAGATAAACACGCCACGATAAGACCACGGGACATATTGCTGACACTCGCCTACATCATTAGAGCGACAAGTCAGATAATCTGATGGTGTGTGTACCGAAGGTCTTACAGTACGCACACCACAAAAAACCTTGACGTCATCAGGTAATTTGTACTTTTTACCATGTTTTCGCTGTTAGCAGCTGATACAAAAATAACTAACAGCAGCAAACTGATCAAATCTTAACGCTACGTTCTCCAGGAATTTATCTTTAATGCCATCTTCCCATTATCAAAAATCTTTATCCATTATCGACAAACAATCCAAAAACATGGTTTTGAATACCAAAAGCGAGCTGGGGATTCCAAAACGGCTATCAACACCAAATGACTAATTTTTAGAATATACACTGCTGGAAATGGAAAAAAGAACACATTGACACCGGTGTGTCAGACCCACCATACTTGCTCCGGACACTGCGAGAGACCTGTACAAGCAATGATCACACACACGGCACAGCGGACACACCAGGAACCGCGGTGTTGGCCGTCGAATGGCGCTAGCTGCGCAGCATTTGTGCACCGCCGCCGTCAGTGTCAGCCAGTTTGCCGTGGCATACGGAGCTCCATCGTAGTCTTTAACACTGGTAGCATGCCGCGACAGCGTGGACGTGAACCGTATGTGCAGTTGACGGACTTTGAGCGAGGGCGTATAGTGGGCATGCGGGAGGCCGGATGGACGTACCGCCGAATTGCTCAACACGTGGGGCGTGAGGTCTCCACAGTACATCGATGTTGTCGCCAGTGGTCGGCGGAAGGTGCACGTGCCCGTCGACCTGGGACCGGACCGCAGCGACGCACGGATGCACGCCAAGACCGTAGGATCCTACGCAGTGCCGTAGGGGACCGCACCGCCAATTCCCAGCAAATTAGGGACACTGTTGCTCCTGGGGTATCGGCGAGGACCATTCGCAACCGTCTCCATGAAGCTGGGCTACGGTCCCGCACACCGTTAGGCCGTCTTCCGCTCACGCCCCAACATCGTGCAGCCCGCCTCCAGTGGTGTCGCGACAGGCGTGAATGGAGGGACGAATGGAGACGTGTCGTCTTCAGCGATGAGAGTCGCTTCTGCCTTAGTGCCAATGATGGTGGTATGCGTGTTTGGCGCCGTGCAGGTGAACGCCACAATCAGGACTGCATACGACCGCGGCACACAGGGCCAACATCCGGCATCATGGTGTGGGGAGCGATCTCCTACACTGGCCGTACACCTCTGGTGATCGTCGAGGGGACACTGAATAGTGCACGGTACATCCAAACCGTCATCGAACCCATCGTTCTACCATTCCTAGACCGGCAAGGGAACTTGCTGTTCCAACAGGACAATGCACATCCGCATGTATCCCGTGCCACCCAACGTGCTCTAGAAAGTGTAAGTCAACTACCCTGGCCAGCAAGATCTCCGGATCTGTCCCCCATTGAGCATGTTTGGGACTGGATGAAGCGTCGTCTCACGCGGTCTGCACGTCCAGCACGAACTCTGGTCCAACTGAGGCGCCAGGTGTAAATGGCATGGCAAGCCGTTCCACAGGACTACATCCAGCATCTCTACGATCGTCTCCATGGGAGAATAGCATCCTGCATTGTTGCGAATGGTGGATATACACTGTACTAGTGCCTACATTGTGCATGCTCTGCTGCCTGTGTTTATGTGCCTGTGCTTCTGTCAGTGTGATCATGTGATGTATCTGACCCCAGGAATGTGTCAATAAAGTTTCCCCTTCCTGGGACAATGAATTCACGGTGTTCTTATTTCAATTTCCAGGAGTGTAGTTCTAAGATCCTGAACTTGGAAGTTTTCTTGACATATTTATCCCTTTCCGACATACATAGGTTCAAAGTTATCCTTCCTGTACATGTAAAATGTGCATGTAAAATCCGGTGTGAGGCGAAAAGGGGTTTATAAGTAACGTAGAACGCATAAACCTGCTGTAAAGTTCAACTGGCTCTGAGCACTATGGGACTTAACATCTGAGGTCATCAGTCCCCTAGAACTTAGAACCACTTAAGCCTAACTAAGCTAAGGAGATCACACACATCCATGCCCGAGGCAGTATTCGAACCTGCGACCGTAGCGGTCGCGCGGTTCCAGACTGAAGCGTCTAGAACCGCTCGGCCACACCGGCCGGCTGCTGTAAAGTCTCTCCGTTATCATCAGATGGTTTCTGGGAACCCCATGTCATAATATTGGAGGAAACGCAAAATTTTTGATCACCTAAAATCCGGTCTGAGGTGTAAATTAATTTTGCGTTATTTCAATTTCATATAAGCAAAAATTTTTACTGTTCAATAAAGTTCTTTCCAGAGGAGTGCCATGCTATGCTGCAGCAGAGAAAAGAAGGGAACCAGCGGAAAAATGTTCCTATGGCAGCACAAGAAAGACGAATATGCTCTTGTTTGAAAGACTGGCTGAAAAGTGGTGTAGCAC
The DNA here is from genome assembly GCF_023897955.1 of Schistocerca gregaria. Lineage (NCBI taxonomy): Eukaryota > Metazoa > Arthropoda > Insecta > Orthoptera > Acrididae > Schistocerca > Schistocerca gregaria. The sequence continues at coordinate 337,353,585 of NC_064925.1, read as the reverse complement.
CTGCCTCATTCTACCTTCCTCAGCATCTTTAAAAATATTTCCAAAAATTTTTGGTTTGCGATCGTATTTGCGCTTCTTAATGCTGAGAGAGAACGAGTCAGTGGTAGTGCAAAAGATACGAAAAAGTAATAAATACGGGTAGATATAAGACGGTGATTGTGATGTAGAAAGAGTGAAGGAGGCGATTGCAGTGGGTGAGAGAGAGGGACACAGTGGCAGTGGAACATAGTTTACAGTACAGAACAGTGCTTGGAAAAAAGTGAAGGAAGCAGTGCCAGTGGAAGAGAAATAAAGAGAACGAGAAAGTGGAAGTGGATAACAGCCAGTGGTGATAACAGAGCCGATGACAATGACGAGGAAGACAGAGGTAATGGCAGCGAGAACAGACAGCATCAATGGGAAGGAATGAATGAGATCGTAGCAGTAAGAGAGAGCAAGAGGGAGACAGTAACAATGAGAGGAGTCAGCAGCGGTACCACAGAACGGAGGAGACAGTCACAGAGAGAGACAGAGAGAGACAATGACGAGGGGCTGGGCTGAATGAGTGAGTGAGAATGGGCAAGTGGCAGTGAATGCGTATGAGCGACTTACAGTGATCGACTAGTGGGTGTGAAAGAGTTACAGTTAGGGGAGGTTGTGCAAATGATAGGTTAGCTGATTGTTAGAAATGGAACGAATATGTTGGCATGTTAAAAATGTCAAAGGTGCTGATGATAATGATATTCTGTTTGTGGGGTGCTCAACTACGCGGTCATCAGCGCCCGTACGAAGTCCCAATTTTTACATAGTCCAATCTAGTCACTGTCATGAATGATGAGGCATCTGGTACCACACCTTGCACTCAAAGTCTCCTAAACTGGAGCATATTCGCCGGGTTTTTTTTTTTTTCAGCAATTTTCCTCTGGTGCAATAATACACGTCATGGAATGCTATGTTGACAATAAGATTATTTGTCAGTATTTATGCTGTCGGGATTTGTCAGAGTGGAGTACGCTCTCCTGTCGAACGTAGATTGGTGCAAATAAAACGTGAGCACCGTACTTAAACTCCTGAGAAACAGCAACTGCACAAAAACTGTGAAAAAATCTCAGCAAAGCACTCTAGGGCGCTATATTCCAACATCTAAGACGATCACTTGAAAAATGACACAATAGTCGGAATGAGACTCGTCGTATGTAGATAACGAGTTAACAAAATCACTGTGCAGCAGAAACTAGAGATATACGTACTATGTCACTTACCTGATTGTGCCGCAAAAAATAAAATCTGTCTCCATAGTCACTAAGATATATCTTTCCCTTCTGTCTCTTTCACTAACTGTCGCTATTTCCCTCCATTTTCCGAGGGTACTTTTTTTAGTGTCACGAATGGGTTGTTTGAGACAAGATGGTATAACTGCAAGTGACACTGGTAGATTAAGCAGTAATCCATTATCACAGGCGCAAAACAGCGATTTTTGCTATTGTATTCAGTGCCGAGGCAGTTAATCACCGTGGAAACTGTCATTCATTAACGAGCAAATTCCAGCTCACACAAATAATAAAAAAACAATAATAATAACAAAATGATAAAAGCTTGGTCAGCGTTTTGCATAAAAGCTAATCGCATATTTATAAGGTTTAACCACGCAGCGGCCGACACAGTGCGACGCAATGGAACGTAATTTGAAAATAAAAAGGAAAGCGCTATTTTTTAAAAAATGGCAAATGTAGTGGACGCACGCGGTGGGGCCAAGTGACTCAAACCTATTCGTTATTTGCTGCAGTGCGGTGTGACCGACAAGCAAGGCAAGAGGTAGTCCATTAGAATTGCTCAGAGGAAGCTATATCTAACATCAAAGAAACGGCAAATCTATTCATTGATAGTGAAGTCATGAGACGAACATATATTTGGTACGCATATTTACATAGAAATTTCGGTAGCACTTGATTGACACTTATGATGAATAGAGATTGTGCTTTAACGTCCCGTTTGTGCTGAGGTCATTTGTGACGGGGCACAAGATCGGATTGGAATTGGAAATACTCTTCGAAGGTACCATCCCGGTATTTGCCTTAGGAGATTTAAGAAGTCACGGGAAACTTAAATTTGGAAGGACCGGAATTTGAACTGACATCATTATATTTTGTGTCGAATTGGGTGCGCGATATTCATGACTGCTCTCCGCGGATTTAAGACGTGAGAGTTATGAAAGTGATCATAAAAAGGCCGAAGGAAGTTAATTTTTTTATCGTTAAGAATGTGGCCCAAAAGGTTGATGAGCCTCTTGGTGTTTCAAATTTAAAATGTTTTAGTTAGTGTTAAATAACGTTGTTAATCTGTGCCTGAGAATTAGGTGCAGTGCAGAAGCTCTGCCATCCGACGACGAAAATTCCTACAAGCGATCAAAGCTTGTGCAACGTGAGACACAATGGCACCCTTACATTTCCTTACCATCTGAACAGTTCTGTCAAGCAGAACCTTGTGAATTTAGTAAGCCGCCAGCCACCATTGATAAAATACAGGACGGTTAAAGAAAGTTACATACCTACCTGCAAGAGATAGTATTGGTCAAAACTAGAAGAGATCCTATACTGATATCTCCGGAAACCAATACCTGTTAGGATACAGGCCCTCCAAGATCCGCAGTTTATAACCTGCATTTTATTTAGAAATGAGGCACAGTTAGCAAGAGAAGAAAAAAATTTAGTGAAGTGTTCTACGATGAACTTCAAGGTGTGTCACTTGACGTCCACCCAGACCAAATGCCGAGAGGAAAGAAAGGGAGAAGGATAGGGTCTTAGATTAGTAAGCAAAAAGTCCTACTTCTCGGCCTCAAACCCTGCCATGGCTCAAATTTTGAATAAAATTCGTAATCAATAGCGGCCGAAGACTAATGCATAATAAGTAACCCCCATTCTTCCTACGGCCTTATCAAAAAGGGCGGAGGAGCGGAGAGATGTTCGGACCACTTTCTTGCCTTTGGGGCAGAGAACTGCACCAAAAAGGCGAAATGATTAGCAGTGATCAACGGCATGAGGATGAAGAAGGAAATGGAAACCACTGCTTTAAACGGCATGTCATGTATACCCACAGGACATGTGGCCTATAATTGAAAAAGTGTCGTGATGATCTCTGTATTGCCAAAAGATTCCAAACTAGTTCCCCTTTCGGATCTCCGGGAGAGGAATGCCAAGAGTGAGGTGAACGTCAGCAAAAGATTGAATAACCAACAAAAGGATAACGTTCTACAAGTCATGGCGTGAAATGTCAGAAGTCTGAATGTGTTAGGAAGGCTAGAAAATTTGAAAAGGGAAATGCTGAAGCTCAAATTAGATATAGTGGTGACAAATGAGGTGAAATGGAAAGAAGACAAGGATTTCTGGTAAGCTCAGTGTAGGGTAACATTAGTAGCAGCAAAAAATGATATAAAAAGAGTGGGATTCGTTATATATAGGAAGATTGGGCAGAGAGTGAGTTACTCTGAACAGTTCAGTGATAGGATTGTTCTCGCCAGAATCGACAGCAAACTAACAACGACAACAACAGTTCAGGTATATATGCCGACGTCGGCAAGAAGAAAATGAGGAAATAATAAAGTACCTGAGGATATGGAAAGAGTAATTCAGTACGTAAAGGGAGCTGAAAATCTAATAGTCATCGGAGATTGGAATGCGGGTGTAGGGGACGGAGTAGAAGAAACGGTTGTGGGAAAATATGGGCTTGGTAGTATGAAGAGGAGAAAGTCTTCTTCCGGGAGATACGGGAATAATCCAGTTAGATTACATCATGGTCAGGCAGAGATTCCGAAATCGGATATTGGAATGTAAGTCGTAACCAGGAGTAGATATAGACTCAGATCACGATTCATTAATGATGCAGAGAATGTTGAAGTTTAAGAGACTAATCAGAAGAATGAAAGCGCAAAGTACTGGATACAGAACCAATAAGGAATGAAGATATCTGCTCCAAGCTCTCTGAGGCCATAGGTACTGTGCTAACGAATAGCTCAGTAATGCCGGCCGCGGTGGCCGAGCGGTTCTAGGCGCTTCAGTTCGGAACCGCGCGACTGCGGTTCGAAACATACCCTGGTCATGGATGTGTGTCTGATGTCCTTAGGTTAGTTAGGTTTACGTAGTTCTAAGTTCTAGAGGACTGATGACCTCAGAAGTTAAATCCCATAGTGCTCAGAGCCATTTCAACCATTTGAACTCAGTAGTCACTTCACTTGAAGAGGAATTGACATCTCTGAAAACAGTAGTAACAGAACGAATAGAAGAAAGACTGAAGAAAAATCAAGACACGTTCCTACGATTTGTCGACCTGGAAAAAGTGTTAGACAATGTAAAATCGTGCAAGTTTGAAATTCTGAGAAAAGCGAGGGTACGTTATAGCGAAAGACTGGTAACATACAATCTGTACAAGAACCAAGAGGAAACAATAAGAATGGAGGGCAAAGAAGGAAGTGTTCGGATTAAAAAGGGCCCCTACTGTTCAATCCATACATCGAGGACGCAATGACGGAAAAAAAAAAAAAAGGTTCAAGAGAGGGATTAAAATTCAAGGTGAAAGGATATCTGTGACATAATTCGCTGATGACCTTCCTATCCTCAGTAATGAAGAAGAATTGCAGAATCTGTTAAATGGAATGAACAGTCTAATGAGCACAGAATATGGATTGACAGCAAAGCAAAGAAAGGCGACAGCAATGAGAAATAGCAGAAATGACAACAGTGAGAAACTTAAAGTCAGAATTGGTGATGAAGAAGTAGATGAACTTAAAGAATTCTGCTATCTAGGCAGCAAAATTACCCGTGTCTGACAGAGCAAGGAGAACATAAAAAGCAGACTAGCATTGGTACAAAGGGAATTCCGAGCCTAGAGAAGTCTGCTAGTGTCAAACATAGGCCTTAATTTGAGGAAGAAATTTCTGAGAATATACACTCCTGGGACAATGAATTCACGGTGTTCTTATTTCAATTTCCAGGAGTGTAGTTCTAAGATCCTGAACTTGGAAGTTTTCTTGACATATTTATCCCTTTCCGACATACATAGATTCAAAGTTATCCTTCCTGTACATGTAAAATGTGTATGTAAAATCCGGTGTGAGGCGAAAAGGGGTTTATAAGTAACGTAGAACGCATAAACCTGCTGTAAAGTTCAACTGGCTCTGAGCACTATGGGACTTAACATGTGAGGTCATCAGTCCCCTAGAACTTAGAACCACTTAAGCCTAACTAACCTAAGGAGATCACACACATCCATGCCCGAGGCAGTATTCGAACCTGCGACGTAGCGGTCGCGCGGTTCCAGACTGAAGCGTCTAGAACCGCTCGGCCACACCGGCCGGCTGCTGTAAAGTCTCTCCGTTATCATCAGATGGTTTCTGGGAACCCCATGTCATAATATTGGAGGAAACGCAAAATTTTTGATCACCTAAAATCCGGTCTGAGGTGTAAATTAATTTTGCGTTATTTCAATTTCATATAAGCAAAAATTTTTACTGTTCAATAAAGTTCTTTCCAGAGGAGTGCCATGCTCTGCTGCAGCAGAGAAAAGAAGGGAACCAGCGGAAAAATGTTCCTATGGCAGCACAAGAAAGACGAATATGCTCTTGTTTGAAAGACTGGCTGAAAAGTGGTGTAGCACCTGCCTCATTCTACCTTCCTCAGCATCTTTAAAAATATTTCCAAAAATTTTTGGTTTGCGATCGTATTTGCGCTTCTTAATGCTGAGAGAGAACGAGTCAGTGGTAGTGCAAAAGATACGAAAAAGTAATAAATACGGGTAGATATAAGACGGTGATTGTGATGTAGAAAGAGTGAAGGAGGCGATTGCAGTGGGTGAGAGAGAGGGACACAGTGGCAGTGGAACATAGCTTACAGTACAGAACAGTGCTTGGAAAAAAGTGAAGGAAGCAGTGCCAGTGGAAGAGAAATAAAGAGAAGGAGAAAGTGGAAATGGATAACAGCCAGTGGTGATAACAGAGCCGATGACAATGACGAGGAAGACAGAGGTAATGGCAGCGAGAACAGACAGCATCAATGGGAAGGAATGAATGAGATCGTAGCAGTAAGAGAGAGCAAGAGGGAGACAGTAACAATGAGAGGAGTCAGCAGCGGTACCACCGAACGGAGGAGACAGTCACAGAGAGAGACAATGACAAGGGGCTGGGCTGAATGAGTAAGTGAGAATGGGCAAGTGGCAGTGAATGCGTATGAGCGACTTACAGTGATCGACTAGTGGGTGTGAAAGAGTTACAGTTAGGGGAGGTTGTGCAAATGATAGGTTAGTTGATTGTTAGAAATGGAACGAATATGTTGGCATGTTAAAAATTTCAAAGGTGCTGATGATAATGATATTCTGTTTGTGGGGTGCTCAACTACGCGGTCATCAGCGCCCGTACGAAGTCCCAATTTTTACACAGTCCAATCTAGTCACTGTCATGAATGATGAGGCATCTGGTACCACACCTTGCACTCAAAGTCTCCTAAACTGGAGCATATTCGCCGGTTTTTTTTTTTTTTCAGCAATTTTCCTCTGGTGCAATAATACACGTCATGGAATGCTATGCTGACAATAAGATTATTTGTCAGTATTTATGCTGTCGGGATTTGTCAGAGTGGAGTACGCTCTCCTGTCGAACGTAGATTGGTGCAAATAAAACGTGAGCACCGTACTTAAACTCCTGACTCCTTTGCCGTGGCATACGGAGCTCCATCGCAGTCTAACACTGGTAGCATGCCGCGACAGCGTGGACGTGAACCGTATGTGCAGTTGACGGACTTTGAGCGAGAGCGTATAGTGGGCATGCGGGAGGCCGGGTGGACGTACCGCCGAATTGCTCAACACGTGGGGCGTGAGGTCTCCACAGTACATCGATGTTGTCGCCAGTGGTCGGCGGAAGGTGCACGTGCCCGTCGACCTGGGATCGGACCACAGCAACGCACGGATGCACGCCGAGACCGTAGGATCCTACGCAGTGCCGTAGGGGACTGCACCGCCACTTCCCAGCAAATTAGGGTCACTGTTGCTCCTGGGGTATCGGCGAGGACCATTCGCAACCGTCTCCATGAAGCTGGGCTACGGTCCCTCACACCGTTAGGCCGTCTTCCGCTCACACCCCAACATCGTGCAGCCCGCCTCCAGTGGTGTCGCGACAGGCGTGAATGGAGGGACGAATGGAGACGTGTCGTCTTCAGCGATGAGAGTCGCTTCTGCCTTGGTTCCAATGATGGTCGTATGCGTGTTTGGCGCCGTGCAGGTGAGCGCCACAATCAGGACTGCATACCACCGAGGCACACAGGGCCAACATCCGGCATCATGGTGTGGGGAGCGATCTCCTACACTGGCCGTACACCTCTGGTGATCGTCGAGGGGACACTGAATAGTGCACGGTACATCCAAACCGTCATCGAAACCATCGTTCTACCATTCCTAGACCGGCAAGGGAACTTGCTGTTCCAACAGGACAATGCACATCCGCATGTATCCCGTGCCACCCAACGTGCTCTAGAAGGTGTAAGTCAACTACCCTGGCCAGCAAGATCTCCGGATCTGTCCCCCATTGAGCATGTTTGGGACTGGATGAAGCGTCGTCTCACGCGGTCTGCACGTCCAGCACGAACGCTGGTCCAACTGAGGCGCCAGGTGGAAATGGCATGGCAAGCCGTTCCACAGGAATACATCCAGCATCTCTACGATCGTCTCCATGGGAGAATAGCAGCCTGCATTGCTGCGAAAGGTGGATATACACTGTACTAGTGCCGACATTGTGCATGCTCTGTTGCCTATGTTTATGTGCCTGTGGTTCTGTCAGTGTGATCATGTGATGTATCTGACCCCAGGAATGTGTCAATAAAGTTTCCCCTTCCTGGGACAATGAATTCACGGTGTTCTTATTTCAATTTCCAGGAGTGTATGTTTGACGCACAGCATTGCATGGTAGTGAAACATGGAATATGGTAAAACTGGAACAGAAAAGAATCGAAGCAATCGAGATGTGGTACTACAGAAGGATGTTGAAAATATTGTGCGTTGATAATGAAGGAATGAGGAGCTTCTTCGCAGAATCGGCGAGGACAGGAATACATTGAAAACACTGACAAGAAGAAGGGACAAGATGGTAGGACATAGTTAAGACACCGGGGAAGAACCTCCATGGTACTAGAGAGAGCTGTAGAGGGCAAAAACTGCAGAGGAAGACAGAGGATGGAATATATCCAGCAAATAATTGAGACGTAGGTTGCAAGTGCTACTCTGAGATGAAATGGTTTACAAAGGAGAGGAAAGTGTTGGCAGGTGCAAGTCCTTGAGCCATCATAGAGGTGAGGCATCAGGATCGCGTCAGTATCAGCGTATGGACAGGGACTGTCGGTGACATTCTCATAGGTCCATATACTTTACCAAGTTAAAAGGTGCTGCGTAGCACCGATTTCTGCCCGATGAATTACCACCGCTATTGTACAACGTTACCCTAACAGTTTAATAATCCGTGATTGCAAAATACTAACACGAATTCGTTATAGAAGAATGGAAAAATTGGTAGAAGCCGATCTCGGGGAAGACTAGTTTGGATTTCGGAGAAACGTAGGAACACGCGAAGCAATACTGACCCTACAGCTTATCTTAGAAGATAGGCAAACCTACGTGGACTTGGAGACAGCTTTTGACAATGTTTACTGGAATACTCTCCTTGAAATTCAGAAAGTATCAGAGGCAAAATACAGGGAACGAAAGGCTATTTACAACTTATACAGTAACCAGACGGCAATTATAAAGAGTCGAGGGAGATGAAAGGAAAGCAGAGGTTGAGAAGGGAGTGAAACATAGTTGTAGTCTATTGCCAATGTTATTGAATCTGTAGATTGAGCAAGCATTAAAGAACAAAAGAAAAATTTGAAGTAGAAACTGAAATTCATGGTGACGAAAATAAAACTTTGAGGTTTGCCAATGACCTTTTAATTCTGTCAGACACCAAACGACTTGGAAGAGCAGTTGAACGAAATGGACAGTGCCTTGAAAGGAGTATTATAAGATGAACACCATCATAAACAAAACAAGGATAATAGAATGAAGTCGAATTAAATCAGGTGACACTGAGGGAATTAGATTAGGAACGAGACACTTAAAGTAGCAGATGAGTTTTGTTATTTGGGTGGCAGAATAACTGATGATGGCCGAAGTAGAGAGGATATAAAATGTAGATTGGCAATGGTCAGAAAATCGTTTCTGAAGAAGAGACACATTTAAACATCGAATATAGGTTTAAGTATTATGAAGTCTTTTCTGAAAGTACACTCCTGGAAATGGAAAAAAGAACACATTGACACCGGTGTGTCAGACCCACCATACTTGCTCCGGACACTGCGAGAGACCTGTACAAGCAATGATCACACACACGGCACAGCGAACACACCGGGAACCGCGGTGTTGGCCGTCGAATGGCGCTAGCTGCGCAGCATTTGTGCACCGCCGCCGTCAGTGTCAGCCAGTTTGCCGTGGCATACGGAGCTCCATCACAGTCTTTAACACTGGTAGCATGCCGCGACAGCGTGGACGTGAACCGTATGTGCAGTTGACGGACTTTGAGCGAGGGCGTACAGTGGGCATGCGGGAGGCCGGGTGGACGTACCGCCGAATTGCTCAACACGTGGGGCGTGAGGTCTCCACAGTACATCGATGTTGTCGCCAGTGGTCGGCGGAAGGTGCACGTGCCCGTCGACCTGGGACCGGACCGCAGCGACGCACAGATGCACGCCAAGACCGTAGGATCCTACACAGTGCCGTAGGGGACCGCACCGCCACTTCCCAGCAAATTAGGGACACTGTTGCTCCTGAGGTATCGGCGAGGACCATTCGCAACCGTCTCCATGAAGCTGGGCTACGGTCCCGCACACCGTTAGGCCGTCTTCCGCTCACGCCCCAACATCGTGCAGCCCGCCTCCAGTGGTGTCGCGACAGGCGTGAATGGAGGGACGAATGGAGACGTGTCGTCTTCAGCGATGAGAGTCGCTTCTGCCTTGGTTCCAATGATGGTCGTATGCGTGTTTGGCGCCGTGCAGGTGAGCGCCACAGTCAGGACTGCATACCACCGAGGCACACAGGGCCAACATCCGGCATCATGGTGTGGGGAGCGATCTCCTACACTGGCCGTACACCTCTGGTGATCGTCGAGGGGACACTGAATAGTGTACGGTACATCCAAACCGTCATCGAAACCATCGTTCTACCATTCCTAGACCGGCAAGGGAACTTGCTGTTCCAACAGGACAATGCACGTCCGCATGTATCCCTTGCCACCCAACGTGCTCTAGAAGGTGTAAGTCAACTACCCTGGCCAGCAAGATCTCCGGATCTGTCCCCCATTGAGTATGTTTGAGACTGGATGAAGCGTCGTCTCAAGCGGTCTGCACGTCCAGTACGAACGCTGGTCCAACTGAGGCGCCAGGTGTAAATGGCATGGAAAACCGTTCCACAGGACTACATCCAGCATATCTACGTTCGTCTCCATGGGAGAATAGCAGCCTGCATAGCTGCGAAAGGTGGATATACACTGTACTAGTGCCGACATTGTGCATGCTCTGTTGCCTGTGTCTATGTGCCTGTGGTTCTGTTAGTGTGATCATGTGATGTATCTGACCCCAGGAATGTGTCAATAAAGTTTCCCCTTCCTGGGACAATGAATTCACTGTGTTCTTATTTCAATTTCCAGGAGTGTATATTCTGGAAGAAGCGTGGAAAATGTGTTGTGCGAACATGTAACAACGCCTAACTGGAGAATAATCGCAGGTTAACTAAACTGGTAACAACGCCTAACTGGAGAATAATCGCGGGTTAACTAAACTGGTGATTCTGGCAGAGTTAGTGAAGTTAACCTGCGAATAAGCCTTGACATTTGCAGGAATAGTTACAGAATTAGTGATAACAAGACTGTTTGTTAGAATGAGGAAGGAGAAGAAATGGGGACATCACACAAATTATGGAACAAGATGACGATTCCATGTTTGTATAAAAAATTTGTACTACTACTTTTCGATTTATGGGGAGTAGCCATGTATGGAAGTGAAACAAGAATGATAAACACTTTAGACGAGAAGAGAATAGAAGCTTTTTAAATTCGGTGCTACAAGATAATGCTGAAAATTAGATCGGTAAATCACGTAACCAGAATTGGGAAGAAAAGAAATTTGTGGCCCAACCTTACTAGAGGAAGGGATTGGTTGATACAGGGCACTCTGAAACATCAACTGATCACCAATTTAATACTGGAGGGAAGTGTGAGGGGCAAAAATTGCAGAGGGAGACGAAGAGATGAATATAGCAAGCAGATTCAAAAGGATGTAAGTTGCAGTAGTTATTCGGAGATGAGCCTGGCACAGGGTAGTGTAGCATGGAGAAAGATGTGGAAGAGAGGATATTTTGGCCCATATTTCAACAGGTATTAGTTTCCGGAGATATCACTATAGGACCTTCTAGTTTTGACCAATACGGCCTGCTATATAAATCTGTGGCATTTTTTAAACGCCATGTATACGTAATTAAAAAGTATCTAGTTATAACCCTATGCATTGTTTTTTTGCATTCACGAACCTATAAAAGCAACAGGTGATTTTTTAATCATTTGCTTCAAAGGTAAATGAAGTTGGGACTTCAGACTCCCCACTTGGAGACAAAAATAGAAGTTCATACAACTCAGTTGCTTTCTGGTGCATATTTAATTAACATTTCATTGCGCTCAACCTTGATCTTTCAGGTTGTCAATAATTTCGACTTAAGAACCGGTTTAAAGGATTTATTTTTATTTTTTGGACCTTCAACAGTACATCGTTGCGTACTTTAGTAAATCAGTGACTTGCTCATAGGAGCCTACTCCTTGTATCGGTAATTCATGACAAACATGGCTTTCATTTGACATCATATAACACATGCAGATAATCGTGACTGATGTTGACGTGCACAGACGATGACGTGCAGCCAAAGATTCATGACCAAGGTAAGCACTGTTTTGTGTCAGGTATTCCTTGATGACAGAGGCAGGAGACAGATGGGAGACCAGCGGTTCTCAGTCTTTTTCACCTCAGCTCTTCGCTGTGTCCCAGCTGTAATAAACTTATAACATCAACTTTCGTTTGTTAACCAAAAATTTACGTTTGCCGATGGCTAACTTAGGAAGGCTTCCTCGCCAGTTAATTTTGTGTGGTTGGGAACTGAATGAGCTACCTCAGTCTCACTGGCAAGGAGACTGCAGAATTTCGAGGTGCATTACTGACGGCAGAGACGTCTTGCGTTGAATTTCCAAGGCTGAGCGGAGTCGGGCGCTTCAGCCCTCCGGCAAACGAAGTTGGCGTGTTTACTTGTGACGGCGCTCTCTGTGCCAGCTGTGTGCTGGCAGCTCTCTATCCTCCCGTCTAGCGGCGCCACTTGGCGGATAGTTGTCGACTGGCTTTGCCTTGGCAAGCGGTGCCATTTTGGGGATCGTAAACAGTTTGCCTTGTATGGATGGAGAGGCGCACAGCATTCAGTCGCAATCCTATTAATCTTTATTATGTTTGCAAATCTAGATTTCGGCCAGAAATAGCAATCTTCAGTGCATTTTCGATACAATTCGACAGACTCGCGGCAGTTCTTGTCACCATATGTGACAGAAGGTCCTTCTGCCTATACACTGTAAGAACGTATGGTGACATGAACTGCCGTCAGTCTGTTGAATTGTAACGAGAATGCTTCTTTTCCCCTCTCTCTTTATTGAATTTCGATTCCCCATTCGGGGCGGGCTGGCAGCAGCTTAGACGCTGCTCTTCAGCCTAGATACAGTAAATACATAACAGGAAGACATTTAAAACAACATAAAGGAGGAAATATGGCGGAACATAGGTATAAAAAAGGGGGGGACATTATGGGAGAGAGTGTACAATAGGGGATGACTGTAAAAATGGAGATAAAAATTTAAAAACTTATATTACACCAAAAAAAACACACAAGGTAACGATTTAAAGAAGACAAGGCGAAATACGGCTGGAGGATGAAGTAAAGCACACGATTAAAACCACGGCACTAGAAGTCACTTTAGATTGGCACGGAATAAACACTGACGTAGCACACTGATAATGAAAAAACAAACTGGGAGGATCCGCCAGGGGTAGAGATACGAGGGAGAAGGGAAGAAAGAGGGGATGGGGCAGTGCTAGAGAGGCAGGAGAGAAGGGGACACGGGGTGGGGGCGGGCTGAAGGGGGGCGGGGAGGGAAGGAAGGGAGAGGAAAACAGCTAAGGAGGGAGTGCAGAGACTCGGGGGGGGGAGGGGAGGTGAAAGTGCTCTGGGGGAAGGAGGGGAGGGGAAGGGGGGAGTGCCCTGGGGAGGGAGCGGGACAAGGCCAGGCTACAGTTGGTAGGAGGGGTAGACGTCACAGTGAAGGAAATTATCTGGATGGGGGAGGTGCTGGAAACTGTCCTGATGAAGGATATGGAGGGTGTGGAGGTGGAGAGAGGGGGATGCAGGGATAGAGGTACGGTAGCAGGCAGGGGGTGGAGATGAAGGAGGACACCACGGGGTGGGGGAAGCAAGCCACCGAACTGTGTAAAGAATGCAGATATGTTGTAGGAAAAGGAGGGTGTAGGGGGAGGGAATGAGGCTGTACAAGATTGGGATGGAAGGCAGTTATGGAAGGCAAGGCAGAGCAAGTGGCGTTCAAGGATTTGGATGGCAATATAAAAGTGGGGGGGGGGCGGAAATCCAGGCAGTGCTGGCACAACAGAGAATACGACAGATGAGCGATTTGTAGGCGTGGAAGGTGGTGGAAGGATGCAATCCCCATGTCCGGCCAGACAGGAGTTTCAGGATGGCTGAGGCAGGTATGGGCTTTCTGCTGGATGGTCAAGAGATGAGGGGTCCAAGTGATGTGGCGGTTGAGGGTGAGGCCAAGGTATCTTAAGGTGGGGGTGAGCTGAATGGGACGACCATAAATGGTTAGGTAGGAATCATGGAGATGGAAGGAGCGGGTGGTGCCCCCTATGATGATTGACTGGTTCTTGGGCAAATGAAAATGCACTGAAGACGGCTATTTATAGCTGAAATCTTGATTTGCCAGCATAATAAACACTAATGGGAGCCGACTGAATGCTGTGTGCCTCACCTTCCATACAAACTACGGTCGCTGTGCACAAGGGTTCCTGATGGAAATAAAACTAGTTATTTCACCTTGTGGCCGAGTGGCGTAGCTATTGGCCTATTACTGCATTTACTACCACCTGTGATGAAGCAGTAAAACTCGTTCTATCGATAGTCCCCATGTCCATAGATTTTACTGCATCAGAGAATCCCCCTGCAGCTAGTGAGTGACAGCCAAGACATCAAAACAACAACTGCGTCAATTTTTCTCGAAACTATGTCATTATTCAAAGTGGATGATATCATTGCAGTTTCCTCGACAATATCTATTTATTTCCCACAGTCTATTAGTAATCAGACTTTCAGTTTTAAACATGGCTTTTGCTCAGTTATCGTATACAATTTTTAAACATAGAAATTCTACAGGCAACCTGTTGGAAATAACTACTCGTATTTGGTACAACTAACCAACATTTCGACACTACTAAGGGGTCTTCATCAGAATGAAGTTTTGAAGAATCATAAAATTACACTGCGAAAAGGCAATGGCCAGAATTTTGAGCAGCCACGCTCAAATCAAAATTAAAATGAAATACGTTCTGCCCTTTTCATGTGTGCCTAGCTAGGAATAACATCTTTTAAAAAAGTAGACTTTATAAAAAGCTCTTTCCAGATCTAAAAGAACCCATCCCCTCCCCCCATGAGGGCTCCCCCTTCCTCTCCACTTCGTCTGGAATGGCATCCCTCTTCACTCTACCAAATTCCTGCTCCAAACATCAGCCCACACGAATAGTCTCTTATGCACTGCCGCAACTGCCACGTTCCCATGATACCTGGCAGTCTAGGCCCACTCATCACTTGACTCACGTATGTGTCTACCTTTATCAGTCAACACCCCGGATTTTTACTTTTTTGTAACTTATGCAACTGTCCCTCTGTCTTTTACCTTTTGTGAAACATTCATTTGCCATTTCATCTGCGTCAATCTTTTGATTAATCAACAAATCCACCGCATATATTTTAAGTTTTGCATCTGAATCTATGTCTGTTTATTATGCTAAACATCCATTTGGTTTACCACAGTCTCCAATTTTGTAATATGTTTTAAACATTTTACTCTCATGTGGCATATGGGCGGCGACTTGTATCCACTGACAGGTCAGATAGGTCACCCCCCACCCCCTGCTCATATGTAGCGAGGGGAATGAAATGACCATAAAAGCAAAAAAGTTACAAAAAGCAAGGATGTCTTTGTCCGCATTGAGAATATGTTATCTAGTTAACTTGCCTACAGATGTGCGTTTCTCAAACTTGGGAAAATGAAAATGACTCACTCATTTTGTAAGAATGCAATTTTTCGAGGCGTCATCTGAAAATCTCTTTTCGTAAATATCCATTTCTAGGAGAGGGGAAGAATACATTCCAGTGTTCATTCGAATGTTGGCGGCCATTTTAAGAAAATGTGCTTCCAAAATACAATGGTTATGTCACTGACTAAATGGTACAGATTTTCTTCGTACACCATTCAGTATAACCGCAACATACCACAACATCAGAACTGTAGTCTCAACTCGTAGGCTTCATTGTCGGCAAGTGGGTGGTTCGTGCACAGTCTGTTTGGGGAATTCCCTTGTTGTTGGAGCTACAGCTGAGTCTGAGTTCGACCACTTCACACGCGCCTGTTGATTGTGCAAAGCAACGTGAAATGGAACGAGCATATGAGCACTGTGGCAAGTAAACGAATGGTCGACTTCGATTTATTGGAAGAACTTTAATGAAGCGTGGTTCGTCTGTAAAGGAGACCGCATATAGAACACCAGTGTTTGGGGTTCACACCAGGTCAGATTAAAGGAAGACATTGAGGCAAATCAGAGGCGGGCTGCTAGATTTGTTACTGATTCTTCTCGAGGAACACTATTGAGAAAATTTAGAGAACCGGCATTTGAAACTGACTGTAGCATGATTCTACTGTCGCCAACATACATTTTGCGTAAAGATGACGAAGATAAGATGCAGGATATTAGGGATCATATGGAGGCATATAGACAGTCGTTTCTTCAGCGCCGTGTTTGCGAATAGGAACAGGAAAGGAAATGACTAGTGTACAGGGTACCCTCTGCTATGCACCGCAAGGTGGCTCGTAGAGTTTCTATGTATATATACACTCCTGGAAATTGAAATAAGAACACCGTGAATTCACTGTCCCAGGAAGGGGAAACTTTGTTGACACATTCCTGGGGTCAGATACATCACATGATCACACTGACAGAACCACAGGCACATAGACACAGGCAACAGAGCATGTACAATGTCGGTACTAGTACAGTGTATATCCACCTTTCACAGCAATGTAGGCTGCTGCTATTCTCCCATGGAGACGATCGTAGAGATGCTGGATGTAGTCCTGTGGAACGGCTTGCCATGCCATTTCCACCTGGCGCCTCAGTTGGACCAGCGTTCGTGCTGGACGTGCAGACCGCGTGAGACGACGCTTCATCCAGTCCCAAACATGCTCAATGGGGGACAGATCCGGAGATCTTGCTGGCCAGGGTAGTTGACTTACACCTTCTAGAGCACGTTGGGTGGCACGGGATACATGCGGACGTGCATTGTCCTGTTGGAACAGCAAGTTCCCTTGCCGGTCTAGGAATGGTAGAACGATGGGTTCGATGACGGTTTGGATATACCGTGCACTATTCAGTGTCCCTCGACAATCACCAGAGGTGTACGGCCAGTGTAGGAGATCGCTCCCCACACCATGATGCCGGGTGTTGGCCCTGTGTGCCTCGGTCGTATGCAGTCCTGATTGTGGCGCTCACCTGCACGGCGCCAAACACGCATACGACCATCATTGGCACCAAGGCAGAAGCGACTCTCATCGCTGAAGACGACACGTCTCCATTCGTCCCTCCATTCACGCCTGTCGCGACACCACTGGAGGCGGGCTGCACGATGTTGGGGCGTGAGCGGAAGACGGCCTAACGGTGTGAGGGACCGTAGCCCAGCTTCATGGAGACGGTTGCGAATGGTCCTCGCCGATACCCCAGGAGCAACAGTGTCCCTAATTTGCTGGGAAGTGGCGGTGCGGTCCCCTACGGCACTGCGTAGAATCCTACGGTCTTGGCGTGCATCCGTGCGTCGCTGCGGTCCGGTCCCAGGTCGACGGGCACGTGCACCTTCCGCCGATCACTGGCGACAACATCGATGTACTGTGGAGACCTCACGCCCCACGTGTTGAGCAATTCGGCGGTACGTCCATCCGGCCTCCCGCATGCCCACTATACGCCCTCGCTCAATGTCCGTCAACTGCACATACGGTTCACGTCCATGCTGTCGCGGCATACTACCAGTGTTACAGACTGCGATGGAGCTCCGTATGCCACGGCAAACTGGCTGACACTGACGGCGGCGGTGCACAAATGCTGCGCAGCTAGCGCCATTCGACGGCCAACACCGCGGTTCCTGGTGTGTCCGCTGTGCCGTGCGTGTAATCATTGCTTGTACAGGTCTCTCGCAGTGTCCGGAGCAAGTATGGTGGGTCTGACACACCGGTGTCAATGTGTTCTTTTTTCCATTTCCAGGAGTGTAGGTGTGGAATACGATACACTTGCTGACTGTAAAGCAAATTGTGTAAATTGATGTATTAATCCTTATAAAATAGTATTTTAAAAACGTTCCCGCATTTATACGCGTTTTAAAGTTTCTCTAGTCTCAGTTTCAAGCTAACTGCTAATCGAAATATTTTAATTGGTGACATTGGGTTCACTGTAATGTAACAGAATAGCACTATCCAGGAAACTAAATCCATGCACATTTCTGTCTGTAAGTAACTGAAAGAAAGGTCGACAAAGCACCTACTGAATTCCACCTGATGTGCGCCTATTGACACTTAACACAAAACAATTACTGATTATACATCACCTGTGGAAGAAATGACCACGAAACTTTAAAGTGAATGACTCAACCATAGAGAAAGAGATGTTGACTGTTATATATTTCCATTTTTATCTCTACAGTTGAAAATTAAAAGTTATAATGGACCATGTGGCGTTAAAGTAGTTATTACGATTGAAGGAACCTTCAGGGAGGTTAACTAGTTGGACATTAAGCACCACTAATGCAGTATGGCAATTATTTACAGCCACACTTTGCGATGTTTGAGGAGCTGTTTAGTAGGATGACGAAGTATGGACCATGCATTTTGGTGTCCTGAGCTTTAAGGACAAAGTGTTGAAAGAAGTGCATGATAATGTGTTAGCAGGACATGGAGAATGCAAGACAACTGGTCATTGAATAGCTGAGTAATACTGGTGGAGGACATGGAGACGGGACATTGACCAGCTTGTGATGAAATGCATACCGTATGCACAGCATTCTGATCTCAATCATCAATGCATACCACTACAAAGCTTACTGGAGATATCCAAGCCATTTGAAATAGTGGAAATGGACATTTTGGGCCTATTCAGCCTAGCAGTGGTGGGTAAACACTATGTATAAACCATCATAGACCACTTTTTACATTGTGGTTGCAACTCCAAATTAACAAGAAATGGAACATAATCAATGGAAGCATAGGCAATGTTAAACCACTGGTTATTAAAATTTGGTATTTCCTACACTGTAATTAAGATCGGGCTACTGACTTCATGTCTGAGCTTATTAAGCAGTTGTGCCATCAGCTACCAACCCAGAGGCTAAGAACTTGTCTCTTCTATCCTCAAACAGAAGAGGGAACGTATCCATTGCACTGCCAGCAAAATGTTAAGTTATTATTGAACAGCTGTCACAGTGATTGGGACATTTGCTAGCCCTGTGTCACAGCTATGTAGAATACTAAAGTACGTGACAACATTGGGCTTTCATCATATGACATGGTTAGTGTAGAAAGATGGCATCACCTTTTCAACTGATTAAGCTTAAAGCTGGCAAAAATAAGGAGTCAGTGATGAAGTTTGCAACGATGTATGGAATTGGTCAACTGGTTACACTGGCAAATGACTATATCCTGAAGGATAAAACATAAAAATTCTTATGCCCTGTTGTTGTTGCGGTGGTCTTCAGTCCTGAGATATGTTTGATGCAGCTCTCCATGCTACTCTATCCTATACAAGCTTCTTCATCTCCCAGTACCTACTACAACTTACACCCTTGTGAATCTGTTTAGTTCATTCATCTCTTGGTCTTCCTCTACCATTTTTACCCTCCACGATGCCCTCCAATACTAAATTTGTGATCCCTTGATGCCTCAGAACATGTCCTACCAACCGGTCCCTTCTTCTAGTCACGTTGTGCCACATACTCCTCTTCTCCCCAATTCTACTGAATAGCTCCTCATTAGTTATGTGAACTACCCACCTAATCTTCAGCATTCTTGTGTAACACCACATTTCAAAAGCTTCTATTTTCTTCTTGTCCAAACTATTTATCGTCCATGTTTCACTTCAATACATGGCTACACTCCATACAAATACTTTCTGAAATGACTTCCTGACACTTAAATCTATACTCGACGTTAACAAATTTCTCCTCTTCAGAAACACTTTCCTTGCCATTGCCAGTGTATATTTTATATCCTCTCTACTTCGACCATCATCAGTTATTTTACTCCCCAAATAACAAAACTCCTTTACTTCTTTAAGTGTCTCATTTCCTAATCTAATTCCCTCAGCATCACCCGACTTAATTGGACTACATTCAATTTTCCTCTTGTTGCTTTTGTAGATGTTTATCTTATATCCTCCTTTCAAGACACTGTCCATTCCGTTCAACTGCCCTTCCAAGTCCTTTGCTGTCTCTGACAGAATTACAATGCCACTGGCGAACCTCAAAGTTTTTATTTCTTCTACATGGGTTTTAATACCTATTCCGAATTTTTCTTTTGTTTCCTTTACTGCTTACTTAATATACAGATTGAATAACATCGGGGAGAGGCTACAACCCTGTCTCACTCCCTTCCCAACAACTGCTTCCCTTTCATGTCCCACGTCTCTTATAACTGCTATCTGGTTTCTGTACAAATTGTAAATAGCCTTTCGCTCCCTGTATTTTTCCCCTGCCACCTTCAGAATTTGAAAGAGAGCATTTCAGTCAACATTGCCAAAAGCTTTGTCCAAGTCTACAGATGCTAGCAACGTAGGTTTGCCTTTCCTTAATCTTTCTTCTAAGACAAGTCGCCATATCAAGTAATAGAAATGATATCACACGTAAACATGAATGTATAGTTACTGACTAGAACTTCCACTGTCCATGTAGAATGTGTTAAGCCTTTTAAGGATACTTTTTGACATTCCACCCAAGTTCCAGTATCGTTGCCAGTAGGGAAAGGTAAGCTAAGAAGGAAACTGACAATCAAAAGCTACATGGAAGCCTTTTGCACTCATATGAAGCCATTAGATACCAATAGAGTAGGATAGATGAAGTAGTTTTAGTGGTAAAATATATGATAATTATGTCACTGTCTTACTGTAGTGGAGATATACAGTGGTTTGTTAAGTTTTTGTGTTAAATGTTTAGTTTCTAGGTGAATAAGAGTGTGCTATTTCAGTTAAATGCTGATGTACTAGTGAGCCATGTACACCCACCCTTGGGAGAGGGGAGGGAGAGTGATCTGCATCTGAGTCGTGCAACACTGCCGGCCCACAGGCCTGCCTGGCAGATTCCATGGGCTGATCTCCTCTGCTGCTATGGCCGCACTGCCGGCCCTCAGCAATGGGCTGCTCAGCCCACCACATTGGATGGGCTGGGCCAGCTATCAAATATACATCCTGCACTGCGTACCAAGTACTGTCACTCTAAACGTGCTGTAACCTCCTCTCAGTAAGGGAATACCCTGTATACCGCCTGTATACCGTGAAAAGCATAAAACACGAAACTGATGGGGCCAAAATATTTTTCTTTGCTAAAAGAATTTAAATTTACATGATGCATGCGAAGGAAATGCTCATCAATATATTCGGAGCTATTTGCTGCTACAGTGTACACAAGCAGTTGCTTACACTTCCGATTAGATACGTTTGTTTACACTTTGAATATCTTCGTTTTAAACAAAATGATGGGTTGTATTTGTATAGATTTCTCGGTGATTATACACGTAAATTATATTTCGACAGTCCGCCCCTGGTACCTGAGTGGTCTGCGCGATGTGATGTAATGCCTAACGGCCCGGTTTCGATTCCCGGCTGGGTTGGAGATTTCCTCCGTTCAGGGGCTGGGTATTGTGTTGTCCTTATCACCATCATTTCATCCCCATCGACACGCAAGCCGCCAAAGTGGGGTCAATTCGAAAGACTTGCACCAGGCGAACGGTCTATCCGACGGGAGGCCCTAGCCACAAATTTCCATTTCCGTTATATTTCAACACATCCAGATCCGAATTCGAAAACTGACTGATAAGTATAATGAAATGTGCTGACACTGGCAGTACCTGAAACTGCCTAAATGCAATATTCTTTATTCTGTTCAGTAGCAGCCGGCCGGGGTGGCCGAGCGGTTCTAGGCGCTACAGTCTGCAACCGCGCGACCACTACGGTCGCAGGTTCGAATCCTGCCTCGGGCATGGATGTGTGTGATGTCCTTAGGTTAATTAGGTGTAAGTAGTTGTAAGTTCTAGGGGAATGATGACCTCAGATAGTGACCTCCCATAGTGCTCAGAGCCATTTTTTGTTCAGTAGCATAAATAAACAAAAATGAGAATAAAACGTCTGAAGCTTCATGCGGTGCATAAGTAGGTACTGAATATCTAATTGTCTGAGAATCTGATTATTGTCGTGTAAAACCATTTTGTTTTGTGCTTAAGGAAAATTAAATATGACATTACGCAGTGTTCACGGTACTATTTCATGTCAAAGGATTAATCAGATTACGCGTTTTCATGTTAAACGAATGTTACTGCACTACATGATGATTTGTGATGCGATAAAACTGTCAACATAATATCTAAAATTCAATAATAATTCACACAGAAACGCTCGTTCATTTGGCTGCAATATATCGACACTGAGTTGAGAATAACTAAATGAATGCTACAAGACAAACAGATACAACAGTCGACAACTGATTTAAAGACAACATAAAATAAAATGTGGCGAGAAAAAATATTTACAACATATTCCTTCACTAATTTTCTCTGATACTGCAACTGCTTTGAAGGAAGAGAAGAACGTGAACATTGCGTCCAGAAGTCAGTGTCGTCCACTAGAATGAAACACGCAAAACTAAAATTTCTCTCAGGTGAAAAGATGGATGACTCTACACACAAAACTTTTTTGGCAATCTCCTAGAGAGTCGGAAACATTTGTCTGTTTTCATTCCCCTGAGAAGCCATACTTTCGACCAATTTACAATTCTGGTTTCGGTACCTACGTAACTCGCCTGTGGGAGTCGGATTGTTGTCAGTATCTGCCCACAAAGAAAACTTCCGTACTTTTGATCATGGCGGTAAGACAGACTTTGTTAAATACCGTTTGGCAAATCATGAGAATGGAAAAGTACTACTGAAAACAAAAACAAATGTTTCGTTCCTAGAAATATCTGAATTATTTTCCATGATTTCCGAACCTCGTCAAAGTTGCTATCCGATTCTACCTGAACAATCTGACAAATAGTTCAGATATATCTGGCTATTCTTTAGATGAGAAAATATCTGAAGAGACCGTCTTTTCTGTGGCCGAAATGAGTTTTGTTTGGCATACTGCGCTTCGCGTGGAAGCATCCCTTTGTGACTAGTCACTCGAAATTATTGGTTTATTAGTTAGCAGACTGTATGCTTCACCTCTCCCATGACTGTACACCTCTGAGATTCAGACATCATTTTCAGAACGCGAAATGGTGCCCGTAGGAAAGTAGGTAGCTCATGGTGCTTTTTCCTCTGCATAAACTTTCAGCGGATTAGCAAACTTTACTTCAGAGGCATCCATGTCATGAGGAGGTGCAGTATATGAGATTTTTCTGTTTTCAATTCTTTTTACATCTCCTAGCAGGGATGTAAGAAAAATCCCTGCTTTAAAATTCCTGGAATAATTTACGTGCTAACATAAACAGTTTAATATAAAAACAAAACAGCATACATACTGCCACAACAGAAATCAGTCCATCAATGTGATGTCAGTTCATTCTATTGTCTCTATTTCTCACTTCTCAGACAGGTTTTTACACAATACCGAATACTGCATTTTGACCGATTCAACCATGGTCAGTCGTATGCTCCAACGAATATAGTTAGACTGCTCCAGTGTTCTCTCTAGGCTATGAATAAGGCCACTTTGCAGATATCACAAGTTCCTTCACTACAGTCAGAAAAAATGAAGTTCTACATCAACATTTCTACATCTACATTTATACTCCGAAAGCCGCCCAACGGTGTGTGGCGGAGGGCACTTAACGTGCCACTGTCATTACCTCCCTTTCCTGTTCCAGTCGCGTATGGTTCGCGGGAAGAAGGACTGCCGGAAAGCCTCCGTGCGCGCTCGAATCTCTCTAATTTTACATTCGTGATCTCCTCGGGAGGTATAAGTAGGGGGAAGCAATATATTCGATACCTCATCCAGAAACGCACCCTCTCGAAACCTGGACAGCAGGCTACACCGCGATGCAGAGCGCCTCTCGTGCAGAGTCTGCCACTTGAGTTTGCTAAACATCTCCGTTGCGGGCAATTGGATTACATATACTGGATATTAAAGGCATTTATTAGCACTTTGATCAGCATTTGACAGGAACAGTTCAGTCTAGAATATCTATGAAGGGCAGCGATGATGATGGTACCTTAGTCAACCGCAAAAATGTAAATTTTTGAGACTATTCTCATGAATACCAAGGGAGATAAATCATCTAAATAATTCCTTTCTAATATTTCACCTGTTTTAGGCTTGTCTGGAAACAGTGTCATAAACAAGAAGCGTGATCTTAACTTCCAATTAACAAAATAAAAAACTGAACATGTCTAATAATGATCTCTTCTTGCGCTATATGTCCACACATCTGTGATCGCCTACCATTCACCTTCCTTCACGTAATACATTACTTCAAACATAATTTCCTTTCTAAAGTTTTTTTTTATTTGTTGTGAGATCGTTTAGAGGCGAGGCACTATATGTTTTGTGGATACTTTCCCGTAAGTCCTGCAGTGTCGACTAATCCCTGAGCCAGACCCGGAATTCTTCACCTCCAATAGCTTCTTAAGATCTCAAACCTTGTGCACAGACAGCCCCGCATTTGTGAGTCATTTTGCCTTGAGCAGATTTAGGACGGCGTTTTTGAGCAACTCATTCCAACTGTTTGTTAGGTCATAGCCCGCTAGTATGCTCTTAACAGCCTTGTAGCTCAGCCGGCTGCACCAGAGAGCTGACTGTCGACTGTTCCCTGCTACTGTGTGGAGCGTCTGTGTGTTAAACACGCTGCACCTTTCCTCAACAGCGGAAGGCACCTGCTTCAGTGAAACTGGCAAAACCATTTACACACGGGAGCACAGAGAAGTAACGGCTGGTTTCGCCAATTCTGTTTATTGGCGAAAAATTTACTTCTCTATAAAATAGATTAAATCAGTTTTTATTGGTATTCTACATATATGTGTGTGGCACTAATTGCCTGCATGTCACATTTTATGGTATTATACCTGCAGTACCTTTCGATTAAGTGGTTTCGCGTTCAAGAACTTCAGTTTTTCATAAACTTCTGTTGTGAGTGAAGCTATCGGCTTCAGTACAATTGGTAAAAAATATTTATACTCAAGGACACTAAGAAATTTTGAATAATTTTCCCCACTGTCACATCATAAACAAGCTGCTTAAGCTGTGTATATATAAACTCATTATTAGCATGTGTAGGTAAAAAAAATACAAACTTAGTAAACGTGATTTACGTATGGAGAAAATTTTCCTTTCTAAGGATATACTAGATAGCTTTTAATAATGGCAAAAGCATAAGAGAATTTTAATACACACAAGGACTTACCTTGCATTTCGAGCATCGCAGCTATTATCTGGATAATATGAGCAGGCAACTGCTCTTTCTCTTTCTTTACCTCTTGATTCTTGAGTGTTAATGGATTTGCACATGAATTTCTCTATAGTGGAAGTGATTTTTTGCTCGTGACTGTGTTGATACACGAAGATACCGGTTAGAAAACTGTTTTCAAAATTAAGTTCCTACTGAAAGTCACTGCTCTGCAATCCGACATGTCGTTACTAAGGGTTGAGGTGGGTTGTTTTGGGGAAGGAGACCAGACAGCGAGGTCATCGGTCTCATCGGATAAGGGAGGGACGGGGAAGGAAGTCGGCTGTGCCCTTTGAAAGGAACCATCCCGGCATTTGCCTGGAGCGATTTAGGGAAATCACGGAAAACCTAAATCAGGATGGCCGGACGAGGGATTGAACCGTCGTCCTCCCGAATGCGAGTCCAGTGCCTAACCACTGCGCCACCTCGCTCGGTATGTCGTTACCGCCGGCTGTTAGTCGCAGTCCACTGAAGAACATTTCCACTCAGTCGCTGTTAAAACTGCAAAGGGAAAGCCATGATTTAGCAAATATGTTATGCATTCGACTTTTGAGTTGTTAGGTGTATTGCTTAAAATGTTTCATTACTTAGGAATTGCTTCTCAGACCAAGTGCCTCTATTTTTAATAGAGTCTAGATACGGCAGAAACTTATTTTGTAAACATTCTAGCCTTTCATCGTCAATTGAAAAGTATTGCATTCTGCCGTCATTGCGAGTACGTGTATGATGTGAGGTACTGCTAACATCATGAAGTGTATACCATTGTAACACGTGCTCTATGTATTTGTGTGCTCCTGAAGAAATGAAATACCAAGTTTTCTCGTGAATGTGACTATTGTCTTTAAGAAGCTTTAGAGCAGAAATTATTTCTGGCGAAAACACCTGCTTAGTACGCTTAACGTTGATTTTTTCGAAGTTAGTGGAGTCAACGTGCTTCCTAGAAAGAAAACTGACACGTTTTATAGTTACTGAAGCTTGTAGTTCATGCAGCTGTGTCATATATTTCCCAGAAATCATTCCATCGCCATCAAAGATAGCTCTTTCTAAAAAGAGAGATCTCGGATTCTTTAAAATGTGACACTGATCCATAGCTAGAAACAGCGGCCATCCACAGTTCTCTAGATGTGTACTCCAATGATCTGTTATATGACCGCTACTGTTTACAGTGTATATAAATGATCTGGTAGAAACCATCGGAAGCTCTGTAAGCCAGTGATTTACTTCCACACAACTTTTACATTATTGTGGCTTCTGTTTTATGATTATCTGTTACGATGCGAAGCACATAAAAGGCACAGTGTTCGATCTCCTGAATCGCGGATATCGTAAGTTTATATAGCTGTGCACCAGAAAGCTGTTTAGTGAAAAAATACGCTGCAGGCAACTTGAAATTAGTTGAAAGTCCACTTATCATGAAACATAACAAACGATTATCCAGAACTGGTAATTTTCTTTGCCTAAATTGTTTTGATTCGCTACCATTCTCAAGCTGCTGCGCTTGCATTGCATCTCGTTCTCCGAAGAATGCATTTCATTTTCTGTCGTACTGGAGTTGTTGCTTAATTGACGATTCATCAATTACTAAGCTACATAGCAACTCCGCTTTGTTTAGACAGGTAGCTTCTGCTTCCAATCTTGACATTATCAGAGGTGTAACCCCTGTCTTCTGTGAAATGTCACCAACAAACCGAGAAAGAGTACAGCTACTGGGCAATTTTAGCACTAAATCTCAGGCATATCTACAGAGTGTTACAAAAAGGTACGGGCAAACTTTCAGGAAACATTCCTCACACACAAAGAAAGAAAATATGTTATTTGGACATGTGTCCGGAAACTCTTACTTTCCATGTTAGAGCTCATTTTATTACTTCTCTTCAAATCACATTAATCATGGAATGGAAACACACAGCAACACAACGTACCAGCGTGAATTCAAACAATTTGTTACAGTAAATGTTCAAAATGTCATCCGTTAGCGAGGATACATGCATCCACCCTCCGTCGCATGGAATCCCTGATGCGCTGATGCAGCCCTGGAGAATGGCGTATTGTATCACAGCCTTCCACAATACGAACACGAAGAGTCTCTACATTTGGTACCGGGGTTGCCTACACAAGAGCTTTCAAATGCCCCCATAAATGAAAGTCAAGAGGGTTGGTGTCAGGAGAGCGTGGAGGTGGAGGTCATGGAATTGGTCCGCCTCTACCAATCCATCGGTCACCAAATCTGTTGTTGAGAAGCGTACGAACACTTCGACTGAAATGTGCAGGAGCTCCATCGTGCATGAACCACATGTTGTGTCGTACTTGTAAAGGCACATGTTCTAACAGCACAGGTAGAGTATACCGTATGAAATCATGATAACGTGCTCCATTGAGCGTAGGTGGAAGAACATGGGGCCCAATCAAGACATAACCAACAATGCCTGCCCAAACGTTCACAGAAAATCAGTGTCGCATGTCAACACAAGCACCGAAGTCAACATTACCTTCCTTCAATTAGGCCAACTGACGATGAATCGAGGAAGTACAGTACATACTGACGAAACTAAAATGAGCTCTAACACAGAAATTAAGCGTTTCCGGACACATGTCCACATAACATATTTTCTTTATTTGTGTGTGAGGAATGTTTCCTGAAAGTTTGGCTGTACCTTTTTGTAACACCCTGTATAACCTTTGGGACAGCAGTATGGCCAAATGACACAATGTTTTATTACATTCTCGCTCCAGCGTGGTGATTTTTAATCAGCATTTTTTATTTGCTCTGGCAGAAATTCAGTCTTAAAAGTCTTACTTTTATGTGATATTAACGACCCCAGGGTTTAGTGACACTCATTATTTTCATAGTGTGAAAGTCGTTCTGAAAGCACATGAATGTTACGTTCCTGCCTTTTCAGTCTGCTCTTAAGTCTCCATTTGTTTTCTGTGACCTTAGTTCATTTTCTAAGAGTTCAGTATGGAAAGCGCGTCGTCTTCCATCTTAAGCCCCGCCGACGTGACGTCATTTGTTGGAACAATTGTGCAGGTTTCTTGCCTTCATTCGCGTTTACAAGATATCTGATTATTTGGAGGCTTCTTTTCAATTTGTCATCTTGATATTACTGCTAGGGGAATTTTATGGGAAGGAAAATCAGAAACTATGATAGGAATGCGACCTGCTTTGACCTGGCATAACCATATGGGCCGAAACGAAGACGCGAAATGCAAAAGCAGAGGAGGCGGTGAGGAAACGTTAGCCAATGGTGCGCGGAAATGGCGCCAGAGCGACACCTGGAAGAAGTGAATATAAACGCCACTCCTGCTAGCCTCAGCCGCTTAGATCGCCTCAGACTACTGACATTAGTGGAATGTGTGTGCGAAGTGTGCTACAAGAACAACTAGTTGTGATCCTTATCAGTTACTTGTCTATACTTTGACTATAGCAAAGTCTATCACTGTTCGCACGTCGCTTTCGACACTGATGTATCTTCAAAGTTAAGTATTGTCAGTTGCTTCACAGAAATAAAACTGCTATTGTTATTTGTTTGAATTGTTGTACAGCATTCCCAGAACGCTGCAAATCTTAGGCACCCTATTAGTGACGAGTGGGCAAGACCCCACATGTTTTGAGAATAATTTAGGCTGGCAGGCACATGTGAATTACTTAACACCAAAAATTTCTAAAGGAGTATTTACGCTCAGAAAATTGCAAGCAACAGCAGGTGAGAAAATTTTGCTTCCTGTCTATTATAGTTGTATTCACTCTCATTTGACGTATGGGACAATCTTGTGGGGAAATAATTGCTACTCAAAATGCTTATTTACAGCCCAGAAAAAAGCTGTCAGAGTGATATGTAAAGTACCACCTAGAACTCACTGTAGAGAATTATTTATTAAACTTAGTATTATGACCTTGCCATGTATATACATATTTCAATCTCTCTTGTCATTAAAAAGAACTTGTCTAGTTTTGATCTGAATTCCAATGTACATAGTTATAACACACAACACTGTAATGATGTAAGAAAAGACTACTGCTCATATACCAAAACTCTAAACAGCTTCAAACACGCATCTGTAAAGCTATTTAATAAACCTCCAGAGTCAGTTAAGAGTGGAGCTGAAAAAATTTAAGATATTTGTAAGAACTTTATTAATTCAAAATTATTTTTATACAATGAAAGATTTCTGTGAACATAATTTCTAACATAGATTAATTATTTGTGTATTTATTGTCATTGTTGTTTGTACATTTATTGACTTTGTTTATACAAGCTTTACATCCCTGTAAATGTTTTGTTTTTGGGCAATAAAAATCAGTCACTCAATCAATTTATCTTGCAACTTGATTTATGATGTGCCTCCGTAAAATGTTTACTGCAAACTACTGATGAGTTTGACAGTGTATTAGACATGAAGTAATCTTGAGAAATCAGTCCTAACTACGTTTGCCTTAGGTCATTTTCAATTGGAAAACCATGGTAACTTATGCCAACTGTTTTTCCTCTTTCGTTCTTGCAGAACAGTACACAGCAGTATTGCACCTCTAAAAAATTACTGCTTTTCAGACTATTGTAACGTCGCAGACGCACAACATGTTCAACTGTAGTACGAGTGGAAATACTTTAAAATTTTCAACATTATATGCTTTCAGTATTAGTTATTGTACCTTCGTTAAAAGATGGCTTCGGTTGGATGATAATCCTCGAAAACAGATGATGTAGCAAACCACTATTCACTAACAGATAAGATCACCCACTGTTCAGGGCCTACACAAACTCATGTAATTTCAGCAATAATTCCTCAATACAGTCGTATAATGCCTTCGCATAGCATACTACTAGGCTGGAAACAGTCGGCCAGTGGCGCCGCATGTGGCAACAGTGGAAACTTCCACAGACACGCTAAATCTCATTCCGCAAAGCGCCGAGGCTGTGAACAGCGTGCTAGCGGGCTATGGTTTGACACACACGAGTGGCGTTAAATATACGAGGTGCCAGATGATCTTTAGCATGCAAATAAAGTTCATTCCACTCCACACAACAAACATGGTTAACACTGTTGTCAACATCTGCTATGGGCTTACAAACTGACCAAATTGAACATTTGCTACCTGGATCAGGCTCTGTAGCTGTATACTCACCAGTCATCATTGGTTTTTGTTTTATTTTTCAGTTTTTGAGGCAGTTTCCTTTCTTTTGAAACCACTTGCAATTTCTATACCCACCCTCTATATAGTAAGAAAGACGTGAAAGTATGTTAGACCAATACTTTTATTTGAAAGATAATGAGACAAAGTTTCTTTGCAAAATATTAAATACGAACTTTTGTAAACGATTTCCTAGAATTTATTAACGATTCACACCTCATTTATTTGCCTCCACCATAATACGATTGCTACGGTACTAATTATGTTGGAGCAGCTGTGTTACAAAGGATCTATTTTAGAAGTACGAAGACATTCACAATGATATACAACTGCCGCCATCCTTTTAAAAAAAATTTAAAATGCTTAAACTGTTTGCATGAAAATGGCAGAAGGGATTACTGTCATGAGGGAAGGAAATAAAGTAGTCGATGGCAACGAACTAAGAATTAATATGTTGCAAAATGCAGAATGGCCATTTCCTATGAGTGCTTCTGCAAAGATTAATAAAACATTCGTATGCTCCTTTGGGTTAAACTCGAAAGTGATATGATGTTTAAATCTATATCGGCGTACTGATTGCTCCATAAAAACATGGGAGAACTGCCGGATATCAGTAACGTCCTGCCACGATATTTCGGCGCAGAGTCTTCTGGCCATCTTCAGGTGAGTGCTACTGTAGTAGTACTGGTGAGCACGCTTTTTTTTTTATTGTGATTTCATTCCCCTGCCCCATATGGGCACAATCTGCCGCTCTTCAGCCGAGTGACACTACAACTAAAACAAGAATAAAATGATACATACACAAGGAGATAAAAAGGGGAACATAAAACAGAGTAAGGGGAGAAAATTGAGGTAAAATATACACTGACATGGAGACGTTCATGGGGGACAGTTAAAAAAAGTCACCAGAAAGTTAAAGAAACGCAATTGGCGATTCTTAAACCACAAAGAAGACAGTAAATGCGCAGGCACAGGTTGAAAGTCGGCCACAGTAGTAAAAACACTCCGGAACAACACACTTAAAACCCTCTTGGAGCACACACGACGAACAATAAAACTGCCACGTGGGACCTGCCGAGGGAAAAGGTCAGAGAGTATGGAAAAGGAGGGGAGAGCAAGGGGCAGCTGGGGAAGCAGCGGGATGAAGAGAGGAGGTGCATCAGTGGGTTCACGAAGAGGCAGGAGACATATGGGGGGGGGGGGGGGGAGGAAGAGGGAAGACAGGGCAGGAGGGAGCGCAGAGACACTGGAAGGAGGCACAAGAGATGGAGGGGGAGTAGGATGGGGAAGCTGCTCAGGAGGAGGGAGGGGGAAGAAAGGGAGCCCAGAGGAGGAGGCAGGAAGAAGGGGTTAGAGTTGGTAGGAAGGGTAGATGTCAGGGCGAAGCTCATCATCCGGGAGGGGTAGACAGTGGAAGTTGTGTTGGGAAAGGAGATGGAGGGTGTGGAGATGGAGAGAGGGTGGGACACAACGGTAAAGGCGCGGCAACTGGTTGGGGGTTGAGAGGATGGGAGAAACCAGGGATGGGGGGGGATCAAGGTGACGGACAATATAGAGTGTATGGATGTGGTCAAGGAAAAGCAGAAGGTGGGGGAAGGGGATGAGGTCGTAGAGGATGTGCGTGGGGGACAGAAGGCGTATGCGGAAGGCGAGGCAGAGTGCATGGCGTTTGAGGATTTGGAGGGCTTGATAGAACCGTGGAGGGGTGGAAATCCAAGCGACACTGGCATAACAGAGGATGGGGCGGATCAAGGATTTGTAGGTGTGAAGGATGGTGGAAGGATGCGACCCCACGTCCAGTCGGACAGGAGTTTCAGGAGGCGGAGGCAGTTGTGAGCTTTGTTTTGGATGGTAAGGAGATGGGGAGTCCAGGTGAGGTGGCAGTCGAGTGTGAGGCCAAGGTATTTGAGGGTAGGAGTGAGGTGGATAGGACGGCCATAAATGGTGAGGTAGAAATCATGGAGGCAGAAGGAGCGGGTGGTGCAGCCTATGATGATCGCCTGGGTCTTGGAGGGATTAACATGGAGGAACCAATGGTTGCACCAAGCAGTGATTTGGTCAAGGTGTGTTTGGAGGGCACATTGGGACCGTTGAAGGGTAGAATAAAGGGCTAGGAAGGCGGTGTCATCAGCGAACTGGAGAAGATGAACAGGAGTGGGAGGTTTGGGCATATCAGCAGTGTACAGGAGATAGAGGAGAGGGGAAAGGACAGAACCTTGGGGCACACCGGCAGAAAGGTAGAAAGTACGGGAGTTGGAATTGTGGATAGTCACATAGGAGGGATGATGTGAGAGGAAGGAAGCAACGAGACGGACGAAGTTGATGGGAAGAGCATAGGTCTGAATTTTGAAGAAGAGCCCGGGATGCCAGACACGGTCATAGGGGTTCTGGAGATCAAGGGAAACAAAGATAGCGGAGTGACGGGAGTTAAGATGGAGGGAAAGAAGATTGGTAGGGTTAAGGAGCTGGTCGTTGGTGGAGAAGGAAGACCAGAAGCCACATTGGGTAAGAGGAAGGAGGCGGTGCTGGGTGGCGGTGAATACGGCGAAAGAGGATGGTCTTGAAGACCTTACTGAACACAGAGGTGAGGCAGATTGGACGATAGGAAGAGGTATCAGAGGGGGGTTTGTTAGGTTTAGGGAACAGCAGGACACGGGAAGTCTTCCACAGGTCGGGGTAAAATCCAGTGGAGAGGAGGACATTGTACAGGGTAGCAAGGACAGACAGGAAGGATGGAGGGGATTCCTTGAGGTGACTGTAAGTGACGCCATCATGACCAGGGGCGGTGTTGCGTTTAGAGTGGAGGACAAGTGTGATGTCTTGTGCGGTGACGGGAGTGTTGATGACGGAGAGGGGCAACCGATCGAAGTACTGGAAGCTAGGGGCGAGTGGGGGACAGAGGTGGCAGTGTGGTCAAGGACGGGGGGAAGAAGGAGTAATCAAAATGGGGATCGTCAGGAATGGAGAAGACCTCAGATAGGTGGGAAGCAAAATGGTTAGCCTTACTGAGGTTGTCAGGAAAGGGTCAATCATCATGGAGGATAGGATAATGCGGGGTGGGATAGCTGCCAGTAAGGTGGTGGAAGGCTGACCAGTACTTGGAGGAGTTGACAGGGAAGGTGGAGTTGAGGCGTGTGCATGTCTGGCGCCAGTCCTGGCGTTTCTTGGCTCTAAGGAGGTTCCAGATGTGTCGCTGTAATTTCCAGTGGCACGTGAGAGTATCCCGGTCATGTGTGCGGAGGGAGGAGCAGTAGAGCCTGTGGGATTCACGCAGAAGGACGGCCTGTGGAGGAAGCATAGGGCGGTGAGGGTGAATGAGTTTGGTAGGGACATGAGCCTCCACAGCGTCAGTGATGGTCTTCTGAAGGAAGGAAGAGGCATGGGTGATGTCATCAGGGTGGTGAAAGGAGAGGGGATGGCTTTCGACCTGTAAGGCAATGGATTCCCAGTAGGCATCCCAATTGGCACAGTGGTAGTCATGGATAGACTTTGGAGGGGCAGCTGGGCGGGTGGCTGCAGTGGAGGAGATGGTGAGAAGGACAGGAAAATGGTCACTACCGACAGGATCGAGGACATCAACGGCGATGCGACCAAGGAAGTTGGTGGAAGCGAGGATAACATCGTGGGTGGAGTTACTTCCAGGACGGGTGTGCTCTGGGAGAGGAACAAGGTCACCATGGAGGGTGGCAAGGAATTGATGCCACCGCCAAAGGGTGGCAGGGTCACGGCTGTAGATGCTGAGGTCAGCGGCAGTCACATAAGTGGAGAAGGTACGGTCAACATGGGAAATGAAGTCAAAGGGGAGAGAAGCTGCAGGGCGGATATAGATAGTGGCACAGGTGACGGTAAGGGAGGGAAAAAATAGGCTGAGGAGAAGGTGTTTGGTCGGGTCATTGAGGACGGGTTGTGGACGGACAGGGAGATGCCGGAGGTGGCCTATAGCGACCCCGCCTCAGGCTAGGGGAAGGGGATTGTCAGTGCAGTGAAGGAGATAAGGGGAGGTGCGGACAACATGGTGGGGTTGTGAGTATGCGCTGAGCTCTGCTATTTAAAGCGGTACTGAGGTGACACAGCGGATGCGCTGCTCAGCGTGCGCGTTCACAACGACTCTGTGCGCTGCGCCTTGCATCCTCCACTGTGAAAGCCTGGCGTATCAGTATCAGGTCGATTTCCATCTTTATGCAGATAACTACGTCGACTATGAAGTTTCTCTACAAGAGGATTCCAAGCAGAGTTTAGCTGATAACCGTTATCTCTATTGATGAGAGTCTTGTTGTCAGACAATCTTATTTCCACAGATTCATTGATAATCGAGCTCCAAAAGTTTGATGTATGGGCCAACATTTTTGTGTTGTTGTAATTCATGGAATGGTCTGTGGAAATACAATGTTCGGCGGTTGGGTTGGAGAAGTCGAGTATGCCGTTGGTGAACCACAATGTGTTCCTGCGCAGTTCGTGTTGCTTGCCCTATATATGATACTCCATGATTTCAGACATGATATGTATATTTGTGGGTAAAAGGACACAAAGATCGCAATACGCTGATAAAGGCAGATAGTTTCTGTCTGAAAACAGTCAGGATTGTCTGCGAAATATATTAATATATATGGGGAGAGGGGGGAAATAGATAACGAAAATCAAGAAGAGAGAGGTTGCATATTGAGGTAGCAAGTTGAGACGAATAGTTTGATACGGGAAACTTGTCATGTATCAAGTCGGGAAACTACTTCAATTGGCCTACAAAAACTACGTAAGCTACAGTGCATGCTCGTCGAGTGAGTTTTTCAACATTCTTGCGCTCTCTTCACACAAACCATTACTTCTAGAGAAAAAAATGAATAGGACCTTTTTTGTAGGAAATTTAGTATAGTTTAATTTTGTACGGTCACATGTTTTCGCTGGAGGGTGTGGTTTTCGAGTCATTCAAGAAAAACATACAAAAGTGATATGAAATGTGTTCTATCTTGGAAACCATTCAGAATAGTGCATATGTCCATATGATGTTTTTTGTTCAGAATCACAAATACTATCACACCTCAAAGCATGTACCTTTCCTTCTGACTCACCCTGCATATTAAATCTTTTCTCACCTTCGCTATAAGCATTGATATCTCCTAATGTTTCATGACACATTAATATTCAATATTTATCAATAAACTGAGCTTAGATCAATAGCGCTAATGGCTGCCCTCTTTGGTATCTGAGCAGAAAATTTAACATTTATATAGGATGAGAATTACATTGAAATAAAACTCTAAACAAAGAAGATTCATTTTAATAAGACATAATCTGTATTTTCAAATACCAGTTAGCAACATAACAATACTTTTGTAAAGTTTTTTACTGACCTCTGTGTTATGAGACATCAATCACATCTTATCAGTAAATCATTTCGAACAAGAAGAAGGATTTTTCTACAAAAATCATAGGTAATAAAAGATTGAAATTTTCATTATCTTTTTACATGGGTATTGTGTGATATTACAAAATATTAAATTACGTCACTGACAATAACTATTTATTATTTTATTAACGATGAAATCCCTTTTGTCGGTATCATGAGAATATGATTGAAGTTCAATCACAGTCCATATACAATGCTGTTGTGAATATTATTCTGAACAAAATATAGGCGTGAGGTTTCTGAGCTGAAGTGCTGGTGAGAGGAAAACACTTGCCAGTCTGGTTTGTATAAATAGTGCTTGAATCAGTGTGCTCAGATGTTCTCATACAGTATCCAAGTGTACAACATTGCAGTGCCTCTGTAATTCATACTGAGGCACTGTTCCTTCTGAGATACATGCCTGTGACTACAGCTATTATGAAGAACATGAAATGTATCATAGTTGCGAATATGGGCAACCATCAACTGTATAGTGGAATGAAGACAATGAAAATTAATGGCAGATGAGCATTTGAACCCAGATTTCCTGCTTATCGTGAGTGGCTGCCTTACCATTTGGCTACTGGAGCACAATTCATGGCCAGGCCTAACCACATGATTGGTGAAATATAGCTATTTCCTCCATCACTGTTGGGGTCACCTACGGGCCTCAGGAGTTTAAAGAGCACCATAATAAAGAGAATGGTTCATCAACAGCAGCAAAGCACCTTAAGAATGTGGGCCATCCACTGGGAAGCATCACAGAGAGCATGAATGTATTGCACTTAGAAAAAAAAGTTTGGTTGCTGTCAAATTTGTTTTAAGAGACGAAAGAGCCAATGTGCTAAGTGAGAAGACAGAAGTGACCACAGGCAATTTTTGGGCCCACTTTAGTGATGTCCTCATGAGAAACAACCACCACCCTAATTTCACTAGCAGTCGTTAAAGGATAATGTTTTGCCTATTGTTATGTCTATTATGTCACCACTTATGTTTATTTCTGATTCTGTACTGAATATGAAAAATTTCATACATGTCATGTAACCTGTTAAAATATTGGATGTGGTACAGGTCCATAGAATTTTAATGATAGGAAAAAAAATGCTGGACGGAAGTTCGTCTGTGCTAAGATGGCCATTGTGCACCCATGGAAACAGTGGAAGATATATGGAGAGGGCACCAACCTAGGACAAAGCATGCCCGTATTCAGCCATTGTAGTGTGGTCATCCTGACTTGGCTATGAGTCAAAGGTCTATATAGTTACATGGAATTATTACCATGTATGGTCATTGGCTCCATTGGTAAAGTTGTGAAATGTTTAATCAGTGATCCATGGCATTTATAAATTGAAAGAAGAGCCATGTAAACGTTGAGGCAAAAATGACACAATATTCAATGATGCCATAACTCCAATTATGCAACTCAAAAGCTATCGCATACATGGACACGAACTAGAATACAAACAGTACATCATTCCCAGGGTCTGTATCTTCAGGAGACAGATATATTCCAAAACAGCATCAAGTCAATTGCACATACTTTTGGATCATCTCTTCCAGGCAATGTACTGGTTTCTTTAGCATTGTCTTCCTCATGGGCCAGTATTTATTATGTGGTCTTCTATCAATACTGCCATGAGCTGAACTGTATGTATAGTGGTGTAGCAGTTAGCACTGCTGGCTGGCATACTGCGAGTCACCAGTCCAAACCCAACCACCAACAGTTGTTTTTTTAGTATTTATCATTTCTAGGAGGTACTCGAAAATTCCTATGCTTGTAATGTTAGTATAATTTGGAATATTTCATGTCTGTATAAATAGCATCCCCCCCCCCCATGAACCATGGACCTTGCCATTGGTGAGGAGGCTTGCATGCCTCAACGATACAGATAGCCATACAGTAGGTGCAACTACAATGGAGGGGTATCTGTTGAGAGGCCAGACAAATGTGTGGTTCCTGAAGAGGAGCAGCAGCCTTTTCATAGTTGCAGGGGCAACAGTCTGGATGATTGACTGATCTGGCCTTGTAACACTAACCAAAATGGCCGTGCTGTTCTGGTACTGCAAATGGCTGAAAGCAAGGGGAAACTACAGCTGTAATTTTTCCTGAGGGCATGCAGCTTTACTGTATGGTTAAACGATGATGGCGTCCTCTTGGGTAAAATATTCAGGAGGTAAAATAGTCCCCCATTTGGATCTCCGGGTGGGGACTATTCAAGAGGACGTCATTATCAGGTGAAAGAATACTGGCGTTCTACGGGCAGGTAGGTTAGAAAATTTAAAAAGGGAAATGGATAAGTTAAAGTTAGATATAGCGAGAATTAGTGAAGTTCAGTGACAGGTGGAACAAGACATTTGGTCACGTGAATACAGGGTTATAAATACAAAATCAAATAGGGGTAATGCAGCAGTAGGTTTAATAATGAATAAAAAAATAGGAGTACAGGTAAGCTACAAGTAGCACAAGTTTATATGCCAACTAGCTTTACAGATGACGAAGAAATTAATGAAATGTATGAGGAGATAAAAGAAATTATTCAGGTAGTGAAAGGAAACAAAAATTTAACAGTCATGGGTGACTGGAATTCGAGAGTAGGAAAAGGGAGAGAAGGAAACATAGTGGGTGAATATGGATTGGGGCTAAGAAATGAAAGAGGAAGCTGCTTGGTAGAATTCTGCCCAGAGCATAACTTAATCACAGCTAACACTTGGTTTAAGAATCATGAAAGAAGGTTGTATACATGGAAGAACCCTGGAGATACTAAAAAGTATCAGATAGATTATATAATGGTAAGCCAGAGATTTAGGAACCAAGTTTTAAATTGTAAGACATTTCCAGGGGCAGATGTGGACTCTGACCACAATCTATTGGTTATGAAATGTAGATTAAAACTGAAGAAACTACAAAAAGGTGGGAATTTAAGGAGATGGGACATGCATAAAGTGAAAGAACTAGAGGGTGTACAGAGTTTCAGGGAGAGCATAAGGGAACAATTGACAGGAATGGGGGAAAGAAATACAGTAGAAGAAGAATTGGTAGCTTTGAGGGATGAAGTAGTGAAGGTAGCAGAGGATCAAATAGGTAAAAAGACGAGGGCTAGTAGAAACCCTTGGGTAACAGGAGAAATATTGACTTTAATTTATGAAAGGAGAAAATATAAAAATGCAGTAAATGAAGCAGGCAAAAAGGAATACAAACGTCTCAAAAATGACATCGACAGGAAGTGCAAAATGGCTAAGCAGGGATGGCTAGAGGACAAATGTAAGTATGTAGAGGCTTAACTCACTAGGGGTAAGATAGATACTGCCTACAGGAAAATTAGAGAGACCTTTGGAGAAAGGAGAACCACTTGCATGAATATCCAGAGCTTTGATGAAAACCCAATTCTAAGCAAAGAAGTGAAAGCAGAAAGGTGGAAGGACTATATAGAGGGTGATGTACTTGAGGACAATATTATGGAAATGGAAGAGGATGTAGATGAAGAAGAAATGGGAGATAAGATACTGCATGAAGAGTTTGACAGAGCACTGAAAGACCTGAGTTGAAACAAGGCCCCTGGAGTAGAAAACATTCCATTAGTACTACTGACAGCCTTTGGAGAGCCAGTCGTGACAAAACTCTACCATCTGGTGAGCAAGATGTATGAGACAGGCAAAATACCCTCAGACTTCAAGAACAATATAACAATTGCAATCCCAAAGAAAGCAGGTGTTGACAGATGTGAAAATTACCGAACAATCAGATTAATAAGCCACAGCTGCAAAATACTAACACTAATTCTTTACAGATGAATGGAAAAACTGGTAGAAGCCTACCTCGGGGAAGATCAGTTTGGATTCCGTAGAAATGTTGGAACACGTGAGGCAATACTGACCCTACAACTTATCTTACAAGAAAGATTAAGGAAAGGCAAACCTACATATGTAGCATTTGTAGACTTAGAGAAAGCTTTTGACAATGTTGATTGGAATACTCTCTTTTAAATTCTGAAGGTGGCAGGGGTAAAATACAGGGAGCGAAAGGCTATTTACAATTTGTACAGAAAGCAGATGGCAGTTATAAGAGTCGAGGGGTATGAAAGGGAAGCAGTGGTTGGGAAGGAAGTGAGACAGGAGCGAAGCCTATCCCCAATGTTATTCAATCTGTATATTGAGCAAGGAATAAAAGAAACAAAAGAAAAGTTCGGAGTAGGTATTAAAATCCACAGAGAAGAAATAAAAACTTTGAGGTTCGCCGATGAGATTGTAATTCTGTCATAGACAGCAAAGGACTTGGACGAGCAGCTGAACGGAATGGACAGTGTCTTGAAAGGAGGATATAAGATGAACATCAACAAAAGCACAACAAGGATAATGGAATGTAGTCGAATTAAGTCAGGTGATGCTGAGGGAATTAGATTAGGAAATGACACACTTAAAGTAGTAAAGGAGGTTTGCTATTTGGGGAGCAAAATAACTGATGATGGTCGAAGTAGAGAGGATATAAAATGTAGACTGGCAATGGGAAGGAAAGTGTTTCTGAAGAAGAGAAATTTGTTAACATCGAATATAGATCTATGTATCAGGAAGTCGTTTCTGAAAGTATTTGTTTGGAGTGTAGCCATGTATGGAAGTGAAACATGGACGATAACTAGTTTGGACAAGAAGAGAATAGAAGCTTTCGAAATGTGGTGCTACAGAAGAATGCTGAAGATTAGATGGTTAGATCACATAACTAATGAGGAGGTATTGAATAGAATTGGGGAGAAGAGTAGCTTGTGGCACAACTTGACTAAAAGAAGTGATTGGTTCGTAGGACATGTTGCACAGGATAGAGTAGCATGGAGAGCTGCATCAAACCAGTCTCAGGACTGAAGACCACAACAACAACAACATAAATAGCATCACTCTCTGAGCAGCAGTCCAGTTCACTTCTTTTCTAACTGTGTGTTGGTGTTTGAATAATATGCGCTTTCAGTGCTAAGTATTCTAGTGTGCTGATGATCCTGCTTTCATATTTTCACTTGATTCTGGTTACGATGTGGCACTGTTTGATGGAGATGCTGGGTACTGAAAATGTGTGCATCACCATGACTCCAATTATGCAACACAAAAGTTGTTGCGTACATGGCCATGAACTAGAAAACAAACAGTATGTCATTCCCAGGGTCTATATGTTCAGGAGACAGATATATTTCAAAACAGCAGCAATTCAATTGCACATAAGGAAAACATAAGCATTTTCTGAAGACACTGTTCAGCACCTGACAAAATGCTCGAAAGGGTTTGACCAAGTAATCAAATACAACGGGTGGGATGTCACGAAGTGTTTGGCAAAATGTCTACATTTACTTGGACAGCACAGTGCAGTAGTGGCTTGAGAAGAACAAAGTGGAGCACAATAGCTGTGATACATCCCAGACTCAACTGAAGAAAACAGATGGTGACAATCAACAGCAAGTCCATTTAGTGGAAGAACAACTGAAGAATGTCATGGGAAATGACACAGTCCATAACAGAATGTTTTGCCCCTATGCCACACCGTGAATCCAAACATGACAGACGTTGACAAAATCTCACAGTTTATGAAAGGATTCACAGAAGGCATCTACCATACTCTTCTGGTAAAGGATCTCACAACGAATTCATCCAGTGGTGCCATCAAATCAGGGAAAAGCAACAGAAAAGAGTTGGATGAAAGGTATGACCAACTCCCAAATGTGGTCCCTATGGCAGTTGAGAAAATCCACCATGACCTTGCCTCTCTCATATGTCAGGTGAGGCCAACAGAGATGTAAATCATCCATGGGCGACAGGGCATTATGGGGTACTAGCCAACAGAAGGACTTCCTCTTCCGTAATGCTGAATGCTTATCTTATGCAGCTAAAGAAGACTATTTTTTGTGATATGTACATCTACATAGATACTTCATAATGTATGGTGGTAGTGGCAGTTATCCTGTACCACTACTTGCTACTTCCTTTCCTGTTCCACTTGCAAAGAGAGTGAGGGAAAAACTACTGTCTGTGTGCCTGCATGTGAGCCCTAATTTCTCGTATCTTATCTTCACAGCCCTTACGCACAGTGTACGTTGGCAGCAGTAGAACTGTTCGGCAGTCAGCTTCAAATGCTGGTTCTCTTAATTTTCTCAGTAGTGTTTCTCAAAAAGAATGTCACCTTCACTCCAGGTGTTTCCATGTGAGTTTCCAAAGTATTTCTGTAACATTTGTGTGTTGTTTGAACCTACCAGTAACAAATATAGCCATCCACCTCTGTACTACTTCACAATGTCTTCCTTCAATCCGAGCTGGTACAGATCCCAAGCACTTGAGCAGTATTCAAGAATAGGTTGCACCAGCATCCTATATGCAGTCTCCTTCACAGGTGAATCACTCTTTCCTAAAATTCGCCTTACCTGTGACAGTTCTTAGATGCTTGTTCCACCTCACATCACTTTGCAACATTATGCCCATATATTCTAATGACTTAACTGTGTCAAGCAAGGCACTAATAGTACTGTATCCGACATTAAACATTTGATCTTCCTACTCATCTACATTAACTTACATTTTTCCACACTTTGAGCTAGCTGCCATTCATGACACCAACTGGAAATTTTAAGTAAGTCATCTTGTATCTTCCTACAGCCATTCAACTTCAACATCTTACCATACACCATGACATCATCAGCAAAGAACTGCAGATTGCTGCCTACCCTGTCAGCCAAGACATTTATGTATTTAGAGAAGAACAGTGGTCCTACAATACTTCCCTAGGGCACTCCTGATGATGCCCTTGTTTATGCTAAACACTAACTATCACAGACAGCATACTGGGTTTTATATTTAAGAAGCCTTCAAGCCACTCAAATATCTGTGAACTTATTCCATATGCTTGTACCTTCATTAACAACCTGCTGTAGGGCACCGTGTCAAATGCTTTACAGAAACAAAGAAATATAGAATCTGCCTGTTGCTCTTCATCCATAGTTCTCAGTATTTCATGTGAGAAAAGGGAAAGCTGAGTTTTGCATGAGTGATGCTTTCTAAAACCATGCTGATTCGTGCCCATAAGCTTCAGTCTCAAGAAAGTTTCTTATATTCGAACTGAGAATATGTCCATGGCTTCTGCAGCAAAGAGAAGTTAGGGCTATTGGTCTGTAATTTTGAGGGTCCATTATTTTATCTTTCTTTTATACTGAAGTCACCCACCCCCTATGGCCTCTAATCCGTCTTTCTGTTATACATTCCATGACTCGTTAAATAAAATATCTCAGAGCTTTCCACTTCGGTTTCCAGGCAGCTCTTGGTCCCAATAACATGAGCATGAGAACTTTACTGGAGGACAGTAAATTCTGCAACTTTATTACAAATACTTTGACAGTTTAGAGATAAAATTATGACAGTTGAAGTATCTTTAATATGAACACTGTTTGGCTTCTCTTACTGCATATCGACTGGCGAGTGTTCATCAGAGCACCACAAACTACCCTCATGCGCACGCCACAAGTATTCTGCTACTCAAGTAGCCACTTCCTTTGTGTAGTGGACCCTTGACCTATCAAGGGGAGTCCTACAAATCTCCACATGGTAATGCAAGTCTAGAAATGTACAGCCAGGTCTGTCACAGAGTCAACAAATCCCTTGGTTGAGACTCTACATGACTCCAAACCAAAGGACACTAATCAGCTCTAGGAACGACACTCGCACATATGTGTGAGGCCAGCAGTCTTCACCACCTCTGTCAGCTGCCTGCACAAACTGAGGATTGCCTCAGAACCCATGCGACAAGTTTCATTGGTGCTGATGTGAGCCATAACATGCAGATGGTTGCACTCTGCATGCTCGATAGCCACAAGCGATGTCGCCTCCACATCTCAGATGATACCCAGCAGACATACCGAGTGCATATTGGCTTTCTTTCCAGCCCTGAAAGCTATCTGCCTAAGGGGATCCATAACATACCAATCATTAGAACTCCCAATAAGTAGTAAACCCCTCCCTCAATGTGGCTGCTCGGATGCCTCAGAAGCAGAGCCCGTGGGCAAAATGAGTGACACCTGAGGTATCCCATGTGACTCACCTGATTCTCCACCACATATACACCCTGAGGCATCAGCAAAGTGACTGACATAGCCAACAGCACAGCTGTTCACGAGCTGCAGCCAGCTCTTCCTGCGTCTACACACAGCATGCACACATCCTAACCATCCTAGAAAGACTAACTAAAGAAGTGAACTATAAAAGCAGACAATCCTAGGTATGTAACTGGCTACCTTCTGGTGTATCACCAATGGGCACTGATGCATTACTGAGCTAACGAGCTGGCTGTTCAGTAAGCAACTATTGCCCTACAGATTGAATGAATTTGCA
Organism: Schistocerca gregaria; assembly: GCF_023897955.1. Taxonomy (NCBI): domain Eukaryota; kingdom Metazoa; phylum Arthropoda; class Insecta; order Orthoptera; family Acrididae; genus Schistocerca; species Schistocerca gregaria. The sequence goes on along the minus strand of NC_064925.1, from coordinate 337,309,639 downwards.
CCCACAAAAATGCGAGTTTAAACATCCTAAACAGAGAAACACAGATAAAGTTTAATAAATATACTACAGGGAAAACACAGAAAAAGATAAACACTTTAACTTGCCGCCTTGTAGATGTGTATCAGCTGAGAGCTGGAGCAGCTGTGTTAAAACTTGTACATGGGAAATACATTCAGTAGCAAACTGACAGTACTTTAGACTGCTTGAGAGGAGCAAAGTATTTCTCAAATATAGACTTGCATGATGAGCCTGGCAGGGAAAAGACTGTCTTCATAACTCATAATTGCCTCTATGAGTTCAAAATTAAGCTTTTTGATCTATGTAATGCTCCAGCCACGTTCAAACTTATGAGGAAAAACATGCTTGTATAATGGCCAACCTGCTTCAGCACCTTAAATGGATGCCTGCCTTTGCTTTTTGGATGACACTGTCATTTATTGAAGACATTTGAAGGAGATCTAAGTGACCTGACAGCTGTGTTGAAGTATGTTCATACTACAGGTCTCTCCCTCAATCCAAAGATGTGCTTCTTCACCAGCCAAGAAATAAAAATCGTGCAGTACCTAATGAACAGCAGTGGAGTCCAGTACAATTCAAAAAAACTTTTCCTGGAATGTAGTGCTCTTTCCTTGTCCTTAAGGAGACATTATCATCTGCTCCAGTCCTAACACTGTATGACAAGAATTCCAGATGCTAGCTGTTAAGGGATAGGAGCAGTTCCACTACAAATTCAGGAAGGTGCTCAAAAGATAATAGCTTATGCTTTCAGAGTTTTGTCTATAAGCCGAAGATGAACTATTCTGCAACGAGAAAAAAAGTGTGTTGCAGTTGTAAGGGTCATCAACAAATTTTAGCTGTATTTATTTGGCAAATCATTCACCGTTTAAATGGACCAAAATTCCCTCTGCTGGTTGTTAGAAAGGATCCGTCATGTCGATTAGTGAGATGGGCACAGAGAGTTCAGGAGTACGATGTTACAGTCGTGTACAACAACACACAAGCACAAACAGAAGGACAATGACTGCTTTACAGAGAATCCAGTGAGAGAATACGGCAGTATGGATGAAATCTTGTTTATCAGTGCATTAAATGACATTGCTGCTGGACAGATGGAAGATCCATCATTGCTGAAAACTAAAGAAGCCTTGAAGAATGAGAAACTGACTGAAATGATTCCACTTAACAGAATATTGTATAAGTCGAACCATGATCCACCGGTTGCTCATCATCCCAGCTCATCCGTGGCCAGCTATCCTGCAGTTTTTCCACACTATTCCAACATCTGGCCACCTGGAGTTCATGAAAACTTTAGTCAGAATCAGTGACAAGTATCACTGCCCAGATCTCTACCGATCCATTAGACACTATGTGAGCCACAGTAAGGAATGCCAGCAACAGAAGCATGGCATCTGGTATCAGTTCTGCTTGTAACATCACCATTGCACCAAGTATGAATCAACCTCTTGGGGAAGTTTCCAAAACTGAACAATAGGAATCAGTGGATAACAGTCCGCACTGACTGTCTCACTCATTATGCTGTCACCAAACTTGTGATGACTGCTGAATCTCTGGAAATTGCAAGGCTCCTGATATAAGACATCATTTTGAAGTGCAGAGCTCCCCCTGTGATGATACTGACAATGGAAATTTTTCCAATCAAGACTAGTATTAGAGGTAATTTCACACTGTACGTTACACACCAGGTGACAACTGCTTACCATCCACAGACGAATGGTCTCACAGAACATTTTAATAAGATGTTGGCAGATATGACCTCAATGTACATTGATGTCAAACAGAGGGATGGAGATACAATACTGGCCATTATGACATTCACATACAACACAGCAGAGCAAGGCATTACAGGCTTCACACCATTCTTTCTGTTCCACAGTTGCAAGGCCAAAACAACAATGGATCCTTCACAGTCGCAATGAGAGTGGCTAACTTTGGAGCTGGCAGAAAAAGAACCATGACTTTACATTGGGAAACTATGTGGCCTATTTTAGAGGAAAGATTCTGTGTGAACGTTAGGAAGGCTATGGACTTGAACCCTTCCTCTTTAGCTTCTTGAGGTGGGACACTCAACCCCAGTTTGAATATCAAAGACGTGCAGATTTTCCTTTGTGAATAGCCATTATCTCCAAAACCGTTTTGAGTTCTTCCTGTAGATGGACCTTATCATCATATGTGCCCTGAGTACAAATGCACTCAGGACCCCACAGTTTGGTGCAGTATGTTGACAGCTGTCAGTTCACAGATACAGATATGTGTCAGCATGTGAAAGACACCATGTCCCATCAGTTTACAATGATCCAAGACATACAAGAAAGGGCAGCATCCATCCTTTTATAGCTCCATGGTAAACTGGGTGTTCTCATGCAGGTGATCCAGTGCTTGATGAAGTTGTTCCTTGTAGTAGGGGCCATACTGAGGGGTGAATTAATGAAGTTTTGTGGGTGGGAGCAGTTAACTAGAAGGGAAAGAAGACCTCTGGGTCCTCTCCTTGAAAGGTAAGGAGAAAAACCTTCAAAAACTACTGTTTTGGTACTTAAAAATATCAAACCATTTCAAAAATGTGTTTTATTTTAGACAAAAATGGTTTAAATTTATTGAAAGGTGCAGCATTCACAACCTTTTTCTGAGTAACTTCTTCTATATAATTGTAAATAAAACAGAAAGAAACTTCCACATGGGAAAAATATATTAAAAATAAAGATTCCAAGACTTACCAAGCGGGAAAGCGCCGGCAGACAGGCACATGAACAAAACACACAAACACACACACAGAATTACAAGCTTTCGCAACTGGCAGTTGCTTCGTCAGGAAGGAAGGAAGGAGAGGGAAAAATGAAAGGGTGTGGGTTTTAAGGGAGAGGGTAAGGAGTCATTCCAATCCCGGGAGCGGAAAGACTTCCCTTAGGGGAAAAAAAGGACAGGTATACACTCGCGCACACACACACACACACATATCCATCCGCACATACACAGACACAAGCAGACATATTTAAAGGCAAAGAGTTAAGGGCAGAGATGTCAGTCGAGGCGGAAGTACAGAGGCAAAGAAGTTGTTGAAAGACAGGTGAGGTATGAGCGGCGGCAACTTGAAATTAGCGGAGGTTGAGGCCTGGCGGATATCGAGAAGAGAGGATATACTGAAGGGCGAGTTCCCATCTCCGGAGTTCGGATAGGTTGGTGTTGGTGGGAAGTATCCAGATAACTCGGACGGTGTAACACTGTGCCAAGATGTGCTGGCCGTGCATCAAGGCATGTTTAGCCACAGGGTGATCCTCATTACCAACAAACACTGTCTGCCTGTGTCCATTCATGCGAATGGACAGTTTGTTGCTGGTCATTCCCACATAGAAAGCATCACAGTGCAGGCAGGTCAGTTGGTAAATCACGTGGGTGCTTTCACATGTGGCTCTCCCTTTGATTGTGTACACCTTCCGGGTTACAGGACTGGAGTAGGTGGTGGTGGGAGGGTGCATAGGACAGGTTTTACACCGGGGGCGGTTGCAAGGGTAGGAGCCAGAGGGTAGGGGAGGTGGTTTGGGGATTTCATAGGGATGAACCAAGAGGTTACGAAGGTTAGGTGGACGGCGGAAAGACACTCTTGGTGGAGTGGGGAGGATTTCATGAAGGATGGATCTCATTTCGGGGCAGGATTTTAGGAAGTCGTATCCCTGCTGGAGAGCCACATTCAAGGTCTGATCCAGTCCTGGGAAGTATTCTGTTACAAGTGGGGCACTTTTGGGGTTCTTCTGTGAGAGGTTCTGGGTTTGAGGGGATGAGGAAGTGGCTCTGGTTATCTGCTTCTGTACCAGGTTGGGAGGGTAGTTGCGGGATGCGAAAGCTGTTTTCAGGTTGTTGGTGTAATGGTCGAGGGATTCAGGACTGGAGCAGATTCGTTTGCCACGAAGGCCTAGGCTGTAGGGAAGGGACCGTTTGATATGGAATGGGTGGCAGCTGTCATAATGGAGGTACTGTTGCTTGTTGGTGGGTTTGATGTGGACGGATGTGTGCAGCTGGCCATTGGACAGATGGAGGTCAACATCTAGGAAAGTGGCATGGGATTTGGAGTAGGACCAGGTGAATCTGATGGAACCAAAGGAGTTGAGGTTGGAGAGGAAATTCTGGAGTTGTTCTTCACTGTGAGTCCAGATCATGAAGATGTCGTCAATAAATCTGTACCAAACTTTGGGTTGGCAGGCTTGGGTAACCAAGAAGGCTTCCTCTAAGCGACCCATAAATAGGTTGGCATACGAGGGGGCCATCCTGGTACCCATGGCTGTTCCCTTTGATTGTTGGTATGTCTGGCCTTCAAAAGTGAAGAAGTTGTGGGTCAGGATGAAGCTGGCTAAGGTGACGAGGAAAGAGGTTTTAGGTAGGGTGGCAGGTGATCGGCGTGAAAGGAAGTGCTCCATTGCAGCGAGGCCCTGGACGTGCGGGATATTTGTGTATAGGGAAGTGGCATCAATGGTTACCAGGATGGTTTCTGGGGGTAACAGACTGGGTACGGATTCCAGGCGTTCGAGAAAGTGGTTGGTGTCTTTGATGAAGGATGGGAGACTGCATGTAATGGGTTGAAGGTGTTGATCTACGTAGGCAGAGATGCGTTCTGTGGGGGCTTGGTAACCAGCTACAATGGGGCGGCCAGGATGTTTGGGTTTGTGAATTTTAGGAAGTAGGTAGAAGGTAGGAGTGCGAGGTGACGGTGGGGTGAGGAGTTTGATGGAGTCAGGTGAAAGGTTTTGTAGGGGGCCTAAGGTTCTGAGGATTCCTTGAAGCTCCGCCTGGACATCAGGAATGGGATTACTTCGGCAAACTTTGTATGTAGAGTTGTCTGAAAGCTGACGCAGTCCCTCAGCCACATACTCCCGACGATCAAGTACCACAGTCGTGGAACCCTTGTCAGCCGGAAGAATGATGATGGATCGGTCAGCTTTCAGATCACGGATAGCCTGGGATTCGGCTGTGGTGATGTTGGGAGTAGGATTAAGGTTTTTCAAGAAAGATTGAGAGGCAAGGCTGGAAGTGAGAAATTCCTGGAAGGTTTGGAGAGGGTGATTTTGAGGAAGAGGAGGTGGGTCCCGCTGTGATGGAGGACGGAACTGTTGCAGGCAGGGTTCAATTTGGATAGTGTCTTGGGGAGTTGGATCATTAGGAGTGGGATCAGGATTGTTTTTCTTCGTGGCAAAGTGATATTTCCAGCAGAGACTACGAGTGTAGGACAGTAAATCCTTGACAAGGGCAGTTTGGTTGAACCTGGGAGTGGGGCTGAAGGTGAGGCCTTTGGATAGGACAGAGGTTTCGGATTGGGAGAGGGGTTTGGAGGAAAGGTTAACTACTGAATTGGGGTGTTGTGGTTCCAGATTGTGTTGACTAGAATTTTGAGGTGTTGGGGGGAGTGGAGCTGGAAGTGGGAGATTGAGTAGATGGGAGAGACTGGGTCTGTGTGCAATGAGAGGAGGTTGAGGTTTGTTGGAAAGGTTGTGGAGGGTGAGTGAGTTGCCTTTCCGGAGGTGGGAAACCAGGAGATTGGATAGTTTTTTGAGGTGGAGGGTGGCATGTTGTTCTAATTTGCGGTTGGCCTGTAGGAGGATGCTATGTACAGCCGGTGTGGATGCGGGAGAGGAAAGATTGAGGACTTTGATTTGGGATAGGAGTTGACGGGTGTGTTCATTGGCCGAGTCGATGTATAGGTGAAGGATTAGGCGGGTGAGGGCTATGGATTGTGCTGTTTGGAACTGGTATAAGGACTGATGGAAAGAAGGATTGCAGCCAGAGATGGGAACTTTAAGTGTGAGGCCTTTGGGAGTAATGCCAAATGTCAGACAAGCCTGAGTAAATAAAATATGGGAGCGTAATCTGGCTAGGGTGAAGGCATGTTTGCGGAGGGAATGTAAATAAAATTTAATGGGGTCGTTGTAGGGATGTTGTGAGGTTGACATGGTATTGGTAGGTGGAAAGGGTAATATGAGGTTAAAGTGAAAGTAAAGAGAGATTTATATAGGGAGAGATAAAGGTGTGAAAAAAGTCTCTCCCTATATAAATCTCTCTTTACTTTCACTTTAACCTCATATTACCCTTTCCACCTACCAATACCATGTCAACCTCACAACATCCCTACAACGACCCCATTAAATTTTATTTACATTCCCTCCGCAAACATGCCTTCACCCTAGCCAGATTACGCTCCCATATTTTATTTACTCAGGCTTGTCTGACATTTGGCATTACTCCCAAAGGCCTCACACTTAAAGTTCCCATCTCTGGCTGCAATCCTTCTTTCCATCAGTCCTTATACCAGTTCCAAACAGCACAATCCATAGCCCTCACCCGCCTAATCCTTCACCTATACATCGACTCGGCCAATGAACACACCCGTCAACTCCTATCCCAAATCAAAGTCCTCAATCTTTCCTCTCCCGCATCCACACCGGCTGTACATAGCATCCTCCTACAGGCCAACCGCAAATTAGAACAACATGCCACCCTCCACCTCAAAAAACTATCCAATCTCCTGGTTTCCCACCTCCGGAAAGGCAACTCACTCACCCTCCACAACCTTTCCAACAAACCTCAACCTCCTCTCATTGCACACAGACCCAGTCTCTCCCATCTACTCAATCTCCCACTTCCAGCTCCACTCCCCCCAACACCTCAAAATTCTAGTCAACACAATCTGGAACCACAACACCCCAATTCAGTAGTTAACCTTTCCTCCAAACCCCTCTCCCAATCCGAAACCTCTGTCCTATCCAAAGGCCTCACCTTCAGCCCCACTCCCAGGTTCAACCAAACTGCCCTTGTCAAGGATTTACTGTCCTACACTCGTAGTCTCTGCTGGAAATATCACTTTGCCACGAAGAAAAACAATCCTGATCCCACTCCTAATGATCCAACTCCCCAAGACACTATCCAAATTGAACCCTGCCTGCAACAGTTCCGTCCTCCATCACAGCGGGACCCACCTCCTCTTCCTCAAAATCACCCTCTCCAAACCTTCCAGGAATTTCTCACTTCCAGCCTTGCCTCTCAATCTTTCTTGAAAAACCTTAATCCTACTCCCAACATCACCACAGCCGAATCCCAGGCTATCCGTGATCTGAAAGCTGACCGATCCATCATCATTCTTCCGGCTGACAAGGGTTCCACGACTGTGGTACTTGATCGTCGGGAGTATGTGGCTGAGGGACTGCGTCAGCTTTCAGACAACTCTACATACAAAGTTTGCCGAAGTAATCCCATTCCTGATGTCCAGGCGGAGCTTCAAGGAATCCTCAGAACCTTAGGCCCCCTACAAAACCTTTCACCTGACTCCATCAAACTCCTCACCCCACCGTCACCTCGCACTCCTACCTTCTACCTACTTCCTAAAATTCACAAACCCAAACATCCTGGCCGCCCCATTGTAGCTGGTTACCAAGCCCCCACAGAACGCATCTCTGCCTACGTAGATCAACACCTTCAACCCATTACATGCAGTCTCCCATCCTTCATCAAAGACACCAACCACTTTCTCGAACGCCTGGAATCCGTACCCAGTCTGTTACCCCCAGAAACCATCCTGGTAACCATTGATGCCACTTCCCTATACACAAATATCCCGCACGTCCAGGGCCTCGCTGCAATGGAGCACTTCCTTTCACGCCGATCACCTGCCACCCTACCTAAAACCTCTTTCCTCGTCACCTTAGCCAGCTTCATCCTGACCCACAACTTCTTCACTTTTGAAGGCCAGACATACCAACAATCAAAGGGAACAGCCATGGGTACCAGGATGGCCCCCTCGTATGCCAACCTATTTATGGGTCGCTTAGAGGAAGCCTTCTTGGTTACCCAAGCCTGCCAACCCAAAGTTTGGTACAGATTTATTGACGACATCTTCATGATCTGGACTCACAGTGAAGAACAACTCCAGAATTTCCTCTCCAACCTCAACTCCTTTGGTTCCATCAGATTCACCTGGTCCTACTCCAAATCCCATGCCACTTTCCTAGATGTTGACCTCCATCTGTCCAATGGCCAGCTGCACACATCCGTCCACATCAAACCCACCAACAAGCAACAGTACCTCCATTATGACAGCTGCCACCCATTCCATATCAAACGGTCCCTTCCCTACAGCCTAGGCCTTCGTGGCAAACGAATCTGCTCCAGTCCTGAATCCCTCGACCATTACACCAACAACCTGAAAACAGCTTTCGCATCCCGCAACTACCCTCCCAACCTGGTACAGAAGCAGATAACCAGAGCCACTTCCTCATCCCCTCAAACCCAGAACCTCTCACAGAAGAACCCCAAAAGTGCCCCACTTGTAACAGAATACTTCCCAGGACTGGATCAGACCTTGAATGTGGCTCTCCAGCAGGGATACGACTTCCTAAAATCCTGCCCCGAAATGAGATCCATCCTTCATGAAATCCTCCCCACTCCACCAAGAGTGTCTTTCCGCCGTCCACCTAACCTTCGTAACCTCTTGGTTCATCCCTATGAAATCCCCAAACCACCTCCCCTACCCTCTGGCTCCTACCCTTGCAACCGCCCCCGGTGTAAAACCTGTCCTATGCACCCTCCCACCACCACCTACTCCAGTCCTGTAACCCGGAAGGTGTACACAATCAAAGGGAGAGCCACATGTGAAAGCACCCACGTGATTTACCAACTGACCTGCCTGCACTGTGATGCTTTCTATGTGGGAATGACCAGCAACAAACTGTCCATTCGCATGAATGGACACAGGCAGACAGTGTTTGTTGGTAATGAGGATCACCCTGTGGCTAAACATGCCTTGATGCACGGCCAGCACATCTTGGCACAGTGTTACACCGTCCGAGTTATCTGGATACTTCCCACCAACACCAACCTATCCGAACTCCGGAGATGGGAACTCGCCCTTCAGTATATCCTCTCTTCTCGATATCCGCCAGGCCTCAACCTCCGCTAATTTCAAGTTGCCGCCGCTCATACCTCACCTGTCTTTCAACAACTTCTTTGCCTCTGTACTTCCGCCTCGACTGACATCTCTGCCCTTAACTCTTTGCCTTTAAATATGTCTGCTTGTGTCTGTGTATGTGCGGATGGATATGTGTGTGTGTGTGTGCGCGAGTGTATACCTGTCCTTTTTTTCCCCTAAGGGAAGTCTTTCCGCTCCCGGGATTGGAATGACTCCTTACCCTCTCCCTTAAAACCCACACCCTTTCATTTTTCCCTCTCCTTCCTTCCTTCCTGACGAAGCAACTGCCAGTTGCGAAAGCTTGTAATTCTGTGTGTGTGTTTGTGTGTTTTGTTCATGTGCCTGTCTGCCGGCGCTTTCCCGCTTGGTAAGTCTTGGAATCTTTATTTTTAATATACTTCTATATAATTGTTAACACAAAACAACAAGCTCATGAGCCTTTGGTTAACATACAGTTGGTAAGCAAATTAAAATCAAATAAACTGAAATTAGAATGAAATACTTTTAAAACTGTAGTTCTTAATTTGTTGACAGTAATATTTTTGCGAGTTTATGCAGGGTGGAGACAAATTGTTTCACAAAAATTTAACCCTGGATAGCTGATGCCAGTAGGAACCAAAATTACTAATGTTGTGTAGGTTGACAACACACAATTTTTAAACTATGTAAACCTGGTGCCACGCACTCTGATTGGCTGCAGGATTGCCCTGTTGCTCTGGACAATGCATGAGCGTGAATGCTTTGCCTGCCAGGGATCGTGATGTATCCAAGGTGGCTGCACACTCGGTCGTAGCGCACCAGCCTTTCACTCTGGGTGCAAATCTGCCGGGGTCCTGACACATCCACTGCAGTTTCATAAGACGTATCATGAACAAACCCATCAACAGCTGTTAGTTTGCACATAGAAAGTGTTTTACCAATTGTTTCGGCCATGGAAAGGACCTTTTTTTGCAGGTAAGACATTGTTTACTTATAGCAGGTGCTCGAACTTGCCACCCTTTGATGCAACACAAGCCTGGTAATGTTGAACAGAGTTTTACTGAACTCTTTCAAAGATGCCTGGCATTGCCCTGATTGCTCGAGTACTTGTCATAGGTGGTTCCTCAAAGTGCTTGACAACAGTCCCTTAAAATGCAGCATCCAGTCGTGTTCGATGTCTTCCAGCATCACCATGATATCCTGCTAACAAGCCTGTTCCGCCAAGTCACTGGTAAATTGCTATAAACGGGTGTGGGTGTAGGTGTCATGTTGCTGCATACTGTTCCTCATACAACCCTCAAGCTTCATGCAGATTACTGTTGGCTAGTCCATAAACAAAAACTATATCTCGTTGTTCTTCAAACAAGTAATAATGCCATCATGCTTACTGTATGACTAAATCGCAGGTGACGTGTGTGTGCTCCAAAGCGAAGCTTACGTGTCAATGCCTCTGATGTGAGATAGAGTTAAACAGCAAGACCTATTCGACACATGTGCATATCACATTGGGGCAGTGATGGGGCAATGGACATTCGTATGTGTGCCTGCAACCATAGCGCTGCTTGTCAACTGACGAACAGCAACAGGGCAATCCCACAGCTAATCAGAGCGCTTGGCGCCAAGTTTCCATAGTTTAAAAATGATGCGTTGTCGACCTACACAACATTAGTAATTTTGGTTCCTATTGACATCAGCTGTACACACACACACACACACACACACACACACACACACACACTTGTATTTTGAAAATTATAATTAAAGCATGCTGCTGTGGCAGTTCGGGAAGCCCTGCCAATATCTGGTGCTCACAATATGAACAGGAGGAGTAGCACAAATCAGTGGTACAGGTCGTACATTCTCTCAAGCTTACAAAGTAAGATAGCTTGGGGAATACTGAATTAAATGACTAAATCCACTGACCAAGACTCTAAATTTGCATGTGTAACTTTGGCACAGTTTACAAAAATTACCATTTGATTTTAAATCAAACAGTGGAGAAACTCCAGGTAGGAATATCAACAATGTAGGAAAAGATAGATTGTTACTTACCATTAAGAAGACACGTCTCTCTCTCTCTCTCTCTCTCTCTCTCTCTCTCTCTCACACACACACACACACACACACACACACACGACTCCAGCATCTCAGGCCAGAATGCAATTATCATGTGGGATGCAAGCAGCAATCTAGAGGGGATGGGGAAGTGATAACAGTGTATGGGTGGGGAGAGAGACGAACGCTGTCTGGTGGAGTGTGCAGGGCTAGACTCCAACGCAGTGTCAGGAGTTTATGGAGCAGAAAGGTGGTGAAAAAAGGAACAAAAATGAGAGAAGCAGGGAAAGTCGGGTGGATGCATTGGCAGATGGCTGCAAATAGATAGGGTGGGAGACGAGAATAGGGAGGAGATGATTGGACATAGGAGGTGGAAATTGTTGGTTGGAGGGTGTGGGGATAGTATGTTACTGAGGTTGAGGCCAGGATAATTATGGAAGTGGAGGATGTGCTCTGAGGATAATTTCCATCAGCGCAGTTCAAAAAATCTGGTGGTGGAGGGATGGATGCAGGTGGCTCAGGTAGTGAAGCAATCATTGGAATCAAGTGTGTTATGTTCAGCTGCATCTTGCACCACAGGGTAGTCTACTTTGGTCTTGGCCACAGTTTGGTGGTGGCCATTCATCCTGGTAGACAGCTGGTTGGTGGTCATTCCAATGTTAAAAGCTGTACAATGATTGCAGCAGAGCTGGTAAATGACGTGGCTGCCTCCACAGGTGGAATAGGAAGTGCTGGGTGTGTGGATTAGGCAGTTTTTGCACCTGGGTCTCCCACAGGGAAATGATCCTTGTGGCAAGGGGTTAGGATTGGGAGTGGCACAGCAATGGACTAGGATGTTGTGTAGGTTGAGTGGGTAATGGAATACCACTTTAGGAGGGGTGGGAAGTATCCTGGGCAAGATGTCCCTCATTTCAGGATGTGATGATAGGTACTCAATGCCCTGGCGAAAGATGTGGTTCAGTTGCTCCAGTCTAGGATGTAACTTGGTGATGAAGGGGACACTCTTTAGTGGCTGGTTCTTGGAGGTGGGATGCAAGCAGCAATGTGGAGAAAGTAGGGAAGGGCAAGGGATAGTGGCGTACAGGTGGGGGAGAGATGAATGCTGTCTGATAGAATGTGCAGAGACTAGACTGCCAACAGGACAGTATCAGGAGGTTCTGGAGTAGGGAGGTGGGGAAAAAAGGAGAGGAGCGAAGAAATTTGGGCAGACACTTTGGCAGAGAGCTGCAAATAAACAGGGTGGGAGATGAGAATGTCAAGGAGATGATGGACAGCAGGGGTGGAAACTGTTGGGTGGAGGGTGTAGGGATATTGTGTTACTGTAAGTTGAGGCTGGGATAAGTACGAGAGATAAACATGTGTTGTATGGCCCCAGATCTGCTGCAATCATTGCACAGCTTTTTATATTGGTATGACTACCAACCAGCTGTTCACCAGGATGAACAGCCACCACCGAACTGTGGACAAGAGCAAAGTAGACCACCCTGTGGAACAACATGCAGTTGAACATAACACAATTGATTTCAATAGCAGCTTTACTACTCGAGCCATCTGCATCCTTCCCTCCATCACCAGCTTTTCTGAACTGTGCAGATGGGAGTTATCCTTACAACGTATTCTCCACTCTTGCAATTAACTTGGCCTCAACCTACAGTAACCTACTGTCCCCATTCCCTCCAGCCAACGGTTTCCACCCCCTATGTACTATCATCTCCTCTCCATTCTTGTCTCCCACTCTGTTTATCTACAGCCCTCTGCCAACGCATCCACCTGTCTTTCCCCTCTCCTCTCATTTTTTGTTGTTTTTCCCCCACCTCTCTGCCCCAGACCCTCCTGACACTGTGCCTGTTGGGGTCTAGTCCCTGCACACTCCACCAGACAGTATTCGTTTCTTTCCCCATCTGTGCACTACTATCCCTTCTCCTTCCCCAACCCCTCCAGATTGCTGCTTCCATCTTACATTTGATTTTAATTTAGTCTCAACTCTTGCGCCCTCTGCCCCCCCCCCCCCCCCCCCCTCAGACCTTTAATGCACCCCTGCCCACACTAAAACAGTGTTAGACACATGCCTGAAATGATGAGAGGCTTAAAACTTGATTCTGAGGTGAGGGTGGAAGTTCTAAATCTGCTATCTCTTGGAGTTCATTTTGCTCTAGGTGAACCATTGTATCATCTAGGAATTTACAAAAACACAAGTGATATCCTGATAGCTTCAACATTGAGTTTTGCTACCTTTTTCTGTTGATGGATATGACCTGTGCTCTTTTTCCACTCATTTTATTATCTTCTCAAGGAATCTGCTGTAAACTGTGGTAAAGAGTGTAGTCATTTCACATACATATTCTGCATAAACATGGCAGATTTAGTATAGTGCAGGGAATATTACTGGCAGCTTGTTTATAAGAGTGACCACTCAGAGCAGCTTCAGTCCAGTCACAAGTCCAGTTTCTACACTGTTGTCAAGGGTGAGAAAAATTACCACACTATTTGTGAGCAGGCTCACAACCAATAATTGAAACCAAAGTAACTGGGTTCAGTTGTTTGGGAGAAGAGATCAAACAGCAAGGTCATCGGACTAGGGAAGGATGTGGAAGGAAGTCGGCCATCCCCTTTCGAAGGAACCATCCTGGCATTTGCCTGGAGTGATTTAGGCAAATCACAGAAATCCTAAATCAGGATGGCCGAACGCAGGATTGAACTGTCATCCTCCCAAATGTGAGTCCAGTGCGCTAACCACTGCGCCACCTCGCTTGGTCAAAGTAACTGCAAACTAAACAGTCCAATCAGTAGCCAAGCATAATAGCAAAATATGGCATAATGGATGCCTTCATAGAACATGGTAAACTGGACTTAGCATGCCACTCCACTAACTTTATTTGCTGCTTATACACCAGAGGTTGCCATTGCCATTGCCATTGCATCTGTTTCTGTTGGCATGTGTTGCATCCAGAAAGCCCTGCCCTACAGGAATGTGGTCTATGCTGTCCTCATCAATCTCTCCATCTGGTAGGAGCTTGAACATCTTCGTGAATTTGATGCCGCTGAATGTGCAACATAATAACAAAAACACAGCTGAGTCCCATGACATTTCTGAGTTTTAGGGTTTTCAGTTGTGTGTCAATACTACTAGAATGGTACACAAATTTTTTTAAATGTTTATTATAAAATTTCACATTTTAATAATACAAAATTTGTATCACAATGATTACCAAATAAACACTCTAGGTAATTACAAAAGGGTGCCAATGAGTATCAGTAGAATACTAAATAGATATGTCTGCACTTATCACTACAGTTACAACTTACTTAATATTTTATATACATTCATGAGCTTATAAAGTAAGTCTGGAACATATCATCAAGTGCTCAGATTCAACAAAAACCTTGAGGCATGGAATGAGGTGTCCAAAGAGTTCACCTAATTGGCAAGGCTGAGAAGTAAAGCAGTGCCTCTTTTGATCCAATGATCAGCATTTTCTGTGCCACTTTTGAGATCAACTGCTACAACAAAAGATTCACGACCACCTCCACCACATCGGATTGGATAATAATAGCAAGGACAGACATAGATACCTGAAAAAAAAAAACATCAAGTTATTTAATTAATACATAATATATGAAAAATGTTATGTAATTGACATTTCATGACATAAAAGATTTATAAAAGCAGTTGCGAGGTTAGACGGAGGGAGCAGAGAGGTGGGGAGAGGGCAGGCGATAGCAGGAAAGGAGAGAAGTAAAAAGACTGAGTGCAATGGAGGAATGAGGGCTGTGTAGTGCTGTAATGGGAACAGAGAAGGCGCTGGATGGGAGAGGACAATGACTAACAAAGGTTGAGGCCAGGAGGATTACAGTAACATAGGATATATTGTGGGGAAAGTTCCCACCTGTGCAATTCAGAAAAGCTGGTGTTGGTGGGAAGGATCCATGTGGCACATGCTGTGAAGCAGTCGCTGAAATGAAGGACTTCATGTTTGGCAGTGTGCTCAGCAACAAGGTGGTCCACTTATTTATTGGCCACAGTCCATTAGTAGCCATTAATGCAGATAGACAGCTTGTTGATTGCCATGCTCACATAGAAGGCAGCACAGTGGTTGCAACTTAGCTTGAAGATCACAAATGATTTCACAGGCAGCCCTGCCTTTGATAGTATAGGTGATGTTTCTGACCGGACTGGAGTAGGTGGTGGTGGGAGAACGTATAGGACAATATTGTTACATTCCATCCTTGATTTTCCACAGCTCAAAGTAACTAAACTATATACCAGATGTGCTGCAATTACTGTGCTGTATTCTATTTGGAAATGACAGCTAACCAGCCACATACTCCAGTGAACTGTCGACATCAAATTGTGGCTAACTGCTTACTTGATCACCTATTTTCTGCACTTTTTGCACAACAGAGCACCAGTGAAATCAATAGATGAGTCACACAATCTAGATCCTCCCTCAGTACACCAGATTGTCTGCACTACACAGATAAGAACTGTCCCTCCAGGATATCCTGTGTTCTCTCAGTTACCACACCCCCTTTCTCCCAGCTTAACTTCCACTGCTCCACTTTGTAGTGTTTCGAGAATTTCTGTGTAAATTCTAAAAATATTATACGTAAGTAACATGTGGATGATAAGCTAGTACAGTAGTACAGGCAAGAAGAGAATACAAGTTTGTGAGATGTAGAATTACAGTTGAATGCTGAAGAATAGATGGACAGATCAGATAACCAATGAAGAGGTGCTGCATCAAACTGGGGAGAACAGAGCTTTATGGAAGAAAGCGCTTAAAAAAGGAGTAGGTTGGTAGCTCATACTCTAATACAAAAAGGAATAGGTATTTTATTAATGGGCATAAGTTCTTGAGTAAAAACTGTAGAGGGAGACCAAAGCTTGAATACAATAAGCAGGATTACATGAATGTACGTTACGGTAGTTATTTAGAGATGAAGAGACTTGCACGAGATAGACTAGAGACAAAAGATGCCTGAAATCAGTGAAATCAGTCTTTGGCTGGAAGCCAAAAGTGTCTCCAATTTTATAAGTACATAGACCTGTTTATTACTACAATGGTTTACATCAGTTTACAGCTTGAACATTTAGCTATTTTTCGACATTTCTGTCAATGCATTTTTGTAGATGCTGTGGCAATTTTTGTATGCCCATGTGATACCAGCTCGCCGCCATGCTGTTCAGAAAGTTATGAACCTCTTCTTTCACCTCATCATCAAAGCTGAATCTATTTCCGGCCAAATGTTCTTTTCACCTAGGAAACAGGTGATAGTCACTGGGTGCCAAGTCAGAACTATAGGGTGGGTGGGTGACTATGATCCACTGAAACTGTTGCAGGAGAGCAACGGTTTACTGAGCGATGTGTGGGCGAGTGTTGTCATGGAAAATGTGTATGCCCTAGCTCAACATTCCTCTTCTCTGGTTCTGAATTGCCCGTTTGAGTTTTTTCAGAGTCTCACAGTACCTGTCAGTTAAGTCGACCAACAATACCCCTTTCCGATCCCACAAAATGGTTGTCATGGCTTTACTGGCAGACTGCGTTTGTTTGAATTTCCATGGCTTTGGCGAAGAAGGGTGCCGCCACTGGCGTGATTGTTGTTCGGCATCAGGTGTAAAGTGGTATGCCCAGGTGTCATCACCCATGAAAATTGAGTTCAGAAAATTGTCCTGTGCGGCTGCAAAGTGGTGAAGAAAGGCGCGGGAAGCATCAACTTGTTGCTGCATGTGGTCCTCAGTCAGCATGCATGGCACCCATCTTGCGCACACCTTCCAGTAGTTCAGTGTTTCCGTTAAAATTCTGTGAGCGGTGCTTCGGGAAACCTCAGGAACCAACGTGCAGAGATCATCCAGGGTGATCCACCAATCTTCAAGCATGCTTTGCTCAACCTTCAACACTGTGTCCTCATAAATTGACAGTCTCCCACTCCTTTGTTCGTCGTGAATTTCGGTCCGACAAGCTCCAACGGGAGCTCCATTCTCAATGGCTGCCAAGCCAAGATTGAGCACCTCAGTACAGTGTGCACATGTTTACACACAGAGCGTGAAGCACTCTTCATAACAGTTTGGCCAACTGCCACACAAACTAGTTCTGTACTTATAAAAAAATAGGAGACCTTACTTTTCGGATTACCCTCATACTACACCAAAAACTATCTTTTAATAATGATGATATTTATTCAGCATCGAGTTATCAAACACAGCCCCTAAAAACAATACAGTTTCAGAGAACTGTACAGATTATTCTTCCGAATATGTCAGTTTACAAAGTTTTATAAACTACAGAGCTGTGTTTAATAATAGTTTTACGTTTTCATGCACTTTACATTTGTTAATATGCAAATAATAGCATTGAAAAAGATTATGATCATTAGGTCACTTATGAATCACCACATACTATGAGTCAGATATATCTTCAAAGCATTTTTCATAAAATTAAAGAACTCATCTAGGAAAACAATGGATTTCCAATTAAAACACTTTTTAGTTGGCCTTTCAATTTGCTAGTGAGATGGGCTGAGAGACATTTTGGTAGGACACTGGATAGCTTCAGCACAGAATAAAGACATCTTTTTCTTCATATGATGCTGTTATGGTATCTCAATTTTTGTCCTGCATTATGCTGGTGCAAGTCACGGTTTAAGTTTGGATACATTGTTCTCACAAGCAATATTACTTTTAACATACATACAAACACCTAATGTTTGAAACAATTGTAGTAACCCATCAATTACTATGTCTGTTTCCTACAGTGGACAAGAGCCAGGACTCCAGCAAGCACAGTGCACTCCAACTGGGCCAGCCCAGTCATCGATCAGTAACCTGTTCTGATGTGTGTGCGCAACATGACTCCAGCAACAGCAGATAAGGACAGTGTCTATATGAGACCACACATGGGGCTCTGGGCTCCTGGTTGTGAAATGTATTTGTTATTTGTAACTATATCCAGTGCATTTTTGTTGTTGTTGCTCTGTACCCTAATAAACCATACTTGTTTTATGACCATGTGTTTCCTTGTGTTACTAGTTAAAATATAAGCGGCAACAAGAATGAGATTTTTGTGTTTTCAATCCTTTGATTTTTATGCCATTCAGTTCTTCCACAGAGGCTACTCCAATTAATCCTGCAACAACAGCTGAAAAACACAGCTTTGTTGGAACGGTTGTTGGCTACACTGACCCTGGCACTGCTGGTTGTTCACCCATCACCATTACCCCCCCCCCCCCAAATGATGAATCTGCAAAAACTCAGATGCTTACTGGAGGTGACTTCACCAACATTTCATGACATCATGGGCAGTTGGCATGGGAGGGCTGTAAGGCTTTTCCTTGTTTATAACCCCTCATATGTATCACTTACTGTGCCACTTAGCTCCTCTGCAAGAGCAGCATCACTTTCTTTTGATGATTTGTGTTGTTTGTTGTCCTCTTACAATCACAAGCATACACATGTGGTAGCTGCACATGCTGACTTCTACCAGTGTCGCAAACAGCGGCAGTAATCATATCGAGCTCAGACAGCCGAGCTTCACAGCCTAAGTTGTAAGTGTTGGTTTGTCACAGCCAAGGCTCGGGAGTATTATGCGGACACCATGGTCCATGATGCAATCATTCCCTTAGCTCCAGATAAGGTGTGTCAACATGCCCTTCAGTTTGAGAGCACTACTGTAGAAGAGGTTTTGAATACAGCACAGTCATTCCAGGTCTCCTGCACCACGGGCCACCAATTGGAGGCTTGTGATGTCACAGTTGTTGACAGCATGCAGCTCTGGTGCACAGAAACTGGTGTGCTGGGAGCACACCAACACTGGGGGAAGAGGAGATAGCCACAATACAAAAAATCTAATTTGACCAATGCAGACAGACACATTGTCAGCAGTAGGGATAGCGAACGCCACTTCCTTTTAGCATCTCTTGATTTGTGCAATGTGAATATGTAGCCTGCCCCAAGTGGTAGGCTTTTCACCAGTTAAAACAAAAGTCGCATATTGGCACTATGTAAGTCTCTATGCCTCAAAAGTCACTGCAGGGATCAATGGATGTCAATATTCATACCATTTCATTGTTATGTTTGCCGTTGCCTGAAGGCCAGAACACACTTTTCATGGAAATGCGAGTGATGGATCAGCTGTTACTTCTACATGTCGGCACAGGAGCCACCGTAACTCTACTCAACTCCCAGATGTACACCAGGTTCGGGTCCCCACTGTTGGTGTGGCAGTTCATGGCCAGCATAGTTTACAAATCAGTTTTCCATTCCGCTCTGTACTTGGTGGTTAATGATACGAGTAGTGAAAATTCGCTTGGGTTAGAGGCCTTTGCCGTTTTTGGGTTATCTATTATGGATTTGGTGCATCTGCTGTTAGATCAAGTGCCTTATCATTCACTGGATTCCTAGTGTTCTGAGTTTTTGGATGCTCCAGTTTTATGTTGTACAAACAATTTCACAGCACCCATCACCCTCAAACCCATCACTCTTGCTTTTTTTCGGATGCAGCTGGTGCCAGCAGCTTTAAGTGACCAAGTGAAGATGGATCCTAGATCAGTTAATATCATTGGGAGTGACTCGACCAATTTCCTCAAGTGAATGGGTTACACCTTTAGTGATTGTAAAAAGCCGTCCGATCAATTCCATCTCTATGACAACTTCAGGGTCACTATTAAGGCATTCGTAGGCATGTATTCCCTACCCTGCCTGGAGTAGTTGCTCACAATTGGGGTGGGTGTCAATTCTTTTCGAAAATTGACTTGGCCAAAGCAAACCTATATGTTCTAGTGGATGAGGCTTCAAAACAGTTGCTTGTGGTTAGCATGCCTTTCGGCCGTTATCAATATCAATGGCTTAAGTTTGAGGTTGTGTATTGATCTGGGGGCCTAGAAACAGTGAAGAGGCTTTGTCCCACTGTAGCCCTCAGTGGTCCACAACAGACCACAGCAGACCACCCACCCCACTGCAGCCCCACGTTGAAACCAGGGTTATTGCATGCATGGTTCGGCCCCCAGTGCGTCATTGCCTCTCTCTTGGGTCGCATTATTTTCCTGTAGATGAAAGTTTACTCCCCATGTCATGATTCCACCAGCTCTGCAATGGGAAGGCCTTTGCTTATTACATCAGGGTCACTTGGGAATCTCTCTCACAAAACTGTTAGCGCACCTTAATCTGTTTTGGCATGCATCAATTGGGAGATGGAACATATTTTCATGGCTTGCCACAAGTATTTGGGTCAGCAGGCAGTGCCACATCTTGTTTTTTCACATGACTGGCCCCTACACAGCCTTGGGAAAGAGTCCGCATAGATTTCACTGGTCCTTCTTCAGACACTTTCTCATTATCAGCCACTGTTTCCTTATGTTGTTTGTTGTTGGTCTGTGATAGAAGATGCAACTGTCATGGTCCCTTTGAAGATATTCTCCACAAAAGGCTTGCCTTTCACTCTGGTTTCAGACAACAGTCCTCAATTCAAGGCACAATCTTACAAGAAGTTTTGTACACCAATGGCGTTTGACACATCACTGTGCTGCCTTTCATCTGCAGTCTAACCGCAAGACTGAGAGCCTTGTTCAAACATTTAAGATGCTGATGGAGATGCACATGTACATAGAATATTTTCAGGTCGAGGAGGCTCTCACAATTTTTTAAGCTCTTACAAAAGCTAATTGGAGCCAAAAGACCCACCAGCCTCCCATATAGCTGTCAGATGCAGATATGGCTGCCAGGTAGGCAGCCTTAAGCTGCGCTGGTTTTGTCCATCATTTGCACCCAGCATGCCAGTCTGGACCCAAGGTTTTGGACAGTGCTCTCACTGGATTCTGTTCATCATCCACAGCTGGTGTAGCCACTGTGTCTTCATGGCTCATGTCGAAGGCTGATTTGTACTGTACTACCAGAATCAGTTGCATCTCAGGATGAGTGCCTGGCCCCCTCCTCAGACCATGGGTGCATCACCTCATTCTTTCTTGGCCCTGGCTGCTCTTGAGGATAGGTAGTCTTGACCTTGCCCACCTATCCCAGAGGTCAGCGTTTCATCAGCATCAACAGCAGCTTTGCTTCCTGCAGCCAGTGCTGACTCTTTACGCTGCACTGACCTGGTGCCACCGTCAGCAGGGATACTGCCCATACTGATATCCCTCACCATGTATTCTAACATACAGATGGCTTCTGCCCCCTTGTCACTGGTCGTGTCCACTGACTATCCTGGTATCAGTGGTCGTGCGGGTGTTATTGTCCCAATCACATTTGTCTGTACTTGCCAGTCTAAGCGGATCAGGAACTTCTCATACCTCTGAGTGATGCTCCTGACACCACCACTGACACCCTGGATGTCTACAGTGACAGCATCACACGCAATGACCCCCTCGTTACTACACCTGTCGTCCACAGCAGACATGTGTGTATCTACTACCAGAAGCGCAGTGCAGATGGTACACCCACAGCTACCCAAGGTAGCTGCCAACAGCAGCGCAGTCACTGACCAATCACCTGTTCTACCGAATGTGCACAGCACAACTCCAGTGACAGCAGACAGAGAGGGCGTCTTTATAAGGCCATACACAAACCTCCAAATGTTTTTGTGTATTTTTGTTGTTATTACTCCATGACCACAAAAACCATAACTGCTTAATTAAAAAGTTTCCTTGTGTTGCTATTTAGAACAATAACGTCTGAAATAATTATCTGGTTCTGGTTGGCATCACAAATAATTCTGATAGCATGTTTCTTTAATGTTAATAATGTGCTTAGGGTAGTTTGTGTTGTCGCACCCCAGATTTCCGACAGATAGGTTAGATTTGACGAAATAATGAATGATAAGCATCTTTTAGGAAATACAAATCCTTACATATTTGCTAATCATGTTTGTGGCAATTGTTTTGAGATAGTTTACAAGCCAAGGAATCTATATGCATGTCCCACTTGAGGTTGTCCTGCAGTATGATTCCTATCAATGTTATTTCATATGAATAATTTCATATCAAATTCCATGTGATTCCTGGTGTTAAATTCCATCATCACACTCTTTGAAGCACTTACATTTAAAGGATTTCATTGAAATACTTGATTATTTCACTGACAAAAATAATCAATTTTAGAAATATGATACAATTGGATAGATAGAAAATCTACTCACCAAGTGGTGGTAGGAGAACACACACATAAATGTATTTAAATTTGCAGGCTTTCAGAGCCAGTGGCTACTTGTGGCAGAAGGGTTGAAGAAGAAATCAGAATGAAGGAAAAGGACTGGTGAGGCTTAGGAAATGGAGAGAGTTTGGTGAAGTCACCCAGAACCCTGAATCATGGGAGAGTTACCAGATGGGATGAGAACGAAAGACTGATTGCTCAACATTATAGAAGTATGGGAATAGGTACGTGCCTGAATTCAATAAATTTCGCTAGTGCAAAAATTACTGCAGTCACAAAATTGTCACATTTGATTTTGCCCCTACTTTGACCTCATTTAGCTTGAAAATGGTGGTAATAATATCAGTGGTAGTGATGAATGACACAACCTTGAAATTTCAACATAAAAAATTGTACACCTGAGCCCATTTTTTGATTACATCTAGTTTCCGTTTAAAGTTGACTGATATTTGGCCTAAACTGTAATAGAGCCCACATAACACTTTACAGCCCCTATTGAAAGCCTCATAAAACAATGAAATCTTTACATTTTGAGCTCAGATTTTACATATCTCATTTATTCTAGAAAGAACATCTGTAAAAAATTCTTGCAGATTGGAGATGATCAGGTAGGGTCCATGAGTCCTCTCTGTGTGTGATCCATTATCATATAATGGTGCTGTCTGCCTTCTAATAAGCTTTTCAGATAACACCATGAATATGGCTGCACCATATTCACCTCAAGGAGAATGTTATCACTGGAAAATGAATCAGGAATTTCCATGTCTGTATTGGCAGATCTAATCACTAAAACACAGTTGTGGACTTGCACCAAACCAGCTCTTAATACTAAACCAAATACCACCATCACATAATTCTCTGTTACTGCTGGTACTCCTTTAGCTGCCAATTTATCGAGGAAGATAAACCCAGTGACACAACACTCCATAAAGCAAAACACTGGGAACAATAATCACCAATTCATTCAGATCCATTTTTTATGTCATAAAGCGCTGAAGATACAGGCTTACGCGGAACAGTGCCCATAAGCTCTGCTGATCATCCATCTTGATGGCTTCCTTTCAAGTACTGCTCTATTTGATAGGTGGATCCAAAGTAGTAAATGGCCACTGGAATGACCATCATCAGTAACCTCACAGTGGGGAGAATATACAAGGGTTATGGAGCAGAAAGAGTGTTCAACAGATGAGGATGACCTGGTAACTGTGTTGAAATGTGTGGGATCGCCTGTGTCGAGGATGCACAGCTCCTGAGATACCATGAGCTTCTCCAAAATTGGCATGTATAATGAGATCCCCACCATGCATTATGGGCACCACAGTCTCTCAGTAGGAGAAATAATGAAGGAGTTTGGTCTGTAAGATCTTTGAGAGCCTCAAATCTATCATGTCCTGTGGAGGTAAATCAAGTGAGCATATAGTGATCCTTTGACCTACATCAGTTTCAACTGCAACTGCTTGCAAGTCAGCAGCCAACAATAGAGCAGAAGAATTGTGTGTGTTATTCACAAATGTAGCTACTCATCACTTGCTATTTCCCCAATCACCTCACTCTTGCAGTGGAGGGTACAGTGCTGTAGCCCAGGGGTGTCGGTAAGTTTAAAACATGTTTCGTGTAAATACATGCACAGGGACATTCCTGCACTAGGAGTGCATCCTCTGATTGCCCAATGTACTATGGGGGCCATTTTATTGTTGAGGATTTTCTTTCACACTGTCTCTTTGTCAGGGTGGAGATCCTTCAATGGATGGAGGCTCAGTCAGGTAGCTAGATGGTTCCCCAGGCAGATTTCATACTCTATTGTCTCCAAATCCAAACCATTAGAACTTTCAGATATTGTGAGACCTGCATGGTCTCATGGCTTATGGTCCGTCTTCTTCTAATGTTGACGCTTCCATTTAGGAGACTTTAGAATAACATTCATGGCAGTGGCACTGACAGTGCTGGCTTGCTTACTGGAGTCTGCCAGTTGGGATGCTGGAGTCTCTACAATATCAGGAAGTGTGGCCTGTGTATTAACACCACCATCACAAATGCACTTGCAAATACAGGTAATAGTGCTGACAGTAGCAACCTCTGTTTGTGCAGAGGAATCATCTTTCAGACTCACTTTTTAAGAGATGATGCAAAAGAAGTAGTGAAAGTGGGAGGCTGCATTGCCTTGTAGATCTTTTAGTTCTCACCATATGGGATCAGTTTTGTTTTTCTGACCTTCCTTTCTTCAAGATACATGCTGCAGTCATTACTCTAGTCATGGTGATTTCCAGAGCAGTTTACACACTTCAGGGTAAATGAACAAATGAAGCTGTCACGGGCAGCTTTACCATTTACCACAAGTGGCTCCACCGTTACATGCTAAGAGGTGTGTCAAAAGTATTGGCATTTATAACTGTGGACTAAACCTGCCTTGATAGGCTCCAGAACTGTTGTGCTATTAAGTGTAAGGATAAAGCAACTTTGACCAGTTCACTGTCTATCCATTTCATTATATTCTGCACATCCATGACATTTTCTTGAGCCCACTCATCTTCCAGTTCCTCTTTGAGAATATCTACAATATGCCTGCACAACATCACACCTTTGATGTGGAGTTGTGTAGCTCTGTTTCCATTTCGCAAGGCATTTTGCTTTCTGGAGGTTTGTTGCTTGTTGGGAACTGGAAGTTTCAACCAGCAGTTTCTCATTTCACTTTGACAGATTTTAAAGTGCCAGCAATACCCTCTAAACCCTTTTGAAAATACAAAGGCAAAACTTTCCCAAAGCTGTCCTTTTTCCTTTTAACTTTTAAAAACACTTTATATCTAGCAGCATGCGTATTGTTACCCGGGACGTAAATATTTGAATTAATACTTGTATAGGAAAGACTGGCACCAAGGTCTTCTTGGTAGGATGGCACTGATATCCACCAGCAATACACCCAGTCTGCTGGGAATTGAAAAGGATAAGCTTGAGGACTGATTCCATCTTTGTCCCACATGTGGCTACGGAACGAGTCCCGCATAGCTTGGTATGCCTTGTACTTCTGAGGAGTGTTAGGTTCCCTACAGGTTGCCCACTGATGAGTGTTCCACCTTAATAGCCATGCATCTCACTGGTGCACAGCACAATTTGAGATTGGGGGGTTTTTACCATTCTTGCAATCCTGAGAGTTAATCCAAGACATGTTTTTTCTTTCACACACAACAGTCCGCAACTGCAACACACACTGGTCACTGCAGCGTGCCCAGAGCTCATGGTTACAGAGGACTGGCAATACTCACCAGTCCCCAGCTCAGGAAACCTGGGTTCACCAAGCACACACCAAGGAAAGAAATGCTGAACTCCCTGAGATGCTTGCCATTTAGAACAACCAGGGAAAGGGGGGCGGACATGTGTGGCTTTACTGAAAATACCAAGGATGTGACAAGCAGTAACCCCCGATAAAACTTTCTCACAAAACTGCTTGTTTAACAGCACTGTGAAAGAACATCTCCAGAGATTAGAAATGGGAGGAGCCCATAGCAAGTTGGAGCTTCCAGTTCATCAGGAGTGTTCCGATGACATAGTTGGTACTACACTACCTGTGAAAGGCAGAGGTCCATGCTTGAATACTGTCCATTGCAAAGTTTAAACTTGTCCTATATAAAGGTAAAGCTGTCATCAATCCATGGGTGACTTCAACACCACAGTGCTTTACTAGGCATGGTCCTGTTGAAGGTGGTATGACAATGTCTTCCTTCAACAACTAACCTGACTTACCCAGTCAGAGTGTGGATCTACAGTTTAAAACAGACATAGAACCACAATGCGACATGTCATTTTCACATTAATAAATATTGTCAGAAGTGAAAAGAGAAATAAATGATATATATAAATTCTAGGACCAACCAAAGATTGAATCCACACTTTTGGATTCATAGTTTGGCAATTACCAACATCATTGTCCTATATAATCATTCTATATGCATTTGTAAATGAAACAGGCAATGGTAGGAACCACTTTTACAAGTTTACAGGTATTCACCAAGTACGCATGTGTTACAAAAGTTAACTAACTCATGTAGCATCAAGAAATCTATCGTTAGTAAATATACATTGAAAGAAAGGGAAAAACCTCAAAAATGAACAATATTTACTAAATAAACCATTATGTTTTTCCATATTATTTGGAACACATATTATGTTTGAGTATAATGACTTTTCTGGAGACTAGAAATCTACTCTGTAGGAATCAGCATGGGTTTTGAAAAAGACGGTCGTGTGAAACCCAGCTCGTGCTAATCATCCACATGACTCAGAAAGATATAGACACGGGTTCACAGGTAGATGCCAGGTTTCTTGACTTCCACAAGGCGTTCAATACAGTCCCCCACAGTCATTTAATGAACAAAGTAAGAGCATATGGACTATCAGACAAATTGTGTGATTGGATTGAAGAGTTTCTAGATAACAGAACGCAGCATGTTATTCTCAATGGAGAGAAGACTTCCGAAGTAAGAGTGATTTCAGGTGTGCCGCAGCCGAGTGTCATAGGACCGTTGCTATTCACAATATACATAAAGGACCTTGTGGATGACATCGGAAGTTCACTGAGGCCTTTTGCAGATGATGCTGTGGTGTATCGAGAGGTTGTAACAATGAAAAATTGTACTGAAATGCAGGAGGATCTGGAGCGAATTGACGCATGGTGCAGGGAATGGCAATCGAATCTCAATGTATACAAATGTAATGTGCTGCGAATACACAGAAAGATAGATCCCCTATCACTTAGCTACAAAATAGCAAGTCAGCAACTGAAAGCAGTTAATTCCATAAATTATCTGGGAGTACGCATTAGGAGTGATTTAAAATGGAATGATTATATAAAGTTGATCGTCGGTAAAGCAGATGCCAGACTGAGATTCATTGAAAGAATTCTAAGGAAATGCAATCCGAAAACAAAGGAAGTAGGTTACAGTACGCTTGTTCACCCACTGTTTGAATACTGCTCAGCAGCGTGGATCTGTACCAGATAGGGTTGATAGAAGAGATAGAGAAGATCCAACGGAGAGCAGCGTGCTTCGTTACAGGATCATTTAGTAATCGCAAAAGCATTACGGAGATGATAGATAAACTCCAGTGGAAGACTCTGCAGGAGAGACGCTCACTAGCTCGGTACGGGCTTTTGTTAAAGTTTCGAGAACATACCTTCACAGAAGAATCAAGCAGTATATAGCTCCCTGCTATGTATATCTCGCAAAGAGACCATGAGGATAAAATCAGAGAGATTAGAGCCCACACAGAAGCATACCAACAATCCTTCTTTCCACAAACAATGTGAGACTGGAATAGAAGGGAGAACCAATAGAGGTACTCAGGGTACCCTCCGCCACACACCGTCAGGTGGCTTAAGGAGTACGCATGTAGATGTAGATGTAGTTATTTTATGAAGTACATGACTCATTATCTATCATTCCAGATTTTTCTATTATTTTGCTCTAATCATTTCTTGATCATAACCATCACAGGGCCTATTTGGTTTTTATTCCTCCAACTACCTGTTTCTAATAACAAGAAAATGATTTTTCTTTTGTCAGTTATGCCCTATAGTTTTGTATTTAGGTTTTGAGAAGAAATAAAAAGATGCAATTTTCATTGCTCAGTTTTGATTTTTACTTTTGGTGAGTGTGATTTTTTTTACTTATTTATCATTCATTTTCAGTGTGTATTTTGTTTTGTTTGTACAAGTGTACATACGGAACAAGATTTTTGATGATGTCCATCTATCAACATAGCAAATGATCTCTTAAACACTGTTAATAAATAAAATATGTTATTCTGCAAAAAGAATACTAGGACATGTTTCAGCTGAATGTACCATATTCTATAAATTTCAAAAAGACAGAATGTCAAACCTCTGCTTTTCTTCTTCAGATGTTCCATAGGTTTGAAGTGGATAACTGGCATTGGGCACACAAGCTGCATTGGTTGTGGTTCTATAAGACACATCTTTCTCCAGTCCCAACCGGCACCTTCTAAGTATACACTTCTAACATATACACCATCAGCAGGTGGCTGGAGGCCTGAACGTTCATCTGGGGCAAATATTGTGAAATCCCATGATAAGGAATCAATAGAAATATTCGAACGGCGAGCAGAAGTCTGGAAAAAATATATTAACCAATGTAACAGGTGAAGTTTCCACTCAAAATAAAATAACCCCCTAAGACACTAATGCTACATGGTTTTGGAAAAAAGATGGTGAAATTTGCAACTATGTATGATTTTACTGTAATGAATTTTGTATATTTATAAGACAGAGAGAGAGAGAAAAAGGGGTAGTTTCCAACAATGACAAATTTTTACATTATACACAATTCCTATTTCATTTGACTCTCATTTACAGTTTTTGTTGTATATTCTGTAACATTGTAGGTAGTCAATATTAATATTTACAAACATTTGGACCTAACAGTGATAGTCTCCCTAGCAAATTCCCACTTTTCCATGGATTCTATTTAATTTGACAATCATTGGTGTCACCAGTATTGGTATCACAAAGTATTGAAAGAATATGTTTGCAAGACAGTTAAATTTTTAATCAACACTGTCAGCTTATTTTTCTGTAATGACATCAACCTAATGCCTTGTCACACATAATTTTCAAAATGGTCAGGCAAATCATTTAAAACTGTTTGTTACATCTAAATAATGTAAGGAAATTGAGTCCTGAGAACAATGTTTCAGTGGCTGTTGTACTCAATCCAAAATTCTGATCACTATTTCCAGATGCAAAGTGTGCATTCAGTAACCTGACTCAGCATAGTTAATTTTTTTACATGAAATGACACCATTTCCTGCACACTCAACTGTAATTACATAACCACATTTTTCTAATGCAGCCTTAACGCAGGTGATATTGCTGTAGCCTGCACTTGCATTGAAAATAACAAAAAACCTCTATGCTAAAGTATTGGATACGATCTAACATGAAACAAAAGCATTAAGCTTCAGTACAATATTTCAATTTTGGCCAACACTGATAACTTCATTATGTCTTATTTCAAAAAATATACAAGCAAAATAGTATTTTTCTGAAATCCTCAAATTTTATTTATGTATTAGACATGTGAATACCTGCAACACTGCTGTCAGGAATCCTGTGGGGAAAGTGTAAGCTGCCAACCAGAACAGGACAGGTGGATGTGTAGTTTCTGCCCACTGCGCAAAATGTTCCACTCTGAGAACCAAATCCCGTGACCATGAACCCAGCAGCTTCAGGGATGGGTAAGCTGTGACAATGTATATTGACAGGATAAAATACAAGCACAAATATTACAAGAACCATTCTCACTGTTGTTCAAATTTTACACTACTTTCCCAAGTTGCAAAATAATTTAAGAGACAATCTTAGAAAATAAAAGATTATTAATATTCACTAAGTTAAACAAGGCCAATAATAATAATGATATTATCATTTAGTAGTAGTCATTTTAAATTAGACAAACAAATGGCAATGCATCCAGTAATAAAAACAGAATAGTTTTCCTATATTTCCTCTCTACTGTTGTCCACCTTTGTCACCTGATGAAATAGTCTTTAGTGTAAAGAAATACAATACTGTGCCTTGGTGGACTCTTGACCACACTCTATTTTGACAGTGTTTATTAAACAAATTTCTTCTAATGCACGTGCACATGAATGTGTGCACATGCGTTCACACACACACACACACACACACACACACACACACACACACACACACGTGCAATCATTCTTAAGGTGTGACCACATACATTCATTTTATTTCATTTTTGCCACATATTTCTGTTACTACAAATACTCATATTTACAGCATTTGGAGTAGGTCTTCATTGCCCACTTCACCTTGAAACATTAATTATTGGAAAAATTGAATACAAACATTTGATAAACTTAAGCTTCTCAGCTATGGTTTCTTTAATATTGAATCTTACTGACATTACTGACAAGAAGTATCACTGTTAAGTTAATTACACCTTATTGTTCCATATGTTCTATATGTGTGACTTTTGCTATGCATCTTTACTAGTACTTTTGTGTCAGGTACATTTCAATCTTTGACAAGCAGAAATAAAATCTGTGGAGAAACTCAGAAAACAAATTATAGACTATGTATCATAAAAATGCTATATTTCTCACCTTTTAACCATTCAGTAGGAACTCTGCCTTCATAAATACAGACAAAAATATCCTCAAGAGTAGCTGACATTACCACTAAACCCTGAATGCCTTTCTGTAAATCCTCAAGAGATTGTCGGATTGAAACCAATAGCACATTATATCTTGATATCTGCAATAGTGCAAAGTATATATATGATACAAAATTATAAACTAGTGGCTTATGAAACAAATACATATGTAAATCAATCATTATTAAATATATGAAGATCTTAAACTAAACACTGGTTGATGCATAACATAGTACAAATATTTAAATACCTACAGATTTAGTAACACAATTTTAACAGTCAGTGCATATGCTTCATTTGGCATCTTGGATTATCTGGAGCCAAATATTTCTTTTATTAATGGCGAAATACAATATCTTTAACATCATCATTTTAGGAAACATAGTAATAATGCCAACCTAAGTAAAAGTTTGTCAGGAATAAAATAAAACAGTAATTATAGATTAACTCTGAACTAAACTGTATTTGATATCAAAATTATTAGATGTGAATGATACATCTACAATAGAGACAAATGTGTGCCAGAAAGAAATTTCATGTGTGCATCAAGTAGTAATAAAAAGTTTTCCTGATACGTTCACAGCCAGATAATTATGTATTTCAGCCTACTGGTCATAACAAGTATTTCTTTAAGAACATATTTTTCAGAGCAGCAAAGTGAAAACATACTTACTTCTTGTAAAAGAACTACATCCAGTGGAGTTTTTTCTGCGCCAATTAGTTTGTCTGTGGCTTCATAGTCAATTGGATTTGGCACCTTTGACAGTACATCTGCAGCAAGTTGTAAAACCTGCAATTTATTAAATATATCAATCAGCTATGAACATTATAACAATGAAAATAATCAATTATTGATCATATAATGTAAATGGATAGATAAAAAATCTACTCACCAAGTGGCGGCAGGGGAATACACATATAAAAGGGTTTAACTTTTACAAGCTTTTGGAGCCAGTGGCTCCTTCTTCTGGCAGAAGAGTTGAAGGGGAAGGAAACGTGGTGCAGGAAAAGTACCAGAGAGTTTTAGGGAAAGGGATGCAGTTCAGAAAAGTCACACAGAACCCCAGGTCAGGTGAGAATTACTGGATGGGATGAGAAGGAAGGACCGATTGTTGGGGACTGCAATGGATGAGATTTGAAAATCTGTGAGCTTAAAGGTGGAGGACAGGATAATATCCACGACAAAGATTACTTTTAAAACATCGTGCATGAGTTAATATGAGTGAAAAGCTAAGTTCATTGTATATAACAGAGATGTGAGGATGGGCAGTGAAAAATAGACAAGTCAGAAAATGAAAGCTGTCAAAAAATATAATGGAGTGAAGAAAGGAATAGTTACCATGAAGAACTGCTGAGACAGAAGGAATTAATGTAAATTAAGGCCAGGTGGATGGTGAGAACCAAGGACATATTGTGTTGCTTGTTCCCACCTGCATAGTTCTGAGAAACTGGTATCTGGGGGAAGAATCCATATGGTACGTGTGGTGAAACAGGCACTAAGGTCATGACTGTCATATTGTACAGCATGCTCTACAACAGGATATTGTGTGTTGCCTATATACACCCTCTGCCTAAGCCAATTCATCCTGACTGATAACTGGATGGTAGTCATGCTGATACAAAAGGCCAAACAGTGTTTACATAAAATCTGGTATTAGACGTGTCGTTTCACAGGTGGCTCTCGCTTTGGTAGTATATGTTTAACCAGTTACAGGGCTGAAATAGTTGGTGGTAGGAGGGTGCATAGGGCAGATCTTGCAGTGGGGATGATCACGGGGGTAGGAGCCATAGATGGATGCAGAAGGAGCATAGGGTCTGGCAAGGATATTGCAGAGATTGGGAAGATGATGAAAAGCTATTCTAGGTGTGGAGTGCACAAAATCTCACACAGGATGGCTCTCATTTCAGGGCATGATCTTAGGAACTCATGGCCTTTTCAAAGGTATTGTACTGGACTTGAATGTATTAATCAGTTTCTTCGACAAGGCCATGACTTCCTAAAATCATGCCCTGAAATGAGAGCCATCCTGTGTGAGATTTTGTGCACTCCACAATATTCTTATCAGACCCTATGCTCCTTCTTCACCCATCTCCCTACCCTACGGCTCCAACCCCTGTGCCTGTCTCCACTGCAAGACTCACCCTATGTACCCTCCTACCACCATCTATTTCAGCTCTGTAACTGGCAAAACATATACTATCAAAGGGAGAGTCACCTGTGAAACAACACTTGTCATATACTAGCTGTTATGTAAACTCTGTTCAGCCTTTTATATTGGCATGACTACCACCCAGTTATCAGTCAGGATGAATGAGCAAAGGCAGAGGGTGTACACAGGCAACACAAAATATACTGTTGCAGAGCATGCTGTACAACATGACAACCATGACCTCGGTGCCTATTTCACCATACACACCATCTGGTTTCTTCCCCCAGACATCAATTTCTTACAACTTCGCTGGTGGGAACTAACACTACAACATGTCCTGGCCTTAATTTATGTTAATTTCTTCTGTCTCAGCATTTCTTCACAGTAATTGCTCCTTTCTTCACTCCATTTTAGTTTTTGACAGCTTTCATTTTCTGACGTGTCTATTTTTTTACACCCCTCCTCACACCTCTGTTACATACAATGCACTTAGTTTTTCGCTCTTATTAACTTGTGCACAGTGTTTTAGTAGTAATATCTGTCTTTACCCTGTCTTCCACATTTAAGCTCGCAGATTTTCAAATCTCGTCCAGTGCAGTCCCCAACAATCCATCTTTCCTTCTCATTCCGTCCAGTAAGTCTCCCCTGACAAGGTGTTCTGTGTGACTTTTCTGAACTGCGCCCCTTTCCCTAAAACTCTCCGGTCCCTTTTCTTCACGCCTCTCCCTTCCCCTTCAACTCTTCTGCCAGAAGAAGGAGCCACTGGCTCCAAAAGCTTGTAAAAGTTATACCCTTTTGTATGTGTGTTCCCCTGCTGCTAATTGGTTAGTAGATATTTTTATTTTTTATTTTTTATTATTATTTTTTAATACATTAGCTATGAACCTTAGAATGATTACAAATGGGATATCAAAAAGAATTACCTACATTTCAGTATGTGTTGCTCATTTTTCATAAAAACACACAAAGTATCATTTTTCATGTATCAGACAATATTAAGAAGCATCAGTAACATGGAACAAGTTGCAGTACGCATAAGTACACTGCAGAAAGTATTATAATTTGATTTTGTGTCCTAGAAAACTAACAGCAAGTGATGCATTAATAACAGCTCTATTTTGAAAAGGGAAGTTGCTACTCACTGTATGGTGGAGATGCTGAGCTGCACATAGGCACAACAAAAAGACTGTCACAATATAAGCTTTCGGCCAACAAGGCCTTCGTTGAAAATAGCCAACAGACACACACACACACACACACACACACACACACACACACACACACACACACACACACACATGACTGCAACTGAAGCCACACTCGGAGAGGCTGCAGTTATATGTGTGTGTATGTGTGTGTGTGTGTGTGTGTGTGTGTGTGTGCGTGTGTGTGTCATCTATTTTCAACAAAGGCCTTGTTGGCCAAAAGTTTATATTGTGACAGTCTTTTTGTTGTGCCTATCTGCGACTCAGCATATCTGCTATTCGGTGAGTGGCAACTTTCCTTTTCAGAATATTGTTACATTCCATCCTGGATTTACCACTGTTTAATAGTATTATTTATATGATATTAAACACAGACAATTATTTAATGATATTTATCAACACAATAATGGCAGACAAATAGTTTACTCATCACACAGAACTACCACTATTATTATTTGCTTTTACGGCCTCATTGGGTCACTTTAGTCAATCATTTCCTGGTCCTCTTCTTTAGTTAGCAGATGTTTCATTCTTTCTTAACTGCCCAGTATCTTTTCATTTGTTCTGATCTTTCTTCATCTGTAAATGCCCTTTTCATTGTGTGTTGTTTGTCTATTTTTGGTTTAAATATTATTTTCTTGTCATTCAGTTTCTTGAGATTTTCCATCTTGTTTTGCAGATGATCCAAGGTTATATCTAGTTCTCCCATATCCTATTTAATTTCCTTGATTCATCCTACTTGTTGCTTCAGATTCCACAGTTTCTGCATAATTTTTCTTGCTAATCTGGTTTCTGGTGTCCTCATTATGTGGCGATAGAAAGAAATCTTCTTTTTACATATAGTATCTGTGATGGGCTCCAGATCCCTGTACACTACTTCATTCGGCACTAACCGCCATTGTCCTTCCTTGTGGTATTTTCTATTTATGCATGTTCTAGCTAGTCTTCTCTCTACTTTTAGTATTTTGTCGGCTCTGTTCCTCTGAATGACTTTAAAAAGAGTCTCACTTCTGTATGTTACCTCTGGCTGAACCACCATCTTGCAGTGTTTTAATTTTCTTTGAGTTGACAGACATTTCTTATTGTATGTAGACCATGCTAGTTTTTATCATTTTATTGGTTCTCTGTTGTCAAGCAGGTTTTACATCCAAGTTGTGTGTTATCTCTCCTAGATTGCTTCACTATTTTAATTTTTCTGTTGTCTAGTGTTACGTGGTCTATTGCTAGTGGATCTGTTACCATCACCTCGGTCTTTTTGGAAAGATATCTGGAGTCCTACTTTTGCGCTATATTTTGCAGGGTCATTATTTGATTTCTAGCTTCTTGTACATTATCAGCTAGTAATGCTAAGTCATCTGTCATTCCCAAACAATTTAGGTTTATGCCATCTTTCTTGGTTCCAATTGTTATGTTTTTAGGATTCTCTTTGTACCATTCTCTCATCAAGTGTTCAAGAGCACAGTTGAAGAGCACTGGTGATAGACCAACTCCTTGTCTTAACCCTGTTTTAATCATAAATGGCTCAGATGGTTCTCCCCTGAATTTTGCTTTGGACTTGGCATTTGTAAAGTTTAATTATATCATGTTTTATTAATTTTGGATGAAGTCCAAAATTTCTTAATATGTCCAACATAGAAGATCTGTGGATGCAATCATAAGCTTTTTAGAAGTCTACAAAGGTTATGACTAGTTCCTTCTCTCTCCTTTTTTAGGCATCCATTACTAATTTTAATGTGATGATCTGTTCTGGGCAGCTTCTCCAGGGTCTAAATCCTCCTTGAAATTCTCCTAGCTCCTTTTCAAGATGATCTTTACAGCGATTGTAGAGAATTCTTGACAATATTTTATATGTGCAATCCAATTTCCCTCTGTAGTTGTCTGGATTTGATTTTTCGTCTTTTTCGTGTAATGGGTGTATGATAGCTATAGTCCAATGTTCAGGTAGCTCTTCTCCAATCCAGATTTTAACTATGCTTTGATGTAATGATATCTTCATGGGTTCTGCTGTGTATTTCCAGAGTTCTGCAAATGTTTGATCTTCACTTGCTTTGTAGTTCTTGAGCTCGCTCAAAGCTTTGTGGACTTCCTGAACTGTCGGTGGTTTTATATTTTATGGTAGGGTTTTTATTGGAGTTTCTGTGTTTATTTCAAGAAGCTCAGGAGGAACCTCACAATTTAGTAGTTCATTAAATGTTTTTGCTAAAATTTCTAAATTTCTTTTATCACTATGGGCCATCTTATTCTTTTTATCTTTTAGCATTAGTGTTGGGGGATCATATCTTGGGAGTTGTCTACTAGATGTTTTGCAGTAATCTCATGAGTTTGTCTTCTTACTATTTGTTTCTACCATAGAAAGTATATCTTTTTGATATTTATGTTTAACCCTCCTTAAAGTTTTTTTAGTCATCTTTCTTTGTTTTGTGAGTTCCAAGTAAGATTGTTCTGTTTTTTGACTCTGATACCTTAACCAGGCATGGTGTCTATATTCCACTGTTTTATCACTTTTGTCATTTCACCACTGGTGTTTTTCCTAGGATTTATTGGGGCTACTTATTCTTCATATTCCTTGTTATTTATCAATTTATGAGGGTCAATGGTTCTCTTCTATTTTCCGTGGGATTTTTTCTTTTTCTGTGGAATGATTTTAATTTCTATTTTTATCAAGTAACGATTTTATCTGGTGTCAGTTCCTCTCAGGACTTTCACATTGTAGATTTCCTTGTGGTAGTTCTTACCCAGACAGACATGCTCCAACTGCCATTCTCCTTTTGTCCAGTCTGGGTGTTTCCAGGTTTTAAGTTTATTCGGTATTCTCATGAAGTAAGTTGATTTTGAGATCATGTCATGGACTCTACAGAATTCCACCAATCTCATGCCATTCTGGGTTGTTCTTCATTGTGCTGGCCATTTCTCTATTGCATCTCTGTATCTCTTCTCCCTTCTTAATTGGGCATTAAAGTCTCCAATTAATATTTTGGTATGATTTTTGTTGATGTTTCTTGCTGTGTGATTCAATAGCTTCCAAAACCCACCCACATCTTCTCTGTGTACCTTTCTATTATTTTTTATCATTAGTTGGGGCATGGGCATTTATTACTGTGTATGTTCTTTTTGCCACTTTTATAGTTAATGTTGAGAACCTAGGAGATTGTGCTTTGAATTCTGATATATAATCTATCATTTTGAGTTTGACCATGAATCCTGTACTGAATTGCAGGGATTGCTTCATTGCTCTTTTCCCTGGTATTCTGTTATAAATTCTGTATCCTTGTGATTCCATTGGTTCTTGATCAGTGTTTCTCATTTATTGAAGTCCAGTTATCAGAATACCCTGTTGATCCATTTCGTCTGTCAAAATTTTGAGTTTACCTGGTTGAATGAGAGAATCTTTACTGTGCATCAGTATGTTACTTATCTATCCTGTCTTGAGTCTAAGTTTCCGTGTGCTGTCAGTTTTGGGTATTTTCAGATGCTTCGACTCATTTCAGTTATCTTTTAAGTGACTACCCGCTGTATACGAATGCAGTCTTTCCTGGCTGTTGCCAGGCAGTGGAATTTTCCTTCGATTTCTTTCCATTGTTGACTGTCAAAGGTGTTCAAACTTGTGTGGAGCAAGCTCCAAGTTACAACTACGGTTGTGCCCCGTAGAGGGGTCCAGTTGTTCAGGGTTGAAGGGTAGGCATTTCCTCCATACTCTGTAAATTCTATGGTTTTCCCGCCAATACTCGGGTGGCTAATTTATCGATACCTTTATGTGAACATAAATATGTGAATTTTGAAAGAGGAAAAGTAATTACCCATTTTAAGTACAAATAGTTATTTTGTAAGAAGAGCATCAAAGTCCATAATATTAGCACAGTAAGCAGCAGTTCCTATTCAATCACTTGAAATAATTTATAGGTGATTTAAATGGGGTTCTTGTGACTCATTTTTTATACATGCAAGGCATTTGTTTCCTGAGAGAAGTTTATTAAAGATTTTGCGTGTCAATAAATTGTTCTCTCTCAAGCGGAGAGTAAATTTTGAGTCAGCATAGAAATTACATCCATTCATTCATCCTGGTCTGAAATTTCATAACGAAGCACAACCTTCAGGGATGTAGGATGAGTCAAGATTTTTGTTAACGTAAGACAAAGACATCATAGAAACTTTATCTGTATGCTGTTTGAACAATAAATTACAATTATACTTTCATTTATTCATGCTTATGCTGCTAGTCTGAAAAATGCTGCTGCTGCCTCCTCAGTTTTGCTACACAGTTGCTGTTTAGATGCTATTAGCAGCTCAAAATTAACTCGATTACAGTGGTCTTTTTCAAAGAAAATACTTTTTACATCTGCCAATACTGACTGCTACTCATAGTTCATCATTATGTATCATATATTCTTAAAAAAATAAACACTGCTTCTTGTCATGTAGGTAACAGAACGTTCCAATTCTTGATTTTAGATATTCATATCAATTTGTAGAATGAGTGGTTAATGAGGGATGTTTCCAATTTTTTTTAACTGGTAGGGATTCCCAAATACTTGCTTTATGTTGAGTAGGAGCTTGCTAAGTACATTACTACCAAATGCAGAACTCCATTCTTCACCCTGGACAAGGAGACGAAGTCTACATGACAATAGTTTTTGTGTCTTGTACTGTGGCTGTGTATATCACACTTCATTTGAAACTGATTTTTATTACCACCAACAAAAACCATTAAGGAGTAAACATATTACGAAGTAAGTGTAAGAATTCCAAGATCTCAAAAAGACTTGTGCAAAATGTATGGTTATCCACATTACACTGCTCACTTCTGCTGAACAAACACTTTATTTACTTTAGGTGCACTGCCTCAGAAGTTTATTCCATGTGACAACAGGGACTGTCAATATGCAAAATAAGCCAACACTACTGCATTTAAGTCACTTCAGTCAGAGATGCTTCTGAGGGCATAACAAGCTGAACTATGCTTACCCATGTGCTAACTCTAATTTAATTTGTTATCAAGCTGGGCCCCAAATGAATTCCACACATCCCGCTTTATTCATTTATGACCATTAATGTCTACTTCTGGCACTAAAAATCATTATTGCTTGTTTGAAGCTGCACAACATGAGTTTTTGTGAGATTAAGACTTAAATTGCTGGCTGTGTACCACTTGAAGTCCTATTCAACTATTGTTTGAGCTGTGTCTGCTAGCAGTGCACTTGTGTTATCAGCAAGCTTTATAGTTATTGAATTGCCCTTTACCTTTGTTTACTATTATTGATTACATCACAGTGCATCAAAACTGACTTATTATGAGCTTTAAATGTTACTTAAAGAGTGCATGTACTGGCACATTACCAGAAGCCAACCTTTTGAAGAAGCTTCAACATGATTGCTAATTTTGTCTTTATCCAATATCTGCAATGTTTACTACTTTTCTGAGTGACAAAGCTACATACCTATTTAGTACACCATAGGAAAATAGGCAGTAGGACTATGTAAAATATACTAACAAAATGTGTTTTCAGTGAAACATGAACTCTGCCAAGATAGTTTGTCCATTTACAATTTTTT
The DNA here is from genome assembly GCF_023897955.1 of Schistocerca gregaria. Taxonomy (NCBI): domain Eukaryota; kingdom Metazoa; phylum Arthropoda; class Insecta; order Orthoptera; family Acrididae; genus Schistocerca; species Schistocerca gregaria. Next base: position 337,270,409 of record NC_064925.1, on the reverse strand, counting down.
GATTAAACACAAGATTTTTATGTACCTAGTTATGAAGGATTTTGTGTTTGGAGTTTTATCTTTGCCTAACCATTAAAATGTTAGACTTCAACTCATCACATAATGGAGAAGTTCAGCATCAGACAGGCACATTTAAGAGTAGACTGTTGGATATTATGAAGCTATCAGATGAAGTCCTTTCACCAGAAGTTTAAAAACGAACACATTCACACATGCACAGCTCACAAACATATGGACACTGTTGTATCAAGGAGTTAAGGCCAATTGCAGAAAGTACCAGAGTGATCTTAGGGGGCTGGGTGGTGGGTAGTGTTTAAGTTTCATAATATGTAGGTTTAAATAGCTAAACTTTTTGCAATCCTGTTAACACTTTACTTAATTGTGGCTGGTATACCCACAAAAACGTATATTTTTCATATTAGGTGCATTGTTCTGCCATCTACTGCCAGGTACTCCATATAAGCAACCTCAGTAGTCATTAGACATCGTGAGCGAGTAGAATGGAGCACTCTGTGGAACTCAAAGACTTCGAACGTGGTCAGGTGACTGGGTGTCACTCCTAAACATCCCCAGGTCCACTGTTTCCGATGTGATAGTGAAGTGGAAATGTGAAGGGACATGTACAGCACAAAAGCATACAGGCCGACCTCTCTGTTGAGTGACAGAGACCGCCGACAGTTGAAGAAGGTCACAGTGTGTAATAGGCAGACATCTATCCATCACACAGGAATTCCAAACTGCATCAGGATCCACTGCAAGTACTATGGCAGTTAGGCAGAAGGTGAGAAATCTTGGATTGCATGGTCAAATGGTTCCTTATAAGCCACACATCACACCTGTAAATGCCAAACAATGCCTTGCTTGGTGTATTGGTGTAAGGAGTGTAAACATTGGATGATTGACAGTGGAAAAACGTTGTGTGGAGTGACAAGTCACGGTACACAATGTGACGATCCGATGGCAGGGTGTGGGTATGGCGAATACCCAGTGAACGTCATCTGCCAGCGTGTGTAGTGCCAACAGTAAAATTCAGAGACGGTGGTGTTCTGGTGTGGTTCTGTTTTTCATGGAGGGGGCTTGCACCCCTTCTTGTTTTGGGTGGCTGTATCACAGCACAGGCCTACATTGATGTTTTATGCACCTTCTTGCTTCCCATTGTTGAAGAGCAATTCGGGGATGGAAATTGCATCTTTCAACATGATCAAGCACCTGTTCATAATGCATGGCCTATGGCAGAGTGGTCACATGACAACAACATCCCTGACCCTGTAATTGACTGGCCAGCACAGAGTCCTGACCTGAATTTTATAGAACACCTTTGGGATGTTTCAGAATGCCAACTTCATGCCAGGCCTCATCGACCAACATTGATACCTCTCCTCAGTGCAGCAATCTGTGTAGAATGGTCTGCCATTCCCCAATAAACCTTCCAGCACCTAACTGAATGTATGCCTGTGAGAGTGGAAGCTGTCATGAATCCTAAGGGTGGGCTAACACCATACGGAATTCAAGAATTACTGATGGAGGGCGCCATGTACTTGTAAGTCATTTTCAGCCAGGTGTCCAGATACTTTTGATCACATAGTGTATATTGCCTGACAAAAAAAGTGAACTTCAGTGATTACAAAATAAAGTCATAGCAGTATGAGCCCCCTTGTCAGCTTGGCACCCCCTCTGGCCAGGATGCATCCACTGATTTGGTTGTGAAGGGTGTCGTAATGCCATTGTATCCTCTTCTGAGGCAAGCTGGCCAAAACTGTTGTAACTGGTCCTTGATGTCTTGCATACTGTCACTCAGACCAGAATTGATCTCTGAGCTAGTCCTGCATATGTTTTATTGGTGACATATCTGTAGCTCTTGCTGTCCACTTGAATACCTGAGTATGATGCACTCAGTTCACACAGACATGTGAATAAGCTTTGTCTTGTTGAAAAATTGCATCTCAATATTGTTTCATGAGGGATGACACATGAAGATGCAAGATGTCCATGAGATACTGTGGTGCCATCAGAGTTCCCTGAATCATTATCAAGTGTGACCTGAAGTCATACCTGACAACTCCCCACACCATGAGGCCAGGCGTGACACTGCTGTGCCTCCTCAACACTGGAAGAATAGTACCTCTCCCCATACACACAGACATTAGTCATCTTTGTTGGTGCAGAAGCATGATTTATTGCTGAACACAATGCAACAACATTCATCAACAGTCCATGCTTCCCAGTCACTGCACCACTCCAAAAATGGCCATCTGTGTTGTGTTGTCAATGACCATCTATATTCATGGGACGGTAATTCCTAGTCCAGCCACTGCCAGTCTGCGACCAATGGTGTGGCATGACACAGAGTGTTGCAGGAAGTACATTACTTGTTCTTGTATGGCAGGCGTAGTTGTGAAGTTGTTAAAGTGATCTTGGTACACAATATGTTGTTTTTCCCATGTGGTGGTCAGATGTGGTTTATTGTAACCCTGATCAGATATTTCTGCTGTCACATTCCCATGCAGTCAAGTATTGGACCACTACCAAATTCGAATGCCGTACAAATGTGGATACTGAAATTCAACCAGCTGGAGAAATGGAGATCCACAACTCAGCCCCTTTCAGACTGTCAGATCCTGATAACGCTATCACATGAGTATGTGACATCTCCCTGTCCTTCACAGTGATCACTTAACATCTAATGCTGTTTGTACACCTTATATATCCTACCAGATTTGGTAACAACACCAAACATGAATAACACTAAGCATTCTGATAGCCTTTCTACAGTTCACAGAGAATTGCAGCTCTAATCATATATAAGGGGCATTCAAAAAGAAACGAACCGAAGGGATAATTACAGAAACCAGTACCTGGATGTTAGAAATATTGACCCTGGCTGTTGAGACACTTGTCCCACTGTGCCACAAGGCAGTAAATGGCTGTCTCATAAAATTCCCAGGGCTGCGATGTTAATCATTTCCACACATACAGCTGGACGAGATCGTCCGACATGAATCGTTATGTTGACGTTCTTCTTTGATCAAGATGGCCCCCTTCTGATTCACTTCCTGCAGCATGGGACAACAGTGAATGGCCAGCATTACTTTCAAACCTTGACCGCCCTTCGCCAAGCGATCAAATCAAAATGACCACCGTGGGGTCATTCTGCTCCTCAACAATGCAAAGCCTCATATGGCCAACATAGTCGTGGCACTCCTGCAGAAATTCAAACGGGAGGTTCTCAGCCACTGTCCATACAGTCTGGACCTCTCTCCCTGTGATTATGCCATTTTTGGTCCCCTTAAAAAGGCTCTGAGGGGCAAATGATTCACCTCGGATGACGATGTCCAGCTGCACGTGCGGAACTGGTTAACATCGCAGCCCCGGGAATTTTATGAGACAGCCATTCACTGCCTTGTATCACAGTGGGACAAGTGGCTCAACAGCCAGGGTCAATACTTCTAACATACTGGTTTCTGTAATTATGCCTCCTCTCATTTCTTTTTGAATGCCCCTTATAGAAACCCATTTATGGTATGTATGTGTACGAAGTCACATTAACATCCAGCCAGGTTTTTGGGTTCTTAACTTTTTCTGTCAGACAGTAAAAGCATTGAAAAATTCAGTCTCTGGTTACCCCACTTCAAGTTTACCTTTATTTCTCTAACAGTGTGTGATATTTTGTTTGGTGACAGAGGAACTAATCTTGAAAGTAGGATATCACTGATGCCGCAACATTCAGGTATATCATGTAATATTTTACCTCTAAGCAAAATGGTCATTAAAATTTAACTACACTGAAGTATAAATAGATAAAAATTTTGCTCTAAGTGGTAATCAGTAAGGTGTAGATAAGAGCAGCAATGTACTTTACTTTAAAAGGAAGATTAATATAACATTCTTATAGGGGGAAAACTATTATGTTTGCAAGAAAGAAATTAAAATCATTAATTCAAAATTATTAGCTTTTTAATCAAAATTTTAAAACATAAATTAAAAATGATGCTTCCATGGGTGATTACTAAGAAATGGGGAGACAGCCCTTAATTACATGTCAGTAAGAATTTATGGGACCAATATTTTATCTATGGGACCAATGTTTTATCTAGACATTCAGAGTGTGGAAGGCTGGATTGATGGTGATGAAATATGGATGGGCTGCTCGCCTACCCACACTGCTTCATTGTGGTGAAAATGTATTATGCGTCACACAATGTCTCACTGACTACTAAATGACACTATTGGCTTGAGATTTGAGGGCTCCATTGGGATGTTGTCTGTGTTAATTCCTGGCTCTCAGATTCATCAGCTCTGAGTGTACTGTTGCTATGGCAGAGCACTGTTTATATGTCTTGTTAAGTTCTTTGGGCTCTGACTAGCTATTGTAACATGGGTAAGATTGGTTGAAGCCTTGTGGTTACACGTAAGTTGTTGCCTGCCCAAAGCAGCGTGCATACATGGACAAGTTAAAAATACATCTTCTCCCGTGTGAAAACATACTGCTCCCTGTTAACTGACAGTATATTTTCTCTTGGAACTGTATAACTTACAAGTCCTTTGAATGATTATGGTTTTATACACAGGTGTAGAATTTCCTGGCGCTTTAGAAAAACTAAACACAGAGAAAAACGTGTTTTGGAAAGATCTTTGATTTGCAGCAACATGTACGTTGCATATTTCCATATTATGAAAGTATAAATTCGAATTACACCAAACACCGCATGTTACTTTCTCAAGCATTGAAATCGAGTTTGTGATGCGCTTTTGTAAGCCAGTCATAGCTCATGTCACATGATCTCGCCAGCCAATCACAGTGGGTATTCAGAGCTTAGTACATATGATGTAGTCAACCACTACATCACTACACACAAACAGAAAAAAGTTAATGGTTTAAATTAATATACATTGTGTTGCTAGACGAAATGCAAAGCTTTCACATGTAATATTGGTCTATAAGATTAATATGCTGCAAGAGAAGCTAAGCTTTCACATACAGTGTTGGTCTTTTATGCGTGTATTACAATTTAAGATACATCACACAAAGGTGCCAGTAAAATTTTTAATAATGACATAAATGTCTAATCTTCTGGGCTCGAAATTCATCTAAATGGCTCATCATCAAAGAGTTGATTTTTAAGTGAGAGTCAAACGCTCTGTGATTTAAGAAATTCATCATTTGTTATCACACATAGTTCTGGTGTAACTGCCAAAATGGTAACGCTTTTCAAACCACTATTCAGAAGATTTTTCCCACGACCTGTTAGAAATAGATTTGTTTCTGCAATTGCCAGAGAGTGCCAGATGACAGGCATCACCACACTTGTGTAGCTACGATGTCGTAGGGAGCCCGTATGTTCATATGTGTAAAACATTAAAAGATCTTACATAATGTCATAAAAGAAACAAGACATCAGAGGATACTCCAAGAGGATCAGAATTTCGTGACCCATACTAATATGTGCACATTTAAAGTGCATGTTTGTATGTCCAGATTCCCAGTGAAGTAAGGCCATGATCTGATATTAAGCTTTTCAATGTGGTTTTTGGGATGTAAATTTTCTTGGACTACCAGTACTGTGTTATCTCATGTTTTGTTCTTTATTGTGGCATAAAATGTGCTAGAAGTTGAAAACGTGCACTTGAAATGCAGTGAACAGTGTGCAGAATTAAACACTTCATTTCAAATATATTGTCTGCCTCAGCGGAAAAGATTAATAAAAGAAAATTTCTTTGGCAAACTGACAAAAATAACTTCATCGTTCTGCAAGGCAATTAATGCTTGACTGACAGAAAGGTGGCAATAAAATAAAATCTGCAACTAATAACACATTTCAGTCTTCCGTAATTATGTGAATGTATTTTAATTCACTTGATACCTTCTGGCCACAGGAATCTGTTTTGCTTTCATTTTACGTGAGAGCAGTAAACGAAGAGGAAACAGCAAAATTCGCTATATGTAAACACAGGTCATGTGGAGACTACCCACTTCCCCACTCTAACTCAGACTGCTCTGCACATCAGTCCCGGATCTCTAATATTTCCGAACTGGGGCAATACTTCTAATCTAATCTAATCTAATCTAATTATTCCCTCGAGCGGTTAAGATAGGATGTCAAAAATATGTTCATTTTGTAGCGCACATCTTTCTGAAGAGTCTGATGCATAAAACATATGTGTTCAAGGAAATGTAAGACATGTTATTTGGTCTAAGTGTGACTAAGTGCAGTGCCTCGTCTCCTCACACAGCATTCTTCTATTGCACGTCACTGTACTTCACTCTGTGGAATTGAAACGTGTATATTTTGTAGTGGATACCATCAAACCATATTCAGGACAGTGGAAATTAAAATGTCCTGTGGTGCCTCTCCTGCTTATAGTCAGCCGGTTTGACATTCTGTCCCTTTACTCTTCAGAAAATTTGCATTCTCTGTTCAGTATCAGCTAAAAACTTGCTGCTTTGTGTGACATAAAATTAAATATAGGATACATAAACCCAGTAAAGACATGCGACAAGCAAGACAATACACATTTCTTCAGTCCTTAGCTCCTAGAATTTTTTTCTCTATAATCTTGGTACAGCTTTACATGGCGTGCTTTCCTTTCTGTGAAAGAATCTATTACCTTGTCAAACGTTTTTCTACATGAAAAGTCTAAATGTCGTTGTCTTACACTGAAAAAGCTGTTAATACAAATAGGACCCAAGACTGGTGTGGTTTCCCAATCTGATTACGTCTATTTTGTCACTGTCTGCTAGATAAAGCAGTTGTAATACACACAAAATAAATGAGGCTGTTTTGGCACAAACGGTCTTTTTTGTAATGACAGAATATAATTCACAAAGTGCCACTATCAAATGCCTATTAGGCCTACTACAAGCAAAAAGCTTTATGTTAGGAAATAGTTTCACACTTCATTCATACATCTCCAGTATCTCAAGCATGAAATCGAAAAGTAGTAGTACAAATTTTTTATACAAACTTGGAATCGTCATGTTGTTCCATAATTTGTGTAATGTCCCCATTTCTTCTCCTTCCTCATTCTAACAAACAGTCTTGTTATTACTAATTCTGTAACTATTCCTGCAAATGTCAAGGCTTATTCGCAGGTTAACTTCACTAACTCTACCAGAATCACCAGTTTAGTTAACCTGCGATTATTCTCCAGTTAGGCGTTGTTACCAGTTTAGTTAACCTGCGATTATTCTCCAGTTAGGCGTTGTTACATGTTCGCACAACGCATTTTCCACGCTTCTTCCAGAATATACACTCCTGGAAATTGAAATAAGAACACCGTGAAATCATTGTCCCAGGAAGGGGAAACTTTATTGACACATTCCTGGGGTCAGATACATCACATGATCACACTAACAGAACCACAGGCACATAGACACAGGCAACAGAGCATGCACAATGTCAGCACTAGTACAGTGTATATCCACCTTTCACAGCAATGCAGGCTGCTATTCTCCCATGGAGACGATCGTAGAGATGCTGGATGTAGTCCTGTGGAACGGCTTGCCATGCCATTTCCACCTGGTGCCTCAGTTGGACCAGCGTTCGTGCTGGACGTGCAGACTGAGTGAGACGACGCTTCATCCAGTCCCAAACATGCTCAATGGGGGACAGATCCGGAGATCTTGCTGGCCAGGGTAGTTGACTTACACCTTCTAGAGTACGTTGGGTGGCATGGGATACATGCGGAAGTACATTGTCCTGTTGGAACAGCAAGTTCCCTTGCCGGTCTAGGAATGGTAGAACGATGGGTTCGATGACGGTTTGGATGTACCGTGCACTATTCAGTGTCCCCTCGACGATCACCAGAGGTGTACGGCCAGTGTAGGAGATCGCTCCCCACACCATGATGCCGGGTGTTGGCCTTGTGTGCCTCGGTCGTATGCAGTCCTGATTGTGGCGCTCACCTGCACGGCGCCAAACACGCATACGACCATCATTGGCACCAAGGCATCGCTGAAGACGACACGTCTCCATTCGTCCCTCCATTCACGCCTGTCGCGACACCACTGGAGGCGGGCTGCACGATGTTGGGCCGTGCATGTGATCATTGCTTGTACAGCCCTCTCGCAGTGTCCGGAGCAAGTATGGTGGGTCTGACACACCGGTGTCAATGTGTTCTTTTTTCCATTTCCAGGAGTGTAATTTATAGTGGCTGCTAGCCAGGGACTGTATAACTGTCCCTTACTAGTATAGCAATCTGTCCAAAAGTTTTCTGTCAAAATTTCATTTTCCTGGATACGCCAAGAATGTAATACATAACCTTTCTTACCTGTTATTCGTTTATTTCCACTCCTGTAGTCTGAATCTATGGATTTCGCTAGTAATTATAACAATGCTCACCATTCGCAAACCCAGTCAACCACACAATCAGACAGCAGTTGGCATTCATCCGTTCGCCCTTCCTCTGCTCAGCTCGTATAGCCCCTTTTGTCTGTAGGAAAGTGATGAGGATTCCCCTGACAGAGACATCATGTACACTATGCACGCATTCATAAATCAACTTATGATTCAGTCAGAAATCAACTTAGAGTGTGTTCAAAAATGTTCAAAAACCGACAGGGATGCATTTCAAAGTCATAATACAAATAAGTGATAGACTAATGTGCGATGGATGCTAGTTGCTTTGTGAAATAAGGTTTTTTTCCCTCAAGAATATGAACTTGCCCCCCACCTCCCCTTTCCAAGATGTGGGCCTGCTGCGCATGCATGAATGAGGCAGCTTGGGCGCTCCAGAAAAATTTTTCCCAGTAGCATCTAGTTGCTTGCTGCAACTGCTTGCACAGCCAACAGCCACATTTCTGTAGCCAGAAGTGGGAGAAAGTACTACTCAACTGTGCATGCACATGATCCCGCTCGTAACTGCTAAAACGAATCTAATGTAAAGAGTTGTGACGTCACACTCATTGGAGGCAACGTTTTGTTACGAAGCATTGCACAGTCTTCCTAAAGCCTTTGATACATTTTGCTGTTGGCAAATGCTTGTATCAGCACTGTTTTATTGCTTTATATGGCACATTTCCCTTACAATTTAAGTTTTATTTTTGTTTTGTCTCATTCATGTTTTACTGCTGCAGTATTGGGACACAGTAATATCCTTGGTTAAAGTATTGGTTCTTACCAATCAAAATTACAAAAATTTAACTGTAAACCAAAACAATGAAAAATTCCCAGGTTTTTCCTGGTTTTCTCCCAGATGAAAAAATTCCTGGGTTTTTCCCGGATCTCCCAAAGTGAAAGAATAGGAAGCAGTGGAATGAGGGAACTTGTGTAATAAGTCACAAGCATGTTCAGCAACTTTCACATTCACACTTTTCTATCTGTAATTTGGCTAAATGGAAAATAACATTGACTTTAGAACCCTAACTGTTTCCACTGCTTTTTATTTAGCTACAGAAAATTGCAGGACTCAAAGAGTTGAAGATAGAACAGTGTAGTTGGTAGATGAGTTCTAAAATTTCAAAAGGGGGATACTGAACTAGGGTTATGAGAAGAGTAATTTACGAAAAAGGAATGTCAAACAGAAATAACAAGGCTTGATTTCAAAATAAACAACATGTGCATCAAGAAAATCATTCAAGTATATGGACTAAATACTTGACATTTGTGTATGTTTGTGTGTGTGTGTGTGTGTCTAAAACGTTAAAAATTTTAAGGTATGTGGGACTTGTAGTCAGGCAGATTGATGGTCGATTAACTGAGAGAGTTTTTTGATGTTGCAATGTGTAACAGATGAGTGAGACAATGATCTAATGAAAGGTGTGTGGATCACATTACAAGCCATGAAAGAGAATAACAAGGATGCATTCAGCTGAAGACCATAATGAACAGAAATTCAATGAATGTCAAATGGTTTCTGACAGTTATTTCAAAATAAAGTTTTGTGAGTGCTAGTCATTTAACCCAAAATTATAAATACAGTATTCGACATGCAATAGATTATTATTTAAATGAAAATTACTTACGAAATCAAACATACTTAGTAGGGTACAAACATCACCTTTTCTTCCTTGCTTTCTCCTTCTCCAGCAGCTACTTGCACCTGCATTGACATAAGTGTTTCAAACATACTTCTTGTCTCAGAAATCAGAGATGTGATATCTGCATTTGAGTGCTGACCGAATGCTTCTGGTTGGTCGACATTTGGAAGTAGTGCTATATAATCTTGGTAGGACTGGAGAGAGCCATCTCGTGGTATTACATAGGTTGGCAGGGAAGAAAGCCTATGATCCAATAATCAGAAATTAATTTATTAATTAACATGTAAAACTATTGCTCGCTATTTAAGCTATTAAGTTCTCAAAATTATCACACAAAATTATATTTATGCTGTATAATGCAGGGTATATTCACTAAGTCCTACTGTGTCACATTGACCTAGCTTTGGTGGAGTGTCTTGCATGCCTAAATGATGCAGACGTGTAACCATATTGGAGGGGTATTTAGGGACAGGCCAGCCCTACATATTGTTCCTAATGCAGGACGGCAACCTTTTCAGTTGTTACAAGAACACAAGAACACATGGTTTAAGATCCATGAAAGGAGACTGTACAGGCCGTTGAACACCTGAAAACACCAAAAGCTTTCAGGTGGATTATATAATGGTAAGACAGATATTTAGAAACATGATTTTAAACTGCAAAACATGTTGATGAGTAAATACAGACTCTAACCATAACTGTTTGATATAAAATGCAGATGAAAGCTGAAGAAACTTCAGAAAGTTATGAACAGTGAGAGAGAATCTAAATAAGATGAAAGAAGTAGAGGCTGTCTGCAGTTTCAAACTGAACATTAAGCAACTGGCAGAAATGAGTAACAGAAATACAACAAAGAGAATTAGTAGCTTTGCAAAATGAAATATTGAATGCAGCAGAGGAACAACTGGCAACAAGATAAAGTCAATAGGAATTCTTGAATGACTCACAAGATATTAAATGTAAAATAAGGGAAAGGCAACCACTCACTTATGGCAGACTGACACGTGGAGCACAGAAACACATAACAGAAAACAGAAGTACCACTAACTTTCAAGTACTTGTGTTTTTTCTGGCAATACTACAGACATTCACACAGAACCACACAGACACCCAAAACACACTCCCATTGCCACAGCAAGACTGATTACTGATACTTGATTATTACTGAAAGCAGTTGCCTGAACTGATGGAGGTGGGGAGGAAATAGGAAAGGTCATAAGGAGGAGGCAGTGGGAAAGAGGCAGGTCCTGGGATACCACCTGGAATATCTCCCCTGAGTTGGGGTTCTGGATGACTTTTCTGTAATCCTCTCCACTTCCTAAACCTCTCCAGCCCTTCTTCTTCATCCCTTTTCTTTCCCCGTCATCCCTTCCGCTGGAAGGACAGAAGGAGCCAATGGCTCTGAAAGCCTGTACATTTTATTAATTTTCATGTGTTTCCTCCCACTGCTGCTGGGTGAGTAGATGTCTTGTCCATGCAATTGCAATTACATTACATTTTCAGAAACTGATTATTTTCATTGAGATAATGCATAAAGACTGTACTGAATTTTGATAAGTATCATTGTTTCTTTTAATTACTACTTGTAACATTACGACCCAAATGTATGGCATTTGCAAAAGTCATCATAGTGATGACTCCACACAAAACAATGTAAAGAAATAAAATAAAATCAAAACAGAATTGTTTTATGTATTGGTGAAAGAAAAAACTGGAACAAAATGTTCTGATGACTGCTTCTTTACATACCTGTATAAATCACTGGTAAGAACATCCTCATTAAAATATCTGTTAATGTATGTAGTTAGCAGACGACGATCCCAGTCATCAGTCACATGACCACCGTAATTAACTCCAGCAATGAGATACTTTAGTGCATCCCAAGGAGTCTCAGGATACTCATCCAGGTATATTTGTAACAGATTTTCAGAAACCTAATAAAAAATAAAACTAGCAGTTTTCATTCATTTATGCAATTATAATTATTCTTATAAGCAATTAATGCCTGAAATACATTAATTAGCAAAGAAAAAATATATTTCTGACAATGTTCCACTCTAAATGAGGTGTTTCCTTGCAATGAATCAGCAGTAAAAGGTCAACTAGCACTATTAATAAATACACATAGAAAGTTATACATGTTTTTCACAAAAACAACTTTTTTCTTTCATTTCCTGGTGTGTGGAAGATGTCCAAAATTTCCTCTCTCCATTATCTAGGAAATAGTCCTGTATGCCATTATTAAAGATTCTACAAAGATTTTCTTTGATTGTATTCTAAGTTGCTGCAGCAGTTGCTCTACCTGATTTGTGTGAGACCAGGTACAGTATCACCACCTCTGATATTGCCGAATCCAGTCCAACATGGAGAAGGGGAGTTATAAGGCTCAATATTATTGCTCCCGAAGCCCAGCCAGTACTTACAGGATGTCCAGATCGTTCCTGGCAACAGCAGTAATCATGGTGAAATGTTATGCCATTGTCTGGCTGATGGCTCTGATGTTGATAGAATCTTCTGCGTTATTAGGCTGTGCCATATTAATAATATAAGGAAAAGATAGATTGCTATTTACTGTAAATATAACACGTTAAGTTGCAGACAGGCACAATTAGAAGAAACTTACACATCAGATTTTGGCCACATCCTGCGTCAGAAAAAGAAAGAGAAACAAACACGCATTCATTCATATAAGCAAGCAAACCTCATGCACATATGACTGTCACCTCTGGCAGCTTTCATCAGAATACATTCTGGTGCAAGCTGCCAGAGACAATGGTCATGTGTGTGTGAAGTGTGCTTGCTTATATGACTGAATGTGTGTGTGTTTCTCTTTCTCTTTCTTTTTCTGATGAAGGTTGTGGCCAAAAGCTAATGTGTAAGTGTCTTTTCATTGTGCCTGTTTGCAACTTAACATGTCATCTTTGTGGTAAGTAGTAATGTATCTTTTCCTTGCAGTGTTGGTATTTCAACTTGGAGTTTCAAATGTATGTGTCACACTCCTCTTCAAACTTCTTTAGTGGTTGACAATTCAGTCAATCTGGTGGTATGTTTGCGATTACGGTCTTTCTCCACATATTACACTGATGAATTCTTCTTGGGTTATCAGCCGAGTGGTGATGTTGTCTTGTTGCAACGTTTCGATGAGTTTCGTATCCATGATCTTCTGGTGAAGTGTTGGGATGCTGTGTTCTGCATATCTATATAGTTCCTTGGCCGTCGTACGCTTCTGTACACCGGCCAATCACGTTCCTCCAGAAGGCGGTAGTGCATCGGTGGTGGTGGGGGAGACCGCGGCACGGCCTGGTGTCAAGACCCAGTGGTTGGATAGCCACCGGGTCTCAACACCAGGCCATGCTGAGGACTACACCACCACCACTGATGTAGTACCCCTCCTGGAGGAACGTGGTTGGCCGGCCTACAGAAGGCGATGACAGCAAGCAACTACATAGATATACAGCGTCCTGACACTTTGCCAGAAGATGATGGGTACAAAACTCATCGAAACATTGCGACAAGATGTCACCACCACTCTGCTGATAACCCAAGAAGAATTCATAAGTGGTTGTATGTTATTCCAGATTCCACTGGAGTTCCTAGATGTCCAAACACTGCTGAAAGACAATGTCATGTTCACTGATAAAAGACAATTTTCCCACACATTTTCTGGAGAAGTGGAGTTACTGGGTAACAATATTCAGGCTGCTATTGCTGGCCCATTATCATAGAGTAAATACTGAGAGAGGGAGTCCAAAATAAATAAATAAATATCATAGTTGTTGTGCCTCCTCATTCATTTCTTGGTAGCTGTTTTCGATCTTCACTTGCTGTGGTTTGGTGTTTACTTCTGCAATAGTGGTTAGCCACGAAGACAGAAGACTGTAGCTATCACCTCCATTGAAATTTTACTCATTCTTTGATATTTTGACTGCTTCATGGACTTTCCTTCTATAAATCTTACTTTCTTCAGTTGGCATGCGTATGTTCTTAAAATTCATACCTGCTCTCATTCTTCTTGGGACTTTGCTACAGCTAAATTTGTATTTTGTCTTAAAGGTGTAATTTATTTTATTTATTGTCTAGCTAGAGAGAGAGAAAAATAGATCCAGGAAACAGAACATTACATGGACTACACAAAAATACTGTTACTTAATTAGTATTTATTCTACATCACTGTGTAATAATTACATAAAAGTTACAGGTGTTAGTAATATACACAGTTAACTATTAACACTGATTAAATATATATGATTTCCTTGTCTTTTGTCACTGTAAACCATGACTTGTTCCACATCCCAATGATGGAATCTATTAAATACAGTGAATGAATGAATGAATGAAGAATGAATGAATGAACTGTCACTCTCATCACAATGAACAATAGTTTCCAAATTAATACTTATTAATTACATTTCATGGATTTTGAACAAACATACCCAAATTATTATCTTTTTTGTAACCACAGGTACAAAATGCTATACGAAGTATTTCAAGCAGAAGTGTAACACCTAGCTTATGACTAGTTATTAAATCATAGCTTCTTACCTCAAAATCAGAGTCATTAAAACTATAGACAACATTCCAACCTAGTTGTTGAAACTTTTTCCTTTCCAACAAAATTGAATGGAAAAAACAGAGAGAAAAGAGCAGTCGACGATACTTTGTTTGATTCTTGCAAATAGAAAACTGTGTAGGGGTAATGAGCTGATAGAGTCGTTTCAAGTTTGCCTTCAGACCCTAAAAAAAAAAAAAAGACAGCCACAGTGAGTAATAGGAAGTTTCACTTCAATAAATGAAGTGTTACCCCTTATTAAAACATTAATCAAAGTAACAGACAATAATAGAGTGAAAAAATCAGTAACAAAGTTCCAACCAAAATAAATTAGCTAAATATAAAATTCATTTAAGGAACACAATAACAAGAATTAATTGAAATTAAACAGTTATGAGTGCAGGAAGAACTGAGACATATTAAGGAAGCTGCAGTTTTAGTAATAATAATAAAAAGTTTTGGTTATGAGTGCTATAGTGTACCAAAATATTAGGAGGTTGAAAAAGAAAGTAAATAACTGCCTGACTTTCTTACATTAATTAGAAATCAAAAGTCTGTCGTCTGCAGTGCCTGTCCAAGCACATGTACATAAATGTTGGACCTCTAACTGCAAACTTCCTGGCAGATTACAACTATGTGGGGTGTAGGTTCTAGTCTCGGTGAAGCACACACTTTTAATCTTCCAAGAAGTTTCAAAACATTGCCCACTCCACTGCAGAGTAGAAATTCCTTCTGTGACTGGAAAGTCCAGAATGGAATACAAACAAAGGTGTAAAGTTATCTGCCCACCATACAGTGGAAGAAAGGGATATGAACTAAACTGAAGCCAAAACATACAAGTGCTTGCACCTACACTGTCCCAGCATTGCAGCAGTGTGTCTGTATGTATGTTTTTGTTATTCTAATAGAGGTAAGGCAGGACACTGTCTGGAAGATTAGCTACAAGTTCAGTCTTGATAAAGTGCCTGTCTAGAAATCAATACCTCAACTGTACAGGGAGTGGTAGAACCTATTACTTCTATTGTTTAAATGTTGAATGTCAATTAAATGAAAATCAGAAAGTACGTGGAAGATGAATGGTCTAACAAATGGGAGCATCCAGCTTTAATAGAACATTAAATTTTTTCCTTCTTTGTTTAAACATTAAATAACATGCATTACGTTGTTGTTGTTGTCTTCAGTCCTGAGACTGGTTTGATGCAGCTCTCGATGCTACTCTATCCTGTGCAAGCTGCTTCATCTCCCAGTACCTACTGCAACCTACATCCTTCTGAATCTGCTTAGTGTATTCATCTCTTGGTCTCCCTCTACGATTTTTACCCTCCACGCTGCCCTCCAATGCTAAATTTGTGATCCCTTGATGCCTCAAAACATTTCCTACCAACCGATCCCTTCTTCTAGTCAAGTTGTGCCACAAACTTCTCTTCTCCCCAATCCTATTCAATACCTCCTCATTAGTTACGTGATCTACTCATCTAATCTTCAGCATTCTTCTGTAGCACCACATTTCGAAAGCTTCTATTCTCTTCTTGTCCAAACTAGTTATCATCCATGTTTCACTTCCATACATGGCTACACTCCAAACAAATACTTTCAGAAACGACTTCCTGATACATAGATCTATATTCGATGTTAACAAATTTCTCTTCTTCAGAAACGCTTTCCTTGCCATTGCCAGTCTACATTTTATATCCTCTCTACTTCGACCATCATCAGTTATTTTACTTCCTAAATAGCAAAACTCCTTTACTTCTTTAAGTGTCTCATTTCCTAATCTAACTCCCTCAGCATCACTCGATTTAATTTGACTACATTCCATTATCCTCATTTTGCTTTTGTTGATGTTCATCTTATATCCTCTTTTCAAGACACTGTCCATTCTGTTCAAACATGCATTATAACCATTTATAAACCTCATTTCTGCAAGACATGTTGTTGTTGTGGTCTTCACTCTTATACTGATTTGATGCAGCACTCCACACTAGTGTATTTATTTACTAACATTTCCTTGCATGAAGTCAGAACAGTGATAGCTTTTGAAAATGTTATAAATAATAACATGGCAATAATTACATTTACAAAATATGTTACACACAACAGTTGTTGCATCTTATATATATTTTATACATTTACAGCTTTACAGCTAAATGCTGCTGGTTTGTATCACAAGCAATGCCTTATAACTCACTGTGTTGGAATTAATTTTCTATCAGAAAATATTAGAATTTTGTGTTAATACAAATCCCCTTACATGTTATTAGACAGTTTGTTAAGCCAAATCAAATTGTTGATGTATGGGCTTTCATTTTTAATTTTTTCTTTTCAGAAAGTGCTTATGTTTGCTCTGGTGTTGCGATCATGTACACTACTGCACTTGAAACCTTAAGTTGTTCGAGTCATGAAAACAGTAAGTAATTAAAATATTTATAAAGATTATACTATCAAGTATTTGTGCTGTAAAAATACTTTATGACATGGCACTATATGACTTGCCCTGTGCATAAGTCTTACTGCTTGTTTCTGCAATAGCAATATTCTCTTTAAGTGGACATCAACAGCACAGCCCCATAATCAAGAAAGGGGTAAATTGTTCATAGCATCAATTTTTAATGTTTGGCTCTGAACTAACTTTGCAAGCTGGCTAAGGAGATACTAACTACTGACTTTTCCACCTAATTGTTTGTCCACTGCAGATTTTCATTAGTGTACACACCAAGAAATTTACAGATGCCACGTGCGGATGGATATGTGTGCATGTGCGAGTGTACATCTGTCCTTTTTTCCCCCTAAGGTAAGTCTTTCCGCTCCCGGGCTTGGAATGACTCCTTACCCTCTCCCTTGAAAACCACATCCTTTTGTCTCTCCCTCTCCTTCCCTCTTTCCTGAAGAAGCAACTGTTGGTTGCGAAAG
Organism: Schistocerca gregaria; assembly: GCF_023897955.1. Lineage (NCBI taxonomy): Eukaryota > Metazoa > Arthropoda > Insecta > Orthoptera > Acrididae > Schistocerca > Schistocerca gregaria. The sequence goes on along the minus strand of NC_064925.1, from coordinate 337,252,974 downwards.
CTAGAAATTTTGTGTGTGTGTTTGTGTGTTTCATTTATTGTGCCTGTCTACCGGCGCTTTCCCGTTTGGTAAGTCTTGGAATCTTTTTTTTAAATATATTTTTCCCTTATTTCAGTCACTCATTGACTAATGCTCCCAATGAACCTCTCCACTACTTTTGTTCTCTCCGTGTATTGAGATCTCATCTGCAATTTCTTCAGTTTTAATCTGCAGTTGATAACCAATCAATTATGGGCACACCCTACATCTACTTATGGAAATGTTTTACAGTTTAAAACATGATTAAAAATCCCTGTCTTACTGTTCTATAAACTATCAGAAACCGTCGAGTGTGTCTTTGTCTCTTACACATATACAGGTTTCTTTCATGATTCTTAAACCAAGTGTTTGCAATGATTAAATTATGCTCTGTGCAAAATTCTAACAAGCAGCTTTCCCTTTCATTCCTTAGCAATGTTCATGCTCTCATAATGTACTTTCTTCCCTTTATTGTCCCACTATCAACTTACCACTCTTCTACTAAAATTAAACTTTCATCTTCTTTAACTATATGAATAATTTCTTTTATCTTACCACATATTGTTTCAGTTTTTTCACCGTCTTCACAGCTGGCAGACATATAATCCTGTACTACTCTGTTGGGTGTTGGCTTCATGTCTACCTTGGCTACAATAATGCAATCCTTATGTTGCTCATAGCAGATTATCCAATTTCCTATTTTCTTTTTCCTTGTCTGATCTGCTCCTGTATTACCATTGTTTGATAATGTGTTTATAGCCCTGCAGGTCTTCTCACTTGATCAGAAATTCTGTTCTCCCTCCCATCACACTTCACTAGTTTACACTGTATATAAGTTCAACTTATCCACTCCCCTTTTTAAATTCTCTAGTAAATTCTCTAGGATACCTACCCATTTAAGAGATTTAACTTTCCATGCGCAATCTCCAGAATGAAAGTTTTGTGTTTTCTGATGACGACATCCTCCTGAGTGGTCATCACCAGAGATCCGAAAGGGGTATTATTTTACCTGTAGAATACTTTATCCAAGAGGATGCTATCACCATTTAACTATACAATAGTGCTGCATGCCCTTTTTTTTAAAAAAAAAAAAAAAAAAAAAAAAAAAAAAAAAAAAAAAAAATCGCAGTTTCCCATAGCTTTCAATTGTTTTCAGTACCAACAGAGCAAGGCTATGTTGGCTAAATGTTACTAGGCCAAATCAGTGAGTCATCCAGACTGTTTCCCCTACAATGACTAGAAAGGCTGTTGCTTTTCTTCAGATGACACAGAGTTGTCTGGCATCTCCAAATATACTCCTCCATTTTTGTTACGCCTAATACCACTATACCATAGTTAAGACATTGATATCATCCCACCTTGGCAGGGTCCAGGCTTAATGGGGGACTGAAAGATACAAACAATTAAAACATAGTTGTGTGCCCTGCACTGTCTGACTTTGAGTCCAGCTCTTCTGTTACAACAGTGAGTATAAAATTTAGTCTACCTACAGGGCACTTACAACAGCTTAAGCAATTATGTTCTCACTGTAAAACAATTTTAAAAATTTATTTTATAAATTCACTATAATTTAAAATAAACTTTTTCAGGTGTGCAACCTGAACACTTTTAAAATATATGCCAATATAGTTCTGTCTCGCATGTTGATGACTGATCACTGCTGGCAGTAGTTAGTAGGTGGCTGCACTGGCGGCACATCTCCCACACAATATATTTGGTGTCATTTTCTGAATGGAGCTAGTGAAATGCAGCAGAGCTGAATATGATCACATGGCTAGTTATTTAAAGCAGTTCATCAGTGTCTCTTAATTAAGGATGGTGTTTGTATTCACTCAGCTGATTTACGGGTTTTATAGGTTCTTGCATATTTTTACCATGTAGTTGTAAGTGTTCCAAAATTTTCAGTATCTGTTTGCTTCAAACATGATGCAACATTCTTACATGTTTGATAGCCCAGATAAATGCTTTTAGTTTTGTTGGTCTGCTTCTCACAATTCATCACCTTATCTTAGAACATAGTCTGCGCTAAAATAATAATGAGATATCTTGAATAGAGCAACCTCCTCAATGCCCATCTGCACTGATTTAAAAAACATGGACCATGTGAAGCCCAACTAGCACTTTTCTCACATTGGATACTGAAAGCTTTGGATCAAGACAATCAGGTAGATGCTCTATTTCTTGATTTTTGGCAAGTATTTGACTCAGTATATCACCTACACTTATTGTCAAAAGTATGATCATATGGGGTATCAAGTGAAATTTGTGACTAGATTGAGGACCTTTTGGTAGGGAGGATGCAGCATGTTGTCCTGGATGGAGAGTCATCTTCCGATCTAGAAGTAACTTCACGTATGCCTCAGAGAAGTGTGGTGGGACCCTTACTGTTCTTGTTGTATATTAATGATCTTGACGAAAAATATTAATAGTAAAATAGGGCTTTTGCAGATGAAGCAGGTATCTATAATGAAATACTCTCTGAAAGAAGCTATAATGAAGTACTGTCTGAAAGAAGCTGCATAAATATTCAGTCAAATCTTCATAATATTTGAAAGTGGTGCGGAGATTGGCAACTTGCTTTAAATGTTCAGAAATGTAAAATTGTGCACCTCACAAAACAAAAACACGTAGTATCCTATGACTATAATATCAATGAGTTACTGTTGGAATCAGCCACTCATACAAATACTTGGATATAACAGTTTGTAGAGATATGAAATGGAATGATCACAAAGGTTCAGTTGTGGGTGGAAGATATCAGTTAAGCTATACCACAGTGGAGAAGTGCAATCCCTCTACAAAGGAGATTGCTTGCAAATTACTCGTGCAACTGGTTGTAGAATATTGCTCAAGTGTGTGGGGCCTGTACCAGATAGGACTAACTGCAGATATTGAATGTATACAGTGAAGGGAAGCACGAATGGTCACAGGTTTGTTTAATCCACGGGAGAGTGTTACAGGGCTACTAAATGAACTGAACTGAAAGACTCTTGAAGATAGATGTAAACTATACCAAGAAAGTCTATTAACAAAGTTACAAGAACCGGCTTTAAATGATTAATCTAGGAATATAATACAAGCCCTACATATCTCTCACATGGGGGTTGCGAGGATAAGATTAGAATAGTTACTGCATGCACAGGGCCATTCAGACAATCTTTCTTCCTGCACTCCACATGTGAATGGAACAGGAAGAAAACCTAAAAAAATGTTACAATGGGACACACCTTCTGCCATGTACCTTGTGGTGGTTTGCAGAGTGTAGGTGTAGATGTATATTATTCAGTACAAATAACATCACACTGTGACGAAGCAACCTAGGTAATTTTTACTTCCCCACTTGTTTTGCCATCTGCCTCCTTAAATTTATTTATTTATTCTTTTTTTTTAATTTTAATGAATTACTATTGATGTACATGAGTATAATCTGCATTTTCATAAAAGAGAAAGGGTGGCTCTTAGTTTTAAAGAATATAACACCAGATCTCATTTTGTGCTTAGTTTTATGTATGTAATTGATTTTGTAATTTATTTTGACTATTCCTAGTTAATACTTTTGTTACAGGGTGAAATCAGTAATTGTTTCATAACTTAAATTCTATTATTGACATATAAACAAATATAAATTCTGTACTAATTATAAACATTTGGAGGAACTACTCATAATATTCTTAAAGTCATTGTGGTCTGCTGGATATGATACTAGACTGTTGCATGGATGGTCGTGAGTTCAAAACTCATCTAAAGTGTAAAATTTTAATTTCTATATTCACATTCAATAAGTATCCACAAATGTCAAGAATCATTGTACTGGAATGTTCTGTAACTGTATATAACCATATGTGTTCTGGCCAGAGGCAGTTCGTTCCGCACTCTTGTATGCGCAAGAGCTGAATAAACCTTTGTTAAGTGAAGTTGTTGTTCATCATTCATCTAATTACACTGCCTTCTATGTGACGTTGTTCTGGCAGAGACACTGGGTATTAGATCTTGTTATAGCGCAAATTATCGATGACACAGTGGCTCCCATCAGGCCACGCCAGAGCCGCCGTTTATGTGGCGAGAACTCAAGTTTGAGCCATATTCACAAAATCACAATCTATCAGAGACAGAAGAAGACGATGATGCTACGATGACAGCAACTATGTTCCAACACGAGACATCCTTCCGGGTTCTCTGGTGATGATGGCCAAGATCCAAACAAGTGGATGAAGGTATATGAGCATATAGCCAAATTTAATAAATGAGATGACATTGTGTGTTTGGCTAACATATTTTTCTACTTTGCAGGCACTGCCAAGCAATGGTATTAGAACAACGAGGAGAAGTTCACAAGCTGAAAAGTATTCCAGGCCAGCTGCACAAGTGTTTCAGCGACACACAATGACATAAGTGGAAGGCTGAAGGGTGCAAAAAAGGGCAGCTCATTTTGTATTATAATGTAATAGGGGAGAAAGTGTGGCAGATATGATATGCGAGTTGGGATGGAAGTCATTAAAGCAAAGACGTTTTTCGTCGCGGCAAGATCTATTTACGAAATTGCAGTCACCAACTTTCTCTTCCAAATGCAAAAATATTTTGTTGAGCCCAACCTACATAGGTAGGAATGATCATCAAAATAAAATAAGAGAAATCTGAGCTATAACAGAAAGGTTTAGGTGTTTGTTTTTGCCGCACGCTGTTTGGCAGTGGAATGGTAGGGACATAGTATGACTGTGGTTCGATGAACCCTCGGCCAAACACTTAAATGTGAATTGCAGAGTAATCATATAGATGCAGATGTAGATGAAACTTAAAGTGCAGGGCACAGCGACCAACAGAAACTACAGCATACTACATTCAAGACATCTTGGAGCTATGTAAAATAGTGGATCCTAGAATCAAGGAGGAGGATAAGGTTGTACATCTCACGAAGGGTGTTGCTGAGGACATGTATCAAGCCCTACTCCTGAAGGAGGTTCCAATAGCAGATGACATCATAAAATGGTGCCAGTATACTGAGACAATACACCAAAAAAGAATTACACGCAAGAAGTTTGAACGGCTTCCAAACGTCGTATTGATGTCTGTGATGGAGGAAGCAACTGATTTCACAAGAGTTCTTCGTCAGATAGCAAGAGAGGAAGTTCTGAAGGCACTTGGATTGCACAGCATGCAAAAAACAAAGATGCTTCAAGAGGTCATAAGGGAGGAAGTGGAACAGATATTGAACCCACTCTCTTGTCTTTCATTTCCCTTTGAAATGGTGAAAAAGTTAACACCCATGCGGCATCACGTCCCTACAATGCTGCATGAGGAACCTGTTTGGGCACCAGGTAAGACTAATATCTGGAGGACCCAGGAAACCAACCAGTATGTTTCCACTGTGGACAACCAGGACATGTGGTGTGCTATTGTCAAGAAAGGCAGTGGATATTTGATGACGCCCGTGTCAGAAGACAGCTGACCGATCTTAGCCAACGCCAACTCTGGGACGACGAAGATGAACAAGAAGATGCGGGTGCAGGGTGACGTAGGTCACGATCACTGCAAACTAGCTGCTGAAGAGCACACACCCCAACATGCTGATCAAGGTCTCCATCACCATTTAGGAGCTCCAGCCAATCATCTAGCCAACACAACCTGGAAAACTAAAGGATGTGACCTTCCTTAGAGGTGAGGCCGCCAAAGAGAAAAATCCTCCACTGCTGATCACTACAAAAATGACAGGAAACTATGTTGATATCCTCATGGATGGCTGACAAGCCCAAGCTCTTGTGTGGATTCTGGAGCATCATATTCATTCATTTCAGAGAAGTTGCAGAAAACCACATTTGTCGACAACAAAACATATCTGGGAAATATGTAGAATCTACAGGAAGATGTGTCATTCGTGTGGGAATAAGTGGCCATAAACAGCCCTTCGAATTCATCGTCTTACAAGAGTGTAGTCATGACGTCATTCTCGGATGTGACTTTATGAAAGCTTCTCAGGCAATTATAGATTGTGGTCACTTGAAGATTATGCTAGATGAGACAAGATACTGTGGACAGGAGATGCATACCCGAGTGTGTGGAGACTATGTGTGCTGGATGAAGTGATCATTCCTGCAGTCAGTTCTAGAAAGGTAACTGTCATGTGTCATGCCATGCATCAACCAATGGATCTTGTAGTGGAATACAAGAAAAGCATACCACTGAAGAATAACTTGGTCATCCCTGCCTCTGTCGTCTCATTTAAGAACAGGTTCAGTGAATTGTGGATAGTTAACTGTCACAGATAACTGCAGATCCTTCAAGATGCATATGCGTAGCAAACACTGAGCCATTAATTGCCGAACAGCTAAGCATCATAGAAACCTCCCATGCCGAATTTGTGGGTGAAATTGGCACTACCACTAGGAGACAAGATCTTCTAGCTTGACTATCACCAGAACTCACTAAGGAACAATAGAAGAAGCTACTTTCCATACTTCAAGAGTACTCTGAATGCTTCAATCCACAGGTGAAAAGGAAATTAGACAAATCGACAGTGAAACACCGGATTAGCACTGGAGACCATCAACCAATAAGCTAGAGAGCATACCATGTGTCAGCAATGAAACGTCAAATAATTTGTGCCAAGGTAGAGACAATGATGAAGAATGACATCATTCAGCCTTTGCAGAGCCCATGGTCATCACCAGTGGTTCTCGTCAGGAAGAAGGATGGCAGTTGGTGCTGTTGCGTTGATTACAGGAAGCTTAATAAGATAACTAAAAATGATGTTTACCACCTTCCACGAATTAATGATACACTAAATTATCTGAAGGGGGCTACATTTTTCTCAACCATGGACATGTACTCGGGGTACTGGCAAATCCAAGTAGATGAGGCTGATTGTGAGAAAACTGCATTCATCACCCCTGAGGGCCTGTATGAGTTTAAGGTAATGCTGCTTGGTTTGTGTAATGCACCAGTAACTTTTGTACATATGATGGATAATCAATCTAAGTCACCTAAAGTGGACGATGTGTCTTTAACATTATAGTGTTCTCAGAGACATTTGATGAACACATAAAAAGACTGAGGACCATTCTTAAGAGTCTCCAACAAGGTGGACTGAAACTTAATCCAAGAAAGTTTCTCTTTGGAGCAAAAGAAATCAAAATACTTGGACACCTTGTGTCAAATGAAGGTGAGCGGCCAGACCCATAAAAGGTGAGATCTATAACGGAATTTCCTATTCCTTAAAGTATTAGAGATGTGAGAAGCTTCCTCGGATTTTGTTCTTATTACGATTGTTTTATCAACGACTTTTGTTTCAAAGCCAGGCCACTACAATAGTTGTTATAAGCTGGTGATAAATTTATCTGGGGTGGTGCTCAACAAGATTCTTTCAATGTGCTGCGAAAAGCTCTGATGAATGACCCTGTACTTAATCTCTATTATGAGAGAGTACCTGCAGAACTACACACAGATGCCAGTTGGTATGGGATTGGTGCTGTTCTGGTGCAAATTTCAGATGGAAAAGAGAAGGTTATAGCCTATGCTTTTAGAACACTTACAAAAGCCAAGAGAAACTACTCAACTACAGAAAGAGAATGTCTTGTTGTAATCTGGGTCATGTGCAAATTTCAACAGTACCTCTATGGAAGTCCATTCACAGTTGTTACAGGCCATCATTCACTTTGTTGATTGACAGGTCTTACAGATCCAACAGAATAACTCGCCACATGGACACTACATCTTCAAGAGTATGACATTACCATAGTATACAAAAGTGGAAGAAAATACCAGGATGCCGACCATCTCTCAAGATACCTTGTGAAAGACCATCAAGACTTTTATGAAGATAGTGACTGTATCACTGCACTCAAGGATCTCTGCTGAGCAGAAGAAGGATGCCAAGATATCTCAAATTATGCTTGCCTTAAATTGGTCAGTGGATGTGAAAGGACAAGTTAAGGTAGTTAATGGATTACTTTGCAAGAAAAACTTTGATCCGTTGGAAAGAGGTGGCTACCAGTGATCCCTAAACACATGCACTTAGATATTTTACAGAAATTCCATGACACATCTGAGGCCGGACATTTATGATTTATTAAGACACAGGATAGAATCTGCAAGAGATTTTTCTGGCCGGGTTTATTTACGAGTGTCTGTCACTATGTGTCGCACTATTGAGAGTGCCAGAGGAGAAAGCAGTTCCTCAGAAACCACCTGGCCGACTCATACCAATTCCACCAGCCAAAACGCCTTTCCATTGAGTTGGGACTGACCTCCTTGGACGATTTCCAATGTCTGCTAGTGGCAATAGATGGATTATTCTTTGCACTGATTATCTGACACGCTATGCCATTACAAAACCTGTGAAAACAGCCAAAGCATTCGAGGTAGCCAAATGCATCATGGAAGACATTGTATTAAAACATGGTACAACAAGGTCATTAATTACAAATCTTGTGAAAGAGATAAACCATTGGTGCAACATTACTCATCACATGATGACTGCCTACCATCCACAAACTAGTGGGCTTACTGAACATCTTAGTAAGACTTTGGCTGACATGCTATCAATGATTGTCAATGTTGTGCAGAACAACTGGTATGAGGTGCCTACAACACCAGCAAACAAGACACCACAGGATTTATACCATTTTTCTTGGTGCATGGGCTTAAGGCAACTACGAGGATGGACACTGTGTTCCCGTTACATCTACATGACGTAGATGACAACTACATTGGCTAAGTGTTAATCACAGCTGAAGAAGCTCGGCAGGTAGGTCAACTCCGCACACTGCAGGTTCAAGAAAACTATCACCTAAGGTATGACCTGAGCCACTGCCCTGTTGTCTACCGGCCTGGTGACCTCATCTGGATCTTCCCTGCTGTTTGGAAGGTTGGTCTCTCTGAGAAGCTCCTCAGGCACTACTTTACCTTATAAGGTTGTAAAATAGTTGTCTGATGTTACTTATGAAGTTGAAGATTTCAGCCCCAACACAGGACATTGAAAGAGCAGAGATACGGTCCACATACTTTGAATGAAGCCCTATAAGGATGCTGCAACCCAAGGTAAATTCAAAGCTCCAGCAACACGCGACAAGTGGAAGGTAACGAAGAGCATAGCAGCAAAGGAAGTTCTAAGAAGATCACTGCCAGGGCGAACAGCAGTCATTGGGAGCCTGAGTATGCAGGCCTGATGACTCTTTCCCAGACTAGGAAGATGTTACACCAAGACGTGTTCTCTTAAGGACAGAGCAAGATCATAGAAGAAGCTGAGTAGCACAGTCACCATAATGTAGTGGTTATGATACTAGACTGGAGGGTTGTGAGTTCAAAGCTCACCTGATCGGTAACATTTTAGTTTCTATATTCAGTTCGAGTATATTCTATAAGCATCCACAAATGGCAAGTATCATTGTACTGGAATGTTCTGTAACTGTACATATATCGTATTTGTTCTGGCCGGAGGCAGTTTGCTCTGAGGACAACAAAAAAGAAATAAAGCAGGCGAACCATCACATTTGTTGCCCCAACGTGAGAAATATTCTCTGTGGGCACAATAAACTAGAACTCACGAAATTTGACAGTGAAGTGTGAACTCAAATAGTTTACAGTACAGTTTTAAATGGAAGAGATGATACAGCCAATCAGCACTGGGGTTTCATGGCCACAGTAGGATAGCAGCCAATCAGCAAGGGGCTGCTGTGGAAGCAGCCACTGAGTACAGGAGCAGCCAATCAGCATGCAGGTGGACACAGCTGACTGGAGATAAACAAGATGCTTCGCTGTGAGAATTACAACTTGCCGCAGTTGTACAGATTGAGATGACAGCTGTAGCCTAGCAGAAGAAGAGTGAATGAGAATGAGGTAATTCATAGCAAAAGCGGTTTTATTTTAAGTGATATTTAATGAGTGGTTGTAACAATCAAGACAGTGTGACTGAGAACAAAGTTGTAGAGGTTAAATTGTTAATGAACAGAAGGACTTTAGTGGGACTAGTTCTGTAGACGATAGCGATTATAAATCAAACATGACTGTAACTTTGAAGGATAAAATCACCATATACATTGTATGGTGATGTGAGTGAGATGGACGAAAACAGTACTGAAGGGGATAAAATCGTAAAAGATTAAGGAGGAGGAACCTAGCAGCGAAAATCAGCAAGGACAAAAGTTTATGGCAGATAGAAAAGTGGAAGTGATGTTAAGGCAAATTATGAGTAGTTTGAGTTGTTTGGGTAATGTGAGTATGAAAGAAGACATTAGTAGTATAAAAAAGACATTAGTAGGATGTAAATTAGTGTGAAAAAAGACATTAGTAGGGTGGAAAATAGTATGAAAGAAGGCATTAATATGGTGGAAAAGAAAACTGATAGCATTAGAACCGGCATGGTGAGCTTAAATGATGAACTAAAGAAAGAAATTAAAAAGGGGATTCAAGTAGTCAACTTTAATCTTTCAGAATTAAATAATAAGGTTGAGGCAGTAGCTAAAGATTGTGATGAAAAGACAAAAAAAAAAGTAGTACATAACACTTCAGTAAATGTGTAGAAGAGAGAAAGAAGCTTTGTGATGTCTATAGTAGGAGGGTGGAGGCATCTGAAAAACAGTGTAAAGATCAAGTGAAGGCATCCAGGAAATTTTGTTCTGAAAACAGGGTTAAACTTGAGAACCAATTCGATTAGATTAAAAATGATTCAGAAACTAAGGTAGAAATCAAGTGTGCAGTAGTGGTATAGGAAAAACCAGTAAAAGTAAATGAAAATGTAGATTCAAAATTGACTGAAATGGAGAAAAAGATGGAAGAGGTACAAAATCTAAAGCAAAGAGAAAGTGAAAGTGGGTCTGAGTCAGACAGCAGTTATAATGATGATAGCAATGATGAATCCAGTAGTGATAAGGGTGAGATATTTGAATTTATAATTGATAATGAAGGCAATGCTTTAAGTAAAGAAAGAATAAAGGAGGATAATGTTAGGCCTAATGAACAGTTAGAGTTTGAGAGTGGTAATTGGGAAGAGGACCATGCTATCCGTCATTTGACTGTGACTGATAATCAATTTGGTAAGCAGAATGAAAGTTTTTCCAGGGAAAGGATTAATGAGGATTTGTTGTACGAAGAAGATCACATGGTAAGTAAAAAGGAACTGTGGCACCCTTTAATAACAGCAAGTGTACAAGGTATAGATGTTAAGTGTTTACTGGACACTGGTAGTGACTTGAATGGCAATTCATAGGTATTTTTTGAATCTATTAAGAACACAGAGGGTATAGTAGTGATGCAAGTGTCTGGAATAAAAATTATTGGTGCTACTGGTAAGCCATCAAAGAGTGTGCTACAAGAGGTACTATTTACTCTGGAATTGGCAGGACAGGTGTTGGGGTGCAATTTCTTGCTGATTCAATATCTCAGCATTGATGTAATATTTGGGACTAATTTCTTTTTCAAATAGCAAGTAGGGGGTTCAACATGATGTGTTGGATTCATTTTGTAGCAATCATGCTTACCCCAGCTGTTTGTCTCATTTTTCATGTTTCCTGAGGCAGTCAAACTCTTCTCCTATCCTATCTGTAGTTTATAAGTGAAGCAGAAACATTCTTTCATTGACTGTCATGTGATTTGGTACAGCAACATTAACATACTGCAGTATAGCAATATTTTAAAAAAGGTGTCTCTAGTGTTGTATTAATAGAATCATAAGAGGATAGAAGAAAGTAAATTGGTACCAGAGTTACAGAATTTGTCAAATAAAGAGGTAAGATAAACTGAAAATGAAAGGTGTCAACATATGTGGAGGACAATTAACACCTGAAGTAACCAGCTCATGTGTGAAATTGCAGTCCTGGAAATGGAAAAAAGAACACATTGACACCGGTGTGTCAGACCCACCATACTTGCTCCGGACACTGCGAGAGGGCTGTACAAGCAATGATCACACGCACGGCACAGCGGACACACCAGGAACCGCGGTGTTGGCCGTCGAATGGTGCTAGCTGCGCAGCATTTGTGCACCACCGCCGTCAGTGTCAGCCAGTTTGCCGTGGCATACGGAGCTCCATCGCAGTCTTTAACACTGGTAGCATGCCGCGACAGTGTGGACGTGAACCGTATGTGCAGTTGGCAGACTTTGAGCGAGGGCGTATAGTGGGCATGCTGGAGGCCGGGTGGACGTACCGCCGAATTGCTCAACACGTGGGGCGTGAGGTCTCCACAGTACATCGTTGTTGTCTCCAGTGGTCGGAGGAAGGTGCACGTGCCCATCGACCTGGGACTGGACCGCAGCGATGCACGGATGCAAGGCAAAGACCGTAGGATGCTACGCAGTGCCGTAGGGGACCGCACTGCCACTTCCCAGCAAATTAGGGACACTGTTGCTCCTGGGGTATCGGCGAGGACTATTCGCAACCGTCTCCATGAAGCTGGGCTACGGTCCCGCACACCGTTAGGCCATCTTCCGCTCACGCCCCAACATCGTGCAGCCCGCCTCCAGTAGTGTCGCGACAGGTGGGAATGGAGGGACGAATGGAGACGTGTTGTCTTCAGCGATGAGAGTCGCTTCTGCCTTGGTGCCAATGATGGTCGTATGAGTGTTTGGCGCTGTGCAGGTGAGCGCCACAATCAGGACTGCATACGACCGAGGCACACAGGGCCAACACACGGCATCATGGTGTGGGGAGCGATCTCCTACAGTGGCCGTACACCTCTGGTGATCATCGAGGGGACACTGAATAGTGCACGGTACATCCAAACCGTCATCGAACCCATCGTTCTACCATTCCTAGACCGGCAAGGGAACTTGCAGTTCCAACAGGACAATGCACTTCCGCATGTATCCCGTGCCACCAAACGTGCTCTAGAAGGTGTAAGTCAACTACCCTGGCCAGCAAGATCTCTGGATCTGTCCCCCATTGAGCATGTTTGGGACTGGATGAAGCATCGTCTCACACGGTCTGCACGTCCAGCACGAACGCTGGTCCAACTGAGGCGCCAGGTGGAAATGGCATGGCAAGCCGTTCCACAGGACTACTTCCAGCATCTCTACGATCGTCTCCATGGGAGAATAGCAGCCTGCATTGCTGCGAAAGGTGGATATACACTGTATTAGTGCCGACATTGTGCATGCTCTGTTGCCTGTGGTTCTGTCAGTGTGATCATGTGATGTATCTGACCCCAAGAATCTGTCAATTAAGTTTCCCCTTCCTGGAACAATGAATTCACGGTGTTCTTATTTCAATTTCCAGGAGTGTAGCATGATTTGGTGCAGCAGCAGAGGCAATATGCAGTAAAAATCATCTTGAATACTAGATCTTAATATTAATTCTGGTATAATAGAAGTTTTTGTGTTCAGTGCAATAAACTATGTATCTAAATATCTAGATGTAAACATATATACTACTATTAAGAAAGTATGTGGTCTTTGGAGTATGTCTATATTTATAAACTCCAGAAACAAACATGATAAATACTTTAAAAGAATGATTTCAAACCACTGTGGAAGTGTTAAGGAAAAGGAAGAACTCTAACATGTAATTATCTTTTTATGTTGTTATGTGCTTGTGGGAGCATCCACAATGCATTATTTTAATGTATCTTGTTGTAGTTGTTGTAGGTATACTTAGGTATGCATAGAATTATTCATTGACGAGTCACCAATGTTTCAATCGAATGATTGTATATAACATGTCATGTGACAATAAAGATTCTATTCTATTCTATTCTATTCTATTCTATTCTATTCAGTATTTGGAGATAACTATCTACCTATAGAAGTGTGTCTTGGTACAGCCTTTTCTAACATTAAGGAATTACAACTTTAAACATAGTTGCCTCGAGTAATATATGTGGAAAGAACAAGCAAGATTTGTATGTATATCGCCCTTCAGGCTAGAATCTTAAGCAATTTGATGGAATACAGTGAGATAATAGTTTTTCTAAGTGATAATTTTGTCTGATCGGCAATGATAGTTAAGTATGCCTTAGCACAAGGATCTGTTACTGTGGAGTGTTTTTCAGTAAAGTCAATTTTGCAGTAGATAAGCAGACCAGGTGTTTATTTATTAGATAATGGAATAATTAATAATGTTAGGGTCTTAATGGTTAGCGACCCTGTCTCTGCAGTAAGGACAATTTTTGAGAATGCACTCCACTAGCTAACAAGGTAAGAAAGGTAAATGAAGTAATGTGCTGACAGACATGATTAATGAACAAGATAACTGTATACAAACAAACTTTATTGATGATCTAATTGTGAACTAGGCAACATTGGGTACTGTGTATATTGTGCAATTCATGCAGCTGAGAATGAGAGCTTTGCACGTTGTTGTGGTCTTCAGTCCTGAGATTGGTTTGATGCAGCTCTCCATGCTACTCTATCTTGTGCAAGCTTCTTCATCTCCCAGTACTTACTGCAACCTACATCCTTCTGAATCTGCTTAGTGTATTCATCTCTTGGTCTCCCCCTACGATTTCTACCTTCCACGCTGCCCTCCAATGCTAAATTTATGATCCTTTGATGCCTCAGAACATGTCCTACCAATTGATTTTGTAATTTATTTTGACTATTCTTAGTTAATACTTTTGTTATAGGGTGAAATCAGTAATCGTTTTATAACAAATTCTATTGTTGACATATAAACAATTATAAAATCTATACTAATTATAAACATTTGGAGGAACAACTAATAGTATTCTTAAAGTATTTATTTGGCTCTATTTGAAAACATGTTAGCAAAACCAGCCCGTAATTAATTCCACAGTAATTAGCAGTTTTGTCAGAAGTAGTGTTTGTGTAATGATATTTGTTAATTTCATGTTTTAAACAAATAATTTGGCCTGACTCCTGTAGTACAAGAGACTGTTAAAAAGAACAAATTTTTTATGTATTCAGTTAATTTATTGAGTTAAGTTTTAATTGTAATTTTTGTAAATGGAACTTCAAACATATGCAGGTTAAGTACCTATTATTGTGAGAATATATAAGGGCCCAATTTTTGGTCTGAGACAGTCAGTCCAAGGCCAAGTTTCAGAAGAGAAACCAGTGTTGTTTAGATCAACAACAACGCATCAACTTAGCTGTGAAATAGGTGTAACACAATTAGGCCATGTGTTAAAACAATAACAGTGTCTGTTTCCATCTGCACCTTTTTATTCTTCAAGAAATTTGAATTATGTGGTTAGGCTTTTACTGCTTGTAGATGTTCAATAGTGAACTACTGTAGCAGTACGTGGATGTTCACCTGCACTCTATTAATGAGGCTTATCCAAAGTTAAACAATAGTGCACTGGCCATATTAAATATATTAAATGTGTATGTGGGAAGGTTGTGAACAGTGAAAGTAAAGTACTGTGAAACACAAATGTCCACCTGTCAGCAACATCATTTAAAGTAGTCAGTGTTGTTACCTCCACACCCCATTTTTCAGCCATTGTAGCAATACAGTCAACACTGAGGACAACAAACGAAGAAATAAAGCGGGTGAACTGTCACAACGTAGTAAATGTATTGACACAAGAGCTTTTACAAAATGTTTGACTATCAACTTTACAAAATACTCTTAATGAAAGCTTCTGTTCAGTAAATACTTTTCCACCATAGCTGCATTACCCAAGAAAATTATGCAAGAGAATAGTGTAGGGTGAAAGTATGTTCAAGACAATAGTGTAGGGTGAAAGTATGTTAAGTTTGTTAACTATCCCATTTGTAGGTTAATACAATAGAGACAGTGCTAGTACAAAACAAACAGAACTAAGGTTTTTGGTTAACTTACTCATTTACTGTGGCCACTTCAATTGTTGTTCATTTGCATTCCTAGGAATTTCAAACAATGAGTTTCATGTAGAGTGTACCTATTGATCTCTTCTAAAAGAACAATGGATTTAAACAACTGAAAAATATTTACATTAACCTGTTTCTCATTTTTGTAACTGACCATATCTTGAAATAACTACTAATTATGCTACAAAAACATCATCTGGACCATGGATCAACATCAAAGCATAAATATTTACCAATTCACAAGTACAGTAGCATAAACAAATGACAAAAGGTATTTCAAAACAAAACTAATATATGTAGAAATAAGTTGAGTACAACAATACAGATATTATTCACATCTCAACAAAAAAAAAAAAAATTTATTTGTTTGATAAAATGGACATTCTTGCTAGGATCAGGAACTGAAGAAGAACCTACATCAATATACACCATTTAAAAAAGAATCTGGGAATTTAGAGTCCATAGCTGTAAGTATGGGATAAGCTATAAGGGGTGTAAATGATAACAGTTTGCAATCTACCACAATCGTTTAGAGGAAGTTGAGATCAGTTTGGTATGACACACTTGTGACCTATCACGTCAGGAAGCAACCTAAAATATGTTTGTGACAGCAAAAGACTTCTGAATATGTTAGGTAAAAACTAATCATGTTTCAGTTGGATCTAATCTTAATCTTTACAAACACAGTCATCTCATGGCAAGAGAGTCAGATAAACAAAAGGATTTAATTGTTAATTTTATGCTGTTAAAATTTACAAAACCATGAGGTAACATTTACACAAATGTTAGTTTTACAATTTCTAATTGCACAACTAGTCTGGTGACATATGAGGCCATGAGGATAAAAAAGTCTCATGAGGCATCCATGCCTTTTTCCCAGCTTGATAGACAACAAGTGTCTTCGATCTAATTGCTCATCTGGATCTTCCCTTCACCACCATGGCACATTGTAAACAGTAATTGTTTACACCTTGTACAAAAACAAAAATCTGAATAGAGAGCAAGTAGGATAACGGCAAACAAATCAGTCAGAATGTTAAGGAGAGACAAGCAACTTACAGTAGGCAACAAAAGAAAGTGACCGAGTGATACTAGTCAACATTTGTTTAGTCCCTCATAACCATATGTTGCGGAGAAATACCCACTTCTGAGAACATGAAATTTTATTTTTGCCGTTTCATATTGATTTCAACCTATTAATACTTTACTTTCATGCTGCTATTGGATGATTAGATATTTTAGATCTGAAAATCTGTACTTATTGGCTATCTGGATACTGATTTGCCACCATACAGATATAATTATCCAAAAAATAATCCAACCAGAGTTCTTATTGCCTGGAACCAACCTTTGGAGGTTCTGTTGTCATTTTTATGCCAGCTTGAAGAATAGAGATTGGAAAATCTGGATGAGGACTGGAACTGAGCCATAATCTGCAACAATTAAAATTTGAACTTGTGACACATATTTAAAGGTTATTTTCTAAGGCATGACTATTATCACCATCATTTATTGGTGCATTTGGATCCATTACATACTTTAATAGCACACTGGATATGGAATAAGTCAAATTTGAGAAACAGAGGGGAAAGCGGGGACGGGGGGGCTGAGAGACAGACAGGGAGAGAGGGAGAGGGAGGGAGGGAGAAAGAGGGGGCAAAGAGAGAGAGAGAGAGAGAGAGAGAGAGAGAGAGAGAGAGAGAGAGAGAGAGAGAGAACACAGACAGTCCGATTTTAGATTTACAAATAACAATTATAAACTGGAATTAATAAACAAAACAATTTGAATAACACAAATTGTTCAGTTTCCAAATGCTATGTGTTATAATTCTTTTACTGAATAAACAGAATGTTCCATCAGAAAAATACTCATACCTGAAATCTTCATGAGCCTTTCCTGTTTGTAGCAATTCAATAATTTTGTCAAGCTTTGGCATCCAGCTCAGTGAAAGGTGACAGTTGGCAAGAAAAACCCAGTGACCTTCTCTCGCACCAACTTTGATTAACCTGCAAATATAATGACTCATTCATTTTCTTTAAAGTAAAACAAAAAGTGTGTTACTTTTATTATACAAGCTTCCATGTGTAAGATCTACATCTGAGTACTTTCATACAGTAATTATTAACATCTGTACATTCTAATAAACGTGTTAAAATGTGAAGTGTTTAAGAGTACCTACCAATTACATCACAATGGCATGCCATCAGATTGGCAGTATGAATTTTGGCTGTGTAAAAATGGTATGGTATTTTGTTGGTGGCAGATATAGAGCACTTAATTTTTTTTATTTTTTTTTATTTTTATAAATATTCAAATGTCTGCCATGCATTAAAAAACTGGTAATACAAATATGAATAAATTTAAGCAAGGTACAGAAAATATTAAATACATAAACTGCACCTCACTTTGACATTCTAAGACACACTTCATTCTCACAATATACTAAAACCAAGTCCTATTTGGATTTTTCTAACATTGAAGCAATATATAAAATATGAAAATAACTTTTAGAGAAAAGTAAACATTAAAGTGGAATGCTGTCTTTACAAGTATCAGCACAACTGCACTGTTAAAAACAGTAATGCTAAATTATATTTTAGCTATAGCTATTGATGATTATGAGGAGTAAAGAGATTGAAATGTAAATGTTGTATTGACCTTGGAGCTAGAGGGCCATGTTTAGCACTGAAAATCAGGAAGGAGACATGTTGAGATGAAGGGCTACAAGACACAATTGTTGTGAAAATGCTTTTTATGCATTGGTATTGTGCAGTGTTGACACTTATGTTACACTTTCAAAACTCTGATAAATATTCAGAACAAGAATCTTGAGTAAATTATGAATATTAGAGAAACAAACAGCTGGCTTTTTATTTATGGCCATTTAATCCATTATGCTTGTTCATATGGCACTGAGACTGCAGGCCGGAAGCTATTAATTACACAATTTGACTTAATGAAAAACTATAATAATACTGTGCCTACCCATTTTCTTGCAAAGTAACAGAGTTGGTAGTGCTGAGCTCACATAAGGCATGGCAGACATCTGATTGTAGCAGAGAATTTAAGCAGGTATTCACAATTATATTTTGAAACCTGTATGTGGATGAAGATGTGATAGTACAGTTGATCTCGCTTCAGCAGCTGGTAAGAAGGCTCCTATTCTGTCTTAAATATTTATTCATTTTTATTCCTTTGAAATTAGTAGTGTTGAATTCTAAATGGAATAAAAGGTTAAATTATAAAATAATAATCACAACAGCAAAAACAAGTTACTGTTGTTATGAAATTTCGAGTACCTATACAAAGACATTTCTTTGCTTTGTCTTCACTCCTGAAACTTTTTCTTTGTTCTTCCAGCTGAAAGAATCATCCTTCCTTATCATCTATCTACCTCTCTATCCACCCCCCCCCCCCCCCCGCTTCTCTCTCTCTCTCTCTCTCTCTCTCTCTCTCTCTCTGTGTGCGTGTGTGTGTGTGTGTGTGTGTGTGTGTGTGTGTGTGTGTGTTTTAAGGTAATATTACAAACCTTGTAGCTATTGGAGCTTGGCCTTGGCCAAGTGACAAACTCTGAAAACGTGCAGACATTCCTGTTGACTCTGCCAATTGTATAAGAGATCCTGTGGGATCAACACCTGGTGACAGCACAAATATAAGAGGTGTCATTGGTGTTGAGTCAGCGAGAACAGATTTTATATCAAGCACAGGTGGCTCCACGAACCGCTGACCCAGGGTGTTCACTACAAATGCTGACACACAAAATGACATGCGATCTGGTCTTAAAGAACGCACGAATAGCATGCGCTGAAATTTTGTACAGACACCTTCCCAATCACCTGTAACAAATAGCCAATTAATTTCATAATTTTGTTTACACACAGCATAGTTTAATGTATAGCTATAACTCTTTGAGTAGTTATATTCAAAAACTGAAAAAAGAAAAATCAATGAAAATATCAGTGGCCATGTACAATTCAGTTAGCAGTGCTGGGCTAAGGCAGAGCTCATTGTGGACTTGTTCACCATAAAAACGTAATATAACTTCATTTACCTATCAGAGGTTGGTCTTCTGGTTCCTTTTGTGTGTACCATACTTGCCAGTCTTTTGGATATTGCTCAAAGGAATCAGCAACACCGTGAAATCCTCCTAATTTATCTAGTTCAGTAATATTATCCCAGGCTTGATCTGACAGCCATCCTGAAAGATGAAAAATATTTATAGTACATTCAAAAATGTATGCCACTGTCTATCATTAGGTACACATGGAGCAGTTTTTTTAATGAACCACAGATTATGGTTGTAGTGTTGTTTTGAGAATGAACACAAAAGAAACTCAAATACCTTTCGTTAGTGATGGGTTATGTTTAAAATGTAATGGTACATAAACAATAAAACCTTACAAGCTATACCCATAAGGGAGCAACAGAATGTTGCTACATTCTTTAAAATGCTGAACGTAGGAGACACGTGACAGAGATTTTTGAAAAAATCAGAAAATTAATATTTTTCAACTAGATACACTGGGCACGTCTTAAGATGCGTAGAAAGCAGTCAAATCCCAATAGTGACAACTTGGCTAGTACCAGCTATGCAGGATGACTGGTAATTTAGAAGGAGGTTCACTGTGAGTGTCTGTGTGTGTGTGTGTGTGAGAGAGAGAGAGAGAGAGAGAGAGAGAGAGAGAGAGAGGAAGCACATAGACAGGCAGCACTCAATACTATTATATCTGCTATCTTTATGAAAGAGAAGCAGGAGTTCTTGTTTTATAAGTGTGTGCACAAATGTGAATGGTTAGAAGTGCCCCATCATCCTGAAATGCACAAAAATGAACTACAGTTATGAAATAACAATGACTACCTTTGTGTACAGTAGTTAGCTACATTGCCAACATTTAGATTGCACAGAGTAAGAGTTGCAGTGACAAGAGAAAATAAAAAATGAAAATGAAGGTGACCCAAAAAGACAAGGGTTAATGTATCAGATGGCTATAATTAAAGTGCAGCTACTCACAGAGGTCCAGTGTGGGCTGTAATTATTGTATGGCAGTGAAACTTGGTAGATATTCTAATGTGTTATGTGAAACCAATTTATGCTGGAAAAAAATTAATTCCAATTTTGGTGACCAGGTGCAACAGGTGCAAATTTGGCACTATACACAGTTTATATGATGGTGTGACATCCACACATTCATTCTACAAGCCATAAAGTGAATAAACAGTACAGTTAGCAGGAAGGCAGACCTTGCACTGTCAGTGAAATTGTTGTACATGATTGTCAGTAATTACAGTGCTACATTGAGATTCTTTTGCCGACTTAAAGGTCTGTAGAGAGGCCCAATGTCATTAAATGGTTTGAGCTTGCCTTGGCACCTGGAAGAGGAAGGAATCCTATCCCAGTGGAAGTTATTGATGAGGTTGCTGTTGCTATTATTGACCATACAACAAATGCCTCAGGTGGTGCTAGTGCTTCTGCAGTATCACAAGCATTGTCCGTCCCATGGTCAACAGTACAGAACATTTTGCAGTCTATTTTACACCGAAAACTATACATGTCTGACAATACCATCTGAGTTTCAGAAAAACATCATCCACACAATTCCAAAGATTGCAAGAGCCAAAAGTGCTAGAATTATAGCACAATCAGACAATCAGCTTAACAGCTCATGCATCCACACTGCTGACAAGAATAATAGACAGGAGAATTGAAAAGAGAATTGAGGATGTGCTACATGACTATCAGTTTGGCTTTAGGAAAGGTAAAGGCACCACAGAGGGAGTTCTGATGTTGAAATTGATAATGGCAGCAAGATAAAAGAAAAATGTTGAAGTTGATAATGGCAGCAAGATAAAAGAAAAATAAAGACATGTTAATAGGATTTGCCGACCTGGAAAAAGTGTTTGACAGTATCAAATGGTGCAAGATGTTCAAAATTCTGACAAAAATGGGGTTAGCTACAGGGAAAGATGGTTAATACAGTGATGGGACTAAAAGAAAGGTTCCAGAGGAGAATTAAAATTCAAATGGAAAGGATATTAATGATACGATTTGCTGATGGCATTGCTATCCTCAATGTAAGTGAAGAAGAATTATACAAAAATGATAACAATTAGAAACTTAACATCAGGACTGATGGTCATGAAGTACATGAAGTTAATGAATTCTACTACCTAGGCAGCAAAATAACAAATGACGGGCAGAGCAAAGAGGACATCAAAAGCAGACTAGCACTGGCAGAAAGGGCGTTCCTGGCCAAGAGAAGTCTACTAGTATCAAACATAGGACTTAATTTGAGCAAGAAATTTCTGAGAATATACATTTGGAGCACAGCATTATATGGTAGTGAAACACTGACAGGGGGAAAAACCAGAACAGAAGAGAACAGAAGCATTTGAGATTTGGTGTTAAAGAAGAGTGTTGAAAATTAGGTGGACTGATAAGGTAAGGAACGAAAAAGTTGTGTAATGAAAGGAATATATGGAAAACACTGACAAGAAGAAGGCACATGATGGTACAACATCTGTTAAGACATCAGGAAATAACTTCCATGGTATTAGAGGGAGGTGTAGAGAGTAAAATCTGTTGAGGAAAACAGAGATCAGAATATATCCATCAAGTAATTGAGGGCAGGTGTTGCAAATGCTACTCTGAGATGAAGAGGTTGGCACAGGAGAGGAATTCATGGCGGCTGCTTCAAACCAGACAGAAAATACTGATGACTCAAAAAAAGCCATACAAGATCCAGGCGGTGCAGCAACTGGAACCTCATAATCCACAGCAATGTTCTGAATTTGCTCATGCAGTCTGGCAATTTCTATGGAGCAATGAGCCACATTTTACATTAAAGGGTGCAGCAAACACACAGACGTGCCAAATCTGAGGTACTGTTAAAACCACATGTTGTGCATGAAGAGCCATTGCAGTGCCAAACGTGTCTGTGTGGTGCAGATTCACAAGCATCTTTATTCTTGGTCCATTCTTCTTTGAAAAGAATACGCCCAGAAGGGTGTCAGATGTACAGTGACATCTGCACATTATCAAGAGCTCATTGTACAGCATGTGACTCCTGCTTTGGAAGAATGCAACTACATGGAAACCACCATTTTCATGCAACATGGGGAAACAGCTCATGTCACTTGCCCAGTGAAAGATCTACTTAATGCAAATTTCCACAAATATGCTATCTCCAGAGGTTTTCCATGTACATGGCCCGCAAGATCACCTTATTTGAATCCCTTTGACTCTTCACTTTTAGGATATCTACCCTAAGGGAACATGTTAATCAGGGACACTTTCAGGCTCTACCTGATCTAGAGACCAGTATACAGGAACACATTTCTCAGATTCCATTAGAACTGCTGTGAATAACTGCTGATCACATCATTTTATGGATGCAGCATCTAGTTGATGTCTACAGTGCTCATATTGAACTAATTGTGTAAGTGGCATTAATTATAAAATCTAAACTGTGCCTTTCTTATTTTCTGACCAAATACTACTTCTAATCCATTAGATATGGAAACATTTCTATACATCTTTCTTGCTTTCACAGCACCAGATTTGCACCTGGTGGCCAAATTGGAACTAATTTTATCTGATTGGTTCCACATTAATCCATTATAATATCTACCAAGTTTCACTGCCATATGATAACAATAACCTACACTGGACATCTGTGAGTTGCTGCACTTTAAGTATAATCACTCAGTATATATAGAAGAGCAAAACACTTAGAAGATAAGGTGAGCAAGACAACAAAACCAATGGACAAAGGGGTATGGTGAGATCAACTTAAATAAGTTGACAGTGTACAGAAACATTTGACTACACATTCTATATGATGGTATTTAAATCCAATGTTTCAAATTATTCATGGTATGGGGAGTGGAAACTTACTTTTTTATTGTATTGTTACATTCCATACTGGATTTTCCATCATTTGATTCACATAATACATTGTAAGAATGCATTGTAAGATAATCTTCCTATGATTGTGATGCAAGCCATGATGCCCTCCTACATATACATAGCATTGTTTGAAATTTGCTGTTCGCATTAATTTATTTGTATTACTAACTTCTTATAATGGAAAACTGAAAAGAGTAAATCTTTTACAAGAAATTGTGCTGGATTGTAGATACATTACTGCAGAGACAGAAGTCTTCAAATGATTCCTGCTATCAGTCATATGAAGTACTAATGTTCCATTTCAAATTTTCCATATTCCAAAAGGTGGGATATCAGATCTGATATTTTAGTTCTTTATGTTAATCTCTTAATTAAGGTGAAATCTTTTGACTTTATGATATTCTTTCTAACACTTACAGTTATCAGCAAATCAATCAGTTAAAGCAAGGCCTCTTTCAAGAACCCTTCAATACACATTAACTTTCTAACTTTGAGGCTTTCATTTTTTTCCACAAAATAGGACACTCGGTAGTCATAGTTCAAATGGAGAGGAACCTGAGAGGTGTTGTGATAGGGAAAAAATCAAGGTACGTACATAAATTCAGTTATAAGTTACCTTGCATTTGTGCACACTAAATCACCCAATAGGCTGATCCTTCACTGTACATTATTATAGTACTCCTTTACAGTGAATCAGGTGTGTGCCAGTACTTGGCAGAAAGATACCACTTTAACCTATTTTTAGAGATAAAGGAGTGTGTCCTGAATATCCCAGATAAGCTTTACCTCAGGGTGCATTTGTAATTTAATGTAAAGAGCACTAGGATGATTATACCAGATAAGAAACTACCAGTATTAATCATGCCTCATAAATTTTGAGAGCTGTGATATCATACACTATGAGAAGATTTAGTTTTCTCTGCGAGAAAGACAGAGCAGCCTACAAAGTCCACTTCCTTAGAATCAGCAGTTTAAACATTCATAGTACATGCTGGTCAACCAATGTGGCTGTTCACTCCATCTCTGCAAGAGAATCCAGATATTAACCACATTTTATCCACCATGACCTGCTGCTTCACTTGTATCCGTAACACCTCTGTGTTGCAAATCTAAGTGCCTCATTATGCACTGTAATGAGTTTTTAAAATAAGAATTTCAGCCAGTCCATAAGTGCTATACCCATAATTTGATTAGGATCACATGGCCACCTTGTGTAATTGTTACAAAGATGAATTGTCACTTTGTCAGCTCATTACATTGAGGCATGCCACAATGTTCATGGCCCGCAGTAATACCACCTTTGTGTCCTGCACACATGCTAACCATGTGACACTGGAACTGAATAGCAGAACCAGAAATCTAACAGAGTGCTGACATTGAAAACTGTACAGAACTGACATAAACTGAATATTTTAAATTTATATCCCATGGAATAGTGAAGGTTTTAATGATTAGAGACTGCTAAATGTATTCACTTGTGTTAATTTCTCAAAAACATTTTTTTTCTTACCGTTGACATAATTGCTTTCAGTACTTACTGCTAGCATCAGATGGCATTATTGGGTATTATAACAGGTAAGGGCCATGTTAATAAAAATGTGGCACAGATGAAAGTGAAGATAATTAAATATTTGTCAGACACAGTCGAAACTGATTCTGACTGTTTTTTTCAGAGTAGAGAATATGGAATTTTTTTAGCTTATTCTTCTTACCTTTTAAGTGTGTACTGTAATTACTGAGCTGTAAATGCGAGTTTGGAGGATGAACAGCAGCTCATAAAATCATTCAAACATAGCAAACACTTCAATGGGCTCTTTACTTTGTGGATTTATGACAACACTGGAAGAGAGGTGACAGAATGTGACACTGAACACACTGCCTTATGTAACAGCACACTGTGTTGTCTTGTGTAATTATATCTGAGGTTGTTTCCAGTTTGATAATGGAAGAACAGTACTGCAAGAAAGAACTTCACACAAGTAGCAATCAGTTACATGAAGTTGGGTCAAAATATTGTACTTCCCTATTGCAGCAAAGGCCTTTTGCAACATTTCTTCTGGAGCAGCTGTTCCCGGTAGGGTCAAATATGCAAAATATGAGTGATAGTTTTTGAAAACACATTGGTACCAACATATAACTTCCTGGAATTTACACAAGTTCCCATCATTAATTCAACTTTCCTATGCAGGTGATTAGTGCAACACCTTGATAGCTGCTTTTGGAAATACATTTAAAAAAAAAAAATCACAACACCAAGATGGATTGGTGTTACATAAATGAAAGCTGGTAGGCATGTTTCTACATCTTGTAACATGCAATAAGCTGTCTCGGCCATATATATTCTCAAATTTATGATCTTATCCATTTTTCAATTTTATCTGAAATGTTTTAAATTCCGACTGTAGAGTAGTATATGCCATACTAATACAATTAACCACTGCAATTAAAAAACAAATTTCATAAAATTACTGTACTACAAAACGATATATATATTATCATAATTGTTCTATTATGCTGTTTAATGAATTCCATTTTCTGTAAATTATTTTCAATTTAATGTTCTATGTTTCAATCTTAGTATGACTATATCTTTACTGAACTACTTTGGATTGATGTAAACTGGGTGCAATTTGGTTGCATGTTGTCTGGCATGAAAGAAGGAAGAAGAGATGTAAAGTTTTTTCTGGAGTTGCATACAAATGGATTGTATTTCACTGAATGACCATTGTAATTGATGGCAGCAAGGCATCTAGGACTATTAAAAATGAAAATTACATACGAATCAGTTTGTCGTCTATGTTATTTCAAGAAACACATCAACATTATTTCAAGAAACATGTCAACCTATAGGGTTTCCAGGTCTACAAGAGAATCCAGGTTCTAGACAGAAGAAATTCAGGCAACGGATTGAAGGAGATCCTTATAGACACGGTGAGTACTTTTTCTTTAAAACTACCACTAGATTTGGCCACTATTTTTACTCCATGAACATTTATTACAATTAATTGTCATCCAATTGTACATAACAAAGGAGGCCATCAAAGTGGTGCCACTGTGATCAGGATACTTGTACATTTGGATTTTTGACAGTGTTTATGTTTCAGGTGACCAAAAAGCATAAAATTGTGTTGCAAAGTGGAATGATTTTAAACCAAATACAATTTGAAATAGTACATGTGGAGAAGTTTCGGAATGATGCAACACTATGGACATACACGGTTATAAAATGTTGAAGCATTATTACTAAAGTTGACGTCACCTACCCAATCCAGGACAATAATAAACCAAGCACCAATTAAAACATTTATTTTTGTATTTTCTTAGTGCAGTGTTGTGTGAACATTTTGACCATTTTTTTGCACTGATAATTTATGAACAAATTTACAAAAAATGGATCATGATAAGAACCATGAAATAAATACACCAAACCTACAGCTGCAACTAGTGAAATTAAACAGGACATAGTCAATAAAGACATGTTTCAGGATGTTTTAGACAACAGTCAACCAAGAAGTTAAATGAAATCAGTGGAGACTCAGGATTTTTATACAGCAGTGTGTTAGATTCAAGTCCAGACTGTGAGAAACAAGTACAACAATGTTGAATGAAAAACACGGTTAAATTTACAAGACATATTTACGGCATTAATGTCATCAATGGAAAAAAAATAGTGAAAAACTTGAAAAAAAGTGAAAATCTCGAAAAAACTGTTATCAATTGAAAAAATAATTGAAAAATTTGAAAAGTCAATGGTCTCAGAATGTAATCTCATGAGCTTAATGTGCAAATTTCTAATGTTAAGAAAGACTCAGTTGGTGCATTTTCTCATGTGAAAGCTATAGATGAGCATGTAAAAATAATAGAGGGGAGTTAGAGACTTAAGAGTTCAAAATACAATCTTTGGAGACAAAAATAGGGGAAGTAGACAAGGATCTCAGATCTGAGATACGTGCTGTTGAAGTCAGATGTAAGGATGCTGTTGGAGACACTAGTAAATAAGCTGCAATCTTTATAAATACGCTAAATGAAAAAATATACTGTTTTGCCTCAGATGTACATGAAAAACTTCAGAAGATAGCCAAGATAACAGCTTCAAATGTGTCAGACTTACATAGTGATGTCACTATTATCAAAAAAACAGGTACCACAATTACAAGATGGAGCTTATCTAAAAACATTCTGTAATGTAGGACACTCAAGCTATCCTACTATGCTGCTAAACTGGTACCACAATGACAAGCATTTTCATCCAGTTCATTTTATATAGCATTGCCATGGTAGTTTTCTCTCTGGTACGAGTGATGCATCAAAAATTAAGTTCATTAAAATATCATTAGAAGGGGAAGCCATGTCATGGGCCAACCAACCTGACTTTAGCAAGTTATCCATAGATGAATTTGGAAAATGTTTCTTGAAAAAGTTTTGGTCTGACACTGAACAGGCGAGGATAAAGAGTGAGTTTTCAAATGGTCCGATGTACAGGGAGCAGAAAGGGGATATGAAAGAGTTTTGCAAAAGATCAGATCATGAAACTTGCACACTTAGACCAACCTTTTGATGAATTAACTCAAATAGATGCACTAAAGAGAAGGCTAACAGAGAGAATTCAAATGAGGTTAGTTTATGGCCCACATGATTCTGATGAGCAGTTCCTAAAATATGTAGAAAAGTTGTACAGGTCATACAATAAGTTTGGCCAACATAGTACTGATTTCAGGAGGCCAAACTGAAGTAATCCAAATCATAATAGAAATACAAATAACAATGACAATTTAAACCAAGGACATAATAACAACACCTTGGGGAGGAATGACAGGAATCCAAATAATTGGGAAGTAGGACCAAACCATGGAGACTAACAGTTTTATGAGAATAGAAATTCTTGGAACATAAATGGTGATAGAAATTTTGAAAATAGATGTGGACAGTGGACAAATAATAACTAGACCCCCCCCCCCCCCCCCCACACACACACACACATGTGAGAGATAATGGTAGTAGAGGTCATAGGTTAAACTGAAACCCTCTTGGTTGTTGGAAACATTCATGAACAGCCATTTTTTGACAATAAACAGAAACATAAAACCTATACAACACTGATTATGTAAAATTCAGAGAGTTAACACCTATTTGATTATTTTCTGAGTACAAAAGTAACGCAGGATGATGATTTTCTATTTGTAGTGAAACAGTAAAAATGTTTTTCGACAATACCAAAAAGGTAAGGTAATGGAATTTTACAAAATGTACAAGTATATAAAATAATGTTGAACACCCTAAGTAGCCAGTAAACATGTAAGTGTAAAAGGTTGTATAGTTGCAGGAGTAATGAGATTATTACACAGTGTATACACAATTTTTTTGTAAATTTTGAGGAAGTATATGGGATATATATATGAGGGTTGTTTCAAAAATAAGGTTCCCCCATTTTTTTAGACACAAGGAATTTTTTATTCGAAAAAACGATTACACCATTGGAAACATTGATCTTTAAGCTGTCTTTCCACATAGTCCCCATTTTGTTTCTATGCATTTTTTCTGTCAAGTAATCTGCTTTTGCATTCCTACCTCAAAGAAGACCGCTGCCAACCCATTGAGAAATTTGGAAACTTCTTCTTGGAACTCCTCATCCGTCTGGAATCGTAGACCGCCTAGGCGCTCCTTCTATTTTAGAAACAGATGGAAATCACTGGGTGCCAGATTGGGGCTGTAAGGGGGGTGGTCAATTGCATCCCTGCCAAATTTGTCAATTAACTCCTTTGTTTGTTGCAACACATGCGGATGGGCATTGTCATGGTGTAGCCTTATGCTTTTGCTGAGTTTTCCCCTATGACGATTTTGGATTGCTCATCTGAGCTTTTTGAAGATCTCGCAATAACCTGTCGAGTTTATGGTGGTCCCTCTAAGCATAAAACCAATGAGCAGCACACCAAGCTGGTCCCACAACACCAATGCCATGATTTTTCCTACTGACAGGTGCTACTTACAACTTCTTTGATGGTGGCGATCCGGTGTGTTTCCATTGGCGCGATTGTTGTTTTGTTTCCGGAGTAACATTATGGCACCACGATTCATCTCCCCCGTAACAATGGAATCAAGGAAGTCTTCCTTAGTCTCGTCGCATTCACTCCAGAACTTCCGAGCACACTCGACGCGCTGTTCTTTGTGGACTTCTGAAAGCATGTGCGGCACCCAGTGTGCACACACCTTGTGGTAGCCTAGCTTTTCATTCAATATCCCGTCAATTGAAGCTTCAGAAGTCTTAGAAATTTGAGTACTCAGTTGCCAGATGGTGATTAGCCAATCTTTGAGCAGGATTTGCTCAAATTTCCCCACAAATTTGTTGGAGATTGACGGCCTCCCACTTTGTTGTTCGTCGTGGGCATCTGTACAGTCATTGGCAAACTCCCTACACCATTTGCGGACATGTTGAATACTTATACACCTTTCTCACACACATCACTCAGTTGCCGATGAATTTCTACTGGTGGTAACTTTCTTGCATGCAAAAATCGGATGACCACACAAATTTCACACCTGGGGGGTGACGTTGATGACGGGCTCCATCGCTTATGGCAGTCAGGCTGGTACTGACTATTGCAAAGCCACACTGGTTGTTGGAATCAGTGGTGGGGGATCCAGCGAACAAGGTGGTCTTTCCAGATTTCGCATTGCACCATGCACGGTAAGGGTACAGAGTTGGGAATCTTACTTTTGAAACAACCCTTGTAGCTAATAGTAGAAGAGTATACCTGAGATATTTAGTGTCATACACTAATTTTCAACGTGTTTGTATAAAGTAACAACTGAAAGTACAGTTGCCTAGTGAAGTGTATTTTAAAGTAATGAAAGTAATGTAGGGAGTGTTTCCTTTCTGACCCTCAAGATGAAATATCATGATTCTATATGGTAATGAGTTGTGTAAGCAATGCAATGATTACATTCAGTAAAATAATAAAACATGTAAATAGTGTAATGTCTGTTTCTATTGTTAGAGGAAAAGCTATACCAGTTGTGAGGTCTGCTGCTATGTGATGTTATTTTGTGAGGTTGATCTATTGTGTAAGCTGAAGCAGGTGATTTTTCTTAGGTGATTATTATGATGGAGTATTTAGTGGAATAATGAGGTGATGTTATGAGTATATGAGGTGAAGTTACTATGTTGATGCAATGAGGAGATATTTGATGTATTTAATGAAGTATTGATCTATTACTGATGTAATGAGGAGAATGATGTTAGGTAGGGACTGGTTAGGGGACCTCTTTTTTCTTTCTGTGGAGAAAGTTTATGAAAAACATGCATAGTCACCAAGGTTTGTAATGCAAGTTGTTTTTTATTTGGAGTAAAAGATGCAAGTAAATACTCAGTCATATTTATGCAAAAAGATTGATTGTATGTGAACTGTGACGCCTTTTGTAATTAGGCAACATGTCAGTAATTTGTACACTGAAAAGTTGCACGATGTCTGAGAGTGACAGCATTAATAATGACAAATGTAGAATCGCAGAACAGGAAATGATTCACCAGCATGCGAGGACCAGTTATCTGTAGAGATGTTAAAAGAGGGTGGAAGCAAACTACACAAAGAAATTTATAACCTTATCACAATGATGTGGAAAACTGAAACACTGCCTGAAGATTGAAAAACTGCAACAATTTGTCCCATACACAAGAAAGGAAATAGAATGGAATGTGGAAATTACAGAATCAGTTCGCTGAACATAACATACAAAATCCTGTCAATGATCATTTGGGAAAAACTTATACCTTATGCAGAAAACACTATTCAAGATTACCAGTTTGGATTTCGAACAAACTGTTCCAGAACTGATTATTTGTGTACTATACGACAGATCTTTGAGACATACTGGGTATTTAACATAAACATCCACTGTCTCTTCATTGACTTCCAGCGAGCCTTTGACAACAGCCACAGAAGTAGTCTCTACAACACATTATGAGACTTTAGTATACGCAGTAAAATCATTAGGATGATACAACTGTGCATGGATGGTTCCCAGGCAGCAGTGAAGTTCAGAGGATCCATATCCCCCACCTATCCAATTAAAACAGGCTTATGATAAGGAGATGCTCTTTCATGTGTCATCTTCAACCTTGCATTAGAGAAAGTGGTTCAGGAGAGTAATTTAGATCTATACAATGGTTTCTGATTTAAACACAGTGAAATAAAACTCCTGTCTTATGCAGATGATATAGTTTTGCTGAGTGAAACTGAAGAAGAACTGAAAGACATGTACAGATCTCTCAGGCACAGTGCCAGCAAAATGGGGCTTTTGATTAACCAAGAGAAAACAGAATATATGGAAATAGGTCTAGTCATAAACCCATACCCTTACTTTGAAATTGATCAACATTCTAAATTGAGAAAATTTCTTGAGTTTAAATACCTTGGATCATGTTTCAACAGTAAAAATATCATAACAATGGACATAATGGAAAGAATAACCTCAGGGTCAAGATGTCTGTGCTCACTAAGCAACCCACTCAAAGGTAAAGCTTTGTCAATCACCACAAAGATGAAGATATACAACACTATCATCTGCCCCATAGCACAGTATGGTTCAGAAAGCTGAATGCTTACAAAGAATGAAAGAGAAAAACTGAATGTTTTCAAAAGAAAAGTAATGAGAAAAATCTGGGGAGCGTTGGGGAATGGTGTATGGAGAATTCGAAAGAACAATTAAATTTATCAGTTGATGAAGCATCCATTATCATCCAGAAATTAAAAAGGGGAGACTGCAATGGGCTGGACATGTTGCTAGAATGGAAAACAACAGAATCACCAAGGACGCATTTGAAAGAACCCTCCAGGCAACAAGACCATTGGGCTGACCTCATACAAGGTGGAAAGATGACATGTAGAAGGACGTCTCAGCATTAGGAATTTTCTCAGAGTGGAGAGAGATTGGGAGAGATAGAAGGCAATGGAAGCAGTTGGTTGATGCAGCACATGGCTAAAAATGCAGAGAAAAAGAAGAAGAAAAGTGATTAAGCATCTTGTTGGTAACTAATGTGAGGAACGTGACACCTGAAAACAGGAAGTAAACTAGAGAATGTTGTTAGGGAATTAACAACTGTACTTATACACCACTACATACTTGTGCACTGTTGAAAGCTAATGAGAAGTGTAAACGGTTCACTTCTGAACTTATGAATTTTTTTATACTTAAACTGAACCATATAAGGTAAGTAAGGATGAAACATCTGAACACTTGATGGGTGATGTATTCAGTACTCAAAAGGCTATATTGTCGCACAAAAAGCTGAGTAGCACCGTGGTGTAGTGGTTATGATAATAAACTGTTGAATGGAGGGTCGTGAGTTCGAAACTCCCCTGGACTGTACAATTTTAATTTCTATATTCAGGTTTAGTACATTAAAGAAGTATCCACAAATGTCAAGCACCATAGTACTGGAATGTTCTGTAACTGTATATATACCGTATGTGTTCTGGCTAGAGGCAGTTCGCTCCGCACTCTTGTAGGTGCAAGTGCTGAATAAATCTTAGTTAAGTGAAGTTTGTGTTTGTCATTCATCTAATTACACCGCCTTCTACATGACATTATTCTGATGGAGACGCTGGGTATTGGATCTTGTGACAGCGCACTTTACGAATGACACAGTAGCTACCATCAGGCCACGACAGAGCCATCAATTACGTGGTGAGAAATCCGAGTTCGAGCCATATTCAACAGATCGCAATCTACCAAAGACTGAAGAAGAAGAGGACGTTATGATGACAGCAACAGGGTGCCACCACATAAGCATCCCTCCGAGTTCTCTGGTGACAATGGCCAAGATCCAAAGAAGTGGCTGAAGATATATGAGTGTATAGCCAGATTTAACAAAGGGGATGACACCCTGTGTTTGGCTAATGTATTTGTCTACTTGGTGGGCACTGCCAAGCAATGGCATGAGGACAATGAGGAGAAGCTCACAAGGTGGAAAGTATTCCAGGAGGAACTGCGCAAGTATTTCGACGAGACACAACGACGGTAGTGCAACACTGAAGATAAATTAAAGTGCAGGGCACAGTGTCCAGGAGAAACTACAGCATCCTACATTCAAGTCATCTTGGAGCTGTGTAAAATAGTGGATCCTAGAATGAAGAAGGAAGAAAAGGTTGCACATCTCATGAAGGGTGTTGCTGAGGACATGTATCAAGCCCTACTTCTGAGGTTTCGACAGCAGACTACTTCATAAAATGGTGCCAGTATATCGAGACAATGCATCAGAAAAGAATTACATGCAAGAAGTTTGAACAGCTTCCAAATGTCATATTGATGTCTGTGATGGAGGAAGCAACTGATTTCACAAGCATTCGTCATCAGATGGAGAGAGAGGAAGTTCAGAAGGCACTTGGATTGCACGCCGAGCAAAAAAACGAGACGCTTCAAGAGGTCATAAGAGATGAAGTGGAACAGATATTGAACCCAATCTCTTGTCCTTCATTTCCCTTTAAAACGGTGAAAAAGTCAAGACCCAAGTGAAGTTACGTTCCTAAAATGATGCACGAGAAACCTGTTTGGGCACCAAGGAAGACTGACATCTGGAGAATTGAGGATAACCATCCAGTATGTTTCCACTGCAGACAACCTGGACATTTGGTGCACTAGTGTCGAGAAAGGCAGCGAATAATTGTTGACACACATGCTAAAAGACACCAGACCGATATTAACTGACCCCAACTCCGGGAACAAGAAGATGTGGGTGGAGGATGATGTAGGTCATCATCACCGCAAGCTAGCCACTGGAGAGGAAACTCCCCAACATGCCAAGCAAAATCCTCATAGCCATTTAAAAGCTCCAGCTGTTCACCTAGTCACCGTAACCTGGAAAACTAAAGGGTGCGACCTTCTTTGGAGGTAAGGCCGCCAAAGAGAAAAATCCTCTGCCATCGATCACTGCAAAAATGATAGGAAACTATTCCAATATCCTCATGGATATGACCAGCCCAAGCTCTTGTGGACTCTGGAGCATCATATTCAGTCATTTCAGAGAAGTACCGTTGCCAGTTGCAGAAAACCGTATTTGTCGACAACAAAACATCTCTGCTGAAGGTGACTAATGGGAAATATATCAAACCTCAAGGAAGATGTACCATTTGTCTGGGTATAAGTGGCCATACACAGCCCTAAGAATTCATCGTTTTACAAGAGTGTAGTTATGACATCATCTTCGCATGGGACTTTTTGAAAGCTTCTCAGGCAATTATAGATTGCAGTCACTCAAAGATTATGCTAGACGCGATAAGATACTGTGGACAGGAAGATGCGCATCCAAGTGTGTGGAGACTATGTGTGCTGGATGAAGTGATCACTCCCGCAATCAGTGCTAGAAAGGTAATGTGTAACGTGTCACACCATGCATCAACCCATGGATCTTGCAGTGGAATGTAAGAGAAGCATACCACTGAAGAGTAACTTGGTCATCCCAGCCTCTGTCGTCTCATTTAAGAACAGATTCAGAGAATTGTGGATAGTTAACTGTCACCGAGAACTGCAGATCCTTCCAAGATGCTTGTGTGTTACAAATGCTGAACTGTTAATTGAAGAACAGCTGAGTGTCATAGAAAACTCTCATGCTGAGTCTGTGGGCAAATTAGTGCTACCATTATCAGACAAGATCTTCTAGTTCGACTACCACCAGATCTCACTAAGGAACAATTGAAGAAGCTAATTGCCATTCTTCAAGAGTACTCTGAATGCTTCAATCCACAGGTGAAGCACTGGATTAGCACTGGAGACCATCAACCAACAAGCTAGAGAGCATACTGTGTGTCAGCAAGAGAATGCCAAATAATTTGTGACAAGGTACAGAAAATATGAAAATGACATCATTCAGCCTTTGCACAGCCCATGGTCATCACCAATGGTTCTCACCAGGAAGAAGGATGGCAGTTGGTGCTGTTGTGTTGATTACAGAAAGCTTAATAAAATAACTAAAAAGCATGTTTACCCTCTTCCACGAATTGATGATACACTAAATTGTCTGAAAGGGGCTACGTTTTTCTCAACTATGGACATGTACTCGGGATATGGCAAATCAAAGTAGATGAGGCTGATCATGAGAAAACTGCATTCATCAACCCTGAAGGCCTGTATGAGTTTAAGGTAATGCTGTTTGGTTTGTGTAATGCACCAGCAATTTTTGAACTGATGATGGACAATCTTCTATGTCACCTGAAGGGGACAATGGGTCTTCGTTATTTAGGTGACATTATAGTGTTCACAGAGACATTTGATGAACATATAAAAAGACTGAGGACCATTCTTAAGAGTCTCCAACAAGATGGACTGAAACTTAATCCAAGAAAGTTTCTCTTTGGAGCAAAAGAAATCAAAATACTAGGACACCTTGTGTCAAATGAAGGTGAGAGGCCAGACCCATAAAATGTGAAATCTATAACAGAAGTTCCTATTCCTACAAGTATTAGATATGTGCGAAGCTTCCTCGGATTATGTTCTTATTACCGTCATTTTATCAAAGACTTTTGTGTCAAAGTCAGGCCACTCCAAGAGTTGTTAAAAACTAATGCTAAATTTATCTGGGGCGGTGCTCAACAAAATTCTTTCAATGTGCTGCAAAAAGTTCTGACAAATGACTTGGTCTGTATGATGAGAGAGTACCTGAAGAACTACACACAGATGCCAGTTGGTATGGGATTGGTGCTGTACTGGCGCAAATTTCGGATGGAAAAGAGAAGGTTATAGTCTATGCTTCTAGGACACTTACAAAAGCCGAGCGAAACAACTCAACTATAGAAAGAGAATGTCTTGTTGTGACGTGGGCCATGTGCAAATTTCAAGGAAGGCCATCCACAGCTGTTACACAACGTCATTCCCTTTGTTGGCTGACAGGTCTTAAGGATCCAACAGGATGACTTGCCGGGTGAGCATTACATCTTCAAGAGTATGACATTACCATAGTGTACATAAGTGGAAGAAAGACCAAGATGCCAACTGTCTCTCAAGAAACCCTGCACTAGACGATCAAGACTTTGATGAAGATAGTGACTGTCTCACTGCACTCCAGGATCTCTCTGCTGAGCAGAAGAAGGACGCGAAGATATTTCAAATTATGCTTGCCTTAAATCGGTCAGAGGATGTGAAAGGACAATTTAAGGTAGTTAATGGATTACTTTGCAAGAAAAACTTTGATCCGTTCGGAAAGAGGTGGCTACCAGTGATCCCTAAAGACATGCACTTAGATGTTCTGCAGAAATTCCATGACACACCTGAGGCCAGACATTTAGGATTTATTAAGAAACATGATATTATCTGCAAGAGATTTTTCTGGCCATCACTATGTCTCGCACTGTTGAGAGTGCCAGAGGAGAAAGGCAGTTCCTCAGAAACCACCTGGCCAACTCATACCAATTCCACCAGCTGAAACACCTTTCCAGCGTGTTGGGATTGACCTCCTCGAATGATTTCCAATGTCTGCTAGAGACAATAGATGGATCATTGACACGCTATACCATCATTACAAACGCCGTGAAAAGTGAAGCAATTGAGATAGCCAAATTCATCATGGAAGTCATTGCATTAAAACATGGTGCCCCAAAGCCATTAATTATGGATCGAGGGAAAGTTTTTCAATCATACCTTATAACAGAAATAAACCACCATCAGTGTAATATTACTCATCACATGACAACTACCTACCATCCACACACTAATGGGCTTACCTTGGCCGAGATGCTATCAATGTTTGCCAATGTTTTGCAGAGCAACTGGGATGAGGTGCTACCTTTCGTGACGTTTGCCTACAACACTGCCAAACGAGGCACCACGGGATTTATGCTTATGACATGGACGACAACTACTTCGGCCAGGTGTTAACCAGAGCAGGGGAAGTTCGGCAGTTAGCTCGACTCCACACGTAGCAGGGTCAAGAAAACGATCGCTGAAAGTATGACACAAGCCACCACCCTGTTGTTTATCAGCCTGGTGACCTCGTCTGGATCTTCACTCCTGCTTTGAAGATTAGTCTCTCTGAGAAGCTCCTTAGGCGCCACTTTGGACCTTATAAGGTTGTAAGACAGTTTTCTGATGTCACTTATGAAGTTGATGATTTCGATCGTAACGCATGACGACGAAAGATCAAAGATACAGTCTATGTCCTTTGCATGAAGCCCTACAAGGATGCTGCTACCCAGGGTAAATTCGAAGCTGCAGTGACAGGCAACAAGCGGAAAGCTGATGAAGAGCATAGCGGCAACAGAAGTTCTAAGATGGCCACCGCCAGGGCAAGCATCAGTCATTGGTAATTGGAATATGCAGGACTGATGACTTGTTCCCGGGCTAGGAGGACATAACACCGAGACATTGTTCTCTTAAGGAAGGAGCAATGTCACAGATGAAGCTGAGTAGCACAGTGGTCTGGTGGTTATGATACTGGACTGTTGCATGGAGGGTCGTGAGTTTGAAATTCACCTGGACGGTACAATTTTGATTTCTATATTCGGTTCAAGTACATTCTAGAAGTATCCACAAATGTCAAACATCATTGCACTGGAATGTTCTGTAGCTGTATATGTACTGTATGTGTTTTGGCCAGAGGCAGTTCGCTCCGCGCTCTTGTAGGTGCAAGTGCTGAATAAACCTTCGTTAAGTGAAGTTGATGTTCGTCATTCATCTAATTACACCGTCTTCTATGTGACAATATGAATTGAACTACTTATTGTACCAGACTATACACATGAGACGTATAACTGTTTTGCTACTGTTTCTGAAAATCTAATGAGAGGTGGGAGTTATTTTGTTACTTTTCTGAAAACATGATGAGGTATATACTAAGTTTTGAAACATTTTACTCCAGATGGGAGACTCTATACTGAGTTTGTCTTGTGCTTTATGTGCATCAAGTGTTACAACCATATAGTGACTTATGGAAACATGTAATGATCAACATTTATCTGTGCGGAAATTCCAGTTTTTAAGTGTTTCAACCCAACCATATCCCACTTGTAAATATCTTAGTACTATTGCATTTTTTCTTTGATGTTTTGAAATTTGGAAATTTGTGGTAATGTCTTATGGGACCAAACTGTTGAGGTCATTGGTCCCTTAGCCTACACAGTACTTAATCTAACTTACACTATGGACAACACACACATCCATGCCCTAGGGAGGACTCGAGCCTCTGATGGGGCAGCCACATGAACCGTGACAAGGCAACTGAGACCAGGCGGCTACCAATCACAGCTGACTTTTTGTTAGTTATGTAACCAACTATGAGTTGGGGGGGGATTTGATTCTTGATACTAACAGGTACAAGACTACTATGGCATTGCATACCATACCCATACCCCATAAATACTGCATAACATTTTATCATTTT
Organism: Schistocerca gregaria; assembly: GCF_023897955.1. Classification (NCBI taxonomy): domain Eukaryota; kingdom Metazoa; phylum Arthropoda; class Insecta; order Orthoptera; family Acrididae; genus Schistocerca; species Schistocerca gregaria. Next base: position 337,213,943 of record NC_064925.1, on the reverse strand, counting down.
TGTAAATACCTTGAAGATACTGTCTGATAACTAGTAAAATAATTGTACTACTCTTGGTCTTTGAGCTACCAGTATTTTATGTAAATGTCTATAACACAAACTCTAAAACATACAAATCCTATCTTCACCGAAGTGTGTAAAAGATATCAGGAGAGTTATTGAAATCTGTGGGCACTTGTTTCCCATAAAACTGAGACATAATATAATCTGTGTACAGTATATAATTTTGTGTATAAATTAAGTTTTTGAAAAAATAATGTACAAAAAACTGATGGACTATGGTATCAGAGAAATTGCAAACAATTGGACTGCTACATTCCTAACCAATCAGATGCAGAGAGTCAGCATGAAATACACTAATAGACAAAGCAACTCAATAACCGAAATAGTATCAAGTACTAAAACTGTAAAGCAAGGTGTTCCGCAGGGCTCAGTATTGGGACCCCTACTTTTCCTCCTGTATATTAATGATTTGAGCCTGAATGTAGATGCACACAAAACAATAATATTTGCTGATTAGACAACTGTTCTCCTCAAAGGGGAGAATACAGAGTCTGTGCAAAAAGCTGTGAACTTGGCCACTGAACAACTCAGCAACTGTGTTAAAATCAACAGATTAACTATCAACACCTAAAATACAGCTTCCATGAACTTTCACACAAAACAAAATGCAAATTCCTCTCAGCCACTTGTCACTGTAAATAACCAGCCAATAGATACTGACACTGTTTTTGAATTCCTGTGTCTGTGGGCTCAAGATAACCTGAAATGGAATACACATACAGGAAAGGTAAATGCCAGAATTAGTACTGGCTGTTATGCACTGAGTGTATTGAAATCATGTGCTAGCCTGAAAACATTAATCAGCGCATACTACGCTTAGAAGCCAACCTAAAATATGGTGTGATATTCTGGGGAAATTATCCAACTCCCCTGAGCACATTCAAAATCCTGAAGAGAGCAATAAGGGTTATTACTGGGAGCAAACCCAGAGACTCCTGCCAACCCATCTTCAGAAAGATGGAAATCCTTACACTGCCTTGCCTATACATTCTCAAGACTCTTAAAATTTTTCAGAAACCACATAGTGCCAACTCACTCCAGAGTCATAAAAAATAATGAAATACATAAACACAACACCAAGAAAAACTCAAATCTGCATGTTTTATGTAGAAACACTCAACTGTGTAAAAAGGGAGCTTTCCACATAGGCCTCCAACTGTTCAACAATCTTCCCACTAGTATTAAGTGCATTGAAGACAACATAAAATTTAGAAAAGCCGTGAAGTCATATTTGTTGTGTCACTGTTTTTACTCTGTAAATGAATACTTAGAAAAGTAATCTTGCTACTTGTGTTAAATTGAAAACATTGAGCAATATAATACATTAGGATACTGTTATTGTTGTGTTGTTGTGGTCTTCAGTCCTGAGACTGGTCTGATGCAGCTCTCCATGCTGATCTATCCTGTGCAAGCTCCTTCATCTCCCAGTACCTACTACAACCTACATCCTTCTGAATCTGCTTAGTGTATTCATCTCTTGGTCCCCATCTACGACTTTACCCTCCACGCTGCCCTCCAATGCTAAATTTGTGATCCCTTGATGCCTCAAAACATGTCCTACCAGCCGATCTTCTAGTCAAGTTGTGCCACAAACTTCTCTTCTCCCCAATCCCATTCAATACCTCCTCATTAGTTATGTCATCTACCCATCTAATCTTCAACATTCTTCTGTAGCACCATATTTCGAATGCTTCTATTCTCTTCTGGTCCGAACTATTTATTGTCCATGTTCCACTTCCATACATGGCTACACTCCATACAAATACTTTCAGAAACGACTTCCTGACACTTAAATCTATACTCAATGTTAACAAATTTCTCTTCTTCAGAAACACTTTCCTTGCCATTGCCAGTCTACATTGTATATCCTCTCTACTTCGACCATCATCAGTTATTTTGCTCCCCAAATAGCAAAATTCATTTACTACGTTAAGTGTCCCATTTCCTAATCTAATTCCCTCAGCATCACCCGACTACATTTGACTACATTCCATTATCCTTGTTTTGCTTTTCTGATGATTAGGATACTATATGTTAATATATGTTAACAATGTTAACTGATATTTTCCAACATCTGCAACACACTGTGTACCATCAGATCACATGGAATAAACAAATAAATAAATAAATAGCACACAGAATTTATCAGATACTATGATGTTTCAGTAGTGTCTATGCTGCACACAGTATTTCATGAACTATTGACAATGTAAAATAGTATCATAAACCATGTTAGTGCCAAAAAGGCACAGAGATATGGTATCACATTTTTTGATTGTGAATTTGATATTGTAATCTACAATATTGCAAATGGTATTGCATTTTACAGTTATGATGAAAGTAAACCCCCCACCCCTTCCCACCCCCATGAACCATGGACCTTGCCGTTGGTGGGGAGGCTTGCGAGCCTCAGCGATACAGATAGCCGTACCGTAGGTGCAACCACAACGGAGGGGTATCTGTTGACAGGCCAGACAAATGTGTGGTTCCTGAAGAGGGGCAGCAGCCTTTTCAGTAGTTGCAGGGACAACAGTCTGGATGATTGACTGATCTGGCCTTGTAACACTAACCAAAACGGCCTTGCTGTACTGGTACTGCGAACGGCAGAAAGCAAGGGGAAACTACGGCCGTAATTTTTCCCAAGGGCATGCAGCTTTACTGTATGATTAAATGATGATGGCGACCTCTTGGATAAATATTCCGGAGGTAAAATAGTCCCCCATTCAGATCTCCGGGCGAGGACTACTCAAGAGGATGTCGTTATCAGGAAAAAGAAAACTGGCATTCTACGGATCGGAGCGTGGAATGTCAGATCCCTTAATCGGGCAAGTAGGTTAGAAAATTTAAAAAGGGAAATGGATAGGCTAAAGTTAGATATAGTGGGAATTAGTGAAGTTCGGTGGCAGGAGGAACAAGACTTCCGGTCAGGTGACTACAGGGTTATAAACACAAAATCAAACAGGGGTACTGCAGGAGTAGGTTTGGTAATGAATAGGAAAATAGGAATGCAGGTAAGCTACTACAAACAGCATAGTGCACGCATTATTGTGGCCAAGATAGACATGAAGCCCACTCCTACTACAGTAGTACAAGTTTATATGCCAACTAGCTCTGCAGATGAGGAAGACATTGAAGAAATGTATGATGAAATAAAAGAAATTATTCAGATAGTGAAGGGAGATGAAAATTTAATAGTCATGGGTGACTGGAATTCGGTAGTAGGAAAAGGGAGAGAAGGAAACGTAGTAGGTGAATATGGACTGGGGCAAAGAAATGAAAGAGGAAGCCATCTGGTAGAATTTTGCACAGAGCACAACTTAATCATAGGTAACACTTTGTTCAAGAATCATAAAAGAAGGCTGTATACATGAAAGAAGCCTGGAGATACTAAAAGGAATCAGATAGATTATATAATGGTAAGACAGAGATTTAGGAACCAGGTTTTAAATTGTTAAGACATTTCCAGGGGCAGATGTGGACTCTGACCACAATCTATTGGTTATGACCTGTAGATTAAAACTGAAGAAACTGAAAAAGGTGGGAATTTAAGGAGATGGGACACGGATAAACTAAAAGAACCAGAAGTCATACAGAGTTTCAGGGAGAGCACAAAGGAGCAATTGACAGAAATGGGGGAAAGAAATACAGTAGAAGAATAATGGGTAGCTTTGAGGGATGAAGTAGTGAAGTCAGCAGAGGATCAAGTAGGTAAAAAGACGAGGTCTAGTAGAAATCCTTGGGTAACAGAAGAAATATTGAATTTAATTGATGAAAGGAGAAAATATAAAACGCAGTAAATGAAGCAGGCAAAAAGGAATACAGATGTCTCAAAAATGAGATCGACAGGAAATGCAAAATGGCTAAGCAGGGATGGCTAGAAGACAAATGTAAGGATGTAGAGGCTTATCTCACTAGGGGTAAGATAGATACTGCCTACAGGAAAATTAAAGAGACCTTTGGAGATAAGAGAACCACTTGTATGAACATCAATAGCTAAGATGGAAACCCAGTTCTAAGCAAAGAAGGGAAAGCAGAAAGGTGGAAGGAGTATATAGAGAGTCTATACAAGGGTGATGTACTTGAGGACAATATTATGGAAATGGAAGAGCATGTAGATGAAGATGAAATGGGAGATACGATGCTGCGTGTAGAGTTTGACAGAGCACTGAAAGACATGAGTCGAAACAAGGCACCCGGAGTAGACGACATTCCATTGGAACTACTGACGGCCTTGGGAGAGCCAGTCATGACAAAACTCTACCATCTGGTGAGCAAGATGTATGAGACAGGCGAAATACCCTCAGACTTCAAGAAGAATATAATAATTCCAATCCCAAAGAAATCAGGTGTTGACAGATGTGAAAATTACCGAACTATCAGTTTAATAAGTCACAGGTGCAAAATACTAACAAGAATTCTTTACAGACGAATGGAAAAACTAGTAGAAGCTGACCTCGGGGATGATCAGTTTGGATTCCGTAGAAATGTTGGAACACGTGAGGCAATATTGACCCTACGACTTATCTTAGAAGCTAGATTAAGGAAGGGCAAACCTACGTTTCTAGCATTTGTAGACTTAGAGAAAGCTTTTGACAATGTTGACTGGAATACTCTCTTTCAAATTCTGAAGATGGCAGGGGTAAAATATTGGGAGCTAAAGGCTATTTACAATTTGTACAGAAACCAGATGGCAGTTATAAGAGTCGAGGGGCATGAAAGGGAAGCAGTGGTTGGGAAGGGAGTGAGACAGGGTTGTAGCCTCTCCCCGATATTATTCAATCTGTATGTTGAACAAACAGTAAAGGAAACAAAAGAAAAATTTGGAGAAGGTATTAAAATCCATGGAGAAGAAATAAAAACTTTGAGGTTCGCCGATGACATCGTAATTCTGTCAGAGACAGCAAAGGACTTGGAAGAGCAGTTGAACGGAATGGATAGTGTCTTGAAAGGAGGATATAAGATGAACATCAACAAAAGCAAAACGAGGATAATGGAATGTAGTCAAATTACGTCAGGTGATGCTGAGGGAGTTAGATTAGGAAATGAGACACTTATAGTAGTAAAGGAGTTTTGCTGTTTGGGAAGCAAAATAACTGATGATGGTCAAAGTAGAGAGGATATAAAATGTAGACTGGCAATGGCAAGGAAAGCGTTTCTGAAGAAGAGAAATTTGTTAACATATAGAGTATAGATTTAAGTGTCAGGAAGTCATTTCTGAAAGTATTTGTATGGAGTGTAGCCATGTATGGAAGTGAAACATGGACGATAAATAGTTTAGACAAGAAGAGAATAGAAGCTTTCGAAATGTGGTGCTACAGAAGAATGCTGAAGATTAGATGGGTAGATCACATAACTAATGAGGAAGTATTGAATAGGATTGGGGAAAAGAGAAGTTTGTGGCACAACTTGACCAGAAGAAGGGATCGGTTGGTAGGACATGTTCTGAGGCATCAAGGGATCACCAATTTAGTATTGGAGGGCAGCGTAGAGGGTAAAAATCGTAGAGGGAGACCAAGAGATGACTACACTAAGCAGATCCAGAAGGATGTGGGTTGTAGTGGGTTCTGGGAGATGAAGAATCTTTCACAGGATAGAGTAGCATGGAGAGCTGCATCAAACCAGTCTGAGTACTGAAGACCACAACAGCAACAACAACGATGAAAGTAACAAAAAAGACTGTTTTCAAAATAATATCAGCTTTTAAAAAATTGTGTACATTTAGGAAGTCAAGTGTATAAGAGAACAAATCATTTATCTTATTTTTTCCACATCCAAGTTAAAATTTACTGACTGCTGAGTGTTAGCTTTAGTCTTGTTTCCCCTAATGCATTAGTATGTGCTTTACAGTTTTTGTCTTAGTATAAGTATTTTTTAAATATTGCTAATTATTATTTGAAGAAAATTCAACTGCATTATTACATGTGAGAAAATCTAAAATCCTTTTTTTTCCCACAAGAAGTAACCTTTTACAATTTTTTTTTTTTTTTGAAATGAGTTAGTATTTGCTTTTGTCTAAAGGTTTGCCAATTATTCTTTTCATTTATCTTCAAATCAGTTAAGAAGCTATTTTGACATTTCTCTGTTTTTATTTAATTTTATTATCATTTTTTTAAAATTCAGATTCTGAGAGCTTTGTTTATCTTGCAATTTTCTCATGAAATATTTCATATATGTGTTTAGGGAATTTGGTTTCTCAAGCTGATTCACTGTGAAATGTTGTAGGGGATACCCTGGGAGCTGTGTCCACTCCTAAAAAGTCATCAAGACCATCAGCAGTATGAAGAACCATCAGACACCACCCTCCAATTCAGCACACACCAGAGACCTCCTTTTACCAGCAATGATATTTCGAAAACACTTGTTTCAGTGCATGTTCTACTTTTCAAATCTGTAAACATCATGCACGCCTGAAAACTTTCTCTCGCAGTGGAATGTGAGCAAAACTCTTGAGACAGGGGAGGGGGCAGCGAGTTGTAACGTGCAATAAGCCATCTCAACCATGTACATTCTCAAAATTACAATCTTATCCTTTTTTTTTTATCTTATTTGAAATGTTTTAAACTCTGACTGTATAGTAGTACATGCCATGCTAACACAATTAAACCCTGTGAATAAAAAACAAATTTCATAAAATTACTGTACTACAAAAAGATAAATTTTTGTTTATGTGGATGTATATACTATCATAATTGTTCTATTATGCTGTTGAGTGAATTCCATTTTCTGTAAATTATTTTCTACTTAATGTTCTATGTTTTGATCTTAGTATGACTGTATCTTTACTGATATACTTTGGAAAGATATTAACTGGGTGCAAGTTGGTTGCATGTTGTCTGGCAAGAAGAAAAGGGGAGATGTAAAATTTTTCTGGAGTTGTGTACAAATGGAATGTATTTCACTGCGTGAACATCGTAATTGATTGCAGCAAGGCATCTAGGACTATTAAAAATGAAAATTACATACAAATCAGTTTGTTGTCTAGGTTATATCAAGAGACACGTCAACCTACAGGGTTTCCAGATCTATAAGAGAATCTGGGTACTAGACAGAAGAAATTTAGGCAACAGATTGAAGGAGATCCTTAAAAAACAAGGTATTTATTCTTTAAAACTACTACTAGACTTGGCCAATATTTTTACTCCATGAAAATTTATTACAATTAACCATGATCCAATTGTGCATAACAAAGGAGGTCTTTAAAATCTGAAAGATTGTTTCAATTCACATTTTATGCCAGTCACATAAGACTGGCACTAGTAGCATGATCATGAGGATGGAAGTCAAGTTTGCTTTAAACAGATGCTGTAACAGTCGTGAGCAAATGTAGGAACATGCAAGGCAATACTGACTGTACCACTTCCCTTAAAGGAAAGGTAACCTATGTTTATACGATCTGTAGACTTAGAGAAATATTTTAACAATGTTGACTGGAAAACACTCTTTGAAATTCTGAAGGTAGCAGGGGTAAAACACAAGGAGTAAAAGGCTATTTACAACTTGTACAGAATCCAAATGGGATTTGTAAGCTTTGATGGGCATGAAAGGGAAGCAGTGGTTGAGTGAGGGATGAGAAATGGTTGTAGCCTATCCTCAGTGAAATTGGGAGGGACAGAAATTTGTGGAGCAGCTCAAAGAAAAGAGGGATCAGTTGATAGGACACATTCTGAGACATCAAGGAATTACCAATTTGGAATTGGCAGGAAGTGTGGGTGCAGGAGGGAGGGGGAGGGGGGGGGGGGTGATGATTAAGAATTATAGAGGGAGACGATGCGGTAGTTATTCAGAAATAAAAAAGCTTGCAGAGGACAGAGCAGCAAGGTGAGCTGCATCAAACCAGTCTCTGATCTGCAGATCACAACAACAACGTGAAGTAATAGTGTGGAACCTGAATTAACAGAAACAATCAGAAGTTGCTGAGAATTTCAAATTGAGTATTAGGCAACTACTGATAGAAAAAGGCAAATGGAATATATTAGAAGATGACTGGGTAGTTCTGAAACGAATACAGATGTCTAAATAATTAGACTGACAGAAGGTGCAAGTGGTGAAGCAGGAATGACTAGAAGACAGACAGAAGATAGATGCTGCATGAGGAAAAAATAACGCAAGTTTTTGAGAATAAAAAAGCACTTGCATAAACATCACAAGGTCAAATGGGAAACCAGTACTAACTAAAAAAGGCTGAAAGGTGGAAGGAATATACATAATGGCCACCACTGGTGTTATGGTATTGTTAAGAGTTCATGTAGAAATACTTATTTAAAAAATATTGAACAAATATTGGACATGGGCGAGTAGGATTTATGTTCTGAGGAATCCATACAAACTTAATTATGAAATTTTACTCACAAACAGTGAATCTAAGTTGACTTCAGCTGTACTGTTTGTTAATGACAAATGAAAATTTGTGCTGGACTGGAAATCATACCCGGATTTCCTGCTTATCACAAGTGGTCATCTTGACCACTCAGCTATCTATGTACACCTCCTGGGTTGACCCAAACCCGCACGGTAACATGTGTCCGCATTTCCTAATTCTCACACACCCATTCTGCAATACCCACAATAGGGAGTGACAATTGCTGTGGTCATGATTTTAATCTGTAGGTGCATGTGATACTTATTATTTTTGAGTAAAATTTCATAATGTTTAAAGAGCAACTGTGGTTCATCAGCAGTGGTTATTATTTCAGACATGGATGCGTTTATGAAGAAACAAATGTTGTATAATAAAATAATACACTTTACAATGTACATAGATGATGATGATAATAATAATTGTAATTACTTCCAGTGATGGATTTTTTTATTTCCTCAATCATTGAAAATCTTCGTCCTTTCATAGGTCTCTCCAGTTTTGTGAACAGGAAAAAGGCACAGGGGCCCAATCTGGTGAATATGGTGGCTGAGGCATGAATGTCATGTTATTTTTCACCAAAAAATCTCTCACAAGCAATGATGAATGAGCAGGTCCACTGTTGTGATGAAAAAGCCATGCATTGTTTTTCCGCAATTCTGGACGTTTTTTGCGTATTGCTTCTTGCAAATGGTACATAACGTCAAGGTAACACTCTTTATTGACCGTAGGACCTTGAGGTGAAAATTCATGATGCACTATGCCACAGTAATTAAAAAAACAGTGAGAAAAACTTTGACTTTTGTTCGGACCTGGAATGCTTTTTTCGGTCTTGCTTTCCCGGATGCATCCATTGGGATGATTGGGCTTTGGTTTTGACATCATAACCATAAACCCATGTTTCATCACCAGTTATGACCCTTTTCAACAAATCAGTACCATCACTAACATCATTCAAGAGTTCCTGAGCAATGCTCATGCGACAGTTTTTCTGGTCAAAATTTACAAGTTTCGGAACAAACTTTGCAATCACGTCTTATGCCCAAAACATCCAAAACAATTGCATACACAAGGTGACCGATACGCCAACACCCAGATCAATTTCTCTTATTGATTCGATGATTTTCCAAAACAATTTTCTTCACAGCTTCAATGTTATTTTCTGTGGTTGATGTGCTGGGGCATCCAGGGCTTCTTCTTCTTCTTCTTCTTCTTCTCTCTCTCTCTCTCTCTCTCTCTCTCTCTCCTTTTCTTTTCTTTTTTTTTTTGCGCCGTATGCTACTGTCAACATTTGACATGTTTTAGAGCATTTGACAACATTTTTCACACAAATTTTGACACAAGGTCTATGCTACAATTTTTATAATAATGGAAAATCGACTTTCTATTTGTCAACTAAACTATAAGCATATGTTCAGCACATATGTACCAACATAACAAAAAAAGAAAGAAATAGATTAATAACTGAATGAACATTGCCAGGACAATTTGAAAAGTCATCTTACTTTTTGAATAGCTCTTGTATGTGTGCTACCTCAAGTGAGTCTTCAAATTACTTCCTGTCTGACCAAAATAAAACAATTTACAATTCTGGCGAATGATCTTGTACCCCTGTTTCGAAAAGTTTATTGTTGTGTTATCAGCTATGTAGCATAGCCTAAAGCCAATTGCACATTTGCCTGAAATCAACTTTTAACTTTAGTTTTTTCTAAAAGTTTGTGCAACTCTATTGGAAAATGCACCATTGTATAACATGGTAACAAACCTCTTGACCATCTGACCTACTGTCTTCCCTTCTTGTCATGTGTTTTTGACTGTAGTTTGTTATATAAGTTTGTTACAAGACAGTCCGTACATACGTTTGCCCTGGCTAATTGTTAAATGATATTCAGTCCTTCCCTTTCACTGTTACAGCTGAATGGCAGTTTTAATGTGCTGTTATTCATGGCTGTAAAATAAGCCTACTAATTTTTTAGGGTGACATTTGAATAAGGAAAAATTTCAGGCAGGAAATACACATGATAATTTGGAAGTATTGCATAAGGAACTGAAAGGACAATTATTGAACCTGTTGGAGGAAATGAATATCTACATACACAAAAAATGGCAATCAGAGTTATTGCTTGATGAACAGAGAGTGTACGAGAACCTTGAATACCTATTTCAATGTATTCAGGAACTTAGTAATGCGAACAGCACTGCAGGCAGCAGCAGCTCAGTGTGGGGCCACGTACACTGGCCACCATTGGCATGAAAAGTGGGCCCACTCCCACAAGTACAACTAAAGGAAAACAAAATATTCTGCAGAGAGGCTATGAGCCAGCACCAGCAGAACAGTCCTCTGAATGTATTATTGAACACTGAGGCTTTTAATTAGTTTATTTATTTAGCAGCTTATGATGTACATGTATGGAGTAAGTCCAAATACATATTTGCTTTGTCTGTTTTCCGTATTACTTTTACTGACTCTAATTATAGTTTTGTAAATAAAATAGAAAGAAACTTCCACATGGGAAAAATATATTAAAAACAAAGATTCCAAGACTTACCAAGCGGGAAAGCGCCGGCAGACAGGCACATGAACAAAACACACAAACACACACACAGAATTACTAGCTTTCGCAACCGATGGTTGCTTCTTCAGGAAGGAGAGGGAAAGACGAAAGGATGTGGGTTTTAAGGGAGAGGGTAAGGAGTCATTCCAATCCCGGGAGCGGAAAGACTTCCCTTAGGGGAAAAAATGGACAGGTGTACACTCGCACACATACACACACACACACACACACACACACACACATATCCATCCGCACATACACAGACACAAGCAGACATATTTAAAGGCAAAGAGTAAGGGCAGAGATGTCAGTCGAGGCGGAAGTACAGAGGCAAAGAAGTTGTTGAAAGACAGGTGAGGTATGAGCCTCTGGCTCCTACCCTTGCAACCGCCCCCAGTGTAAAACCTGTCCTATGAACCCTCCCACCACCACCTACTCCAGTCCTGTAACCCGGAAGGTGTACACGATCAAAGGGAGAGCCACGTGTGAAAGCACCCACGTGATTTACCAACTGACCTGCCTGCACTGTGACGCTTTCTATGTGGGAATGACCAGCAACAAACTGTCCATTCGCATGAATGGACACAGGCAGACAGTGTTTGTTGGTAATGAGGATCACCCTGTGGCTAAACATGCCTTGATGCACGGCCAGCACATCTTGGCACAGTGTTACACCGTCCAAGTTATCTGGATACTTCCCACCAACACCAAACTATCCGAACTCCGGAGATGGGAACTCGCCCTTCAGTATATCCTCTCTTCTCGATATCCGCCAGGCCTCAACCTCCGCTAATTTCAAGTTGCCGCCGCTCATACCTCACCTGTCTTTCAACAACTTCTTTGCCTCTGTACTTCCGCCTCGACTGACATCTCTGCCCTTACTCTTTGCCTTTAAATATGTCTGCTTGTGTCTGTGTATGTGCGGATGGATATATGTGTGTGTGTATGTGTGTGTGTGTGTGCGCGAGTGTACACCTGTCCTTTTTTTCCCCTAAGGGAAGTCTTTCCGCTCCCGGGGTTGGAATGACTCCTTACCCTCTCCCTTAAAACCCACATCCTTTCGTCTTTCCCTCTCCTTCCTGAAGAAGCAACCATCGGTTGCGAAAGCTAGTAATTCTGTGTGTGTTTGTGTGTTTTGTTCATGTGCCTGTCTGCCGGCACTTTCCCGCTTGGTAAGTCTTGGAATCTTTGTTTTTAATATAATTATAGTTTTGCTAAGATAACTAATAAATTTTAGCCTCAACATTTCTGAAAATCAATCATAGTTACAAAATTTTAGATAATGTAAACTGAACAGATTTTATGAGGCATACGTAATTTATGTACCTAAATTACAGAACATTTAATTGAAATAATTCTATGGCAAAAGACCGAGAGAAATGGAAGGAAATTGTAGAAGAGGCCAAGGCTCATCATGAGCTGTAGAGCCAATAAAGAAGAAGAAGAAGAGAATTCTATGCTATGGGTCCATCATTTTATATATACAGTATAATTCAGTCACATAGCACATACTTTTTCTGGATCCCATTTTGTTTACATTTATAAAAAAAAATTAACAGCAATAATTCTGTAGATAAATAAAATCTTTAGATAAAACAATACTGTTAAGAAGATAACACATTTTACTTTTTCTTATAACTCTATAACTGTGTACTTTTTTTTTAGTGTACTATGCCGCGAAGAGAGGATGCCCTTCAATATATCCTCTCTTCCCATTACCCACCAGGTCTCAACCTCCGCTAATTTTAAGTTGCTGCCACTCATACCTCACCTGTCATTCAACAACATCTTTGCCTCTGTACTTCCGCCTCGACTGACATCTCTGCCCAAACTCTTTGCCTTTACATGTGTCTGCTTGTGTCTGTATATGTGCAGATGGATATGTGTGTGTGTGTGTGTGTGTGTGTGTGTGTGTGTGTGTGTGTGTGTGAGTGTATACCTTTTCCTTTTTCCCCCTAAGGTAAGTCTTTCCGCTCCCGGGATTGGAATGACTCCTTACCCTCTCCCTTAAAAGCCGCATCCTTTCGTCTTTCCCTCTCCTTCCCTCTATCCTGATGAAGCAACCGTGGGTTGCGAAAGCTTGAATTTTGTGTGTGTGTTTGTGTTTGTGTTTGTTAGTGTCTCTATCAACATACCAACGCTTTCATTTGGTAAGTTACATCATCTTTGTTTTTAGATATAACATTGTATTCATTTATGTTATCACTTGTCACTTACTTAAATTATTATATTTTAATTCTCTTGAAGTTTTTTATGTAAATTATGTGTTCAATTTAATGTCCTTTCCTTTTTCATAATCTTCTTCAAGCCCTTGGTCTCTTAGCTTTCAATAAGTCAATTTCATGAGCTTCATATTGCTACAGATTCTTCTCCTTTTTTTATTGTATGGAGTGTGCACAAATACACATGGTAATCATACAGTAATCTCTAAAATAATATTATGAAAAGGATAGATTGCTTCTCACAATATAGCAGAGATGTTGAATCACAGACAGGCACAACAGAAGACTACTAAACATGTAAGCTTTTGGACAGAAGGCCTTCATCTGAAATAGATAACATTCACACCAACATTTAAAACAAACACAGCTCACATACTCATGACCACTCTTTCTGGTTGCCAAGGCTGCACTGTGAGCAGGTGTGCTTGATGGGACAAGCAATTCTAATGGTTTTGACGACAAGAGAATCGGTGCAAAACTTGATTGGGAACTTCACGCTTCTCTTACTACAGTTCACTTCCTGGAAATGTTTAGCAGATCCTCTGGATATGCAGCTGCATCAATCTCTACAACTTCTTCTCTGAAGAATTAATGCTGGTTAGGGGAAATAAAAATGCTCTGTCTCTCAATAGAAATAACTCGGTACCCACATACTTTCAGTTCCGTTCAGGTAAATTTTCATCTCCACAAATCTCACATATAAGCATACAAACTCTTCCAAATCAACTACACTGATACCCAATAGATACAATTAAATAAAATTACATTGTGATTGGTTTAATAACCACCAGAAATTTAAAAACAGGTCTTGCTTCTAGCAAGTCTAACACCACGATTAAGTAAGAGTCTCTAGACACATCATGTTTCAATTGTCTGTAACAATTACAATTATTATGTGGAAATTCTTGAATCACTACATATCCCTCTCCTTAGATCAAACATGCAATATTTTACACATTATTACCATATACATTAATATCACATAGGATAAAAATTCATTTTTCACAATACATGTTTTTCTGTTAATAATCATAAATACTCTTGTTATTATTGCTTGGTCATTCCTTTCTTCCATTCTACTACAATTATAAAACGTGAACCTTACAATACATGTTGGAGTTAGCTCTTTCAATATCTAAAAATCCAGAGGACCAAAATTTTTGTTTTCTGCTCTTTTTCCAATCAAAAATTCCAGGTGTCATGGACTCTTGAATATTTCATCCTTTATTCTAATTCTCTGTACTACCTCTTTAGTACGTAATTGGCTCTTTACTTCTAGTAGTCTGGAGGAACTTTGGGCAAAAAAAGTGTTCCTATTGACACTCAGATAATATAATAATGCTAGTGAAATATAAAATTCAAACTTACCAGAATAATTCCTACAAAATGTGTGACTTCTGTCATGATACTGTCCTTTTCCCCTTGGATCAGCATCTATACCTTACATGTGGGTTGACCCTATGAGTGCCCTTCCTCCTTCCGTTTTGGTAGGTACACCTTTTTAAATTCCTGATCTCCTATGGTACAGATCACTCCTCTTCTTGGGGCCTTTCTTAGGTCAGCCTATCTGCCCTTCATACTCAATAAATGCTGGGTGCAACCTCCTTATCGTTTACGAGTAGGCCTCATGGTTCCTTGGCTTAGTATACATCTTTATGTACACTATAATTAAATATTCTCTGGTAAAATTAAAAATCTGCTTCACACTTTACACTTGCTTCTTAATATTTCATTTAGTGCCCTAGAGTCCTCCTCTACTTTTCAACTTTTATACTCTTGGTATATACTCTACCTCTATACACTATTCATACAAAATGTGTTTACTTATAAGAGTCCCACTGCACTATGACAATGTGTGCATCCTTTCCCGATGTACACATTCCTTTCCCCCTACAATGCTTGACCGTTCTCCCATCTGGATCTGTCGGTTGCTGTACCCATTCTTGCGGAACACATTTTCTAGATGTTTAAGTTCTTTGTGTAGAGTTTGTTCATCCTATATTGAGTATGCCCTATGAACCAGTGTATTGAGCATTCCGTTGAGTTTTACAGGATGGTGGCAGCTCAAGGCATGTAAATATAAGTCCGTATGTGTAAGCTTGCAGTACACACTATGACCTAATGTGCCATGAGATTTCCGCACTACAATTACATCAAGAAAGGGTAATTTCCCTTACTTCTCAATTTCCATGGTGAATCATATGTTCTCATGGACTGAATTTAGGTGTTCTAAAATTGTCTGCAGCTGATCAGGCCCATGGGGCCAGATGACAAACATATTGTCCATGTATCTGAAAAAACACCCAGGTTTCCATTCAGCCAATTGTACTGCTTCCTCTTCGAAACTCACCATAAATAAGTTGGCTAAGACTAGTGAGAGAGGGCTCCCCACAGCCACACAGTCAGTCTGTTCGTAGTATTGGCCATTGAAGATGAAGTAGGTAGATGTAAGTACATGCAGGAAAAGGTTTTTCAATTTGGGACCAAATTTCTTGCTGATAAGATGGTTCGAATATTTTTGTGGAACACATGTGAAGACCTGGGTCAGTGCGCACAAATGGATTGTCGGCACTCGCAATCAGAATGTCGGCAGCTGCAATCGGACCTTCGGGGAATCGATGGCTGACTGATGGACATAAATAACACTGACAATGAGCAGACAGACCATTCCATCAGAACCACCTGATGATGGTGGAAAGGTTATTTGCCGAAATATAGTGGGACTTCAATGATCACATCCGGCTGCACACCCGAGAGCCCTGGAAACAACACATATGCTGGGAAAGCCTCCAATAAACATATCAATAACCTCTACGGGTAGGATATGTACCACCTGGTGAAGAAACTAGATAAGCTTTGGAACCAGAAAGGAGGTATGCTTAGTTCCCTCGCCTTTTTACTAAGGTGTAGGGACAAGACCACGATTCCTACATTTGCAAAAATGGTGCACCATATATGCAACCCTGTGGCAAACCGTATCAAGAAACGAGCCCCCCTGGCCTTGGTCAGGGAGAGGATTCGCTACACTCCAAAACAAGTCAACAAGAATGGCAAAGAACTGCTGCACCTTCACCTACAATTAGCTTCCACATTTCAAGACCATTCCTGGGAATGGGTGGATGGCATCACATGGACCCAGGCTGACTAGATACACTTGAAATGCACTGAAAAACAGATTGACAAGTTTGCAAGGCTACTAGGCAAAGAACAAGAAGAGACAGAGCCAATGAAATGAACTGCGATTAACCTCATGGGGAAGCTATTGGACAACAGAACCACTTCCATACTAAAAAAGGGACTCAACTTTGCACCAACGCCAGCTTACCTCCACTCCACTGAGATCATCTCCATAGTGGAACAAGCGGTCTGGGACTTAACCAAGGACAAGGCAGAAGAAGTCAGGAGAGAAACATGTCAGATTCTCTCCAAGGTGAAACCGCCCACCAGCAACACCTCACGGGAAGAAAGAGCGGCACTTCGAGCCCTCAGAGAAGACAAGCAGACCGTCGGCCTGCCTGCCAACAAAGGAAACACCACAGTCGTTCTAAACAGACAGGACTATGAACAGAAGATGTTCCAACTACTTGATGACCCGGCACACAGTACGATGAAGTCGGACCTGACCAATAGGATACAAATAAGCACTGCCACCCTACTGGAAAATGATGCAGTTGAAGAGAAGGATATCAAGAGACTTCGACAGTGCTCCACAGTAGCTCCGAGAATATACGGCCTCCCTAAGGCACATAAGAAAGGGACGCGTCTGATTGTCAGCAACATAGGAACCCTCAGTACCCCCTCGCACAACACCTGGCAGGCCTGCTCAGACCGTATGTTGGAAAGCACAAGCACCATATTCCGAACTCAATGGACTTCATTCCATCTTAAGGAGCTGACCCTATGAGAAACAGACATTGTGGTCAGCATTGATGTTGTGTCACTCTTCACACGGGTCCCACTAGAAGATTCGATCCATCTTATAAGCAAGCAATTTGGTCCCGAGTTGACACAACTTTTCCTGCAAGCACTTACATCCACCTGCGTCGTCTTCAATGGCCAATACTACGAACAAACCAGTGGTGTGGCTATGTGGATCCATCACTCACCAGTGGTAGCCAACTTATTTATGGAGAGGCACTACAAGTGGCTGAATGGAAACCTGGGTGTTTTTTCTGATACATGAATGACACGTTTGTCATCTGGTCCCATGGGTCTGATCAGCTACAGAACCTTTTAGAACATCTAAATTCAGTCCATGAGAACATATGGTTCACCATGGAAATCAAGAAGGAAGGGAAATTACCCTTTCTTGATGTAATTGTAGAGCAAAGATCTAATGGCACACATAAGGACTTATATTTACATGCCTCGAGCTGCCACCATCCTGCACAACTCAACAGGATGCTCAACACACTGGTTCACAGGGCATACTCAATATTGGATGAACAAAATCTACACAAAGAACTCAAACATCTTGAAAATGTGTTCCTCAAGAATGGGTACAGCAACCAACAGATCCAGATAGCCTTCAGAGGACGGAAATGCTGCAGAAACCCAGATGAATAACCGTATAAAGATTATGAACCAGGCCTTGCCTTTCTACTGTATGCAGGAAACATGACATCAAACATTGGGAGACTGCTGAAACAACACAAAATTGACAGTCTACCAACCACTGTCCAAGATACGCGCCTTACTGGGGATGGTGAAACATGGATTTGGCCTCAAGAAAAAGAGTGTATATAATATTCCATGTGCTTGCAGAATATCCTACATTGGTCAAACGATCCAAACAGTCAAAGACCGCTGCAAAGAACACCAATGCCACATGCACCGAGGCCAGCACAACAAATCGGCACTGGCAGAACACTGCTCGGAAACTGGGCACAATGTGAAATATGAAGAGACCAAGATTCTGGTCCCTGCCAGCATCTTCTAGGAGGCCATTGAAATTCATGTAACAGACAATCTCGTAAACTGAGACACAGGTTTTCAGTTGAGCTAGGCCTGGAAACCCTTACTTAGCTCCATCAAGGAGTCACGTCTCAAGTGAACACAAGATCTTTCCACGACGGCCGTGGAGGACACTCCACAGAATTTTGCATTTTCCATCACATGGTGCGATGCCAGGGACAGCGCGGACCTGGGTTGGCATCCGCAAACAGATTGTCGGTGGCTGCAATTGGAGCGTTGGCACTCACAATCAGAATGTCGGCAGCTGCAACTGGACTGACAGTGCAGGGAATCGAAGCCCGACTGACAGACATAAATAATACTGACAATGAGCAGACAGACCATTCCATCAGAACCAGCTGATGATGGCAGGCAGGTTATTTGCCAAAACATCGTGGGACTTCAACAATCACATCCGGCTGGACATCCAAGAGCCCTGGAAACTATAAATATGTTAACTTCAAAATCCTCTACTTTTCCTGTTATCATTGCTCGTGGATTAATGGCAGTTAAGCTTGGTTCTTCCAGTAGCAACCATTCTATGGTTGGTATTTTATGCATGAAATTAATATACTTTTTATGGACTATGCCTCCTAATGTATTTCTATGACCTGGGCCCCAGCACTGGATCTGGTTCGCATTTGGTTTTCCTGATTATTGGTAATCACTGTTTGGTTACCAAATTGGGGTATTACATTACCACTTCATACTCGGTTACTGCTTGGTACAAATTCTTGCGATGTCACTGGGCCTGTATTAGAAGCTGGATGCTTCTTTTGGTAATTATCGTTACTATTACTCTTACTACATTGGTGTACTCTAGCAAAATTAGCCTTGTGTTTTCTAAAATTATTATTACTATTCCTTTTGTAAGTCTGATTTTAATTTTGGTGTATGCTCTCATTACGGTCCTTGTTCAAGGCATCGGGTGTGTCCACAAAAGCCAATAGTTCTTCTACGGTTTTTCACCCACTACACAATATATCTTTCCTGGCGTAAATGGGTAAATGTCTTATTAAATTTGAACTAACCCTTCTTCCTACATGGACCTATCTAAGTACTTTGCACATGTTAAATGCCACTCAAAAAACTTTCTCATCGTACCCCACTTACTGTTGTAATACTTCAGGTCCCATAAATCAGATATTAGTTTTTCCTGGGTGCTTGTTGATAAATATTTCTCCTTAAACCTTTTCTGGAAGTCTGTCCAAGACGAAAAATTCTCTATGTTCACTGTGCCACATTCTGAAGCTTCTCCTAAAAGGTATTCTACCACAAATTCGATGTTCATTGAATCTTCCCAAGTCTTGGGCAAGGCTTGATTGAACCTTATCAAAAAATGAGTAGGATGTACTTCCCCATCCAGCTTAAATTTAGAGAGCTGTCTAGATAACCCTGAATTTGCTCCCCATTGTAAATGTGTCATTACTTCACTTGTTAATACCACGTTGGGAGAAGTCACTCTATTATCTACTTTGTCCAGCAAAAGATTGAATTCTTTCCACAGTTCATCTATTCTTTCCACATTTCATCTTCATTTCTCTCGGTATTACTAAGTTTATTTTTTGAAGATAAAATTGGAGACTATTGTCGGAGGTCACTCTTGCGGCAACTTTTCTATCATCTCTTTAAGTTGTTCCTCCAGACTGTTGATATTTATTATGTCTGAAGTGGCTAGTTTCTCTTTAAAATTTCTTTCTACGTTATCAACTCGAGTGTTAATGCCTGCAATTTGTGATTGGACTATTGGTAACAATTTGTCCTGTTTTTCAACACTCTCCTTTAAGGTGTGTAATCTATGTTTTACAGTATCAAACATAACATTACAGACACACTGAAATGATCCTAATTTTTCACTAAGTTCAGCTTCTACATTATTATACTTATTTTCAATATCATATTCTAACTTTTTAGGTAAATCCTGAAATTGGTAACTCTGTGTCTGACTCAAGGCAGTGAACAGTTGGTTTACTTGACTACTTAATGAACCAGATAACTCCTCTCTTAAATCTATTTTAAAAGTCTCTACTTTAGTAGTTAAAGCGTCAAATTCAGTCTTCAAATTTCCCATGTCTTCTTTACTCTGTCCATCTACTCTAGCACTTGACAATCCTCATTCTGAACGTCCAATTTATTATTTAATTGAGTGTTGCTGAATCATTTAGAAATGTATTTAATTCCTTTCTTAAAGAAGTATTTTGAGCAGTGAATACTTTGCTTTGGGCATCTAATTTTTCACTTGAAGTTGAGCATTTGACTCCGTTCTTTGGTTATCTAATTTAAGACTTAGTGCTTTAATTAAATTTGCTACCTCAGTCCAGTCTGGCATTTCTTTTGTAACTGTCATGGCCATGGCTGGTTCTGATGTTTCCCCAGTTTTTTGGGTATTATCCACATTTTTCTTACTTTTAGATTGTGTTATCATTAAAAAAAAAAATCACTCCTCCCTCCCCGAATATAATAACTATACTAACAGTCTATTATTGAACAGTGTGCCTAACTTCACACTTAATTAATTGTCTTTCGCTCACCCGGCGTAGAGTTTTAAGCTGCATCTGTGAGCAGGTATGGAACCAGTGGCAGTGAACAGCACAAGCACCAGCAATGTCAAAGGTTGGTTTCAGCATCAGTGTCGGTGAACGGATTTGTAGTTGGCACCGATGAGCAGCAGCTGGCATCATTGGTGTCAGTTGCTGGTTACGGGGTCCCCTCCCGCAGTGATATTTCACTGCCCACCAAATCTCACAATATCCTCGTCCATCCCTAGACAACCCCTGCTTCGAACCCCTTGCCACATGGCTCATATCGCCGTAACAGACCTAGATCCTAGATGCAAGACTGTCCGATACATCCTCCCACCATCACCCACTGCAGTCCAGTCACAAGCATCACCTATCCCATCAAATGCAGGGCTACCTGTAAAACCAGTCATGTGATCTATAAGCTAAGCTGCAACCACTGTGCTTAAATTTTATGTGGGCATGACAAACAACGAGTTGGCTGTCTCCATGAATGTCCACCAACAAACTGTAGCCAAGAAACAGCTGGACCACTCATATGCAGAGAACGCTGTCCTTCACAATGTTCTTCATTCTAATGACTGCTTCACAGCCTGTGCAATCTGGACCCTTCCTAACAACACTGGCTTTTCTAAACTCCATGGGTGGGAATGCTTCCTGCAATTTATCCTACATTTTCGTAACCCTCTAGCTTCAAACTTTGTTGCTCATTGTCCTTCACCCACCCATCCCTTCACTGTTGCCGCTTCACAGCCACAAGCGCACACACCGGCTTCTTACTTTTCTCCTTGCCTACTCCCACCCCATCCTTTGTCTAACCTCCTGACTGTACTTAGCTGCCCTGCTTCACTCCACCTCATCCACGTACACTTCCACAAAGAGCACTTTACCATCGTCCACCCGTACCCTGCTCTCCCTCTTTCTCCCACTCCAGACTGCTTCTCCCGTTACGTGCAGTTGCTCACATTCTGGCCTCAGCAGCTGGAGAGTGTGGTCACATGTGTGTGAGCTGCTTGTGCATGAATGTGTGTGTATATTGTCTATTTGAAGAAGTCCTCTTGACCGAAAGCTTAGGTGTTTAGTAAGCTTTTTTTGTGCCTGTCTGCAACTCAACATCTCCACTGTATGATAAATAGCAATCTATCCTTTCCATAATATTGTCAGTAATTTCTATGATGTATTAAACATTATCTTAAATACAATATAGTGTATTCATACTGTCTTTTGCATATGCGTATCATAATAATCCCGATATCCTGGTCTGTAATTGGCTAATATAGCATAAAAACAATAATATATCAAAACAGACATTGTCTTTAACTGTTTCAGGCAATCCACATATTTGTTATCTTACATGTTATTAAAAATCCAATGTAGAAGGTGAGATTATAGGAAAGATAGAGGTAAATGGAGGCAGAAAGATTTGAGAATACGTACCAGGGCAGGGGTTATCCAGTTGTTCATCCCTATCCAAAACAACACCCCCTCTAAGAAGAAAATTGTATTCTGATGAATTAACTTTCCCCATTGCTTCAAGTATCTTCATACACATATGAAACGAGAAAAGTAATTTGTGTCGTTCAAACAGACCTCGACATGTGTTCCTAAAACAGACAATAAAATAAAATGATAAGTGCATGTAAAGGTGATTCTCTCACTTACTGCTATAGTTATTTAGTCAATTAAATAATTAGGGGAAGATAATATTACAATGTATCTAGAACTGTATATAGCAATCACTTTTCAATGTATTTTGTGACACAGAAATGTTGCTGTTAATATCATTCAGAAATGAATGAATTTACAAATTATACAATGGCCTAAATTATTCACATTTCAAATCATCTGGTGTAAGTCATCAAACATACTTACCTGTAGACAGCATAGGTGTGGTAATCATTGAGGAAAGATATTCTCTGCTCCAAATCTTCACTTTTTTTGCTTTTTTCTATGGACATTGTAAATAAAGAAGTGTACGCATCCAAAGAGAACTGATACATTGGATCAATTTGGCTCATGTCATTCAACACAAAGAAAAGAATAGAAGCTCTTCTTGCGCATGGACGATATCCCTGGAATATTGATTTTATGAAACTAAGCAGTTTCAGTTAAATATACTATAAAGGAGTCCATTAGGGATACAAGAACCTATCAGGAATATAAATGTATTCTGTTCACCACATACAGCTGGATATTTTTTCTATTTCAGGAACATAATTTAAAAAAAAAAAAAAATCATCAGTTTGGGTACATACGATCTTTACAAGATGTTTAATTTCATCAAGACAATACAAAATCTTAAATAGATATTTTTTCATGGGGTTATATTATTGCTGACACATTAAGTAACTATTTTCATAGGTTTTTACTACAGGTTATACATGCACCAGTCTTCCACTGACAGAAGAAATCACTCCACTTCAGTTCACTGTTTCAATATTGCAAAAATGCACAGTTCACTACTTCAATTTGATTACCATTCAAGGTTACTTTTGAATTAATTGTGACACAAGTATTGTTGTTGCTACATGATGATGTAAGGCAGATAGCCAGTGGCACATCCTCTTGCATTGATGTATGCCTGTATTCATAGTGGCATACTATCCACAAGTTCATCAAGGCATTGTTGGTCCAGACTGTCCCACTCCCCAATGGCGATTCGGTGTAGATCCCTCAGAGTGGTTGGTGGGTCATGTCATCCATAAACAGCCTTTTCAATCTATCCCAGGCATGTTTGATAGGATTCATATCTGGAGAACATGCTGGCCGCTCTAGTCGAGCGATGTTGTTATCCGAAGGAAGCCATTCACAAGATGTGCACAATGGAGGCACGAATTGTATCAATGAAGACAAAAGCTGTGCCAATATGCTGCTGATATGGTTGCACTATCGGTCAGAGGATGGGATTCAAGTATTGTACAGCCATTACGGCACCTTCCATGACAACCAGTGGTGTACGTCGGCCCCACATAATGCCATCCCAAAACAGCAGGGAACCTCCACCTTGCTGCACTCACTGGACAGTGTGTCTAAGGCATTCAACCTGACTGGCATTCAACCTGACTGGGTTGGCTCCAAACACATCTCCGACAATTGCCTGGTTGGAGGCATATGTAACACTCATCGGTGAAGAAAACATGATGCCAATCCTTAGCGGTCCATTCGGCATGTTGTTGGGCCCATCTGTAGCACACTGCATGGTGCCATGGTTGCAAAGATGGACCTCGCCATGAATGTCAGGAGTGAAATTGCGCATCATGCAGCCTATTGCACACAGTTTGATTCATAACACGATGTCCTGTGGTTGCACAAAAAGCATTATTCAACATTGTGGCACTGACATCAGGGTTCCTCCAAGCCATAATCCATAGGTAGCAGTCATTCACTGCAGCAGAACCCTTAGGAGGCCTGAGTGAGGCATGTTATCGACAGTTCTTGTCTCTCTGAATCTCCTCCATGTCCATACAACATCGCTGTGGTTCACTCTGAGGCACCTGGACACTTCCCTTGTTGAGCGCCCTTCATGGCACAAAGTAACGACGTGGACACGTTCAAACTGCAGTACTGACCATCTAGGCATGGTTGAACTACTACAGACAACATGAGCTGTGTACCTTCTTCCTGGTGGGATGACTGGAACTGTTCAGCCGTCGAACCCCCTCTGTCTAATAGGTACTGCTCATGAATGGTTATTTACATCTTTGGGTGGGTTTAGTGACATCTCTGAACAGTCAAAGAGACTGTGTCTGTGATACAATATCCACAGTCAACGTCTGTCTTCAGGAGTTCTGGGAACCAGGGTGATGTAAAACTTTTTTCAGTGTGTGTATATGGCAAGTGATGCAAAAATGCTAATGAATTCTTTGTCATCTGGTCTACTGTACTACACAAGTAGTTTGAACGCTTCTTCCAGTATACAGGTGTGCAGAATCATCTGTTTCCTTACAAGCGAATAAGGAAAAATAAATCAAGGAATCAGAAACCAGTACTTAAGAGACTACAGAATTTCACCACTGACATAAATAACCAGGGAGTGGCAGAGTTGATTCAAATATAATGTTGTTCGCACAACCCAAGAATTAGCACACAAATGAACAATGACAACAAAGGATGGAGATGGTGGAAACCTTGGAATATCAGAAAGTGTGTGGAGAGGGTACCTTGGGAACTGATATCTCATTTAAGAGAGAGGACAGTGAAAGTCTGCTCGGATCTGCATGAAGCTTTTATAATCAAGGACACTTTTCTGTGATCCAGTGAAATAGATAAACTTTTCAATCTAGACATGATCATTTCATGGACTAATGTCACCTTTTCCCTCCAAGGTCTATGATGTCATGATGGCACTCAGAAATGAATAGTTCTCTTTAACTTTTGGTAACACAATTATACCATCAACAGAAAACAGTACAGTTAGGCAATCTGCATATACACCTCCATGGTTACTCTGGAATTCACACTTGTGTGGTTTCTGACAGAGAGTGGAAAGAACTGCTTTCAAACTATTTCTCATTATTCAGATGGGAGTCAACAAGATAAGATGCATTTGGGGGAGGAAGCTGGTGATTGAGATTTAATGAAAAGATTTTGCCACAACAAAAAATTCATTTGTTTTAATTACTGTCATGCCAACTTCCTCATCATATCTGTGACACTCTCTCCCCTATTTTGTGATAATGCAAAACAATTTTATGTGTGTGGCTCCAATTCAAGTTGCTCATAACTATAATCCTTAGATATTTAGCTAAACAGTCTAACAACCGAAAGTCCAGATGGTAATATCAATAATATTATGGAAAGGGTAGACTGCTACTCACCATAAGTATGACATGTTGAATTGGAGAGAGGCACAATGAAAAGTATGGTACACATTTAGCTTTTTGCGAGAGCCTCATTAAGAAAAGAAAGAAAGACAGAAAGCTCATCTCATGCCCTCATGACTGGTATCTCCAGCTGCTCTGGCTAGAGTGGCCAGAGACAGCTGTTGCAGTAACATTTGAGAAGCAATATCATCTGTGGATGCAGATTGTAATTGTGGTAGTCTGCAAGCCCTGAAAGTAACAGGAGGTCTGGGAGTAGTCTGAATGTCTTTCACTGTGTACAATAGCAGAACTGGGCATAGGTTGTTCCTTAACAGGTGCTACCTGAGACACTCGAGATGTAGATGCAAGCTGGTAAACAGGAAAATGTTTGGCTTGGAAAGCCTCCAATTTAATGGATTTCATACAAATTTGGAAAGTAATACTTTACTCTCAGTAGAAATGTTTGGTTTTCTTCCCTTTGGGATGATACCTCGACTTTTTAACTGTTGTTAACATCGAATATAGATTTATGTATCAGGAAGCCGTTTCTGAAAGTATTTGTTTGGAGTGTAGCCATGTATGGAAGTGAAACATGGACAATAACTAGTTTGGACAAGAAGAGAATAGAAGCTTTCGAAATGTGGTGCTACAGAAGAATACTGAAGATAAGGTGGATAGATCACGTAACTAATGAGGAGGTATTGAATAGGATTGGGGAGAAGAGAAGTTTGTGGCACAACTTGACTAGAAGAAGGGATTGGTTGGTAGGACATGTTTTGAGGCATCAAGTGATCACAAATTTAGCATTGGAGGGCAGCGTGGAGGGTAAAAATCGTAGAGGGAGACCGAGAGATGAGTACACTAAGCAGATTCAGAAGGATGTAGGTTGCAGTAGGTACTGGGAGATGAAGAAGCTTGCACAGGATAGAGTAGCATGGAGAGCTGCATCAAACCAGTCTCAGGACTGAGGACAACAACAACAAGCACACTCTAAAACTTAAGAATTCTCAGGCATGTAGTTGTCGGTGTGAGGACCTGAGTTGCTGGAATCTAAATCAGCTGTCATGGCACCTAGTGCTGAAACACTGTGGACATCACTGTGTTGTGGCACACCACATGGTGAGGTGTAATGTATGGCTTGAGAGGCATCTGCAAATAGTTTGACATTACACATTGGTATGTGCCTGTCCAAGTAAATTTCAGTGTTACAGTGCTGCAGGAAATTGGAACTTAGAAGAGGCTCTGTGACATCAGCTAGTAGGAAAGTACAGTATAATGATTTCTTAAAACCTATATTCATAAGCACAGTTCATTTACCAAATGTAGCAATTTTGGAGTTATTAGCAGTTGTAAGTCATGGGTCAGCTAGCTACTTTGTGGTGATTCACTGACAGTAGACTGACATCTGATACTGAGTCGATGAAGTATGTATGCAAAACATAAATGTCTGTGACTTAAAAATGGTGTGGTCAACAAAAAATGCTACAAAAGTTGTGTTGCTCCAGTTTATATGAATGTTTACACTGTCAATGCTGGTGAATGCAGATCTGTTGGATAATTTGGTGACAACTGTCTTTAGGACATGAGGGATGGCAAACTGCATACACTTTTCTTGTGAATGTTGACAGAAAGGCACATTATCTCACAGCAATCAGTCGCCCTACACCCCATCACTGTTGTCATTTAGATAACCACAACAAGATTTTCGTGCCTTTTCCTGTTGCCCGAAGTGTAGATGGTACCATCACCAAGTCTACAACTGCTTGTGGATGTTGTCACAAGCATCCCTTCGACTGTTGTGTTGTCAGCTATTCGAGTCAGTACTGTTGTTTGAGTTTCCCTGATTTGCTACTTGAGAGCAATTAAGTCTTGGTAGAGCATGTGGATCTGTTCCACTAATGGAAGCTGTTGCCCTCGAGTAGCATCATGTGAGACTGCTGCTGTGAGGCCATTACAAGTTTGATGTGTTTCAATTGAATTGTCATTTTGCAAAATATTATGTATTTTATTGGCCACAAGCAACTGTGAAGATAAGTATCCACTACTGTTCAAAATCAAAGCACTTGTAATGGCAAATGGTTGCGGATCAAACCACACCTGTCATAGGGTTCTGAAATTTCAGTATCTGTCAGGTATATTTACAGATGATGCCAAAACTCTGATGGGGTTTGTTACCAGTAACCTCACTATTTAAGACTTGTTGTATGTTAAGTCTCTTGATTTCCATACACCAAGAAGAAAATGGGAAATGTTGCTATTTGCAGATGGTGGGGGTGATGTGAGTGATGTCTGACAATAATACATTGATGTCTACATACATACTCTGCAAGTCCTCAAAGGATGTGTGGCAGAGGGTAGCCTGTGCCATTACTAGTCATTTCCTTTCCTGTTCCACTTGCAAATAGAATGAGGATAAAACAACTGCCTATATGGCTCACTTTGAGTCCTAATTTTTTCCTACCTTATCTTTGTGGTCCTTACATGAAAAATATGTCAGCAGCAGTAGAATAATTCTGCAGTAAACTTCAAATGCTGGTCCTCTAAATTCTCTCAATAGTGTTTCTTGAAAAGAATGTCACCTCCCATATAGGGATTCCCATTTGAGTTCCAGAAGCAACTCCATAACACTTGCGTGCTGTTTGAATCTAATGGTAACAAATCTGGCAGGCTCCTTTAAATTACATCAATGTCTTCCTTTAATTGGACCTGGTACAGATTCCAAACACTTCAGTAGTACTCAAGACTAGTAGAGTCTAAGCATACAAAGTGCTGATGTTAAGTATAAACAATGAAAAGTCATCACACATGCCATAGGCACTAAACGAAAGTTCCAGCAGTTTGAACCACATGTATGGCTGTTGTGGCATATACAATGAAAACACAACTTTGGTACATCGAGTGCAGTGAACCTGTCATGTGTTATAGGACTGCACAAAGCTCAAAAGTTCCGACAAATGTCCACTGGTTGAAAGCATTTGAGGAACACATCTATCAGTCATTGATTTGGATTAGTTCAATAACCAATTTGGCAAAGTGACATCTGTTGTTACCAGCACTATAGATTCACACATGATATGCTTCTTGTTAACCGCAGACTTTTGTGGGTTCATGACTTTTGGTAACACTATGCAGCTGATACAGATGAAATACTGTGATAAATTACTGTGTGCTTGCAAAAGCATACAACATGAGACAATATAAAAAAAATCAACCATATGAAAGTAAGATAAAAGACAGGAAAACAAAGACCAACAGTGCAAAAGATACTATATGCTATATCCCTTTAGCAAAAGTCTTTAGGATTAAGTTAATTGTGTCATAACAATATTTTCTAGTTACATTATAAAAAATCAGACAAGTCTATCACAGTTCATGTTCTTATTTTTTACACATGTAATATCTCCTGATATTCCAATCTGATATGGATTCCACACACTTTAGCAACAATCTAGTGTGGCCCACACATATTTCATAAGCAATATTTTGCCCAAACAAACTACAGTTTTGTATATTCTTCCAAGGAATTGAAGCCTTTCATTTCTTTTGATCTAACTAAGGTTATTGTATAATGTCTCCACAATTGTTTCATTAATCGTCCAATGAATGGAAGTCCATCATTTACTTTTATTCAACTGGGGCTATGTGGTCATTCTGCTTCAGTTCACCACATTGTTGCAGGCAGATATTTTTAAGATTTTTTTTACATACAGGGTGAAAAAAAAATGCCACACTTGGTGGCCAGTATGTGATTCCTCATCTCAATTCAAGACAAAAGTATATCTAGCAAAACCTAATCTATGCAATTTAAAAAATGAGGCTCTGGCAATGCTATAACCACATACAGCTTGACGTAGAACAGGTAGCAAGAACTTTTTTATGCGCCACAACTGTCTCATTAGCTCAGTAAGACAAGGCAATGCCATGGGAAATGGGTATACAGACTCGCCAATGTTTCAGTTGTGTTCACGCCAAATATTTTCTTTTTTTTTTTCTTTTTTCCATTTAAAGCATAAAATGGTATCCAATTTACACCTCCACAATGCAGTATCTTGTGAATTTCTTTCTGTCCGTGTTACCTTTATTTAAACATTAAGAAATAACATGAACTTCGTACAGATATAAACAACCACTTTGTTCTGTCCATGACACAAATATTTGCAATCATTTTATCTTTATCTGGACCATACTTTCCTGGATCCCAAGCTATACACCTGCATCCACCATTGCTAAAGTGGCATGCTCATGAGTTATTATGCCATGTACATCTATGGGTGGGTTGCTATAATCTTGTTTCTTTAATTGTCCCAACAAATAAAAATCTAGTGGAGAAGATCAGAGGAACATGGAAACCAGAACATTGGATCTCCATGACCAATCCATTTCCTTGGTAGTGCTTCACTTATATAGTGATGCACATTCATTCCAAAGTGAAGCTGTGCACCATCTTGCTGAAATAATAGCTGTTGCCGAACACCAAGTGGACTTTTTCTAATGTATCAGGCAAACTATTGAAAAGAAGTGTACAATACAGGAGTGCATTCTATTTGCCTGCAATAGGTAAGGGCCCAAAACCATTCCTCCCACAATCCCAGCTATAGGTTAATGCCAAAGTGTGCCTCAAAGCCATGTTCATGGATGATATGTGTGGTGTGTTCTGATCAATAATGATTTTTGTAGAGGTTGAAAATGCTAGTGGCAGATTCATCAGTCCAAAACACATTATTTATAAAATGCTTGTTATCTCCCATTTGCTCAAAACAATTCACAAAACTGTGTTTGTCGGATGCGGTCTCCCAGCCACTGGTTTTGAGTTAACATGTAATGATATGGATGCAGTTTTTCATAGTGCAATACTTCACATGAACAGCCAGTCTTTGAGATATTTGGAAGTGTCTTGCAATACCACAGGTAATTCACCGAGGTGGTGGGTGAATGGTTTCAAGAATCGTGTCCTTTGTTTGTGGAGTATGTTTAGTCTTTGGACAGCCTATTTCCATTACTCGTGGATGAAGGTTACTGGGTTCCTGAAGGCGTTGCTACAGGTGATGAAAAGCATTCTTATTGGAATAGCACCTTTGAGGATACCATACAGCATACACACAAGCAGCAGCAGCAGCTTGGTTATCGGATGCACCCAGCACCAAAAGCATATTGACATATTCATCATTTGTGTGCTGCATCAGGTACCTGCCTTACATGAACATGACAGGACTAGTTATGTTTGTGCATAGCACAGTTAGTACACTTATGCATGCAGTTTAATGAATCTCACTGTCATGTGATAGACTACTATTATGTGACAAAATGATATTCTGCTTATAAATCACTAGAACTAGAGAACAGGCATCAAAAAAACAAAAAAGGAACCTGATAAGTATTAGAGCCATAGCTCCATGGTGGATGTGGTTATGCTGCCCAGCAGTCTACTATGATGCCTGGTGCAGTAATGCATGGCAATACATGTTTCCCTGTGCATTCTGATGTGCTGCTTAATGTGACGGTGTTACCACAGAAGGGTTGGGAACCACTGTTGTGAGTGATATCTTGCCTAAAATCAACAGGTAACCAAATGGTTGATAATTCAGTATTGACATTAACAGACAAGCTGTCAATAGCCACATCGCAACAGGTTGATGTTTAATGCATAAGGAAGCTAAGAAGTTAAATGTTGATATTGCTTTGAATATGATGAGAACTACTAAGGGAGTCAAACAAATAAGGTAAAACAAAGGAAATGGGGGATATGAAATGGCATAAATCATGAAGGAAATTTTTAAAAAATTGCAAGGGCTAATGGAGGATATGAAATGGCATAAATCATGAAGGAAATTTTAAAAAAATTGCAGGGACGACCAAATCAGTGCAAAATAAAAGTAACTGTTGGCAGTTCTGCAGTTCACCAAAAACATAATAAAAGTTTAAGCTTTAAGTATACATAATGATAAAGATCATCATGGTGCACAGCAGCATTACTTTTGGTACAGGAAATCTTTTGACCATGGCACTGAGTGTGGCAGTGTACATAAGAAGCAACATGGCTATTGTGTAGTGGCAATGGTTTTACACAGTTTCATTACCTTCATCTGAGACAAGAATGGAAAAAAAACCAATGAAACAAGAACTACTTTACCTAATTCAAATACATCAGAACATATCTCATGAAGCATTTACGGTCATAAAATTCAAATGGTTTAGAAACTGTTGCCTTTTGTTTAAGCTTATAATTGCATATGTTAACTAAGACATTTTATACTATCTTTAACATTGAACCAAAGCCAAAATCTTCTTGGTTATTTTTACAAATTTTAAGTAGTTTATTATCCATCTGTTACTTTCAGTTACCTCACGTGCTGCATCAATTTCAGTTTCTGTTGTTTCTGCTACTTTGAGTTGTTCATTTACAGAAACAGAGGTTGCCTGTGAAGTTTGTAGTGTTATAAGCAATTGCAAATCATCAAGTAGTGAGCCTTTTGTCTCATAAAGTAGTCTCAACAGTTCATCCTCCAAATCCTTCAGAGTACGTCGACCAGCTGCAATATTCAGCACTAGATTGTCTTTTTGTTCTTCTAGCTTTGGCTTCTCTTTACGGACCACAATTCCAAGAAGCTGTGCCTCAAGTCCTTTAAAGAAATGAATGGGCTATAACACTGGGATACACTGACAACACGATACAAGAGAAGATACGATTTCAGTATTAATGGGAGAAACCATAGCAGATCTCCTTATAAGTACAGTATAAGTACAAAAGTGTGTAAATGAAAATAGTTAGATTTGTTTATAAAAATTTAAAAATCAAGAGAGAATTGTTTTTATACCTGATCATTCCCTCTCTTGAATTATTCTATTATTTAATTTAGAAATATATGAGAACTTTCTACATCTCAGGATCATGTTAATAATGCTTGGTCTTACTTAAGTATAAAATATACTTTATGCATTATATGTTTTCTATCTACATTGAAAACCCAGTGTAGGGCTATAGGTAGAGAGATGTTGAATGAAACGCATTTGGCTGTCAAGAGAACAATGTGTGATGCCTTCAGTGACTACAGTAGCAGAATATCGTCAAGTGATCTTTCACAGAACTCAAAGAAATTCTGATCATATGTAAAGGCAGACTCAAAGAAATTCTGATCATATGTAAAGGCTGTTAGTGGCACCAAATTTAATTTCCAATTCCTAGCGAATGAGACAGGAACTGAAGTTTAGGATAGCAAAGCAAAAGCTGAAATACTTAACCCAGCTTTCAAATGTTCCTTTACAAAGTAAAATCCAGGATAATTGTCCCAATTTAGTCCTCCGTACCACTGAAAACATGAATGAAATAAGTATTAGTGTCATATGATGTTGAGAAACAGCTGAAATTGTTAAAATCTAACAAAGCTCCATGGCCTGATGGAATCCTTGTCAGATTATATACTGGATTTGCTGCTGAGTTAGCCCCTCTTCTGACTAGAAATATGAATTGAA
Source organism: Schistocerca gregaria (assembly GCF_023897955.1). Lineage (NCBI taxonomy): Eukaryota > Metazoa > Arthropoda > Insecta > Orthoptera > Acrididae > Schistocerca > Schistocerca gregaria. Next base: position 337,181,003 of record NC_064925.1, on the reverse strand, counting down.
TCCACACAAGTCGGAGCAATGGTGTGGTAAAACAACAACCAAAGATGTGAAAATCAGTGGTTCATCCTCCAAAAATAATCTGTTGTTAATTATTGCTGAGCTATGAGAGGACACAAAAATTCTCTAAATGATGAAAACAGGAGACTCAAGCTTAAATCGGAAGAGAGGGATGATCAGGTATGTCTTAATATCTCCAAATCCATGGAAGGATTGCCAGAAAGTGAAGCTACAACTAAAATGGCTCACAACAGGCCTAGCAGTAGACGGGTAACTGTAAAATCGAAGGGGAGCTCTTACAAACATACTAATAATTAACATAAGCAGGATTTTGTGTCACCATTAAATAACAAATACAATTTACTTCAAAACACAGATGACATAGAAACTGTATCAGCATACTCATCTGATAAGGTGGTGCAGGACACTCAAAACTTAGCAAATAGCCAAGTAAGGTATAAGAAAAAAGTAAAATCAAGATTTATTCAGATAGTTATGCCAGAGGATTAGCAGCTATGTTAACGGAAAGCGGACCCCGTGTGATTAATGAGTTTGAAATAGAAGGCACTGTTAAATCAGGAGCTAGTTTATGAAACATTTCAACATCAATCAAGAAAGAAAGCACAGCCCTCGCGGACAGAGACTTTGTAGTGGTAATGGCCGGAGCAAACGACATCAGCAGAAATGAAAGGAAGACAGCTACTTTGACACTGAAGAAGACTCTTGGAGTGTTAACCCACACCAATGTGATTGTCGTTAAAGTGCCTCATCGAAATGATTTGACCCAGTGGTCATGTGTGAATAAGGAAGTGGAGCAGACCAAAAAGGAGTACAAAGCTAACTGTAAGCAGTTTAAGAATGTTTCCTTAATTAATACCAGTAGTTGTAGCAGAGAATGGCATACCAAGCATGGTCAACATTTCAATAATTTAGGTAAATGTGTTTTAAGCGATACAATTCTCAGAATAGTATTGGATAAGCTAGAGAAGGAAAAAAGACCAGTAATGTGTTTCGATTATATTTCAACTGAGATGACAAAAAACTTGTATGCCTAGACCAGGCTGGGTGTTCTAGGAACGTAAGGACACAATGTGGTCAACTTTCATGCAGTAATATAAGGTCAAGTAAAGTAAGAGAATATTCAAAAAAAGAAATGCCTAAAGTAGAGTTTAAAGTATGCTACCTCAGTAAGTACTCAGGGTATGGCAATAAATTAATAGTTAATATTTCTGTATTGTTCTAAGTGATTCTGTAAAGAAATTAATGAAAGTACATGACAAATGATTTGTTTAATTCAATTCACAGTGTCATGATATTGCTTGAATTTCTTAACATATAACTTACCAACTTCCTTGACTGCAAAATTTACAGGTGTAGTTTTGGTTGAAATTTCTGGAGCAAAATGAGGATTTCCCAGTTTTGTTGTAATAAAAAATCTAAATTCTGGGCTGAACTGCACCAATCTGTCAAATAATTTTATTAGCATCTGACCACCTGAAACAACAAGAGTAAGTACAAAGTTAGTTCACACATTGTATTAAGATCAATACGTACTAACTATTAGTGAGGATGGTAATAAGTTTGTACATAACAGACAGCAGTGATATAAAAGCAATAAGAACTAAAACAATAGAATTATCAATAATTATAACTATTGCCTTTGACACTGTGTTGTATCAGTAATTCCATCTTAGGAGATACAGATGTCAAAATATTTTTTATTCTAAGAGGTAGAAGGTATGTATGGAGGGTCCAGATACTGCAAGGAACAGTTCGAGTCAGATGCAACAATGTATCAGATCTACGAGAAATTTCAATATTTATTCATAGTATATAAACGTTGCCCCATAATCAGAATCTATTGTGAACACTTTTAAGACTGGCCACACAACTATATAATTTATGTGATGGTGTCCAAGGAATCCAAAATTCATGTTGTTGTTGTTGTGGTGGTCTTCAGTCCTGAGACTGGTTTGATGCAGCTCTCCATGCTTCTCTATCCTGTGCAAGCTTCTTCATCTCCCAGTACCTACTGCAACCTACATCCTTCTGAATCTGCTTAGTGTATTCATCTCTTGGTCTCCCTCTATGATTTTTACCCTCTACGCTGCCCTACAATACTAAATTGGTGATCCCTTGATGCCTCAGAAAATGTCCTACCAACCGATCCCTTCTTCTGGTCAAGTTGTGGCACAAACTTCTCTTCTCCCCAATCCTATTCAATACTTCCTCATTAGTTATGTGATCTAACCATCTAATCTTCAGCATTCTTCTGTAGCACCACATTTTGAAAGCTTCTATTCTCTTCTTGTCCATACGATTTATCGTCCATGTTTCACTTCCATACATGGCTACACTCCATACAAATACTTTCAGAAAAAACTTCCTGACACCTGCATCTATACTCAATATTAACAAATTTCTCTTCTTCAGTAACACTTTCCTTGCCATGGCCAGTCTACATTTTATATCCTCTCTACTTTGACCATCATCAGTTATTTTGCTCCCCAAATAGCAAAACTCCTTTACTACTTTGTGTCTCATTTCCTAATCTAGCTCCCTCAGTATCACCCGACTACATTCCATTATCCTCGTTTTGCTTTTGTTGATGTTCATCTTATATCCTCATTTCAAGACACTGTCCATTCCGTTCAACTGCTCTTCCAAGTCCTTTGCTGTCTCTGACAGAATTACAATGTCATCGGCGAACCTCAAAGTTTTTATTTCTTCTCCATGGATTTTAATATCTACTCCGAACTTTTCTTTTGTTTCCTTCACTGCTTGCTCAATATACAGATTGAATAACATCGGGGAGAAGCTACAACCCTATCTCACTCCCTTCCCAACCACTGCTTCCCTTTCATGTCCCTTGACTCTTATAACTGCCCTCTGGTTTCTGTAAAAATTGTAAATAGCCTTTCGCTCCCTGTATTTTACCCCTGCTACCTTCAGAATTTTAAAAGAGAGTATTCCAGTCAACATTGTCAAAAGCTTTCTCTAAGTCTACAAATGCTAGAAACGTAGGTTTGCCTTTTCTTAATATTTCTTCTAAGATAAGTTGTAAGGTCAGTATTGCCTCACGTGTTCCAGTATTTCTACGGAATCCAAACTGATCTTCCCCAAAGTCGGCTTCTACTAGTTTTTCCATTCGTCTGTAAAGAATTCGTATTAGTATATTGCAGCTGTGGCTTATTAAACTGATAGTTTGGTAATTTACACATCTGTCAACACCTGCTTTCTTTGGGATTGGAATTATTATATTCTTATTGAAGTCTGAGGGTATTTTGCCTGTCTCATATATCTTGCTCACCAGATGGTAGAGATTTGTCAGGACTGGCTCTCCCAAGGTTGTTAGTAGTTCTAATGGAATGTTGTCTACTCCGGGGGCCTTGTTTCGACTTAGGTCTTTCAATGCTCTGTCAAACTCTTCACGCAGTATCGTATCTCCCATTTCATCTTCATCTACATCCTCTTCCATTTCCATAATATTGTCCTCAATACATCGCCCTTGTATAGACCCTCTATATACTCCTTCCACCTTTCTGCTTTCCCTTCTTTGCTTAGAACTGGGTTTCCATCTGAGCTCTTGATGTTCATACAAGTGGTTCTCTTTCCTCCAAAGGTCTCTTTAATTTTCCTGTAGGCAGTGTCTATCTTACCCCTAGAGAGATAAGCCTCTACATCCTTACACTTGTCCTCTAGCCATCCCTGCTTAGCCATTTTGCATTTCCTGTCAGTCTCATTTTTGAGACGCTTGTATTCCTTTTTGCCTGCTTCATTTATTGCATTTTTATATTTTCTCCTTTCATCAATTAAATTCAATATTTCTTCTGTTACCCTAGGATTTCTACTAGCCCTCGTCTTTTTAGCTACTTGATCCTCTGCTGCCTTCACTACTTCATCCCTCAAAAAAATGGTTCAAATGGCTATAAGCACTATGGAACTCAACATCTGTGGTCATAAGTCCCCTAGAACTTAGAACTACTTAAAACTAACTAACCTAAGGACATCACACACATCCATGCCCGAGGCAGGATTCGCTCCTGCGACCATAGCGGTCGCGCGGTTCCGGACTGAGCTCCTAGAACCGCTAGACCACTGCGGCCGGCTCATCCCTCAAAGCTACCCATTCTTCTTCTACTGTATTTCTTTCCCCCATTCCTGTCAATTGCTCCCTTATGCTCTCCCTGAAACTCTGTACAATCTCTGGTTCTTTCAGTTAATCTAGGTCCCATCTCCTTAAATTCCCTCCTTTTTGCAGTTTCTTCATTTTTATCTACAGGTCATAACCAATAGATTGTGGTCAGAGTCCACATCTGCCCCTGGAAATGTCTTACAATTTAAAACCTGGTTCCTAAATCTCTGTCTTACCATTATATAATCTATCTGATACCTTTTTAAATTTTCTATTCTACCTGCCCGATTAAGGGATCTTACATTCCATGCTCCGATCCATAGAACGCCAGTTTTCTTTCTCGTTATAACGACATCCTCTTGAGTAGTCCCCGCCCGGAGATCCGAATGGGGGACTATTTTACCTCCAGAATATTTTATCCTAGAGAACGCCATCATCATTTAATCATACAGTAAAGCCGCATGCCCTCGGGAAAAATTACGGCCGTAGTTTCCCCTTGCTTTCAGCCGTTCGCAGTACCAGCACAGCAAGGCCGTTTTGGTTATTGTTACAAGGCCAGATCAGTCAATCATCCAGACTGTTGCCCTTGCAACTATTGAAAAGGCTGCTGCCCCTCTTCAGGAACCACACGTTTGTCTGGCCTCTCAACAGATACCCCTCCGTTGGTGGTTGTACCTATGGTACAGCTATCTGTATCGCTGAGGCACGCAAGCCTCCCCACCAACAGCAAGGTCCATGTTTCATGGGAGTTGGGGGAGGGGGGGGGGGGAGGGGGGGAGGGGGGGGGCAAATTTCATATCAAAATGAAAATTCACTTGAGAAAACTGAAAAACTTCTAAAAGACAAAATGGCTGGCCAGTACTTACTTTTAGGAGGCAAAATGCCTGTACTGCCAATAAACATATCTAAAAGTGAGAACACTTATGCTATTGTGAGCATGAGAGAAAACACTCTCGCATCACATGGCTTGCTCTTATGGTACGGTCCCCCTCTCTCCTATCTCACATTCTGGCTTGACTTCGTTGGAAAATGACTATGTAAGGCTCTTGCACTAAATCTCATATAATTTATGGAGAGAAAGAGGTAAATTAGACTAAAACTAAACCATATTTACAGATCTTAAATAATTACAGTTGAAGTGTAAAATAAAATTCTAAAAGATCTACATACAATCTGTTACTCATCCTAGTTTCCAGAACAACAGCTAGCATGAAGGCATTATTGTCTATTAGCAATTATTGAATACGAGTGTCAGAGCTGTTATAGAACTTTTTGGGTGATGATTACCAGATAAAAAGTATTTTGAACATGTCACCTGTGCTTCAGACTCTTCAGGGAAACATAGTGGAATAGATGTTCATGCAATCATAAGTGCAAAAAGAGCTTGAAGCACAGACTCAAGGACAATGACAGGGACATTTCTGGGAATGCTTCATAAGATTAAGTTGAGGTGGTGTTGTTACTATTAGAGTGATGCGACAAACCCTGGATGAGTGATTATGAGGAAGGACTTAACGCACAGCTCAGCCCTTAGAAACATTTACACAGAGGTGTGATTATTGCATAGCTTCTCTATCAGAGGGCTATGTTGAATAGAAAACTGCCAGAAGAATCCAAGCTGACCAAAGGAGTCGTCATCTTATGACAGTGACTTCCACCCTTTTCACTAGGGCTTTTCATAGTTGTTAATTCTTCTGAAAGACAGAGCTACACAGCAAATATAGTTATAGTATAAGTAACTACTATAAAAGCAAAAAGACTGGCTCTTGCACAAAATTATAGAGCTGAAAGGGTGATATTATTGATGTAAAAGAATTAACATCTGCCATCAAAACAAAAGATCCTCTATGTATAAAACTGAAGATTTTTAATCGTCAATGAAAGAAAGTGAAGAGCAAGTGGAATATTAACAGATGTTTTCTGCTTATCAGGTATTGCAAATACTGAATACACACATAATGGTGGCTAATAGCTAATGTCAGACCACTGAAGAATGAGAAGTGGCTATATGTACAAAAATAGCAGTAAAGTCCCAGGCCTTACAATTTTATTAATAATGTGTTAAAAACCTCCCTCAATATCTGTGATATGACAGAAAATCTGGAAACACACAGGCTTGTAGCACTGCCAATTAATTCATTACCAGGAGGAAACGTCTTCAGTTTCTTGAATCAGTTACAAAGAGAATTAGAAAGAATTATGCAGAGTTACCTGAAAATTCATTGTATGTAGTGACTTTAACACAGATTTTTCTATTAGATAGTAGGGCTCAATAAATGCAAGGCTATAGATGCATACATAACTAGGGAATAGATAGAGGCTGCCTATTGAAAAATTAAACAAACCTTTGAAGAAATGTGAAGCAGCAGTATGAATACTGAGCTCAGGTGCCAGAACATATAAGGAATATATTAGAGACTCTGTAGAGGGAAATATACTTGAGGACAATATTATAAAAAGAAAAGAGCAAGTAGGTGAAGATGAGATAGGAGACATGATACTGTGAGAAGACTATGACAGAGCACTGAAAGATCTGAGTAGGAGCAAGAGCCCTTAAGCAGACAACATTCCCTCACAATTACTGAGATACTTGGAAGAGCCAGCCATGACAAAACTACTCCACCCATTGTGCAAGATGTATGAGACAGATGACATACCTTCAGACTTCAACAAAAATGTAATAATTCCAATTCCAAAAAAGGCAGGTCCTAACAGATCTGAATACTACAGAACAACCAGTTTACTATGTCACAGTTGCAAATTAATAACAAAAATTATTTACAGAAGAATGGAAAAAAACTTGTAGAAGCTGATTTAACAGCACAGAAGATAAGTTTAATTTATGGAAAAATGTAGGAACACACAACAAAATACTGATCCGACATGGAAAGGAGGAGTTGCCACACTTGTTAAAGACAGTTTTAAATTTAAGAATATTGACATTAATAAATTTTGCTTAGAGCAGCACTTAGAAGCATGTGCAACAGAGATAGAATTTCATAATAGGTCCTTTATAATAGTAGCCATATACAGAGCACCTTCAGGAAATTTCAACCTGTTTATAAACGGTCTTGAAGATTTATTATCTCATCTAAAATTTAAAAAAAAGAACTAGTTGTTGCTGGTGATTTTAATATAGATGTACTGAAAAACACTGCCAGTGAACAGTTCCTGAAATCAGCTACATTGGCATTCAGTTTAATTTCTACTGTAAATTTCCTAACTAGGGTATACAAATGTTCTATGACTACCATTGATAATATCTTTATAGACAATTAAAAAACCAGTAGTAAATGGGCTACCTGAACATGACATGTAACACCTAACATTAAATTTTGAGAATTGTCAGGGTAAAACATCTATCAGAACTGAGTACAGAAGGCCAATAAAACAGTCAAACACTGAGAAATTTAGATTGCTCAAAGAAATTAATTGGATGGATGTTTAAAGCATCCAAGACACAAATGGAAAATACAAAACATTCATTAATAAAGTTAGCACCTTATTTGAAATTTTTCCCCTGAAGGTAGCTCAAATTAAGCAGAAGCCTAATAAGAAACCATGGATCACACAAGGGATACAGATATCATGTGAGACAAAAAGGAAACTCTATCTGATATGTAGGGACATCTTTGATACTATCATTATAGCTCATTACAAAAATTACTGGAAAATATTGAAGAAGGTTATCCAGAAAACACCTGCATTATGAGAAGAAGATAAATACATTCAGCAATAAAATAAAAACAATGTGGGATATAGTTAAGTCAGAGACAGGTAGGACCAGAAATGAGAGGGAACAAATAGCTCTAAAAATAAATGAAACCCTGATAACAAACAAATTTGGTGTTGCAAGCCATTTAAACAAGTATTTTGTCTCTGTTACTGATAGCATGGGGTTGTCAGGTTAAGAAAATAATGCAGTGGAATATCTGAGACCAGTACGCACAAGTAATCTCAGTAAAATGGAATTGATACTTACTTCACCCAAAGAAATAGAATCCATCATAAAGTCCTTGCAATCATAGCATTCTACTGGTTATATTAATGTATCAACAAAGTTAATAAAAGAGTGTTCATTTGGGCTTAGTCATATCTTCAGTTATTTGTGTAATCAATCACTTATCACAGGAACATTCCCAGATTGGCTTAAATATGCTGAAGTTATACCTCTTCACAAGAGAGGGGACAAAGAAATGCTGTCAAATTACCGACCTATCTCATATTTGCCTGCTTTTTCAAAAATCTTCGAAAAGGTTATGTTCAAGCATCTACTTAAGCATCTTAGTGAAAATAACAGTGTCAAAGTCACAGTTTGGGTTTCTTACTGGTTCTGATATTGAGAAGGCTATTTACACTTATAGAAAATGTCTTTAATTCATGGCTTTTGACTGTGTGAATCACAGCATTCTTTTAAGTAAATTAAAATATTGAGTTTAGTTTCGGACAAGGCACAATTCTAACATAATTTAAAAGAATCTTTGGTGGCAAACTCCTTCCATTCCATCCATGAATTTCTCAACAAGTGCAATAGACCATTTTAATGAAAATTTATTATCCTTTAATTTTTGAAAATACTTGGTTTTACTCTGAGTCTGTAAATAGTGGAAGTTTAATTTTAAATCTTGTACATAATTTGAATGTTCTTCACTGAGGATCATTGAAATGAATAATTTACTTTAATTAAATCAAAAGACTTGCACCAGGCCAACGGTCTACCTGATGGGAAGCCGTAGTCACATGCCATTATTATTATTAAAATTAATGAAACTCAAATTTTTCTAATTACATTTTTGTAATGTGTTTATCTGAGATGTTCCACACCCAGGAGGATCCCCTCTTTGGTGGGTCTATGGAATGAATAATTAACCTAATCTAGAAATTTAAGTGCTGGAAAGTCTGTTCTGAAGGATGCAATTTTGAAGTAATTTTCATTCCACTAAATCCTGAATGAGGAGCTAAATCCTGAATGAGGAGCTCCTCCAGGATGTCAAAAATGCTTGTCTAGAGTGTGGCCTTGTATGGAAGTAGAACTCGGGTGATAGGCAGATCAGACAAAAACAGAAGAAGCTTTCGAAGTATCATGCTATAGAAGAATGTTACGGATAAGACAGGTAGATCAGACAAGAAATGAGGAGGTACTGTACTGAACTGGTGAAAAAAGAAATTTATGGCATTTCATGATTAAAGGAGGGATAAGTTGATAGGACATGCTTCAGACATCAATGTAATGGAAAGGAAGTGTGGGAGGTAAAAATTGAAGAGGGAGAGAAAGGTATGAATACAATAAGATGGTTCAAATGGATGTAGATTTTGGTAGTTATGCACAGATGAAAAGACTTGCACAGGATAGACTAGCATGGAGAGCTGAATCAAACCAGTCTTGGGACTGAAGACCACAACAGTATAGCTCAAAGATATTAAGAGTACTTTAAATCTCTGTAACTCCATCTTTATACACATGATTGTGGGGGACTGGCTGTTCAATATAAAATGTCAATCCAAAATATCTTCAGCCATCAATATTCACAGTTGTTATTTTATTTGAGCAACCAGTCTCAGCACTACATTTTCCCATCTTCTGGTCCCTGTCCAAAGCCAACAATGATAATAGTGTGAAATACATAACAAAAGGAGTAGTGTAAGTACTATATACAGTGGTAATATGTAGTAACATGTAACAATACCAAACTGTAAGGTAGTTACATCAAAGTCAAAGGTAAATTAAAAAATAAAATGAGAAAACAGGTGCACACTATATTGATATAAACTAGGGAACAGAATCTACATTCCATAAAAAATTGTAAAAAAGAACCTACTAAATGGAGGTCAATACTGCATGTTATGCCTAGATAATCTCAGTGTAATGCTTCTGTTAGTGCCCATGAAATATCTGGAGCAAAACAGTCACAATCATATACTGATGGGTGCAAACTGAAGATAAAATATTTATTTATATGTTGTCACAGACCAATAGGACATGAAACCACTTACGGAGGTCAGCCCCATGTCAACTATCTGCACTGCCATGTTCCATACATTAAAAATAATTAATAAAACAAGAATATAAACTTATGTCAATATAGTCTGACAATCACAGATTCATAAGGTGCCATTATTTACTAAAAATATTTTTAATGAACCAAATTGTGAATCTAATGCAATATACTACAACAAATTTCCACTAAGCAGGAAGTATTGAAATATATGGAAAAGGTCATAACCAACATTAACAAGAAAGTGAGAAGTCCTTCAGTAGGCAGCTGTTTGGCTAGGTGATATACCAAACTATAAACTATGATGTTGAAGTCTAAAGAACAGTACTACAATACATACACAGTATATTAGAAAGCCATTCACTTTATTCAGAACAAACAAAGACACATACCTATATATGACATGTAGCTTGTGACGAAGCAAGCTGGGATCTCTTTACTTCCTCTCTTGTTTTGCCATCTGCCTCCTTAAATTAATTTTCATCTTCATTTTTACCTAATTACCATTAAGTGCATGAGTATAATCTGCATTACAATAAAAGAAAAAGGTTGGCCCCCAGTCTTAAGGAATATAGCACCAGGTCTAATTATGTGCTTAGTTTTGTGTATGTAATTAATTTCCTAATTTATTTTGACCATTTCTAATTAATACTTTTATTACAGGGTGAAATCAGTAATTGTACTGTGACTTAGCTTCTACTGTTGACTTATATACAAATAGAAATTATGTACTAACTATAAACATTTGGAGGAAGAACTACCAGGATTCTTAAAGTATTTATTTGGCTCTATTCAAAAACACACTAGCAAACCAGCCCTTAATTAATTCCAAAATAATTAACAGGTTTGTCAAATGTCTTATTTGTATAGCAATATCTGTTAACTTCATAATTTAAACAAATAATTTGGCCTGACATTTGTGATACGAGGAACTGTTAAAAAGGAGGGTTTAGTTGATGTATTCAGTTAACTGAATGAGTTATGTCTTAATTGTAATTTCTTTAACTTAAACATCAAACACTGTATAGTTTCAGTGGCTATTATTGCGAGGATATATGAAAGACCAATTTTAGGTCCTGAGACAGTCAGTCCACAGCCGATTTTCACACGGGAATTATGAATTGGTTAGATTAACAACAATGCATCAACTTAACAGTGGAATAAGTGTAACACAAATAGGCTGTGTGTTAAAACAATTAATGACCATGTCTGCTCAATTTATTTGAGAAATAGTGTCACACGTACCGTATTATTCTGTAAGAACTGTGAACTGTGTGGTTAGGTTTTCACAGCTGATAGATGTTCAGCAGCAAACTACTGTATCAATTTGCTCATGTTTTCCTGCAACCTATTAATAAGGCTTCTCAACATTTACCAATAGTGAACTTGCCATATAATTGTGTAATATTGGGGTTGTTTTGAACAGTGAAAGTAAAGAACCGTGAAACACAATTGTGCAACTGTTGGCTTCATCATTGACAGTAGTCGGTGTTGAACTTCCACTTCCCATTTTTCAGCCAGTATAACAATGCAGTACATTGACACTGAAGACTCTCAGTGAAGGAATAAGGCAGGCGAACACCACAAGCTCTTAACCAGGGTAAGACAAAGGAAAGTATAACCTATGATCAGAAAAACAACCAGACAACATGTGCCAGGATATAAAATACAATGTGTAAAATGTCAGTTGGTACCTTCGTGCTAGGTGGTTAAATCAGAATATGGATTTCAAGGAATATACCAAACACTACGTCAGGCATTATTAAGACATTAGAGGTACAGGCATGCAATCTGAACAACATATCCATGTCAGCTAAAAAGAGTATAGATGCGAGGAAATGAACATGTACCATAATAACAATGTAATGAAGGAAGAACTCACATCATTAACAACCTAATGCCAACAGTATGGGAAACCACTTTATGAAGATTATATAAGTGTAGGTCGTGACTGTTGTACTTCTTGCTAGTAATTTCCAACGCTAGCTGTGTAATTACACTTGATACTGTTTTACTGGTTTTCAGTATGTACAGGAATACATTTTACACATTTTTCTTACTTCGTTTTTAATGTCATTTTTCATGAGAATGTATAGATGTTTTTACGTTTTAGTATGCTTCTAACTTTTCACCATTCCCGTAAGGTGTAAGTTAACATTGCCTTGGCCTACTCACTAGCTTGATTTCATTCTTTGATGTGCAACCATGAAGGTTGCTACACTACATTCATTAGCATTATGGGGTTAATGTTGTGAATTCTTCATTCATTACATTGTTATCATGGTACATGATGGGTATTCATTTTCACACATCTATACCCTTTTTAGCTGATATGGATATGTTGATCAGAATGCACGCCCATACATCTAATGTCTTGATAATGCCCGGCATAGTGTTTGGTATATTCCTTGACATCCATACTATCATTTAAGCACCTATCCATGAAGGTGCCAACTGACATATTACACATTGTATAGTGCACCCTGACACACATTCTCTGGTTGTTTTTCTGATAGCAGGTTATATGAGGGCTATGCTGAAAGTTTTTAGCAGAATGTGCGAAAAAATTTTTTTTTGCAAAAAAACGTTTACAACTTTTCAAAATACTCTCCATTAACATGTATACATTTTTCCATTCTCTGAAACCACTTAGAAAATGTGTCAGTCCAAGCTTCTTTTGGGATGTCACTTAGTGCACTCTCATACACTGCAATGGCCTCTTCATCTGATGAAAACCGCTGCCCTCAAATTTTTTCCTTAGTCTTAAGGAACAGAAAGAAGTCACAGGGGGCTAGGTCAGGTGAATAGGGGGATGGGGTAACACTTGCACTTTTCCCTTCTCCAGAAAGTCCATCGTTCTGGAAGCCCCGTGCGTAGATGCATTGTCGTGATGCAGCAGAGGGTGCCCACTCTTGGACTTTGGATGCTGTGACTTCCATGTGGCGGTGACTTTTGGAAGACAATCATTCACATACCATTCAGCATTGACTGTACGAACCATGTCCAAGGTCACAGAGGTGAGATGCCTGATCTTTGTGAAAAAAGTTGCTACCATCTTCTTTCCAGAGCTCTGATTTCACCGAACTTTTGTGAGTTGTTCCTCCCCTGGAAAGCACCACATAGAAGACTGTCTCTTCGTTTTAGGGTCATAATGGTAGACCCTCATTTCATCACCTGTGACGATATTGTAGGTGTCTTGGGACTTCCCTCCATTGAATTTTTCAAGCATGAAACGACACCAGTCCACTCTATCCTCCTTTTGGCTTTCTGTCAGGGAATGTGGCACCCAACGGGCATATGTCTTAGTAAGGCCTAAGTGACTATGAATGATGGTCTGTGCTGCTGTTGATCCAATAAATGGTCCCTTCAATGTTGCAAAATGTAAGATGTGGATCTTCTTTGATCATTTTCCTCACAGCATCAATGTTTTCAAGAGTCACAGTTGTTGCTGGCCGACTGGGACGAGGTTCATATTCAATTGACTGCCGACCCCTCGAAAACTCGTGAAACCAATTTCCAACTGTGGCCCTACACGGGGAAGCTTCACCAAAAACACGCAGGAAAGAAGAATGCCATTCTTCGGCACTTAAACTCTTTTTATAATCATAAAAAATCATGGCGCGAAAGTCGCGGCACAACAGCTCCATCCTGCACCGTTATGACTCAGCACTGCCTGTGCTTTCTTACCACTGTGGGGGGGGGGGGGGGGGATCACTGCTAGCCAGGGACTGCCTGCACATGTTCCAAGGTTGAAAAACATCGCTCTTTTGAATGAAAACAACGCCATTGTCCTCTGCCTTATGGTTTACGGGCTGCTAATAACTTTCGGCATAGCCCTCGTACTTCCCTTTGTCTTACTTTGCTTAAGAGCTATCAGTCATATAGAGGTATGCGACTTTGGTTGTTCTGATTGACTTTCTAATATACTGTGTATGTATTGTAGTTCTCTTCTTTAGACTTACATCATAGTTTATAGTTTGGTATATCACCTAGCCACACAACTGCCTATTAGCAGACTTCTCACTTTATTGTCAATGTTGCTTATGACCTTCTCCATATATTTCAATACTTCCTGCTTAGTGGAAATTTGTTGCAGTATATTACATTAGATTCACAGTTTGGTTCATTAGAAATATTTTTAGTAAATAGTTGGCACCTTATGCATCTGTGATTGTCAGACTGTATTGACGTATGTTTATATTCTTGTTTTATTAGTTATTTTTAATGTATGGAACACGGCAGTACAGATAGTTAATACGGGGCTGACCTCCGTAAGTGATTTCATGTTCTATTGGTCTGTGACAACATATAAATAAATATTTTATCTTCAGTTTGCACCCATCAGTATATGATTGTGACTGTTTTGCTCCAGATATTTCATGGGCACTAACATTAGCATTACACTGTGATTATCTAGGCATAACATGCAATATTGACCTCCATTTAGTAGGTTCTTTTTTACAATTTTTTATGGAATGTAGATTCTGTTCCCTAGTTTATATCAATATAGTGTGCACCTGTTTTCTCATTTTATTTTTTTAATTTATCTTTGAATTTGCTGTAACTACCTTACAGTTTGGTATTGTTACACATTACTACATATTACCACTATATTTAATACTTATACTGACATTTTTGTCTTTACAAAGGGGCCTGAAGGTGATGTAATGTAATGTTGAAACTGATTGCTCAAATAAAATAACAACTGTGAATTAACATGTGTGATGGTGTTTTCATTCAACAGATTAAGAGTTATTCGTGTTTGGCTTTGTAATACTATTCAAAGTAAGGCTCACGTCTTGAGTACAAGACTTTATCAGAAAGCTATACAATTTTTGCACTGTTCTACATGTTTGTAGTAAAAGCTTTGTATTTATTTCATATTTACATAGCTCCATCTGCTGTTCAGTTGTCAACATTCTGTATCAGTAGATTTCACAACTCACAGTTGCCTGAGAAAGTGCAGTGTTATTTTGAGAGTAAACAGGAAGTGGCCCCTCCAGGAAGTCAGTCTTCCAATTGTTTCTAGTCTATTGAGACACCACTATAACACTCGGCTGCACTGCACTTACATCATTCCTTTAAAATACATTTAACAGAAAAGAGATAGAAAAGTTATTATTCCACTGGTACACACCAATAAGTGAATAAATCATTGTGCATGAAATCAGACTAATATGGGCAAGTAGCATTGATGAAAGACTTCACGTAGCAATAGACATAACAATAAAATGATATTTAGTGACAGAATTACAGAATTTGAATTTATTTATTTATTCTCATATTAGAGCCATACATATTAAATAAACAGTTATGACTATATTACTTTTTCCAGAATTTTAATGCTTCAATATGATAGTTGTAACTCAGAGATGTTGTTCAAGCTGAACATGATAATATATTGAGTTACTTATGTAATGAATCAAAGTGTTACTTTTCCAGACAGACTTGTGCATGTTGTTGTCAAGGTACTATTGACCATTACAGTTTCACTACCATAAAAGTATTGCAAACAAAAGTCAAATGTGCATGAAGCATATTACACGCTTGGATATGCAAATCATTAAAATTTTAGGCAACTGTACAAAGTAGAAGTATATATATTATAACTAAAATTCATGCAGCATATATCTCATACAGAAATTGGGTTTGGATATTGGTTGTTTCAGAGAATATCGTATTACACTTCATGTAAGAAGGAAAAGCATCAACTACGCATTAGAATTAGACAGCGGTAAGATTGTAAGTTTGTTGAATCTGCAGTTTATTGTTCCACATGAATACCAACTGAGACAACACACATACTGTTTGTTAAACCACACTGGATCATACAGCCATGTCATGTACTTTGAGACAGGAAATGGGCTCATTTGCAGCAAGAGAAATATAGACACGGACAATGCCACAACTTCTGAATCACTATAGACTGTCAGCACAGCATCAATTGTCATGTCCACCTATGATGTGGCACTAGAGATAGACATGTTAATAGTGGTACAGTGAATGTCAACAATAGACACAGATGTATCACCATCTAGCCCTTTCAGATGAGTCCTTGGTGTGAACACATCATCACAGAGGATGTATCCATATATGGAGGTTTTGAGGATAACAGATGTTGCCAGACTTCATTCCTCATCATAAGGAATCCACACGTGGTGTGATGGTATGTCGTGCCGTTAGGTGCACAACACAATCACCTCTGATTTGCACAACTGATAATTTAGACAGCACAGATCACATTTCTGAGTGTTGAGGCTGGTGACTGTGCCTAATATTTAGGGTCTCTTTGACATAGCTTTTCAGTAAGATAACACTGGGTCACATGTTGCCTGTGCATCCTACTGAACTATATCAATACAAGAGTGTGTTCGATTGATGCCCTGGCTAGCCTATTTTCCAGATCTCTCACCCACTGAAAACATCTAGTCATTGAAACTTCCTGGCAGATTAAAACTGTGTGCCCGACCAAGACTCGAACTCGGGACCTTTGCCTTTCGCGGGCAAGTGCTCTACCAACTGAGCTACCGAAGCACGACTCATGCCCGGTACTCACAGCTTTACTTCTGCCAGTATCCGTCTCCTACCTTCCAAACTTTACAGAAGCTCTTCTGCAAACCATGCAGAACTAGCACTCCTGAAAGAAAGGATACTGCGGAGACATGGCTTAGCCACAGCCTGGGGGATGTTTCCAGAATGAGATTTTCACTCTGCAGCGGAGTGTGCGCTGTTATGAAACTTCCTGCCAGGAGTTGCATTAAAACTGAGTTATACACCTCAATAATATTTTCAACACTCAGCAAGTTAAGTAACTGAAATGTAGTCACTAAAGCTTGTTACATTTTACGGAGAGGGTGATGAAATTGCACCACACCTAATCTTCCAACGCGAAGAAAAAGACAGAGAATATTTGGATACTGAGTCCTGAAGAAATTATGTCTTATTAGACCATGTGAATTTATCATTCAAGCTCAGTTCAGCTACAATACAACCTGGCTATACCATTCTTTCTGCCAGAGGTAAGACATATGTATACTAAATTTTGCACCCCAAAAATCCCCAAATCACTTAGAGACTTAAACAAGAATTATGTATCTAAACAAGTATTATGAAACCTGGGTGACATCAGCAACAACTGAAGAAGCAATTTGTGCCTTAAAGAGAAAGGTACTTCAAGTTACTATGGTAAATGTGAACAAAGAACAAAAGAAGATCTGTACCGCTTCTCTGGAAAGCCACACACTGGCCAAATATTAGGACAGAAGAGGCTACAGTGGTTTGGCCACATCCTTTGAGCTGACAGATCCCTCCCACACTGCAGCCTCCATTCCCAATCTGCTGGGAATCACCCAAGGGGATGTCTAAGAATGTGATAGAAGGATTGAATATTAACAATCCTCGAACAAGTTGAGGTGACAGCAGTGGAAGATAAAGTTAGAGATGGGCAGCAATCAATGGCTATCTGCAGTACATATCTTCTTCATAGTGACTGCCTTACATCCTTGTTATTGGGCTTTTCGTAATGTGTTCTTTTATAATTTTTTATTGTGTGTGTGTGTGTGCGTGCGTGTGTGTGTGTGTGTGTGTGTGTGTTATTTTTAATTTTTTAAATTTTGGTTATTTCTCTTGTTTTTGCTGCTGTAGGCCTTAAAAGCCCATTAATGCAATAAATGATGATGATTATTATTATTCTCCTCTGTAGGCATGCAGTAACAACAATTTTATTGGCTTTCCTTTCTTTCTGGCATTTTAATTTTAATGGATAGAAGAGTGTTTTTAGAGTTAACTTCTAGTTCTCAATATCCCATACATTTCTAAATATTTTCCCTACTGTGTAGGGGGAAATTTATCATTATTTAAATGTAAAGTATCTAAAGAAAATTTCAGAAAATCAATAAATTCACAAAGGCACTGATGGGCTGGCCAAACAAATATCTATGGGGCACTATTTTCAGTATCTATGGCAGATACTTATGCAAATGTTTTACCAGTGAGGATGGAAAAACCACAACAGCTCCAGACAAATTGCTGAACATGATTTATACCATGTGACCTACCCCGCCTCCCCTTTTCATAAACCCCCCAAATTACCCCTCTTCTACCTTCAAAATGGTGTCTTATTGTTCCATGAAATTTCAGGTGAACTGCTGAATGTCAATAACTTACTGTCACAATATTTTGGTACTGAATCTTTTGACCATCATGATGGCAAGTTACTAACATCTAGTAGTTTGCTCAAAAATTCATTGAACAATCTATACATTGGGAAAGTCTTATCATACAAATATATATGGAGGAAATTATGCAGCATGTACAAAGATTTGATAAGTTATGTGAAAGAAGTGCGATGTTAGTGAGAGCACTAATATTAACATGCAGAGACAAGGAAATTAAATTTCACTAAGTAAATCTATTTATTATTATTTACCTTAAACCACACATGAATATAAAATTTTTCTTTCTCATACCAATATTTAATACTTATCACAAACCTTGGATGATAATAGCTTTGTTAAGAATAGGCTGCAGTGATGGGTCCAGAACCTCTAGTACATTCTGTAGTAACACAGGTTTTCCAAACTGCATTGCTTGCTCCAGAGTTTTCATGAAATCTGCTTGGCCAAAATCTATGACTTTTAAATCCTTGACAATAAAAAGAAAAAGAGAACTATAGTTATTCAAATTTTACATCTACAATACTTTAATGTGACTTGACAACAACATTTGTATATTATGATTAATATATGAATTCTACAGTGGATTTCTGACACTGCATTGATAATATGTACCTCCATTTAAAATGATTCTTCTTTATCGTATGTGCTCTGTACAATATGTTTACCAGCTCATACTCCATTAAGACATCTGTTTGAATCAAAATTAAACTTCAGTTTTAAACAGAAAAAAGAAAGATTACTGAGCAATGAAACAACACCAACCCTGTATTAACATATCATAATAAGCAATTTGAATACCAAAGCTGGATAAGGCGTCCTCCAGCATCCTCTATGCATTCCAGCCTTCAGCTGTTTGCACCCATGACTAGACACTACAATATAAAAAACTGTTAATCAAAAAATAGCAAGAAGATACAAGAGTAAACTTGAATTTTGCACACTCCTGGCTGACTACTTTTGCTTTACCCACTTTCATAGATTTTTGAGAATTATTGTCACATTATTTTCTTGGATTTATTGCGCTTTAAAATTAAAACATAGTTTCGGTTGGAACAGCTACTGCGAAAATAAAACACTACTGTTTAGACCATGCTAAGAAAACTGAAGAACAGTCATTCAATATCTTCCAGCAAAACATTGGGAGCTTCATGAATAAAAAGGATGAACATCTAAATCCATGAAGTAAAATGAAAAGGCAGCTGGAATGTCAATGAATGTCCCCAATGACAATTGAAGGACAAACAGCAAAAGTTACTGACCAATTTGTTTCCAGAACCAACTGCCTTCTGTGATTTAGATGTAAAGCTGATAGTAACTGCATTATCTGACCATATTAGTGAAATGTTAACAATAAAATATGCTGAACAATTACATTAAGACCACAGAAAGCAAGTGACGCACTGAGTATTCACAAAAAATGAATCAATGAGTGTTTAGAGAGAAGTTATGGGAAAAACAGACTTGAATATCTGTAGTATCACTCATATCCAAACTGCAGATACAGAAACCACCTCTAATTACTGACACATATTAATAACTAGTCATTTCAAATCTATGCTAGAGCACTGACTGATATTTCTGATCAGTACTTATTAGCAGTCACTAAGTTAGACCTTTGTACAAGACTCTCTGAAGAATACCTTCTGGCCGATCTAGACAAGAAACATCTCCTGGATCACAAAATTCTATTGGGATGTTCATAAATTAACTTCCGGTTGACTACTAAAAATAAACAAATGCTTTTAGCTTGATGGCATCTGTTTTATTCAACACTCTGTAAGGAGGAAGTGAAGGAAATGGACAATGGTACTTCATCTTCTGCCATTTGCAATGTATGTTCGGTTATTCATTTCCTGCAAGCAGAAGGAGTCAGTGTCAATAAGACTCACTGTTGACTATCTCATTTATAAGGGGATGAGGTTATGAGTGACAGAAATGTGAGGGAGTGGTGAAGATAACCAAATCTGACTGCACAGGTAGGCATAATTAAAGTAGTAGAAAGAGATTCAAATTTGACTGACAAATTTGTGCAACACAAATTCGACTGACAAATTTGTGCAACATATTGAAGTTCTTGTGAATGTGCAGTGTTGGTTCACAGTTTCTGAACTTCCTGAAGATGTGTCTTAGATTTCAAGGACTACCCTCTCTGACATTGTCATGGAGAGATTAGGATACTATAAGTTTTGTGCGTGGTGGGTTTCAAAAGTGTCTAACCAATATTCACAAAACAGAAAGAATGGGTTCTGCCTTGATATTCCTTCCATGATACCATGAAGAGAGAGAGAGCAATTTCTGAACAGAATCATGACATGAGCTCAATATGTGAACTCTGAAATTAGAGAATAGTCAAAACAGTGGACGCACACACATTCCCCCAGTACTCCCAAACAATTCAAGAAAATGCTATCAAATCACAAAATGGGGATTACAGTTTTTCTGGGATTACAAAGAAATTTTGACAACAGATTTTATAAGAGCAATGTGAGGGAATACTGTGACATGAGCAGTTTATTGAGAGACTCTTAGAAGACCCTAAAGGTCAATTAAAAAAATAATAATCAATAAAAAATAGACAAATCAATACTGTAGAAAAAGATAGATTTTTACTTTCCATAAAGAAGACACATTAAGTTGCAGATACGTACAATCAAAAGACACTTATACAAAGCTTTCAGCCACAGCCTTCATTAGCAAAAGAGAAACACACACCATACATACACACAAGCAAGCAAGAACACTTCATGTATGACGGTCATGAGTGCATGACGTGTGCTTGCTTGTGTGTGCGAATAGTGTGTGTTTCTGTTTTTCTTTTGCTGATGAAGGCTGCGGCTGAAAGCTTTGTGTAGGTGTCTTTTAATTGTGCCTACCTGCAACTTAACATGCCTTCTTTATGGTAAGCAGCAATTCCATTTTTTCCTTAATTGCTGATATTCCCACATGGAGTTTCAATTGTTTGAAAAAATAGAAAAATTCATTCAGCCCCACAATACTTGACCCAATAATGCAAATTCAATGAGGGAAAATCTCACACTTTTTTGGTTGGAGATTTTCCAACAACCCCTCTGTAATCTGGTCTTTGCACCATCTCTTCCCCGTGGTGAAGGCCTAGCTTGCTACTTGGCATTTCATAACTGACAATGAGCTTGCTGTCAATGTGCTGAAGCACTAGGCAGCCTATTCTTTGATAAAGGGGTACAGAAGCACAATCACAGCACAACAAATGTGTGAATTTTGGTGGCAACTAAGTGGAGAAGTGATGTCAACACATACGAACATATTGTACAAAATATTTTTTTTTACCCCTTTTTTTAATAGCCAATCTGAGGTTCCTTGAACAATAGCTCTCTTATTATGCATACTAAAATACTATGGAATTAACAACATCCTTTTTGAATGGATGGCACCTTACCTTCATCATAAAAGGCAAGTGTCACACTGACAGACTTCATCACAGTAAAAGACTGCTGATGTAAATAAAATACACTCCTGGAAATGGAAAAAAGAACACATTGACACCGGTGTGTCAGACCCACCATACTTGCTCCGGACACTGCGAGAGGGTTGTACAAGCAATGATCACACGCACGGCAGAGCGGACACACCAGGAACCGCAGTGTTGGCCGTCGAATGGCGCTAGCTGCGCAGCATTTGTGCACCGCCGCCGTCAGTGTCAGCCAGTTTGCCGTGGCATACGGAGCTCCATCGCAGTCTTTAACACTGGTAGCATGCCGCGACAGCGTGGACTTGAACCGTATGTGCAGTTGACGGACTTTGAGCGAGGGCGTATAGTGGGCATGCGGGAGGCCGGGTGGACGTACCGCCGAATTGCTCAACACATGGGGCGTGAGGTCTCCACAGTACATCGATGTTGTCGCCAGTGGTCGGCGGAAGGTGCACGTGCCCGTCGACCTGGGACCGGACCGCACGGATATACGCCAAGACCGTAGGATCCTACGCAGTGCCGTAGGGGACCGCACCGCCACTTCCCAGCAAATTAGGGACACTGTTGCTCCTGGGGTATCGGCGAGGACCATTCGCAACCGTCTCCATGAAGCTGGGCTACGGTCCCGCACACCGTTAGGCCGTCTTCCGCTCACGCCCCAACATCGTGTAGCCCGCCTCCAGTGGTGTCGCGACAGGCGTGAATGGAGGGACGAATGGAGACGTGTCGTCTTCAGCGATGGGAGTCGCTTCTGCCTTGGTGCCAATGATGGTCGTATGCGTGTTTGGCGCCGTGCAGTTGAGCGCCACAATCAGGAATGCATACGACCGAGGCACACAGGGCCAACACCCGGCATCATGGTGTGGGGAGCAATCTCCTACACTGGCTGTACACCTCTGGTGATCGTCGAGGGGACACTGAATAGTGCACGGTACATCCAAACCGTCATCGAACCCATCGTTCTACCATTCCTAGACCGGCAAGGGAACTTGCTGTTCCAAAAGGACAATGCACGTCCGCACGTATCCCGTGCCACCCAACGTGCTCTAGAAGGTGTAAGTCAACTACCCTGGCCAGCAAGATCTCCCGATCTGTCCCCCATTGAGCATGTTTGGGACTGGATGAAGCGTCGTCTCACGCGGTCTGCACGTCCAGCACGAACGTTGGTCCAACTGAGGCGCCAGGTGGAAATGGCATGGCAAGCCGTTCCACAGGACTACATCCAGCATCTCTACGATCGTCTCCATGGGAGAATAGCAGCCTGCATTGCTGCGAAAGGTGGATATACACTGTACTAGTGCTGACATTGTGCATGCTCTGTTGCCTGTGTCTATGTGCCTGTGGTTCTGTCAGTGTGATCATGTGATGTATCTGACCCCAGGAATGTGTCAATAAAGTTTCCCCTTCCTGGGACAATGAATTCACGGTATTCTTATTTCAATTTCCAGGAGTGTAGAAAGAAACTTCCACATGGGAAAAATATATTAAAAAAACAAAGATTCCAAGACTTACCAAGTGGGAAAGTGCCGGTAGACAGGCACAGACATATTATGTCTGCTTGTGTCTGTATATGTATGGATGGATATGTGTGTGCGTGTGTTGTGTGCGAGTATATACCTATCTTTTTTCCCCATTAGGTAAGTCTTTCCGCTCCCGGGATTGGAATGACTCCTTACCCTCTCCCTTAAAACCCACATCCTTTCATCTTTCCTTTTCCTTCCCTCTTTCCTGATGAAGCAACCGCCGGTTGCGAAAGCTCGTAATTTTGTGTGTGTGTTTGTGTGTTATTTTATTGTGCCTGTCTACCGGTGCTTTCCCACTTGGTAAGTCTTGGAATCTTTGTTTTTTTAATATAAAAGACTGCTGAGAAATATAAGTGACTGAAAAGCTGCTGCACAAATGTTAGCTAACTAAAAGTATAGTTTTAGTGTATTGCAGCCACGGAAGTGTTAGCATATGTGTGTTTACAATAATCAAGGATCAAATTCTGGAAATAGTCACCATTCAAGAAATGATAAAGCTAAGAAATGTAGTATTGTTTTATACAAGAGTCAGTATTTTATAAATCGCTATTTACAAAGACCAGCTATGAGATTTCCATCAATTTAAAGTATAAGAATAACTAATCTTGTTATTATATTTTAATGAGATGTTTGTTCACTTTATACTAGTGTGCCAGATGTGTCTTCAGTTAAATCACGCACAGGAAACATGAGTTTTTGGTGAAAAGTAATTACTTACATAAGTTTAGTTAGTATCAATTATGTATAGCATACATCCATTTCTTATTTCAAATATGTTTCATAAACCAGTAGTTTTTTATTTAATAACACTGCAAAATAAAGCATATTCACAATTTTTCCTTGAGTAGCTGTAACTGAATAGCATGTCAGGACAAGAAAAAGAAAGAAAATGACTAGTAATGGTAAGAGTACTTTCTACCATAGACTGTATAAGGGTTTGGGCAATATGTATTTATGAGGGTCATTCTGAAAGTAATGCCTCCAATTTTTATTAATGGAAACTAAAGAAGGCACATAAATCACAACAGCATAGCTAAACACAGCAATATTATAGCTACAGACTGTCATTTTGCCACACTTGTAAAAATTTGAACCAGCTGAGTCTCACAACAGTCAAAGGTGCTAAATGAGGACTGGAAGGTGGATGTAAGACAGTCCACCCAAATTTTGTGATGAGTTGTGTGGTCACAAAACTGGTGTGGGGCCTAACGTTTTCATGTTCCAGGTGAAAGTTGGTCTCCTTCTCTCGCCTTACCCTGGAAATTTGGGCTTTCATCTTAGCTAGTGTCATTCTGCAGCATACTGAATTGACAGGTTCTCCAGGCTCCAGGACATCCAAAAGAAACTGCACGCTGGCTATCCCAGAAGCCTGTGCACAACGCTTTGCCTGCAGATGGCTGTGTCTTTAATTTCTTCTTTTATGGAGAGTTCGCATGTCCCCATTCCATGGACTTTCTTTTGGATTCCAGCTCACAGTAGTGACACCATGTCTCATCTCCAGTGACAATGCTATTCAGAAAATTGTCACCTTTAGCTTTGTTTGATCCAGCAGGTATCAGCAAATTTCCATTCGATGAGTTTTTTGTTCTTCTGTATGCACCCATGGGACCCATCTCGCACAGATTTTGTGGTAACCAAGATGTTACAACGTTGTCTCCAAGGCATTACAGCTGACATTCAGCTTTGCACACAATTCTCTGGTCATTATCTGCCAATCAGCATGGATGAGTTGATCAAGATGTTTTTCATTGCAAGAGATGACAGCACACACCCTTTTCACCACCTCGAAAATGCCATACCCGTTGCCTCACATTGCTCACGTCTATCTACATACACCTATAACAATCAGCACAATTTCTTGAGCAGTGAGGAATTCAATTACACATCTTTGTTTTAAATGCGCGTCCATATCTGACTCTATTTTGGAATGCTCCTCTGGTGGTGTCAACTAAACAGAACAATGGAACCGCCAGCAAATGATACAGGAACGTTCAAGCATTAGCACTACACCACCACCCATTTGGTAAAACACTATGCCTTGCTGTGTGAAGAAGTCTGTAACTGCCTGGTGCATACTCTCATCCAATGGGAATTGTCAACACTTCAGTGTCTTTTTTATGGGATCGAAGGTATGATAATTGCATGGAAAGAGATCAGCACTAGAGGGAGCATACTTGAGTTGGCATAACTTCTGCACAATGACATTTTCAATATGGGGATGTGCATTATCATGAAGCAGCATCACCCCTTGTTACCAGACAACAGACATGCTATTTCATAAACAGCCTTCATTCTCCAATAGGTGTCTACCAGTGTTTGTCCTTCAGCAGCCAACAAAAGAACAACAGCATGCTGGTCCTTTTTGGACGCATCTGGTAATAATGTTGCGTAGTTCACATTTCCACATTTACTACATGGATGTCGAAAAGACATGAATGTCACACTAATCACTTACCTACATGTCGTTGCTTATGTACCCATGTCAGAGTTGTGCTATGCTGCATACATGATGAAGCAATGCCCTTGAATGGAAACTTTTTGCTCATCTCTTATAGATCAACTCTCAAGGTAAACAGTTGTTAACCTTCAATTGGAGGCTACACTATGAGTGATTTGTTTGTATTTTACTTATTAAACCCCATAGCAATACCCTTCGTATATTCAGTATGTACTGTTCAAATGTATGATTTGCATTTATTCAAATGCATATGTTGTGTTCCCAGGTACCTGTAGGGGATAGTTTTAATGAAACAAAAGGTGTGTAAGCACTTGAAATGGAAATACTAATGGTGTATTGGAAAAACAGGGTTTCTCACAAAGGCATTAAAGAGAAGAATGGCAATATCAAAGGAAGTGGCACATTCAGCAGTGGAGGATCAAAAAAATTTACTTGGAGGAAAGTGTTAATGGGATGATAGAAAGAAGAGATGTTGTCCTTAACATGGCCATTGCAAGGAAACTGAATCAACCTAGGATTATTCTGAATTTACAATGGATGGACTGGACACTTGTACAGTTGAGAACCAAACAGGTGACCAGGATTATAACAAACATTTTTTTCTAAACTGAGCAATTGAAGGATAAATTAGGCTTTAAAACAGCTGTAGTAGATCTGAAGTCAGCAGGACAATGGAAGTAGTGTTTGATTTTAACATAGACATAAGCATGGGGATTATGGGTGCTCTAAAAAAAGCATCTGCAGTGACTAGTGGGAAGATGTCTTGTAACAAATAGGAGTTGTGTATTCTGTAGGGCGAACCACAGTAAGCAGCAATAATACGATCTGTTGAACATTTAATTTATGAAATGGAAATCATACGTACATTTATAATAATGGTATAGGTCTGAGATTTGATGGGTATGGCTAAAAGATTTTGAAATAGGCACAGGTATATAATTAGTTTTCTCGGGTCTTTCTGGACTTTCACAATGTAGTAAGTATGGGAAAGCTTGAATATCGTACTACTGAAATACTAACAACTGTTGTCCAATAGAAAAGCGTGAGACACATTACACTATCAGTTGAATCTATTTTTAGCTTGTTTTCTCCTTGGTGATACACATTACCTCCTTTTTAATTACAACACAGTTGCAGTTATTAAATTCTTGGTGCTATCACTATTCCTATCCACATGCATGCCCTCCCCCCTTTTCTTTCATCACCCAAAATGAAGGTTAACATTCTGCCATCTTCATTTCTCCCATATCACCTTTTTGCTTCCTATTATCATTTGCAACAGTTTTAAGAAATGTTTATTGACTGACATGACTGACATGCTTTATCAGTTTAAACAAGCCCATTTCCGTCATTAGAAAACCAAATTTTGCAGCAGCATATGCATATATAAACTTTTAAAGTTTGACAATGAATTTGTTTAAATTCGTTACTACCGTATTTTATATTGTGAAACTATGTACAGATGTACAGATTGCATCAGTGGATAAAATGTTTTGGGAGCTTATGACTCATGGGTGTGCCTCTTTGCTCAACATTAGTTATATTTATTATTATTTTATTCCATTCATAATAATAACAACACTAATAATAATAATAACAATCAGATAGTGTAGTTATGAGAGATGTACCAATGTTTTGAGTTTTACACATGAAATAACTCTGTAATAGAACAATGGACAATATTATGAGAAATTATTAAATTATTTTGATGTTAAAATGACCACAAAATACACTAGCCTTATTTTAGAGATGGCATAACTGTCATATCACACAAATGAAACATAGTTACATTTTTTCCTTCCATATTCTTGATCCACTTCATGCCCTGGCACTGTGGATCAATTAGAAGTGGCCACCTTGTTGCCCTGGTGACAATAATTCCATTCTCTGTACTAAATTCATCTGATGGAAGCCCTTGAATGTTCCATTCTCGAATCATTGTTGGATCAGCAAGGAAAGTTGTAATGTTAAAGACATTTGACACTGGTATCTCGTCTTTCACAACCTATAAAAAATAATATAATAGGTTAGGGTACTGCTTTAAATATGAATACTATAACTATATAACTAATGATATCAATTTGAGAAATGAAAAAAAGTATAAATAAATTATTTTTATCTCTGAAATTTACATTGAATCTCATATTACAAAGTTATAACATTTATTTGACATTCCTCAATATTTCTTAACATACTGATAAGCTAATTCATACTCTGATATAACCTAGAAAAATTTTAAGTGGAAAAACCAAGACAGCCAAAAAGTCAAGCAGGATATAAGTTTTTAAAATGACGATTTATAGCAAAGTTGCCCACAAAAAATAGCACTAATGGACTCACATGACAACCAGTAAATATACGGCAGCTACATTTCATAAATTATTATAACCGCTGGTGGCCTAGCGGTTCTAGGTGCTTCAGTCTAGAACCGCACGACCGCTACGGTCGCAGGTTCGAATCCTGCCTCAGGCATGGATGTGTGTGATGTCGTTAGGTTAGTTAGGTTTAAGTAGTTCTAAGTTCTAGTGGACTGATGACCTGAGATGTTAAGTCCCATAGTGCTCAGAGCCATTTTTATAACTATTGATATGGCTGAGCTACTCATATGTTACAGTTTTGTCAAAATTTATATGCTTTATTCCTTGAGATCCAATGTTCCTCTTCTAGTGCAATACTTCTAAATAGACTTCAGTGAATACTCTTATACAGCAAAGAACATTTTTGTCATAAAATTTTATAAACTTCATGTGGTTTAATATCAATCCATTTAGTAGACACTCAGAAAATTCCATCTTACTGATCAACAGATTATCTCTGACTCACAACTCTACATCCACAATTTGTCACTGTGACAATATTAAACATATATTTTTATAGTGAGGGCATAATGGCTTGTGATGAATCCTGAGCACACTAATAAACACTAAATCACATTAGTTCATGAAAGTTTGAGAGTATTCTGCTTCTCTGTTTGTGACATTGTTATCTTCAACCTGATGATTGTTTAATGCAGCTCTCCAAGCCAGTCTGTCTTGTGCAAGTCTTTATCTCTGCATAACTACTGCAACCTACATCCACTTAAACCTGTTTATGTACTCAAGCCTTGGTCTTCTTCTACAATTTTTGGGTCTTAAACTTCTCTCCATTATCAAATTAACTATTCCTTGATGACCCAGGATATGTCCTGTAAATCTAGCTCTGCTTTAAGTCAAGTTGTGCTGTTAATTTATTTACTCCCCAATTCAATTCTGTTGTTGATTTGCATACCTAATCTTCAGTATCCTTCTGTTTCGACACATTTCAAAACTTTCTATTTTCTTCTTCCTGTAGTGTTTTACTTTCTTATTTAACTTCAATTTAAGGCCAAATTCCAGATAAATACTTTCATAAATGTGCTCCCAGCACTTAAATTTACATATACATAGTCATTATTATTATTACTATTATTATTATTATTATTACTATTATTATTATTATTATTATTATTATTATTATTGATTGTTATAATTATTTTTTATTGTTATAATTATCATTATACTACTGTTATAATATCTATTTTTTTCTTTAACATCAATACAGCATAATAGGCTATATGTCCTTAATGTTAAGTAGAAACTGTAACTCGTTCAACCTGAGTATGCCTGGTTAGGTGTAAGAGAGGGCCTGAAGGCCCTAATCTTGCCAGGTAAAATAAATGCATAAATAAATAAAAATAAATAAATAAATTTATATCTGATGTTAACAATTTTCTCTCTTTCTGAAAAGCTTTTTTTGTAACTGTCAGTTTTCATTTTAAATCCTCTTAATTTAAGCCATATCAGTTATTTTTGTAACACAATAGCAACTAGTCTAATATTTTTAGTGTCTCATTCGTTACTCTGATTACATTAGCAACACCTGATTTAATTCAACTATACGAACATGAACATGAAACTAACTAGCTAACTAACCAAATAACTAACTCCATTAACAAAGTTTTACTTTTGTTCATCTTCTGACTTTATTTCAAGACCCTTTAAATTCTATTCTATTCAACTCATCTGCCAAGTCCTGTGAATGTCATCAGCAAAACTTCAAATTTTTATTTCTTCTTTGAGAAATTTAACTCATTTTCCAAATTTCTCTTTCATATCCTTTACTGCTTGTCACCATTGAAACAAACGGGGGATATGCTCACTACAAAATGGTTCAAATGGCTCTGATCACTATGGGACTCAACTGCTGTGGTCATTAGTCCCCTAGAACTTAGAACTACTTAAACCTAACTAAACAAAGAACATCACACACATCCATGCCCGAGGCAGGATTCGAACCTGCGACCGTAGCAGTCGCACGGTTCAGGACTGCGCGCCTAGAACCACGAGACCACCGCGGCCGGCTGCTCACTACATTCCCTACTATTGATGATAACTATCTTAGTCTCTATTCCTTCTTGTCTCACTCTCCCTATCGCAGAAATGCAAGTAATCTTGTAAGCATCAGGTGAGAAAGTTAGGGAACTACAATATACGGATGCAGACATGACTTTGGGTCAGTCCCAGGGGTGTGTGTGGATAGCCCACTTGGTCAAGGTGAACACTTGGTATAAGGGGGAAATCCATGTTCAAGTCCTGGTCCACCACAAATTTTCATATGTGGCTATTGAGTAGTAAATGTATACCTAGCACAGCTGAAATCAAGGAATTCACAGTCAGCAATAAACTGTAAAATATTTCTTACAGCTGTGGATTGTCAACAGTGTGTGTTTTTCAGACATGCATGTAAGTATTACAAGCCTAGGCAGGCACACAAAGATCCATCGTTGTCTTATTCTCCACATTGCAGCAAACCAAGTAAAGTTGTGAGAAATGAATTTAGTGGATTATGATATAAGGATGTAGACAGTATGACATGTATGAGTTTGGGTCAGTCTGAGGAGCATGCACAGATAGCTGAACTGGTTAAGTTGACCACTCACAGTAAGCGGGAAATCTGGAATTGAGTCCCAGCAAGGTACAAATTTTCATATGTCACTCTCGGTAGTAAATCTGTACCTAATACACCTGTTGTCAAGGAATTCACAGTCACTGAATAAATATTGAAATATTTCATGCAGCTGCAGATCGTCAACAGTGTCTCTTCTTTCAGACAAGAAAGTAAATAAAAAACACTACACTACACTACGTGGCTGAACAACCCCAAATGCAGTCTCCCAGCCAGTGATGCCAAATGATCATTTCATTCCATCATCAGACTGTATCAGGAAGCTACACTTGCTTCCATAGTAAGTTATGCTGCAAGTGTGAAGACATATAGGGCAAGGCTAGTTGAACCTAACTATTTTACACAGAGCCTAGGGGAGCATGCTATTGTGATTTACTGGTGTGCACAGGACCACTTCTACAGAAGCTATTATCATATTATTAGGAATATGCCTCCTAGACCTGGTAATCGGAAATAAAGGAGTGCGAAACTTGTTATGAAGAGATGACACAGATAAAGTGACTGAGATATTAGGGCAAAAAGCAAACTCCAAGGAACAAATTACTCTGTACATAATGTGAGAATGGCAAGAAGATTGGTATGTGGGGATAATATTATTAGTTCATTCCCAATATGAAGGACAGACTTTATATGAAACACATTCTATCCTCAAGGAGCACGATACATTTCCTTACAGGGCATGGGCCTTATCCCAAGAGTTGAAACAGAACAGGATGTTGAAGGTAGCTATGACTGTAGACATACTGGAATACTGTACAATACTGTTTGGATCTGTATTAGTATCAGCAACATAATCAAATATGAAACAGCTTGGTGTGGAACAGTACACAGCATAATAAGGAACAAATCAAAGTGGCATGAATTAAACAAAATAGCTGAAAAGATATCCAGGAAAGAACTGGAGATTTACCTTCAAGGAAAGGAGACACACTGAATCACCATAAAAATTTACTTACACCTATATTTATGTATAAAGCAGCAAGTATTTAAGTATGTCCACAATCTCCTCCTAAACAACTGCATTGATTTCAACAAAATTTGGTACACATACAGCTTAAAAACAAGCATCAGCACAGTGGGAGTAAGAGCCTCCTAATTCTCACACCAATGGAGAGATGAGCAAAAACATGTTTTCTCAGCCCTGGTATGTAGGCTAGTCCGCACAATAAGCACCCAGCAAACTGGCTGCCCTACACTACAGCTGTTATTTCATTTTATTTTATTTACACATCAAGTTCCGTAGGACCAAATTGGGAGCAAGTCTCCCAGGTCATGCAACATGTTAGTACATGAAATTACAACATAAAGGTAATAATGGATAAAAATAAAATGTTTATGAATACCGCCCCCCCCCCTCCCCCAAAAAAAAAGAAGCAACCTATTAGTTTGCATAAGTGCAATCAACAATACAACAAGAATCAGCTTAATTTTTCAAGGAACTCCTTGACAGAATAGAAGGATTGACCAATGAGGAAACTCTTCAGTTCCGATCTGAAAGTGCGTGGATTCCTGCTAAGATTCTTGAATTCGTGTGGTAGCTTATTGAAAATGGGTGCAGCAGTATACTGCACACCTTTCTGCACAAGATTTAAGTAAGTCCGATGTAAATGCAGGGTGTGAAAGCTGCTTATTGTTGGTAATAAGCTAATACTGTTAACAAGGAACGACAATAAGGAATATATATATTGAGAGGCCAATGTCAAAATACCCAGACTTGTGAACAGGGGTCGACGAGAAGTTCATGAACTTACACCACTTATTGCCTGAACCGCCCATTTCTGAGCCAAAAATATCCTTTTAGAATGGGAAGAGTTACCCAAAAATATAATACCATACAACAAAAGCAAATGAAAATAAGAAAAGTAGACTAATTTTCGCGTCAAGCAATCACTTACTTCAGATACCATTCAAATAGTAAAAATGGCAGCATTAAGTCTTTGAACAAGATCCTGAACATGGGCTTTCCATGACAATTCACTATCTATCTGAACACCTAGAAATTTAAACTCTTCGGTTTCACTAATCATATGCCCATTCTGCAAAATTAAAACGTCAGGTTTTGTGGAATTGTGTGTTAGAATCTGTAAAAACTAGGCCTTGCTGTGATTTAGCATTAGTTTATTGTCTACAAGCCATGAGCTTATGTCATGAACTGTGCTATTTGAAAAAGACCCAATGTTGCACACAACATCCTTTACTACCATACTAGTCTCATCATCAAACATAAATATTTTAGAGTTACCCGTAATACTAGAGGGCATATCATTTACATAAATAAGGTACTGGAGTGGCCTCAAAACTGATCCCTGCCCCCTCCCCCCCCCCCTCCCTCTATCCCCCCATTTGACTGTACCCCACAGCCATTCTCAACACTGTGAATAACCACCTTTCGCTGTCTGTTGTTAAACTAAGAGGTGAACCAATTGTGAGCTGCTACTCATATTTCGTAATGGTCCAACCTGTAGAGCAATATTTTGTTATCAACACAATCAAATGTCTTAGTTAAATCAAAAAAATCTGCCTAGTGTTCGAAACCTTTTGTATAACCCATTCAGTAACTCACAGAGAAAAGAGAATATAGCACTTCCAGTTGTTAAACGACTTCTAAAGCCTAACTGTACATTTGATTGCAAATTGTGTGATATAAAATGACCACTTATCCTCACATACACAGCCTTTTCAATAACTTTAGCAAATACTGATGGCATAGAAATAGGTCTGACGTTGTCTACAGTATCGTTTCATCCCTTATTATAAAGTGGCTTTACTACTGAGTACTTTAATCGTTCAGGAAACTGACCACTCCTAAAGTGAAAATTACAAATATGGCTAACTACAGGGCTAACATGAGCAGCACATACTTTAATATTGTGCTAAACACTCCATTGTATCCAAGAGAGTTCTTAGCCTTCAGTTATTTAATTATGGACTCAATCTCCCCCTTGTCTGTATCACAAAGGAGTATTTCAGACATCAATCTCGGAAAGGCATTTGCCAAGAGATTTATATGATTCCCTGTAGAAACTAAATTTTTATTTAATTCACCAGCAATGCTTAGAAAATTATTGTTAAATACTGTACATATATCTGATTGATCAGTAACAGAAGTATTTTTACTATTAACTGGCTTTATATAATTGACCTTGTGCTGCTGACCACACACATCCTTCACAACAGACCACATGGTTTTAATTTTATCCTGTGAATTAGCTATTCTATTTGCATACCACATCCTCTTTGCCTTCCTAATAACATTTTAAGCACCTTACAGTACTGTTTGTAATGGGCTACTTAGCTTGATTGTAACTACATCTAACATTTTGATATAATTCCCACTTTCTTCCACATGATATCCTTATCCCAATAATCAGCCACCCAGCCTGCCTTTTACTGCTAGTGCCCAGATTAGAAAGTTCTAATGGAAAGCAACTCTCAAAGAGCATGAGAAATGTGTTAAGGAAAACATTATATTTGTTATCTATGTTATACATCCTGCCATTGTTGTTCCTTGACAGGGCTCAAAAAACTCTCTAATGCTGTTGGATTAACTTTCCTATATAGTTTGTCTGAGTACAAAAGCCTTTTTGCATTAAAATTTGTGCATCATAATCTGAAACCCCATTCACCCTTTTACTAACAGAATGCCCATCTAGTAATGAAGTATGAATAAAAATACTGTCTGTGGTTGGCCTATTGTTCCCCTGCACCCTAGTTGGAAAAAACAGTCTGCATCAGATCATATGACTTTAGGAGATCTACCAACATTCTTTTTCTACCACAATCATATACAAAATTAAGATTGAAGTAACCACATATAACTAATTTCTGGTACTGCCTATAAGGTGAATCAAGAACCCTCTCTAGCTTGAGTCAGAGTTAGGGGACCTATAAACAGCAACAATTAGAAGTTTAGTTTCAATAAATTCAACTGCCCCTGCACAGCACTTAAATATCTGTTCAGTGCTGTGCCTTGATATGTCTATAGACTCAAATGGAATACTGTTTTTTATGTACATGGCCACTCCCCCATCCCACAAGGAACTCCTTGAAAAGCAGCCTGTTAATCTGTATCCTGGTAAAGGAAGCCTCTGAATTATCAAATTATTTAAGTGGTGCTCCAATATACCAATAATATTAGAGTCAACTTCTATAACCAGTTCACTAACTTTATCTCTAATGCCTCTTATATTTAGATGAAATATTCTACTTCCTTCTCTACTTGTAAACATGACATCCTCTGAAGGTGAGCCCTTAGTCAGAGGGACTTCCTTTAAGCAGGTATACCTACCAGCTGATTTCAATCTAAAAATAGTGAGCTCTAACACCAACTACTCCAGGAATTTTTCCATGAGTGATCCCACCATCACCCACTACACTGCCACCTATAAGCTTTGCCAGCCTCCTCTTCCCATATTTATCAAGTGCAAGCAATGTCTAGTGAAACCTGATCTACTGATGGACCCAACTGGACCACTGCAATGTGACCCATGCCCTCTGCCATCAGTGCCTTCTCCAGCCCCATGTTAATGCACCTAACAGCTGCATTAAGATGAGACTGATCATGACACTGAAACAGTTGCATGAAATCCACATTAATGCAACCAGTTTGAGTACCCATCTTTACCAGGCCAGCACCTACATCATATTCCCCATCCCTATGAAGACTATTCCCTGCTCCACTCACTATCATTACCTAATCCTCCTTTGTAAATTCCTACATAACTCCCCTACACTGTCAGTCACCTGAGCCAACACTGCATTAGGCTTCACAATGTTGGTGACCTAATACTAACTCCCCAACACTTCCTGCAACTGCTGGCCCACACCTCTACAATGTGAACTACCTAGCAGCAGAACCTTCTCCTTTCTGTAAGACTTTGCAACTGACCTAGGCCTCCAAACTGCTGAGGATTGCTTTATGTTACATATACCTACAGCTACAAGAGGCTCTTCTCCACTCAGTTCTGACAATTGATCAAATCTATTGCATATATGCAAAGTATAACTGTCTGAAAAGCTCCTCCTCCTAGCTGCCTTCTTACCAACTGCCAGTTCCCATTCTCCACCACCCTTCACCCTCCTCAACCTACCTAGCTCCTCGTCTGCATGTTGTAACTGCACCTGGAGGGCACACATCATACACTCCTGCTCCTCTAACAACTTATTTCTGCTACAGATTCTGCATTCCTAGAAGAGGATCTTGCTAGAATGCCCACTGGTATGAAGGAATGGACAGAGAGAGGGGGGAACGAGGAGAGGGATAGTGAGAGTGGGAGAAGGGGATGAATATGGAGAGGGGGCAGGAGGAGATCAATAGGGAGAGAAGAGCAAGAGGAGACGGAATGATAGATGGAGCAGGAGCAGATGGACAAAGACAGAGGAGGAGAAGGAGATGGGTGGAGAAATGGGGGCAAAGGAAATGGACAGGGAGAAAAGAGGGGGGAGGGGGGGGAAGCAAGTGGACAGTAAGAGAGGCAGGAGGAGTAGGTAAAAAGTGAGGACAGGAGGAGGAGATGGACAAAGAGAGGGGGAGGAAGAGGTGAACACAGAAAGGGGCAGGAGGAGATGTATCAAATATATGTATCAAGCCCTTTTGTGAGCGAAGCCAATGGGAAGAGGCTAGTATATATTGAAATGGGACTACCTTCCCATTCCTATCTGAAATTCCTTCCTCATGACAACATTCTCTGAAGAGGTTAATTTAGCTCAAATTTTTAACTTTCTGGACTTTACACTGTTACATCTATATCCAGTTCCAGTAGCAAACTGCCCTTTAAAAAATTAGTGCAAATGAGTTTACTATCTCAGTTTAAATTTCACATTAGTATACTACCCAATTTATATTAGCAACTAAGGGGAATAAGTCGTTTATTAATAAACCAACTTTGAAACTTCATGATATGAACTGTGCACTCATGTTGCACCACATGTTCTTGAAAATTTACTTCTCTCCTATTTCTGAAAAGGTATGATGTTTATTCATTATGATTATTTAAAGTGATAGCTCCACTTGAGAGAAATTCAAACCACTGTTAACACTATTTTATTCAAAGTGATTTGCTTGTAATTAACAAAAATGTAATTCAAATTGTTGTACTGAAAATTCATTGAAATTGTCTATGACATTAAGTAAACTCATCCAAACTGAATATCTGAACATGTGGCCCATTTTTTGATATAAGTAACTAAAATCATCTAATGATTTTTAATTGTTATTTTGTAAATTACATTTAACAATGTATTCCATTGTTAGTTTTATGTAAAAAAAGTGGTGCATGTGCCATGGAATCAGTCTGCATTGTTGTTTTTTGGAGGCTCTCACATTACCAATGTATATTCCACAAATGTACTTGCTAACCAGTCACAAAGAAGACAAGAAAAGTGATATACACTTGTGTTTTATTTAAAAATTAGTACAACAACAATGCTGAATTCTGGGACTTAACTGAAGTAACAGCACCCCAGGATGTCAAAGTTGTGTATCTGATCATACGGAGCAGCTAAGTTACTATGTGAACTTTCATTAACTGTGATTCAAATTTTCTAGTTTTCACTCATCTCTGTACTTGTTAATGGTGGAAGCCCAAACTATTAAGTTACTCCAATGATATGATTGAGAATTCACTATTACCACTGTCCAACTATAGACAGAACTAGAGAAACTGTATTTTTTTTCACTCAGTGTCAGTGGTAATTAAAATGCTTCCCTCCTTTCACACAAGTAAGGGTGGCATTTTAATATGGTGTCGCTGTGCTGGGATATGTGTAAGTCTGTGTACTAATTCTTGCATTTCATTTCAGAGTCTAATTATGATGTGTGACCATTGGTTATTGGACAATAATTGGAATGAGACAGAAAGTGTGGTGTGGCAACTCATCGTAGCACCACATTTGAGACGAGTAAAGTTTTTAAATTTTAAATTAGTTTTCCTCAGACTATCATTTTTCCAACTATTTTTTGTCATGTGGCTGTTGATAGGCAGGAGGATAGTTGTGAATTTTCATGTAAAGATAATCTGGTTAGGCAGATTTATTTTCATGTTTTGTGCCAAGCATTTTCTTCAAATATGGAAAGCACGAAAAATCTTGATATAACTGGAGAGGGTTCATATACTCAAGTCATCAACACCAAACCTGCAACAGCCCTCTGAGGCATCACATTTCTTAAGATTTTCTCCAAACGAACAGACCTCAGGTTTATTAGAAGGATTGTCTCAACTCTTGGATCACAAGCTTACAAGTCAGAATAACGATTTAAAGAATGAACCTACAAGCCAAAACAGTGACCTAGGAAAGAGTATTGTTAATCTAAATGACACTGTTAAGACAATGGAAAGAAAAATTCAGGCTACACACGAACAAGTAGCAAACCTCTTTCAAAACTTAGTCAATTACATCACTCGACTGACCTTGAAATTCAAGCAGTAAAGGTTGATCACATAATGTTGTGTGTGGAGAACATTGAAGATATTATTCACACTCACTTAAGTAGAAAGAACTCTGAATAAAAATTAAGCATGAATATATAGAGCACTAAAGTGAATTCATTCAGGAGAAACTAAAACTAAATAATGATCAAATTCGTAGCCATACTACAAGTGTTAGTAATAAAATTGAGACTTTGTCTGAACAGGTTAACATCTGATTAAGTGATATTGAAACAAATGTCATATATACAAATTGACAGAATTTTGTATTATTTTGTAACAATTTATCACTTAAATACTTCCCTGAAGATTTTAAAATACACCCAGTACAGCAACATTAAGATAGCTGAACTTGCCTGATTCTGCGAAAATTAAACTAGCTAAATGTGCCCTTAATGATGATGCTACTCAGAATGTTAAGCCAAACATGACGTTTAATGAATCTGAACAGATGTTCTTGAATAAATTCTGGTCTGAAAGTAAACAGGTGGGCATCAAAACAGCATATTTGAACAGTAGTAGTGTAGTGCCTCGAGAATTTCAGTGTAAGTTCTAGAGACAATCGGCTTTCCACCATCTTGAACACCCGATATTTTAAGTAAGAGGGTGAGAGTGTGGAGATGTGTCTACCACGCTACCGGTTTTTGTGTGTGCAGGATGGACATGTATCAAGAAAATATTGCAACAGTGATGGTTGATCGGCGCGAACAAGTGTTTGCAGTGCACGCCATAGAAGCTGTATGTTCAGTACAAGGAGCAAGAATGCTCTATTCTTTGATGGTGTGATGACTGTATTGTTGTGAACAAATGAATTATGTGTTTAACTAAAGAAATTTACATTGGATTTACTGGTGTTGGACTTGTGAGAATCAAGAACTAGTTCTGTAGTGGTTATTAAACCACACATATTGTAATTGTATCTGTTATTATCTAATGGTCGAAGACAGGGTTGACTCATGAGAGTTGAACGCTTGTATGAAACTTGTGAAGTTGTTTTATTGTGGAGATGAAAATATAACACAGTTGAACAAAAGTATCCTGAGAGTACAGAATCATTTCAAGACTAGAAAAGAAGTCTACTTTGAAATTCTTTTAATTAGCTATAGTCTTGGGAGAAGAAGAGTTTGTGAAGATTGACACTACCATCTGACCCGAGAAGAAGATCAGCTGCCACAATACACAAGTCAACTGTGAGAGACGTGTGAGTTTTGCACCCCAGTACCACTGTCTCCTGTCGTCTTAAAATTGTTAGAACAGGTACAGACCAGGTAATCTCTCAATGTGAAATTTTGTGAGAAATAGTTATGTAAGCTTGCTCACCTGGGCTTAGAGAAACTAATATTAACAAACAGCAAAATTTATGTGGTAGTCCATACATCAAAATTACAGTTAGCGATTGGTATAGTTATATTTTGATTGACACAGGAAGTGCAATTTCTGTTGTTTCTGAAAAGTTCTGAGATAGAGTTAAGGAGAGTTCTGAGTATATTGAATTTACTATAATGGGAGTTAGGATTTAAGGTACTACAAATAAGTATAGCAAAGTTGTAAAGAAACAAGCTTTAATCATGTTCCACGTTGACAATGCAGTTTTTGAGCAAGGATGCTTGGTGGTCAGTGATTTGAATGAGGAGATATTGCTAGGACTGGATTGGATATTGACAAACAATGTAACATTAGACCAGGTAAAGTTCTGAGTAACTTTTTCTAATGATGATACATATTTTTCTGGTTATACTAGGTTAAGATTGAGAGCAGGTGACACATCTGCTAATACAATATATGGTTTTGGGATTTAGGCAAAAAAGGCTATACAGATGATGATGATTTGTCAAGAAATGATACAACTGACAGGGAAAATATATTTAGTGAACAACCAAGTAGAGTTAAGAGATATGCATGCAAGTTAAGGCTTAAAGAGCACCAGCCTCTTTTTAAAACAATATTCAGGTCCTATTTGTGAAAGACAGGTTGAGGAGAGAGAGTTGCAGAAGATGCAAAAGTGAGGATTACTGAAAGGAGTACTAGTCAAAGCAACAACCCTTTGCTTGTTGTAAGAAAAAGGGATGGTATTAATTAAAACGCTTCTCTCCTCTCATACATGTAAGAGTAACATTTTAATACCCACTGATTACAATTAAACTGCTGATGTTCTGAATGCTGCAGTGAGGGCTGTATACATTGCACAACCCTGAAACATTGTAGGCATTTTAATACCCATTGGTTACAATTAAA
Source organism: Schistocerca gregaria (assembly GCF_023897955.1). Lineage (NCBI taxonomy): Eukaryota > Metazoa > Arthropoda > Insecta > Orthoptera > Acrididae > Schistocerca > Schistocerca gregaria. The sequence goes on along the minus strand of NC_064925.1, from coordinate 337,140,624 downwards.
CTGCTGATGTTATGAATGCTGCAGTGCGGGCTGTAAACATTGCAGGACCCGAAAACATAGTAACTATGTTCACAAATAGGTGTGCTGAAAAAATAATAGTTCCACATTCTGCCACCAGGTGACAATATAGTGCTGTAAGCAGTGTGAACGTGATGAGGGTGCACTACAATGGGACAAATGATCAAACAAAATTATAATGGTGGTTCTGGCATATTTATTAGGATATGGTCACGAGTTATAGCATGAGTTCAATGTGGTCCAGGCTCAGCAACATGTTGCAGCCATAATATGGCATGGTCACAGCTGCTCCTAGCATATCTGATGCAATCAGTGTGATGTGTCATTGTATGCTACCCTTAAGATCAGGAAGGGGCTGGACATATGCCTGACAGACACGACCTACGACCTTGCAGATATCGCCACAACTAATCATATGAATTTAGGTTGGGGAATATGGAATGCCACACATCTTAAAATTGCCTATAGATGATGTAGTCATTACCAAAGTTTTCTAAAAGCTAATATTTCACCTGGCAAGCGACATAGGTGTTGCCCCATCTTGCATGAAAATTGTGGTGTGGTCACAGTTGGTATTCCTGCAAAAATGCAAACAGATACTGCACATCAAGGTCCTTATAACACACAGATGTCACCTCACAGGCCCGCAAGGTATCAGCTCCTTGAAGAAAATTGGACTGAGAATGGAGCTTGTGAAACCACACCACACAGCCACATAAGATGAGTGTAGAGAATATTTCAGCTCAGCATGTGGTAGAGTAGAACTCCATATGCAACAGTTCTGCAGATTCACAACCCCATGCAGAGTAAAATGTGTCTTGTCCGTCCAAAGACTATTGTCTGGCCCATGTCATTCATCCCCATACAAGCCAAAAAACAAAGTGTAAGGACATGGCATTGCAGCCTATCTTGGGGCTCCATTTCATGTAAATTCTGAATCTTTTAGGGATACTAGTGTGAAATGTGCTCTAAAATATTTTTAATGTTGAGGAAGGGAGAGAGAGAGAGAGACAGTTTACATGACACAGCTTAAGCACTTGATGCATGTGCAACATGCTACAGCTATAGCTACAGTGATTTCATCAACATCTGCCATGAAAACGGACCTTCTCACTCTCCCTGCTGCACCAACTACTTCACCTATTTCTTCAAATTTCTCGATCATATTCTGTACCAACTTATTGATATGGGGTCTCTTCACAGCTATTTCTGCCGTTGATACATCTGCAATGCAACACTGCTATTACTGTTGCTCTGAAAAATAACTTTACCCCCAATGCATGCTCTGCCATAGTCCACATCAATTCAGGCAGGCTAGGAAAAAAATCTTTCCTTCACAGTCTCATATGTCATTGAATTTAGCATATTTTAAAATGAAGGACTAAGTAAGGAACACACTTGTTTTTGTTTTCTCCAAAAAAAAGTTCTGCTCCAAGATACAGGCCACCAAACACGACACTGCACATACCACTTTGAACATGTGAATTTTGGAAAAAAAATTTAAAATGCCGTATCTGGAACAGTTCTAGATATTTAGTTGGTTTTTTTTATCTGAAAGATAATTGATTTATGATTACAAGAAAATTCTCCATTTGGACTTATCTGTTGAAGTTCTTTTTCTACAGTGTTCTGAACTTTATTTATAATTTACGAGACAAATTTTACTTTTCAAAAATGCCAATCCATAAAATTTAGATCTTTTTCTGTTGATTATTATTATTATTATTTTCTTTTTTTCTTTTTTTACAGTCCCCGAAAAGAAGAGCTTCCACTTTTGGGTTGAACAGGTTTTATAAACAATTGAAATTTTTCCATACATAAAACCTGTTTTATTACCAAAATTAACACATAACAGGCTCATGAAAATCAAAATCTAACCTTATTTAACACAATTTTAGTTTTGAAAGATGAGTAAGAGACTCATTTTCCAAGCATTTTAAATGGTTCCAAAATGTTTCTGAAAGGTCCAAAGACTTAAAGGTTTCAATTTATTCAACTTTGGTGCACTCTGTTTTGTACTGATTAAAAATGTGTTCCACTGCTTCATGGGACATGAACATGATGGGTAGGGCGAATGACACAGGAAGAGATGAATAGGGAGACGCACTGAGGAGGAGATGAACAGACAGAGGGGGGAGGAGTAAATGGACAGAAAGGGGAAAGAGGAGGTTCCCATAAAGCAGGGAGGAGGAGATAGATAGAAATAGGGGAAAGACAATATGGAGAGAAGTGTGAGGAGGAAACTGGCAGAAAGAGAGCAGAGGAGATGGACATAGAGGGGGTGAGTCAAGTTGGGCAGAGTAAAGGGTGCCAACGAGATGGACTGAGAGGGAGGGGAGGAGGAAATGGAGAGAGAATTGGGGGAAAAAGAGGTGGGAAGAGGAGATAGTCAGAGAGACGGGAAAGATGAGATGAAACAAGAGAAGGGGCAGGAGGGGGAAGTCAAAAGACAGAAGGCGGAAGCGAGAGGTATAGGTGCATGTAAAGGATGAAGAGGGGTAGTTAGCAAATAAAAGAGGAAGAGATAGGGGCACACAGATGGAAGAGAGAGATGGTTTATAGGGAGATGGACACAACAGGATTTGGTTGGTTTGGGGGATTAAAGGACCAGACTGCTACGGTCATCGGTCCCGGAGGTAAGAGGAGACAGTTATGTAGAGGTGAGGAGGAAGAGAAGGACAGAGAAAGGAGGTCAGGATGAGATGGACAGGGAGAAGGTAAAGGATGAGATGGACAGAGACAGAGGAGGAGGAGGAGGAGGAGGAGGAGGAGGAGGAGGAGGAGACAGACAAAGAGAGGGGGAGGAGGGGGAGATGGGAAGAGAGGTCGTGAGGATGATATGAACAGAGAAAGGGGTTACAATGAGTAAGTGGACAGAAAGTGGTGGAAGAGGAGAAGGCCAGAGGAGGGATGGGGGAAGAATGAAGTTGACAGAGAGGAGGGGCAGAAGGGTACAGACAGAGGTGGGGGGGGGGGGGGTAGGGTGATGAGCAGAGAGGAGAGAGAAAAAGAGATGGGCAGAGAGGGGGGACGAGGATGAAATGGCCAGAGAGAGGAAGAGGGACTGGGAGGAGGAGATAGAGAGGAGGAGGAGGAGGAGGAGGAGGAGGAGGAGGAGGAGGAGATTCACAGACAGAAGGTGATGGAGGAGATGGACAGAGAGAGGGGGAAAATCAACAGAGAGAGAGGGAGGAAGGGATGGGCTGAGAGAAGGCGGAGGATTAGAAGTATAGGGGGCATATAGAAGTGTGAGGGTGTGAGAAAAATGGGTAAAAATAAAAGAGGTGTGAAATGCAGGTGGAAGAGAAATGGGGTGTGAAGTGTAAGGTGGAGAGTTTGTGATGAAGCAGTTGGAAGGCTAGGTTGTGAGAAGACATGCAGAAGAGGAAATAAATAAAGATCTGAAAAATGTCAGGATATTTAGCTAATTGTATATACAAATGTATACAAAGATCACAGAATACAACTGTACGAAGATGCATGTGGTTGGATAATAACCATTCAGGAATCCCAACAGATACAATTTCTGTGGCCACCAGTACAGCTGTCAGTGATATATTGGAGTACTATGACAAAAAGACACAAGAAGAATGGACAATAACCATTGCTGCAGAATATGTCCTTACTGGAATCATGGAGCCAGTTTCAAAGTCAGAGAATACACAAAGTGCTACTGTGAGAAGGTATTACAAATCTGTACAAACATTTAAGGAACTGTAGAAGTTACTTGATTTGAATTGTTTAGTTTGGTCTACATCTATTTCTACATTTACAATTGAAAGCCATTGTACGCTGCATGACGGAGGTTATTCTGCACTACTACTAATCATTTTGTTTCCTGTTCCACTCAAAAACAGAGCAAGGGAAAAAAACAACTGTCTACAAGCCTCTGTATGACACCTAATTTCTCTTCTTTACATTTTCCTTATGAGAAATGTATGTTTTTGGCAGTGGAATCATTCTGCAATCAGCTTCAAATGCTGTTTTCCTAAATTTTCTCAATAGTGTTCCTAGACAAGAATGTTGTTCTCCATCCATGGGTTCCCATTTGAGTTCCTGAGGTATCTCTGCAATACCTCCATGTTGTTTGAGACTAATGGTGACAAATGTAGCAGGCCACCTCTGAATTGATTTGATGTCTTCCTGGTGTGGGTATCAAACACTCAAGTAGTACTCAACAGTGGGGCAAACTAGTGTCTTGTATGTAGTCTATTTTACAGATGAACCAATTTTCCTATAATTCTCTCTACTACAGTCCTTACATGCTTATTCCATTTCATATTGCTTTGTAGTGGTATGTCTTGATATTCAGTCACTGTGACTGCATCAAGCAGCATACTCTTGTTATTGTGGTATTCAGTCCAGAGAGTGGTCTGATGCAACTCTCCATGCTCCTCTATCATGTGCAAGCTTCTTCATCTCCAAGTATCTGCTGCAACCTACATCCTTCTGAATCTGCTTAGTGAATTCATCTCTTGATCTCCCTCTATGATTTTTATCTTCTACACTGCCTTCCAATACTAAATTGGTGAACCCTTGATGTCTCAATACATGTCCTACCAACCAATCCCTTCTTCTAGTCAAGTTGTGCCACAAATTCCTCTTCTCACCAATTCTATTAAGTACCTCCTCATTAGTTACATGCTCTATCCATCTATTCTTCAGCTTTCTTCTGTAGCACCACATTTTGAAATCTTCTATTCTCTTCTTGTCTAAACTATTTATCGTCCACGTTTCACTTTCATACATGGTTACACTCCATACAAGCGCTTTCAGAAACGACTTCCTGACGCTTAACTCTATACTCAATGTTAACAAATTTCTCTTCTTCAGAACTGCTTTCCTTGCCATTGCCAGTCTACATTTTATATCTTCTCTACTTCGACCATCATCAGTTATTTTGCTCCCCAAATAGCAAAGCTCATTTTCTACTTTAAGAATCTCATTTCCTAATCTAATTCCCACAGCATCACCTGATTTAATTCAACTACATTCCATTATCCTCGTTTTGCTTTTGTTGATGTTCATCTTACATCCTCCTTTCAAGACAATGTCCATTCCGTCCAGCTGCTCTTCCAGGTCCTAAGCTGTCTCTGACACAATTAAAATGTCATCGGCAAACCTGTATGTTTTTATCTCTCCTCTATGGATTTTAATTCCTACTCCAAATTTTTCTTTTGTTTTCTTTACTGCTTGCTCAATATAGAGATTGAATAACATCCGGGATAGGCTACAACCCTGTCTCTCTCCCTTGCCAACCACCGCTTCCCCCTCGAATCTTATGACTGCCATCTGGTTTCTGTACAACTTGTAAATAGCATTTCACTCCCTGTATTTGATCCCTGCTACCTTCAGAATTTGAAAGAGAGTATTCCAGACAACATTGTCAAAAGCTTTCTCCATGTCTACAAATGCTAGAAATGGAGGTTTGTCTTTCCTTAATTTACCTTCTAAGATAAGTTGTAGGATTAGTATTGCCTCACGTGTTCCAACATTTCTATGGAATCCAAACTGAGCTTCCCTGAGGTCAGCTTCTACCAGTTATTCCAGTTGTCTGTAAGGAATTTGTGTTAGTATTTTGCAGCCGTGACTTATTAAACTTATAGTTCAGTAATTTTCATATCCATCAATGCCTGCTTTCTTTGGGATTGGAATTATTATATTCTCCTTGAAGTCTGAGAGTATGTCACCTGTTTCATACATTTTGCTGGCCAAATGGTCGAGTTTTGTCAGGGCTGGCTCTCCCAAGGCTATCAGTAGTTCTAATGAAATGCTGTCTACTCCCGGGGCCTTGTTTCAACTTAGGTCTTTCAATGTACTGTCAAACTCTTTCCACAGGATCGTTATCTCCCATTTCATCTTCATCTACGTCTTCTTCTATTTCCAAAATATTGCCCTCAAGCACACTGCCCGTGTAGAGACCCTCCATATACTGGGTGATCAAAAAGTCAGTATAAATTTGAAAACTGAATAAATCACGGAATAATGTAGATAGAGAGGTACAAATTGACACACATGCTTGGAATGACATGGGGTTTTATTAGAACCAAAAGAAATAGAAAAGTTAAAAAATATGTCCAACAGATGGCGCTTCATCTGATCAGAATAGCAATAATTAGCATAACAAAGTAAGACAAAGCAAATATGATGTTCTGTACAGGAAATGCTCAAAATGTCAACTGTCATTCCTCAGCAATAGCTGTAGTCAAGGAATAATGTTGTGAATAGCACTGTAAAGCATGTCCGGAGTTATTGTGAGGCATTGGCGTCGGATGTTGTCTTTCAGCATCCCTAGAGATGCTGGTCAATCACGATACACTTCAGGTAAAACCCAAAGCAAATAATCGCACGGACTGAGGTCTGGGGACCTGGGAAGTCAAGCATGACGAAAGTGGCGGCTGAGCACACGATCATCACCAAACGACGTGCGCATGAGATCTTTCATGGGTCTAGCAATATGGGTGCGGAGTGCCATCCTGCATAAACATCATACATTCCAGCAGGTGTTTATCAGCCACGTTGGGGATGATATGATTCTGTAACATATCGGAGAACCTCTCACATGTCACGGTAGCAGTTACAAAACCAGAATCACACATTTCCTCGAAGAAAAAAGGCCCGATAATGGTAGATGTGGTAAATCCAACCCATACCATGACTTTCTCGTCGTGCAATGCAGTTTCCATGACAGTTCTAGGATTTTCGGTAGCCCAAATTCTGCAGTTGTGGGTGTTGACAGACCCTCGTAGGGTGAAATGAGCTTCGGCAGTATACAGATTAGATTACATTAGTTTTTCGTTCCATAGATCCATGCTGAGGGCCTTTTATTTCTTTTTTTTTATTAAAAAAACCTGAAATAGTAATACTATAGTATGAATATATACAATAAAGGAGTAGAAGGAGTTGGCCACTAGCAAGTCTTTCAGGCTCCTTTTAAACTGATCTTTATTTGTAACTAAATCTTTTATGTTTACTGGCAAATTACTGACGATGAGTGTTCCTGAGTAGTGGACTCCTTTTTGAACTAAAGTAAGTGCTTTTAAGACCTTGTGGAGATCATTTTTGTTCCTGGCATTGCATGTATGAACTGAGCTATTTGTTGGAAAAAGAGATATTATTTAGGACAAATTTCATTAAGGAGTAAATATACTGTGAGGCAATAGTTAGTGTAGCCAGTTATTTGAAGAGGTTTCTACAGGACGTCCGTGAATTTACTCCACAAATAATACGTATTACACACTGTTGGACTCTGAAAACTTTTGTTTGAGTTGAAGAGTTATCACAAAATAGTATAGTATATGACATTATGTAATGAAAGGAGGCAAAGTATGCAAGCTTTTTCATTTTTATGTTGCCTATGTCTTCTAACACTCGAATTGCAAATACAAATTTGTTAAGACGTCTCTGCAGTTCTGTGGTGTGCTCCTCCCAACTGAATTTATCAAGTAGTAATCCCAGCAATTTAAGACTGTCAACCTCTTCTATCTGCTATTCTTCATACTTTATGCATATGCTGGGTGGAAACCTCTTACAGGTTCTGAATTGCATATAGTGAGTCTTTGTGAAGTTTAATGTCAGTGAGTTGGCTTTAAACCATTTATTAATACCCAAGAAAATATCATTAGCAGATCTTTCTAGAACTACACTTGACATACTATTTATACTATTTATTACAATACTTGTGTCATCTGCAAACAAAACAAACTCTGCTTCTGGCAGTGTAACTAATGAGAGATCATTAATGTACACAAGGAAAAGCAGTTGCCCTAAGATGGATCCTTGTGGGACACCACATGTAATTTCTTCCCATTCTGATGATGACTGATGACTAATTCACTAGTCCCTTGCACTGACACCCTTTGTTTCCTGTTAGTGAGGTATGACCTGAACCATTTTGCAGCACTGCCCGTGACACCATAGAATTCTAATTCATTTAAAAGGATGTTGTGGTTCACACAATCGAATGCCTTTGACAAATCACAGAAAATACTTGCTGCTTGTAACTTGTTATTTAATGAATTAAGTACATTTTCACTGTAGTTGTAAATAGCCTTCTCGATATCAGAAGCCTTCAGAAATCCAAACTGTGTTCTTGATAACATGTTATTTGTGATCAAATGGTTGAGAAGCTGCCTGTACATTACTTTTTCTAAAAATTTTGAGAATGCTGGCAAAAGTGAAATTGGTCTGTAGTTTGATGGTATCTCTTTATCCCCTTTCTTGAATAGAGGCTTAACATCTGCATATTTTACCCAGTCAGGAAATGTCCTGGTTGTAATTGACTGGTTACACAAGTAACTTAAAATTGTACTAAACTCACAAGAACATGCCTTAATTAACTTTGTTGATATCTCATCGTAACCACTAGAATGCTTTGTTTTTTAACATTTTATTATGGAGGTTATTTCTTTTGGTGAAGTGAGTGACATATTCATGTACCTGAAGCTATTTGTAAAGGCTAGTTTCAGATATTCAAGGGCATTATTTACTGATCCTGACAGTCCCATTCTATCAGCAATGGACATAAATTACTTGTTAAATAGATTTGCCACACTATGCCCATCTGTTACTAATGCGTCATCTACCCTTAGTGCTATTTGCTCCTGTTCCTTTCTGGTTCTACCAGTCTCCTCTCTCACTATATCCAATATTGTTTTTATTTTGTCCCCTAACATTGATATCTTCTTCTCGTAGTGCAAGTGTATAGATGTCTGAAATACTTTTTTTAATATTTTACAGTATTCCTTGTATTTAGCTAAATCATCAACATTGGAGCTATTCTTGGTCGACAGATACATTTTCCTTTTTGTCTTACAGGAAATCTTTATTCCTTGTGTAATTCATGGTTTTATTATAGACTTATGTTTAATTTGAGTAACTTTTAGAGGAAGACAGTTTTCAAACATGGTACTGACATTGTTCATGAATATGTTATATTTTTCATTCATGACATGAGCACTAGAAACATCTTTCCAGTTCATATCTTTGAGCAGTTTTCTAAAACACTCAATTTTTGGTTGATTGACTACTCTCCTGTACTCAGATTTAGCAGTCTTGATAATCTGCTTGGAATTTACATCTAAAACAAGGAGCTGCATGTCATGATCTGGTAGTCCATTTATAACAGGTTTTATGATATGATTTTGTTCCTTTGATTTGTCTATAAAAATGTTATCAATGGCTGTCCTTGAGGATTTAGTGATTCTAGTTGGAAAGTTTACAGTGTGAGTTAGATTGAAAGACAACATTACTAACTGCAGTAAATGTTTATGGGAAGATTGCATTAGAAAATCTGTATTAAAGTCACCAGCAATAAAAATGTCTTTGTTTCTTCCTGTTAAATAACCCAAAAGAGCTTCTAGATGATTTACGAATAGATTATAATTTCCTGCAGGTGCTCGTTAAATAGTTACAATTATATAGGAACTGTTATGGAACTCTATTTCTGTTGCACATGCTTCTAGATGCTGCTCTAAACAGAATTTATTAATGTAAATGTTCTTGAATTTATGGCAGTTTTTAATAAATGTGGCAACTCCTCCTCCATCCATATCTACTCTGCAGAAGTAGGAAGCTAGCTTAAATGCTGAAATATCTAACATATCTATACCAGTGGTCACTTGATGTTCAGAGAGGCAGGTTATATCAATTTGGTTAGATGAATTCCTTTCATCGATACAAATGAGTAGTTCATCAACTTTATTTCTGAGTCCCAGAATGTTCTGGTGTAATACAGATAACTGATATTGCATACTAATGGGATTATAACTGTTTTGGTGAAGATGAACTGGCAGTTTCTCATTACTTTCTGTTAAACATTGTTTAAATGGAGGCTGTATGCTAAAATCTGACTCCTGTTCATCTGTTTTCTCAAACTGAGAGTGTGTGCCAATCTCTCTTAAAACTCGTTTTCTTTCCTCCTTCTCTATCCTAAAAAAGGCATCCCACTGACACCTGTGACCACTGGTATTTTACCACTTGTGACAGTGTCCCCCCTTAAGTTTTCTGCAATCAACCCAGACAGCTTTCCCTTCCCTTTCCTATTGAGGTGAAGGCCATGCCTAGTGTAGTCCCACCTATTGATATGCATCCATTGGAATCAAAACAATATGGGACCTTATATCTGTCCTAAGCAGCCACATCAATCCAACTCCAAGTTCACCCTCCCTACGGAAGAGTTCAAATGAGGCCGATCATGGCGTCTCAGCACAGACACAAACCCCACACTCGTATGCTTCGCTGCTGATGCTACCTTCACCAGGTCACTCTCTATGGAATATTCAGAGTGTCTGTCAATGCTATTTCCACCCACTATAACCACAGCATCCTCCTTTGTGAAATCCTTGCATAAAGTACGTACCGTATTGACTCGAATCTAAGCCACACTGGAATCTAAGCCGCACCTGAAAAATGAGACTCGAAATCAAGGGAAAAAAATTTTCCCGAATCTAAGCCGCACATGAAATTTGAGACTTGAAATTCAAGGGGAGAGAAAAGTTTTAGGCCGCACCTCCAAATCGAAACAAAGTTGGTCCATGGTAGCATGAGATACAATTTAGGTCGAATGAATGATGATACAGCTACAGTAGTTGGTTCGAGTCGTAAGCTTAGCAGTTAAGCTTTACCAGGTAGCCATTGCAATGCGTCAGGCGCTCCATCCATATTTATACTGGTACCCTTCCGTTTTCACGTGCTTCATCTGGTTTGAATTGATTGCTTATTTTTCTTTGATCTGATAAGTGCCGTTCTCTTTGTTCTAGGTGTTTACATCACTCTAAGCTGAAAATGCATTATTTCAGTGTGTCATGCATAGTTTGTCGCATTCTGATAATGAGTGTTTACGACCTGCCGCCACTCACGGCATGGCTTGCTTTCGTGCGCGCTACTGCCCCCCCCCCCCCCCCCCCCACACACACACTTTTTTTTTTTTTTTTTTTTTTTTTTTTTTTTTTTTTTTTTTTTTTTTTTTTGTCTCACCAGCGAAATAATGGCAAGAGACTGCTATTTGTTTTCTTTGATAATGATCAACAAGAATCAAATAATAGATTGCATATGATAGAAGATGTTCTGAACGAGAGTTTAGTGAAAAAATTTCTCCGTTTGAAAATCTTTGCAGACGCCTCTTTCGTACATTACATTCTGCACAGAAATTAGAGTCGTCTTAGATTTAAAAATCTAGTCAATTGTCGTGCTTCATTTCTGACTGTATCACTATTAGGCATAAGAATAATATGAATATAAACATGAGATGATATGTATATTCTTCCACGTTTGCTGTTGCCTCACTTTAGTTTCGTAGTTTATTAGGCAGACAGGATTTAAATGAGATAGCAGCAAACACGAAAGAATACATGGCAAAATGTTTATATTCATATTATTCTTATGGTGAAGAGAATACTGCCTATGATTCACAATTCATAAAAGTTCCTATTTGCAATCATCTCTTCTCGCATGTAGGAAAAAAATTCAGAATGTAGAGTTGGCCGTATTGACAAACATTCCAAACAGTCTTGCCAGTCAAACTTTTGTAGTACATTGAAATGCTGCCACATTCGAAGATGAACAATACGGCATTTGTATTTACTTTGTTGGATAATGTATGAAAATGCAATGGTCGAAACTCGGGACGGTGAAAAAAGCTCGTCTTCCACCTTTTTTAAATTTATTTAATGACGCAGAGGTTTTGGCTCTAGTACTTATCTTTGTGCCTGCAAAGCATGCCTGTGTAGCGCTACATATATTCGACGCAGAAGTTAGTTGTGGCGGCACCTACCAACATTTTTCAGAACTTCCACTTACTTTGCACTCAATTCTAAGCCGCAGACAGCTTATATTCGAGTAAATACGGTACATCCTCTGTTACCTAACCCAGATCTGCACTAGGCTTGACAAAGTTTGTGACCTGGTACTCTGGACCTAGATTTTCCTGCAGCAGTTGGCCAACACCTCTGCCATGGGAACTACCTAACAACAGAACTTTCTTTCTCTCTACAAATTTCCCTACCTTTTTCAAGTCCTTGAAAGCTTGTTGTGCCCTTTCTCCAGCTTCAGCTACATGAGGTTCAGCCGATTCTGACTGAGGCAACAGGTCAAATCTATTTTCAAGATTTATGACAAAACTGTCTGATGCTCTCCTTTGCCTGTTCCCCCTATTATCTGTTGCCACTTCCCACCTCTGTTCACCCTTCTCCCTCTTTAACCTGTCCAGATCCTCCCTTGCCTTGTCTAGGTCAGCTTGAAGAGCTGCAATTTTCCCTTCCTGTTCTAGTATTTTCCTGTCTCTACTGCAGATCCTACAATACCACTGGTGGGCCTCATTTATGTCCCCATTTCCCACGACACTACATTCACCCAAATGAAAGAAACTACAGCACCCATCACACCATACCCCGGAACTAACGATCCTACGGCATGTCACACACTTCTCACTCATGGTAAAAACAGAAATCGTATAAAGTGATTTAAGTACTGACTAGAACGAAAACAAAGGACCCTAGAAACTATTCAGGCAGATATAAATAAATTGAAAGAGTACTGAATAAAAAATTGGTGATTACATATAAGTTTAAGTCACTGTTTACTTACAATATGCGCACGTGAAAGTAAGCCTAAAATCCGTGCAATAGGCACGAGAAGTAAAATAAACTTCTTACCCCGTTTAATCTTCTTTAACACTTCACTAACACTTCCACTAATGTAAAAACACTTATATTATATTTATACCAACTGGAAACGTTTACCTATAAGTTTAATTCACTGCTTACTTACAATTTGCGCGTATGAAATTAGGCCTAGAATTCGTGCTACAGGCGCGAGAAGAAAAATACGCTTCTTACCCCATTTAATTTTATTTTATACTTCACTAACACTTCCACTTATTTAACAACACTTATATTATATTTATAACACCTGTACACATTTAAAAATAGCTTAAGAACAACGCTTTTTATAATTATTTAGTGCAGCAGATACTCAAAGATCCGCAATGGCGCAGTGTTGCCACCCAACGTTACTCAACCGCTTGTCATCTTTCGAAATGCCCACATCGCAAATGCCCTCCGCTTCACTAAATCGCCAGGTAACAGTTTGTGATGCTGATGGATTTTGTACAGATTGCATCGGAGGGTATGCCTAAGTGCGAACCAAACAGTAGTGTATGGAATGCCGGTGCGAGGTGCGTCTGCACGAGTGTTGACTTCCCCGCTACAGTCCCCCGCTACAGTCTCCATTTCTTCCTGAACTGTCTCATCAGCATTACTCCTTGTGCTCGGTCAGCCACTACGGGGTCTATTGTCTAAACAACCCGTGGCTTCGAAATTGGAAATCATTCTCGCCACTGCTGCATTTGTCAACCAACCCTTACCCATTCGAATCCCCTTCCTATGCAATAGGATCATAATGCTGAACTAGCAGATTCCCCATTCTGATAATAGAGCTTCACTAAAAGAACATTTTCAGGTAACGTCAACATGCTGCGACTGCTGGCACATCTGATTCTCTCTTTCATTACAGCTACTTTTATACATGATTGTCATGCGCAGTCACTGACGTTTTTCTGTCCTGTCAGACATTTTGTGAACTTTTTTTTGTTCTAATAAAACCCCATGTCATTCCAAGCATGTGTGTCAATTTTTACCTCTCTATCTACATTATTCCGTGGTTTATTAAGTTTTCAAATTTATACTGACTTTTTGATCACCTGATACTTCTTCCACCTTTCTGTTTTCACTTCTTTGCTTAGATCTGGTTTTCCATCCGAGCTCTTGATATTCATTAAGTGGTTCTCTTTTCTCCAAAGGGCTTTTACATTTTCCTGCAGGCAGTATCTATCTTAACCATAGTGATATATGCCTCTAAGTTCTTACATCTGTTCTCTATCCATCCCTGCTTAGTCATTTTGCACTTTCTGTCGATCTCATTTTTGAGACTTTTGTGTTTCATTTACTACATTTTTATATTTTCTCATTTCATCAATTAAATTCAATACCTCCCACGGATTTCTACAAGCCCTCGTATTTTTACCTATTTGATCCTTTGCTGCCTTCACTATTTCATCCCTCAGAGCTACCCATTCTACTTCCACTGTACTTCTTTCCCCCGTTCTCATCAATCATTCCATAATACTCTCTCTTAAACTCTTTATTAACTCTGGTACTTTTAGTTTATACAGGTCCCATCTCCTCAAATTCGCAATTTTTGCTGTTTCTTCAGTTTTAATCTACAGTTCATAACCAATAGATTGTGGTCAGAGACCACATATGCCACTGGAAATGTCTTACAGTTTAAAACCTGGTTCCTGAATCTCTGAAACCTTCCAGTGTCTCCAGGCCTCTTCGACATATACAATCTTCTTTCATGATTCTTAAACGAAGTGTTAGCTATGATTAAATTATGCTCTGTGCAAAATTCTATCAGGCGGCTTCCTCTTTCATTCCGTACCCCCATTCCACATTCACCCACTAGTTTTCCTTCTCTTCCTTTTCCTACAATCGAATTTCAGCCCCCATGACTACTAAATTTTCATCTCCCTTCACTATCTGAATAATTTCTTGTATCTCATCATACATTTCTTCAATCTCTTTGTCATCTGTGGAGCTAGTTAGTATTTAAACTAGTACTACTGTGGTAGGTGTGGTCTTTGTGTCTATCTTGGCTACAATAATGTGTTCACTATGCTGTTCATAGTAGCTTACAAGCACTCCTATTTTTTTTAAATTCATTATTAAACCTACTCCTGCATTACCCCTATTTGATTTTGTATTTATAATCCTGTATTCACCTGACCAGAAGTCTTGTTCCTTCTGCCACCAAACTTCACTAATTCCCACTATATATAACTTAATCTATCAATTTTCCTTTTTAAATTTTCTAACATACCTGCCCAGCTAAGGGATCTGACATTGCATGCTTCGATCGATAGAACGCGTTTTCTTTCTCCTGATGTCCTCCCGATAGTCCCCCCCCCCCCCCCCCCCAATAAAGCTGCATGCCCTTGGGAAAAATTATGGTTGTAGTTTCCCCTTGCTTTTAGCCATTCATAGTACCAGCACAGCAAGGCTGTTTTGGGTAATGTTACAAGGCCTGATCAGACAATCATTCTTCTTTCTTTATTCACCATTGACCACATGAGGTGGAATAGGTAATTTACATGGATATCATATAACATTTTCCTTGGATAGTACCTTAAAGCTAAAGGAGCACTGCAAATAGTGCCCATAGATCATAACATACACCATAACATAAGGTAAATACATTCAGTGACATCATATACTGAAAACCTTAAAAATTAATGTCAATTGATTTTATATCATAAATTCTGTTATATTGTAAAAAGAATTGATGAGTAAACAGTTTAGTAGCTTGCTCCTGAAGCTACTTATGTGAGCCGACCGAGAAGAAAATGGAAGTTTATTAAATATTTTTAGACTATTGATTAGATGGGAATTCCCTGTTCTTGTCAGCCTGTGGCTAGGTATGTCTAATTTTGTTTTGCCTCTGGTATTATGGTGGTGTATGTTTTCCCTCATTTCCAAATCTGCTATATTGCTTTTTGCATACAATGCTGAGGCGTATATATAAAAATTAATAACTGTTAATATTTTCAGCTGAATGAACAGTGGCCAGCACAGTGCTCTGATCTGACAGAACTGCTCATTGCCCGTATCACTTTCTTCTGAATTTTTAGAACTTCAGTGATGTGAAGAGAGTGTCCCCATATCAGCAGTCCATACTCTGTATGTGACTGAAAGAGTTAAAAATAATAAACTCTTAAATATTCTTTTGTCACTGGGCTTCTCATTTTCCACATTAAATACGTAACTCTAGACAATTTTGTGCAGGTATGGTTGATGTTTGTTTCCCACATTAACTCAGAGTCTACATGAATTTCTAGAATTTTAACTGCTTACACCTTTATCTCTTTTGACAATCCCAGTATAATCTTTTGGTTTTTATCAGGATTGCAAAGCAGTGTATTTTATGAGAACCAATTTAGTGCTGCTTCCAGGCCATCTTGCATCATATCTTGCAGAACTGATATGTTCTCATGCTGAGCAAGCAAAGTTGTGTCATCAGCATGACAAATAAGAGTATTGGGGATACAATGGGGTAAATCAATGATTGCAATTATAAAAAAGAAGGGCCCAAGGACAGAACTTTGTGGGACTCCTGCCTTAACTTCTAGCAATTGTGTGTCTTTGTTTCTGACAGAGGCAAACTGCTTCCTATTGTTTAGGTATGATTCAATTACTGCCAATACAGAGTCTTGCACACCATAGAATTGGAGTTTAGCAAGTAAGATATCATGAGAAATGCAGTCAAATGCCTTACTTAACTCACATAAAAGAAGTGAGGCTACTTTTTATTCTTGAAGGCTGTTATTAATTAATTCGCAATTGAAAGAACAGCAGTGGTGGTATTTCTTCCCTTGCGGAAGCCAAATTGACTAATAGAGAGTAAGTTAAGCGATTCAAAGTAGTAGTTTAGTTGGCTTTAAATAAGAGACTCAAATATTTTCGAGAAAATGGGAACTACTGAAACTGGTTGGTAATTTTTGAGATCATGTTTGTCCCCTTTTTTATACATTGAGATAACTTTTGATATTTTCAGAGTTATAGGATGGACTCCAAACTTTAGATACCTATTAAACAGAAAGGCCAATGGTTCGCTAATTAATTATGTAATTGGACAACCAAGAGCAGTCCATGCTCTTGGAGTTTGAGAATTTTGCCACTACCTTTTTAATCTCAGTGGGTGCGATTGTCCTCCTTTTAAAGGAGTGCTTAAGTAGATCACTTGCATTAGTGTTTGTTGTTTCAATTTTGTTCCTAATATCACTTACAGAGTCCATGAAAAATGATTAACTTTACTCGGGTCAAGAGCTACGCTATGTTCATCATTCCAGCAATGCTCTTGTGCAACAACATTCCATGCAGCTTTGCACTTATTAGGAGCCCCTTATATGTATCTTTCGTATGCTGTTCTTTTTGCCATTCCAAGCTTAGTTCTGTAGGTTCTCTGACATTCAAGATACACTTTGTACAATTCATCTTTCTGCTCCGTTCCATACTTAAGAGAATTTTTATACATATAGTACAACAATAACATATTTTCCATCATATTGGTAAGTTTATCTGGTGCCACTTAATATTTTTCTTTATAGGTCATCCAGACTGTTGCCCCTGCAACTACTGAAAAGGCTGCTGCCTCTCTTCAGCAACCACATATTTATCTGGCCTCTCAACAGATAACCCTCCATTGTGGTTGCACCTATGGTACGGCTATCTGTGTCGCTGAGGCACGCAAGCCTCCCGGGGGGAAGTGGTATACTACTAACATTGTATTCAAAATGTAGGTCTTAATGTAGAAACATGTAAGTTAATGCAGATGAGTTGGAAAAACAAACTTGTAATGTTTGAAGCAGCACACTACTAACACTGTATTTGAAATTACAAGTTTGCTTTTCCAACTCATTTGTATTAACCTACATTTTTCTACATTTAGACCTAGTTGTCACTCATTACACCAATTAGAAATTTTGTCTACATCATCTTGCAACCCTCCTAGAGTCACTCAATGAAAACAGCTTCCTGTACACCACAGCATCATCAGCAACCGGCCGGAGTTTGTTGTTAACCCTATCCGCTAGATCATTTATGTATACAGAAAATAACAGCGGTCCTTTCACACATCCCTGGAGCACTCCTGACAATACTATCTCTCTAATGAACACTCACTGTTGAGGACAATGTACTGGCTTCTATTATTTAACAAGTATTCGAGCCACTCACATACCTGGGAAACTATTCTGTACATTTGTAACTTCATTAACTGTCTGCAGTGGAGCAATATGGCAAATGCCTTCCAGAAATCTGTGAATATGAAATCTGCCTGTTGCCATTCATTGATTCACAATTCACAGGATACCATGTGAGAAAAGGCACAGGATATCATGTGAGAAAAGGCGAACTGAGTTTCTTGCAAGTGATGCTTTACAAAACCATATTGATTTGTGGACAGACACATTTCTGTTTCAAGGAAATTTATTATATTTTATCTGAGTATATGTTCTAGAATTCTGCAGCTAACCAGTGTTAAGGATATTGGTCGATAATTTTGCAGGTTCATTGTTTTACCCTTCTTGTATACAAGAGTTGCCTGCACTTTCTTCCAGTCACTTGGGAATTTGTGCTAGGCAAGAGATTCACAATAAATATAAGGTAAGTAAGAGCGAATACTGTAGAGTACTCTTTGTAAAACTGAATTGCAATTCCATCTGGACATGGCAACTTATTTGCTTTTCTATGTCAGAGACACTTAGTACTATGCCCTCCATAAGATAGTCTGTGCGAACAATTTCTTAAATTAGAAATTTCAAAATTTGCTTATTTTTTTCTATCTCCTATTGCCGCACCAGATTGGTCAATGAGTGACTGGAATTAGAAGCCTTAGACCTGGTTAGCAATTTTATGTAGAACCAGAATTTTCCAAGGTTCTCGGCAAGATCTTTTACTAAGGTAGTTGTAAGTTTCACGCATCGATTTTTATACAGATGCATGAATTTCCACAAACTTTTTCCTGTCATTGGGGCTTAGTGAGAGAGAAATAATAGTTTTGCTCTAGTGAGTGTGTGCTGTAAGCTATATTTAAAAATATAGTGTATTGAGACCCAAAAAGAATTCTAGATGGCTTACTTCATGATTCAAGCGGCAGCAGGAGAACAAAGAGAATATTAGCACATGTGGCCATCATTCCTTCCTTTGTGTCTTCTTCTGCCAGCGATTGGTGAGAAAATTTTTTATCTATCCAATTACATTTTATTGTCAAAAGTTGATTAATTTCATTGTTATTTCATGATCACCCTATTGCTTCAGATGCAAGTATGTACAAAGTGAGAAAGAGAAGGAATAGCAACAAGAGGTCACTCGAAATACTACAGTTATAGAAAATAAAGCCTCCAAATTAGGTGGCTCACTGAATCAGATTGTTTGAACTGAAAAATTTTTAATTTTCTATATATTGTCTCTAATTATATCATGCATATTAGATACATCTGAAGCTATCTACACATCTGAAGCTATCTATTGTGGTGTGGTTCCATTTGTGGACTCATAACAACTAAGACCCACACAATTCTTCTCACAAAAGGTATCAATAAATGTAAGAATAACTTGCAACTCTAAATTATCCCACAAACCACACTGTATGGATATGTGAATTCACAATACTGTGTAAGATCTTGATGGATCGTACAAGCTGTCGGATATAAGGAAACCAAATTACAAATACCTTGTCTGATATAAGCACAGCAAAATACAAACTGTAAAAATTACTAGCACTATTTTAGAAGTCATGTCTTTGCACTTGCAGTTGTAAGTTCAGGAAAATGAGAGAATAAATTTGACATGCATATTTAACACATTTATTTTTGGTAACTAGTATTAATGTATTTAATACCACACACAGTCAATAGAAAATTGGAAGACAGCTTAATTCAGATCATTATACTTACAGCTTTCTTCCACATAGTGATTAACTGATCACGATATTGTGACACAAAAGGTCCCAAATATGAAACAAAAGCTGTAGCAATTAGAACATTTCCTGGCAAACAATTAAACTCTCCATCCAGAAGTTTCACAGTTTGTTCCCATCGGACCTTGAAAGAGTAAACGTTATAAGCAAACAATGTGCCCGAGAAACAAGGTTGAAAATGGGAGACACTGTTAAAGATAAATGGAGAACAAACACAAGCTGAGACATAGAATAACTAGCAAAAGTCCTGATTTTTCACTAACACAAACATAGTAATATAAATGATTTAGGAATAAAGGAGACCATTTACCGAGCTGCACAAGTGTTGAGTTGTCAACTGGCACAAACAAAAGAGAAATAAAACTTTCCAGATTTTGGGATCAGTCCTTTCTTGAGCTAGAGTGCAAATTCATACATACATACACACACACAACACACACACACACACACACACACACACACACACACACACACACACACACACACTTGTGTCCCTACATAGTGCCAGCTGGAGGCACAATGCTGTGAATGCAGTTTGGCAGGTGGACCGGGTGGGTTGGGAGTTGTGCCGGGTGAGGCTGGTATAGAGAGAAAGAGGCGGGAGACAGAAAGAGGGGTTGTGGGTAGGTCGCTAGCAACTCAGAGGGAAGCAGTTGGTTTTCTGGCTAAAAATGTGAGAGGGAAGAACCGCAAGTGCATGAATTACGCATGTGATGCACGGGTGCCATAGCAAGTGATGGATAGTGCAGAATAAAGGTGACATGGAGACATGAATTGGGAGGGAGCTTTTGTTTTTGGCCACAGTTTGGCAGTGCCATTCATTCTAGCAGACAGCTGGTTGATTGTCATACCATCATAACAAGCTGTGTAGTGGTTGTAGCAGAGTTGGTATATAACATGGCTGCTTTCACAAATGCCCCAGCCTCTCATGGGGTAGGATAAATCCAGGACTACACTGGAGTAGAAAGTGCTGGGTGAGTGGCTGGACAGGTTGAAACGTAACAGCCCATTAAGACCCACTTAAAATGAACATTTTCCAATCTAATTCAGGATCGCACATGTAAACAAGTTATGTAACTAGTCTAGAAAAAATTATAACTAAAAAATAACTGCTTAATCTCATTCACTTCAAAGTGTAGAAGCTCTGTAAAGGAAGGGAGCAATTCCCATGAAGGAAGCCTCTAGTAATTAATAAAAAAAATGTAAATGCATTATTGTAATTACAATATTCGAGAAGTTCTTCTCGAATAATATAACAGACACGTACTAATATTGTAGTGTACTAGCTGTTCTGGAGTAAACATATGTTTATATATGTATTTTCATTTGTCCTATGTCAATTTTAATTGTTAATTAATCAAAAAATGATTATTAATAATGCTGAGGATTGTTCAGGATTGTTAAGAAGGGATAAATAGTTACAGCCATATTGCCAAAGAGTGTCAGTACTTTGTGTGTTTTTGGACAGAAAACATGTAACTTGTTGAGCATAATTAATTTCATTATGCTAAGTATTATACAACCTATTTCAGATTTGTGAAGATGCTTTTATTTACTTTCAGATTGTAATAAATATTCGGCAGGCACATTATACTGGATTAATTATTTAAATAAGTTAATAGCTCCTTTTTTGTGTTGTTTCAGAGTTAAGTTGCTAGTCGAAATATTATTCCATTTTTTTCGAAAACAGAACAACGAAGAAAGTGAATAACACAACAAAGGACTTAATGAAACTTATGTGAAAATGCAACTTGGAGAACTAACTGTAAGTACAAAACTTATTTGAATTTTTACTTTTGGAAATTGTTTTTTTGTCTGCATTGTCATTATGGAGGATAATAGGGAGGTTAACAACAACAGGGAGGTTGACCATAATGGGGAGGTTAATGGAAACTTGCAAAATAGCATAGATTTTACTCATAATAATGTAGTTAATCGGAACAGTGAAATCAGAGAGGATAGTGATCACAGTAGTGTATGTTCACCCTTTCGTGGACTTGAATCAAATGTATCTGCCTTAGTAGGTTAGTTCAGTTAATGGAAGAACAAAAAAGATCACTGGATAAACAAAAAAGGTCAATTGATGAACAGAAAATTTTTCTTCATTCAATTGATAAAAAATTAGACAACCATGGAACTGAAATTCGCAAGACAAAGGAGAGTTTAGAAAGATGCTGGGAAAAAGTAGATGAAAATACCAGAAATGTGTCGACTATAGAAGGGGATATTGTCACCTTGAAGCAGGAACACCAAGATTTTGAAGACAGGTTAGATTCCAAGGAAAATTTCGAAAAGGTTGTTTACTGCAGAAGTGTTACAATTAAAAAAAGTCAACAAAAATTTCGTAAATAAATTCACAGAAACAGACTAAGGTATACAAAATTCCACTAAAATTGCAAATGAGAATTTCGCAGAATTAAAAGAGGAAGTAGGTACTTCTTTAGGCCAAATCTCAAACTTCAAATTTAAACTCCAAGGAATTGAAGATTCCATTACTACGAAATCATTTTGTAGTTACAATCCATTGTGGAACAATGTCAACATAAAAACATTTTCCGGGGATGGAAATATACATCCAGTTGATTTCATTTACCAGATTAAAGATAACTTCGAAAATAAAATGAGTGATAATTTGAAAATTAATTTTTTTTTAAAGTTTTTAGATGAGGTGGCTTTGTCATGGGCGAACCAATCAATTAGATCCGAAATGTCATTTAATGAGGAGGTACGAGCTTTGATGAACAAATTCTGGTCAGAAACTACGTAATCCAGAATTAAGTCAGAATTTTTGAATGGGCCAAATTTCAAACTGGGTAGTGGACGCATGAAAATCTTTTGTGAACAACGATTACAAACTTTGGTTCATCTTGATAAACCACTGAATGAGATGATCCAGGTAGATGCATTAAAACATAGATTGCTGAACAGGGTACAGTGGAGTCTTGTCTATGGACCTGATGATACAATTGAACAATTTCTTAAATATATAGATAAATTGGACTTAGCATGAGAGAGAAATGACAGATGTAATGACAGACCTGATGATAGCAGGAGTAACAATAACAGAGCTTTCAATGATCATGTTAATAGTAGATTCAGAAATGGCAACAGAATAAATGGGGAGAGGAATGATAGGCAGAGACCAGAGAACAGGAATTTCGAACCAAGAAATAGGCAGTGGGGGCAAAATCCGGGAAACTATAGTAACAATTTTGACAATAGAAGTAATGATTCGGTAAACTAAGATCTGTCACTTTTGGAGCCTGGTGAAATGGGGCAAACAGACTTGGGGATTACAATCAGGCACATTGTAGTAACTTCAGAAGGAGAAGGGGCAGAATAAATAGGACATACCAAAATTCTGTACCCAGAATACAACCTGAAGTGAGTAGTATGAAGTTTGATAGGGAATTTTGGGATTTTTTTTTAAATCTGAAAACAAAGATGAACAAAAAAATAGAAATCTGAATTTGAATTAGAAGAAAACACTTTGACAAATTTCTTTAACAGTAGTAATGCAGTAGTAGTTGTTGATAGTAACGAGAACATATCTGATGAGTATGGTTTAGTGAGAATGTTGGGTGACTGTGAAATGAGTGAAAAAGCTGACACTGGTACTGTATGTATGGAAGTTGATGTTCATGTGCTTGGCAATGGGAATGAGAATGACAGAGTAATTCCAGATGAAATTGCAGTAGATAGTAGTAAAATGAGGATGTGGTAGAACAAAGTAGTCACATTGTTGAGGTTGTTAAAGAAGAGTGTGAAGAGAGAAATGAGTTTGGTGTTGAAAATAATATTAAGTGTGATGATAATGTTTCTGATGAGAATGTTAATAATAATGATGTTGATGATGATATGTTACTTACAAATTAGATGGGATGGTATATGTAGAATTTAAAGTTGATGATTTGATGCTGAATGATTCTGGAAATTCTGGTGTGTGTTCGAGTAATGAGTTAGAAACCAGTAGAGCAGTGCCTGATAGATTCATGTTACCAGTTGATGTTAGTGATGTTGTGTCTGAATGTGTCTGTGAAAGTGGAACAGAAGCTCTAATTAGTGATAGAGTACTGAGTGTAGTCAATTACTATAGTAGCAAATGTCAGTATGGTGATCAAAAGTGTGAGGTCTTAGGTGAAATTTGTCAAAGTGTTCAGTCAGATGATAAAATTGGCATGAAAAATATGGAACAGTCTCCTGGTGGTGATATGATTAGCAAATGTGCAGAATCTGTAATAAAAGGTAGTGATTGTGATAAAGGGGTGAATTTTTGGGACATAGAAGAGGATTTGTTATTTGAAAATGAGGTCAATGAAATGGGTAAAGAATTTGGAAGTCCATATATTGTAGTACAGATTAATGATTGGATAGGAAACTGCCTTCTAGATACAGGCAGCCCAATTACAGGAATATCGAGAAAGCTAAGAGACACAATCAAATTTAACAGAATTTCCAGTAACAGGGATAAGGATACAAGGGGCAACAGAAAAAAGCTGTAAGTTGATTACCAGACAAGTCTTACTTGTATTTAAGATGAATGATGTACAATTTATACAAGGATGCTTAGTAATTGATGATCTGAATGTAAACTTGATACTGGGTATGAACTGGATTGTTAAGGCTAAAGTAAATTTTATCTGGGTGGACACGAAAATAACATTTGTTGAACCAAAAAGTAGAATCCATGGGGAAATGAATATTGTAATGGAAGATCATGGTCTAAGTAGTCTGATTTGAGGGATGCAAGAGACTAATTGTGATGGTTATTGTGAAGAAGGGGAAGAATTTGGTATTGATGAGGGTATTGTGGATTATTACAGTAAGCAGATAGCTAAAAAGGTATCTGAAACTGAAAGCCTTAATGAAGAGAACAGGAGAGGGCTTGAAGATTATTACATGTAACCGCCCTGGTGTAAAACCTGTCCCATGCACCCTCCCACCACCACCTACTCCAGTCCTGTAAACCGGAAGGTGTACATGATCAAAGGCAGAGCCACGTGTGAAAGCACCCATGTGATTTACCAACTGACCTGCCTACACTGTGAAGCTTTCTATGTGGGAATGACCAGCAACAAACTGTCCATTCGCATGAATGGACACAGGCAGACAGTGTTTGTTGGTAATGAGGATCACCCTGTGGCTAAACATGCCTTAGTGCACGGCCAGCACATCTTGGCGCAGTGTTACACCATCCGAGTTATCTGGATACTTCCCACTAACACCAACCTGTCAGAACTCCGGAGATGGGAACTTGCCCTTCAGTATATACTCTCTTCTCGATATCCGCCAGGCCGCAACCTCTGCTAATTTCAAGTTGCTGCTGCTCATACCTCACCTGTCTTTCAACATCATCTTTGCCTCTGCACTTCCGCCTCGACTGACATCACTGCCCAAACTCTTTGCCTTTAAATATGTCTGCTTGTGTCTGTATATGTATGGATGGATATATGTGTGTGTGTTTGTGTGTGTGTGTGCGAGTATATACCTATCCTTTTCCCCCCCTAAGGTAAGTCTTTCTGCTCCTGGGATTGGAATGACTCCTTACCCTCTCCCTTAAAACCCACATTCTTTCATCTTTCCTTTTCCTTCCCTCTTTCCTGACTAAGCAACCGCCGGTTTACGAAAGCTCGAAATTTTGTGTGTGTTTTTGTGTGTTATTTTATTGTGCCTGTCTACCGGCACTTTCCGCTTGGTAAGTCTTATATATGTACACTCCTGGAAATGGAAAAAAGAACACATTGACACCGGTGTGTCAGACCCACCACACTTGCTCCGGACACTGCGAGAGGGCTGTACAAGCTATGATCACACGCACGGCACAGCGGACACACCAGGAACCGCGCGGTGTTGGCCGTCGAATGGCGCTAGCTGCGCAGCATTTGTGCACCGCCACCGTCAGTGTCAGCCAGTTTGCTGTGGCATACGGAGCTCCATTGCAGTCTTTAACACTGGTAGCATGCCACGACAGCGTGGACGTGAACCGTATGTGCAGTTGACGGACTTTGAGCGAGGGCGTATAGTGGGCATGCGGGAGGCCGGGTGGACGTACCGCCGAATTGCTCAACACGTGGGGCGTGAGGTCTCCACAGTACATCGATGTTGTTGCCAGTGGTCGGCGGAAGGTGCACGTGCCCGTCGACCAGGGACCGGACCTCAGTGACGCACGGATGCACGCCAAGACCGTAGGATCCTACGCAGTGCCGTAGGGGACCGCACCGCCACTTCCCAGCAAATTAGGGACACTGTTGCTCCTGGGGTATCGGCGAGGACCATTCGCAACCGTCTCCATGAAGCTGGGCTACGGTCCCGCACACCATTAGGCCGTCTTTCGCTCACGCCCCAACATCGTGCAGCCCGCCTCCAGTGGTGTCGCGACAGGCGTGAATGGAGGGACGAATGGAGACGTGTCGTCTTCAGCGATGAGAGTCGCTTCTGCCTTGGTGCCAATGATGGTCGTGCAGGTGAGCGCCACAATCAGGACTGCATACGACCGAGGCACACAGGGCCAACACCCGGCATCATGGTGTGGGGAGCGATCTCCTAAACTGGCCGTACACCTCTGGTGATCGTCGAGGGGACACTGAATAGTGCACAGTACATCCAAACCGTCATCGAACCCATCGTTCTACCATTCCTAGACCGGCAAGGGAACTTGCTGTTCCAACAGGACAATGCACGTCCGCATGTATCCCGTGCCACCCAACGTGCTCTAGAAGGTGTAAGTCAACTACCCTGGCCAGCAAGATCTCCGGATCTGTCCCCCATTGAGCATGTTTGGGACTGGATGAAGCGTCGTCTCACGCGGTCTGCACGTCCAGCACGAACGCTGGTCCAACTGAGGCGCCAGGTGGAAATGGCATGGCAAGCCGTTCCACAGGACTACATCCAGCATCTCTACGATCGTCTCCATGGGAGAATAGCAGCCTGCATTGCTGCGAAAGTTGGATATACACTGTACTAGTGCCGACATTGTGCATGCTCTGTTGCCTGTGTCTATGTGCCTGTGGTTCTGTCAGTGTGATCATGTGATGTATCTGACCCCAGGAATGTGTCAATAAAGTTTCCCCTTCCTGGGACAATGAATTCACGGCGTTCTTATTTCAATTTCCAGGAGTGTATATGCCTTATACAAAATTTTGTAATATTGTAAATACATGAAACATACCCTGAACCTAATGTAAGACTTATATGTGCACTTTCAATTGGAAAGAGAACTTAAACATCACTTTGCTGAGATTCCAGTAACTTTAATTTTATATCTCAGACCTGCCTCCAGCTTAATTTTGAAAGTGTTACAAAAATTTCTTTTGTCATTATCACACTTAACTCTGTGGTGTTTAGCAAATATATTGATGCATAAGAAAGTACTTCACACAATGTGAACATTGCATCACTTGGATGATCTGCCCAAAGAGGCAGTTGACTTTGTCCATTTATTGATATGAGATATGCTGTAATTTGATGTATTTGGCTACCTTATTTCTATATTTTCATGTTTAAGTAATAATTTATGTTTGAGCAGCAATAGAGGAACACAGTAATCTTGTACCTTGCTTTAGTATTTTCATGTTATGAGTTGCATTCAAGTTCTAAGGCCTCCGATTTTTTTTTCTAATTAACTACTCACCTGAAATCGATGAAAGTGGCGTTACTTCTCAACCTAATCGCCCTGCAGATGTACACATTTTTTAAAATGCTGACGCCATGATTCCATGGCAGCGGCGAAGGCTTCTTTAGGAGTCTGTTTTGACCACTGGAAAATCGCTGAGGCAATAGCAGCATGGCTGGTGAATGTGCGGCCACAGAGAGTGTATTTCATTGTTGGAGAAAGCCAAAAGTCACTAGGAGCCAAGTCAGGTGAGTAGGGAGCATGAGGAATCACTTCAAAGTTGTTATCACGAAGAAACGGTTGCATAACATTAGCTCGATGTGCGGGTGCGTTGTCTTGGTGAAACAGCACACGCGCAGTCCTTCCTGGACGTTTTTGTTGCAGTGCAGGAAGGAATTTGTTCTTCAAATCATTTTCATAGGATGCACCTGTTACCGTAGTGCCCTTTGGAATGCAATGGGTAAGTATTACACCCTCGCTGTCCCAGAACATGGACACCATCATTTTTTCAGCACTGGCGGTTACCCGAAATTTTTTTGGTGGCGATGAATCTTTGTGTTTCCAATGAGGTGACTGGCGCTTTGTTTCTGGATTGAAAACTGGCATCCATGTCTCATCCATTGTCACAACCGATGAAAAGAAAGTCCCATTCACGCTGTCATTGCGCGTCAACATTGCTTGGCAACATGCCACACAGGCAGCCATGTGGTCGTCCGTCAGCATTCGTGGCACCCACCTGGATGACACTTTTCACATTTTCAGGTCGTCATGCAGGATTGTGTGCACAGAACCCACAGAAATGCCAACTCTGGAGGCGATCTGTTCAACAGTCATTCATCGATCCCCCAAAACAATTTTCTCGACTTTCTCGATTATGTCGTCAGACCGGCTTGTGTGACTCCGAGGTTGTTTCGGTTTGTTGTCACACGATGTTCTGCCTTCATTAAACTGTCGCACCCATGAACGCACTTTTGACACATCCATAACTCCACTACCACATGTCTCCTTCAACTATCGATGAATTTCAATTGGTTTCACACCACGCAAATTCAGAAAACGAATGATTGCACGCTGCTCAAGTAAGGGAAAAGTCGCCATTTTAAGTATTTAAAACAGTTCTCATTCTCGCCGCTGGCGGTAAAATTTCATCTGTCGTATGGTGCTGCCATCTCTGGGATGTGTTGACAATGAATGCGGCCTCATTTTAAAACAATGTGCATGTTTCTATCTCTTTCCAGTCTGGAGAAAAAAAATCGGAGGTCTTAGAACTTGAATGCACCTCGTATGTCCCATATATATCACAGGTTTCAGTATTTCATGTTTATGAAATTGATTATGTTTGATGAAACCTAGATACTAGAGGGACTGCTTGTAAATCAGCTGGTAGGATCTAGCATTTGTTACATGGATTAACCAATACAGCAATATATATGTCATTTACTCTGTCCTGCAGAATGCTAATTGTTCACCCTTCGTTGATCAGTCAATGGGGAGTGTTGGGGTTAATTTTCAGGGAATGGGAAGGTGCAGCTGTGGATAGTCCATTCTGCAGGGAATGCCAAACACTCTTCTCCCTCAGGCGCCACAGTGAAGTACTAGAACAATGGGGGTCCTGAGTAGGGGGGGTTTCCTGTCTTTGGGGTCTGTCATCTTTTATTCTTCAACTTCAACACTCTGAATCTTCTACTTCATTTCTTACTTCTCATTAGAGTACCAAGCTATCCTTCCCTCTGTCCACATGCATATGTCTCTATTGCTGAGACCCTTCTAATTTACTGTGTCAGCTGTATTAAGCAACTAAAGCCTATTTGGTAGGAGGAACCAGGAATCAAGCTAACATCTCTGCATTATTAGGTTTAACTATGCTCTGTCATACTACATTATTTATTTATTTCTGATTATGTTTTATGTTGTCACCCAAATGGTAAACATTTACTTATGTATTTACTTCGCTATATACCAGCACTCTAAGTTGTGGACACTTACTTATATACAAATATGCTCTGTTAATTTATTTTTATGAGGAATGACTCACCTACTACCCTGCATAATGCTAACTATTGAGGAACTATACTCCAAGAGTTTAATTGTAATTCCAATATAAATTGCACAGAATAGTGCCACAGCACTTGAAAATTTTGTACTAGTACGATTTTAGTGATATGTTATCAAAGAACAAGTTAAAATTGCAATATGAGATTTAAGACAGGAAATGTTGAAGTATGAACAGTGGGAATTTTGCTGAATTGAACTATTCTATTCTAAACAATCAATTACACAATATATGATGGTCATAAGGAGTTGAGTCTGAGCCACATTTCAGGTTTTTGCAATGAAGAACTTCCGACGAGCAGAGATCTACAGTGTGCTTCAGTTCAGTGCTCTTCATTGCACATAGAGGAGACTGAACACTTTGTTATATTATGGTCTAATACTAGGTGTACTTGACAAAGACCAGAGGTGGCTAAAAACAAATATTGATTTTGAGTATTGTAGTATCCGGTACTAATGCTTGTTCCACAATGCATCGCCAATATTGAGAAAGAGTTATACACACCCAGTGTCTCCATTGCACTCAGGAGAACCTGGAGGCTCTAATGACAGACATAAATATACAGAAACTAGCTCAATTCAGCTAACTTCCAATAGACAATTTTCTGATTGAAATAGATTTACCTCATATTCATGTTGTAAAAAAAGCTGCAGACAAATTCTGCGAGTTAACTTGTTCTTTCTTTATATTAATTAATAGTTTGTTTAATCTAGTTGAATCTGATACAAAATAATTTATGACAATTTTACATATTTGGTTGCTCATATCTTTCGCAAATTGTCTACTCATCCAATTGATAGTAAAATGAGTACTGTTACATAGATGTGTCAGAAAAGGTTTTGTTCAACTTTCATTTTCGTAAACCCTTTTGGGGGTGTTAAAACATAACAGCGCATTAAGACCCAATTAAAATGAACATTTTTCAATCTAATTCAGGATCGCACATGTAAACAAGTTATGTAACTCGTCTAGAAAAAATTATAACTAAAAAATAACTGTTTAATCTCATTCACTTCAAAGTGTAGAAGCTCTTTAAATGAAGGGAACAATTCCCATGAAAGGAGCCTCTAGTAATTAATAAAAAATGTAAATGCATTATTGTAATTACAATATTCGAGAAGTTCTTCTCAAATAAAATAACAGACATGTACTAATACTGTAGTGTACTAGCTGTTCTGGAGTAAACATATGTTTATATATGTATTTTCAGTTTTCTTATGTCAATTTTAATTGTTAGTTAATGTAGCTTGTTGTGCATAATTCATTTCATTATTCTAAGTATGATACAACTTATTTCAGATTTGTCAAGATGCTTTTATTTACTTTGAGATTGTAATAAATATTCAGTGGAAACATTATACTAGATTAATTATTTAAATAACTTTATAGTTTTTTTTTTTTTTTTTTTTTACAGTCAGTGTTTTCTAGGACTTTTGCTGTGACAGATTGCCAGCTACAATGAGTAAATTAACGTGTAGTAATGTTTTAAGGTCTTGCACCATTGTCTTCGATAGGGGTATGTTCACTGAGACAAGGGGTTGGGAGTGCAAGTGGCATGATGATAGATAGTAAAAGCCCTGATGAAGAATATGGTTCAAGACGGTATTGGGTAATGAGGTAAAGGTTCCTTTGTAACTGAGTTGGTGAAGGAAGTGATTAGTATCTTTGATCGGAGAGACTAGACTATGGGCAACTGGTTGGAAAGGTTGTTCAACCAGAGCAGAAACACTTTAGTTGGAGCAAGAAACCAGCTGCAGTAGGCTATCCAAGATGGTTGGGTTCGTGGAAGGTGGGTGTGTTGGGTGTCATTGGGGAGAGGCAGGAAACTGACACAGGGGAGAGGTTCTGTAATGTACCTTAAGATTTCAGAAGGGACTGAAACTTTTGCTAGACTTCCGGGATGGACTCAGTATGGCAGATCTTGTAGATGGAGGAGTTGGACAACTGGCAGAAGCCTTCTGAAAGACAGTGTTTTATGTGAGTATACTTGTAGTCAAGTTCAAGAAACGATTGATTCAGAAAGCTAGCAAGTTTCCTTCTCTTTTGTGTGTGCCAGCTGACAATTCAGCGCTTCTGCTATTCAGCAAATGGCCTTATTTCCATCTAAATTATTCACATCCTACAAGAACTTTCCTACATAACCTAAAAATGTAATTAATATTTGTGTTACAGAGATTTTTTATAACTTAAGTGCTTCTGAAATATATTTTCATGCTTCACACAATAACACTTCTTGATTTTATCCAAAACAATCTCCAAATGTGATCAAGTTAAAAATAAAAATTCAGAAATTTCATAACCAGTTCCCTTGCAACCATGTCTTCTTAAAATATGGTTCCACATCATCCATCCACTTGATAAAACAAACTAAAAAGAAATGACTTATGCCGTCTTGGGTATTGACAGCATCATAGTAAGATACATTTGTGTGCATGGCCCATATACCTCCACAAAGGACACACTCAAAGTACAAACACATAAATAACATGAGTGAGCACTACATGTTCGTAAACAAGTCAGAAAGATACCAATGAACAAAGATAATGTACAACCTTACTGGGTAGCTTGGAAGTTCAAATCTCATTAAGAACTGAATGTCAAAGGTATAACTGTAATTAAAGTCACTAAAAAAGACACATATTAAAATAGATCTACAAAGATTTTTAAGAATTTGTTTGTGTCACCTGTACACTGTTCATTTAATGTATTTAGATTTTTCATGCTATGTATCATAATCTCAAAACTGTTCTAGTAGATCCAATTCCTTACCCTTATCCTGTATATGCAAAATTATGAGGTCTACTTCCATTGCCAACAGAGGGGAGCCAATTTCATGAATGTGCATGGCTACTGTTGACTTTTCATAATTATTAAACAGAAAAGCATCCTGTTGTTCCTTGCATCTCAACGTGAAGGGCGTATCAATCTGGCCAATGTGGTTCACATTATAACTATTACACTGGATTTTGTAGATACCAGTTCTATCAGCAAACAGAAGTATAGCGTGAAAACACTCCAATTCTACTGAGAAAACAGTACTACTGAGATTGTTGAATGCTAGAAATTGCTGATGAAAAAGGTACAGTCTGACTTACAAAAGTTCTTGAACAGGGCATCTTTAAGACTGATCTAAGGAGAAAAGGAATGCTGTACTGTCATGAACCTGAAGGCTCAATGGCTCAGATCCCAATTAAGAATCCATAAGGAAGGTCACTCTATTACACTGATTGTTAATTGCATGAACAGCCATTAACGAAAAATTACAAAAATGCTTGATAAGGTGTTAAAGGAGTTCTATGTCTTTGAAGATAGTTTTTCAGGCAGTAACAATTCCCTAGTGGTTCTTTATTATGGAGCCTGCAGCATACATTTTCTGCATTATTCTCAGTTCATTAATGAGATCAGTGGTAAGCCTATTGCTAACATTTCCTACTTTGTATCATCAGAAATTAGAAATCTTCATGTGAATGTGCTTGGTAATGAGGCAGTTGAGATCTATCTGAAGGAGAAATTATTGAATTTATTGAACTTTTAGAATTTGTTCTTAAATATAATTACTTCTCTTTTAAAGAATTTGTTCTTAAATATAATTACTTCCCTTTTAACAATAAATTTTATATGCAGAAAGATGCACTGGCTATGGGCTCCAGTGTATCTGGAACCATAGCAGATGTTTTTATAAGTCATCTAGAAAAAAGGATCCTCATTAAGTCACAGCAACCCAAGGTTAAACCTTGTACTTCAAGTGCTATGAGGATGATATGCTACTTTTGATCAATGGAGGGAAAAGGAAAGTTACTGGAATTGTAAATACATTTAATGACTTGCACAATAAAAGTGAATTTACTGTCCAACAGGAAAAAATAATGAACTGCAATTCCTCAATCTAAATAACATGAAGCAGGATGGTTGGCATGCCTTTAATACATAATAATTCTTTTCATCGAAAATTCCAAAAACTTTCTATCCTTTCCTGATTATTTATTAGAGTATAGTATTTATTAGAGTATTATAGTAGATTATTTATTAGTCCAAATGAACAAACAGGAGCGAATGACTGCGCCAAATAAGACAACTAGCCAAAGCTATCAGGTACTATAAAAACATAGTGAATAAATTAAAATGTGAGAAACAGCACACAGATGTATATAGGAATGCCATGTGGAATGACAAGAGAGTCACAACTGTGTATTTCAGTAACTTATCTCAGAAAGTAGTTAACATTTTAATCCATTTGAAGTTGAAACCACATTGATCGTTGGTAAAGCAGATACCAGACTGAGATTCATTGGAAGAATCCTAAGGAAATGCAATCCGAAAACAAAGCAAGTAGGTTACGATACGCTTGTTCACCCACTGCTTGAATACTGCTCAGCAGTGTGGGATCCATACCAGATAGGGTTGAAAGAAGAGATAGAGAAGATCCAACGGAGAACAGCGCACTTCATTACAGGATCATTTAGTAATTGCGAAAGCATAACGGAGATGATAGATAAATTCCAGTGGAAGACTCTGCAGGAGAGGCGCTCAGTAGCTCGGTACGGGCTTTTGTTGAAGTTTCGAGAACATACCTACACCGAAGAGTCAAGCAGTATATTGCTCCCTCCTACGTATATCTCACGAAAAGACCATGAGGATAAAATCAGAGAGATTAGAGCCCACACAGAAGCATACCGACAATCCTTCTTTCCACGAACAATACAAGACTGGAATAGAAGGGAAAACCGATAGAGGTACTCAAGGTACCCTCCGCTACACACCATCAGATGGCTTGCGGAATATGGATGTTGATGTTGATGTTGATTTAAAACCAATAACAAACTATGATGAATTTAAGAAATAACTTAAAGCATGAGGTTTTTAAATATGATAGAGTTGGTAGCCACAAAATTTAGTGTAACAGTTGAAATTCAAACTACATCAGCAAGTCTGGTTCGTCCTACAAGTTAGGGTGCAAGGAATGCAAGGGCTTTTCAGCTCAATAATTACAGAAATTCAGCACTTATATGAAGCCACATTTGGTGGAAATTGAAGGAGACTTCATAATGTTGGACATGATTGCATAGGACATTGGATCTACTGAAACAATTTGAGACTATGATACATAGCATGTAAAACGTAAATTCATCAAACAACTTACATGTGACACAAACAACTTATTCAAAAATTTTGTTCATCTGTTTTAATATCTGTCTCTCGTTATTGACTTTAATTACAGTTATACAATTAACATTCTGTTCTTGATCGGATTTGAACTTCATAGCTTCCTGGTAAAGTTGTGAATTATCTTTGTTCATTGATATCTCTTTGGTTTCTTGTTTACAAACTCCTGTTCATTATGTGTTTTTATTCCTGTGTATCTTTCCTGAAGGTGCATGGGCTGTGCACATGAATGGCTGTTACTGTGATGTTGCCAATACTCAGCATGGCATATGCCACTTCATTATTTCTCATTTTATTGGTTGCATGAATGACATGAAAGCACATTCAATGAAGACAAGGTTGCACAGGAAGTGACAATGAGATTGTAGTACTTGTATATACATATTTATCTTGATGGCTTTTAGACATTATGTTATATTGAATCTAATAATAAATGTTTGACCCTCAAAACACATCAGTTTTATTGTTTTTACTCTGTGATAAGTTGGTAGCCCAACAATTCAACATTGATAACACCTTTTGTCTTCAAATTATACTATAAGACTTCATTTTTACCTTTTCACCAGCAAGGCCTTCTACAAGCATTGTAGCTCTTTCCAGCTTTTGTTGCAAATCTTCTGATTTCTGTCGAAGCTCTTCCTTCTGCTTCATTTTATCTTCATATTCCAATCGAAGCTTTTCAAGTTGTTCAGAAATCTTCCGCAATTTGTTTTCAGCAGCTTGCAACTCATCTTGTTTTTCCTGGAGAGTTTTCATTGCTTCTTCTAACTTAGCCTTTTTGGGTGCCACAACCCTGGAGAAAAATTCATGGATTTCAAATGGCCATCTAACTGAATGAATAACAAAGTTAATAAAATTATCAACAGTTATGCTTCTTTTTCCAAGTTAGATCTATAAAAACATAAAAAAACATACATCTCAGAAACCAGTAGACAAATATTAGAGTAATATTTTTCTGTAAAATTATGAAAAAAGTGAGAGATATGATTCCTTTAAGACATTATAGCAAATTTTTCTTACCATCCCACTTTAACTGGACTACACCTCTGCCATTGTGGTCACGTTGTCACTGGACATTAGTTTAAAAAACTCACATATTTACAAAAGTTATCAAAACTGATAAGATTGTTACATTTAACTACTTCTCTGAGTCCTATGTCTTCTCTGATATGAAGCTTTAAATTTTTTTGACAAGTATATTGTAAGAGTCAAATACTTACATGGATTATTATTAATACTTATTAGGATCTGTCCATTGGGTCTTTTAAGTACATTTTATTTTATGATATCAGACATCTTAAATCTAAGGTTATTCTGTATTTATTTACATTTGCTCAGAATATTTCTCAGATTTAAATAAATTCATGTTTTTAATTATGTAACATGCTAGAGTTTCATAATTAATAAACAAATTGTGAATTGGGACATCATTTACTATTACATACAGTCAAAATACTCTGTTACTGAATAGGTGGAGTTATACTGTAGATATGTCCTTACTTGTCTCTTAAACTTTTTGGCATCAGTGATAGCTTTAATAAGGTAAGAAAGTTTGTTGTATTGTTTTATGTGGTAGGTTCGATTTAGGCATATATTTCTGTTTGTAGGCATAACATAAAGACTACTTTGCAGTCCTGTGCAACAATTGGTAATATATGAATTGCCTTCATATTTTCTTATCAGTATCATGTTTCTTGATGAATAGAAATATTTCCAAGATCCGCATGTAGGGAAACAGTGGTACATACACATTTTTAGAGAAAGGCCTGAATGAATTTACAACACTCTTCCCAGTAATGATATGGATAGCTCTCTTTCGTATTATGAAGGTATTCTGTGATAGAGGAGTTACCACAGAGTTGCCACTGAGTGTGATTCCATATTTTAGATGTGAATGAAAATATGCATTCAGAATTGTCTACATGTTTACCGGTATGCAGTTTTTCAGGATACTTATCTTATAACAATCTTCTCTCATCTTTGAATTAACTTGTGTGACATGCACGTCCCATTATATGTCTCTCACTCTGAATCCACATACTTCTGAATTCAATCTCCTTGTTAATTAGTATAAGTGATTATTATAGTGACATTTGAATATCATATATTTCTATTTTGCTGACTGATGATAAGTGCCACTGTTTTATTGTCATTAATAATTAGCTTTTTTTTTTACGTAAGACTAGTCACTGACTTGGTTAGGGATAGTGTTTTTTTTCTCCTGAAAAGCTTCATTATTCCATCTTTCTTTGTAAATGATGGATGATTATGTGCAAATAATACTGTTTTGTGAGCCTCAAACTTTGAGATCAAGGCATAAATACAGATAGGAAAAATAAGTAGTCCTAGTACATACTGCTGTGAAACAACACAGCTAACTTGAGCTCATTTGATAAGCACTTGGATGCTGATTCAGCATTGTTATTTATAAAACTAATATTAACTTTCTGTCTGTGGCTGCTTAGGAATGAGTGGATCCACCCATTCGATGATCTCCCATCTGAAAAGCAGTGGAGCTCACAGAATACTAGACAAAGAAAGCTGGTAAAAACCTGAAGTTGACAGCAGTTAGATTTTTGAGGTAAATTTATGTTATGCCTAATGGGAAAAGGAGGTGGTGCATTTGTCACAAATCAGATTGATACTTGTTCCACAGATCATAAATATAACACTTTGTAAAGATTGGAATGTGATGTTAAATGTTGATTACCATATTTACTCTAATCTAAGCCGCACTCCAATCCAAGCTGCACCTGAGAACGAAGATTCAAAATCAAGAGAAAAATATTTTCCCAAATCTATGTCACAACTGAAATTTGAGACTCGAAATTCAAGGGGAGAGAAAAGTTTTAGACCACACCTCCAAATCGAAATGAAGTTGGTCCATTGTAACATGAGACACAATTTACGTCAAATGGATGAAGGTACAGCTACAGTAGTTTGGTCAGAGTCGTAAGCTTAACACTTAAGCTTTACCAAGTAGCCTTTGCTATGTGTCAGGCACTCCGTCTGTATTTGTACGGGTACACTTCCTTTTTCACGTGCTTAGTCTGGTTTCAATCAATTGCTTATTTTGCTTTGATCTGATAAGTGCCATTCTCTTTGTTATAGGTGCTTAAGTCACTCTAAGCTGAAACTGCATTTGTTTGTCGGATTCTACTAATGAGTGTTTATGACCTGTCGCCGCTCATGGCATGGCTTGATTTTGAGCGCGCTGTGAAAGAATACATGGCATAATGTTTACATTCTTCTACCTTTTCTTTTAATTTATTTACTGACGCAGAGGTTTTGGTGCCAGTATTTATCTTTGTGCCTGCAAATCATGCCGATGTAACACTACATATATTTGACGGCAGAAGTTAGTTGTGGCAGCACCTACCAACATTTTTCAGAACTTCCGCTTGCTTGGCACTCAATTCTAAGCCACAGGCGGTTTTTTGGATTAAAAAAACTGGAAAAAAAGTGCAGCTTAGATTTGAGTAAATAAAGTAGCTATCTGTCAGACTTTAGATGGTAAGTGAGTAAATATTTTGTGCAGCATATTTCATCCCTTTTTGTGCCAAAATTAGATTTGACTCAAGGTAGTGAAGATCAGCCTATATGCAAGATGATCATGTCTGGTTCCAGGCTATTATTCTGATTACAATGAATACTTTTTTCTTTAATGACAAATTACCCCAAAATATGATGCAATACAAAATCAGTGAATAAAAATAAGCATAGTAAGCTAATTTACCTATAAGTTTATTGCCAAAATTTGCAATAATCCTGATAGCAGTCTTTCAGCAGATCATCAGTGTCTTTCCTCCAATTCAATCTCTCATCAATGCACACACTGAAAAATCTGGAATATTCTGCCTTAACTACAGACTTCTGTTCAAGCTCTATATTTATTAATGGTGTTGTGCCATTTACTGTACAGAACTGTATATACTGTGTTTTATGAAAATTTAATGAGAGTCCATTTTCAGAGAACCACTTAAAAATTTTCTAAAATACATTATTTGCAATTTCCTCAGCTAATTCTTGTTTGTTGGCTGTGATTACTATACTTGTTTCATCATCAAAAACAACTAGATTCACATCTTTGTGAATATAGAGTGGCAAGCCATTAATACATATTAAAAACAATAAGAGACCCCATTCTTTATGCTTACCCAGTTTGAGGAATCTGCTGATTTTAGCGCATTATGTGACCTGTTTTCTTCCCCAATTTTCTGCACTCTTCCAGTTAGATATGAATTAAACCATTTGTGCACCGTCCCACTCATACCACAATATTTAAGCTTACCTAGAAGAATTATATGATTTACACAATCAAAAGCCTTTGAGAGATCACAGAGAATCCTAACTGGTGATGTTCAGTTATTCAAAACATTTTATATTTGATCAGTAAGAGCATGCATAACATTTTCTGTTAAAAAGCCTTTTTGAAAACCAAACTGGCATTTTGTTAGTACTTTATTTCTACAAATATGTGAAGACACTTGAATACAATACTTTTTCAAGAATTTTGGATAAAGCTGTCAGAACTGAGATTGTTTGGTAGTTGTTGACATCAGACATATCATCAGCTTTTTATGCAATAGTTTAATGATACCATATTTCAGTAAATTAGGACAAATGCCATTTCCATGAGCTGTTACATATGTGCTGAGAATCCTGCTTATCTGTTAGGACTTTAGTACTTTGTCGGAAGTGCCATCCATTCCACATGAGCTTTTATTTTTGAGTGAGTCTATTATTTTCCTAACATCAAAAGGAGAGGTGAATAAAATTTAAATTTTATCAAACTGCATAGGTATTGCCTCTTCCAAATATATCTTGCCTTTTCTAATGAACATCTGGATTCTGTTATCTCCTCAACATTTAAAAAAATGATTATTAAAAATATTTTTGACCTCTGACTTTTTGTTACTAAACTTTTCATTCTGTTTGCTGGTAATACAGTCTTTCTGTGCTCTTGGTAGTTCTGTTTCCCTTTCAAAAATATTCCAAATTGTTTTAATTTTATTATCAGAGCTGCTAGTCGCAGACATAATACACATCACTTCGAGACTTTTTAATCATCATCATCATCATTTAAGACTGGGCAAAAGCAGTAATCACACCAATCTTTAAACATGGAAACAGAAAAGATTGTAACTGCTACAGAGGTATCTCTTTAATCAGCGTTGTGGGTAAAATCTTCTCAGGTATTGTTGAAAGGAAAGTGCGAGAATTAGTTGAGGACCAATTGGATGAAAATCAGTGTGGGTTTAGGCCTCTTAGAGGTTGTCAGGACCAGATCTTTAGCTTACGGCAAATAATGGAGAAGTGTTATGAGTGGAACAGGGAACTGTATCTATGCTTTATAGATCTAGAAAAGGCATATGACCGGGTTCCTAGGAGGAAGTTATTGTCTGTTCTACGAGATTACGGAATAGGAGGCAAACTTTTGCAAGCAATTAAAGGTCTTTACATGGATAGTCAGGCAGCAGTTAGAGTTGATGGTAAATTGAGATCATGGTTCAGAGTAGTTTCAGGAGTAAGACAAGGCTGCAACTTGTCGCTACTGTTGTTCATATTATTTATGGATTATATGTTGAAAACAATAGACTGGCTGGGTGAGATTAAGATATGTGAACACAAAATAAGCAGTCTTGCATATGCGGATGACTTAGTTGTGATGGCAGATTCGATTGAAAGTTTGCAAAGTAATATTTCAGAGCTAGATCAGAAATGTAAGGACTATAGTATGAAGATTAGCATCTCCAAAACGAAAGTAATGTCAGTGGGAAAGAAATATAAACAGATTGAGTGTCAAATAGGAGGAACAAAGTTAGAACAGGTGGACAGTTTCAAGTACTTAGGATGCATATTCTCACAGGATGGCAACATAGTGAAAGAACTGGAAGCGAGGTGTAGCAAAGCTAATGCAGTGAGCGCTCAGCTACGATCTACTCTCTTCTGCAAGAAGGAAGTCAGTGCCAAGACTAAGTTATCTGTGCACCGTTCAATCTTTCGACCAACTTTGTTGTATGGGAGTGAAAGCTGGGTGGATTCAGGTTACCTTATCAACAAGGTTGAGGTTACGGATATGAAAGTAGCTAGGATGATTGCAGGTACTAGTAGATAGGAACAATGGCAGGAGGGTGTCCACAATGAGGAAATCAAAGAAAAACTGGGAATGATCTCTATAGATGTAGCAGTCAGGGCGAACAGGCTTAGATGGTGGGGTCATGTTACACGCATGGGAGAAGCAAGGTTACCCAAGAGACTCATGGGTTCAGCAGTAGAGGGTAGGAGGAGTCGGGGCAGACCAAGGAGAAGGTACCAAGATTCGGTTAAGAATGATTTTGAAGTAATAGGTTTAACATCAGAAGAGCCACCAATGTTAGCACTGAATAGGGGATCGTGGAGGAATTTTATAAGGGGGCTATGCTCCAGACTTTCCTCAAAATAGCACAGCAGTTTTTATAATATTTGACTGATTCTGGGTCATTACTCTTACCTGCTATTAGATATATTTCTGTTTTCCGGTTGCAAGGTATTTTTATCCCTTCAATAAGCCATCATTTTTTACTCAGTTTCTTACAGTCATATTTCACTATCTTCTCAGGGAAACTGTTTTCAAAAATACTCAGAAATGTATCATGAAATAAGTTATATTTTAAATTATTATCAGGTTGCCAGTACACTACATCCCAGTCTACCTGCTGCCAGCTTTCCCTAAAATTTGCAAGTGTTAAATCATCAACTGAATACACCATTTTGGATGACTGTTTTGCATTATTATATGGACCTACGTCATAAGTAACTAGATGTGAATCATGATCATAAAGGCCATTCTTAACAGGATAAATGATTATTTGATTAAATTCATCTTGGTCAAAAATATTATCTGTCAGTGTGCTGGTTCCCTGCACCATCCGAGGTGGAAAATCGATAACTGATGCCAAATTGAAAGAACTGAGTAATACTTCAAGATCATTCTTCATATCAGACTCTTTCAGAGATCTACACTGAAAGCCCCATAAACAATAATTTGCTTCCCTCTGTCTGACAGATAGTACAACAAGGAATCACAGTTTTCCAGAAATAGTTGAAAATTTTCCAATGGGGACCTATCCACAGTTACAATTATAAAATAACCATTTTTTAATTTAAATTCACAGGCACATGATTCTGTATGTTGCTCTATACAAAATTTTTCACATTATGATAACTTTGACACTGAAAAGCCAATGAAAGAAACTGGTACACCTGCCTAATTTCGTGTAGAGTCCCTGCAGACATGCAGAAGTGCCCTAACACGATGTGGCATGGACTCGACTAATGTCTGACATAATGCTGCTGGGAATGGACACCATGAATCCTGCAGGCTTGTCCATAAATCCGTAAGAGTACGAGGAGATGGAGATCTCTTCTGAACAGCACATTGCAAGGCATCCCAGATATGCTCAATAATGTTCATTTCTGCGGAGTTTGGAGGCTAGAGGAAGTGCTTAGAGTCAGAAGAGCGTTCCTGGAGACACTCTGTAGCAATTCTGGGCATGTGTTGTGTTGCATTGTCCTGCTAGAAATTCCCAAATCCATCAAAATGCACAATGGACATGAATGGATGCAGGTGATCAGACAGGATGCTTACGTATGTGTCACCTGTCAGAGTCATGTCTAGATGTATGAGGGGTTCCATATCACACCAACTGCACACATCCCATGACATTACAGAGCCTCCAACAGCTTGAACAGTCCCTGCTGACAATGAGGTTGTCACCATACCCAAACACATCAATTCACTCAATACAATTTGAAACAAGAATCATATCTGACCAGGCAACATGTTTCCAGTCATCAAAAGTCCTACATTGGTTTTGACAGACCTAGGCAAGGCATAAGGCTTTGTGTCTTGCAGTCATCAAGGGTACACACATGGGTCTTTGGATCCAAAAGCCCATATCGATGATGTTTCTATGAATGGTGCACATACTGACACTTGTTGATGGGCAAGCATTGAAATCTGCAGCAATTAGTGGAAGGGTTGCACTTCTGTCACATTGAATGATTCTCTTCAGTTGTCATTGATCTCGTTCTTGCAGGATCTTTTTCTGGCTGCATCAATGTCACAGATTAGATGTTTTATCAGATTCCTGATATTCACAGTGCCCTTGTGAAATGGTCTTATGGGAAAATCCTCACTTCATCACTACCTCAGAGATACTGTGGCCACTGCTTGTGTGCCGATTATGACACTGCATCAAACTCACTCACATCTTGATAACCTGGCACTGTAACAGCAGTAACCAATCTAACAACTGCACCAGGCACTTGTTGTTATCAACCCACTCAATTTACCCTTCTCTTTCCTATCGAGATGCAGGCCATCCCTAGTGAAATCCCACTCGCCAATACCATCAACAGGAACCAAACCCTTGTCTCACACAATCGTCACCCAAAGCAGCCTGTCCAACTCAATATTGACCCTCCTACCAGAGCTGTTCAACTGGAGTCAATAGTACTGCATGAAAGCAGACACTAACCCAAGATTTGTATGACTTGTTGCAGAAGTTATTTTTACCAGGTCACTCTAAATATTGTATCCCTGATCCCTATCAATACAGTTTCCTGCTCCAAACACTATCACAACACGATCCTTCTCTGTAAAGCCTTTGCTCGTGTATCCTACATCCTCTACCACTTGGCTAAGACACACACTGGACTTGAAAAGGTTTGTAACCTTGTTACCTGTCACCTAATTTTCCCTCCAAAATCTAGCCCACATCTCTTCTGTTGCTACTTTCTAGCAACATAAATTTCCTCCTACTTTCTACTTTCTTTGAAATAGTTGGTTTGCTACTGAAAGTCTGTTGGGTATTCAGTATACCTAAGTCTATTTGAGCCTCTTCCTTACTTAACTGAGGTAGCAAGACAAATCTATTTTTTTGTGCCAGTGTTGGAACTATCAGATACTGTTCTCTACATCTGTGGCCCCTTTACCATTTCCCACTTGTCTTCACATTTCTCCCCCCATAACCTCATCAGTTCCTTCCTAGTACTATCTAGCTCAGCCTAAAGGGCTCTAATCTTCCTCTCCAGTTCAGCTATTTTCCTGCCCCTTGAAAATACTTTGCAATATTGTGGAAGAGTCTCACTTACTTTGCCAATTCCCATGCCTCTATATTCCCTCCAACAAAACCATCTGTCACAACAGCTGCATACACTGCCAGAACAAACTTTCTTCTGGTAGCTCACACACCTCACACTCATGACTGTTTACAAATTTACTTACAAAACTTAGCTAAAAAGTCTTGATAATATTCTATTATCTACAGATCCCAGGAGATACTACTTACATTAAAACGCTAAACTTGTGCACTCAAAAATT
The DNA here is from genome assembly GCF_023897955.1 of Schistocerca gregaria. Taxonomy (NCBI): domain Eukaryota; kingdom Metazoa; phylum Arthropoda; class Insecta; order Orthoptera; family Acrididae; genus Schistocerca; species Schistocerca gregaria. Next base: position 337,096,878 of record NC_064925.1, on the reverse strand, counting down.
AGGCCTAAAATCATGTAAATGCGATATGGACTTTTGGTGTTTTCAAAAGAAAGTAGATATGGCTCTACTTTATTTATGTAGAATGCAAAAAACATACATTGATCACCCAGGAAATTATGACCACCTATCTAGTAGCCAGTGTGTCCACATCTGGCACAGATAACAGTGGCGAGGCAGCATGACATGGGAGCAATGAGGCCTTGGTAGGTCACTCCACACACACATCACCTAATTATGATAAATTCTGAGGAGGGAGCTCATGAGCTCAGACACCATGCTGAATCACATCCAACATGTGTCTGATGGGGTTCAGATGTGGCAAGTTGGGGAGCTAGCACATCTATTGGAACATCCTACTGTGTTGCTTGAACCACTCCATCACACTCCTGGTCTTGTGACATGGAAAATTATCTTGTTGAAAAATGCTACTGCCATCACAAAACATGACCATCATGAAGAGGCATACATGGTCTGAAATCAGTGTATGATACTCCTTGGACATCAAGGTGCCTTGCACGAGTGCCACCAACTTGTCTTATTCGAACAGTACAGTGTCAAGGAGATATTTCCCTGGAAGACAACAGGCTCGCACCTTCCCATTGGCATGATAAAGAATGTATCATGATTCATCAGGGCAAGCAATGTTCTGCCACTGCATCAACGTCCAGTGCCGATGCTATCATAGTTGCTGATGTTGTGGTGTTAACATTCGCACATGCATGGGTCATCAGCTGTGGAGGCATATCATTAGATGTGCTCAGTGCAGATGTGTTCACACGCACTTGTACTCTGTCCACCATTAATGTCTGAAGTTAGTTCCACCACAGTTCACTGCCTTTCCTGTTTTTCCAGTCTGCCCACCCTGTGATGTCCGACATATTTAATAAGGGTAACCACCCAACCCCAAGATGTTTGGACATGGTATCAACATTGTTGTAGACCCTCAGCACAACACTCCTCAAACACCCGACAAGTCATGCAGTTCCCTAAATCGTTGTGGCAAGCCTCCAGGCCATCACACTCTGTGCTTAGATACACAGATAGATCGCTGCCTCCCCCATTCTGCACATGGACAGCACAGTCACTGATACTAAATGCGACGCATGTGTGTCTGCCTATCATTTCTCATCAGTGACACTGCTATTACCTGGATGGGGTTATATCCACAGTAGGTTGTTGATCACAGTTTTTTGGGTGATCAGAGTAAATTCTGCACTTAATACTTAAGAAAACATCTCAAGTGTGTGTAAATCTATGTCTGGAGAATGTGAAAACTGGCACTTATGAATTGTTTTGTTTTTTCAAAAACTTCATTTGGAAAAGTGATATCTTCAATAGATGATTTAGAGTAGGCACTAATTTATTTTGTGGCTTAATATTAAGTTAATTAATAGCTGTTACAAAATTAAACACTTATCTTTACAAGCACAATATTCTAATGTCTGCCGTCTAGGTCAGGGCAGCTTTCACCAGAGACAAGGAACTCAAATCAACTGAGATGCAAAATTGAAGTTAACAAGACTCAGTGTAAAGGGTGGGCATAAAGTTGTAAATGAATTCTTCAACATCAAACAACTGAAAATACAGGCAAGCATAACAACAACACAGAAGTGGTCATGTGTGTGAGTTGCATTTGTGTGTGTGTTTTTGTCTAATTCGGAAAAGAGCCCTTTTGCCCAAAAGCTTACTTGTCTGGCAGTGTTTTTGTGGAGCCTATCTGTTACTCAACATCTCCACACTATGGTGAGTAGCAATCTATCCCTTTCCTATATTTTCATAACTGAAACCTTCTGTTGACCTCCAGAATCACCTTCTGATGTAACCAAAAACTTTAGAGAAAACCTCAGTTCATTTGAACATAACTTCCCTAGTCATACTGTAGTCACTGGAGGAGACTCCCAGCAATTACAGTTTTGATAGTTGTGGACATCACAAAGGAATCCTTTGGAACATTACTAAATACCTTCCCTGAAAACTACTTAGAGCAGATAGTTGACAACCTCAGTCACAATCAAAATGTATTAGATCTAATGACCTCTTTGAGAATCTCCACAATAAAATTGGTGTCAGTGACCATGAGGCAGTATTGGCAACAATGATTACCAAAGTACAAAAGCAACTAAAACAAGTAGAAAGATACACCATGTGATCAAAAGTACCCGGACATCCCCAAAAACATATGTTTTTCATATTACATGCATTGTGCTCCCACCTAATGCCAGGTACTCTATATCAGCAACTTCAGTAGTCATTAGACATTGTGAGAGGACGGAATGGGGCACTCCACGGAACTCGCTGGCTTCGAACATGGTCAAGTAGCTGGGTGTCACTTGTGTCATATGTCTGTATGTGAGATTTCCTCAATCCACTGTTTCTGATGTGACACTGAAATGATTTTTTTTATTCTTTTGGTTTATCTTTATGTTAAAGTATTTATTTATAACTATTTTTTGATCCCTCTTTGTTTGCTGAGTAATTGTTGGTGGTTGGTTCATTCCTTAATGTTTCTGTTGAGTTTTGTTTTTATAATTTGTGTTTATTCATATGCTGATTTGAATATAATTTGATATTATTTTGGTATTGATTATTTTTCTTTTAGTTTGATTTGGCTAAGTTTTTGAATTTGTTCTTTAATAATAAGTGCTACAGGTTCAGTTTATTTGAGTTCTTATCATTCAAATTTTTTTGTTTTTATGGTTTTATTTTTAATGATCATGCTTTATTGTTGATTTGATAGATTGAGTCTTCTTTATATATTAAAAACAAAGATTCCAAGACTTACCAAGCGGGAAAGCACCGGCAGAGAGGCACATGAACAAAACACACAAACACCTGTGTGTGTGTTTGTGTGTTTTGTTCATGTGCCTGTCTGCCGGCCCTTTCCCGCTTGGTAAGTCTTGGAATCTTTGTTTTTAATATATTTTTCCCATGTGGAAGTTTCTTTCTATTATATATATATATATATATATATATATATATATATATATATATATATATATATATATAACAGAAAGAAACTTCCACATGGAAAAAATATATTAAAAACAAAGATTCTAAGACTTACCAAGCGGGAAAGCGCCAGCAGACAGGCACATGAACAAAACACACAAACACACACACAGAATTACGAGCTTTCGCAACTGGCAGTTGCTTCGTCAGGAAGGAAGGAAGGAGTTTATAAAGGGTAAGGAGTCATTCCAATCCCGGGAGCGGAAAGACTTCCCTTAGGGAAAAAAAGGACAGGTGTACACTCGCACACACACACACACACACATATCCATCCGCACATACACAGACACAAGCAGACATATTTAAAGGCAAAGAGTAAGGGCAGAGATGTCAGTCGAGGCGGAAGTACAGAGGCAAAGAAGTTGTTGAAAGACAGGTGAGGTATGAGTGGCGGCAACTTGAAATTAGCGGAGGTTGAGGCCTGGCGGATATCGAGAAGAGAGGATATACTGAAGGGCGAGTTCCCATCTCCGGAGTTCGGATAGGTTGGTGTTGGTGTGAAGTATCCAGATAACTCTGACGGTGTAACACTGTGCTAAGATGTGCTGGCCGTGCATCAAGGCATGTTTAGCCACAGGGTGATCCTCATTACCAACAAACACTGTCTGCCTGTGTCCATTCATGCGAATGGACAGTTTGTTGCTGGTCATTCCCACATAGAAAGCATCACAGTGCAGGCAGGTCAGTTGGTAAATCACGTGGGTGCTTTCACATGTGGCTCTCCCTTTGATCGTGTACACCTTCCGGGTTACAGGACTGGAGTAGGTGGTGGTGGGAGGGTGCATAGGACAGGTTTTACACTGGGGGCGGTTGCAAGGGTAGGAGCCAGAGGGTAGGGGAGGTGGTTTGGGGATTTCATAGGGATGAACCAAGAGGTTACGAAGGTTAGGTGGACGGCGGAAAGACACTCTTGGTGGAGTGGGGAGGATTTCATGAAGGATGGATCTCATTTCGGGGCAGGATTTTAGGAAGTCGTATCCCTGCTGGAGAGCCACATTCAAGGTCTGATCCAGTCCCGGGAAGTATTCTGTTACAAGTGGGGCACTTTTGGGGTTCTTCTGTGAGAGGTTCTGGGTTTGAGGGGATGAGGAAGTGGCTCTGGTTATCTGCTTCTGTACCAGTTTGGGAGGGTAGTTGCGGGATGCGAAAGCTGTTTTCAGGTTGTTGGTGTAATGGTCGAGGGATTCAGGACTGGAGCAGATTCGTTTGCCACGAAGGCCTAGGCTGTAGGGAAGGGACCGTTTGATATGGAATGGGTGGCAGCTGTCATAATGGAGGTACTGTTGCTTGTTGGTGGGTTTGATGTGGACGGATGTGTGCAGCTGGCCATTGGACAGATGGAGGTCAACGTCTAGGAAAGTGGCATGGGATTTGGAGTAGGACCAGGTGAATCTGATGGAACCAAAGGAGTTGAGGTTGGAGAGGAAATTCTGGAGTTGTTCTTCACTGTGAGTCCAGATCATGAAGATGTCATCAATAAATCTGTACCAAACTTTGGGTTGGCAGGCTTGGGTAACCAAGAAGGCTTCCTCTAAGCGACCCATAAATAGGTTGGCATACGAGGGGGCCATCCTGGTACCCATGGCTGTTCCCTTTAATTGTTGGTATGTCTGGCCTTCAAAAGTGAAGAAGTTGTGGGTCAGGATGAAGCTGGCTAAGGTGACGAGGAAAGAGGTTTTAGGTAGGGTGGCAGGTGATCGGCGTGAAAGGAAGTGCTCCATTGCAGCGAGGCCCTGGACATGCGGGATATTTGTGTATAGGGAAGTGGCATCAATGGTTACAAGGATGGTTTCCGGGGGTAACAGACTGGGTACGGATTCCAGGCGTTCGAGAAAGTGGTTGGTGTCTTTGATGAAGGATGGGAGACTGCATGTAATGGGTTGAAGGTGTTGATCTACGTAGGCAGAGATACGTTCTGTGGGGGTTTGGTAACCAGCTACAATGGGGCAGCCAGGATGTTTGGATTTGTGAATTTTAGGAAGTAGGTAGAAGGTAGGAGTGCGCGAGGTGTCGGTGGGGTGAGGAGTTTGATGGAGTCAGGTGAAAGGTTTTGTAGGGGGCCTAAGGTTCTGAGGATTCCTTGAAGCTCCGCCTGGACATCAGGAATGGGATTACCTCGGCAAACTTTGTATGTAGAGTTGTCTGAAAGCTGACGCAGTCCCTCAGCCACATACTCCCGACGATCAAGTACCACGGTCGTGGAACCCTTGTCAGCCGGAAGAATGATGATGGATCGGTCAGCTTTCAGATCACGGATAGCCTGGGATTCGGCTGTGGTGATGTTGGGAGTAGGATTAAGGTTTTTCAAGAAAGATTGAGAGGCAAGGCTGGAAGTGAGAAATTCCTGGAAGGTTTGGAGAGGGTGATTTTGAGGAAGAGGAGGTGGGTCCCGCTGTGATGGAGGACGGAACTGTTGCAGGCAGGGTTCAATTTGGATAGTGTCTTGGGGAGTTGGATCATGAGGAGTGGGATCAGGATTGTTTTTCTTCGTGGCAAAGTGATATTTCCAGCAGAGACTACGAGTGTAAGACAGTAAATCCTTAACAAGGGCAGTTTGGTTGAACCTGGGAGTGGGGCTGAAGGTGAGGCCTTTGGATAGGACAGAGGTTTCGGATTGGGAGAGGGGTTTGGAGGAAAGGTTAACTACTGAATTGGGGTGTTGTGGTTCCAGATTGTGTTGACTGGAATTTTGAGGTGTTGGGGGGAGTGGAGCTGGAAGTGGGAGATTGAGTAGATGGGAGAGACTGGGTCTGTGTGCAATGAGAGGAGGTTGAGGTTTGTTGGAAAGGTTGTGGAGGGTGAGTGAGTTGCCTTTCCGGAGGTGGGAAACCAGGAGATTGGATAGTTTTTTGAGGTGGAGGGTGGCATGTTGTTCTAATTTGCGGTTGGCCTGTAGGAGGATGCTATGTACAGCCGGTGTGGATGTGGGAGAGGAAAGATTGAGGACTTTGATTTGGGATAGGAGTTGACGGGTGTGTTCATTGGCCGAGTCGATGTATAGGTGAAGGATTAGGCGGGTGAGGGCTATGGATTGTGCTGTTTGGAACTGGTATAAGGACTGATGGAAAGAAGGATTGCAGCCAGAGATGGGAACTTTAAGTGTGAGGCCTTTGGGAGTAATGCCAAATGTCAGACAAGCCTGAGTAAATAAAATATGGGAGCGTAATCTGGCTAGGGTGAAGGCATGTTTGCGGAGGGAATGTAAATAAAATTTAATGGGGTCGTTGTAGGGATGTTGTGAGGTTGACATGGTATTAGAAGGTGGAGAGGGTAATATGAGGTTAAAGTGAAAGTAAAGAGAGATTTGTATAGGGAGAGATAAAGGTGTGAAAAAAGTCGAAAAAGTGTTGGTTTGAGATGAGCTATGTTGATCATGTGCTGAACTTAGGTTGGTGAACAACAATGGGTGCAAAGGTTGGGTAGTTATGTTGTCTCCAGATCACGTTGAAGGGTGGGGAAATTCAAGAAAATTTCGAATTTTTTTTTTTTTTTTTTGAAGAAAAAAAAAAGTTTCGAAAAAGTTTCGAAAAAATAATTTGCGGAAAAATAAAATTCGACAAAAATTTTCGAATAAAATCTCGAAGAATATGTGTGTAAATGTATTCAAAGGACTGGTTATGTACTGGCAGGTTATGATTATGAGGCTAACAATTGTTTGATGATGAAATAATAGCGTGTAAACCTGTGGGAAGCTGCTAAAAAATGATCGGTTTTGTGGGAAAAACGGGAATGGAAATAAAACGAAAGTTGTTGGAAAAAAACTGAGATGGTTGTGTAATGGGTGAAAGGAACTGAAGCTGTGAAATAGTATTCACGAGTTTACACGAAATGTTTGTAAACTAGGAACAATGGATTTTATAGCAGCGGTTATGTTGAAAGCGTTGAAAATTTTAGGTTATGGTTTGGAAGTAAATTACGTATTATTGAGTATAATTAGGCAGGATAAAATGAATGGTAGATTACGGAAAAATGGAAGATGAATACAAAGTGGAACTTCTTGTGCAAACGAAAAGAGAAAGTAAGACGATAGAGAAGATTTCGAAATGCAACAGAGACAATAACAAACGTAATTGTTGGGTTCAAATTAATGATGATGTAAATAAAACAGAAAGAAACTTCCACATGGAAAAAATATATTAAAAACAAAGATTCTAAGACTTACCAAGCGGGAAAGCGCCGGCAGACAGGCCCTTAAAACCCACATCCTTTCATTTTTCCCTCTCCTTCCTTCCTTCCTGACGAAGCAACTGCCAGTTGCGAAAGCTCGTAATTCTGTGTGTGTGTTTGTGTGTTTTGTTCATGTGCCTGTCTGCCGGCGCTTTCCCGCTTGGTAAGTCTTAGAATCTTTGTTTTTAATATATATATATATATATATATATACACACACATATCCATCCGCACATACACAGACAATGTGCGGATGGATATGTGTGTGTGTGTGCGAGTGTACACCTGTCCTTTTTTTCCCCTAAGGGAAGTCTTTCCGCTCCCGGGATTGGAATGACTCCTTACCCTCTCCCTTAAAACCCACATCCTTTCATTTTTCCCTCTCCTTCCCTCTTTCCTGACGAAGCAACTGCCAGTTGCGAAAGCTCGTAATTCTGTGTGTGTGTTTGTGTGTTTTGTTCATGTGCCTGTCTGCCGGCGCTTTCCCGCTTGGTAAGTCTTGGAATCTTTGTTTTTAATATATTTTCCCATGTGGAAGTTTCTTTCTGTTTTATATATATATATATATAAAACAGAAAGAAACTTCCACATGGGAAAAATTCCACATGGGAAAAAGCTAGTAATTCTGTGTGTGTGTTTGTGTGTTTTGTTCATGTGCCTGTCTGCCGGCGCTTTCCCGCTTGGTAAGTCTTGGAATCTTTATTTTTAATATATATATATATATATATATATATATATATATATATATATATATATATATATATATATATATATATACCAAGCGGGAAAGCGCCGGCAGACAGGCACATGAACAAAACACACAAACACACACACAGAATTACTAGCTTTCGCAACCGATGGTTGCTTCTTCAGGAAGGAGAGGGAAAGACGAAAGGATGTGGGTTTTAAGGGAGAGGGTAAGGAGTCATTCCAATCCCGGGAGCGGAAAGACTTCCCTTAGGGGAAAAAAAGGACAGGTGTACACTCGCACACACACACACACACACACACACACACACACACACACACACACACACACATATCCATCCGCACATACACAGACACAAGCAGACATATTTAAAGGCCTTTAAACCACAGGATTTAACATGATTTTAAAGACTTCCTAGCTACTACCTACAGCTGCACACAAATATCAGTAGTTTTTTTTATCATGAGTGATAGAGGGAGTAGATAAGCTAAGCTGTTATATATGCAATAATGTCATCTGGTCAGCTTGTCCCAGGAAGCACTGCTACTTGTGTGCAAGCCCCCTCCCCCCCCCTTTTCCCTTTTGCAGGATAGGCAGACAGTTGTAGTTACTGTGAATTAGTTTGTATCAGTAAAGTGTCAGATTTGTAATTTTCACATACAGAATATGAAAAATGCAATGTCGTTTTGAAATGATGACTGAATACATATTTACGTCACATGAGAAACTCAGTTTCATTCAATAGCGTGACCTACAGCCTGCACCTCTGATCAATCTTATACAACAAGCAAACTTACCAGATACGTCATCCTCCTATCCCAGTACATTCCTCCTGTTGCAACATCATACGCAAAAATGATTATTTTAAATTGGCTGCTCAGTTATATCTACATATAACTAACAGTTGATAGGAGAGGTTATTAGACTTCCTGTGTTCCTCCTACCAAGAAATCCTCAATCCAGTCATAAATTTCATTTATAAACCACATTATTGCACTTTCATTAATAAATGTTGGTAATGTAGTGGCTCAAGAAATACCGCATCTACCTTAGTTGGGTTTCACATGACTGATGTTGGCTGACATGCAAGGTACCATTCTGTTTGTAATACCTCATTGTGTTTGAGCTCAGAATATATTCCAAGGTTCTACAGTTGATGGACTCAGGGGTATTGGATGGTAGTTTGTAGATTACTTCTGCTATCCTTCTTGTGTCCTGTACACTCTTCCAACTACTTGGTACAATCCTTTGCTTCAGGGATCTACGGTATATTATAGAATTTATAATTTATTCACCTTCGAACACTTTACATGTTATTGGTGTAATTATTTACATATAAAGCTCATGATATTTATATCAGTGACACATTGTTACAAAGAATGTGAAAATTATAATATGTAAGAACCTTTTAAGAAGTGACTTATTACAACTTAATATGACAGTAGCTAGGTCTTCATGTTACTTAAGTCTGATTCGTCATACTCTTTTATGGAGTAGTATGCTTCCTTCTTCAACCACTCTGCTAGAAAAATCTTAAATGTATTATAGCAAACAGAATGGATAGCTTTTGGGAGTCTACTGAATAATCTGGAGCCTAGATATTTGTGGCTGTTGTGAACATTAGCTAGCCTACTGTAGAGTATATCAACTGACTGTCTAGTTGTTTTGTTGTCATCAAGTACAGGTTACAATTATTTAAATTCTCTTTAACACTGCAAAGGAAACTACATATACTGGTTTGAGGCTGACATAATATTGAGCTCTTTGAAGTGATCTTAACAGATTTTCTTCGAGTAATCACTGCTATACATCTGATATTGCCACTTGAATACAGTTTTTGAGCTGGGACAATTACCCCATAGAAGAGTTCCATAGGTAATGTGGGTGTGGGAAAATGCATGTGGCAGCATGCAATTGGTCAACTGACCTATCTTTGGACTGCCTTCTTTGGGGTTTGTGACCAATAGCACACAGACCTTCAGTTCGCTGCAAAGATTTGAAGTGTACTGATTGTATGTTGATGTATAGTGGTATCAAGCTGATTATTAAAGCACTTATCTCTATATGTTGAATCTTAGTGTATTCATTTAAGCCGTCGTACCTACTTCCACACTGGTGACCCCAACGGCAAGTGCTCCGAACTGTTTTTGTGTTATTCGTATCATCTTTTGTTGCTATACCATGTGGCCTGTTTAACAGCCAACAGCAGCTACCTTCACCTATCGCGACAAGAGCACCTTACTTATCAGTGAACCAGATGCCGTCATAGCTTCCAGCTATGCAACCAGAATTTCTGAACATGAACTTTCATCATTTTTCTGCTGTGCCTGTGAGTGCTTCGACTCAGGTTAATAGGGACCACGCGGCCGCCGCCATATTGCCTCAGACTGTGCCCTCATACATGTACGGACATGTCGAACAAGAGAGTGATGTACCACTAACTGTGCTTTGCGCTCTGATATACACTGCATCTGATTTCGTACAACATGGGTTCACTGAGCCACGCCGTCTTGCCTCGTCCAAGGTCAAGGCTGCCATGCCTGGGGCGCCAGCCACGTTTCCAACCAAATTACAACTCTCTCCCACGCCTACTGCATATTCTGTGCTGTTCATTATTGATATGGAAGATGCTGCTACCGCATCGTAACATTTCCCAATGCCCTGGCTGCAACATGAACCTAGCCTCCCTGGTTAAGTTTTTGGGATGCCACGTCCCCCTTTTCCCAGTGTTACGACCAACTAACAAACTGTTACATGCAAATCAACCCCTAAATAACGCTGTGTTAATGGATGTACCAAATGCCAGATTTCTCAAACTGCCACCCAAACACCTGGCTTGCACTCGTGGACTCTATTTTTCGAGCTACTGGTGTCCACTCCAAGGAATCGAAATTCATGTGCCCCTGAAGCCATTTACTCAACCAATTAGACTTATTCAGTGATACTATGGTGCACCTACCCCACCGTCCTCACTATGGCATCATCTATGTGTCCTTGCAACACATGACTTTCTGCCAGACGCAGCACTGTGGTTGATCTGGTTAATGAAACTACCGGAAACATTGCAACTACAACTCCTGCCTCTCATATCCAGTTTATTCAATGAAGAACTATCAGTGGCGGACTGTGTCTTCAAGATAATATGCTGGTGTGAACTTTCATTTCACATTCCAGATTATCCCACTCAGTCAAGTGACGTCAGCGCAGTACTGCCACCTCCACCACCTGATATCAGATGCACTTGTCCATACAGTCAATATGAGTGCTTCCATATGGTGGCATAAACCATGAACCTCATGCACTGCAGCCTGCTGTCTCCCCAGCGGCCTTGAATGACAAGCAGCACATTGTAGCAGCCACCTCGGGTACTACTGTGGCCATTCAACTGCATCCACATTATCCCTTATGCTGGTTTCACACCATGTTTGGTGACGCTGCCCGCAAATGTCATGTACCATGCATGGTACACAATGCAAGATGCATTACGTGCCTTCTCTCTGAAAAATTGCACAGCATCACACTCATGAGCAGTCACCATATATCACCTTATCCATCGGCAGATGCCTCTACATGCACACTGCTACCACTAACCAAAAGTTTTTGACTGACAGCAGAAGCGCCATTTCCCCATCACTTGCATTTCTGAATCTGCAACCTTCGCTTACATTACTAAGGGCTGCAAAAGATTCAAACATCAACGTGCTTGGTACAGCTTCACTCTGCAGTCCATGGACATTTCACTTAGCAGTTACCCAGTGACAGGCATTGATTTCCTATGCCACTACTCGTTTTCTATCAATACATCAGACAATACCCCGTATAATCTTTCTCTAAACTCACGAGTGCAACATGTGACACTGAGAATTCAATGTCAACAGATTAACAATCTCAAAACTAACCAAGCCACGCTATGAAAACTCATCAACGATACTACTCATGCCCTCGACCTCGTCAGATGCGTAATCTCCAGCCTTCGAAGCACCAGCTGTTCGGCCTTGCCAGCCTGCCGCTAACACTGACCACTGTGCGACCGGTGATATTAAGGTGAGTGTTCCTGCCTCACCTAGTGAACAGTCTGATCCCCATCCCCAGTTGTGAAGTGTTTTTGCTGTCACCATCAGTGTGTGTCATGAATTGAACACTACCAAAGCCCCCCCCCCCCCCCCCCCCCCTGTTAGGCATAAAGCTCTGGAACTGAATCCTCATAAACTCAAGATCACTAAATCTATTATTCAGGAACTTTTAACTACAGGAGTTGTTTGCTCCTTATCCAGTGATTGGTCGTCACCAGATTGACTCGCTCCAAAAAAAAAGATGGTTCATTCAGGCTCTGCAGGGCAGGCCCTGCAGGGATTACTGCAGACCAAACCATTTTGGACAAATACCCAGTTCCCCATATACAGGGCTTTGCACATCATCAAATCCTGATGCACCGTAATGACATACATAAAACTGCAATCATCAGGCCCTTTGGCCTTTTTGAGTATTGCTATATGCCATATGGTTTAAAAACTGTAGCACAAACATGGCAATGCTCCTTGGGGTCTCTCCTTCTTCCATTCCCATTTTGCTATGTGTTTCTCGACGATATTCTAATGTTTTCATCATCAGCAGAAGACTATGAATATTATCTCAAGGCTGTGTTTTGTATCCTATCCAATAACGGTGTGGTAATCAATGAGGACAAAACGCAACTCAGATGTGCTTCCGTCACTTTGTCAGCCACGCAGTGTCGGCTGTGGGTTTTAGACCCATCTCAAACAGAATTGTGCTGGTTTGTCAGCTACCTCCACCTGAAACGTACCATGACTTGCGACCTCTTTTGAGGATGATTAACTTCTTCCATCACCACAACAAGGCTGCATCACTACAAACACCATTGACAGATGCTCTGTCACGCCCACAAACAACAGGTACACGCAAACTGCCTAGAAAATGGAGCATGCATTTGCTTATTTGAAACAGGCCCTCATGCAAGCTGTCACTTTAGCTCATCCAGTCACAGATGCCAAAATCTCTGTCACCACGGATGCCAGCGATTCTTTGATTGCTGCCGCCCTGCAACAGCAAATTGGAGACGAAGTGCAACCCCCTCCTTTCTTCGCAAAAAAGTTATCGCCCTCCCAGAAGAAATGGTTGGCATTCGACCAGGATCTACTTGCTGTTTATGAGGCTATATGTTATTTCCGTGAAGACACTGAGGGTAGAGACATTACGGTCTTCACTGGACACTGCCCCCTTGCAAACACTTTTACGCAATCCACCTCCCCCCCTCCCCAGTCTACATAAAGGGAACAGACAACTTTGTGGTCGACCATCTCTCCCACATCTGTGCCATAGATAATGTCATTGACTTTGACGCACTTGCTCAAGCCCAACATCATGACGCAGACATCGTGAAATTACTCATGGGCAATTCCACAACTCTTAAGATTGAGCATCGCATGCTCCATGGATCAAGCATCCAACTCCAGTGCGATGTTTCAACTGGTTCACACCACCCGCTTGTCCCATCACCCGCGAGACAACAGATTTTTGACTTCATACACTACATTGCCCATGCAGGCCACAAATGGGCTTATCACCGAATGCTTCGTGTGGCCTGGAATTAAAGCTCAGTGCTGCGACTGGACATGAGCGTGTGTTGCATGCCAACACTTCAAGGTCAGTAGGCATGCAGAATCCCTGCCTGGCAGGTTTGATGTACCCCCAGGTGGCGTCAGACAAGTCCACGTCGATTTGGTCGGTCCACTGCCTCCCTCACAAAACTATAGATAAATCCTGTCCGTTATCAATAGGACAGCCTATTGGGTAGAGGATACCACTTGGTGGACTTTTTGTAGACTCTGTTGCTCATTGTTTCATAGCTGCAGGGATTTGCATTTCAGCTGTCCATCCTATGTTACAACAGATCAAGGCCGACAGTTCGAATCTATACTTTTTCCCAAATTATGCGAACCCTGCAGGATGATGTGATTCCGGACTCCGTAGTGGCATGCAATTGGTCAAGTGACTTATCTTTCCAATACCTTCTTTGGGGTTTGTGGCCGACAGCGCACGAACCTTCAGTTCGTTGCCAAGATTTGAATTGTACTGATAGTGGTATCAAGCCAATTATTAAAGTACTTATCTCTACATGTGGAATCTTAGCATATTCATTTAAGCTATCATACTTAGTTCCACATGCAAAATATGCATTATACTAGTAGGGTTTTGCTTACATTATTCCTCAGTTTGTATAGCAGTTAAATCACTCATGAAAGTTTTGAGCATAATTTTTCTGTATGACACACCCAGCTGAGTTTCTGTTTTATGTAGTAACCTAACAGTTTGAATACTTTTTATCTTCATTGGAGACACTTAAATTGAAAACAATGCCTTTAGTTTTGCTGTTTTTAATTTGTAAATAATTTGCCTGGAACCAGTTAGTACATCAGTCCATTGCTATATATACACAATCATAGCTCCTCTAGATTGTCAAATTGTGTGATTAGAGTTGTATCATCTGCATACAATACTGCCTGACATGGCAAGAATGAGGGTAAGTCATTTATATATATACAATGAATAGAAATGGACCCAGTACTCAGCCCTGAGGAAACACTTTCATAACAGTTAATGAGCCTGATCTTCAGTTGTTTATAGATATAATTTGCTTCCTGTTGCTTAGGTATGATTCAATATGGAGAAGTTTGCTTCCTGTTGCTTAGGTATGATTCAGTATGGAGAAGAACATTCTCTCCGACTCCGTAGTATTGAAGCTTTTTGATAAGTATATTAGGAAGATGGTGTCAAAAGCTTTTGCCAGATTTAGAAGAGTCACACAAGTTGTTTTATTAGCATCAATAGAATCATATATTTTTGTGCTGATAGTGTCAACTGCTATGACAGTGGAAATATGAGGTCTGAAACCATGTTGCGAGGAACTACGTAGATTATTTTGCTGAAAATGCTGTTTGTGGACACAATATTCTATAATCTTTGGTATGATTGGTATGAGTGAAATGGGGCAATAGCCACAGGAGATGTTTTATCACCTTTCTTATGGATAGGTATTTCAACAGTTATTTTTAGGCAATCTGGGAAGATTCCTCATGTAGCATTTGGTAGATGGTTTTAGTTAGTGGCAGAACAATATTTTTCTTTATATTTTTTATTAGATGATTTGAAAGTCTACAGAAGTCTTCTGCTTTCGAGCTGCTAAGTTTGGCAATTGTTTCAATAACCTGTCTGTAGGATACATGAGCCCAGCAACAGTTGTCATATTGCTTACTGCCTGGAGCTGGAAGCAAAATTAAAGCTTTATTTGTATCTTTAGTGAGATTTTTATTTGAGTCAGAACTGCTAAAGTGTGCATTTAAGGTGTTTGGTTGAACTGAAATGTGTTTATTTTCAAAGCTTTTCTCTATTGTAATAACTTTCCATGTTGCTTTACACTTATTTGTCAAACTGAGTAGTAACTGTCATTGGCTTCCCTCTTGACTACTCTAATTTCTTATGTATACAACCTCCTTGGTGGAGTTATCTTTCCTTCTCAGCTTCATTCTGTTGCAATCTGTCATAGTGCACCATCATTTCTTCTCCAGGTTTGTGCAGGAGTGGCATGTACCAGTTTCTCAGATCTAGAGGTTTATTACTCCGGTTCTGCTTTGTGTATTTTTTGTGTATATTGACAGCATGGGTAAAAGGTTTTCTGCTAATAATTCTTAAAATTTCTGTGTCGAATCTTTGGGAGACATATCGTTACTGAGTACTGTATCCAAGTTTATGTGATTAATATTGGTTTTTAACTGATTCCATTTATGTTCATTGATTGTTCTGATTACTCTTCCTAGTTCCATTGTAGAAATGTGTGTTCTATTGTTTAGAGAATGCCTAGAAAATGCCCTGCGTGATGTGATATCCTGAGGTTTACAAAATCAAATTCAGTTTTATTTGGTTAAAATTTACAGATTACATTATCTAAGCATGCACTGAGCCTGGTGGGTTTGTCAATTAAACAGTAGAAGTTTAATGATCTTAATACGTCTTACGGGTGCTTGACATGTTTGTTGTTAAAGCTAATGACTATGTTAATATCATCAAATATCAGAACTCTGCAATTTTTATATTTTAAGAGCATTGTTATCAACCTTTTGAGATTTTTATAAATAATTCTGTGTTCTTACTAGGGGACTGGTACACTGATACAGCTATTAGTTCTTGGCTTAGTATCATTATTGCTGAAACTACAAAAACAGGTTCAATACATAGAAAACTTATATCTGTCACTTCATCTTTTAAATTTTTTGTTTCTTTGATAAAGATGTAAACACCATCATGCTTCAAATTTGTTCTACAGTAATGTGTTGCTAATTGGTATCGAAAAGCTACAGTTAATTTAAGTTCACTATGAATTAACCAGTGTTCATTTCCAGCGAAACATCGCAGTTTAATTCAGCTGCAAATTCTGCATGGAATCCAATAAAGACTACATGAGATGGAGCTTTGTTCAATTTTAGCAATTTCAGCTATTTCTTTTACAAAGAAACATTTCACAATGAAGTTGAGTATTTCTAGTTTTACTCTGCTGCCCTCAGTCTCAGTTTCTGTGTTGTGGGTATCTGATCACTGAATTTGGTGACTGATTGTCTTTACATTTGACCAAAATTTCTTTGCACTTCTGTGAGAGAGATTCTACTACAATACTCACTGAAGGCTACACACCCTGCCCTTTTGACAGTTAAAAGCACCTGATTTAGCATATTTCTACTTCTATCACTATGGTTTGTTTTACTTCTAGTGTGTAGTAGTTTCTGTTTCTATAGATATTTATGTATAGATGCTATGTATCATGGAATACCCTTCCCATCGTGAAAGGTTGAAATAAGCACATACCTATCCAGTGCTTGGTCAAGTGTTCTTGCAAATATAAGTTCTTCAACATTTCCCACCAGATATGTGGATATTCCTAACTATGACAGTACCCTTACCTCTCTTAATCATGTGCTTTATATATGACAGCCTTTGTCCTCAATTTTTGTTTTAATATCTGATGCAGCAATTGTTATGATGTCCCTATATGTGTCTGTTACTAGAATTCATGTTATTAGGTGAAACCAGTGTTATTAGGTAGTCAGTCATCAAGCTTTTCTGTATTTAATTTACTGATCTGATAGAGGTATGTCAGCAAGAAGGATTTTTCTTGAGAAGTAACTGTCACTGCTAGATACTGTAGATACAAAGGTTTATTAACTCAAACAATACATTTTTTTAAAAAAAATCTAAAGCTTGTATTTTCAGGAGTTTGGCATTCTATTATGCAATTGAGTCAAGAGTTAACATTTTTTGATGCTGATAAGAGAGCTTTGTGTTAAACATATCATAAGACATATGACAGAAAACCATGGTATTATGTTAACAGAAAGCTAACTTCATGAAAGAATTTGATGTGATTACTTTCATTAGTCCTACAATCAATGTATTTTTGAAGGATACAGTGGACCATAACTGAGCATTTAAATTATGATGCTGATGTGATAGTGTTAATTAAATATTTTATTCTAATAAAATTGTTACACAACTAACTGTGTATGAAAAAATTAACTATACTTGAATTTACAACAAAGAGAAAAAATGTAATAACTGTCAAAAATTTATTGATTGTATTATGGCAGTGACCACAACTCATCTATAATGAGTTTTACTCACAACTATCCATTAGGTGCAATTAACTTTTCACAATCTGTGCAAAACAAAAGCACCATACAAAATAATATTTATTTTCACAAAATATTTTATGACTTGTTGGCAAAGAGGGAGGAACAATTGCTGGAACTGTTGTTGCATAAAAATAACTTATATAAAAATTGCATTTTTTCAATTTTTTGTATATATGATGTACATCCAGGAAGGAAGCATAAGTAAGAGCAACAAAAGTAAAAGGATACATGAGAATGAATAATGCTTGAACTGTGTCCTGGACTTGGACTGCAATGAAAGAGTGAGATGAGTGTTTTTCTATTCGATTTGAATATTTGGTGAAGAGTGTTCTGTGATACAATGCCAATAATAGAAGCAAAATTGAGATTGGGTATGAAAGGACAAAAGGGAAAAAATGGAGGGGCTGGGAGAGGGAGGGAGGGGGGGGGGGATATCTCATTTAGATCAATTGAGTTGTAATGCAGGGAGAGGGAAAATGTGCCAGGTTCAGTAACTACACTTTCAGTACTTAAGGGATAATTTCCAAAAACTGAGGGTAATAATGAGCAGAACAATTAATATTTTTCAAAAACTAAAAGTACAACTGAAAGTAACACTGAACAGATTTCAAAACAAATTACAAAATTCAGAAACAGGAAGAATACTGAAATGATTTCAGAACTTAAAGATCAAAATTCTGAGGTTAAGGACCGTAAGAATCAACAACTACCGAAAATTTAATATTAGTTAGCAGGCAATAGTTCACAATTTTCAGAGTTCAAACCTGAATTCAGGAAACTAAAAATGTGTGTTGAGCAATTTAGTTGCTAGGATGGATGGAGTAATAAGCACAACTGCTGAATGTAGGAAAATACAGATGAAAGAGAATGGTCCTTACCACACCACTGGACTGCTGGTCCCATCAGGTGCAGTTATGGCTCAATCAGGCCACAGCAGCCAGAGAAAGTGGTCATGTGTGTGAATTATGCTTTTGTGAATGTGTGTGTATTTTCTAATTCAGAACTGTCTTTTAGTTGTGACTGTCTGCCACTCAACACCTCCTCTACATGCTTAGTAGCAATCTATCTTTTCCATAATATTGTCATTATTCTATCCTGGATTTTCTATTGTTAGACTTAAACTCTTTATAATACACTTATAACGGAATAGTTTGTATCCCATGGATACATTGTTTTCAAATGAAACTGTGTCACTCAAAACACTTAACAAAATGCACTACAGGAATGAATACATACTCAGAAAGGGGAAAAATAAAATATGGTATCCACGATAGTAAGGTAGTGGATCTGCTCCTAGTCTTAATCTCCAAAACTGACATTCCAATGATTTTAAGGAAAGTTTAATAAACTATGATGTTTGCTGATGACTTAAACATACTAACTGAGAGTCTAAATCACCACGTCAGTAGCAGCAACTCAGATGACAGCTGAACAGACCTGCCTCTTTCTCACAGTAACCAGTTTCAGTCTTAATGATGCACAAACTCATATTATGCCACTACAGACAAACAAAATTTACTAGTACTTACAGCAAACTAAGAAAGTAGTTGCTTTTTTCTGTGTAGTAGTTCTACTAATTTTACTATGACTATTTGTACTTAAAAATATATTTCATAACTTGAGCTTTTGGTAATTATAAACTTCTCACTTTTACAAGGATGAAAGGTGCTCTACGGTCTGGCACCAACAACATACTCATTCTATGGTAGTCCACACACTATGATATGCTCACATTTAATTGGTTCTCTACTAACTTTTACAGCAACTGAAGATTAAACTACAATGATGAATCCCTGAGATCCTTTTTGTGTCATGAACAAACATTCTAAGCTAGTTAACATACATAACAAATGACAATGAGCTGCACACAATACATACACAGATAAACACAAGTGCACTAACATGCATACTCTTCCTCCCTTATATCACGCACTTAAAGGACTTAAATGGTGGTATCAAGTGAGACTGTTGTGCTCAGAGTATTCTATTATTTTATAATTTTCAGTTTTCTTATGACAAAATAGAAGTGTTATACACTGTTTATTATGCTCGCATTAGGAATAACTGTAATTTGTCTCACCTGTAAATCTTTCCATATTTCTCAATTGCAATCACCCAGAGACAAAGTGATTTTGCTGCAAATGAGACAATGCCAACTTTCTCTGGCTCAAATTCATCATTTCTGGTGTATTCCGCAATTTTTTTCAAAGTTTTATCTGATATGTTGTCCTTGTCAAAATCTTTAAGCTGTAAAACACATTAAAGATTAAAAAAATCATAGAACAGAAAGAAAATATGAAATTCAGTCTCAGATAACAGTGAGACATAAACTATGGTCAGGTTACATTACAATGACTGTAATTACTCTTTAAAATGAAAATATTCACTCTTTGGACTGTTAAAAATTGATATACAAACTGCAGATTGATTAAAAAAGAGAAATCTTAAATCAACTGACATATATATTAAATCTGCTTGCAAAATAGTTGGACGCAAACAGTAATCATGAATGTGATAAAAGTATTTGAGTCTTTTCATGACCACCAGACTCAGCTGTGGAAATTACTAAAGTCATTAGAAAAAAGCTTTGTGTTTTCTCCAACACAAGATGGAGATTTAATAACTCCACATTTCAACATGTGTCTCTCAGGTCTTCTGCAGGATCAAATGTTGTGTACCCTAGAATACATCCTTGAAGCAACTGCTTGACATTGTCAGGAAGAGGCTGTTTGTTCCTGTTGGTGAGCACCATCTGTCAGCACTGTACTGCTACAGTCTGTTATGGAGGGCCTCATTTGAGAGTCACGCATGTACAATTAAGTCACTTACAGATGAATGACAATAGTGCGTTCTGAGCCCTCCCGAAGCTGTGTCCTTCCTCGCATGTGCCCCATAACTGGCGCTGCTGCTCCTGAGTGTCACTGTGGCTGGGGTCCAAACAAAACTGTTGCTAAATTGAGGCAATGCCAACCCCCCCTCCCCCCTAATACTACATTGCAGTGTAACTATAACAGGGGAATTTTTGTTTTTCTTTGTATAAAATGACGGCAAGCACAGCGTTCCAGGGCCGCAGTTACTTAACTTGAATCATGAGTAACTGCTTATTAGGTTATTCACTGTACAAATATGGAATGGAGTAGTGAATTTCATTTTTTTTGTTAGGGTACAGTAATTATGTACATCATTGTTCTTTTTGAACTGCAGTAGATTATTTACAACAACCTCTGTGATGGAATAAATATACTGTGAAGCAATAGTCACAATGCCTAACTCCTTCAACAGATGTCTATAAAATCATTATGGGTCAGTGCCACATATTATTTTAAAGCATGTTTTTGAGCAATGAAAACATTAAAAATGAGTTATTTTAGAACATTATTGCACATGGCAGTATTGAGTGATAATATGCAGAATGTATCAACTTATTGATTTTTCTTCCCCAAAGATTTTCCATGATTATGGTTCAAATGCGGCTGAAACAAATTGTTTTAGGAGTTCCAAAATGTACTTTTTCCATTTTCATCAAAATGGGTACCTAAGAATTCTGATGTCTCCTCTCTATTTATTATTTCCTCACCACATGTTACAGTTATCACTAGTGTAATACCTGAATATGTTGTGTCTTTTTAAAACTAAGAGTGAGAACTTTCACAGAAATCCAGCCAATGATGCTTTAAGAATATTATTTACCATTTCTTTTGTTGCTGTGTGTATGGTTGGATTGATTACAATACTAGTGTCACTCCCTAACAGAACACATTCTGCTTGTTGTATATTATACAGAAGATTGTTTACGTAAACGAGGAACAATAGTGGATCTAAGATTGATGCTTGGGCAACCCCATACATGATTTTTCTCCAGTCAGGAGGATCTCATCAGAATATATTGGTTAAGTTACTGATTGTAAGTACAGATTGCCACTCACAGACAGGCACAACAAAAAGACTACTAAACAAGTAAGCTTTTGGCCAAAAATCCTTCTCCTGAGATAGATAACAACATGCAGATATTCACGCAAATGCAACTCACACACACACACATGAGCACTGCCTCTGGCTACTGAGGCTAGACATTTCCTGCTATCCTGGATTTTCCACTTTTTAACTGTAAGTACAACTTTCTGCATTCTTTCAGTTGACATGACGTAATCCATTGGTTGGCAATACTGTCAATTCCACAGAACCTTAATTTAACCACAAGAATATTGTGATTCACACAGTCAACATTCATCTAATAATTAATCTTGCCAGACACTGAACGGCATCATTTCTGCAATATTTAACGTGTCACTACAGTCTCTGCTCTTTATTCTTCGTTTGGGGTCTAGATACCTAAAGCTTTTCAGTGGTGCACTTGATAAGCATGTCTTTTCCACCCATGTTTGCAAGCTGGACATTCTTTACAACCCAAAACTTATCACATTCTTCCAGTTTATTAAGCTTCGCAATTACTCACCTGCTAACGTCTAGTTGTTCAAGAGTAAGCAGATTACCCTGTGTAGAGATTTCATTATGCAGAACATCAGAAATACTCCCAATTTTTCTAAAGGTAGAAACCTTCACAACATGAGTCAAAAAGATTTGAAGTGTGTTTTTATTATGTATACAACTTGTGAATCAAAGGCTTTTGGGTTTGAAAAACATTATGTGAACTTATTGAATAATTATTCCGACCAAATTATGAAATAAAGTCCTGCTTTTTAAAGCATTCACAACAGTGTTGTACAACTTGGACTGTACAATAGCAGCCGGTCGCGGTGGCCATGAGGTTCTGGTGCTGCAGTCTGGAACCGCGGGACTGCTACAGTCGCAGGTTCGAATCCTGCCTCGGGCATGGATGTGTGTGATGTCCTAAGATATTGAGTCCCATAGTGCTCAGGGCCATTTGAACCATTTTTTTGTACAGTAGCAGAATTCGTTTTTAGAGGTATATCCACAAGAAAGTAATATCAAGTAATCCCACTGTTCCAAAATCCTTTTGGCTGAAGGTCATGAAGTAAGCCACCTTGTGAAGTGGAATTTAAACTTAAAGACTGAATTTTTTTTCCAATTCTTCCCAGAAAACAGACCAACCATAACAATAATGGCAAATACTGACCAGAAACTGGGAAGCTTCTTCACCCGAACAGTATAAACAGTAGAAAGTCTTTACACAGACCTTCTGCTTTGGGCCTCCTGAACTTCAGTCTCTCACTTTTTTATTGATGTTATGTCCATCTGATCCCAGAATAAGGCATTTATTTAGGGACATGTTGACTCCAGAAGGTGCTTTGCATTATTTCTGAAGTAACATTTCATTATCTGCTTTCACAATAAAGAAAGTTTTTATGTGATGCATTGTTATGCAACATTTACTCTCTGACCAAAATGTAAAGGTTGTTTGTAATTCTTTTTTATCTTTAAAACTGATAGTATCATCACAACTTGATGTATAACATGGTGAACATGCTTCTTGTAACATACATTCCTGGAATAAGGTGCCAGTCCATCATTTATTAGGTATCCCCTATTCTTAGACAAAAGCAGAAGATGTTCTGGAACACTAGAAGTGAACATATCAAAAATATTACAAATATCATTTGACAAATCTCTACAGTAACAGGACATAACTGATTTCATTGTCCAAATCAATTCAGTAGTTGTGGAACTATCCTTGGTACTTAACATCCATATCATTGGACCACAAAATGAACTTGACAGTTGTGTCTGATCTGGGTGTTCTAAACATAACTGATGTGGTCCACATTTAGTTTCAAAGTTACACTTGTCTTGTTGGAAGTGTGTGATTAAAAATGGTCTGAAAACCTTCTGTACCAAATTAATCAAGCAAGAATACACACTGCAAAACAGCTCATTTTCACTAACTTTTTCCCAATCTAGAAATTCTACTTTTCAAACTCATAATCTTTTCAAGCCAATCACCATGGAGTATGCATTTTCCGATTTAAAAAAAGTTTATTTTCAAAATTGAACAAACTACTACAGCAGCAGTATTGTTACTACAGCAATATTAGAATCTGGAACAAAAACAGAAACAATTGTAATAGAGGAACATTTGATACTAATAACTACTGTGCAATATATAAAAACTCAAAAAATCAAAAAGAAACAATCTCTCAAAAATTTCAGAAGCCCCTCAAGTTAGATTTTGTCTATTTTCACCACTGGAGCAATCATAAAAGTTAAATGAACAGACATGAACACAGAAACTAGGAAACACAAGTAAATAATGTATTTTCTACCTAAAAGAGCAAAAAAGATCGAAAAGTTGACCAAAAAAAATAGGCGACAGCATTAAAAGAAGCTGACTAAGGATGAGAAAGGTGAGTGACTCATCACCCTGAATGACTGCCAGACATTAACAGACATTAAAATTGCAAAACCATGATGGCAGCATGCAACAAACACCAATTTTGCTACCTATATGATTTGATTTGGAAATGATTAGCATTTTGGCACAATCACCCAAAGTAAAATGGGATAACATAATGTACGAGGTGTGATTAAAAAAATAGTGAATAATTTTATTAGAAACAAAGTAATAAGCTTATATGAAATTCGATTTAATCTCCTTCAGAATATGTCCTTGGTTGTCAATGCACTTATCCCAATCTTGAATCCATGGTTGAAAGCATTTCTGGAAGGCTTCTTTTGCAGGGGCATTCAGCTAGTCTGTTGTGGCCCTATCAGTGTCAGGTATGGTGTCAAAATATTTTCCTTTAAGCACAGTTTTAATTTTCAGAAAGGGCCAAAAGTCACAAGGTGCCCAGTCTGATGAGCAAGATGGATGTGGACAGACAGGAACACTTTTTCTGGCCACAAAGTCAAGAATCAAAAGCAAGGTGTGGCACAGTGTGTTGTTGTGATGAAGAAGGAAGCCCATTCTTCTTGTCTCTTTCTTTTACATCATTTTGCAAAATGTTACAGTATGCCCTTACACAAGTCTGTGAAAAGTGGAAACTTTAAAACTGAATGTGGAAATTTAACTGCAATATGTTAAACGTAATTACATGTCAAATTGAAAGAGGATATCACATCAAAGTGAAGATAAAGGGTAGAAAACAAAAATCTATACTCCACATAGAATGCTCTGAGGACCGTTAGTAACAATTGTGCAAACAAGTTTCTGAAATTTCCATGCAGAATAGTGCAAACTTTAGTGACAGCAGTTCTGAGAAAGAGAGTAGAGAAAACAACTTAGAGCTTAATTGAGGTAATATCACTGGAGAAACATTAGAGTAGAAAACTGAAAGAAACTGTATGCAATGTTATCAACAGTTAAATGAAATGAAAGAAAAATCCTCAAGTGAAAAGTGGGACGAATTTTGGCTGGGCAGTAACAGACATTTTGCAAATCGGTTTCCCTGTTTTAATCTGGAAAGAAACATAAATCTAGTTATTTTCCTTGGAACCTCAGTGGGACTCTATGTATCATGTGGAAGCAAAAGAAAATGAATCTAAACTGCTAACTTACGCAGCTTAAAATGGTCCACATTATTGTTACGACTTGAAAATTTAAAGAAAAGAAAGAAATTGAGAGAAGACTATGACACAGAAGCATACTAAGAAAAAATATTTAAGGCTTTCTATATGTACTGTACATTTAGTAATTTTTAGAGTTTAGGAACATTTTTCATACAATTTTTGATTTACATAAATTCAATTAAATATTTTGCTGTTCCACCAATCAGCAATGAAATAATGCTGACATGAATTTACATGGTGATGTGACAGTCACAAAAGTGTGTAGGACTAACCATGAGCTATCTTAGAGATCAGTCAATGATTCAGGTCTTTCTTCCTGACAGACTTAGAAATGCTACAGTAACACCCCTCTATCAAACTTCAGAGAAGGGAACTTCCTCTAATTAGTAATTATAGACCAATTTTATGCCTTGCAGTTTCTTGTCTTTTTTTGCTGGCTCATTTTTCTGTGCAAAACTTGTCAACAGCCTGTCAGTTTTCATTCATAATTGAGGCACGACAAAGAAATTCATATAGTACCTGACAAATTATGCTATTGACACAGTCTGTGAATTTTTAAAACCTTTCTTTCATTGGACCCCAAATGTTGACTGGCAAATCAAAATAACTGGTATTAATGGCATCTCTCTTGTAAGACTTTAGTCTTGCACACAAAGTCTCCACTAACATCCTTAAAAAAATCTGTTACTATTATATGACTCTTGTGACAATTTTACTGAATAGTAACTTGTTTGAAGAGAACAGCTGCATCCATTCAGAAATGAGCTGTATGTAGGAAACATCCCTTCCTCTATCATTCAGATATGTGTGCAGAACTTGGCAGTAAAGCTTTTCAACAAATTTCCTCAAGGATTGGCAACAATTGTTGACAAACAGTGTATTTTCAAGCCTAAGTTGAAAGCTGCACTACTGAAAAACTACTTCTGTTCTCAGCACCAATACCTAAGGCTTATTAACCTCTGTTAATTATCCAAATGAATGATATTTCAGATGTATTCTTTTAGTAAAAGGAATTAGGATTAATTTTTGTCACTTCTATTTGTCTGTTCCCTCATTTTTCCTTCATCATTCCAAATTGTCACTTTCACAATCCCTTCCTGTTAACACTAACTTAAAACTAGCATAATATACATCCAACCTATTACTATTATTATTATCATCCAGTGTATCTGATTACTATCCACTTGGCCCAATGATTCATTTGATGACCCTGTGCACTGATAGAATTGTTCTATGAAATTACAAGATTAGTAAATAAATCATGCAAATGACATTTGTCAAATCCAGTTACCATGCATTACAAAATTAATGCATGGTAATTAATTTGTAGCTGTTCTTTAGTTAAGTCTTAAAATAATTAAAACAATTAATGACAATGACAATATTATATTACTCACCAACAGAGAAGATGTTGAACTGCAGACAGGCACAACAAAAAGACTGCTACACATGTGAGCTTTCGGCTGTTTAATGCCTCATTCTACTTTAGAAGAGGGCCTTCTTGCCAGAAGCTCACATGTACAGCAGTTCTTTTCTTGTGCTTGTCTGTGACTCAACATCTCCTCTACATGGTGAGCCGCAAGCTGTCCTTTTCATAATATTGTTATTATTCCATCCTGGATTTTCCATTGTTCAAAACAATTAATTCCAGAGTTGTTAGCGAGAGTACCTGGTTCAAAAAATTTGCATCACCAAGCTGACGTTTAGCTTCAGCCCAAGTTGGCTCCACCTGCTTCAGTATCATCACAGCTTCCATCACCATTTCCACTCGTGCTGGGGGCCGTCCATAAGATTTTACTTCTGTTAAGTCTCTCTTATTCAAGGCATCTAATGCCTAAAATAAAACAAATATTTACGTAAGAATTGTGAAATTATACTTATTAAAAAAAACACACACACCACACTAGATCCTTGGACAGAAAGAATGGCATGCATTGCTACTAATCAGTAATGAAAGTATGAAATTGCACTATTTATATTCAATATGAGGTACAATTAAGTAATATTTATGCAAATGATTCAATGGCTGCTGATTCAATGGCTGCACAGCAAGACGAAAGCAGTTCAGAGCATAAAGCATACAAGAGACGGAGAGCAAGGAGGGGGAGCACAGAAGGGAGGAAAAGAAATGGGGTGAGGTTGAAGACAGAACCACGTATGGGAGAGAGTGAGAGAGAGGAGAGGACATGGGGGATCAAGTAAGAGAAAAAGAGAGAAAATGCCAACAAAATGAGGCCAGGGAGAGAGAGTGGTGGGAGAAGACAGTACAGAGTACACAATCTGGATGGGGGGGAGCAGTGTGGACAAAAGGGAGAAGGGAAAAGGTAAGGTGAGCCAGTGGGAAACAGGATAGTGGAGGTTTAGGCCAGGGGGATTGCAAGATTGGAGGATCACAGATTGTGCTAGCCATACTCTCAAGTTCAGAGCAACTTGTGCTGGAAGGGAGTATCCAAATGGCCTGTGTAGTAAAGCAAGTGTTGGAGTCATTTGAGTTGTTATGTACAGCATTTTTGGGAACTGATTGATCAAGTTTGTATTTTTGTCAAAGTTTGGCTGTGGACATTTATGTGAGTAGACTGTTAATTATTTGTCGTCTATTTGCAACAAAGATCTCATTGGCTGAAAGCTTATTTGTGACAGTCTTTTTGCTGTGCGTATCTACGACTCAGCATCTTTGCTATATAGTGAGTAGCAACTTTCCTTTTCATAATATTGTTATCATATACACAATGGCTGCTGTCATACTTGGCCCTGCCTTTTATTGGGTAGGAAGTGCCAGGGACTGGATTGCAGTAGGAGGTTGTGGCTGGGTGTACGGGATAAGTCTTGCACCTGGGTTGACTGCAAGGGTGCAGGATTCGAAGCAGAACTGGAAGAGGAATGGTCATGGAATTCTGTGGGTTGGGTGGGTGGCAAAACACTGCTTCGGGTGATGTGGGCAGGATTTTTGGTAGCATATCACTCATCTCAGCACACAACAAGAGGCAGCTGAAGCCCTGGTGAAGAATGTGGTTGAGCTTTTCAAGGCCAGGGTGCTACTGGATGATCAGAGGAATGCTGGTTGGTGACTGGTTAACAGATTTACTGTTGTCAGAGGAAAGATTTCATGGGAGATCTGTTGACTGATGAGCTGGATAGGTTATTTTCTGTTAATAAAGGTACTGGTAAGGTTATCGGTGTAGTTGATGATTCATTCTTTCCACTGTAGATGCACATCAATGGGAGGTGGGGAGAGGCTATAAGGGAGAGACTATTTGACATGTAATGGGTGACAGCTGTCAGAGTGGAGGTACTGTTGGTGGTTGGTGCACTTGATGTGAGAAAATGTAACTTATACATGGAGCCATCTGAAAAGTGTAGATAGATGTCTAGGAAAGTGGCTCGATGAATTGAGAATGACCAGATAAGTGGATCTGAGAGTAGTTTAAAGGGTATGAGTATATACCACAAAAACATCATCAATGAATCTGAACCAGGTAATGGGTTATAGGTGTTCACTGGATATGAAGGGCTCCTCCAGATGGCCGATAAAAAGGTCAGTGAGGGATCGTGCCATCCAAGTACCACAGATTTGCTTAAAGAATTGGCCTTCAAAAGTGAAATAATTGTGGCTCAAGGAGAATTAGGAAATAGCCAGTGGATTTGGTACAATGGGGACTTTAGTAAAGCCATGGGTATGGGGGATGTTGGTGTACAAAGATGTTGCATCCAAAATGACTGACTAGGAGCCTGGTGATAATGTGACAGGAATTCTGGAAATGTAATGAAGGAAGTGAGTAGTGTCTTGCATGTAGGTTGGGATGTTACTGACAATAGTATAGAGGTGTTGGTCAACAAAGGCAGATGTTTGTTCCATGGGAATGTTGAGATCCATACACAGAAGTATTTTGATCCCAATCATTCCACTTTTGAAGGCTAAATTTACTATTGGCGTGTGTACCCACATATGTAAAGGCCTTTACATATGTCTGCTTGTGTCTCTATACGTGCAGATGGATGTGTGCGTGTGTGTGTATGTGTGTGTGTGTGTGTGTGTGTGTGTGTGTGTGTGTGTGTGTGTGTATATATACCTGTCCCTTTTTCCCTCTAAAATAAGTCTTTCCACTTCCGGGATTGGAATGGCTCCTTACCCTCTTCCTTAAAACCCACATCCTTTCGTCTTTCCTCCTCCTTCCCTCTTTCCTGATGAAGCAGCCGTGGGTTGCGAAAGTTGAATTTTGTGTGTGTGTGTGTGTGTGTGTGTGTGTGTGTGTGTGTGTGTATTTGTGTTTGTTAGTGTCTCTATCAATATATCAAATCCTAGATTTCAAATGTTTTTCTTTTAACTTATGTAAATCTCTAATCAAGATATTATGTATTTTTCTTGTCTACCCCTTCCCATTGAAGTTATTTTAATGATTTTTCACTTTTATCAATCTCCAGTGATTCATGGAGCTGCCAGTGATACATCTAGCAGCACTAGGCAGACATGTCATGGATTAACATTAAATGATACCATGCAGTACCATAACCTATCAGTAATGGAATTTTTGCATACACCAGTGATGCCATATGTAGAAATCTAGCATATAAAAATGGACAAACATTTCACATAATAAAAACAGAGTTTTTGCATAAAGTAATACTTGCACATAATGGTATATATTGCTACATTACATTTAATTTTTTACAAAAATATAAAATTAAATACAGAATATTTGAACAATGACAGTAATATGATTTCTGATACCAAAGGCTGAAAATTATTGATATAGATACACTGTTATAAAAGTGTACCAATTTTTGACAAGAGAGAAGAGTACCAGAGAAAAGAACATGGATTATTTGGAATATACTTCTGTGTGTCATCTTGGTACAGGAAAAAAAAGTGCCACTGGGAGTGCAAATCACCTCTCCTACCAAATACTTCTTTTCTTCACCTCATCATATGCACAGCATTCTACTAACTTGACATACTGTTTCAGAAGATATCTAACTTCACATAAAACATTATGAACTGGTTTCACATGTAAGTTTTGTGAAATGAATGATTGGAAATGGACAACTCATTGATGTGTATATGTTGATGACATTTTGAAAGCTTATTTCACAGATTCTTGTAATTACCCTCATGGCTTCTTCTAGAGCAGGCATTGCCTGGTTCAAGTCTGCTTGGGCAACATCAGCAAGCTTTTTGCAGGCTGCTTCCTCTTCACCAATTCTTAAGCTCTTTGCAGCTACCGACTTCTGTTGTTCATCTGCCTCTCTTTTCTGTGTCATAATCGTTACAAGGTATTCATCACACTGTTGCTGGAACTCTACCACTGTGGAAACAAAATGAAAGTCTCAGAATGTTACTGTTTACAGTTTGATGAATGGCAGCAATGAGATTTTTGAATACATAGAAATTTACCCTTCACTTGTGACTCTTCCAGTTCAACAGACATTAACTGCACCTTTTCACGAGTATCATCAATTTTAAACAAACCATTCCTCAGTTTATTTGCAGCATTTGCTGTTTCCCAGCGTTTTTCATGCAACATACTGCAATAAATAATATGCTCAAATAAATAGTACATTGGAACTGATGAAATAAAAATTAAATGTTGTATTAATTGTAAGAAATGCTGACACATTCTGTTCAATAAATTTATGCCATTTCACAAAATAAGGGTCCAAAAGCAGTACTTTTGAAAAGCTACAATTATTTTCCCTATTGTAGGATTTCTGTATCTACAATATACAAGACAAAGATGACTAATAAAACATCGTGCACAAGTTAATAAGAGTGACAAGCTATGCGCATCGTACATAACAAAGGTTGGAGGGGGCAATGAAAAATAGTTACAGTGAAGAAAAAACACTCTTTGCTTCACTTTGTTTCTTCAGTGTCTTTCCTGTCTATTTTTCACTGCCCTCTCCCACCTTTGTTATGTAGAATGCACTTAGCTTCTCACTCTTATTAACTCATGAATGATGTTATCGTAGCCGGCTGCTGGTGGCCGAGCGGTTCTGGCTCTGCAGTCTGGCACCGCGCGACCGCTACAGTTGCAGGTTCAAATCCTGCCTCGGGCATGGATGTGTGTGTTGTCCTTTGGTTAGTTAGGTTTAAGTAGTCCTAAGTTCTAGGGGACTTATGACCTCAGCAGTTGAGTCCCATAGTGCTCAGAGCCATTTTTTTTTTTTTTTTTATGTTATCGTAGTAATCCTCTCTTGCATATTACCCTGTCTTTCACCTTTAAGCTCTCAGGTTTTCAAATCTAGTCCTATGCGTCCCCAACAGTCTGTCTTTCTTTCTCATCCCATACGGTAAATCTCCTCTGACCTGTGGTTCTGGATGACTTTCCCAAAATCTACCCCTCTTCCTAGACCTCTCCAGCCTTTTCCTTCTCCCTTCTTCCATCCCCTTCAACCCTTCTGCCCCTGAAGAAGGAGCCACTGGCTCTGAAAGCTTGCCAGTCACAACAGTCTTTTATGTGTGAGTGTTCTGCCGCAGCTTGATGAGTACATTTTTTATATGTGGTTCTAGGACATTATGGCACTGTAGACCTACTGCACAATTACTGTTGAGCTGTACTGAGGTAACAGTCATTTAAGTATTAAAAAAGCTATAAAATATGTTAAAACAGAGCAGGAAATGGCACTCATGCTTGCTCTTGTATCTGTTGAGACTATTGGCAAATCATGTTTTACCAGATACAACCTATGCCCCACTCATTAATAGGGATGGGGTTTGGATGTCAATGATCAGATTCATTTTGTCACCCAGAATTCCAGGTCAGGGGAGAGTTACAAGATGGGATGAGAAGAAAAGACTGATTGTTGGTAGAGATTTCAAGTCTCTGTCAACAATCAATCTTCCCTTTACATTCCATCCAGTAAGTCTCCCCTGACATGGGATTCTGGGTGACTTTTCCAAAATCTTCGGAATTTCCTCAACCTCGCCCTTCCTTTTCCTTCACCTCTCTTCCCTGCCCTTCAACCCTTCTGGCAGAAGATGATACCACTGGCTCTGAAAGCTTGCAAATTGTAATACTGCTTGGTGAGTAGATTTTTTTTATCTATCCAATTACATTTTATTTCCAAAAACTGATTATTTTTGTTGATATTTTAGCTGTGCTTGTTTGTGTTTCATTTGAATAATGCTCACTTATGCATAGCACTGAAATTGGTGTATTTTCGGCTATGTCTGTGTCACTTAAGCTTTTTGCACATTAGTGAGTATTGCAAGAAAGGAAAGATTGATTGTTGGGAGACATTTCAAATCTCTCCCAACGATCAGTCCTTCGTTCTCATCCTGCCAGGTATGTCTCCTCTGAACCAGCATTCTGGGTGACATTTCTGAACTCAACCCCTTTTTCTAAACCTCACCTGTCCTTCCTTTTCCTTCACCCCCTCTTCCTTCCCCTTCAACCCTTCTGGTAGAAGGAGGAGCGGCTCTGAAAACTTGCAAACTGTTAACACCTTTCATACATGTGTTCTCCTGCGGCTGCCTGGTAAGTAGGTTTTTTATCTATTAAATTACTTTAAACAAGCACAGCTAGTTTTATATATTCTGAAATGATAAATTGCATTTCCATACAAAACTTTTGGTGTTTTGTGCATGTGCATTGGTCAAAAAGTGATATAAATCAAATTATATACCAATGGAGATGGTAAAATATATGATCTTTCACGCTTTTTCAGCAAAAATTGATTGTTTACAAGTTCTTGGGTTGCAGTCAAGTTGCTACTTTCTCTTTACACAATATTTTGACAATTTCCTCTCTTGTCTCCACCAGGTATTGAATACAGATTATACTACTCACTATTTGATATTCACCAAACTGTGAATGGTACACCCTGTACACTGCCATAGTGATTGTTTCCTGGCTCTCCTAAAGAAGAAATTGGTCAACAGATTCAAATTGAGCACATTTTTGCCAAAATGTAAAAAAAAAAAAAAGTAGTAAGAATGCCATGAGAAAACCCACTTAATAGGCATTTATCTATGAGTGGAGACAGAGAAAATAAAGTGCTGGATTCATGGAAGACACACAGTTTATCACTGCATTACATAAGGCAGAAGAGAATGCTTCAAACAAGAGAAATGAATCATACGACTCCTCCGATAACACAACTTGGCTTTGAGCTTCAAGGAGTAAATTACAAACTACAATGTATTGTGTTGTTTACAAGCAGACTCCATCCTCTTTGCCTACGTTGTGATTGGTCAATTCACTTATTTATTTGTAATACCTTTACCTTGAATGAACTCTTCAATAGAGTAAAAAACTCACTTATAAGATAAAAAGCTCTTGGGTTTCCAGCCAGGTGGCAGTGTCATAAGACCACACCATTTCAACAAGCGACATACTCATCATCTTCTGGCAAAGTGCTGAGATTCTGTTGATGCCACTCATCTCTATGGTGTATCCCCTGCACCTGGCTCCGAGATGCTGGGTTCAGAGAGGCTAGCAAGTGGGTCGGGGGGTAAAATTGCAGTGGTGGAGGTAGCAGGTGCAAGAGCATTCCAGGCTTGTCTCACAAGGAGTACAGTGGCTGGCACACTGACAGTGAATTGACACTGTCGCTGGATTCCATTCCACACTCCGTTGGTATCCTTGATATTTATTTACAAAATTCTCATCAATCCAACTTTTGATTGACTCTTTTGTGACATTGTCCCAATATCTTGTGGCTCACATTTCCACCTTTGTATTCTCGAAGTTAAATGTGTGGTCCTCCTTTATGCTCTGTTCTGCTATCACCAATTTCTCCATCTGTCCCAGCCACACATGCCCAATGTGTTCATTGCAATGTTTAGAATACATCGCTGCCTTTGTCCAATGTAATGTTTACTGAATTTGCAGATGCCACTGTAAATTCCTGGTACGGTGAGTTTAAGTGGGTTGTCTTTCGGAGAGTTGAGCCACTCTTTCGTCTTTGGTGATGGTTGGAAGACGGTTTTCACGTCTAATTTTTCCAGAAGCCTCCCAGTGTTGACTGATAGTGGTCCCAAGTACATAACAAAAGTTTGTGACTTGTCTTCTTCTCCCTCTCCCTGATTTTCCACAACACGTCTTGTCTTGAACATACTCATAATCTGCGCTTTGTTGTACCCATTTTTGCAAAATGGGCATTCAAGATGATAAAGGTCATGGGAAATTGGGAAGAGGAAGAATACAAGAAACTGGCTTTTCTTCCATTTTTGGGTTCCCCTGTTAAGCAAAACTAGGAGGCTTCTGAAAAAATCGAACATAAAAACTGTCTTCTGACCACTGCCGAAGACGAAAGGGTGGCTCGGCTCTGCAAAAGACATACTTAAACTCAATGTACCAGGAATTTACAGCATCACCTTTGAATGTAGTCAGTATTACATTGGACAAAAGCAGTAATGTATTCTAAACATTGCAATAGATATCGGGCATGTGTGGCTGGGTCAGATGGAGAAATCAGTCACAGCAGAACACAGCATCAAGCTGTCAGCTACTGGGACAGCATCATAAAAGAGTCCATCAAAATTCAGATTCACAAGGATCTTAGTAAACAGAGATCAAGGATATCAACTGAGTGTGGCATGGAATCCAGCGACAGCAGTAATTTGTCGAGTGCACACCCACCACCTTTTTCCTCATGAGACAGGCCAGAGTGCCCTGACAGAGATGCAAATGGCATGCCCGTTACCCCCACCACCGTGTCTTCACCCCCCCTCCCTCCCACCACACCCACCAGCTCTCTGTACCCAGCCTCCAGGAGCCAGGTAGAGGGGGGCACACTGCAGATACAAGTAGGACAGCATCCACAAAATCTTGACAGTTTGCCAGAAGATGATGAGTATGTCACTCATTGCAGCTTTATAATATTGTCACCTGGCTGGAAACCTGAAAGCTTTTTATCAGCTGTTTATGCTGGGAAAGTCTACATTCATGTGTTTTTATTAAATATTCTTTAAGATATATTTTAAATTTATAGAGTTCCTTCATGTTTTTGATCTCTTTTGGCAGTCTACTATATATCTTGACTCCTTCTATGAAGGTACAAGCAGTCACTGTATCTCGTTTGATGATAATGTATGAAGCTGTTTGCTGCATATTGCATTCTATTGAGGTCCAAGCAATTGCTATATCTCGTTTGGTGATAATTTATGGAGCTGTTTGCGGCATATTGCTCAATGCTTTTTGCATAAAAACTGCAGTTTTGAATACATATTCACTTGGAACTGTCAGAATACCCCATTTTTTGAACAGCTCAATGCAGTTGGCCATGTTGTGACTCTTGCTCATTATTCCGTTGCCTTGCTTTTTCAGTTTGAACAAATTTTCCACATTCTGAGCATTTTCACCCAGAATATTATGCTGTAACAGATGTTGTAATGTATGTCTGTGTATGTTGCTTTTAGGCATGAGCTATTACACACTGTGGTTAGTATTTGCAAGACACAGAATGCTGTGCTAATCCATTTTCCAAGTACCCTGGTATATTCATCCACGTTTAATTGTTGATCAACATATATGCCTAAAAATTTTGTGCCAGTTACACACTCTATCATTTCATTTTGTATTTTATGCTTTGTTATATTAGGTTTTTTATTTATTTAGATGTTCATGTCAGTAGTCATTTTTACATTAAGAGTTACTTTATTGTTATTTGACCAGTAGCAGACTGCCGTAAGAGCCTTTTCAGCATTTACTTCTAACGTTTCTGGTGTCCTATCTGTAATTATTATATTACTGTCATCAGCAAATAACACAGTTTCTCCTTGCATGACCCACCATAGGAAGTCAGTAACACAAATGAGAAACAGTATTGGGCCGAACATGCTCCCTTGAGGGACTCCAATGTTCAAATATTGTGGGTCTGGAAGATGTTTTACCATATAATCAAAGCCACTTGAAATTTGCTATATCTCTACCCTCTGCACTCTGTCTGCTAGTTAAGACCTAAACCATTTATTTGCCATCCTCTTTAGTCCTAGAGCTCCAAGCATACCTAAAAGATTTCATGATTAACTTTGTAAAATGCTTCACTTTGACCTGGGAATATGCCTGTTACCTCTTCTCTTCTATGTAGTGCTCGTACAACTACTTTTGTAAATTTTGCTATAGCAGCTTCTGGTCCCTTTCCAGGCCTTAAACCAAACTGTTATTTTGCACAGAAGTTAGTATTTATTTAAATAATCCATATGCCTGTTTTTCATAACAGTTTGTATTACTTTTGAAAAGGAAGACAATAATGAAACTGCTCTGTCATTCTCTATATTTTCAGTACCACATTTTTTATGCATGGGACAGACTTTTGTCTGCTTTAGGGAATCAGGGAAGCAACCTGATAAGAATCACTCATTTACAATGTCTGTTAAGGGTACTTTTATGCTGCTAATGCAGTCTTTTAGTAGACACATTGAAACCTCATCTAGACCTGTGTACATTTTACTCTTAATGTACGCACAATCCTACTGATTCCCCACTAAGTGGTGGCTAACAGCAGCATTGTGTAAGACACATAGTTATCTGTAGCTGTATATCGTATTTTTGGAAGCTTTTCTTGGAGTCTAATTGCTACACTACTAAATTAGCTGTTTACAAAGTTGACCAGGTCCTATTAAACTACAGGGTGATAATTACTGAACAACACACAAAAAAAACTTAAATTTGTTACTAACTACGGCATGCATACATTTTATTCAACATATAAATGTCACTACATTCAGATTTAGGTTATATGCCTGCCATCATTGGCGATGATGTGGTGCAGACGAATACCAAAATTCTGCATGCCCTGCTGAAGTGTCGAAAGATCAATGCTGACAGTGACATCCTCAGTGGCTCTTTTCAGCTCGGCAATGGTTTTGGTGTTATTGCTGTAGACTTGTCTTGAACATAGCCCACAAAAGGAAGTTTCACGTGTGAAGATTTGGAGAATATGGCAGCCAATCAATGCCCATGCCAGTGGCCTCTGTGTACCCCAGAGTCAGAATGTGTCCCCCAGAGTCAGAATGTGTCCCCCAAAGTGCTCCTCGAGAACATGAGACACTCTCCTGCTTCACTAGTTGTGAGCTCCATCTTGCATGAACCACATCTTGTCGAAATCAGTGTCACTTTGGATAATAGGGATAAAATCATCTTCCAAACCCATCATGTACTGTTAGGCAGTCACCATGCCATCAAGGAATATCGTACCGATTATTCCGTGGCTGGACATTGCACACCACACAGTCACCCGTTGAGGGTAAAGAGACTTTTTGATAATGAAATGTGGATTCTCAGTCCCCAAATGTGCCAGTTTTGCTTGTTGACAAACCCATTCAAATGAAAGTGGGCCTTGTCACTAAACCAAACCATACAGTGCATACTAATTCCCATAATGCCCCATGGCCTACTGTGCAGTTTGAATGTCCTAACGCAAACCACAGGCAGTTTGAATGTCCTAATGCAAACCATTCAGAAGTTATGACAATTATATTATGTTCATTTGCTCTGGTTTTGTTTCACCAGTTTCTTGTTTTACTATATTCCAAATGGGTTTGCTTTTGTTGTTTGAGTTCTGTATGGTCTTATCATTTTGGATTCTTTTTGCTTCCTGCAGAAGTTTTCTGTACATCTTTTTGTAGTTGAGAAAGAACTGTAAGAAGGTTGGATCACAGTTATTTTCTTTAATATCAGTGAGATGTTTGAGAGTTTCAGAGGATTTTCTGATACCTTTTCTTATCCAGTTCTTTCTACTAGATCCACCAACAGAATGTACTATCTTAGGAAATGTCTCCTCAAATTTTGAATATGTTCCTGAATTGGTCAAATTTTTCAACTACATGTGTTACTGAAAATACTTCTAATCATGTCTGGCTGGTCATCTGCATAGAAAATTCACACTTTTTGATTTGAAAAATTGCAGCTAAACACTTTTGTTTGTTTCTTCGTAGGTATTTTAAGTTCTGTAATTTGACAAGAATGGTCTGATACCCTAATCTTTAGACAGCTACCTTACAACATTTGTGGTTGATATCTGTTTGAATATGGTCAATAATTGAGGATGAGTGACTGGGTATTCTTGTGGCATTTGTTACCCATTGTGAGGGTTGTACAGGATATTCAAGAATCTGTTTCTGACTTCATCCACTGTCATCGTATTGATATTCAAATCTTCACAAATAACAATGTGTCATTTAGGATTACATATCTTGTCCAGCACTTGTATAATTTAGAGAAAAAGTTTCAACATCACCATTAGGAGACCTATATAAGCACAGTACAAACTGTTTTTTAATTGTTTTGTGCTTTTAACTTTACTACTGAGAGTTAAAAATGTTTTTCTTCACTCAAAGAAATCATGTTACTTCTAATTATGAATTGGAGCCCTCTTTCCACACAAATACATGAGCCTACACTCCTCTTTAATGTTCTGCTATAGTAACAAGCTAATTCATAATAAGGTAAAACTATGTATTCAATTTAAGTTCATTTACACACGTGTTCAGTAATGCAGACAACCAAGCTGACTATGGCTTCCATTTAAATTTTTAATTGTTGCATTTTGCTTCTTATTGACTGAACATTCTGGTGAAGTATTATTAAATGAAGTTACTCATCTTGGGCACTTCTTGCTTTCTTCTATTAAAAAATCCTTTAGATGGAAAGGAGGCACTGTCCTCCTTTTATACACACTGCTCCATGCTATTCTTCTATAGTTGCTGCTATTGCTGCTTTAGCTGTTGATTCCTGCCCTGCTTGTGGTAATGATGCTCCTCCCACACCATTGTTCTTCTCCTTTTGTCCACTTCACTGCATACTTGATCTGTTGCTATTGATTTTATGTTCCTTGTTGATGTTGTAGCTGTTGATGCTGACACTCGTTTCTCTTCTGCCAATGTTATTAAAGCTGCTCCATCTGCAACAGTTGCTTCTGTGCCATCTAAATGTAAGAGGGCAGGCTTGTCTTCAACCAGTTGCTTGTTACATTCTTGAGTGGAGCCTCATTTGTCTCAATGTCTTGTTGTCTTCAGCAGAATTGGATTGTGTATTTCACTGTTTCTGTAAATAGTTTTCATTAACTCGCCAAGTTTATGCTCACAGGTGAGGCAGTGTACAGTAACAGCTGATTTAGAAGGCTGCTTAAGTCATGTGTAATTATCCTCCCAACCTTGTACAAAAACAAATATCCTGTGCCTTATCTTTCCAGTCTCCCACCACCTCCCAAATCCCCACTGTCCGGCACACAGAGAAGCATTCCCCTTGTAACTCAGTACCACCCAGGACTGGAGCAACTGAATTACATTCATTGCCAGGGTTTCAATTACCTCTCGTCGTCCCCGAAATGAGAAATGTCCTGCCCACAATCCTTCCCACCCCTCCCACAGTGCTATTCCACCGTCCACCGAACCTACACAATATACTTGTCCATCCTCACACAACCCCTGCTCTCAATGGCTCATACCCCTGTAATAGACCTAGATGCAAGACCTGTCCCATACATCCTCCCACTACCACCTACTCCAGTCTGGTCACTAACATCACCTACCCAAGAAAGCAGGGCTACCTGTGAAATCACTCATATGGTCTACAAGCTAAGCTGCAACCACCATGCTGCATTCTATGTAGGCATGACAACCAACAAGCTGTCTGTCAGCATGAATGGCCATTGACAAACTGTGTCCAATGAACAAGTGGACAACCCAGTTGCTGAACATGTTGCCAAACATGATATCCTTCCCACCAACAGCAGCTTTTCTGAATTATGGAGGTGGGAACTTTCCTATGTTCCCGTAACCCTCCTGGCCTCAACCTTTGTTAGTCGCTGTCCTCACCCATCCAGCCCCTTTCCTGCTACCATTCTAGCACTACACAGCCATCATTCCACCACCATATCCAGTCCTTTTATTTATTTATTTTATTTATTTATTTATTTCTCTTTATGCCTCTCCTTTTCCACTACTCACCCCCCCCCCCTCCCCCCACTTTTCTCCCCACCTCTCCCTTGCTCACTGCCCAACCTGCAGCACCTCACTGCCCATCATCTCCACCATACTATCTCTCCCCCTCCCCATCCCAACCTGCTCCTCCCCCCACCTCCACCCCCCACCCATCATGCACTGGTGCTGCTGCTCGCAGTTTGGCTTCAGTTGCCTGAGGCCATTGTGTGCAATCTTTAAGTGTGAAAATCTTTTTGTTGTGCCTATCTGCGACTCAGCCTCTCCGCTATATGATGAGTAGCAACTATAATATTGTTAACATATGACATCACACTCACGCAGTACACAATATATTTGCAGTTTTCAGTGCCTCAGATTGTCTGTCACACAACATAGTACACTTTTACATTTTGTTGGAAAGGTCATTATATATTTGAAACCATATTTTCAAAGTATCTCCTACACATCCAAAAATAAATCAATTGTATGGAGGATAATTGATTCTGATTGCTTGATTGCTTTTTCACTGGTATTGGTTCCAACTGTACATGGTGTCAATTTGTGTTGAAGGGAGCACTCAGTTTGTTGATCTGAGTAGTGGTTGTTCTTGAAAACTTCCCTCAGGGGTTTGAGTTCTTCATCTTGCAAGCACTTGCACTGTGGACCAATGTTCTTAGCATGGACTTCTCTGTAATAGGTGCTGAAGGCTCTTGGCATACAGATAGAGGTCATTATGGTGGACTTCCTGTAGGCACTATGTCTCAGTGACCAATCCACTATTCTCTTAAAGAATTTCAGAAAAAAATATAGCTATCACTCTCACTCTGTTCTCATCACGAATTTTATACCTTGATTGGTCAAGCTGAGATGCTATAGGAATTCATGACATTAATTTCTGCATTATATAAGTGACTGCAGCTGCTATGATACTACCAGATTTCAAAGTGATTTTTATTTGCAGAGGTGTTAGCAAATACTATTTTCCAATTGTTAAAATTCTGTGATGTCAATTTTTGGATAAATCAGTGCTGACATTAAGATAACAGCTACAAATCACATGTAGCAGCTAAATATCTTTAGGCTGTAGTGCAACAAATCACTTGGTGAAATGACATGTTTCATGGCATCTACCAAACTGATGAATGCTGATCACCACCATTAAAGTTTTATTCAAGTAATAATTCAGTGTAGTATGCTACAGCATATCTCCAATCTGGGATAACGATAGCATTCTCATTACTAGAAACTGGATTACATGTATCATAAAAACCTTAAAATATGCATGCAAATAAGCATGAAAAATGGTTAAAAAATGCACGAAAAGTGTCAAAATATGCAAGAGCAAATAATAAAAATACATGGTGGTTACTGTGTATGTCAATCTCAAAGTTGAACCTGTGCATATCAATTATGAGGAAGAGCGCCAGCCCTGAGAAAAAACAGTACATTCATATCACTGATATCATTTATTCTATACTTTCTGGTAGGGGTTAGGAAGAGGGCCTTTATTTTACATTTCTCTACTACTGTAAACATAAACGACGAAGTACTGTTCCAGCCTTCCTGGCTAGCCGTGCGGTCTGGCAAGGCATGTTGGTCCCTGGCACGAATCCACCTGGCAGATTAGTGTCGAGGTTCAGTGTGCCAGCCAGCCTGTCAATGGTTTTTAAGGCAGTTTTCCATCTGCCTCAGTGAATGCGGGCTTATTTGGGGTTACACTTGCCTGGTATGAGACATTCCAGGGAGGGGGAGGAGAGTGGGGACATCCACTGGGGCCAAACCACACAACTACCGTTACCCCGGGTTCAGTGTGGGACAGCGGTGGGGTGGGTGGATTGCGGTGGGGTTGTGAGCCACTGAGTGCTATGGTGGGATGAAGCCTCTCCATTGTTTCTAGGTCCTCAGTTCAATACACACAAGTACTGTTTCAAATATTCACTAGCAAGATTGTGTCTTTAATCACTCAAAACATTTTTATAAGCACAAAAGGAAAGTTCTACATCAACTGAGGTAACTGGGCAGTATTTGAATCTGGGTGCTACATTAGCACTTATTGTTTCTGGTAAAAGTTTACCTGTCCCATTAATAAAACTATCAATTTGGCACAAAGGTTCAAAGCCTCAGTTATTGTTTAAAATGTTATCAGTCTTTTGCTTTAAGTTTATTTGGGAATACCTCCAGCTATGAGGAGTTCACTAGAACAATTTTATCCACTAACTCAATAGATTCATCCAATGCCAAACCTTGAGTTTCAAGCTTTTTAATACTTGCAAGTATATGGGAAACATGAGTGCTATCACAGCAATGTGTCTTTTAATACCGGAATAAATAAAAGCTTCCGTGCACTGGCAAACTGCCAAAGCCTCTGCCTCAAAATGTTCATTGTAAAACAACACAGCTTCAACCCATGTACAGCAACAAGTTACCATTGTTTAGAGAGGTAAAGGCACATTTCATACTTTCTCTTTGTAGGTCTTGATGTGAGCAGGAGCCTCCAGAAACAATTACTTTGTGGATGAAATCAGTTTATTTACATTCACAAACATGGGAAGTACTTCTTCAGCAAGGCAATGTACCAATGTATTCCATGAGCAAAGCACATAACATGAATCAATTTGGGCTAAAATATTGGGAGGGGTTTTGTTGCTTTGATCATTGAGGGAGCAGCACCTGAAATAAACATAAACACCTTTTCATCTGCAGAAATATTTTTCTAATACCCTCATTCACAAATCTGGTGATCATAGAATGATTTACGTTTAAGTTCTTTGCAGGCTGCTGAATGGAAACAAGAAGACTTTTCTTTTAAAGTACCAACAATTAAATTTCCAGTGTAACAGCAACAAGTGTCCGTATCTTCATCAACTGAAATCCAGATCATGCTGTCCTTGAGTTCACTGCATATTTCTTCCAGAACATTTACGTAAATTGTTGGTATGTAATTCTTATGCAATGTTGATGCATGGGTGTGGAACATGTCAGAAAGTATAATGCAAAAAATATAAAACATGTTAATGTAGCTACTCACTACCTTGATCATTTGTCAGGAGATTGTCAGAATAGGTGAATAAATTACAGTAAACTGGGACTGCTAATATTTACAGAATTAACACACTGTCAGAATGTAACATTGTCATGAAATTTTAATAAATTTGTCATACACAAATTATCTAGTCTTGACTGTTGTGACCATCTGCTGTCAAAACTGAAATCAAATTGGCATTTTTACTTATGCTGGTCTAACAGTCTGTGTTAAGATATTCATCTATAGATTAGTAGGAGTTGCCAGTCACATTTTTTTTTCAAGCTTTGTTTAAACTTGCTTTATTGGTAATGATTGCTGGCAAATTATTGAAAATGTATATTCTTGAATATTGGACGCCTTTTTTGACCAAGGTAACTGATTTAGGTCTTTATGTAGATTGTTCTTATTTCTAGTATTGATACTATATATTGAGCTATTGGTTAGAAATAAGATATATTACTTGAAACAAATTTTGGTAAGGAATAAAGATACTGAGAAGCAGTGGTTAGAATACAAAGTTCCTTGAATGAGTTTCTACATGATGTTCTTGAATTTACACCACAAATGAATCTTATTACATGCTTTTGCATGCTAAAAGCTTTTGCTCAGTTTGATGAGTTACCCCAGAATATGATCCCCTATAACATAACAGAATGCAAGTAAGAAAAGTATTCGAGTATTTTTTACATTTATATCTCCTGCATCTGACATCATTCTCACTGCAAATACAGACTTGCTTAGGTGCTTCAGGAATTCTGTGGTATGACATTCCCAACTGAATTTACTACCGAGTTGTAATCGCAGAAATTTAACACTGTCAACCACTTCAATCTCCATATCTTTATATGTTATACACATGATAATTGTGAATTGTGTTTTATTCATCTTGTGATGTACATTTGCAATCCATTTGGTTTGCATACAGGAGACATTTCAAAAATTTATAATACAGTTACAATGATTTTTATGTTAACAAATAATAGCACTACAATAAATAACAATGCTATAAGGATATTTCTTGGAATATGTAACACATTGTATCAAGCTCGAATTTTAAGTTTGTCCTGTATGAATCCATCCAATTAGTAACAACACTTCAGTGTCAGTACCTCATATAGCTTTCTTTTAAGTGAACCTAATTTCATCTGCATCAACGTGTTGCCTTTTAATTTATTGCAAATTTTCATTCCGTGTATTGAGATCCCTGGGCATACAGTCTGAGGGGAGCAAAAAATTTCCTTATTTTTTTAATAATGTGAATGGACAAAATGGTTTCTCTCAAATAATTCATATCTGGTGTACAAAAATATAAGAGTCTCATTTATGTATAAGGATAGCAGAGTTAATATTTTAAGTTTTGTGAAAGGAAATCTCTTACAGGTTCTGAACTGTGTGTATAAAGTGTTTTCAAAGTTTAATAACAGTGAATTCGCTTTAAACTATTTATTAATGTCAGCGAAAATTTGATTAGCACATATTTCTAAATCTGCACTTCACTTCCTACTTATTGCAAAGTTTGTATCATCTGCAAACAAAACAAAATTAGCATCTGGCATTTTAACAGATGAGAGGTCATTGATATACACTAGGAAAGGCAACAGTCCCAAGATGTAACCTTGAGGAACACCACATGTAATTAATTCCCAATCAGACAAAGACTTTGACAGCTTACTTCACAGCTACTTCCCAACAACACCTTTTGTTTCCTGTTACCTGGATAAGACTCGAACCATTTTGCAGCACTGCCAGTGACACCATAATATTCTAATTACTTAAGAGAATGCTGTGATTCACACAGTCAAAG
This sequence comes from Schistocerca gregaria, assembly GCF_023897955.1. NCBI lineage: Eukaryota > Metazoa > Arthropoda > Insecta > Orthoptera > Acrididae > Schistocerca > Schistocerca gregaria. The sequence goes on along the minus strand of NC_064925.1, from coordinate 337,052,112 downwards.
GCTTTTGGCGGGTCACAGAAAATGCCAGTAGCCTCTGTTTTGTTATCAAATGAATTAACTACATTCTCAATGTACATGTAAATAGCTTTCTCTATATCAGAACCTTTCAGTAACACAAACTGCGACTTGGACAATATATTATTTGCAGTCAGGTGCTTAAGAAGACGCTTCGACACAACTTTTTCCAATATTTTTGAAAAATCTCGCAAAAGTGAAATTTGATGGTATCTCTTTATCCCCCTTCTTGTAAATAGGCTTAATCTTGGCATATTTTAGACAGCCTGCAAATGTTCTGCTGATAAGAGGTTGATTACACAAATAACTTATGACAGAACTCAACTTACATGAGCACTCTTTGACTAACTTTGCTAATATGTTATCATAACCACTAGAAGACTTAAAAATGATTTTATAATGGATGCTACTTCTTTTGGAGACATGAACCATGGACCCTGCTGTTGGTAGAGGTTTGGGTGCCACAGCGATACCCATACTGTAGGTCAAGCACAATGGAGGGTTAACTGATGAGAGGCCAGACAAACGTGTGGTTTCTGAAGAGGGGCAGCAGGCTCTTCAGTAGTTGCAGGGGCAACAGTCTGAATGGGTCTTGTAACTAAACTAAAATGGCCTTGTGGTGCTCGTACTACAAACAGGTGAAAGTAAGGGGAAACTAAAGCCGTAATTTTTCTGCCTGCAGGAAAATTTTAAAAACCTTTGGAGAAAAGAGAACCAACTTTATGGATATCAAGAGTTCAGATGGAAAACCACTCTTAACCAAAGAAGGGAATGTGGAAAGGTGGAAGGTGTATATAGAGAGTCCGTACAAGGAAGAAGTACTTGGGGGCAATAGTTTGAAAATGTAAGAAGATGTAGACGAAGAGAGGAGGGAGGTATGATATTGCTTGAAGAATCTCATAGAGCTCTGAAAGACCTAAGTCAACATGAGGCCCCGGGAGTAGACAACATTCCATTAGAACTAATAACACCCTTGAGAGAGTGAGAGGTAGCCCTGACAAAACACTTTCTATCTGGTGACCTAGATGTATGAGACAGACAAAATAACCTCAGACCTTTTAAAAAAAAAAAAAAAAAAAAAAAAAAAAAAAAAAAAAAAAAAAAAAAAAAAAAATCCAATTCCAAAGAACGCAGGTGTTGACAGGTGTGAAAATTACTGAACTATCACTTTAATAAGTCATGGTTTCAAAAAACTAACACAAATTCTCTACAGACAAATAGAGAAACTGGTAGAAGCCAGCCTTGGGGAAGATCAGTTTGGATTCCATAGAAATGTAACAACATGCGAAGCAATACTGACCCCACAACTTATCTTAGAAGATAGATTAAGGAAAGGCGAACCTATGTTTATAGCATTTGTAGACTTAGAGAAAGCTTTTTACAATGTTGACTGGAATACTCTCTCTCATATTCTGATGGTGACATGAATAACATACAGGGAGCAAAAGGTTATTTGCAATTTATACAGAAACCAGACAACAGTTATAAGAGTCAAGGGATACGAAAGGGAAGCAGTGGTTGAGAAGGGAGTGAGACAGGGTTTTAGCCTATTCCCAGTGTTATTCAATCTGTATACTGAGCAAGCAGTAAAGGAAACAAAAAAAATGGATTAGGAATTAAAATCCAGGGTGAAGAAGAAAACACTTTGAGGTTTGCCGACACCATTGTAATTTTGTCAGAAAGAGCAAGGACTTGGAAGAAGAGTTGAGCAGAATGGACAGTGTCTTGAAAGGAGGATGTAAGATGAAGATCAACAAAGGCAAAATGAGGATAGTGGAATGTAGTTGATCTAAATCAGGCCATTCTCAGGAAATTAGATTAGGAAATGAGCCACTTAAAATTAGTTTTGCTATTTGGGGAGCAAAATAAGTGATGATGGTCAAAGTAGAGAGGATATAAAATGTGGACTGGCTATGGCAAGGAAAGTATTTCTGAAGAAAGGAAATTTGCTAACATCAAGTATAGATTTAAGTGTCAGAAAGTCTTTTCTGCAAGTATTTGTATGGAATCAAGGATAATATAATTTAGACAAGAAGAGAATAGAAGCTTCTGAAATGTGGTGCTACGGAAGAATACTGAAGATTAGATGGGCCAATTACGTAACCAATGAGGAGGTACTGAATAGAAATGGGGAGAAGAGAAATTTGTGGTGCAGCTTGACTAGAAGGGATCGGCTGGTAGAACATGTAGAAGGTAAAAGTCATAGAAGGACACCAGGATGTGAATACCTTAAGCAGATTCAGAAGGATATAGGTTGGATGGTTGGTTTAAAAGAGAAGGAGGGGACCAAATTATGAGGTCATCGTTCCCTTGTTCCTAATAAAACAATGAAACAAGTGTGAGAATAGAACAGATGAGACATATAACACAAAACGGAAAGTAAGGAAAAACCACAAGAATGAAGGAAAGGCAAAGAACACTAAAAGGAACAAAAGAGGACAAGAAAACAACAAAGAGACACTAGAAACAGAAGCAAGTAAAACAAGAAAGCAGATTACAGTGGCTGGCTGACCACGAGAATAGAAAGGAAAGGCCAGCCACTCTGCAACACATTAAAACCTCCACCCTAAAAGCACTAGGGTGGAGGACACAGAGGGACAAAGGACATGCACAAAAACTTAGATCAAATGATAAAAGCCACCCTCACGAATAAAACGTAAAACTAAATCAGCCAATGAGGCATTGTCAAATAAAATGAGCAGCAACGAATCCGGTAACCCAAGATTTCGTAACTGGGCAGTCAAAGTGGGACAGTGCAGCAGAATATGGGCCACTGTCAATCAGACACAGCTCCGACACTGAGGCAGGTCCTCATGGTGGAAGGGGTAACCATGGGCCGCCCAAGTGTGGCCAATGCGGAGCCGTCGGAGAACAGCTGATGAACTGTGAGAGGCCTGCATAGAAGACTTCCACACATTCATAGTCTCCTTGAAGACGTGCAGTTTGTTGTGAATACTGTTATGCCATTCTGTCTCGCAAAGCAAAAAAAAACCCTGTGACATAAGTCATAATGCAGGTCAGGTTCAGAGATGCCCTTCTCCAGAAGTGGTTTCCATGTAGCCTGTCAGCAAGTTCATTGCCAGGGATGCCAACATGTCCTGAGGTCCACACAAACACCACTAAATGATGGGACCGGTCCAGGGCATACATGGACTTCTGGATGGGTGCCACCAAAGAATGGCAAGAATAGCACTGGTCAATAGCTTGTAGGCTGCTCAAGGAGTCAGAAAATGCTAAAGGAGTCAGAAAATGATTCCTCGGGGCATGATTGGACACACTGAAATGGACAAGATATGGCCATCAGATCTGCAGTGAATGCACTGTAGCCATTGGGCAAGGAATGCTGTTCAATAAGGCCTCTGTGAACAAAGGCGAAGCCAACATTATCACCAGCCATCGAGCCGTCAGTGTAAACCCCTTCAGAGCCCCGGAACACTTCAAGAATTGAGAGGTAGTGACAGGGGAGAGCCACAGGGTTAACAGAGTCCTCATCACCATGCGAAAGGTCCAGGTAAAACTTTGGCTTACAGCTTCACCTTCTCTCGAGGAGAGTCAGAAAATGCTAAAGGAGTCAGAAAATGATTCCTCGGGGCATGATTGGACACACTGAAATGCACACGATATGGCCATCAGATCTGCAGTGAATGCACTGCAGCCATTGGGCAAGGAATGCTGTTCAATAAGGACTCTGTGAACAAAGGCAAAGCCAACATTACCACCAGCCATCGAGCTGTCAGTGTAAACCCTTTCAGAGCCCCGGAACACTTCAAGAATTGAGAGGTAGTGACAGGGGAGAGCCACAGGGTTAACGGAGTCCTCATCACCATGCGAAAGGTCCAGGTAAAGCTTTGGCTTACAGCTTCACCTTCTCTCGAGGAGAGGAGGTGAAGGGAAGGACTCCAGTTCAGACAAAAGCGCACGCATGTGAACCGCAATCATTAGGCCTGATCTGGGGTGCCTATGTGGGAGGTGAACCGTTATGGTTGAAAAAAGAAGATGGTAATTAGGATGTTCAGGAGAGCTATGAATGTGAGCAACATAACTGGTGAGCAGTTGTGCATGTCTGACCTTCAATGGAGGGTCTCCAGCCTTCACCAGTATGCTTATCACCGGAGTTCTTGTAAAAGCTCCTGTCGCTAGTCAAACTCCACAATGGTGCCATGGGTCGAGCAAATGCAATGCTGAGGGCACCGCCGAACCATAAATCACACTCCAATGTCAAGGTGGGATTGAACAAGGGCTCTGTAGAGCTGCAGCAGTATACATACAGTGAGCTGCATCCCAATTGGTGTTGCTCAAGCAACGGAGGGCATTGAGGTGCTGCCAGCACTTCTTCTTAAGCTGACGCAGATGGGGGAGCCAAGTGAATCGAGCATCGAAAACCAGACCTAAGAATTCATATGTCTCCACTACAGTGAGTGAATCGTCATTAAGGTAAAGTGCTGGTTCCAGATGAATGGTATGATGCCAACAGAAATGCATGACACATGTCTTCATGGCAGAAAACTGGAAGCCATGGGTTAGAGTCCATGACTGCGTCTTGTGGATGGCTGCCCATAGGAAATGCTCAGCAACACCAGTACTGGAGCAGCAGTACAAAATGCAGAAGTCATCTGCAAACAGAGAAGGCGAGCCAGAGGACTCGACAGCTGCTACTAAACCATTAATGGCCACTAAAAATAGAGAGACACTCAATACAGAGCCCTGCGAGACTCCATTCCCCTGGATATGGATGGAACTATCAGAGGCACCAACTTGGACATGGAAAGTATGGAGCGACAATAGGTTTTGGATAAAAATTGGGACTGGGCCCCAGAGACCCCAATCATAAAATGTGCCAAGGATATGTTGTCGCCAGGTCGTGTCATGCACATTTCGTAAATCAAAAACGACGGCCACCAGGTGTTGGCATTTGGAAAAGGTTGTCCGAATGGCAGACACAAGATTATCAGTGGTAGAGTGACGCTGGTGAAAGCCACCCTGACATGTAACTCCAGGGCGCAACCCAACCGCCGACACACCATACGTTCCACCAACTTACAAAGAACATTTGTGAGGCTGATAGCTATCCACATCAAGTCATTTTTTACTGTGTTTGAGCACCAGAATGAGGGTGCTCTGCCGCCACTGCGATGGAAAGATGCCATCACACCACATCCAGTTGAAGATGATGAGGGTATGTCGCTTGTAGTCAAATGCGAGATGTTTAATCAACTGGCTGTGGATCCGATCAGGCCCAGGAGCTGTGTCGTGGCAATGTGCAAGGGCACTGAGGAGCTCCCACTCTGTAAATGGGGCGTTATAGGATTCACAGTGGCGTGTAGTGAATGAGAAGACTTTCCCTTCCAGCCACCATTTGAGAGTGCGAAGGGCTGGGGGTTAATTCTCCGACGCAGAGGCTCGAGCAAAGTGCTCGGCAATCAAATTTGCGTCGGTAGATAACACGCCATTTATGGTAACACCAAGAACACCTGTTGGGGTCTGGTACCCAAAAAGACATTTGTTCCTTGCCCAGACTTGGGAAGATGACGTATGGCACCAATGGTCGAGACACATCTCTCCCAACACTCCTGCTTTGATGTTTGATAAGTTGGCGAATGCGGGCATGGAGCCTTTTAAAGGCTATGAGGTTCTGCAAGGCAGGGTGCTGTTTTTGCCACTGTACAGCTCGCCAACACTCCTTAATTACTTCAGTGACTTCCGGCGAGCACCAAGGGAGTGCCTTATGCTGGAGGCGCCCTAAAGAGTGAGGGATCGCATTTGCTGGTGCAGAAACAATTGCTGTAGTCACCTGCTCAACCATCACATTTATGTTATCATGTGAGGGAGATTCAACGGTGACAGCAGAGGTGAAAGTTTCCCAGTCTGCTTTCTTTAAAGCCCATCTGGGCAGGCGTCTCTGGACCTGACAACGGGGCAGTGACAGGAAGTTGTGGAAATGGTCACTACCACACGTATCGCCATGTGCTCTCCAGTGGATACATGGAAGACCTCCTGCACTGCAAGAGCCACACTGAAATGTGTGGCAGCCCCAGTATTTAACAGGCAGAGATCAAACTAAGACATTAAAGTTTTGACATCTCTGCCTTGGCCAGTAAGCATGGTGCCACCCCACAAGGGGTTATGGGTGTTAAAATCTCCCAAAAGTAGGAAAGGTTTAGGGAGTTGATCAATCAGGGCAGCTAATACATTCAGGGCTACTCCACCATCTGGAGGAAGATATACATTGCAGACAGTTATTTCCTGGGTCATCCTTATTCTGACAGCCACAGCTTCAAAAGAGGTTTGAAGGGGCACAGTGTCAGTGCAGACTGTGTTTAGGACATATACACAAACACCACCTGACACTCAATTATAGTCACTACGGTTCCTGTAATAACCTTTATAGCCAAAGATGGCAAGGGTGAGCATTGCTGGGAACCAGGTTTCTTGGAGGACAATGCAGATAGCAGGTGTAAAAAGCTTAATAGTTGCTGTAGCTTAGTCAAGTGGTGGAGAAAATTGTCACAATTCTACTGGATGATGACATCATCGTGAGACTGGGAAGGCATGGAACATTCAATGAGGCAGTTTACACCTCAGAGTCTCCTGATGCCACCGACTTATTGGGTCAAATGGCTCTGAGCACTATGGGACTTAAATTCTAAGGTCATCAGTCCCCTAGAACTTAGAACTACTTAAACCTACCTAACCTAAGGACACCACAAACATCCATGCCTGAGGCAGGATTCGAACCTGTGACCATAGCGGTCTCGCGGTTCCAGACTGTAGCGCCTAGAACCACTCGGCCACCCCGGCCGGCCACCGACTTATTGCCTGAGCAGTTTGTATCCATTGTCGCTGAGGATCTGGTGAGATCTAGGTCCTCAGTTGATGCCAGAAACTCCACCCCATCCTCAGATGCAGAGGTTATAGGTAGCGGTGGTGTGGGTGCCACCGCAATTCCCTTCGTCGTAGGGGTCTTCTTTTTGGATTTCTCTCACTGTTCCTTGGATTTCCCTGGCTGGGAGGATTTCACTGGCTCAGTCTCCGGGACTGAGGATGAGCATGAAAACACTACGACCAGCTTCTTTTGAGCTCTTCAGACACTGGTGGGTGTCATCTTTCCCACTGGCGCAATCCTGGGAAGGGAGTGACCCAAGAGACCCCTTCCTAGCAAGAGGAGCCGAAGAAGATTTATGCTTCTCCGGCCCAGAAGTGGCGACTGTTATCCCCAATGGTTGGGGTGGTGTTGCTCCCCCAGTAAGTGGTGCAGGAACAACAGGGAGGGATATGTCCCCCACAGTCAAGGTGGCAGGTGTATGTAGTCTTCCGGCTCTGAGAGGTGACTGGGGTTGGCAGAGCTGATGGTTCCAGAACTGTTGTAGCAATGCCGTAAGATGATGTCATACGTATAGGATGCAGGCGTTCCAAATTTTCTCTTAGCCTCAGTGTAGGTCAGTCAGTCCAGGGTCTTGTACTCCATGATTTTCCTTTCATTCTGGAGAATCCTGCAGTCTGACGAGCAAGGCGAATGGTGCTCTCTGCAGTTGACATAGATGGGAGGTGGGGCACATGGAGTATCGGGAGCTGGACAGAGTGGCCAAGCGGTTCTAGGCACTACAGTTTGGAACTGCATGACTGCTATGGTTGCAGGTTCTAATCCTGCCTTGCGCATGGATGTGTGTGATGTCTTTAGGTTAGTTAGCTCATTCTAAATTCACCCACAGCTCATCGTCAGACTGCAAAAGAAGGTCCCTGTGAAATATGATACGCTGGACCATATTTAAGTTCTTACAGGGCGTGATGGTTACTGAAACATCACCCAGCTTGTCTGTGACTGGGTAGAGAATGCTGTTTTGATCAAGACTGACCCAGATCTCATTTTGGACAATCGCTCCACCTCCCCAAACCTGTCCTCTAAATGCTCAACAAAAAAATGAGGCTTCATCATCATAAAAGATTCCCCAGCAGCTATCAAACATACAAGGTAGTGGGGTGAATAAGATCCGCTGCCATCCTTAGCCTGACGTTCCTCCCATGGTGTGGCCAGGAAGGGGAACGATTTGGGATCATACTTCTGTGTGTTGAATTGAGCTCGTGATCACTTAGAGACTGCTGGTGTTTCACCACCAGCAAGAGATGATGGACTACGCTTCATCATGTGTCATCTGCCCTGATGCCACCCACTCCGACCAGGGCCCTCCCCACGGGTGCCACCCAGCTGCAGCAAAGACCACCTGGCAGAATGGCCACTGCTGGGAGTTCACGAAATAAGACGAAGTAATTATTCCAAAATTTGAAACCAGAACAGCTGTTAGCATGAGTGACATAAAAGTAGATATCTTACGTGTTGCGAAATAACTTAAATTACTTAATAAAGGCAAGTCTTCTGGTCCAGATGGTATACCTATCAGGTTCCTTTCAGAGTATGCCGACACAATAGTGTGTTTCTTAGCAATCATATACAACCGCTCAGTTGGTGAAAGGTCTGTTCCTAAAGACTAGAAAGTAGCACAGGTCACACCAATATTCAAGAAAGGAAATGGGAACAACCCATTGAATTACTGACCCATATCACTGACCTCAATTTGCGGCAGGATTTTGGAGCATATACTTTACTTTAACATTATGAATCACCTTGAAGAAAATGACCTATTGATACATAAGCAACATGGATTCAGAAAATATCATAGCTCTTTATTCCCTTGAAGCAATGAGTGCTGTCGACAATGGACCTCAGATCGATTCCATATTCCTAGACTACCAGAAGGCTTTTGATACTATGCCTCACAAGTAACTATTAATGAAATTGCATGCATATGAAATATCGTCTCAGTTGTGTTACTGGATTCATGATTTCCTCTCAGAAAGGTCACAGTTCATAGTGATACACAGTAAATTATTGAGTAGAACAGAAGTGATATCTGGCATTCTGCAAGGTAGTGTCATAGGCCCTCTGCTGTTCCTGATTTTCATAAATGATCTAGGTGATAATCTGAGCAGCCCCCTTAGATTGTTTGCATACAATGCTATAATTTACCATCTAGTAAAATCATCAGATGACCAATTCCAATTAGAAAATGATCTAGAGAGAATTTCTGTATGGGTCAAAGAGTAGCAATTGGCACTAAACAAAGAAAAGTGCGAGGTCATCCACATGAATACTATATATATAAAAAAAAATAAAAAAAAAAAATCTGATAAATTGCACAAGTCTAAGGGCTGTCAATTCGACTAAATACCTAGGAATTACAATTATCAGCAACTTAAATTGGAAAGACCACATAGATAATATTGTGGGGAAGGCAAAACAAAGGCTGCACTTTGTTGGCAGAACACTTAGAAGATGTGACAAACTCTCTAAAGAGACAGCCTACATTACACTTGTCTGTCCTCTGCTGGAATATTGCTGCATGGTATGGGATCCTTACCAGGTAGGATTGACGGAGGACATCGAAAAAGTGCAAAGAAGGGCAGCTCGTTTCAGGTTATCGTGCAATAGGGGTGAGAGTGTCACTGATATGATATGAGAGTTGAGGTGGCAGTCACTGAAACAAAGGAGGTTTTCTTTTTGGCGAGATCTATTTACGAAATTTCAATCACTAACTTCCTCTTCTGAATGCGAAAATATTTTGTCGACACCCATCTATGTAGGGAGAAATGATCATCATAATAACATAAGAGAAATCAGAGCCTGAAAAGAAAGATTTAGGTCTTCCTTTTTCGCACGCACCACCCGAGAGTGGAATGGTAGAGAAGTAGTATGCAAACGGTTCGATGGACCCTCTGCCAGACACTTAAGTGCGAATTGCAGAGTAACCATGTATACGTAGATGCCCCAAGGGGATGGGCATCTACCCCTTGGCATATGTGAGGAGTTAATGGCGCAAGCATCAGCAGAGCGATCCCTGTGTCGTCAGGGTACATGGTGGTCCCACCACAACAGAGTGGCTACCGTGCTGGACATCAGGTGCAAAGATGTCCACGATCATCATCAATGCAGAAAGTGACACTGCACAATACATGGTGAAAAACGCAAGATCTCAAAGCACGACGGACACGATGCAGCATCTTCCCCAATTGGCTCACTTTTTTGGGAAAGTTTTGAAGAATAGAGTTCAAACCCTACAGGGGACCATTACATAAAGGCCGAAACATGTGAAACTCCTTTTAGTCGCCTCTTACGGCAGGCAGGAATACCTCAGGCCTATTCTAACCCCCAGATCTGCAGGTGGGAACGATGTAGGTTGCATTAGTTACTCAGAGATGAAGAGGCTTTCACATGGTAGAGTAGCATGGAGAGCTGCATCAAACCAGTCTTTGGACTGAAGACCACAGCAAAAACAATGAGTGTCATTCCCATTTTACTGAAGTTATTTGTGAAGAATGATCTCAGATACTTTTTAGCGCTGTTTACCGAACCTTATAACCCATAGCTGCCAGTAACAGAAAAAGAGTACAAGGGTGATTTGAAAAGTTCTCAGAATGGAAAAGAAAAACAGTTCTTACATCACTGATTTTTTTTTTATTTTTCAATGTAGTCTCCTTGTAGATTAATGCACTTGGTCAAATGATGTTCTAGTGCCTTGATTCCATCTCAAAAATGAGTTTCCTCCAGCCCTGCAAAATTGTTGTGAACTCCAGCTATCAATTCTTCATCTGAAGTGAATCTTCATCCACCAAGAAAAATTTTCAGTTTTGGGAAGATATGGAAGTCTGATGGAGCCATATCAGGTGAATAATGTGGGTGTGGCAACAATTCATAACTTAGTTCGTGTAATTCTGGCATGGCGACGGCACATTTGTGTTGGCGCACACTGTCTTGATGGAAGATGACATTCCTCCTTGCTAAACCTGGCCTTTTTTCACGTGTCTTTTGTTGCAGTTTGTCCAGGAGGTTAGCATAGTATTCTCCAGTAATTGTGTGCCAGTGGGGAGATAATCTTTGCATCCCAGAACACTGATGCCATTACCTTTCCTGCCAAATGAATTGTCTTTGCTTTATTTGGTAACAGAATCAGCATGTTTCCACTGCTTTCACTGTTGTTTTGTCTCTGGGGTATACAGATATGTTCAAATTATTAAAATGACAATTATTTTTGATACTATTAAGTTTTCTGGTGTAAAAACAGGAGAGAAAAATGTAATAATTGATGTGTTTTAATGGTTTGATTGATGCCATGGAATTTCCATTCCCTGTAACTCACAAATCACTGATATTTTCACAGTTGGTAACATTTGCCATTTTCCCTCCAAATCGTGTTGGTATTGGTTGTCTGTGTACATGCTTTGAAACTGTGTTTACAGTAATGTTTTATGTTTCTGTGGTGTACTTCAGCTTGTTATTTATTCTATCAACTTCTTGCTACTTTAACAAGACCGTATAATATCTTGTGAACTTGCATGTTTTTAGTAACAGGAATACATCATAGAGTTTCCAAAGAAAGTGAGGTTGTGGGGAAGACAAAAAATGTTTCACCTCAGAAAGTTTCGGCTGTGTAGCACTTCTTGCTGGAAATCACCCTACACAGCAAGAAATTTCTGGCAGAATGAGAATATCACAGAGAACTGTCAGGAGAATCAAACATTCAGTGCAGAAAGGTGGAGAATACAAGCCAAACGGGAAAGGAAAATGTGGACGAAAAGAAAAATCCGCCCTAAAACAATGAAAAAAAAAAAAAAGAGAGAGAGAGAAAAAAAGAAAAAGAAATCCACACCTCCCATGAAAACCAAAAGATTGCAGTGGGCTAAACAACTTCAGGTGTGGAGAAGTGAGGACTGGGCTAAGATACGTGCAATGATATGATAAATTAAGTGGGTATGATCACTAAAGTTAGGAGTATTGGCTTGAAATTGTGATGTATTATTGGTATTGAAGAAATGCATATTTGAATTTTGGAGCTGTTGAGGTGTCCTATGCTACTATTCCCAACTTTTCTAACTTGCAATTTGGTACACATGCTTCAGTGATGAATCTGTATTCACTGTGATGGAAGAATGCAGCCAGTTGTTCATCGCTGATCTGGAGAACAGTTCAAAGCTGAGTGTGTGCTGCAATGTGTGAAGCATTCAGCTTCTATTATGGTCTGGTGTGATGTTCGTGAATGGTCCTGGCAGATTACACATTGTTGAAGGGACAATGAGGCACGAACAATAAAATAAATCCTTGAAAAGGATCTTTTCCCTCAAATAAATGAGTGGTTTCCTAATAAAGATGGTATTTTTATGCATGATGGGGCACCTTGCCACAAAGTGAAAGTGTTTCCAAGTACTTGGAAGAAAAGCAACTGAAAGTGTTGCCCTGGCCACGAATAGCCCTGATGTGAACCCAATTGAAAATTTATGGGCTATTGGGAAACAGTGTATAAGGAAATTTACAATAACCACCTAACAAGATGTCATGTGAAAAGTTAATGAAAACTATGCCAAACATGATTAAAATGTTGATTAAGAACAAAGGCATGCATACAAAATATTGAATGTACAAATACAGTATGTATGTGAATATAAATGTGTAATAAATGTAAAGTTTTGGAAAAAATGTCTTTAGTCTAATAATTTGAACACGTCTGTAGCAGTGCATACACGTTTCATCTGAGATCACAAACCAGCACAAAAAAACAGTCCCAACATTGTTCTTATATATTCATTCTCATGCATTTTTGGTTCAGCATCAAGAGTCACGGCACCCATCTTGCAGATAATTTTTTCATTTCTAATTTTTCAGTTAAAATGTGATATACCCTTTCAGATGACATCTGGCCAGCATGAGCAATTTCACGCACTTTCAATCGGCGATCCTCCGTAACCATTTTGTGCATTTTTGCAATGATTTCTGGGTTAGTGACACATCTTGGCCAACCACTGTGTGGATCACCATCTAAGCTCCCTGACCAAATTTAAATCCATGTGTCCACTTGGCAACATTTGAATAATATGCCATTGCATAAAAAGGGGGATACGTCGGATGTCAACAACTATCGCCCAATCTCTCTTCTGACAGCACTATCAAAAATTTCTGAGAAAGTAATGTATTCAAGAGTAGCCTCCCATATATGTAAAAATAAACTACTAACAAAATGTCAGTTTGGTTTTCAGAAAGGCTTTTCAACAGAAAATGCTATATATGCTTTCACTGATCAAATATTAAATGCACTGAATAACCAGACATCACCCATTGGTATTTTTTGTGATCTCTCAAAGGCCTTTGACTGTGTAAATCATGGAATTCTTTTAGATAAGCTAAATCATTATGGTTTGAGGGGGGCAGTGCACAAATGGTTTAATTCATACTTAACTGGAAGAATGCAGAAAGTTGAAATAAGTGGTTCATGTAATGTTAATACAACAGCTGATTCCTCAAACTGGGGGGCTATCAAGCACGGGGTCCCACAGGGTTCGGTCTTAGGTCCTTTACTGTTCTTGATATACATTAATGACTTACCATTCCATATTGATGAGGATGCAAAGTTAGTTCTTTTTGCTGATGATACAAGTATAGTAATGACATCCAAAAACCAAGAACTAAGCTATGTAATTGTAAATGATGTTTTTCACAAAATTATTAAGTGGTTCTCAGCAAACGGACTCTCTTTAAATTTTGATAAAACACAGTATATACAGTTTTGGCTCTAGTAATAAATATAGACTTTGAACAGAAGTCTGTAGCTAAGGTAGAATTTTCAAAGTTTTTTAGGTGTGTCCATTGAGAGAGGTTAAACTGGAAGCAACACATTGATGGTCTGCTGAAACGTCTGAGTTCAGCTTTGTATGCTATTAGGGTTATTGCAAATTTTGGTGATAAGAATCTCAGTAAATTAGCTTACTACGCCTACTTTCATTCGCTGCTTTCGTATGGTATCATATTCTGGGGTAATTCATCGTTGAGTAGAAAAGTATTCATTGCTCAAAAACGTGTAATCAGAATAATTGCTGGAGCCCACCCACGGTCATCTTGCAGACATCTATTTAAGGATCTAGGGATCCTCACAGTAACCTCACAGTATATATAATCACTTATGAAATTTGTTGTTAATAATCCAGCCCAGTTCAAAAGTAATAGCAGTGTGCATAGCTATAACTCCAGGAGAAAGGATGATCTTCACTATGCAGGGTTAAATCTGACTTTGGCACAGAAGGGGGTAAATTATGCAGCCACAAAAGTCTTCGGTCACCTACCAAACAGCATCAAAAGCCTGACAGATAGTCAACCAACATTTAAAAATAAATTAAAAGAATTTCTAGATGACATCTCCTTCTACTCATTGGCTGAATTTTTAGATATAAATTAAGGGAGGGAAAAAACTAACTTAAGCGTTAGTGTCATGCAATATTTTGTGTAATGTAATATCTTGTACAGACATCTTTCATTAACACGACACGTTCCACATCATTACGAAGTGTCGTATTCATGATCTATGGAACAAGTATTAATCTAATCTAATCTAATCTATGAAGGAGCAGAGTCCCCCAGTGTATTCTGAAAATAGTTATGAATGTCCTTTGCTTTCATACTTTTCTTTACAAAGTACTTAATCACTGCTCGAATCTCGATTTTTTTCCATCATCGCAAATCACTACATGGGAAAAACAAAAGAGCCACGTCACTGTCACAGCTCACTTCCAAGAGTACTGACGTGGCACATGTTTACAGGCAACAGTCCAATTAATATCATGTGAACAACTTGTTGCACCTCTCGTGGTGATTCAGAGAAATTTTCAAACCACCCTCATACTTGTTAAGGAGGTTTGCAACACTAAATGCACTTGTTAGCAATGTATCACTTATTTTTAGAGCTATCTGTTCCTCTGCCTTTCTAGCCCCACCTGTTTCTGTCTTCACTATATCCCATATAGTTTTCATTTTGTTGCTTCATGTAATTATCTTTTTGTCATAATAAAGTTGTTTAGATTTCTAGATTACATGCTTCAATATTCCGCAGTGTTCTCTGTGATCAATTAAAATGCTATCATCACAGCTGTTCTTAGATAGTACATACAGTCTCCTATTTGTCCCACATGATATATTTATCCCTTGCATAATCTGTGGTTTATTTTTAGATTTTGTTTGATTTTAGTTACCTTTAGGGGAAAACAATTTTCAAAAGAGAAAGTAACTTTATTAATGAATGTTTTGTATTTTCCATTTGAGTCAGAAGTACTGTAAACATCTACCCAGTTCATGTCTTTGAGCAGTCTCCTAAAATTCTCAATTTTTGACTGATGTATTACCCTTCTGTGCTCAGTCTTAATAGACTTTTTGTCCTGACAAGTTTCAACATTTAATGCAAAATGCTGCATGTCATGACCAGATAGCCCATTTACTATTGGTTTTATGAGATGACTTTTTTCCTAGATTTGTCTACTAAGATATTATCAATAGCAGTGTCAGAACATTTAATACTCTAGCTGCAAAGTTCACAGAAGGAATCAAACTTAATGACATTGTTACTGACGGTAATTATTGTTCACTGATAGAGCTTTCCAATAAATCCACATTAAAACCACAAGCACTCACTATAACCTTCTTTTTTACTGTGAGATAAGACAACAGAGCTTCAGATTTTTTATTAAGACATTTAAGTGTCCTCAGGTGCTTTGGATATACTTATAATGTAACTTGATGGATAAAAAAATCTACTCACCAAGTGGCGGCAGAACACACACATAAAAGAAGATAGTGACTAGGCAAGCTTTTAGAGCCAATGTCTCTTTCTTTAGGCAGAGGGTTTAAGGGGAAGGAAGAGAGGTGAAGGAAAAGGTCAAGAGAGGTCTAGGAAAAGGGGTATATTTTGGAAAAGTCACCCAGAATCATGGGTCAGGGGACACTTACCAGACAGGATGAGATGGAAAGCTCAGAAAGCTTGCCTACTTATAACCTTCTTTTATGCGTGTGTTCTGTTGCCGCTTGGTGATTAGATTTTTGTATCTATCCAGTTACACTATATTGCCAAAAATTGATTGTTTTCATCTGTATATACTTACTACTATGAAGGACTTATTATGAAATACTACTTCTGTTGCACAAGCTTCTAAGAGCTGCTCTGAGAAAATTTTATTAATATCAATATTCTTGAAATCAAAACAATTTCTGACAAATGTGAGAACTCCTCATTTTCCCATATTTTCTTTACAGAAGTAAGAAGCTAAATTGAATCCTGTAACATTTAACATATCTATACTAGTGGTGACATGATGTTCAGAGAAACAAGTTATATCAACTGCTTTGTTCAACTCGAATTCTTCGGCACAAATAAACAACTCATATAGCTTACCCCTTAGTCCTTGTGTATTCTGATGTAATAAGGATAAAGATTTTGTGCACTGGCTGAATTACAACTGGATGAACCTAATTCTTCTGTAAATTTTTGAATACTCCAATTTCAATTGGTGGCTGTCTGCATGAGTTGTGTACATTAAAATTTGCTTTCTGGCTGCCTGTTTTATCAGTGTGAAAGTCATTTTCAGCCTGTCTCTGAATGTCTTTTATTTCTAGCCTCCCTACCCTGAAAAATTGCTGTTCTGTCAATTGTAATGATTGGCACTTGTGATAGTAGCTCCCCTTGAGTTATTTGCTATTAGCCCCAACAGCCTTTCTTTTTCTTTCCTTTCCTGTTGAGGTGAAGGCCATGCCTAATATAGTCTGACCTACTGATAGAATCAACAGGAATTACACCAATATGGGACCCCAAACCTGATCCAAGCACCTGTTCCACCTCTAAATTAACTTTCCTAACAGAAGAGTTTAAGTGAGGCCGGTAATGGCGCCCCAAATGTCTCACCCACTATTACCACAGTGTCTTCCTTTGTGAAGTCTTTACAAAGTGAACCTACATCCACTATGACATCACCAAGACTTGGATTAGGTTTAAAAAATCTTGTGACCTGGTAACCTGACCCTAGTTCATCCTGCAACAGTCGGCCAACACCTCTACCTTGTGTACTTCCTAACAACAAGACTTTCTCTTCTTCTTCTTCTTCTTCTTCTTCTTCACAACTTTCTCTGACTTCTTACTTTTAAAACATATTTTGAAAGTTTGTTGTGACCTGTCTACTCCTACTTCTACTTGTGGCTCATCAGTTTCCAACTATGACAGTAGACCAAATGTGTTTTTCACATTGAAAACAACACAGTCTGAGTAAGTCCTATACTTATTTCTTCTGCACCTGTTGTCACTTCCCCACTCTTTTTTTCCCTTCTCTCCCCTCAACCTTTCCAGATCTTGTTTTATCTTATCTAGTTCGGGCTGAAGGGCAGCAATCTTCTCCCCCTGTTCCACTATCTTCCTATCACTGCAGTAAATCCTATACAACCAATGATCCTTGTTTATTTCCCTGATCCCCCACCACATGAAACAAACTGCAACAACCCTCACACCACACCCCGAAACTAACAATCCCTGGCAAGTCATATACTTCTCACTCCTGGCAAACAAATTTTAGTTTTAGTCTGAATTAAACAAGAATAACTCCTATACTACTCAATTAATATTCAAAACTTCAGGAGAAATAGAAATAATTAAATGTGTATTATGTATGTGATGAAACAAAAGTAAACTAAGTACTGGGCCTACACTATATGAACTTTTCACTTTGGTTACTTATTAGAGAATCAAATTGATAGCATTTAAGAACACACTAACAACACAAAGAGTACTTTATTGAATACCTACAGTATACGATAACATAAACAAAACCCAGCCCAAAATTTGCACCTTTGAATTTTATTTTTTTTTTTTAATATGAAAAAAATGTGAAACCTTCAACTGATACTTTACAACAGGTATTAATTCATAATTTATGATATAATATTGCCTTAATTAATTGTTATTATTCAATTAAACACTTATCTTTACAAGAGCTCTAAATGTATATGACCCATCAACCAAAGATGCTACTGCAGCCTCAATAACAGTGGTATCACAGGACCAAGAGAGGAGCTCTTACTGTAGCTGTCAAATTCAATTCAATTGGGTTATCTGGAACTGTCAGTTTTTAACAATGTCAATACTGATGTATTTGAGGTGTTCCAAGTAACGAGAATTTGTTATGAATGGTCATAGTAAAAAGAGAGTGCACTATATATCACTTTACTTCTGAGATGTGTTGAGATATTTTCTTAATTTTTTTTTCAAGAGTTTTTACACTTCACTTCCAGCAACAACTGCTGCACTTTGATAAATGACATTCAACTGATATAGGCGAATGTGAAGAAATAACCAGGTGAGCAAATCAGTAACAGGGAATCGTACCTCCCATGTCAACTTTAATTCACTGTTCAATAACAATGGAACACTAAAATATCACATAACATTTTCTGTGAAGACAACAAGATGATAAAATATTTATATGGTTCAGACAATGTTACAACTAAAGTAAAGAGAACACTGTACAAAATACAGACCTTTAATGCTGTTTATCTACTGAAACATGAAGAAATATGACTAAATTTACAGACAGAATTCCCATACAATGAGACAGGGCTTAACTCTTTCAGGTCATGAATAGTAAGCCTGACTGCCTACACAAATACCCATGAAGCTTTTGACAGGCTTATCCTTCATCCTTCACATATATTTTGTCCTAAAGTAGTAAAAAGGCGTATGGAAAACAAAAGTACTCATAGAAGTATACGCTGGTGTTTTAAACCTGACCTCCAAAGATTAAGGGCTTTGGTAATACTCCTTTATTACAGCTTACAGAAAGGTGAAACAGGCTGGCTTCATGGCCTAGACTGAGAGGTACGCATCAGTCAAAAACAGAAATCTATGGCAAACTAACTTTATCCGGCATTACAAAACAAATGCAAGGTTAGCTGGTAAATTGTTATGGCAGAACTGGGTAAAAGTAACAAAAACATATTTTTTCTTTTAAATAACAGAAAATTGCATGTATCTACAAAAAACCAAACATTTGATTTGTATTGCAACTCCAACAACTCTCAACGGGGTTTTAGCACTAATTTGTCAATACTGCCATCTGTTATCTTGACAACATTTAGTGTCTTTGAAACAATATCATCTGCTCATGCCCTGTTGATAGATTCTCTGAGTCATCAAGTCCTTATAGGTATGCTGAGTGACAACTAAGTAACTTGTAACAACACATAATCTAACACAGTAAGAGCTCTGGAGTTTCAAATGTTGACCTGACCACTACTCTTTGTAGTTTATGAGGACAACTTGTCTGGTATCATGCTGTGAGAATCTGATGATACCCCTATCACTGCAACTAGAGATGGCTTAAGAGAGCGCAACAGAACAAAGATAACCTTTACAGTTCTGTATTAGCTTTAAACATAATCACTTGGCTAAAAACATAATTTTATCTTTTGTAAGTCTGGCACTAGTAGTATCAAACAATGGAAAGTCCAGGGTGGAATAACAACAGTAAGAAAAGAATAGATTGCTACTCACTGCATAGAAGAGGCACTATGAAAAATACTGCTAACCATTAAGCTTACAGACAAAACAGACATTCTTCCAAAATGGAAAACACACACACATTCACACGAGCACAACTCACACACATGGCTACTGTCCCACCTTGGAACCCTGTGGCTGGAGACAGTAGCCATGTGTTTGTGTGATTTGTGCTTGTGTGGATGTGTGTGAGTTTTCTATTTCGAAAAAGGACTTTTTTCTCTGAAAGCTTAATGCTTAGCAGTCTTTTAATTGTCCCTGTCTGTGACTTAATGCCTCCTCTATGCAGTGAGCAGCAATCTATCCTTTTTCATATTGTTGACACAGTTTATATGTTTGTTAAACAATTAGATCTATAGATATTTATTAAACCGTCCTACATTTCTTTAGATAGCTGACTGAATAGGCAGGCTGATTGCTTGCTCTGTCCTGGAGTTGAGTGGAAGGCTTAAACCAGAGACAGACAATTCCCTAACAATCTGGGATGCAGATTTGTTAACCTCCACATTAGGCCAGGCATGCACCACATAAAGAGCGTAAAAAGGGAGTAGAACATTTGTGGTGCTTTTATTTCTGTTTTTCTTATTTATAAAGTTAAAGTTCCCCTCCACAGGACTGAAGATGAATTACATGCCAAAAATGAACAAAAGAGCAAATTGCCCTCATTATCATAGAGCAGAGTCTTTATTCTTCCTTTATCAGAAGAAAAAATATTCCAATATCTTTCGCATCTGTATCTGGGATAGTATTATTTCTTCTTCCAACAATTTGGCTGATAGCGTTACAGCAGAATTTAAATCACTTGACATAATACTGTGGAGGAAATACATGTACAGCTGAGATGACATTGTCAGTCATAGATAAAATTTTGTGTCTATGAGTAAAACAAAGCAAACACAGCGACCACAAATCCACATACTATGTTAGCACTGTAAATTGGCTGACCTTGGACTTGCTATGTTTTTTTTCTTACAAGGAAACATCACCAACGTGACCTCATCTTTTAAGAAGAAAAAAAAAAGCACACTTGCAAGGTATCAACCCCAGAAATCAATTCTACACCAAAATTAGGTCAATTATTTTGATAGTATGCAGTTATGAACTCATGAATACAGAGCTTCAAGACAACCACACACACCAGTTGTCATTTCCTCTGCCTCATTGCAGCTGCTTGATGTCCAAGCACAATGTACTTGACACTGGAGTTAATAAAAGGTTAGTGAAATAATGTTCTAACATTAGTAACTTACTTTGTTCAGTGTCAAAGTGTCCGGATTCTAACCTGCAACTAGTGTCAGGGATCTTTCTGTTCCCAACATTTTTATGTTACAACTCACAAATACAGTGTAAATGAGTGAAACAAATGAGTGCACCAGAAAAGAAGTAACTCAGAACAATTTTATTACTAACATCACTGTTGGCATTATTTTCTTTCAATTTTAAAGCTGGCACTGTTAAAATAAAATACATGTGCCAACATGACTGGCATGATTAAACCACAATTTAAAAACCTTTAACTATACAGAGTGTATCAAAACTGATTATCCAAATTGCCACGTCTGTGAATCTGAAACTAATAAACATGTAAACTGAATTTTGTTTTTTGGTGAACAGGAAACAAGAAAATTTTTTAAAACATATTTTCATAGGTGTTCAATATGCCCCCTTTGAGATGCATGGCATATGGCAATGTGGTATTCAAATAATTCCCGCACAGCAGTGAGCATGTCTTGAGTTACAGCTTCCAAAGCTGCTGTTATGCGATGTCTCATTTCATTCATTCTTGTTGGTAATGGAGGCACATAAACAGTCTTTCATAAACCCCCACAAGAAATAATCACATACAGTCAGATCCAGTGACCTTGGAAGCCAGTAATGTAAGACTGAATTATTTGATCCATTGTCATCGATCCATTGTTCAGTAATCCTTTGATTTAAAAATTCCTGCACTTGCAGATGCCGGTATGGTTGTGCCACATCCCGTTGGTAAATGAGGTCATTCAAACCAGTCTCCAACTGTGGGAAAAGGAAGTTCTTATGCATATTGAGATATATGGTTCGTGTAACAGTGTTCTTGGCAAAGAAAAATAGACCACTCAGCTTTTCCCATGAAACTGCACAAAACACATTAAATTTTGGAGAGTCCGTCTCATGTTGTACAACTTCATGTAGTTGTTCTGTACCTCATATTCTCACATTATGATGGTTCACCTTCCCACATAAATGAAATAGTGTCTCGTCCATAAACACTAAGTGTGGAAGAAAACTGTCATCCTTCATCTTGCCAAGAAAGAAATTACAGAACTGCACATGTTGTTGTTTGTCACCCTCATGAAGAGCTTGCAGTAGCTGAATTTTGTGTAAACATCTACACAACACATGCCAGGTGGACATCGGGGGGCATTTTGAGCTATTGACCTGCATGGTGAATGGATTTCTGCAGACTCCTTGTGAAATTATGGTGGATGACAAAGGCAGGCACTCAAGGATGCACCAGAAATTTGCCTTTACACAAACAACCTGTTTCTCAGAATTGTTCATGCCATCGTCTAATGCTCTGTGCTGTAGGAGGATCCACACCATACCCAGTATGAATGTCATGCTGAAAAGTTACTACTGACCCACACTGTGCAAAAGGTAGAATACAAAATGGTTTCTGTTGTCCTGACACCATTTTCACTAGAACTGAAGGAGGCACATACTGCTAATATGTAGCAGGAACCATGCTAAAAACTCGAGAGTTTGCTCTTTCCATCAGTACGTTGTTCAAGCACTTAACTCAAATAACATAATAGTTATGATTTTTTTTTTTTTAATTGGATGATTCTTTTTGATACACCTTGCATTTCATAATAATTCTTCAGTTGCTTAGGTTTATTCATTTTGATTTTGAGTCATATATGTATGGTTGCAGAACATTAATTTGATAATACTGTTAACATAATACTGAATGTTCATGTTCATATATATATTACTTGGCTATTTTTCACATTGAATAACCTGTGTTCTCAAACAAGATTTCAAAACATGTTCGGCTGAAATGTCCACCTCCCCATTCCTCTTCCCTCATCTTCAGCATCATATGAATAGAAGGCTCTGGTTGTCACTCTGCTGTACAATTCTTCAAGCTCAGGCATTAGGCGGCTGCAGTGAGGCGGAGCAAGTGGCAAACAAGCAGTGCGTGCAAAAATTTAAAGTTGTACATTAGGAAGGTCATAACTACAAACTACAAAAATTATAGCCCAATTTTTATGAGGGGTCAATTGCTAGGGCTGATATCTTGCAAGTGTGCTTCTTTCTCCTTACAATGTCAGGTCAAGTTGGTGATATTTCCTTGTTTTGTCTATGATTGATTCTCTTGTTGCTGATAGAGTCATCTCTGACGCATATGCACTTACACCACAGTATTGTGTCAAGTGGTTTACATTCAGCCAGTGTCTCATCTCAGAGATGGCTGTAAGTTTACGAACTGAAATATTGGAAGAAGAAATAATATTACCCTGGATGGACCTGAAAGATATTGCATTATGATCATGAATCCTGAAATACTGTGCAATCTGTTGTCCTGATACCATTTTCACTAGAACTGAAGTGCTGCTACCTAGCAGGAACCATGTAAAACATGAGAGTTTGCTCTTTCCAATAGTAATTTGTTCACACATATATCTCAAATAACAACCTACTGTGGCCAGACATGTAGTTGTTGAGACGATGACATGAATTTAAACAGTATTAAAATTCTGGTCAATAATTATGAAACATTTGTATCCTAAGAAACTATTACAACCTGTAAAAATGCCAACATCTCAACCATGAAGGGAGAGCAAGGAAATTGTACACAAAAGCCAATTAACTGCTGTATTACATAAATGATATGCCAACAGAACACAGGTTTAAAATGCATAACCAATAGTATCAATGCAATTTCTGTCTGTGATAACAAAGTTAATTTACACATGGAATGTAACAGGTAAGGTAGTTTACAAGAGTTTGAAAATGATGGCCACTGTTTCCAGAGAAAGTTAGGCACTCAAAAGCAAACACTAAATACTAATGAATTTTAAAAAAATTGCCTTTTTCTGTATCACTCTATGTCATGTAACAGGTAACTATACTTTTTGCACAGGCAGTTTTAGAGAAGTTGTAACTATTTTCATTCATCAGATACAAAAATTTCACAAGTTATTTATAAAAGTAAGAAGCAGCTGCATATACGACACAGGGTACACTGTAAAACATAATGCAAATTAAGTAAAATTTTATAAATAATTAGTACTATCAATCAGCTAGTTTGTTTCCATTCTTACTATCTGATAATTGCTGACCACTTTCAGCACAATGGATGTGAATGTTTCACAAAAGAATGTTCTGTTAAATAAAAAATCAGTATGCGGACTACAATGACTACACACATATAAACATCACAGCAACCACGTAGTAATAGTAACAAGTTAAAGACTAAAAGTGGCTGATGTCAACACATAATTCAGAGTTCAAATGAACAGTCATTCCCTAATTTATTTCACATGGCCACAGTTTCTTACACATGGTTAATGTCTTGGATTACTTAGGTGTTTTGTGAAAGCATCAGCTAACATCTCTTCAGAAGGTAGATTTTCAGTACTAATAACATGTGAATCAACATGCATTCTTATAAAAAATTATTTTAACCCTACATGCTTGGATCTAGAATTTGTCATTGGCTGAATGGTTCCTATATTATCACAACATATTTTAAGCGACTGTGTGCCACTACTTGGATCTATCTCAGACACAAGTTGTCTTAAGCTTAGTAAATCTTGAACAGCTGGTGCCAAAAGCATATATTCAGCTACCCAAGTAGAGAACACAGTAGTTTTTTTTTCTTCACAAAATTAAAGAATTCTGCATTTTTATGCATGAACATGTTACAGAATAGCTGCCACTAGTTTTACTTCCCCAATCGGTGTCACTGAAGACCACTATTTCTCTGTGGCTCTTTCTAGGAAATTCTAGCTTACAGCAAATGGTTCACTTTCAATATCTAAACATCTTGTAACTGCAGCCAATGGATCTTTTTAAAACCATAGTAATACTTCCTAATAAGACTGACAGCAAACGTGTCAAGTCTGAAGATTTGGAGTGGATACATAAAAATTCCTAGTGTCTGCTGATAAGATACTTTGATACCAGTTGATCTGACTGCCTCAAGGCCCAAACTGAGTTTGGGTGGTGTTTCACTGGCTTGGTTTCATTCATTTCAAATTCTTCCACTTTTCTTTCATAGGAAATCTCAGAGATCAAAATTTTTCCTTTTTCACAATTTGTAGTAATTTATAAACATAGGAATTGGCTCACTGATCCTACATCTTTTATCTCAAAAAATATCTCCAAAGATTTATTGACATGATTCAAAACATTTCCGTCATTTGAGAATGCTGGCACATCATCAATGTAAAAAGTTATTATGATTAGTTTGGTACCATCTCTATGGAAATAGACACATGGATCAGTTTTTGGTATGTTCATTTCCAGTTTTCTCAACACCTCATCAATTTTTAATAGAGATATGTGGTGGTGATATCAACATGGTCAATCTCCTAGTTTTCTCATGCTGTCTTACATAAGAAATAACTTACGAATACATGCTTGAACAATGGTGTGAAGGTTTCATGGTAATTAACACCTTTAACTTTAGAGCACACTTTTGTCATTAGTCATGCCTTAAATGATTCTGGTATACTGCCAGTCCTAGGATCTATTTTTAATACCCACATAGTCTTGAAAGGTTTATGTCCCCTGCACAGCTCTACCTCTTCAAATGTGTCATTACAAACTAGAAATAATTTTGCCTTAACTGCTTTTTTTTCATTCTTCCCTATTTATCCCTTACAAGGCCTCATTGACATCAGTGGCTTCATTTGGAAGTCCTTCTTGTAAATAAAATGGTCTGGCCTTTTCTTGACTTTTGGTTCTCTGCTCGGCCTTTGAGGAGTAACCACTTGTTGAATTATACAATCCACTTTTTGATTCTATGTTCCTCGTGTTGAGCTTCAGTTTAAATTGGATCACTGTCAAAACCATAAAAGGGTTATTATTACTGTCTAATGATTGGAGTTCTTCTTCAGTTATGAAGTTTTGATGCCATGAAGAACTGCTCCTTGTTCCAATCCTTATACATTGGTGATCTTAGGTTCCTCAACCTTTGAACCTGGGAAATTCTCATCCTTTAGAAAATTTACATCTCTGCTGCTAGTTTTGTGGCAAGTCTCCCTATCAGTTAATCAGTAGGCTTTGGTTGCTTAGCAGTGGCCTACAAATGTCAGCTACTTTGGCTTCTTATACCACTTCTTGTGGTGGGGTGTTGGGATGTGAAACATCACACTGCAACCAAAAATCCTAAAGCGTGACAAAGAAGCCTTTCTCCTGTAGCAAAATTCTAATGGTGTTTTATCTTCAAGTGTGATGGATGGAGAACAATTTGAAAGGTATGCACCTGTAGACACAGCTTCAGACCAATACCCCTTAGGTAAGCTAGTATCAAACATCAGCTGTGGTATTTAAAGCCCACACCTATGATGCAGTGGCTCTGGTTGCATGAGTGAATTTTCCCTCTTTTATTGATTGCGCCAGTGCTCCTTGCTGTGGTGATTCAATAATTATTCTGGGTCACTAAGCTCAGGTCTTTCTTCAACATTTGATTATTGCAGTGGCACTCTGGCTTTTGAAGTTACGGTGTGTTACTTCACACTGCCCTATTATGTTGCATTGTGGTGTTTGCTCTTTTGCTTGCTTTGCTCGGAGGTTGTGTGGTAAGGCTTTCCTAGTGCTTCATCTACATCAGCAGTGTGTTGTGTAGACATTCTAACTGCTACACTGACCCCAAGCTGGCCTCTGAGGTCATAGGGTAGAAATATAAAAAAAATTCGGCATGTACACCGAACTTATTCAAAGTGGAACGGTACTAAGTCCAAAATATTTTTAGAGTATCTTTTGATGGTTTTGAACAACCTTCCTCTTTTTTTCTCCCCTGCTAGAGCAATGTGATTCACTCTGTTGCACCTGTAGCATTTAATAATGAACTTTTGTATGATCTTGCTTATTTTGATATTAGACAGTGTCTTTCAGTCTTGTTGAGGTGTTACTTTAATAGAATCTGTGATGACATATGTATGTCACTGTTTTCAGGGGCCATAATCCTAAATAGTTAATTATCAGGTAATTCAGTCAGCAGCAAAGTTCCTACCAACTTTTCACTCACCGGGAACTTCATTTCTTTTTACTTAAATGTGGTTGTTTTGATAGGATCACAATAGTTGTCTATTAACTTGCATTTATGTAATTTTCTAGTGAACCCTCTCTATGTGTGAGTCCAGAGTCTTGTGAGTCTTGTATGAGAATGTGCTTTCCTGTCTCTTTTCTTCCAAGAACCATCCAGATTCATAAGAGCTGAAGGAGACTTTCCTATAACGTGGACTAAATATACCTCCATAACGAAATTCTGTGCTGAATTATTTTCACGTCCAATCATTCGCGAATGATCAATAGGATGGGGAGGACAACAATCAACACCCATATAACATGAACTGACTCCAGATTTCTGCACATAACGTCCATTTTTAAAATATATAAGACATTGATTTCATATATCAGCCGACAACATTTTTGCTGAGTATTTGTCAGTATTATTAAGATGATAAGCTTTGCAAAAAGAATGTTTTATTAAATAAAAAATCTGAGTGTGTACGACAATGACTACACGTATGAAGTGTATTCAAAAAGTAAAGTGGCTTTATATTTTTATGAAAAAATATTTATTTAATCATCAAACAATGGAAAATCCAGGGTGTAATGTAACAATATTAAAGAAGGAGAGTTGCTACTTACCATATAGTGGAGATGCTGAGTCGCGATAGGCACAACAAAAAGATTCACACAATTAATTGTGTGAATCTTTTTGTTGTACCTATCACCACTCACCACCTCCGCTATATGGTGAGTAGCAACTTTCCTTCTCTAATATTATTTAATCATCAATATTCATGTTGTCCACTTCAAAGTAATACCTTTCAGATACAGTACACTTGTGCCAATGCTTCTTCCAATCCTCAAAGGACTTCTCG
Source organism: Schistocerca gregaria (assembly GCF_023897955.1). NCBI lineage: Eukaryota > Metazoa > Arthropoda > Insecta > Orthoptera > Acrididae > Schistocerca > Schistocerca gregaria. The sequence continues at coordinate 337,024,592 of NC_064925.1, read as the reverse complement.
TAAGCACTTTTTGGTACAGCCTTTAGTACTTACAGCAATACATTTTTTATTTCATCAGTCGTTGAAAATCATTGTCCTTTCATAGGTCTCTTCAGTTTTGGGAATACAAAGAAGTTGCAGGGGGCCAAAACTGGTGAATATGGTGGCTGAGGCATTAGTGTCATGTTGCTTTTTGGCCAAAAAATCTCTCACAAGCAATGATGACTGGGCAGGTGCGTTGTCGTGATGGAAAAGCTATGAATGGTTTTTCCACAATTCTGGACTTTTTTGTGTGCTGCTTTTCCCAAATGGCGCATAACATCAAGTTAATAATCCTTGTTGACCATATGACCTGGAGGCAAGAATTCATGAAGAACTACACCATGATAAGTGGGGGTAAAACAATAAAAAATAAAAAAAAGAAGGTGAGAAATACTTTGACATTTGATCAAACTTGATGTACTTTTTTGGTCTTGGTTCTCCGGGATATTTCCATTGGGACAATTGGGCTTTAGTTTCAACGTCATAATCCATGTTTCATAACCAGTTATGACCCTTTTGAGCAAATTAGGATCATCATTGATGTCCTTCAAGAGTTCATGAGTGATGCTCATGCGATGGTTTTCCTGATCAAATTGAGAAGTTTTGCAACAAAATAAATAAATAAATAAATAAAGAACAAACCATTAATAGGGCTAACCCCCCTTTTAGTGTGATTAGTTGGTTCAGGACAGAACTAATGAAGGCTCGGACAAGTGCTGTCATGGTCGGGGAAAATGCTTGAACCCCATGCCCGACCACAATGGTAACGACACTGCTAGCCACACGGAAAATGATTTAAATCCAAATAGAGGTGTTTTGCAGGATATGCTTCCTGCAACCACTCTAGAAGGAAAACAAAGACAGAGGATGAGATGGTCAGATGAAGCTAACCAACACCTCATGTTCTGTTATTACCAAGCAACAAACTTAGGAACAAACACAACTGGATACAGATCACAAGTATACACAACATTTATTACCAGATACCCAGAATTAAAATTTTTAACAGAACAATAACTAGCTGATCAGATCTGTGTAATAATCAAAAATAACAGGATACCCCAGTCAGAATTAGGAAACATCAAACAACAAATACTAGAACAAAATAATGTGCAATCAGAAGAAGAAGAAAATATAGTAATTGACTCAAACATCTCAGAGCAGACAAACAAAGAACAACACGCATCAATTAAACAATCAGAGGAAAACAAAATCTTAATACAGCCACCAGAACAAGCACAAATAGAACACGAAGTGACACGCATGTTAGATATAGAAGAAAAATTTCAGCTGACGTATGTAGAATACAAAGACACAAATACAGACATTAGACCATTCTTGCATAGACCACCAAATAACCCACAAGTCGAAACAACAATAACAGCTATCAACACAATCATACACAACAAAATAAATGAAAATACAAATATGGAAGAGTTACAACTACTGATATATATAGGAGCACTCATTACACTAAATATACACACTAGGCAGAGATCAAAACCAACCAACACACAGAAGAAACCCACAAAACCAGCATGGCAACACAGGCTACAGATCAGAATAGAAAAACTGAGAAAATACATCGGACAGCTAACACAATTTATAAGAAATGAAATATCAGGCAAAAAACGAAAAACGTTAGGTAAAATCTCACAACAAGAAGCGATAGAGCAGTTAGATGAAAAGAAGCAGAAATTGCAAGCATTGGCCAAACGACTTAGAAGATACAAAAAAAGTGAAAATAGAAGGAAACAAAACCAAACATTCAACACAAACCAAAAGAAATTTTACCAGACAATAGATAACACCCACATTAAAATAGACAATCCACCAAACATAACAGACATGGAACACTTCTGGAGCAACATATGGTCAATCCCGGTACAGCATACCAGGCATGCACGGTGGATACAAGCAGAAACAGACACATGCCTGAAGTGACAATTTTGCAACATGAAGTCACCCTAGCAATTAATTCTACTCACAATTGGAAAGCCCCTGGAAAAGATAAAATAGCAAATTTCTGGGTAAAGAAGTTCACCTCAACACATTCACATCTAACTAAATTATTTAACATATTAAAAACAAAGATTCCAAGACTTACCAAGCGGGAAAACGCTGGCAGACAAGCACAAGAACAAAACACACACACAGAATTACTAGCTTTCGCAACCGATGGTTGCTTCTTCAGGAAGGAGAGAGAAAGACGAAAGGATGTGGGTTTTAAGGGAGAGGGTAAGGAGTCATTCCAATCCCGGGAGCGGGAAAACTTCCCTTAGGGGTAAAAAAAGGACAGGTGTGACTCATGCACACACACACACACGCACACATATCCATCCGCACATACACAGACACAAGCAGACATATTTAGGCAAAGAGTAAGGGCAGAGATGTCAGTCGAGGCGGAAGTACAGAGGCAAAGAAGTTGTTGAAAGACAGGTGAGGTATGAGCGACGGCAACTTGAAATTAGCGGAGGTTGAGGCCTGGCGGATATCGAGAACAGAGGATATACTGAAGGGCGAGTTCCCATGTCCGGAGTTCGGATAGGTTGGTGTTGGTTGGAAGTATCCAGATAACTCGGACGGTGTAACACTGTGCCAAGATGTGCTGGCTGTGCACCAAGGCATGTTTAGCCACAGGGTGATCCTCATTACCAACAAACACTGTCTGCCTGTGTCCATTCATGAGAATGGACAGTTTGTTGCTGGTCATTCCCACATAGAAAGCGTCACAGTGCAGGCAGGTCAGTTGGTAAATCACGTGGGTGCTTTCACACGTGGCTCTCCCTTTGATCGTGTACACCTTCCGGGTTACAGGACTGGAGTAGGTGGTGGTGGGAGGGTGCATAGGACAGGTTTTACACCGGGGGCGGTTGCAAGGGTAGGAGCCAGAGGGTAGGGAAGGTGGTTTGGGGATTTCATAGGGATGAACCAAGAGGTTACGAAGGTTAGGTGGACGGCGGAAAGACGCTCTTGGTGAAGTGGGGAGGATTTCATGAAGGATGGATCTCATTTCGGGGCAGGATTTTATGAAGTCGTATCCCTGCTGGAGAGCCACATTCAAGGTCTGATCCAGTCCCGGGACGTGTTCTGTCACAAGTGGGGCACTTCTGGGGTTCTTCTGTGAGAGGTTCTGGGTTTGAGGGCATGAGGAAGTGGCTCTGGTTATCTGCTTCTGTACCAGGTTGGGAGGGTATTTGTGGGATGCGAAGGCTGTTTTCAAGTTGTTGGTGTAATGGTCGAGGGATTCAGGACTGGAGCAGATTCATTTGCCACGAAGGCCTAGGCTGTAGGGAAGGGACCGTTTGATATGGAATGGGTAGCAGCTGTCATAATGGACGTAATGTTGCTTGTTGGTCGGTTTGATGTGGACGGATGTGTGAAGCTGGCCATTGGACAGATGGAGGTCAACGTCTAGGAAAGTGGCATGGGATTTGGAGTAGGACCAGGTGAATCTGATGGAATCAAAGGAGTTGAGGTTGGAGAGGAAATTCTGCAGTTGTTCTTCACTGTGAGTCCAGATCATGAAGATGTCATCAATAAATCTGTACCAAACTTTGAGTTGGCAGGCTTGGGTAAACAAGAAGGCTTCCTCTAAGCGACCCATAAATAGGTTGGCATACGAGGGGGCCATCCTGGTACCCATGGCTGTTCCCTTTAATTGTTGGTATGTCTGGCCTTCAAAAGTGAAGAAGTTGTGGGTCAGGATGAAGCTGGCTGTGTTTGTGTGTTTTGTTCTTGTGCCTGTCTGCCGGCATTTTCCTGCTTGGTATGTCTTGGAATCTTTGTTTTTAATATATTTTTCCCATGTGGAAGTTTCTTTCTATTTTATTTAAATTATTTAACAGTTACATTGCAGACCCATACACATTCCCTGATACACTTACACTTGGAATAATGACCTGAAACCTAAAGATCAAGCAGACACAGCAAACCCAGCTAAATATCGCCCCATAGCATGCCTACCAACAATATACAAGATATTAACTTCAGTCATTACACAGAAATTAATGACACATACAACACAGAACAAAATTATAAATGAAGAGCTAAAAGGCTGTTGCAAAGGAGCACGGGGATGTAAAGAGCAACTGATAATAGATGCAGAGGTGACATATCAAGCTAAAACTAAACAAAGGTCACTACACTATGCATACATTGATTACCAAAAAGGTTTTGATAGTGTACCTGGTTACTACAAATATTGGAAATATACAAAGTAGATCCTAAATTGATACAGTTACTAAACGAAGTAATGAAAAATTGGAAAACCACACTTAATATCCAAACAAATTCAAATAATATCACATCACAGCCAATACAGATTAAGCGTGGAATATACCTAGGAGACTCATTAAGTCCTTTCTGGTTCTGCCTTGCTCTGAACCCACTATCCAAAATGCTAAATAATACAAATTATGGATACAATATTACTGGAACATACCAACACAAAATCACACATTTGCTATACATGGATGATCTAAAACTACTGGCAGCAACAAATCAACAATTCAACCAATTACTAAAGATAACAGAAGTATTCAGCAATGAAATAAATATGGCTTTTGGAACAGACAAATGTAAGAAAAATAGCATAGTCAAGGGAAAACACACTAAACAAGAAGATTACATATTGGATAACCACAGCGACTGCATAGAAGCGATGGAAAAAACAGATACCTATAAATATCTAGGATACAGACAAAAATAGGAATACATAATACAAATATTAAAGAAGAACTAAAAGAAATATATAGACAAAGACTAACAAAAATACTGAAAACAGAATTGACAGCAAGAAACAGAACAAAAGCTATAAATACTTATGTTATACCAATATTTACCTACTCATTTGGAGTAGTGAAATGGAGTAACACAGACCTAGAAGCACTCAATACACTTACACGATCACAATGCCACAAATATAGAATACATCACATACATTCAGCAACAGAAAGATTCACATTAAGCAGAAAGGAAGGAGGAAGGGGATTTATCGACACAAAAAACCTACATTATGGACAGGTAGACAATTTAAGAAAATTCTTTCTAGAACAAGCAGAAACTAGCAAAATACACAAAGCAACCACTCATATAAATACATTGGCTACACCACTGCAATTTCATAACCACTTCTACAACCCTTTAGATCACATAACATCAACAGATATGAAGAAAGTAAATTGGAAAAAGAAAACACTACATGGCAAGCACCCGCATCATCTAACACAGCCACACATCGATCAAGACGCATCCAACACATGGCTAAGAAAAGGCAATATATACAGTGAGACAGAAGGATTCATGATTGCAACACAGGATCAAACAATAAACACCAGATATTACAGCAAGCATATGATTAAAGATCCCAATACCACAACAGATAAATGCAGACTTTTCAAACAACAAATAGAAGCAGTAGGTCACATCACAAGCGGATGTACAATACTAGCAAATACAGAATACCCCAGAAGACATGACAATGTAGCAAAACTAATACATCAACAACTTGCCATACAACATAAACTAATAAAACAACACGTTCCCACATACAAGTATGCACCACAAAATGTACTGGAGAATGATGAATACATATTATACTGGAACAGAACCATTATAACAGATAAAACAACACCACATAACAAACCTGACATCATACTCACCAATAAAAAGAAGAAATTAACACAACTAATCGAAATATCCATACCCAATACAACAAATATACAAAAGAAAACAGGAGAAAAAAATGAAAAATACATCCAACTGGCTGAGGAAGTCAAGGACATGTGGAATCAGGATAAAGTTGACATTATACCGATTATACTATCAACTCCAGAAGTCATACCACACAATATCCACCAGTACATCAACGCAATACAGCTACATCCAAACTTATATATACAACTACAGAAATCTGTAATTATCGATACTAGTTCAATTACCTGAAAGTTCCTAAATGCAATGTAACATATACCATACAGTTAAAAGGAAGACAAGCTTGATAAAGGTCCGCGTCAGCTTCCATTTTTAACCAGACATAACGTCTGAGACAGGAAAGAGAAATAATAATAATAGTTTACGTGACATGAGCTGACCGTTATGTCAACATCCTCAGTAACTTCTCTTACAGTAATCTAATGATTTTCCAAAACAATTTTTTCACAGCTTTGACATTATCATCTGCTGTTGATGTGCAGGGGCATCAGAGTGAGGTTCATCATTGGCATCTTCTTGGCCATCTTAGAAGAGCTTGTGCTACTTGTAAACATTTTATTTTTACTTAGAGCAGACTCGCCTTATGTTACTGTTAACATTGCAAGTGTTTTAGAGCACCTGATAGCAGTTTTCACACAAAATTTGATGTAAATTCTTTACTCTATTTTTTATAATAATCAAAAATCACCGAGCACAATAAAAAACGTCTAGCCTTTCTATCTGTCAAAAACAAACGAAGTATGCTGTACACTTGAAACTGTGAGCATATGTTCAGGACATGTGTACCAACATAACAATAAAAAAGATCAGTATTCGAATGTACGTTGCCAATGCAATTAGACAAGTCACCTTACTTTTTGAACAGCCCTCATATACAAACAGCAACACCACCACAGAGTAATAGTAAAAATCAAGCTGTGCACAGAAAACTGTCAAAATTAATTTAATTTTCATATAATAATTACCTTCAGGTCTAAAATGACAAATTCTTTGTTATATTACCTTCTCCTAGCCTTCATATACCCCCCCCCACCCCCCCCCCACCCACCCACCCACCCACCCACCACACACACACACACACACACACACACACACACACACACACACACACACACTTCTATGAGAAGCAAACTCCATACTGTGACTTGGCTTGTCACATATTATTTCTCCATTAGTAATATTAACTAAAGTTCCCTTTTGTAAATAATTTTTAAGTTATGTTTCATGAAATTAGATAATATTGACAGTTAGAAAAAATTAATTTTAATAACAACAGCTCAATTCATGAAACATACGAAATATATCCAGCAACAAGTTCCAAATAATTTGTTGGTGTGACATAATTGTGCCTCTTCATTTCAATCAGCATTTTTTTAGACCACTTGGAAACAGAATCATGGATTGTAGCAAATATCCTTGCTACAGCGTCTCTCAGTCTTTCCTACAATCAACATAAGACATAAGATAAGTATACAACATCAATACAATAAGAAAAGTTCTACAAGAATGTAAGCAATTTAGGAGTAACAGAGACTACTCACAGAATAGCACAAGCATTGAATTGTCTACAGATACACACAAAGGAGAATGTATGCACACACAAACAAACACACACACACACACACACACACACACACACACACATACACGCACACACTCCTGTGTCCCTATGCTGTGTGTTGAGCTTGCATAATATAGGGACACAGGTATTTGTGTGTGTGTTGCATGTCTATTTTTTTCTGTCTAACTGTGCTCTAGTTTGCTGAAAGGTTTCTTCTGAAAGATAGCAAGTTATCACTCTCTTTTGTGTGTGCCTGTTGAGTTATTTTTTTCTGTCTAACTGTACTCTAGTTTGGTGAAAGATGTCTTCTGAAAGATAGCAAGGTATCATTCTCTTTTGTGTGTGCCTGTTGAGAACTGAATGTTTCTTGAATTCAGTGAATGGTCTCCTTTACTCCTAAATTATATACAACATTAATATTATCACAAAAAATGCAGACTAGTTAGGTATCAAGTAAGTACACATACATAAAAAATAAAATCTATAAATCAGGGGAATAAAAATAAAAGAGCTATTTTCCTCAAATCAGTTACATGTATCATCATAGTCTCATTCTGAGATATGGACACACAATGTAATATGCTACCATGACAGTGAACCATTGGTGTATTTTTCTTTTTATGTTAAAAAACTGCAAGCAATATGGGACGCTTTCCAGTATATGAAGCATCTGACAGCTGATCCCTGTCACCTACCTCAACCTGTCATACACTTTTTTCCCAAACCAACTGACCTGCATTTCCATGTGTATTTATGCAATTCTTCCTGAAAATATTTTATACATGTTGAAGTGTGAGAGCAACTACACTGGTGGAGATTAATAATTTGATGCCATAGAATAAGACTCAAAATACAAATGTTTAGCATCCTAAATGAAATCTGAGATTTCTATGGTTAAGGGAAATGGTTCATTACTAAGATGAATGAAATATCAGGCTTTCGTTTTCAAAAACACCACAAAGTGTATATAAATCAAGTACTTAACTGAAGAACTTTGCATTTCCCTTCAGAGTTATACAAATTCTGAATTTGGTGAAAATATATGTATATTTTTTCATTAGGGGTTTTCAGTGTCATTGAGGAGATAATTTTACTTTTAGTAGTTGAATTATTTGTTCCATTTTTTTAAAATTAGTTCCAGAAGCCAATGGGGCAAAGGAAAAAAAAACTGTACACTTTTGTAAAAACTAAGATTTCTCTGATTTGACCAGTGTGATTGTTTCATGAGATTTAAGTGGGGCGTAGTACTATGATGCTCGACCTATCTTGTAAACTGCCTGCAGAGAACTATAATGACAAACCTGTCAGCGATGCAAAAGAACTCTGTTGTACCAATACCGCTGGAATTGGATGAAAATTTCCAAAGTGGTCTTCGAATGACATGGATCCATGACGAAACACGCACCTATTCCTTAATCTTTTCCATTTCCTCTCTGCAGTATGAGTTACAGACTGCTGTGCAGCAATGGTTTAACATTCTCTGCTTGTCTTCTTGCATTTTGCACCAGTTCTGTGGTCTTTCACCTTCCAAATATATTATACCTGCCTCTGTGAGAAACTTCACAGAGGTCCTGACATCTCTCATATCTTAAAAGAAGGGCTGCTTCTATATTTCTGTGGATGCTCTAATCAATATAAGTGTATCTTTACTGCCCCTATGACAATTAACCGCAAACTGTTAATGTACCTCAGATACCTACTGCTCAATATTCTGAAGTGTACTGTATCCATAAATGAAACCAGTAGAAAAGATTTAAGTTAAATTTGAGAGACAAGTTCAATTTTCATTACACAGAACTTACATTTGTAACATACGACACACTTCTCACATTTGCAGTTTTTTTCATCTTTAGTCACCTGTACCAAATATTAAGGAAACTTTGCTTTTTACAACGAGTAAAAAAGGTCTTCATACTTCTGTGTACTTATATGTTCTCACTGTTCCTGTTCTTGCAGTAGGTAACACGACTTGGGAATTTCTATTCAATACACAATTTACAAAGAACTCAAAACTGAGTTTCAAATTGATTGCATTTGATATGGAAATTAATATTACAAACTTTGCTTTGGCTCACCTGCTCTTCCAACATGTCCTTATCCATTTTCACTTGTTCCTGTAAAAAAGAAGATGAAGTTAATAATAAAATTCACACACACATATACACTCCTGGAAATTGAAATAAGAACACCGTGAATTCATTGTCCCAGGAAGGGGAAACTTTATTGACACATGCCTGGGGTCAGATACATCACATGATCACACTGACAGAACCACAGGCACATAGACACAGGCAACAGAGCATGCACAATGTCGGCACTAGTACAGTGTATATCCACCTTTCGCAGCAATGCAGGCTGCTATTCTCCCATGGAGACGATCGTAGAGATGCTGGATGTAGTCCTGTGGAACGGCTTGCCATGCCATTTCCACCTGGCGCCTCAGTTGGCCCAGCGTTCGTGCTAGACGTGCAGACCGCGTGAGACAACGCTTCATCCAGTCCCAAACATGCTCAATAGGGGACAGATCTGGAGATCTTGCTGGCCAGGATAGTTGACTTACACCTTCTAGAGCACGTTGGGTGGCACGGGATACATGCGGACGTGCATTGTCCTGTTGGAACAGCAAGTTCCCTTGCTGGTCTAGGGATGGTAGAACGATGGGTTCGATGACAGTTTGGATGTACCGTGCACTATTCAGTGTCCCCTCAACGATCACCAGAGGTGTACGGCCAGAGTAGGAGATCGCTCCCCACACCATGATGCCGGGTGTTGGCCCTGTGTGCCTCGGTCGTATGCAGTCCTGATTGTGGCGCTCACCTGCACGGTGCCAAACACGCATCCGACCATCATTGGCACCAAGGCAGAAGCGACTCTCATCGCTGAAGACGACACGTCTGCATTCGTCCCTCCATTTATGCCTGTCGCGACACCACTGGAGGCGGGCTGCACGATGTTGGGGCGTCAGCGGAAGACGGCCTAATGGTGTGCGGGACCGTAGCCCAGCTTCATGGAGACGGTTGCGAATGGTCCTCGCCGATACCCCGGGAGTAACAGTGTCCCTAATTTGCTGGGAAGTGGCGGTGCGGTCCCCTACGGCACTGCGTAGGGTCTTACGGTCTTGGCGTGCATCCGTGCGTCGCTGCGGTCCGGTCCCAGGTCGACGGGCACTTGCACCTTCCGCCGACCACTGGCGACAACATCGATGTACTGTGGAGACCTCACGCCCCACGTGTTGAGCAATTCGGTGGTACGTCCACCCGGCCTCCCGCATGCCCACTATATGCCCTCAATCAAAGTCCGTCAACTGCACATACGGTTCACGTCCACGCTGTCGCGGCATGCTACCAGTGTTAAAGACTGCGATGGAGCTCCGTATGCCATGACAAACTGGCTGACACTGACGGCGGCGGTGCACAAATGCTGCGCAGCTAGCGCCATTCGACGGCCAACACCGCGGTTCCTGGTGTGTCCGCTGTGCCGTGCGTGTGATCATTGCTTGTACAGCCCTCTCGCCGTGTCCGGAGCAAGTATGGTGGGTCTGCACACCGGTGTCAATGTGTTCTTTTTTCCATTTCCAGGAGTGTATATAAAATAGAAAGAAACATTCCACATGGGAAAAATGTATTAAAAACAAAGATTCCATGACTTACCAATTGGGAAAACGCTGGTAGATAGGTACAATAAAAAAACACACACAAACACACACACAAAAATTCGAGCTTTCGCAACCCACGGTTGCTTCGTCAGGAAAGAGGGAAGGAGAGGGAAAGATGAAAGGATGTGGGTTTTAAGGAAGAGGGTAAGGAGTCATTCCAATCCCGGGAGCGGAAAGACTTACCTTAGTGGGAAAAAAAGGACAGGTATACACTCGCACACACACACATATCCATCTGCACATACACAGACACAAGCAGACATTTGTAAAGGCAAAGAGTTTGGGCAGAGATGACAGTCGAGGCGGAAGTACAGAGGCAAAGAAATTAGTGGAGCTTGAGGCCTGGCGGATAACGAGAAGAGAAGACATGCTGAAGGGCAAGTTCCCATCTCCGGAGTTCTGACATGTTGGTGTTAGTGGGAAGTATCCAGATAACAAGGACGGTGTAACACTGTGCCAAGATGTGTAGGCCGTGTAACAAGGCATGTTGAGCCACAGGGTGATCCTCATTACCAACAAACACTGTCTGCCTGTGTCCATTCTTGAGAATGACAGTTTGTTGCTGGTCATTCCCACATAGAAAGCTTCACAGTGTAGGCAGGTCAGTTGGTAAATCACGTGGGTGCTTTCACATGTGGCTCTGCCTTTGATCATGTACACCTTCTGGGTTACACGACTGGAGTAGGTGGTGGTGGGAGGATGCATGGGACAGGTTTTACACCGGGGGTGGTTACAAGGGTAGGAGCCAAAAGGTACGGAAGGTGGTTCGGGGATTTCATAGGGATGAACTAAGAGGTTACGAAGGTTAGGTGGACGGCAGAAACACACTCTTGGTGGAGTGGGGAGGATTTAATGAAGAATGGATCTCATTTCAGGGCAGGATTTGAGGAAGTCATATACCTGCTAGAGAGCCACATTCAGAGTCTGATACAGTCCCGGAAAGTATCCTGTCACAAGTGGGGCACTTCTGGGGTTCTTCTGTGAGAGGTTCTGGGTTTGAGGGATGAGGAGGTGGCCCTGGTTATTTGTTTCTGTACCAGGTCGGGAGGGTAGGTGCGGGATGCGAAAGCTGTTTTCAGGTTGTTGGTGTAATGGTTCAGGGATTCCGGACTGGAGCAGATTCGTTTGCACAAAGACCTAGGCTGTAGGGAAGGGACTGTTTGATGTGGAATGGGTGGCAGCTGTCATAATGGAGGTACTGTTGCTTGTTGGCGGGTTTGATGTGGACGGACGTGTGAAACTGGGCATTGGACAGATGGAGGTCAACGTCAAGGAAAGTGGCATGGGATTTGGATTAGGACCAGGTGAATCTGATAGAACCAAAGGAGTTGAGGTTGGAGAGGAAATTCTGGAGTTCTTCTTCACTGTGAGCCCAGATCATGAAGATGTCATCAATAAATCTGTACCAAACTTTGGGTTGGCACGCCTGTGTAACCAAGAAGGCTTCCTCTAAGCGACCCATGAATAGTTTGGTGTACGAGGGGGGTCATCCTGGGACCCGTGGCTGTTCCATTTAATTGTTGGTATGTCTGGCCTTCAAAAGTGAAGAAGTTGTGGGTCAGGATAAAGCTGGCTAAGGTAATGAGGAAAGAGGTTTTAGGTAGGGTGGCAGGTGATCGGCGTGAAAGGAAGTGTTCCATCGCAGCGAGGCCCTTGACGTGCAGAATATTTGAGTATAAGGAAGTAGCATCAATGGTTACAAGGATGGTTTCCAGGGGTAACAGATTGGGTAAGGATTCCAGGCGTTCGAGAAAGATCTTTGATGAAGGATGGGAGACTGCATGTAATGGGTTGAAGGTGTTGATCTACGTAGGCAGAGATACGTTCTGTGGGGGCTTGGTAACCAGCTACAATGGGGCGGCTGGGATGATTGGGTTTGTGAATTTTAGGAAGAAGGTAGAAGGTAGGGGTGCGGGCTGTCGGTGGGGTCAGTAGGTTGATGGAGTCAGGTGAAAGGTATTGTAGGGGGCCTAAGGTTCTGAGGATTCCTTGAAGCTCTGCCTGGACATCAGAAATGGGATTACCTTGGCAAACTTTGTATGTGGTGCTGTCTGAAAGCTGACGCAGTCCCTCAGCCACATACTCCCGACAATCAAGTAACACGGTTGTGGAACCCTTGTCCGCTGGAAGAATGACGATGGATCGGTCAGTCTTCAGTTCACGGATAGCTTGAGCTTCAGCAGTGGTGATGTTGGGAGTAGGATTAAGGTTTCTTAAGAAGGATTGAGAGGCAAGGCTGGAAGTCAGAAATTCCTGGAAGGTTTGGAGAGGGTGATTTTGAGGAAGAGGAGGTGGGTCCCGCTGTGACAGAAGATGGAACTGTTCCAGGCAGGGTTCAATTTGGATAGTGTCTTGGGGAGTTGGATCATTAGGAGTAGGATTAGTATCATTTTTTCTTTCTGGCAAAGTGATATTTCCAGCAGATAGTATGAGTGTAGGACAGTAAATCTTTGACGAGGGCTGTTTGGTTGAATCTGGGAGTGGGGCTGAAGGTGAGGCCTTTGGAAAGGACAGAGGTTTCGGATTGGGAGAGAGGTTTGGAGGAAAGGTTAACTACTGAATTAGGGTGTTGTGGTTCCAGATTGTGTTGATTGGAATTTTGAGGTTTTGGAGGGAGTGGAGCTGGAAGTGGGAGATTGAGTAGATGGGAGAGACTGGGTTTGTGTGCAATGAGAGGAGGTTGAGGTTTGCTGGAAAGGTTGTAAAGAGTGAGTGAGTTGCCTTTCCGGAGGTGTGAAACCAGGAGATTGGATAGTTTCTTGAGGTGTAGGGTGACATGCTGTTCTAATTTGTGGTTGGCCTGTAGGAGGATGCTCTGAACAGCCGGTGTGGATGTGGGAGAGGAAAAATTGAGGACTTTTATTAAGGATAGGAGTTGACGGGTGTGTTCATTGGCTGAGTTGATGTGTAGGTGAAGGATTAGGTGGGTGAGGGCAATGGATCATTCCATCAGCCCCTATACCAGTTCCAATCTGAACAATCCAAATGTCTGCTTGTGTTTGTGTATGTGCAGGTGGATATGTGTGTGTGTGCGAGTCTATACCTGTCCTTTTTCCCTCTAAGGTAAGTCTTTCCGCTCCTTACCCTCTCCCTTAAAACCCACATCCTTTCGTCTTTCCCTCTCCTTCCCTCTTTCCTGAAGAAGCAACTGCTGGTTGTGAAAGCTTGAATTTTGTGTGTATGTTTGTGTTTGTTTGTGTGTCTATCAACCAGCCAGCGCTTTTGTTTGGTAAGTCACATCATCTTTGTTTTTAGATATGTTTTTCCCACGTGGAATGTTTATGAAAATAAATGATAATAATATCACAACATTATAAATCATAACCACTTGTTGGCACATAGTCTATTCAGTAACTTCTTAACAGTCAACACAGCATCCAAGTTATGTGTGTTTGCCTGTGTATTGAAATTTCACATCATAAAAATCACAGCGTGTATGGTGGATGGAACAAATAACAAATAAGGTAAAATTTATCCAATTTAAAGAATTAATTATCATAAAGGTATTGTTTTTGAGAATGTTACCTCTGAACCCATTGTTTTTATATTTTCCAAGAAGTTAACTGTTCCAAGATACTTGCTAGCGACTTCAAGCAGGGCTTCTTGAGGCCATTCCAAGAACCAATCAATGGTTGTACAGTTTATTAAAGCTGGATACTGACGCAGTCTGTTTCTGAATGCATCACCAATTGGACTGAGGCATAAAACAATATGTAAATTGGCACGAGTTCTCGCTATAAGATAATTATACATTGCTTCTGTTGTTGGAGAAACCCCTTCTTTTGCTGCTGTCGCCGAGAGCTTGTTTCGTATCTGTAACAAAAATCACACTTCAAATTACTGGTAAAAGCACAAACAAACAAAACAAAATAGTTAAGAAAAAATAGGTGTCAATATTTGTCAATGATACAAAGCATCAGGCAAAACACAGACTTCAATAAGTGCATTCTTGCCCTGGTACTCAAATCTGGCTTCGAGTTTCAATTTTTCTTCAGTTCCATTTTTATATCCCAGTTTACTGGAAGAGCAACTCTGTTACCAAAATTGTGCCAGTTCTTCAATAATAAACTCTTTCGGAATGCTCCCTCAAGGATAGCTAGTTTATTACAAATCCATTCTCATATTCACAAATGAGAATCATCACTTCAATAATTCTCCTTAAACAGAAAGACCTGACTAATTATTGGATATGACGAGATCAGTATTTGTCACAGTAACCTGCTGTGAGAGAAGGTGCATCGTGCAATAATCTCTCTAGTAAGTACCTTTATTTTTACTTCACATTTTCTTCTAGCTGTCCTGTTTTTTGGTTGACTTAGACTGTAAACATCGACTGAACACTGTTCAATCCTTTGAATGTTAAATTTCTTTAAATAAAACATCCTTCATAAATTGTCTCTGTTTTGTCTTTTGGATTTGCTACGGACACATAAAAGAACAACATGTAAAAAATTTTGCACTTTTTCAGCTAATTAGTGCATTTTCTGTAGCTGAAAACAATATTAATACTTATTATTGTTGTAAGTTAAGGAAAGCTATAATAGAAGAAAACAGAGTTCACTAACAAACATGTTATTCAATCTCTCAGCTCAACAGGCAAACATGAGATTTACTTGTACTCAGAAATAACTATACGCTTAGTCATGAGGAAAATTTGTAACATGAGATTGTATGTACCCATGCATGTAAGCTTGCAAGAATATGGATAACAACAACAAGTCGAGGAAACTGAAGAACCAGATACGAGAGTTAATAAAGAAGTTCCAGACTGCACTGAGGTAGTAAACTTAATCAAAGCCCAAAGTGCAGCTTTAAGTACTCAAAATGTGACTCTAAGAGAAAAACTAGACTCAGAACATTCTCAATTAAAGAACCAGAGTGAAACCTTAAATAGTCAAGCGGCAAATATTGGTTTGTTACATACCGAAGTTGACTCACAAAGCAAAGAATTTCGTAATCTGTTTGAAGGCATGGATGCTTTAAAGACTGAATTTGACACCTTAAATAGTAAGGTAGAGGATTTTAAATTAGATTTAAAGAATGAATAGACTAGTTCTTCGACCATTCAGGTAAATCAAATGTACACTGACTTTAGCCAGAAACAGAAACAGAATTTTTGGGATTTGACAAAAAGGTTAGAATTGAATATTGAAGACAAATATAATAGTGTACAATCAGAGCTTAATGAAAAGTTAGAATCCTTTGAAAATGTGTGTAATGTTAGATTTACTGCAGTAAAGCAAGAGTTGAGTATTTTGAAAGAGAGTGTCGATAAGCAGGATAATTTAATGCCAATAACTCAATCGCAAATTACAGGTGTTAATACACGAGTAGATAATGTGGAAATGAACTTCAAAGAGAAATTAGCAAACTCTGATATCATAAATATAAGTAGTTTGGAGGAACAGGTTGAAGAAATTATAGATTGAAAGTTACCAAGAGAGTAACATCTGGAAACGTATCTCCTATTCTATCTTCTGAACTTAATGATAACAGGAAAGGTATAGATGACCTGTGGAAAGAATTCAAACTTATCCAGGATACAGTAGACAAAAATGATAACTTCACTTAATGTGGTATTAACTAGTGAAGTGATGAACTGATCCGCAATGGGGGGCTAATTCAGGATTATCCAGGCAACTCGCTAAATTTAAGCCAGACAGGGATGTACATCCAACCCACTTTTTGAGAAGATTCAACCAAGTTTTGCCAAAGAATTTGGAAGATTCTAAAAAGATCTAATTTGCTGTGGGTTACCTTCTAGGAGAAGTCTTACAAAGGGGAACCGTGAATATTGAGAATTTTTCTTCTTGGGGAGACTTCCAAAAGATGTACTGGTCTGCTAGTGCATAAGAAAAGTTAATATGAGGTCCATGGGACCCGGGCGGAGTCATTTATTCTCCCAGGGACGTTAACATTCTGAGTAATCGGGCAGAGTGACGACCGTTGGATCCCAAGTTGTTTTCAGTGTTTCTTCCAAAATAGTTTTCTTGCATCGAATTCCTTTAAAATCTTAAACTATCCTGTCATCTATTCCTAACATCTTAAACAATACTATAATCATAGTGCTTAGAAAACTGGGTATGACTACAAGATAAAAAAAACTTAGGAGAATCACAGAATAAGAAAGAGAGTGATATCAAAATAAAATAAAATGAATAGAGTGTTATATTTATGGATAATATAATATCAGGTGAATAATTAAGCAACTGCAATACCATAGTGCATAAATTTTCTATTTTGTATAGAGTATTTTGTACCTTTTATAAGATGTGATGTAAATGGGAGGGTTTGTATAGGTTTTGAAAGAAGTGGGTATTATAAATAAAAGCATGGTTTACAAGAGCAAATAAACCATGGCTAACACAAAACACATATCACACCTATCAGACAACCCTCACAAACAAGTGTGCCTGATTCTTCACCATTTGCCGTTTCCATAGGGTCGGCTAATATTTCCTTTGTGGGCCTCAAGGGTGAAGGTGGGAATGTCCATTCAGTAGGAGATGATTTAACACCAAACCTCCTCTGGCATCTCACTCAAGTACCTGAGGGATAGGGATACTGGGAAAGGGGGGGTGGGGGGGGGGGGGGCGTGGAGGTTTCCTGTCTTTGAAGGTTTGTATAGGTTTTGAAAGAAGTGGGTATTATAAATAAAAGCATGGTTTACAAGAGCAAATAAACCATGGCTAACACAAAACACATATCACACCTATCAGACAACCCTCACAAACAAGTGTGCCTGATTCTTCACCATTTGCCGTTTCCATAGGGTCGGCTAATATTTCCTATGTGGGCCTCAAGGGTGAAGGTGGGAATGTCCATTCAGTAGGAGATGATTTAACACCAAACCTCCTCTGGCATCTCACTCAAGTACCTGAGGGATAGGGATACTGGGAAAGGGGGGGTGGGGGGGGGGGGCGTGGAGGCTTCCTGTCTTTGAAGGTTTCTATAGGTTTTGAAAGAAGTGGGTATTATAAATAAAAGCATGGTTTACAAGAGCAAATAAACCATGGCTAACACAAAACACATATCACACCTATCAGACAACCCTCACAAACAAGTGTGCCTGATTCTTCACCATTTGCCGTTTCCATAGGGTCGGCTAATATTTCCTATATGGGCCTCAAGGGTGAAGGTGGGAATGTCCATTCAGTAGGAGATGATTTAACACCAAACCTCCTCTGGCATCTCACTCAAGTACCTGAGGGATAGGGATACTGGGAAAGGGGGGGTGGGGGGGGGGGGGTGTGGAGGCTTCCTGTCTTTGAAGCTATCTTCTTTCTCTTCTTGGATCTTAGCAACCATTTGTATTTTTCTTTCTTTCTTTCTTACTTCTCATTTGAGGACCTATCTATTTTTCCCCTCTTTCCATATTCACAGACGTCTATCACTTAAGTCCTTCCTTGTTTGCATGGTTTCTAATAACCTACATCTTATCTTTAGATAAAAAGGCCAACGAATCAGACTAGACGAACACACATCCGCATACACACAAAAATACATTTAGACACAAATACTGAAACTACAGACTAAAAAGCCTGTCACGATGTGAGAATCACCAGGTATTGTAAAAGAAAGAATATGTGTACACAGGGAAATATGCACACACGTATATATAGAAGGAGACAAAAGCATGTAAGTTGTGGGATAACTATAAAGCAGTAATAGAGATAGACAAGGAAGAGGCATGAGCAAAGAAAGAAAAATGAAAGCAGGAGTGGCGCTGGTCATGCTGATCATAGGAATATTTTTACCAGAGAATACTTAATTATAGTATACATAGGAATGTATACTAGGGTAATGAAGCATGAGGCCTACTCAGAAAGGATATGGAGTGCATACTCGGCATTTAATAAGTATATAGGGCAGGCGTACCTACATGGAGATAGGATAACCTGTGGCCTAAATATAGGAATGTTTTGTAAAGGGGCCTACCTCC
Organism: Schistocerca gregaria; assembly: GCF_023897955.1. Classification (NCBI taxonomy): domain Eukaryota; kingdom Metazoa; phylum Arthropoda; class Insecta; order Orthoptera; family Acrididae; genus Schistocerca; species Schistocerca gregaria. Next base: position 337,005,695 of record NC_064925.1, on the reverse strand, counting down.
CAGAATGGAAAGAGGAAGTGCACTCATAAGGTCAACCCACAAGCAATGTATAGGTGCTAATCCTAGGAGAAGGGGACAGTATTGTGACAAAAGTAACAAATTTTATAGGGATTATTCTGGAAAGTTTGAATTCTATGGACAACTAACATTATTACATTTCGTGTAAGTTTACGAGTGTCAAAAAGACCACTTTCATTTTGCCCACAGTTCTTCCAAACTACAAAAAATAGTAAAAATAGTATATACTAAGGAAAGCAGTACAAAAAATGAGAATGGAAAGTAGATTACTCATATGTCATGAACACCTGGAGTTTACGATTGGAAGTATAGAAATAACGAAAGAGTCCTTACAATTCCAAACTACTACGAAGGCTGACCAAACCACAAATAAATGCTCATGTCTGGATCTCAAAGTAAAGTAAGAATAGAATAAAGAAACACTCAGCTAAAGATTATTCTACAGAAAAAAAACAAAGATTGTTGCTGAAGGGAAATATGAATGTATAAACATGTATAAGAAAAGTATAGTGTTATGATATGAAATGTTGTTATGAGTGATATTATTTACATAATGATTGTGTATCAAATGTAACGTGTCCGATATGGGGAGGATATGTAGTGTTTCAAGAATTTCTGTGTAAATCCTAGAACCACTTGGCCTTCTGCAGTCTCGAACATATGATATTTTAGAAATGAGTGTGGGATGATAGAATTCTACCTACTGCATGTCACATGTGTGAAGGTTTGAAATTCGGTCACGAGATGAATGTAGACACGGCTGTCAAATGGCGATGACAAGTACTTGTCGGGCGATCCATGGAAGTTTTAGTGAAAGTGTACAGAAGAACCATGGAGCTACTATGTTAGTCTGTGCTAATTTTGTCACTGACTATTATTATAATAACGAGAAAGGTGGAAAAGGTACTCTTGAAAAAAGACTCTTGTCTTAACCTTGTTGAAGGGAAGATGTGTATTATGGTCCATGTTGAGACTGGTGTTTAAGCCAACTTTCTCTTATATGTAAGTTAGTTTGTTTCTAATGTTTAAAGATACAAGAGGCTTGCGAAGCAGTATATATTTATATGAAGAGTGAGATTTGTAATATGTCTGAAGTTCAAATATACATCATTAGTTGAAACAAATGAAATTGGTGTGTCTACTTATTTTTATATGTAGAGAGAGTCTTAAGAAATTCCTGTACCTGGCAGTATACTTTAGAGAAGAAAGTGAAACAGGGTTTGCAGCAGCAGGCTAACAAACAAGAAAAGTCGGCCGAGCATGTCAAGTAAGTCATCTCTTAAAAGAAGTGGAAGTTAGTTTATTGAGTTCACCCTTAAATTGTCATCCAAAGATGTTAGAGTATGTCAACTCAGTTCGCACTGCCGTTTGCTTTTTTCCTGACATGCGCCCATGCACGCCACACGCTGCCACAATTTTGCTTAACAGTAGGTCCGCATGGCAATGAATACCTCATGCATGTAACTTGGGATGGCTGTAAGTTGCTCTGGCTCGTTCATACATTTTTGCAGCACAGCTGTCACAGTTTTGCAGTTTTAAAGGATGGCTTTCTCATGTGTATAATCTGTGTTGTCATGTCACTATGGGTCCTTTTTCTTTTCTTTAATAACTTACAATCCTACCATCTGTAATCTAATTACTGAAAGGTGTTATTCTGTTTATTTCATAATTGTTGTTTGCATAGTTAAATATTTTAACAACAGTTCAGGTTAACTACTGCCAAATTGTGGGAAAAGCTCTTGCCATTATTTTAGGTATTTTCAAATTCTGTATGATCTTATATGGAACCAAATTTCATTTAATCACTGACCACAAATGTCTCCTTGCTATTGTCAGACCTAAATCTGGTTGGAACAGTGTTATCAAAGGAAAATTAAAGATGAATCCAGATGTAGGTCTAATAAAGGACAAGAGAGACTATGAATGTGGATGGACTAGTATGAACATCATAGTGAACACACACTATGTGATCAAAAGTAGCAGCGCATCCCCAAAAACATATGATTTTTTTTATATTGGGTGCATTGTGCTACCACCTACTGTCAGGTACTCCATATCAGCGACCTCAGTAGTCATTAGATATCATGAGAGCAGAATGGGGCACTCAGCGTAACGCAGGGACTTCGAACTTGATCAGATGATTGGGTGTCACTTGTGTCATACGTCTGTACATAAGATTTCCACACTCCTAAGCATCTCTAGCGTCCACTGTTTCTGATGTGATAGTGAAGTGGAAACATGAATGGACATGTACAGCACAAAAGCATACAGGCCAAACTTGTCTGTTGACTGACACAGACCGCCGCCAGTTGAAGAGGATCGTGATGTGTAATAGGCAGACATCTATCCAGACCATCACACAGGAATTCCAAACTGCATCAGGATCCACTGCAACTACTATGACAGTTAGGCAGGAGGTGACAAACTTTGGATTTCATGGTCAAGCAGCTCCTCATAAGCCACACATTATACCAGTAAATGCCTAATGACACATCACATGGTGTAAAGATAGTAAATATTGGATGACTGAACATTGGAAAAATGTTGTGTGGAGTGACGAATCACAGTACACAATGCATTGATTCAATGGCAGGGTGTGGGTATGGTGAATGCCCAGTGAATGTCATCTGCCAACATGTGTAGTACCAACAGAAAAATTCAGAGGCAGTAGCGAATGGTGTGGTCATGTTTTTCATGGAGGGGGTTTGCACCCCTTGTTATTTTGCATGGCACTATCACAGCAGACGCCTACATTGATTTTTTAAGCACCTTCTTGCTTCCCACTGGTGAACAGCAATTCAGGGATGGCAACTACATCTTACAACATGATTGAGCATCTGTTCACAATGCACAGCCTTTGGCAGAGTGGTTACACAACAATAACATCCCTGTAATGGACTGGCCTGCACAGAGTCCTGACCTGAAACCTATGGAGCACATTTGGGATGTTTTGGAATGCCAACTTTATGCCAGGCCTCACCGACTGACATCAATACCTCTCCTCTGTGCAGCATTCCATGAAGAATGGGTTGCCATTCCCCAAGAAACTTTCCAGCACCTGACTGAACGTATGCCTGAGACAATGGAAGCTGTCATCAAGGCTAAGAATGGGCCAACACCATACTGATGGAGTGTGCCACGAACTTGTAAGTCATTTTCAACCAGGTGTCCAGATACTTTTGATCACATAGTGTATTATCATAACAAAGACAGACATGAAACTATAAAGCCCCCTGAAATACAATTATATATGCCTGCTACCTCTCCAGACACTGAAGAGATAGCCATAATGAGTGTTAGACAAACAAAATTATTTAGTATATTAAGGAAGGCAAAAATTTACTTGAACTGGTGAGTGACAAAGCAAGAGAAGTAAAAATGATAGGAAAACATGGAGAGGGGGCAGCAGGGGGAGGGCAGTAATGAAACTTCTAACTTCCCTTACAAACTTTTTCCCCAGCATTAAGGGATAAACACAAATCAGATTGGTCTGATAACCAAATGTGCATCACCAAATATGTTCATTTTCTAATGTAGTGTGAAAAGAAAGGTAACATTTTGTCAATGAATAATAACTACAGGATAATTAATGTTAACAACCTGATTTATGGCCTAACAATTTATTTTTTGTATTGTATCCAATTACAAATGTTATGATAATAATGAAACAATGGAAAGTCCAGGATGGAATAACAGCAATATGGAAAGTAATCAATTTTTGAAAACACAAGATTATTGGATCTATAAAAAATTTACTAACCAAACGGCAGAAAATGCATAAACGTAGGTTAAGGAAATGTGCAAGTTTTCAGAGCCAGTGGTCCTTTCTTCTGGCAGAAGGGGAATGAATACTGATAACTTCAAAAGTACTGGTGAGATTTTGGAAGCAGGGAGAGTCCCAAAAACTCACCCAGAACCCCATGTCAGAAATGACTTACCAGACATGATGTCTTTCCTTCCCATCCCATCCAATAAGTCTCCTCTGACCCACAGTTCTGGGGGACTTTTCCAAACTCTCTACATTTTCTAAACCCCACCAGTCCTTTACCTTCATATCTCTTCATTCCCCTTCTGCCAGAAGAAATGACCACTGGCTTGGAAAGGCTGCACAAAAAGAAGCCACTGGCTCTGAAAATGTGCACATTTCCTTAACCTTTATATGTGTCTATGTGTTTTCTTCTGCTGCTGCTTAGTGAGCAGATTTTTTTACCTAAACAATAATATTTTCAACAGTGTGGTACAGATGGATTGCTACTCTGGACACAGATGAAGCATTGCATTGCAGAAAGGCACAATGAAAAGAATATCAGAAATATTCACACTTTTGGACAATGTCCTTCCTCACAAGTTGGACTCTCACATGTTCCCACAACAACAAATCACGCATACAATCTCCAGCCACTTGGGTACTAATGCGACTGCATCTAACATGAGCATCAATCTGCTGTGGTTGGTAGTCAGGATAAGGAGACACGGATAAGGAGGGAGGAGTAGCATGGTAGGAATGGGGAAGATACTGGTGCTGCCTGTGGGAACATGCTGGAACATGGAGAGGACATGACAGAGCTGCAAGACGCAAAACATCATGATGCTGTTCTGGGAGGGAGCAGGAGAGAGGAAACATAAGAGACAGAAGTAGAGGTGAGGAAAGGATTGTAGCTGCATTTGGTGGGATGGAAGGCATGTGTATACCGTAGTGGGAGCAGGATAAATAATTGGCTGGTGGGGAGAGAATTTCAGAGCTGGTGGGGGGGGGGGAGGGGGGGGGGATTATGGGGACAAAGGACATGCATAAGGAGGATTCCCAGGTATGCAGTTCAGAAAATCTGTTACTGGTGGGAAGAATCCAGATGGCACAGTCTGTGCAGCAGTCACTAAAGTGAAGCACATCACACTTGGTGGCACATTAAGCAACTGTATCATCCAGCTGCCTCTTGGCCACAGTTTGGCGATGGTCATTCATGCAGCATGTTACTAGTCATGCCCACATAGAATGCAGCAGAGTGGACACAGTTTAAGTTTCTAGAACACTTGCCTGCCTTTTATAGTTGACCCTGACTTTAATGGGGCATGAGATGCCAGTAGCAGGACTGGAGCAGGTGGTAGTGGGAGGATGTATGGGACATGTCTTGCATCTAAGCTTATTGCAGGGACATGAGCCATGAGGCAAGGGGTTGGGAGCAGGGGTGAAGTAGGGATGGGCAAGTATATTGCGTGGCTTGGGTGAACGGCAGAATACTCTTTTGAGAGTGGTAGAATAGCAGGGAGGGTATTCCTCATTTCGGGGCAAGATGAGAGATAGTTGAAACCCTGGTGGAGAATGTGAGTGAGTTCTTGATAGTCCTGTGCCACTAGAGGAGTGCTGCTCTGTGGTCAGAATGTGAATAAATGGTGCATGGTAAGTGACTGGTGAGATGAGGCATGGGAGATCTCTTTCCAGACAATGTTGTGAGGGTAAATTTTGGTCTGTGAAGGCCTCAGTGACACCTTTGGTATTTTTGGAGATGGACTGTTGACAATATAGATGCAACGGCCACAGATGACTTCATGTTATCTATTGGACTTCTTGGCGTGGAGTGGGTGGTAGCTGTTGAAGCAAAGGTATTGCTGGTGGTTGGTAGGTTTAAGGTAGACAGGGATACAGATGTAGCCATCCCTGAGATTGAGGTTTAGGTTGACATCAAGGAAGGTGGCTTGTAGGGCTAATGACAACATGGTGAAGTGAATGGCGGAGAATGTACTGATGTTCTGCAGAAATGAGGATAGGATAACCTCACCCTCACTCCTTAGCTTGAAGATGTCATCAATGAATCTGAACCAGGTGATGTGTTTGTTATTACGGCTCGTTAGGACAGATACCTCTAGACAGTCAGGAGTACGTAGGTGAACAGAGGATTAAGGATGGATGGAGGTGTAAACTTATCAGGCAGGATTAAATAATGAAATACTGAATACGATCTGTGGAATCCTGCCTGACTCAGTTTACTCTCCCATTCAATCATGATTACCTGTACTGCCCCAAAGTCACCCCCTATTAATTGCTTAATTAAGTATATTGTAAGAAAAAATGTAAACCAGTTTTTGTGTTTTGACGAGTCTCCAGTACATTAAGTCAATGGCTTGAAATTGTATGTTACGAGACAATACTTCTACTCATACTCCTACTATGATGCCATATTATAAGAACTACTTACCAGTGTTGTGGATAACATGGGAGCACACTTCAGAGCATGCATTGCTGTCTGTGTTGATCATACACCCTGCTAAGAACCACATCCTGCCATTTGAAAGGTTCAAGGAGGCAACATATAACGCAATGACTTCAGTGCAATTACTGTCTTTGAATAATTTCTGTTCATCTCATTGTGTACTTCTTTCTGTTACCTTCTGTACTATACTGCAGCATTTATTTCTAAATATGATCCATGGTTCATGGAGCTATGTTACTTGTCAGTGATACATGATGCAAATGTTACATTCGTCCCTAAGGTTTGCACACGAGTGATCATGCTCACCCCAATAACTTCTCTTTTGAAGGAATTATGTACCACCAAATGCATGATACAGTAATCTCCACCAACATGACACCATAGCCATGCTATAGCCATGTAGAGGATTCCTTCCTAACCATCCAGAATAACAAATCACTCACCTGTTTCAGATTTTTTGATGGTATCATTATATCCAAACACATCCTCCCTCATTCACTTCTCCTAGTCCTACTCAGCCCAACAAGTCAACTTCAACTTCAAGGATGGCTACATCAGTACTTCCATCCATATCAAGGGTTTTTTTTCCCCCCATCCGTCTACTGACTGGTTTGATGCGGCCTGCCATGAATTCCTTTCCTGTGCTAACCTCTTCATCTCAGAGTAGCACTTGCAACCTATGTCCTCAATTATTTGCTTGATGTATTCCAATCTCTGTCTTACTCTACAGTTTTTGCCCTCTACAGCTCCCTCTAGTACCATGGAAGTCATTCCCTCATGTCTTAGCAGATGTTTCTATCATCCTGTCCCTTCTCCTTATCAGTGTTTCCCACATATTCATTTCCTCTCCGATTCTGCGTAGAGCCTCCTCATTCCTTACCTTATCAGTCCACCTAATTTTCAACATTTGGCTATAGCACCACATCTCAAATGCTTCGATTCTCTTCTGTTCCGGTTTTCCCACAGTCCTTGTTTCACTACCATACAATGCTGTACTCCAGACGTACATCCTCAGAAATTTCTTCCTCAAATTAAGGCCGGTATTTGATATTAGTAGACTTCTCTTGGCCAGAAATGACTTTTTTGCCATAGTAAGTCTGCTTTTGATGTCCTCCTTGCTCCGTCCGTCATTGGTTACTTTACTGCCTAGGTAGCAGAATTCCTTAACTTCATTGACTTCGTGACCCTCAATCCTGATGTTAAGTTTCTCGCTGTTCTCATTTCTACTACTTCTCATTACTTTGGTCTTTCTCTGATTTACTCTCAAACCATACTGTGTACTCATTAGACTGTTCATTCCGTTCAGCAGATCATTTAAATCTTCTTCACTTTCACTTAGGATAGCAATGTCATCAGTGAATCGTATCATTGATATTCTTTCACCTTGTATTTTAATTCCACTCCTGAACCTTTCTTTTATTTCCATCATTGCTTCCTCGATGTACAGATTGAAGAGTAGGGGCGAAAGGCTACAGCCTTGTCTTACACCCTTTTTAATATGAGCACTTCGTTCTTGATCGTCCACTCTTATTATTCCCTCTTGGTTGTTGTACATATTGTATATGACCCGTTTCTCCCTATAGCTTACCACTACTTTTTTTCAGAATCTTGAACAGCTTGCACCATTTTATATCGTCGAACCCTTTTTCCAGGTCGACAAATCCTATGAATGTGTCTTGATTTTTCTTTAGCCTTGCTTCCATTATTAACCATAACGTCAGAATTGCCTCCCTCGTGCCTTTACTTTTCCTAAAGCCAAACTAATCGTCACCTAGTGCATTCTCAATTTTCTTTTCCATTCTTCTGTATATTATTCTTGTAAGCAGCTTCGATGCATGAGCTGTTAAGCTGATTGTGCGATAATTCTCGCACTTTTCAGCTCTTGCCGTCTTTGGAATCATGTGGATGATGCTTTTCCGAAAGTCAGATGGTATGTCGCCAGACTCATATATTCTACAAACCAACGTGAATAGTCATTTTGTTGCCACTTCCCCTAATGATATTAGAAATTCTGATGGAATGTTATCTATCCCTTCTGCCTTATTTGACTGTAAGTCCTCCAAAGCTCTTTTAAATTCCGATTCTAATACTGGATCACCTATCCCTTCTAAATCGATTCCTGTTTCTTCTTCTATCACATCAGACAAATCTTCACCCTCATAGAGGCTTTCAATGTATTCTTTCCACCTATCTGCTCTCTCCTCTGCATTTAACAGTGGAATTCCCATTGCACTCTTAATGTTACCACCGTTGCTTTTAATGTCACCAAAGGTTGTTTTGACTTTCCTGTATGCTGAGTCTGTCCTTCCGACAATCATATCTTTTTCGATGTCTTCACATTTTTCCTGCAGCCATTTCGTCTTAGTTTCCCTGCACTTCCTATTTATTTCATTCCTCAGCGACTTGTATTTCTGTATTCCTGATTTTCCCGGAACATGTTTGTACTTCCTCCTTTCATCAATCAACTGAAGTATTTCTTCTGTTACCCATGGTTTCTTCGCAGCTACCTTCTTTGTACCTATGTTTTCCTTCCCAACCTCTGTGATGGCCCTTTTTAGAGACGTCCATTCCTCTTCAACTGTGTTGCCTACTGCGCTATTCCTTATTGCTGTATCTATAGCGTTAGAGAACTTCAAACGTATCTCGTCATTCCTTAGAACTTCCGTATCCCACTTCTTAGCGTATTGATTCTTCCTGACTAATGTCTTGAACTTCAGCCTATTCTTCGTCACTACTATATCACTACTATATCAAACATACCAACAAAAATAACACCTCCACTTTGATACTTGTCACCCATTCCACACCTAGCCATCCATCACTGTCACATCTATACTGGCAACTGTCCTTCTGCAAACAAACCAAGGATCTCACTGAGGTTTTCCCAGACTAAGTTCTCCCCCAACATTATCTATAAACAGATCCCACAGGCCTTGTCTCACCAGTCATCTGCCATCCACATTCCAGCCACAGATAACCACTCCTCCTTAGGACTGAAACAACTGAATCACAGTCTCAACCAGACTTGTGACTATCTCTCACCTTGCCTTGAAATGACAAATATTTTCCCGACTGTCCTTCCCAGCCCTCTGCTGTTCAACCAAGCTATGCAACATCTTTATCCACTTCACCCCTTGCCTCATGGCTCATATCCCTGCAGTAGGCCCAGATACAAGACCTGTCCCACATGTTCTCTCACTACCACCTACCCAGTCCTGTCATGGCATCTCCTACCACTTTAAAGGCAGGGCCACCTGTGAAAGCAGCCATGTGATCTACAAACTTAGTTGCATCCACTGTTCCGCATTCTACGTAGGCATGACTACTAACACACTGTCTGTCTGCATGAATGTCCACCACCAAACTGTGGCCAAGAGAGAGCTGGACCACCAAGTTGCTAATGTGCTCCCCAACATGATGCGCTACACTTTAATGACTGCTTCAAGCCTCTGCCATCTGGATTCTTTCCACCAACATCAACTTTTCTGAATAGCACAGCTGAAAATTCTTATTACAACATATCCTTCATTCAAGTAACCCTACTGGTCTGAACCATCCCTTTGTCCCTGTCCTCCATCTATCATTTCCCTTCCCTGTTCCTACTACAAAACAAACAAGCCTTCTATCCCTTCTATCCTCTTCTCTACTTTGTTTCCTGCTCCTCCCCAGTTACTGCCCCTGAGTACATCTACATCTACGTGACTACTCTGCAATTCACATTTAAGTGCTTGGCAGAGGGTTCGTCGAACCACAATCATACTATCTCTCTACCATTCCAGCAGCATCCTGATGCTGCACCTATCAGCCTTATTATGTCCCCACCATGTTATTGCATGTTCCCACATGCAGCACTAGTATCTTCCCTCACAACTAACCTGCTATCCCCCTGCTATCCCCCCCCCCCCCCCTACCCGCCTTTGCCTCTTCCTTACCACCCCAGCAGATTGCTGCTCATGTCAGAGATAGTAGCCATATGTGTGTGTGTGTGTGTGTGTGTGTGTGTGTGTGTGATTTGCTGTTGTGTGAATGTGTGAGACTTCGACTTCTGGGAAAGGATTTTGTCCAAAAGCTTAAATACAGCATGTTTGGAAATTCCTGGACTTTTAAAGGGGAGTGAGTACATAATATTTTGAGTAGGATTCCATTTCCATTCTATGACAATTTCAATTCAGACGTGTGACACACCATGTCTACTATGGGAAAGAGAAAAGTCTCAGAGTTGCTTGTCCTGGTATGCAACAAGGTAGACAGGATGGTGAGCACTACATCAGATGATTGCCTGATGTCACTTAATGTCTGCCTTGCTACAAGCCTCCTGTAGAGACAGAGGAAGATCTGGTGACAGAAGTTCTTGCCACTGCACTAGACAGTAAAGAACACCATCTGGAATGGAGAGTGGGTATCAGAACATGCTATGTAGGTACAATACCTGTAACAATGTTGGTGGTTGCCACATCAAGCTGCTGTTGTAATGCAACAGCACTGTTCTGTTTGTACAGTATGTTGGGTTCTTTTTTGTTTCTGAATAATGTAAACATGCTATGTTTAAGTGTTAATACAAATAAATGTGCTGAAGTGATAAATGGATGTTTCGTTAAGTTCGCATTCAAATTGTTATGTAATAATTGTCACGTTTAATTCAGTTCCTTGAGCAGAAGTGGATGAGTTAAACATCTGAAGTCAAACTGCCATTGAATGGAAATGGTATGTTTCTGGCCATAGGTTCCTATTCAAAATATTACATACTCACTCCCTTCTATAAATTTTTGAACACCCTGTATTTTTTATATTCTTTTCATTGTACCTGTCTGCAGCTCAACTCCTCCTTTAAAATGTGAATAGCAATCTATACCTTCCATACTCTTCAAATAATAATCATGCTTCATTGTTCAGAAATATGTATTTTATTCTATTTTGAAGAAAAAAAAACACTAAATATTAAAATATTTGCAAATGTATGCATGAATAAAACATAAAAAACAACCACTGAATATATACGGATTAATGTTGAAACTCAATACTAGATAAGATTAATGAATATAACCTCAAAATTTGGATAATTGTCAAAAAGACCAATTTTCAGTTGTAAGAGTACTATTTTACAAAACAGATAGCAAAAGAACAACTTAAAAAGCTTATAATGCAATAAATTATGTAAATTTGCTGAAATGTTTGTTTAGTTGTGATGAAATTTAGAATGATGTAATATTGTCAGTCGAATGCTTAAAAATTATACAATAATAGACTGTGGAAGCCAAGGTGGCAGTCTGTATTTGGAAACAAATTACAGCACTAGCCGGATTTTTTACAAACAAAACTGTGACTGATACTGTAATTTGTTTCCAATTAATTACTACAGATGTAGATACCTTAAACCATCATGTTCAACATGCTGGACAAAAGACTACCTTTTTTGTCACCAATCAATGTAGGCTTTCTGATCACGATGCACAGCTACTTTCAATTCATGACTTTGCTCCATACAGTAATGTGAAAAAAACAAACAAAATAATACGCCCAATTAACCATATAACAATTCAACAATTTAAGGAAAGCTTGAAACGGGTAGACTGGGAGGATGTTTATCGGGAACCTGATGCAAATGTTAAATTTAACTTATTCCATGATAAACTTGTGGGTATATTTGAAAGCAGTTTTCCTAAGAAATTAGTGAATCATAATTCAAATAAACTTGATAAAAAAACATGGCTGACTAAAGGGATTAAAATTTCTTGTAGCCGGAAATGGGAACTATACCAAGACACTAGAATAAGTCGAGATGAAGAAAAGCTCAACCATTATAAGAAATATTGTAATATACTAAGGAAAGTTATAAAAAAAAATCCAGAAGTATGTGTATCAAGTCTGAGATTAGCGCCTCTGATGACAAAGTTAAAACAATATGGAATATCGTTAAAAGGGAAACAGGGCAACCAAGGTCACAGGACAACAGTATTACTGTTAAGCACAATGAAAAGCTTATAAATGAAAAATCACAGGTTGAAAATATTTTTAATGATCATTTTATAAATGTAGTGGAAAATATAGGCACTAGCTGCTCACCAGATAGGGCAGAACTCTATATGAAAGAGGCATTCCCGGTGCAAACAAATGAAATTGAAATCCTACCCACCTCACTGTCTGAAATTAAGAAAATAATAAATTCACTTAAGAATAAAAACTCACATGGAACTGATGGTATCTCCAATAGAATACTAAAATCTTGTCCACACCTGATAAGTCGAGTTCTTAGCCTTAGCCACATATGTAATAGCTCATTGAATCAGGGAATATTTCCTGACAGATTGAAATATGCCATAGTTAAACCCTTGTATAAAAAAGGTGACAAGACAGACGTCAACAATTATCGTCCTATTTCACTTCTGACATCCTTCTCAAAAGTGTTTGAAAAAGTAATGTACTCAAGAGTAACTTTACACATCAGTGGGAATAACGTTTTAACAAAATGTCAGTTCGGTTTTCAGAAAGGTGTTTCAACAGATAGTGCTATACATGCTTTCACTGATCAAATTTTAAATGCTCTCGATAGTAGAACATCACCAATTGGGATTTTCTGTGATCTCTCTAAGGCTTTTGATTGTGTGGATCATGTAATCCTCTTAGATAAGCTGAAGTACTATGGAATGAATGGTTCAGTACACAGATGGTTCACTTCATATTTACACAAAGGGCATCAGATTATTCAGACTGGGGATGTATCAAGAATGGGGTACCACAAGGTTCTGTCTTGGGGCCTTTATTGTTTTTAATATATGTTAATGACTTGCCTAATTATATTCATGAAGATGCAAACTTGGTTCTCTTTGCAGATGACACAAGTATTGTAATCAAGCCTAAAAAGCAAGAATCAGCTGAGGAAAATGCAAATAATGTTTTTCAAAGAGTTATTAGGTGGTTTTCCGCAAATGGACTTTCATTGAACTTTGAAAAAACACTGTACATACAGTTCAGTACAGGGAAAGGCATAACACCGGAAATAAATAGAGAGTGTGGGGGAAAATCTTTAGCTAAAGCAGATTGTTCAAAATTTCTGGGTGTCTGTATTGATCAGAATTTAAACTGGAAGACACAAATTGACAATCTACTGAAAGGATTGAGCTCAGCTACCTATGCTATTAGTGCCATTGCAAATTTTGGAGACAAGCATATCAGTAAGTTAGCTTACCATGCATATTTTCATTCGTTGCTCTCTTACGGAATCATCTTTTGGGGCAATTCATCACTAAGAAAGAAGGTATTTATTGCACAAAAACGTGTTATCAGAATAATGTCTGGGGCTCATCCAAGATCATCTTGTAGACAATTATTTAAAGAATTAGGGATATTGCCAGTAGCTTCACAATATATATATATATATATAGCCTAATGAAATTTGTTGTTAGTAACCCAGATCACTTCAGAATTAATAGCACAGTCCACAGCTACAATACTAGGAGACAGGGTGACCTTCACTACCGTTCATTGAATTTGACATTGGCACAAAAGGGGGTGAATTATACTGCCACAAAGATTTTTGGTCACTTGCCAAACAATATCAAAAGTCTGACAGACAACCAATCGGCATTCAAAAGTAAGTTGAGGGAATTCCTGAATGACAACTCCTTCTACTCCATAGATGAATTTTTAGACATAGGCTAAAGAAATACAGTAAGTATTAACAATTGTACCGTATATAAGACTAACAAAGATCATTTGGGATAAATGAATCTTGTGTACTTTGACACGTTCCACATCATTACGAAAGAATCGTGTTCATGATCCATGGAACAAGTAATATAACTAACTAACTAACTGTACAACGAATATATCATTAGGATAGTGCAATGGAATTTGGTATTAATGGACTATGGCAGTGGATGACCGATCGCCTGTAGTGTCTTTCCTGGGCTTATGATCGGATTGGTTGTGCCCTAGCCAACTGGAAAACCATGGCCTGGTATGATGAGTACTGATTTCACTTGGTAAGAGCTGATGGTAAGGTCTGAGTGTGTCACTGATCACACAAAGCCATGTATCCAAGTTGTTAACAAGGCACTGTGCAAGTCAGGGTGGCTCCATAATCGTCTGGGATGTGTTTGCACAGAATGGACTAGGTTCTCTAGTCCAACTGAACTGCTCGTTGGCTGGAAATGGTTATGTTTGGTTAGTTGCAGACCATTTGCTGTGATTCAAGGACTTCATGTTACCAAACCATGATGTAATTTTTGTGGGTGCCAATGTACCACATCTCTGGGCCCCAGCTATTTGTGATCGGTTTGAAGAACATTCTGGAAAATTAGAGCAAATGATTTTGCACCCAGATCACCTGAAATGAATTCAATCTAAAATTTATGGGACATAATCAAATGGTTAGTTTATGCACAAAATCCTGCACCAGAAACACTTTTGTAATTATGGATGGCAACAGAGGCAGCATGGATCAATATTTCTACATGGGTCTTCCAATTACTTGTTGAGCACTAGCCACACCGAGCAGCTGCAGTACATTGGAGAAAATAAGGTCCATCACAATATTAGGAGGTATCTCATGACTTGGAATTTACTCCCCCTCCCCTCATATCTTAAAATGTGCACTATCATCCCATACTTTCATGTAGTCAAAATTTTATCCATACCACTTTCCTCAATGATTCGGTGGAGGTGCTCTTTATTACACTATATAATGACTTAATTTTTCAGCATACTTCTGTAACACACCATTTCCTACATTATAATTCTCTTGTTTTCTGGTTTCCCCTAATTCTACGAATAACATCTGAAATCAGTAATTCTGATAATAAAATCAAATATATATTGGCGACAGTCAAAAAAGAGACACCAGAAATGCCGTTAAGGATTGCAATGACTTTGTTACGAAAGAAAACAGTGAAATAGTAAATCATAGTATCCAAGCAGCCAATGTATTCAATATCCACTTTCTTGCAGCAGCTCAAAAGATTGGCATGGACCACTCAAGCAATAGAATATATGCAAGAAGTGTAGTCCTTGACAATGAGGGTCAAGAGGCACTAATGAGTCTAAGACATGCTGTCAATGAATACAGAGAAGAAATTATATGTAATCAATTAGCTAATTGTTACCTCCTCCCTCCCGCCTTGAGACAAATGGAAGACTATGGAACAACAATTTAACAATGTTCATGAGCAAATCACAGACACATAAGTAATGGTAAATGTATTTGAACAGACTAAATATTGGCATGTATCAATGAATCCATGAACTACTGTTACTGGTTAGGTGGAAGGTATAAATGAACTACTTGAGAAGAAGGTGCAAGAGAGAATTGATTCTACTATACACAAAGCTAATTCTTCAGGTGATTTAGTTGAAAATGAAGGTAAATTTCAAAAGAGTCTGGAAGGAACTAGAGAAAACAAAAGAGAAATTAAGTAAAAATCAGGTTAAAGATGATAATAAATTATCAGGAGTTTTACCAGAAGAACTCAAACTGAGAAATGTGTCAAAACAGTTTCCTAATTTTACTCCAGATAGTGAAGTTTCTCTGCCCTATTTTTAAGAGTTTTCTCTAGATTGTTACCAAAGATGTGGGAAGATTCTAAATAATAGATTTTGTACATAAGTTACCTGGTAGGTGACGCAGTTGAATGGGAAATTGCTCATTCACAAGAGTTTTAAATCTTGGGATGATTTCCAGGAAAAATTTAAAAAGAAATGTTGGTCGAAAAGCACACAAGGGAAGGTAAATAGGAATTTCAGATATTTAAGTAAAATTAAAGAAGACAAAAGGGAACGTTTGATGTGAAAACAACTTTGTGTATATACTAAACAAACTGATATGTGAGGTTTGATTGTTGTAACTGGAAATGCATCCAGAAGTACATTTTCAATACCACTGGTACACAGGAATAATATTTAAGTGCTGTAGATCCTCAGGAGAATCTGCACCCTTTGCAGATTGGTGGAGTGACAACCGCCACGTTGTCAGTTAACTGCTTCACTCTTTCCTAAATTGCTTTCCCTCTGGCAGTTTCTTGCACTTTTACTCTCCTATAATCCACAAATGAATTAATTATAAAAACATAGTTGTTCATAGTTGTTGGCAATGTAATAAGCTGATCCACACTGGAGTCACCAAGTGCAATATGCAGGTCATTATGCTGATGAGTAATTAAACCACTTTCTCGCAGATCAATACCATGCAATGGGTCAATAAGTATAATGTCTTGAAAATAATAGCCTCAGAAAGTCAATATAGTCTTGATGAAGTTCTTGAATGGAATGTTAATGATTTTTTAAATTATTTATTTACTTATTGTATGTGTGAATCACAACATATAAATTCTAGAACACATAGTAATTGGCATAGTACAACAGAAATTTTCTTGCCTTTCATGAATATTATGATATTATGGTTGGGTTTGTAACTGGGAGATTAAATACCATACGCAGACGTCTGATTTCAACCACCTCCATGATCTTACCTGTCCAAAATTCACGCTGGTAAGCACACAAGTACACTGGCCACAATCTATTAGAAAACATTTTTTGGATCTCTTTTCAGGGCCTGTGTTGTGAACCAAAGAAGTCTGTCTGCTGGGTATGCTGAACATCTTCATCCTCTGGCTCCACAGTTAAGAACCTGAGAGGGAGGGAATCCCGAACAGGGGAGGTATGGAAATCAGTCTTTGGGGTCTGTCCTCTATCCTACCCTTCTTAGGACCTAACACTTCTTGTCTTACTTTTCATCTTCTTATCTGTATTCAATAGTTACTATCACAGAAGCCCTTCTTAATTCCATTTCAAACATTGATACACAAACCTCTTTTCACAGGAATGCCCAAGAAGTAACAAGTAACATATACAAGCGTGTGTGCATCCCCACCCCCTCCCCCCTCCACACACACACACACACACACACACACACACGCACACACACACACACACACACACACACACACACACACACACACACACACACACACATCACATACATAAGTATGGTAGAAAGACATATCAATTTCCGTGTCGAAGATAGAGAACATGAGTTAAGAGAACCCCTATTATAAGTCCTGTATGTTAGCAACAACATGTTAGCTGGTGAAAAGAAAGGGAATTGCACCCATTCCCAAATTTATTTATGACATGCTGACATCCAAGCAAAATATTTGCAAATTGCTTAGGAGTACAATGAGAGTGTGACAGCAAATGAGTCGAGTAATATACGACCGTACAATCATCCATCCAGAACATTAACCGAGAAATAGGTGAAAGTTTTTCTAGATCGGGAGGAGGGAGGAAACTGTCACTTGCAAACAGGTTTAATTGATCAGGTGAATTCATATCTATAAGGAGAAATTTCTTCTAACAGATGAATGGGGAACGAGGGGGTACTTAACTTTTCTGAGTTGTAAAAACTGTATGTTGGAGGAAAAGTTTAGGTGAACTCAGGGAAGGGAGGACCTATACAGAGGTTAGATGGAACCACAGAAGGGATGACTGTGTTAGGGGGATAGATTTTGAAAGGAAAATAACACTGTAAAGATTATAAGTGATTGAGAAGTAGGTTTCTACAGAAGAAGGTGTCTAAACAGTTGTTACAGAAGTTAGGAGTGGTAGTGAATGTTGTTTCCCATTTTTGAAGAGTTCCTAAACTAGTAAAGTATAAGGAGACTTACTTTGATCAAGCAGGGTAGTGAAAGAGTTATATCCACACATACCCGAACGTAAAGGAGGTGTCAGAGCTTTGCGACAGATGGTATGGTGTTGTGATTACCTTGCAGTATGTTGTTCCCAATTTGATGAAGTAATGTTCATTTAAAAGATATGTAAATGGCCTATATATAAACTTGGGCAAATCCTAGCAACAAGTTGGTGATCACCTTATTAAATATAAAGAGGTGACAACGAAAATTTAATGTACAGCAGAAAATTAAAATGAAGATTATTTATCAATAACTGAATTTTCCATTAATAGTTAATAGCCAAGTTTTGTACAGCACAATTGTGGGAGAAATGATGTATTAATACGTGCAGTTAACATCAGGTACACGTGCACAGTATATTTACAAGATGGAACGACGAATTTAGTGGCTCTACCTGCTACAGGCTGGTTGTTCTTAGATGTCGTAGTTTGGGCATGCATTAAAGTCATGGAAGAATGGCACTCACAATAACAATAGTGACAGCCTAGAAGCAAATATGAAAGGTTTTGAACAGTAATTTTGACACTAAGTCTCTTGATTTGTCAAAATGTATTCACGTAGTGGATTCTAATGAGACATGACACGTAGTTCAAGCAACTGTAATAAAATTGTATTATACTCTAAGATTTTCCTTACAACTGGAGACTGTGTGGTACTGAGGTACAAGAATTACATGTCTCTCGTGGGCGATTTGCATATTATGCGCAACCGATCTTCTTCTCAGGATAGACGGCTGTGTCGATCTTCAAAATGCTTCTTCTCTGTAGATAATGTGATGGTTAGGGAAATATTAGTGATTACTTTTGAATACATTGTGAGAGTGATATTTACTATCAAAAACAGCCTCGATCACAATTTATTTATTACAGTAACCAGTTTTGACCACTACTGTGGTCATCTTCAGACCAATGAGTACGAACCTCCTTCTGGTGGTAAATCACTAGAAGTAGGCTCTTACTCATTGGTCTGAAGATGACAACACTAGCAGTCAAAACCAGTCACCATAATAAATAAATTGTGATGAAGATAGTAAAAATATTAATGAACTACTTCTCTACTATTGAAATAATTCATTACTCTCATAACACTTGTATATCAACTCTGCTATATTTTCTCTTCACAGTAAAACAACTACACAAGATTCACATGTTCTTTCAAGTGTCATAAATCAACTACGTCTGGAAAACTTGAGTACTCAACATATCCCATTACAGTCTCTTTTGGTTTTAATAACCCTTGTCAAACCAGTTCTTGTTCCTAGCAAGTCAAACAACAGTGTATATGAGTCTATAGATAAAACCTATTGCATTTGTTCGCAACAGTCACTACTATTTCACTGCCAAAAAGTAGCCCTTGATTACTCCTTGTACTGGTCATACGGCTTCCGAGGCGTGCGCGGCCACCACTTGTCAGCACAGATAGACCGCCACAACTTTAGTCTTCTTCTAACACACGCCCATCATGCAACATATGTAAACCGTGGTGCAGTAGACACATTTACACTCACACACACTCATCCTTAAAATATTGTGTGTTCGAGATAGTGGAAACACGAGTGTCTCTAGAATTTACCCCCAAGTTCTCGAGGCACTACAATACATGTCTGATGGAAGTCATCTGTCACATGTCTGATGGAAGTTATCTATCAACGTATAAAAAAGCATTAACAGACAGACCATTTAGCACTGAAGACACTGCACAGGAGAAGCAGTTCCAAAAGAAGAATAGAAGCATTTTTATTCGGATCTGATTAGCACGTCCAAATTGTAATTAATTCATGACATAGGCGACCACAGAAATTATTGGGTAACTCCAGAGGCAGATACATACGGGGGGGCGCGAGGGGCATGCGCCTCCCCTCTTGTGAGGCCACATGCACCGCCACCCGTGCCACCTCCACCGGTCAGCCTGCAAGTTATTCATTCATTTCTTTCATCAGTCGATTCAACTGAATCAAGTTATCAAGCAGCTGTTCTTTTCTATGTAGCACGTGTGTCCATGTCATCATGTTTCATACATTTCTGTCTGGCACACAGGGATTGACTTAACAGCTCTGTTGAACACTAACCCTGACATTGATTGTCCTGTAGACGATGTAATTAACCAATTTGCCAGGAAGAATAGGTGCATAGAATTCATCATTTAAGGAAGAGATCCACAATTGCAACACTTTTATATATTATAAGATGGCATTGTATTGTACACATGTATAATCAGTTTAATAAAAATTTCTTAAAATTTGAATGCAACTTGATTATTTTTTATTACAGTAAAAGAAAAGGTAGCTTAAGATACCGTATCTTCAGCACCTCCTTCTTGAGGTTTTTCTGTATCTGCCACTGTGTTATTCAATTTATAAAACATTAATCCTAGACAAGAAATATTAGTAAGATTTTGTGATACTACTTACTTCATCGAACTCCTCTGCCTTGAATAGATTTGGTACTTCTCCACTACTTAAGACATTATTAATTACTTCAACAAAGGCTTCATCTGCAATCTAAAAGGAAAATTACTTTAACATTATTCATTATAGGAAATAAGCGTGGCACACTGTTGAGTGGTGCCCATTTATTACTTGCTATGGTATGAACAACTACTTTTATAGTATGAACTTTTAAAAAGTTTCCTAACTTTAAAAATATTCATGTCCAGGCTAAACAATATTTATGTTTAGTACACAAATTCCATAACTTCATATACAAACATTTGTTTAGCAGGATTAAGTAATGTTGTCTTTCAAAGCAGTACCTCTTTATAAACACCTTCCTGGCATCCATATTTTTCCTCTACTATCCAAAGAGTCATGACTTAATCCCACAGTCCTGTGTAAATGAGGCTATCTCACAAACGAACTCTAAGTTAGCAAAGTTGTGTAAGCATTTTAACAATACTTGTGTTGTAGATATAAGCAGTTTTGGACGAGAATTATTTACAAGACACGGTATGAACAGATCAGGAAAAAAAGAATTAGGTACCCTTTTAAAAACAAAAATATTGGAAGATGTCCACAAATGTACCCCAAAGTTGGAACCAATCGCACTTAAATGGCTCCAGCCATCAAGTCAGACTCAGTTTCAATCTCAAATATTTCAGGAAATTATTAGTAATGAACGTACTGCTTTTGTAGCTTCAGATAATTTTTTAGGCAAAAGTTTACATCTGCATCTAACTCCAAAGGAATGACAATTTTTCACCAGAATGTGGGAGGACTTGGTAATAAAGTAAATGACATTACTGTTCTGTTAGAGGAATCACAAGGAATAAAAGATACTGATGTATTATGTTTTAGTAAACATCATGTGAAAGATATTGAAAAGTTGCAGCTAAGCGGTTACTGTCAGGCAGTGCATTACTCTAAAACCATCATGGAAAAAGGTGGAGTGGTAATTTATGTAAAAAACAACATATCTTACAATGCATTAGATTTAAAGAGCCATTGTATAGAGCAACAAATTGAAGTATGTGGTGTTGAGATTACTGTAAATGACATCACGGTTATAGTGTTAGCACTGTATAGATCTCCCTCAGGGAAATTGAATGTATTTTTAAAGCACTTAGATTCTTTATTATCCGAACTGTACTCAAAGTCCAAGAACTTAATAATTACTGGTGACTTTAATGTTGATTTCCTAAATGAGAGCAATAGTAAAGCTGATTTAGTACATTTAATGGAGTCTTATAATCTGATGGCAATTGTAGATTTCCCAACTAGGGTTACTGTTAATAGTAAAAGTCTGATAGATAATATATTTATAGATAAGTCTAAATGCAATGAGATCACTGTACATCCAGTCCTTGGCCTTTCTGATCATGGTGGTCAATTACTTAGGCTCAAATACATCAGTGTGTGCAACAGTCCTGAGCATTCCTGGAAATCTTTTAGGATAATAAATGAAGAGGGCCTTATGAAATTCAATGACAGCCTAAAAGAGATAGATTGCAGCCCAGTATATAGGGAAACAGATGTAAACAAAAAGTACAATTCATTTTTAAATGAATTTATGTCTTTATTTGAGTCCATCTTTCCCAAAAAAAATAGTTAGAAATAGTCATACAGGCAATGCCAAGAAGTCTTGGATCACTACAGGGATAATAACATCATGTAGAACAAAGAGGATGTTATACAGTTCTCTCAGGATTTGTAATGATCCAAAGAAACGACAACACTACAAACTTTACTGTAGAATTCTCAAGAAGGTTATAAATAAATCTAAAAGTATGTGCATAAAATCAGAAATTGAAAGCTCAGAAAATAAAATTAAAACTATTTGGAATGTAATAAAGAGGGAAACTGGCAGGAAAACAGAGAACATGTCTCAGGTAGAGATTATAACAGGGGACAGTATCATAAAGAAACCTGAGTTGGTTGCAGAAATATTTAATAACCACTTTTTGAGAGCAGCAGAGAAGACAGGCTGTAATGGTTCTATGGAAGAATCATTGTCCCTCCTACAGAAAGCTATTAGCAACAGAATCCCACAGTTATCTTTACCTCCAGTTACTGTAAGCGAAGTCATAAGAGTAATCAGATCATTAAAAAATAAAAATTCTGCTGGTGTGGACAATATTTCTAGTACAATACTAAAACACTGTCATAAATTTGTTAGTCCCGTCTTATGCAATATATACAACACATCCCTACAAGAAGGGATTGTCCCTGACAGACAAAAATTGGCTGTAGTGATTCCTCTCTTTAAAAAAGGTGATAAAAACAATGTAACAAACTATCGCCCAATATCCCTATTAACTACCTTCTCGAAAATTCTTGAGAAACTCATACACGGGAGGATTGTGGATCATCTCAACTTCGACAGTATCTTAAGCAAAAATCAGTTTGGTTTTTGTGCTGGTCTTTGTACCAAACAGGCAATATTCTCTTTCAGCAACCAAGTTTTGGAAGCCATTAACAAAAAAATGTCTCCAGTGGGTATTGTTTGTGATCTTAGGAAAGCCTTTGACTGTGTAAACCGCCAAATTCTTTTGAAAAAGGCAGCATACTATGGTTTAAGTGGTACTGTTGGCTTGTGGCTGCAATCGTATCTGAAGGATCAGAAGCAGACAGTAATGTTAAATGGCTCTTCTGGAAAACCTGCCTCGTCTGAGTGGTGCACAATAACATGTGGGGTGCCTCAAGGCTCCGTTTTGGGCCCATTGCTGTTCTTCATCTTCATCAATGATCTTCCTCTTTCTTCTGAGACAAACAGCAAATTTACCCTGTTCGCTGATGATACCACAATTCTAATTGATGATTTGATAGATCACAATCTTGAACAAACTACAAATACTGTCTTTAATGACATCTTAAATTGGTTCTCCTCAATTGGTCTCTCACTCAATGCAAATAAAACTCATTATATGAGGTTCCATACATCACAAAGCAATCTCAATGAAATTAACATAAAATGTAGAGATCAACCAATACAGAAAGTTGAAGATACAAAATTCCTGGGTGCTTATATAGACAGAAAATGTAATTGGTCAGTTCACATTCTACATCTATGTAAGAAACTTAGCTCGGCAACATTTGCATTACGGGTAATTTCTTCAGTGGCTGAAGTTGACGCCATTAAGGTTGCCTACTTTGGCTACTTCCACTCATTGATGTCATATGCTATCATATTCTGGGGGAACCAACCACTTGCAAAAAAAGTTTTCACCGTCCATAAAAAAGCAATCAGAATAATGTGTGGGGTCCATCAAAGACACACTTGCAGGCACTTGTTTCGAAAGATAGGTATCCTAACAACTGCCTCACAGTATATTTTTTCCTTGCTGACCTTTGTGTGCAAAAATTATTCTATCTACCAAGACAACAGTAAATTCCATAGCTATAACACCAGAAACAAAAACAATCTACATGTTGAAATGAAACGTATCACTCTGGCACGAAAAGGAGTTTACTACTCCTTTTTAAGCTGTTCAATGCTCTCCCACTACATATCAAATGTGTTCATACAGAACTGCCAAAATTTAAACAAGTTCTCAAAGATTACCTGACAGAGAGATCTTTTTATACTGTGGATGAATATTTGAAAGAAAGTGTACATCATTACTAAACTTAATGTGTCTAGAACTAGTTCAAATGATTTTATTGAGCATTTGAGCATAATCACAGTTTTTGCAACAACAAATTGGCTGTACCTGTATTTACTCATGTAGGCCTAATGTCTGATTTAACCTTGTGCTCTTATTTGTAACCTTTATTTGAAACTTTTTTCTGTTAAATAGTTGTTATGTTATTTAGCTGACATTGTATATATTACTGTATTTATAGTATGTCTTACTTAGACTATGTACAATTTGGCATTGAATTGCCCTTGTATTTATTGTAAGTTTAAATTGAAACATGTACAATTTGACACGTTCCATATCCTTGTGATTGACTCACTAACTGGATCTACGGAACATGAAATTAATAAATAATAAATAAACTATCTTTTCTTTCTGCTTCATTTAGATCGTCCATTCTCTACCCCCTAATTTTAAACACTAACACATAATCTGTTCTTTTTTTCCTAAGAATCTATTGGAGTCTTCTGTTAGTCCAATACACCATTCACTTCCAAACTCTAACACCACTCATTTTATCTACCTCTATATTTAATCATATCATACTGCTTTGGAAAGAACTGGGTTCAATTCCCTTGCTTCCAAGGATTGCTTTATGTGAAAAGACTGGAGCAAAGTAGATATATATTTCTAACTAATTAATGGAAAATCTCATATAAAGATGTGAAACAATTACTAACAAAGAGATAGAGGGGCTGGCCAAAGATGACTTCCCTCAGACAACCATGCCTCCATCCTTGCTACCTCCCCTGTTTTCCTTTCCCTGTTGCTTCATAACCTGGGTTGTGAGTAACTAAATCCACTTTCCCTTCTTCCCTTTCTTTCCCCTCTCTCCTCCCTGATGAAGGAACATTTATTCCGAAAGCTAGGAACTTAAATTTTCGGTTGTTTTTTGTGTTTCTATCGGCTGTACTGAGCTGAGGTAAGTACTGGCCAGCCCCTCTATCTCTTTGTTAGATATATATTTCCTTTGATGGTCACATTTTGTTAATAATACATCTTCAAAAGTTGTACAAAATATCAAATTTCTCACCCAAAAAGGAATTCATACAATTTTACTATTCAATGAGTAACTTTCTGGTTACTGATGACAATAGTATAGTTAATTCACATGGAAATATTTTTCCAGACATATTTATTATTTACTATACATAAAAACCATGGAAAAGTGAAATTTTTGATGAGCTAAAAGCTGTTTATTTTTAACTTGTTACAGCTTATTTAAAAGCCTTCATTCTCCTCTTGTCAATAAATACTTTATTTTTTCCAAAAACACGATATTTCAAAAATTATTCACAAAATAAAATTTTTGTGTTCTAGAATGTTCTGACATTAAAATGTGAAATTCAGTACAGTCACATTTTTATGTTTCCAAAAAGACACATTTTCACTAAATTAACTTGTTAGCCTGGTAACTGTACCAATTAGAAAATTTCTCTTTCTGAAGACTTTTTAGCAAACTTGGGGAATCCTTTTACGCAGTGAATTGCTCTCCTGTGGAATATTACTGGTAATTTTGCCATTTTGTAATTATAAAGGTGGTATTACATAAACACATGTTAGTACTTATTGTGTCTTTGCCTCACTTTTTTATATTAATATGGAATAAGCTTGTATATTACCATTTTTTGGTGCTTATCTTGTGTGCACCTATGAATAGGTATCATGGACAAAGCTTTAGACAGATGCATTACAGGGTCCATGTCATAAACATCATGCAGTCAGTCCTTAGTATGTAGTCCAAATGTATACATCATGTATCAGTCCTCTACTTTTGCTGTTTTTTAAACTAATAACCAGATGTATTCACTCAGCATTTAACAATTTGTATTATTCTTTTAATACAAGTGTCTATAAACAGGCACTGTACACATAACATTAGTCAGTTTCTTGCTATGTAGTCCAAACATAGCCATCATGTAATTTTCACTCAGTGTTCAATAGTTACAGTGCAAAGATAATATCTGGCCACTTTAAAAATTTTGGCAAAATTCTTTTAGATGAGGAGAAGTGCTGCCCCATGATATATTAACTGTCTAACTCGTGAATACAAGCTAATCACAATAATGTTACTATGTGGCAATAAGTAGGAAATGGTCAAAAATTAACTTTTGCAGTGTTATGTTATGTAACAAATCTTCGCCAAATCCAAAAATTACAGGAGGACTAGTCAAGAAGAAATTCCAGAAGACTTCAGGGGCACAATTACATGTCAGAAGTGCTTCAAACTGACAAATGTTTCTACATAAAGTTACAATAATGATAGACTAACAAATAGAGTAAGGAAATTACATACAGTATTTGTTAATTGTTCTGGTATCAAGTGCAAAAAATTAACAGATTGAGATATAATTAGTAAACAAGTAGATAACTAGTTTTCTGTTCTACTAAATCACTATGATCATCATGGAAATGTAATATTTATACCTGTGTATCATTAAATAGAAATGTAGTGGCTTTATTTTCAACTCCTGTGACTGTGTATAATGTTTTTAAGTCTTCACGAAATTCCTGGACTCGGTATTGTTTTGTAACTTCAATTTGAAATGTTTGATATTCACATATGTATGCTGCAACACGAGATAAAGACTGTCTTCCACTGCCACCTAAGAAAAATAGAGTAAATATTGTGATTTTGTTTCTTATTTGTTTAATCAGATTCTGTGGAACCATTCAAGCAAGAGCTACTTGGTCATGGAATGTGTGAATACATAGTTTACGCAATACTGATTAGAAAATTTATAAACAAAATAATTAAATAACAGAGCATTAAAAATTGTGAGAGACTACATGAATAAATAACACATTACAGAGAATTGTTATCAATTACTGTAAGAAACTTCTGTACACGATAGAAAAAGTGTGCCTTAAAGAAACAATTCAACTTTGGTTTGAATTCTTGTATCTTATCATTCAGTTTTTTTTTGGTTCCATTGGAAGCCTGTTCGAAATTGAACTAGATGAACAGTACTCACCATACTGAAAAAAACTTAATGAAGTGTTGTCCAAGTGTATTTCATTTTTCCATCTAGTGTTAACCACATTAATGTTTCAGTATAATACAAAGAAAAAATTCCACATGGGAAAAATATATTAAAAAACAAAGATGCTGTGACTTACCAAACGAGAAAGACTGGTAGACAGACACAATAAAAAAAACACACAAACACACACACAAATATCAAGCTTTCGCAACCCACTGTTGCTCCATCAGGAAAGAGGGATATACAGACACAAGCAGACATATTTGAAAAAATATGTCTGCTTGTGTCTGTATATGTATGAATGGATATGTGTGTGTGCGTGTGCGCGAGTATATATCTATCCTTTTTTCCCCCTAAGGTAAGTCTTTCCGCTCCTGGGATTGGAATGACTCCTTACCCTCTCCCTTAAAACCCACATCCTTTTGTCTTTCCCTCTCCTTCCCTCTTTCCTGAAGAAGCAACCGTCGGTTGCGAAAGCTAGAAATTTTGTGTGTGTGTTTGTGTGTTATTTTATTGTGCCTGTCTACCGGCGCTTTCCCACTTGGTAAGTCTTGGAATCTTTGTTTTTAATATATTTTTCCCATGTGGAAGTTTCTTTCTATTTTATTTACATCATGAAGGATGGATCTCATTTCGGGGCAGGATTTTAGGAAGTCGTATCCCTGCTGGAGAGCCACATTCAGAGTCTGATCCAGTCCCAGGAAGTATCCTGTCACAAGTGGGGCACTTTTGGGGTTCTTCTGTGAGAGGTTCTGGGTTGGAGGGGATGGTACCCATGGTTGTCACCACATATACCAACCTATTTATGGGTTGCTTAGAGGAAGCCTTCTTGGTTACCCAAGCCTGTCAACATAAAGTTAGGTACAGATTTATTGATGACATCTTCATGATCTGGACTCACAGTGAAGAAGAACTTCAGAATTTCCTCTCCAACCTCAACTCCTTTGGTTCCATCAGATTCACCTGGTCCTACTCCAAATCCCATGCCACTTTCCTTGACGTTGACCTCCATCTGTCAAATGGCCAGATGGAGATGGGAACTTGCCCTTCAGTATATACTCTCTTCTCGATATCCGCCAGGCCTCAACCTCCGGTAATTTCAAGTTGCCGGCGCTCATACCTCACCTGTCTTTCAACAACTTCTTTGCCTCTGTACTTCCGCCTCAACTGACATCTCTGCCCAAACTCTTTGCCTTTACAAATGTCTGCTTGTGTCTGTATATGTATGGATGGATATGTGTGTGTGTGTGTGTGTGTGTGTGTGTGTGTGTGTGTGTGTGTGTGTGTGAGTGTATACCTATCCTTTTTCCCCCTCAGGTAAGTCTTTTCGCTCCCGGGATTGGAATGACTCCTTACCCTCTCCCTTAAAACCCACATCCTTTCATCTTTCCTTCTCCTTCCCTCTTTCCTGACGAAGCAACCGCCAGTTGCGAAAGCTCGAAATTTTATGTGTGTGTGCGTGTGTTTTTTTTATTGTTCCTATCTACCGGTGCTTTCCCGCTTGGTAAGTCATGGAATCTTTGTTTTTAATATATTTTTCCCATATGGGCATTTTTACTGAAAACAGTTACCACAACATCGTATTTCTTTTTTCAGTATTAAAATTGTATCTACTAATTTTGAAACAATTCAATTTGACAAAGTATATGCAAATACGGAAATTCTATGGCATGGATGAATGGATGAATGGTATCACACTAAAATTTCTATTCCCTTGATGTCAGGTATGTGTCAGTAAACAAGTTGTGTAATGTTATTCTGGTAATGATTAATGTTACATAAGATTTTATCCTGCACACCCATGATTTATTTATGTACTATATATTACATCTGTCTCTGCTGTATTTTTGTAACTTCTGTTTGAGGTACTGACTAGGTAGCAGAGGGCGTTGGCAGTACTGCTATGATGTCATAACAGGTGCAGCAGTGAATTCTCTTTGCCAACTGCAGCTTCAAGGAATACACTACACAGAAGATTCCTTGAACTCAAATTAACAATGGAGAAGACCAGAACATCAACATTGAATTCATAATTAGTTGGTCTCTTATTTGAAGTCTTTCAACAAACATCTCACAATAGCATCTTATGAGACATAATTCTTTGTGTGCTAAAGTCTGGGAATGAATTGATTTGTCAATGCTAACTTCATGTCTGCTGATTTAAGTAATATGCAACAATTTCCTGGTGTACTATGATTCAAGAAATGTACAGAAATACTGCATGACTAATTACAGTCACAATTCAACACAGTTTAATGACTACACATTCGTGTAGCACACCCACATCACATCTGGACCAGTCTGTTTAAAGGTGAATGTTATATGTGTCAGTGACTGCCACCAATCTCTCCACTTACATTAAACATTAAGTGAATTTAAGGTAATGTACTCATAAAGGTTATATTCCTATGCAATAGTGGAATGCTCAAGGAATTACTGTCAAGATTTCAGAAGATCCATTCTGAGGCTGATGTTTATATGCTCAATGAACAAATAACAAATAATTCACTTCACCAAATTTAATTTTAATAAAAAAAAGTAAACAGGATTCAAAATTCAATACTTTTCATATTGAGAAGGATTGAAAGAGTTAAAATCATATTACTTACCATGTCAAACAATTTGGCTTAGTTTCTTTTCCTACAACAATAATTGCAACTTTGAGGATTTTGAATTCCACTAGATCCATTCTTTATAACTACATGTAATATGCTCTATGATATATTATTTTCTGCTATTTACTCACTTATGCATGAAGTACTCATTTCACAACAGAAAGAAATCTGAATTGTGTGCTGAATTTACAAAAGAATGTTCATGAGTTAAAGTTTCTCAGGACTATTCACAATTCAATTTTCTTTATAACCACTGTCTTCTTAGAGTAGAATGAGTTTAGTCATTAAATATATAACTGTTAACAAGTGTATTTGTACAGAAAAATTCTTACAATTTAATTTCACTTGATTATTAATATTCTTAAAAACTGATAGTGACACTGTTATTTCAAGAAGTTTTGCTACCCTGCATAATGAGTGTTTCACTAACAAATTATAAGCCTCAACTTCAAAAGTATTCCATGGTCATGAACAAGTAGATTTTCAATGGTTATTAAACAGTTCTATACACATTATTTTCTGTTAGTTCTTTGTCTTCTCCAGTCTGTGCCTTGGCAAACTGAAGTCCTGTTTGCCTCTAGTGTTGTGATGGTGTCAAACTCACTTAAGTTCCTTGTAGCACACAGTAATGCTATAAAAATATGTAGGTTTACAGCTCTCAGAATATCTTCAGCTTCACAAGGAGACGATAGCAGCATTCCTCAGAATTCACTTTTCTCATTACAGTTTTCCCACAAATGGTTCCAGTGTTTCATTAATAATAATATAATTATATAATAATAAAGATTTTATTGTCTTTAGGCCATTACAGCAATTGACAACGTCAAATGAGGTTACAATTTATAATACACTGTTATAAGGTATTGACTACTGAAATATTTTAGCTTATATAACAATAAATGTACAGTGGGTCATCTGTTGGATTAGTGCATTTTACAGTTGAAGAATTCATTGATATCATAGAACGGGTGGGCAATAAACCATTCATGCAGTCTTTCTTTGAATGTATGTTCAGGAAGATCCTGTATGGCATGTGGCAGCTTATTAAATAGTTTGTGCCCTGTGATTTCATAGCTATTCATTGATTTTGATAGTCTGTGGTAAGGCGTGTATATGTGTTTGATGCTTCTTGTGTTGTAACAATGTACATTTTCTCTACGTATCACATCTTGTAGGTTCTTCTTCGTAAAGATTAAGACATTGTTTATATAGAGGTTTATTACAGTCATAATTTTTTGTTTAGTAAATGAGGGTTTGCAGTGAGCCTTATGTGAAGAATTTGTAATTATCCTAATGGCTTTCTTCTGCAATAATAGGATGTCATGTATATGACTACAGTTACCCCACAAGATAATGCCATAGGGTATTATACTTTGGAAAAATGCAAAATAAGATGATCTGATGTATGTTTCAGGTACACAATTTCTGAGTTGTCTTAATAAATAAATTACTCTAGATAGCTTACTACTAATATAGTTTACATGTTGGCCCCAGGATAACTTTTCGTCTAAATAAACTCCCAGGAATTTAACAGAACTAGGGTCATCAGATAGTGGCTTGTCTCTTAGAGTGAAGATAATCTGCTGAGTTTTATTTTCATTTAGCAGGAAACCATTTGCTTTGAACCAATATGCTGCATGAGTGAGTGTATTTTCAGCACAGGTTTTAAGATCATTAAGATTGTTACTGCTATGAAGAAAAGTCGTATCATCTGCATACAATACAGAGGTGGATCTAATAAATGAGGGGAGGTCGTTGATCATTATCAGAAACAGGAAGGGCCCCAGTACAGATCCCTGAGGCACACCTACTCTAACATTTTCTATGTTTCACATTTTCTTACCAACACAAACTACCTGTTTACGGTTGTTGAGATAAGCTTTTAATAGTCTGAGACTGTTTCCTTTGATGCCGTAGAATTCTGGTTTCTCTAGTAGTGGCATGTGCTCAACACAGTCGAAGGCCTTGCTTAGATCACAGAATGAGACTTGAGCAAAGCCTTTGTTCTCAAAAACTTTGAGGATGTAACTGACTACCATGTTGATTGCATCAATGGTTGACAGATCCTTCCTAAACCCGTATTGTGTACCCTTAATTATTCCTAGATTCTCAAAGTGAGATGATTAGGATTACAGAGGAGTTCATTACAAGAAAACCAGTTCATAGCCAGTTCTAATTTTTTCTGCAGTTGCCTGATGCAACTCCACGTGGATGTGGTGTGTATTAATCATTGTTGTGTTGTCTGCAAAATATTCCTCTCAATTAGCTTCTACATAGGAAGATAAATAACTAATTACAGACATGAAAAGGAATGGAGCCTTGCAGCACAGGTGGAAGTGACTTCCAAAGGGCATCATATTTAGTGGAGATAAATTGTCTCTTGTTGCTTAAATATGACTTGATTACAGTCAAATATTAGTTACGCATGCCATAAAATTTCATTTTTGCAAGGAGTATGTTAAAAGATGTTCAAAGGCTTTACTGAAGTCACAAAGAACAACAGATACTAGATCCTTATTTTCAAAAGCAGTAAGAACATAGTTAAAAACTTCAATGAGAGCAGTAGTAGCAGTATTTTTACCATGTTGGAACCCAAACAGTCTGTTGAAGAGGAGTTAATGTTTTTCATAATAGTTGTGTAACTTGTTATACATAAGAGACTTGAAAACTTTTAAGGAAACTGGAACAGAAGTAACATGTTAGTAGTTTTGAGCATCTGCTTATTGCCCTCCTTGAAGGTTGCTATAGCTTAAGCAGTTATGTGTGCATTAGCAAACCTACAGTTCCAAGAAAAGTGAGAGGACGCATTTAAATCAAACAATGGAAACTCCAAGTTAGAACATCAAGAATATAAGGACTGTGGTAAAGGTGACACATTGATATGCAGACAAGCAGAACAAAAAGACTGTTACATATTTAGCTTTCAGCTAAAGCTGTCTTCAGAAAAGGAAATGAACGCACATTACCATCTCATTTAATAAGATTAGGAAGGGATTATTCACATCTCCTGGGACCAGAAGTAAATCTTCATAGTAGTTTTGGAGTTTTCTTGTTTATAAAATCCCATACTGCTTAGTATTTGTTATGAGCACCTTCTTTGAACTGAAAGGTGGCACCTATTCTGGCATATCATTATTTCTTTAAATCACAATTATCTTCTATTTCTATGTTTTGAAATATCTTCCATTAGCTTGGATTAACCTTTAACCAGTTACCCACCTTCCACATGCTCCCCAAAATTCCGCAAACCCAACAATCCTGAATGCCCCATTGTAGCTAATTATCGTACTCCCACTAAAGGATTTCTAAGCTTGTTGACCAAGGCCTAAAACCAGCTACCCTATAGCTACTCTCTCATGTCAAAGATATCAACCATTTCTTACATTAGTAGTGCATGGGGGTGGGCTTTGGATGTCGAAAGGAAATAAAGACGGATGCCTAACACTTATAGGATGGCAGGAGCAGCAGTTTAAAATGTGGCAACAGCCCCTTGCACCACCTGATGCCACTCGGTCCCATGGCACGTTCAGAGCTGCTACGAGCTACCTCACTCACCTTCTGCAAACATGTCATCTCAGCCCTCTCTGATCAGTACTAGAGGCTGCAATCATGCCTATATTATTGGAAAACCATGCCATCCACAGCAGTTAGTGGTTTTTAGTCCTGAAGACAATGACAGAGACAGCCATTGAAAACTCAAGAATTTTATTCAAACTGGTGCAGCTTGAAAACAGAAAAGATTTTATTCAAAATTCCTAAACTGACTCTCAACCCCTTCCACACCAAAAAGTCACTGCCCTACAGCCTGGTCACACAGACGGCTTATCTGCATTGATGAGAATTCCCTGTCCAGCATGCTAAATGTCTCACAAAGACCTTCACAGACAGACACTATTCACCAAACTGCAAACAGATTTGCCATATCGCACACACCCATAATCCTCTCACAACCCCCAAGAATGAGCTGCAAAGAAATGCCTTCTCGTCCCCCACTATCTTCTTCAAATATCTATTATCATGCCCAGAAATGATGGACATCCTACCCAAGATCCTTCCCATCCCTCCCAAAGTGGTATTCCATCACCCACCCAACCTACACAACATTTTGGTTCATCCCTATCCCATTCCCATTGCCAACCCCTTGCCATATCCCTGTGGAACACTGGTTGCAAGACCTGCCTGATTCACCCACCTAGCACAACCTGCTACAGTCTTGTCATGGGTTTGTCCTATCCTATCAGAAGCAGGGCCACTTTTGAAGGCAGTCTTGCCAGCTCTGCTGCAATCACTGCACGGCATTTTATGTAGGCATGAATGCCAGCCAGCTGTCTACCCGAATGAATGGCCACTGGCAAACGGCAACTAAAACAGAGTTGACCACCCAAAACCATCACACTTTGCTGACCATGACACGCTAGAGTTCAAGGACTGCTTCACAACCCATGCCACTTGATCCTTCTCTCTAATAACAGCTTTCTTTAATTGCATGGATGGAAATTATCTTTGAAACCTATCCTTCACTCCCATAACCCTCCTGGCCTCAGTCTCCCTAACCTGCTGCCTCCATGTCAGTCCCCCTTCCTCTGTCCTGGAACCCCCCCCCCCCCCCGGTCCATGCCTCCATGTTCTCTTCTTCATGTGTCGCTCCTCACTGGCTCTGGTATCAGTGTGCTACATGTGGTGTAATCAGTGCACTTACCACCCATATCTCACGTAGCGTATTCCTAGCCTGCACATCTGGTGGCTCCCTCTGAGCCACTGGCTACCCGATCCCTCCTCTTGCGTTAGCCACTTTCAATCTCTGCCCATCCCTCACAACATAACCACCACCCTAGTCCACTTGCCAAACTGCAATCATGACACTGTGTGTGCAGTCACCATGATGTGGGTGCACAGATGTGTGTGTGAGTATTGTTTGTATTCCATCTTTTCAAACTGAAGTCATGACACTGTGTGTGCAGCCGCCATAATGTAGGTGCACAGATGTGTGTGTGTGTGTGTGTGTTGTTTGTATTCTATCTTTTCAAAGGATAACTAGCAAAGTTTTCATTCACTTCTGTGTGTAGCTGTTGATGACTCAGTCCTTCTGTTATTCGGTCTCCTTTACCTCTGATTTATATACTTATATTAATTACTATTTACTAGACTTATTTCATTTCAGTGAATTTCAGTCAACTAATGGATCCTTTTATTTGCCCCTAAGTCTCAGTTATTTACTGATAGCTATCTAATACTCTCATTGTTAAGTGCTCTTATAATGAAATGACATGTTACAAACATCATTATGCCCTACAGCCATGTTTACAAGCTGACAAGGTGACCATAATGCAGCACCTCCACTGCTCTTGTATCTTTTTTAATTCTTTCACTACTGTCTGCTGAGTTCTTTTGTGATAATAATAATAATAACAATTATAATAATGTGGAGGGAGGGGAAGGCTGTTCTAGGATTCTTCTAACCATATAACCACCTAACTGTTCCTAAGACACTATTCTCTGTGTTGTATCCCTGCAACAATGTAAAAAGTCAAGAAGAAGATAAAGAAAATGAAGAATACTAAACTCCTGATGTAGCATGGATAGATCAAGCTATTAATGGTCATATATCGAAAGGTAGGAGCCACTGAGGCACTATTAGCTAATGACTGCACACCTTGTGTAGTTACTGAAACAATGAAGAAGTAGAAAATGTGGCAACAGATAATTGTGATAACTTATGAGGATAAATGAAATTCGGGAAAAGAAAAGTAAAAATAAGGTTTTTGGTGGAATAGTGAAACTCCAAGAAGAAGAATGGATGGAGATGACTTGCAAATGATAAAAGAATTAAATTAACACAGAAACAAGGGAATAAACACTATGGATCTTAACAAATTGGGAACAGCATTAAAGAGAGATGCGGATTTAATCTAGTAATTAGAAAATATATAAAGCGATGTCTGTTCTGTTGATAGGAAATCATTATTAAGAAATGCCAATTTATGGAGTTATTCAGGAAGGTATTTCAATACGGCTGCCCTACAGATACTAGGATCTAAACAATTTTGAAATATGAACAGAAAAGCTGATTCAGTTCTTTCATCCACTCAATCATTCTGTTTACACTTCAAAAAAGAAATAGTGCTGATTCCTTCTTACCTATGCCTACTAACAACATATTTCCTCTTGGCTGAGAGATTACACGGACTATGCGACAAATGTGCTGTATGGCAAATTTGAATAAGACAAGATCCACACGGGCAACTCCAGGGGTGACATTATATTCTTCTATTTGGCCTTCCAAATGTCTCCTCAGTGCAGCCAGATCTGTTATGTCTTCATAGAATCCATAGCTACTAATGAAGTCAGCAAAGATGGGAGACTCTTTCTCAGGACACACACTTGAAAATGTTAAATCAAAATGTTTTCCCAGCTGATCATTCATTTGGTTAAAAAACCATTCAATATCTCTGAAAAAGAATTTAGGAAGTCATTAAATTCAAGATTAATACAGAAATGTATATATCAAATGTACATAGCAAATAGAAATTATGGTATGTATTTGTATTTGTTTTATTTTAACTTATGCAACAGTAAACATATGGTACTGAAATGCCCTTTATTTCATGGATTAATGTTTTATTCACAATACATATTACAGTTATCAATGTAAAAAAACTGGATGATTGTGAGTAGGATTCCCTTTCTGAGGGTTCCAAACCTACTTAATTGTGGATACATATAGTTAAATACAGGTTCTGATGAGTGAGTTTCTGCGAATCAAAATATGTGACACAGATGTCAGTATATTTTGATTGCAATGACTCGTAAGCTTAACTTTTTTACTCTGGCAAGGGACTGTAGATCTTAGTATTTGACAAAATTTACATTTTGCACCTCTACCCATTCCTGAGAAAAATAGAACTTATCAGACAAGCGGACAGAAAGAAAACAAAGTATCCTATATGGGTTCTGTTTTTACAGACTGAGGTACAAAACTCTAAAAATAGTAACAATAAGATCAAACAATGTAAACTGCGGGTTGGAACATCAACAATGTAGGAAAAGACAGACTGCTACTTACCATAAAGAAGACACATTAAGTTGCAGACAGGCACAATCAAAAGACACTTATTTAAAGCTTTTGGCCACTGCATTTATCGGTAAAAGAGAAAAGCACACCATTCATACAAATGAACAAGCACACCTCATGCACATGACTGCCATCCCCAACACCTCAGGCCGGGAACTTCCAGCCCAAGATGCTGGAATTGGTGGTCATGTGTGCATGAGGAGTGCTTGTTTGCATTGATGATTTCTCCAACATGGTCTGCCAAGTAGCCCAGTCCATGGAGTGGGATACACTGCTTGGCAGAGAGCTGTCATCAGTTTATCATGGATGGCCAGAGAAGTTACCAACATGAGCAGACCCATTATATTACACCTACTTCTCTCTTGACTACTTTTTCAATGCCAAGGATAGTGTGTTGTGTTGGCCATCTAGGATGCAGAATGTCATTTGTCATTCCACCCACACTATAACCAAGAACTGTACTGTTGCTTCACAATCACAATGAAATCATTAGCAAGGCAACATGTATATTGGCCAGGCATTAATAAGGAAATTGAAACAGCCGTCTGCTCTTGTTACACATGCATCCAAAATCAGTCAGGGGAAAATACGATGATGATAATTTTCGACTAAAAGTAACAGGCTGAGGGGAAATAAACAAATAAATGATGGTGGTGGATGATCTCTCCAATTCCCCATTTGTTGGCCAAATTTCCTCAATGATTAACCACATACAGAACATGCAAACACATTCACAACAGAGGGAGGAATGAACACAACTGTATGAAAAATTTTTGCCAGAGAAATGGAATATCCCATCTGACCAATGAGTCTCTCCAATCAGCATCAAATTCAGGAGCTGACAGATTGCACTAAGACATTTGAAAATCAGAAGGCAAATAGGATGCACATTCAGTCTCACATGGAAGCCTTTATGAGCTTCCTCGTGAGTTATCTCCCCATCTCCCCACCCCCCCCCCCCTCCCCCACCACGACCGTTGAGCCAGTTGAGCCAGTGGTTAACAGAGAATTATCATTCAGACACCTCGGTAAGGGACCTGTTCATTTGTCCTCAGTGCCAAGTGCCTCTTGCATTGTCATGAGTCATAGGGGGTGCAGTTATTTGAAGTCACAGTTGGCTGGAACCAGCTGGTCTGCTATCAAACCAGCTGTGGCCCTGACAACCAGATGCAACTGCATTCCATACCATCCAGAGAAGCCTTATGATTGCTCCATGCCTGGCTGTGTTCCAAGTCATTGCACCCATCTCCACTTTAGGGCAATACAACCTCTGCCAGCACTTCAATTACAAGCCACAGAAGATGAGCCTACAGTATCGAACCACACCCCACATCACATTGTAACCACCACACTCACACACACCTTGGAAAGACAGGTCAGCTCATGAAGGCAGGCCCCAGTGCCAACTACTCAGAAAACTCACTATCTGTCCTACAGCTCTTAAATGAGGCAGATTCCATTATCCCTGTCTCTCTCCACATGGAGATAGAGCTGCTGCCTGGGTTACCAGAATCACAAACAAAATAAAAATAAAAGAATAAGTAAACCACAGAATATAATGAAGGAATAACATATAACATCTAATTCCACATCATTTTATGAATTACACTTACCTCTCATCAACAAGTCTGTCATTAAATACCCTGTAACATTCATGGACCCATAGTCTCAGCATCCTATTTTTTGTATAATGGTATTCACGGTGACTTCTCAACAGACCTTGAAAAACCTAATAAGTAATGATTAAAAATCAAAGAAGAAAATAAATTGTAGCTTTTTAGTGAAATAACTGTTAAATAAAATCTATACTTGAATTTCACTTTACCTTTGATATATCTCGCAAGTTGAAAAGATAGTGAATTTTTGTTGGTGTTGGCAACATTTTGGAACAAACTGCATTGTACAGGTCAATTGTTGCAAGTGTTATTTCATGAGCTGCAATGAAATTTCAATATATGCATTTATTAATATTAAGATTATTCTTATAAAATGCAAAAGAGGAAAGTCTTAGACTTTAGTACTTACACAGTACAGTCTTGTTATACAACTTACAAAAGAATTTAGTCTAATCACAAAATTTGTAATAGCAGTTAGACAAATTTCATGGATAACAAATCTAAATGCCCTCTCTAGAAACTATTTAGAAAACATGTCTGAGGAACCTAATCACAGCCAAATGTTATTAAACATATTGATAACAAAGAAACAAAGAGTCCTTAAATTTTGAAGTAATACTGAGATTGAGGCCAATGACTGTACACAAGCAGCACCCCAATAATCATCAGGTTTCAAAAGTTTAAATAAAAGTTAGAAAGCCAGTATGTTAAGTAAACTAGAAAAAGTTGAGTAAACATGAAAAAGATTTATGGCTCAAGTTTGGATGCCTAAAGGTATATTAAATGTGTTGCAGCTGACATTGCATACACTACCAGGTGATATTGCTTTTGAATTCTCTACCACAAAAAATATTTAGAATATGAAAACAAAAATTAATTTGGATATGAAAATGTATTAACAAATAATTTATAATTATGGATACCTTTTACTCTTTACAACTTTTCATAACCTTAGAGGATGTGACCTACAACGTAAAAGGAGCACACTTTCTTAACTGTGCCTAACTCTTGCATTTTTACAGGATTTGGTTTACAAAATGCCTTACTTGAACTCATTAATGATGTTATAATCTATATAAATAAGAAGAACATTCCTCTTGGTTCTTTCATGACCTTTTAAATATGCCTGAGTCTATAGAATTTTAAATTCCATTTGAAAGAAATATGATGTTATGGTAATAATGGCATGTAACTAGCATCGAAAGAATCTTAGTGCCATAAGGCAAAACAGAGGAACACACTAAAAGAGTGGAATAAAATTAACATAGATTGAGAGAACACAGCATTTTGTATTCTGTACAGTCACTACATTACATCTTCCTATAGCTGATCTAAACAAATCATTCAGTAAGGTTATTAAAAAAATACTTCAAGTATTTTTAGTTGCTACAGAATCAAACAGACTACAAACACCTACAGACACTTGTAGCATGTGTGGATATCTATAAAAGTTAGTTCCATTTTATAATTTAGTTTCTTAAGAGTTTAATATTTGTCTTTTCGTATCATTTTAAACACATAATTTGAAGATGGCATGCTAAAAAGTAGAAAGTAGTAATGACACATCATTTGCACGAGCTAAGGGTGAAATATACATAAATAAAATCATTTACCCAGTGACAATGCCAGCCACAGACAAAACATACACAACAGACTTACAATGTTACAAGTGCTGAGTATGAACGAAAACAGAACGAAGCTGGAAATCCTTAATAACTGTGTCAAGTGCTATACTGTCTAAACTGGTTCTAGAGTGAAAATTTATCAAAACATCAGGAGTGTCCTTGACAAACAGGATGAAGTACTCATGCCCATACAGATAAATGAAAGGACACACAGAATGTCAGCAGGTATATTGTGTATATAAGAACATTACATGGAAATCACTGAAAGTCCTCAGATTTATTGTGGTAGGTACTAGCTAATATTATAATACTGTACACCTTTCACATGAATGAATGCTGTGTTGACCAGATCTTTGAATACTGTGGCACAATAGTGGGTGAGGATATATAAAACTTGTAATACTGACAGTTTACAGGCCACCAGCAAAAAGTATTTTAAGAATAATGAAAGCAGCTCTAGAATCAGTTGTAATAGGTTATCCAGAGTTAACTGGAGAATCGTCACTTGTGAAGATTTTACTATTGATTTTCTGTCAGATAGTACTGATCAAGGGCACCTAGAGTTGATCACGCCCAGCTTTGTATTTTTCCAGCAATAATTTATCAATGAGGATTGAACAACATAGTGCAACACCAACCTACAATCTGTTTTTAGGTCCAACAAGGTGGTAGTGACATGTCTATAAAAACAATAATTTATTTGACCATGCAGGACAAATGTTAACAATAAAATATACAGACCAGTAAGGTACAGGTAATAGAAGAAAAGTTTGTATTGCAGAGTCATAAACAATGGCTTGATCGCAATGTGTAGAGAGAAATTTTAGGAAGAACACTGAGGAGAAATTTATAAAGCAAACAGTGTAAATGGAAAATTTAACTATTTCTTAGTTTTATACTGTCATAGCAGACCAAAGCTGCCTGGACAGAGCCACTATTTATATTTAAGGCACCAGTGTCTAAGAAATAAAGTACATTTCAATGGAATTTCGTACTTCATTCTGTTCATGAGACGGATATACACTCCTGGAAACTGAAATAAGAACACCATGAATTCATTGTCCCAGGAAGGGGAAACTTTATTGACACATTCCTGGGGTCAGATACATCACATGATCACACTGACAGAACCACAGGCACATAGACACAGGCAACAGTGCATGCACAATGTCGGCACTAGTACAGTGTATATCCACCTTTCGCAGCAATGCAGGCTGCTATTCTCCCATGGAGACGATCGTAGAGATGCTGGATGTAGTCCTGTGGAACGGCTTGCCATGCCATTTCCACCTGGCGCCTCAGTTGGCCCAGCGTTCGTGCTGGACGTGCAGACCGCGTGAGACGACGCTTCATCCAGTCGCAAACATGCTCAATAGGGGACAGATCTGGAGATCTTGCTGGCCAGGGTAGTTGACTTACACCTTCTAGAGCACGTTGGGTGGCACGGGATACATGCGGACGTGCATTGTCCTGTTGGAACAGCAAGTTCCCTTGCTGGTCTAGGGATGGTAGAACGATGGGGTCGATGACAGTTTGGATGTACCGTGCACTATTCAGTGTCCCCTCGACGATCACCAGAGGTGTACGGCCAGTGTCGGAGATCGCTCCCCACACCATGATGCCGGGTGTTGGCCCTGTGTGCCTCGGTCGTATGCAGTCCTGATTGTGGCGCTCACCTGCACGGCGCCAAACACGCATACGACCATCATTGGCACCAAGGCAGAAGCGACTCTCATCGCTGAAGACGACACGTCTCCATTCGTCCCTCCATTCACGTCTGTCGCGACACCATTGGAGGCGGGCTGCACGAAGTTGGGGCGTGAGCGGAAGACGGCCTAACGGTGTGTGGGACAGTAGCCCAGCTTCATGGAGACGGTTGCAAATGGTCCTCGCCGACACCCCAGGAGCAACAGTGTCCCTAATTTGCTGGGAAGTGGCGGTGCGGTCCCCTACGGCACTGCGTAGGATCCTACGGTCTTGGCGTCCATCCGTGCGTCGCTGCGGTCCGGTCCCAGGTCGACGGGCACGTGCACCTTCCCCCGACCACTGGCGACAACACCGATGTACTGTGGAGACCTCATGCCCCACGTGTTGAGCAATTCAGCGGTACGTCCACCCGGCCTCTCGCATGCCCACTATACGCCCTCGCTCAAAATCCGTCAACTGCACATACGGTTCACGTCCACGCTGTTGCGGCATGCTACCAGTGTTAAAGACTGCGATGGAGCTCCGTATGCCACGGCAAACTGGCTGACACTGACGGCGGCGGTGCACAAATGCTTCGCAGCTAGCGCCATTCGACAGCCAACACCGCAGTTCCTGGTGTGTCCGCTGTGCCGTGCATGTGATCTTTGCTTGTACAGCCCT
Organism: Schistocerca gregaria; assembly: GCF_023897955.1. Taxonomy (NCBI): domain Eukaryota; kingdom Metazoa; phylum Arthropoda; class Insecta; order Orthoptera; family Acrididae; genus Schistocerca; species Schistocerca gregaria. Next base: position 336,963,433 of record NC_064925.1, on the reverse strand, counting down.
CTCGCAGTGTCCGGAACAAGTATGGTGGGTCTGACACTCCGGTGTCAATGTGTTCTTTTTTCCATTTCCAGGAGTGTATAATCTGGCCATAGTTATTGATTAGTAACAGACTTACTTCAAAAATTAATACAATTAGTAACTTTTATATGGGAAGCTGTAGATTGCAGTGCTATGAAGGTGAAATTATGTTGTTTGTATTTGTAGCACTGTCAAAAAAGTATCATATCATTTCATAGTATAAACACACATTGTATGTGGAAGTGCTATTTTTTTTTTTTTTTTTTTTTTTTTTTTTTTTGCCCCCCCAGGAATGTGATAAATAAACATGTACATCTCTCGAAAAGTAAAGTATTCACCAAACCAAAGTGTTTAAGAAATGTGGGTTTCATTGTAACAGATTTTCAAAGAAAGGGAAACATTGTGTACAAAATGTGGCATGTAAATTAAAGACAACAAAACACAGCCCAACGTGTCAGTAACACCCATCAGTGCTTTGAGGATTAGAGTAAAATATTGTGAAACTCAGTTTTCTGAAAAATACAGTTACGTAAAAAGTAGATTAGATTATATTCATATCATTAGGTTATATAATGATAGATTTAAACATCCAAACAAAGGTGTTTGGTGAATGTGTCAGTTGTAAAGTATGTGGATGACCAGTTAGTTTACACGGAGACAGTGAGGTATCAATAGGACTAGCCAGGAAACTTATCACTGATTGTACTATTTGTAAATACACTCATTCATTTTGGAATTCTGATAAGTGATAAGATAATTTTTTTGAAGTTAATGTCAGGTGGTTTTATGAATTGAGAGCTATTGGCAAAGGACAGACTGCACCAGAAACGATGTGTGCTGCAATGAATATGCCATGGCCACCTTGTAAAATCGACAACTATACTGGTTTTATTGGAACTGCTGTGGAATCTGTTGCATGTGAGTCAATGAAGTTGCACACAAAGCTGATGAAATAAACGATGGTATGACTGACAAACCAGCAACTTCTGATGGTGCTGTCTGAGAATTCTATTGCTATGGTTACTAGTGTGGATACTGGAAAAGTATGCACTCCCAGATTGTAACAAAACATTGTTACAAATATAAGTCAGGAAATGAGGAAGAACATATCTGTGACTGAAATTATGAAGGAACAAGTGGTGGTATGGATGCCTCTGCAGCTATTGAATTTTTTAGTCTATCTATGAATCCCCATCTATGAGTCCCCTGCTCAGCCTTTTGGTGATAAAATTATCAAAAAACTGAAGTGTATCAGTAATGTCAAAAAGAGAAGGGGCACCAGGTTAAGGAAGTTGAAACAAAGTGTGAGAGACAAGAAACTTTCTGATGGTAAAACCATAAGAGGCAGACTGAGAGACAACATTATTGATGAACTACAGTAATATTGTGGGATGGCCATTAGAAGTAATACTCATGATTCATTGAAAATGAAGCAGGCAATATGGGCTACCTTCTTCCACAGACTGTCCACAGATGAAAACCAATACACCAACTTTGCCCTCCTGGACCATATTCCTGGTGCAATTATCGTAATGCCCAGTATTCAAACAGCTCATACAGACATAAACATTCCATCCCAGAAGCGGTCATGATATAAAACCTGTTTACAGACACTTGGAAAATTCTGAAGTACTGAAGAAGTGTCTGCATGGTCAAACTCAAAATCCAAATGAGTCTTTCAACACTCTCATATAGACTTGCTTACTAAAACATGTTTTTGTTGGAATGAAGACACTAAATTAGGGGTCTCAGTGATGCCGTCATGCTTTTAATGATGTCAACATTGGTAGGGTGAAAATTCTATAGCAAATGGGAATTAATCCTGAAGCAAACTCCACCAAGGAACTTGAACTGATGGACAATGTTCGCATATGTAACACAATTGGCCACTAAGGAGCACAGAAAGAAGAAAAGAAGAAGAATCTTGGAAAAGATCAGGAGGATGATACAAAGTATGGTGCAGTGTGCTTCTGCATGAGAAAAATAAAAAAACAAAGCACATATTAAGAAGTTTCAGTTGTTTGAAACTTTAGAAGTGACCCTGAAAATTTAAAATTTCTTTTGCATTTTTTCAAAAATCTCTAAAACTGCTAGGAGTAGAGTAACCAATTTTTCACGGAGTGGCAACATACATATCCTGAGTATATTGAACTAAAAGAAAAACATAATCTTCGGTATAATTATAATCATTTAGGATAAAGTACAAAAAATTACACATAATTTTAACAGTGTAATTAAAAAATTGTATTTTTGAAAGCAGTGACTGAAATGCAATGATTGTATTTAAGTAGACTCAAAATACTACATGTAATGTCCTGTAAAAATTTTATGTCAATTGCTTCAATGGTTTCTTAAATACAGGGGAGCCAAATAACAAAATTTAATACTCTCAAGATAGGGCATTCCAACTCCTTTTAACACACATAAAATGTCCCTGAACACCTTATATGCAAAGAAAAAGTAGTTCCTCACGATTAGAGAAGCTTGTAAAAATAGCTGTGAGATACAAAAATGCAAGGACCATGATTCGCATTTGGTTTGTTTCAATGATTAATGATGTGGTGTTCTAATTGTGCCGCAGTGATTTGAAGCTGGTGTCACCTTATCATCAGCCTCATGATAATCCTACACAAGCTATATTCCAAGAAGCTATGCTACTTTCTGCGCTAATATCATTATTCAGAATTGATCTGTGAATGTATATGGTGCCTTGAGAATGCGAAAGACAACATATGACTATTTGAGTTTGCATAATGTATTGTGAGAATGCTGCCATATCCATGGTTTTTGTGACTTTTCTAAAAGCTAACAAGCAACTGCAAGGCAAAGAATATTGACATCATTAATTTGACCTAAAGCCTCTTGCACCAAGGAAAAAACAAATTTTCCAAAAAGAAAGCAAAAACACTTATTAGTAGCTGAATGAGCTCGCCATTTCCTCATCAGAGAAATACATACTACAATAGTGTAGATGTAAATTAAAAAAGCATGTATGGATGTCAGCGCAATTACCTTAAAAATGGGAAAAAATTAAATTAGTCAGAACTTTTCTTTAGCATGCTAATGAATTATTCTTTTCTTTGCATTAATTTTTTGTAATTTCAATCCAATAATTTTTATAAGTGAGTCTGCATGAACACAATGAAAGAACTGTCACAAGTATGACATCTGATCGATTTCTGCTGATATTCAGAGGCTATGTGACATCACCTGCCTGCGTATTCCCTCTATCTAATAGACACGGAAATTTTTATGTTCAGTTTGCAGAAATTTCATGAACCATTTTGTGATGCCAGTGAGCATGCTAATTCTGTGCTACAAGTTTGGAAATAGTTCCTACACAGCATGAATGAATTCATTTTCCTGCCACTTGACGAGCAGATGAATTCCTCTGTTCAATCAGAAGTACCATATTCAGATTCAATTACACTGTAAAAAGTTATAAGACAGTATATCAGAAAATTACTCAAATCTGATTTATATACAATTTAAATACCACATTTATGGAAAAAACTGCTATTTGATTGATTTGAAAAGCAGAGAGACATTTGGATAACCAGATCTCTCTATTGACTAGCAGAGCAAGGTATGTAATACCAGCATCTAAATTTTGTTGTACTCTATGGAATTTCCAGTGAACAAATGTAGTGCCATAAAAGACTTCCTCGGCAAAAGAAGTTGGTTGTCCAATTATCTGAAGACAAGCACTAGTTTTACCATTACCACGTCATCCTAAAAGTTGCCACAATCAGACAACAAATGGGTTATGGAACAAAAGTTCAATAATACCATTGGTGCACTGTACAACCATTGCCCTCTTACGTGACTATCTAACACTTTCCGCCAGAGTGTAGTAGATGCCTGTAAGGGATGATGACCATAGGACAACTGCAAGTACAGTTCTGTATCAGTGGACTTACTGTAAACAGAATGGTTGGGGATTCAATCTCTTTCCAACTCAAACCAACATACCAAAATATGGTAGATTCCATTCTTCTCTCATTCCATGCAAAAAGGAAACCTCATGATCAAGCCCAGATGACCATGACAGCTGACCATACGCTGTGTCACTCTCAATCATTCATCATCAGATGAGGTATGGAGGGGCATGGGGTCAGCATAGTGCACTCCTGGCCACTGTCAACATTCTGACCTCAGAGCCGCTACCTCTCAATCAGGTAGCTCCTCATTTGACATCATGAGACAAATCCCTGATAGTACTCATTCCATAGAAAACTTAATATTCCCACGAATAGAACTGAGATGTTCCACAAAAGCAATAAAATTTATACACTCCTTTAGGCCTCACTATGAATGTCTCGTCAAAATGCCTCCAGAATACTAACAGCTTTAAAAAAGAAGTTTTCTGATCTAAATTCTCCCAAAACAAATTTAACATCATGGTAGAAAGTGGATTATGTAATTTAACACCATTGATTTGATCAAGATAATGGTTATTATGATACTCACAGGAAAAGTGGGTCAGACATAATCAGCCTTACATTTTGGTGGAATAATCCATGGATACCACCTCCAAGTATGGTGTATATAAGAAAACAGTTTTCAGAACAGTAAAACAATCTGTCTTGGACAATGTAAATGGTCAGGCTGAAGTAGTTAAGATTCTGACTTGTGTAAGGCCCCTCAGATGGAAAGTAAAACAGGAGCAGAAATCATCAAGAAGACTGAACCACAGTTACCCATGAACAGAAAAACTGCCAGATGGTTTTGAAGAAGGAACTGGTATAGGGTTCAAAGGCATTATAAAGCCACAGCATTATAAGTTCCACACTCATTCACACTATTCATTCCTGTGAGTAGTATGCACTTCATCCCCCAAGAACTTTCACCAGGGATTATAAAGATGCAGTGTGTATTCAAACTTGGCCACCAAATCTCCAGCAATAAATCAATTGTGTTTGCTTAATATTTTAGTCTTCCTGCTATATTGGAATAGATTACAGGTGGACTGTTCATGAAGGAATGGATTGGAAGGAACAATTCATTAAACTGAATGGAAAGACTGAGGAACAACTTCTGAGGAATTGTCATTCACTGTTCACTTCAGCCAATGATGCTCCTGCCTTTGTCTCACTTTTATTTGGATGGCCACTCATCCCTTATTCATTTCACTGTGTTTGACATTCTCATTAAATGTCAAACTTCTTGAAATATTGAGTTCTGATACTTTGCATACGCCATTCTGTACTCACAACCTATAATTCAATCATGCTGGACTTGTTAAAGACCTTCTCTCTTTCTTCTTCTCACAGTCCAAATAGTGGAAACACTTCTCTGCCACCATCCCTACAAATCACACTCTACCCAAAATCAATGCTGAATACCGCCTGACTCAGTTCACTCCTCCGTCGAACTGTGATCCACCCCCACCACTCTCTAATCACACTCTGTTAACATTCCAGAATTTCACAACCTCAAACTTTGCCTCACCATCACTCCCCAAATCCCTCAACACAGAAACCAATCTTACATCCACAGAAAGAACTGCAATCCATCACCAAACATTAATCCTGACCTTATACGTAATTCTACCTGCTGAAAAAGGCTCCACCACTAAGTTTGTGAACCAAATGGATTACCTGATGTGGGGACTCCACCACTGGTCAGATTCATCTGCTAACAAATGTTACCACAGTGAACCCATTCCAGAAATCCAACAGGATCTCCAATCCATTCTCAGATCCTTAGGCCCATCCCAGAACCTTTCCCCCAATTGTATCTCTCTCCTCAATTTTACAACTCCCTGTACTCCTACCTCCTGCTCCATAAAACCAACCATCCAGGATGCCCCATCTGGTTGGTTACTGTGCCCCCACTCAGATACATCACTACTGATGCCAACTCCCTCTACACTAATATCCCTACCGCCCATGGCCTTGCCACTACTGAACAACATACAACCTTCTCACTGGCCATCATGACCAACAATATTCCCACCTACAATTACATCTCATTTGAAGACATCATCTACAAACAGATCTGTGGTACAGCTAGGGGCACCTGCATGGCACCATCCTATGCCACCCTATTTTACTATTTCATTTACATGTCTAGTTTCGTAGGACCAAATTGAGGAGCAAATCCCCAAGGCATTGAATGTGTCAGTACATGAAATTACAACATAAAAGTAATAACAGATAAAGTAAAATGTTTATGAACCCAAAAAAATCAAGCCATAGATTTAAGTAAATGCAATCAACAATATACGCAGCATCTTAATTTTTCAAGGAACTACTCAACAGAATAGAAGGAGTAACCCATGAAAAAACTGTTCAGTAGAGTTAAGGATGTGTGATCTGAATGTAGATTGGATTTCTGCCAAGTATTAACTGAGTGAAAGCTGTTATTTCTTGTGAATAAGCTGCTATTGTTAACAAGAAATGACAGTAAAAAATATATACAGGGTGTTACAAAAAGGTACGGCCAAACATTCCTCATACACAAATAAAGAAAAGATGTTATGTGGGCATGTGTCCGGAAACGCTTACTTTCCATGTTAGAGCTGGCCCAATTGAAGGAAGGTAATGTTGAGTTCGGTGCTTGTGTTGACATGCGACTCATTGCTCTACAGTACTAGTATGAAGCACATCAGTATGTAGCATCAACAGGTTAGTGTTTATCATGAACGTGGTTTTGCAGTCAGTGCAATGTTTACAAATGTGGAGTGGGCAGATGCCCATTTGATGTATGGATTAGCACGGGGCAATAGCCGTGGCGCGGTACGTTTGTATCGAGCCAGATTTCCACAATGAAGGTGTCCCGACAGGAAGACATTCGAAGCAACCGATCGGCGTCTTAGGGAGCAAGGAACATTCCAGCTTATGACTCGCGACAAGGGAAGACCTAGAACGATGAGGACACCTGCAATGGACGAGGCAATTCTTCGTGCAGTTGAAGATATCCCTAATGTCAGCATCAGAAAGTTGCGGCTGTACAAGGTAAAGTTGACCACGTCACTGTATGGAGAGTGCTATGTGAGAACCAGTTGTTTCCGTACCATGTACAGCGTGTGCAGGCACTACCAGCAGCTGATTGGCCTCCACGGGTACACTTCTACGAATGGTTCATCCAACAATGTGTCATTCCTCATTTCAGTGCAAATGTTCTCTTTACGGATGAGGCTTCATTCCAACGTGATCACATTGTAAATTTTCACAATCAACATGTGTGGGCTGTCAAGAATCCGCACGCAATTGTGCAATCACGTCATCAACACAGATTTTCTGTGAACGTTTGGGCAGGCATTGTTGGTGATGTCTTGATTCAAGTACGACACAACATGTGGTTCATGCACGGTGGAGCTCCTGCACATTTCAGTCGACGTGTTCGTACGCTTCTCAACAATAGATTCAGTGACCGATGGATTGGTAGAGGCGGACCAATTCCATGGCCTCCATGCTCTCCTGACCTCAACCCTCTTGACTTTCATTTATGGGGGCATTTGAAAGCTCTTGTCAACGCAACCCCGGTACCAAATGTAGAGACTCTTCGTGCTTGTATTGTGGATGGCTGTGATACAATATGCCATTCTCCAGGGCTGCATCAGATCATCAGGGATTTCATGCAACGGAGGGTGGATGCATGTATCCTGGATAACGGAGGACATTTTGTACATTTCCTGTAACAAAGTGTTTGTAGCCACGCTTGTATGTTCTGTTGCTGTGTGTTTCCATTCCATGATTAATGTGATTTGAAGAGAAGTAATAAAATGAGCTCTAACATGGAAAGTAAGCATTTCCAGACACATGTCCACATAACATATTTTCTTTCTTTGTGGGTGAGCAATGTTTGCTGAAAGTTTGGCCGTACCTTTTTGTAACACCCTGTACATTGAGAGGGAAATGTCAAAATACCCAGACTAGTAAACAAGGGTCGACAAGAGGTTCGCGAACATACACAACTTATTGCCCGAACTGCCCATTTCTGAGCAAAAATATTCGTTTAGAATGGGAAGAGTAACCCCAAAATGTAATACCATATGACATGTTGTTGTTGTGGTCTTCAGTCCTGAGACTGGTTTGATGAAGCTCTCCATGCTACTCTATCCTGTCCAAATTGCTTCATCTCCCAGTACCTACTGCAACCTACATCCTTCTCAATCTGCTTAGTGTATTCATCTCTTGGTCTCCCTCTCCGATTTTTACCCTCCACACTGCCCTCCAATATTAAATTGGTGATCCCTTGATGCCTCAGAACATGTCCTACCAACCGATCCCTTCTTCTTGTCAAGTTGTGCCACAAACTTCTCTTCTCCCCAATCCTATTCAATACTTCCTCATTAGTTATGTGATCTACCCATCTAATCTTCAGCATTTTTCTGTAGCACCACATTTCGAAAGCTTCTATTCTCTTCTTGTCCAAACTATTTATTGTCCATGTTTCACTTCAATACATGGCTACACTCCATACAAATACTTTCAGAAATGACTTCCAGACACTTAAATCTATACTTGATGTTAACAAACTTCTCTTCTTCAGAAACGCTTTCCTTGCCATTGCCAGTCTACATTTTATATCCTCTCTACTTCGACCATCATCATTTATTTTGCTCCCCAAATAGCAAAACTCCTTTACTACTTTAAGTGTCTCATTTCCTAATCTAATTCCCTCAGCATCACACGACTTAATTCGACTACATTCCATTATACTCGTTTTGCTTTTGTTCATGTTCATCTTATATACTCCTCTCAAGGCATTGTACCATTCCATTCAACTGCTCTTCCAAGTCCCTTGCTGTCTCTGACAGAATGACAATGTCATCGGCGAACCTCAAAGTTTTTATTTCTTCTCCATGGATTTTAATACCTACTCCAAAATTTTCTTTTGTTTCCTTTATTGCTTGCTCAATATACAGATTAAATAACATCGGGGAGAGGCTACAACCCTGTCTTACTCCCTTCCCAACCACTGCTTCCCTTTCATGCCCCTCGGCTCTTATAACTGCCATCTGGTTTCTGTACAAATTGTAAATAGCCTTTCGCTCCCTGTATTTTACCCCTGCCACCTTTAGAATTTGAAAGAGAGTATTCCTGTCAACATTGTCAAAAGCTTTCTCTAAGTCTACAAATGCTAGAAATGTAGGTTTGCCTTTTCTTAATCATTCTTCTAAGATAAGTCATAAGGTCAGTATTGCCTCACGTTTTCCAGTATTTCTAGGGAATCCAAACTGATCTTCCACGAGGTCGGCTTCTACCAGTTTTTTCATTCGTCTGTAAAGAATTCGTGTTAGTATTTTGCAGCTATGGCTTATTAAACTTATTGTTCGGTAATTTTCACATCTGTCAACACTTGCTTTCTTTGGGATTGGAATTATTATATTCTTCTTGAAGTCTGAGGGTATTTCGCCTGTTTCATACATCTTGCTCACCAGATGGTACAGTTTCGTCAGGACTGGCTCTCCCAAGGCCGTCAGTAGTTCCAATGGAATGTTGTCTAATCCGGGGGCCTTGTTTCGACTCAGGTCTTTCAGTGCTCTGTCAAACTCTTCACGCAGTATCATATCTCCCATTTCATCTTCATCTACATCCTCTTCCATTTCCATAATACTGTCCTCAAGTACATCGCCCTTGTATAGACCCTCTATATACTCCTTCCACCTTTCTGCTTTCCCTTCTTTGCTTTGAACTGGGTTTCCATGTGAGCTCTTGATGTTCATACAAGTGGTTCTCTTATCTCCAAAGGTCTCTTCAATTTTCCTGTAGGCAGTATCTATCTTATCCCTAGTGAGATAAGCCTCTACATCCTTACATTTGTCCTCTAGCCATCCCTGCTTAGCCATTTTGCACTTCCTGTTGATCTCATTTTTGAGACATTTGTATTCCTTTTTGCCTGCTTCATTTACTGCATTTTTATATTTTCTTCTTTCATCAAATAAATTCAGTATTTCTTCTGTTACCCAAGGATTTCTACTAGCCCTCGTCTTTTTACCTATTTGATCCTCTGCTGCCTTCAGTACCTCATCCCTCAAAGCTACCCATTCTTCTTCTACTGTATTTATTTCCCCGATTCATAACAATTGTTCCCTTATGCTCTCCCTGAAACTCTGTACAGCCTCTGGTTCGTTCAGTTTATCCAGGTCCCATCTCCTTAAATTCCCACCTTTTTGCAGTTTCTTCAGTTTTAGTCTACAGGTCATAACCAATAGATTGTGGTCAGAGTCCACATCTGCCCCTGGACATGTCTCACAATTTAAAACCTGGTTCCTAAATCTCTGCCTTGCCATTATATAATCTATCTGATACCTTTTAGTATCTCCAGGGTTCTTCCATGTATACACCCTACTTTCATGATTGTTAAACCAAGTGTTAGCTATGATTAAGTTGTGCTCTGTGCAAAATTCTACCAGGCGGCTTTCTCTTTCATTTCTTAGCCCCAATCCATATCCACCTACTACGTTTCCTTCTCTCCCTTTTCCTACACTTGAATTCCAGTCACCCATGACTATAAAATTTTCATCTCCCTTCACTATCTGAATAATTTCTTTTATTTCGTCATACAGTTCTTCAATTTCTTCGTTGGCATATAAACTTGTACTACTGTAGTAGGTGTGGGCTTCATATCTATCTTGGCCACAATAATGCGTTCACTATGCTGTTTGTAGTAGCTTACCTGCGTTCCTATTTTCCTATTCGTTATTAAACCTACTCCTGCATTACCCCTAGTTGATTTTGTGTTTATAACCCTGTAGTCACCTGACCAGAGGTCTTGTTCCTCCTGCCACCGGACTTCACTAATTCCCACTATATCTAACTTTAACCTGTCCATTTCCCTTTTTAAATTTTCTAACCTACCTGCCCGATTAAGGGATCTGACATTCCACACTCCGATCCGTAGAACGCCAGTTTTCTTTCTCCTGATAACGACATCCTCTTGAGTACGCCCCGCCCGGAGATCCGAATGGGGGACTATTTTACCTCCAGAATATTTTACCCAAGAGGACGCGATCATCATTTAATCATACAGTAAAGCTGCACGCCCTCAGGAAAAATTACGGCCGTAGTTTCCCCTTGCTTTCAGCCATTCGCAGTACCAGCACAGCAAGGACGTTTTGGTAATTGTTACAAGGCCAGATCAGTCAATCATCCAGACTGTTGCCCTTGCAACTACTGAAAAGGCTGCTGCCTCTCTTCAGGAACCACCCATTTGTCTGCATCTCAACAGATACCCCTCCGTTGTGGTTGTACCTACGGTACGGCTATCTGTATCACTGAGGCACGCAAGCCTCCCCACCAACGGCAAGGTCCATGGTTCGGGAGGGGGACCATATGACATAAGTGAATGAAAATAAGAAAACTAGACTAATTTTCATGTCGAACGATCACTTACTTCAGGTACTGCTCGAATAGTAAAAACGGCAGCTGTAAGTATTTGAACAAGATGGACTTTCCACAACGGTTTCCTATCTATCTGAACACCTAGAAATTTGAACTGTTCTGTTTCACTAATTATATGCTCATTCTGTGAAATTAAAACATTGGGTTCTGATGAACTGTGTGTTGTAAACTTGGTGGTATCAGTTGCCTGAGACTGCAGTCCTGTCTGTGTGTGTGTGTGTGTGTGTGTGTGTGTGTGTGTGTGTGTGTGCGACTGCATATGTTTTTCTGTTGTTGACGAAGGCCTTAATGGCCGAAAGCTATAATTGTGAGAGTCTTTTTGTTGTGCCTATCTGCGACTCGGCATCTTCGCTATATGGTGAGTAGCAACTTTCCTTCTCTTAATATTGTTACAATCCATCCTGGATTTTCCACTGTTTGATTTAAACTGTAATAACTGAGTCTCTCTGTGACTTAGCATTAGTTTATTTTCTACAGGATATGAATTTATGTTATGAACTGCACTATTTGAAACAAAACCAATGTTGTACACGGCATCCTTTACTAACAAGGTAGTGTCATCAGCAGACAGATATGTTTTAAAATTACCCATAATACTATAGGGCATATCATTTATATAAATAAGGAACAGGAGTGGCCCCAGCACCGATCCTTGGGGCACCCTGCCCCTGCCTCCCCATTTGACTGTACCCCACTCAGACACCACATCACAGCCATTCTCAACACTGTGAATAATTATCTTTTGTTAAAATAAGAGGTGAACCAACTGGTGAACCAACTGTGAGCTACTCCTCTTATTCTGTAACGGTCCAACTTCTGGATCAATATTTTGTGATCAACACTATCAAACACCTTGGTTAAATTAAAAAACATGTCTAGTGTTTAAAACCTTTTGTTTAATCTATCCAGTACCTTACAGAGAAAATGAGCATGTAGCATTTTCAGTTGTTAAATGACTTCTAAAGCCGAACTGTACTTTTGATAGCAAATTATGTGACATAAATGATCAATTATCCTTACATAGACAGCCTTTTCAATAACTTTAGGGAACACTGACTAAAATCGTTTACATTATCCCTTTCTTCCTTTTTATATAGCAGCTTTGCTACTAAGTACTTTAATTGTTCAGGAAACTGACCACTCTTAAAGGAAAAATTAATATGTATAAACACAGAATTAACGTGCAGCACAGTACTTTAATACTCTGCTAGGAATGCCATCATATCCATAAGAGTCATTAGTCTTCAGTGATATAATTATTGACTCAATCTCCCCCTTGTCAGTATCACACAGGAGTATTTCAGACATCAGTCTCAGAAAGGCATTTACCAAAAGAGTTGTGTGAGTCCCTGTAGAAGTTTTTATTTAATTCGCCAGCAATGCGAAGAAAATGGCTGTTAAATACTGTACATATTTCTCACTTTATATCATCAACCTTGTGCTGCTGACCAGACACTTCCTTCACAACTGACCATATGGTTTCAGTTTTATCCTGTGAATTAGGTATTCTATTTGCACACCATATATTCTGTGACTTCCTAATAAAATTTTTAAGCAATTTACAACACTGTTTGTAATGGGCTACTGTAGCTTGATTGTGACTACTTCTAAAATTTTGATATAATTCCCACTTTGTTCTTGATAATATTTTTATTCCAGTAGTCAGCCACTCAGGCTGCCTTTTACTGCTAGTACCCTGTTAAGAAAGTTCTAATGGAAAGCAACTCTCGAGGAACATGAGAAATGTGTTAAGGAAAGCATTATATTTATCAACTACGTTATGAGCACAATAAACATCCTGCCACTCTTGTTTGTTAACGAGGTTTAAAAAACTCTTTATGGCCACTGGATTAGCTTTCCTACATAGTTTGTAATTATATGTGACATTTGTTTGAGTACAAAAGTCTTTTAGTGTTAAAATTTGTGCATCATGGTCTGAAAGGCCATTCACAGTTTTACTAACAGAATGCCTATCTAGTAATGAAGAATGAATGCACCTTATTTGGGAAAAAAAAAAAAAAGTCTGCATCAGATCATATGAGTTTAGGAGATCTATCAGCATCCTTTTGCTTGCACAATCATACACAAAATTAATATTGACGTCACCATATATAACTAATTTCTGGTACTTCATATGAAGTGAACCGAGAGCACTCTCCAGCTTGAGCAGAAATGCTCTGAAGTCAGATTTAGGGGACCTATAAACAACAACAATTGGAAGTTTAGTTTCACTAAAGTCAAATGCCCCTGCACAACATTCAAATATCTGTTCAAAAAAATGGCTCTGAGCACTATGGGACTCAACTGCTGTGGTCATTAGTCCCCTAGAACTTAGAACTACTTAAACCTAACTAACCTAAGGACATCACACACATCCATGCCCGAGGCAGGATTCGAACCTGTGGCCGTAGCAGTCGCACAGTTCCGGATTGCTCGCCTAGAACCGCGAGACCACCGCGGTCGGCAAATATCTGTTCAGTGCAGTACCATGATACATCTATGACCTCAAGTGACATACTGTTTTTTTTACGTACATGGCTACTCCCCTAGTCTGCAAGAACTCCTTGAAAAATAGCCAGCTAATCTGTATCCCTGTAAAGGAAGCCATCTAGAGGAATCCTTCTTGAACAACTTCAATCAGAAACCCCTTGCCAGAGGAATCCTTCCTGAACAACTTCAATCAGAAACCCCTTGCCACAGGAGTCCTTCCTGAACAACTTCAATCAGAAACCACTTGCCAGGTTCAGATTCATTGATGACATTTTCGAAATATGGACCATGAGAAAAGACACTCTATTCACATTCCTTCAGAACTTCAACACCCTCTCCACCATTAGTTTCACCTCGTCCTCCTCAGTGCAACAAGCCACCTTCCTCAGTGATGATCTCCACTTCAAGGATGGCTGCATCAATAACTCCATCCATATCACATCTGTCAACAGCCACCATTACCTCCACATCAACAGCTGCCATCCATTCCATATCATGAAGTCCCCTCCATACAGCCGAGTCACCATTACCTCCACATCAACAGCTGCCATCCATTCCATATCATGAAGTCCCCTCCATACAGCCGAGTCACCAGTGGCAATCTCATCTCCAGTCGCAAGCAGTCCCTCTCCAAATATAGCAAGGGTCTCACGGAGGCCTCAACAAACAGAAATTACCCACCCAACCTTTTACAGAAACAGATCTCCTACATCTTGTCTCTCCAGTCACCAACCATCTCTCACGCACGCACACACACACACACACACACACACACACACACACACACACACACACCATCTGGCCATGAAGGTGCACTACTCCCACGACTCAGTAGTACCCAGGACTGGAGCATTTGAAAAATGTTGTCTGTCAGGGTTTTTACTACCTCCCTTTGTGCCCTGAAATGAGGAAGACACCCCCCTCCCCCCCCCCCACAATTGTATTCCACTGCCGACCAAACCTATGCAAATCCTTGTGCTTCTTTCTCCACCCCCAACCCCTAGCCTCATGGCTCATATCCCTGGAATAGTCCCATGTGTAAGACCTGTGCCCATGTATCCTCCCACCACCACCTACTCCAGTCAGGTCCCAGGCATCTCCTATTCCATCAAAGGCAGGCCTACTTGTGAAAGCAGTCAAGTGATATACAAACTAAGCTTCAAATGCGGCTACTAACAACCTGTCTGTCTGAATGAATGACCACTGACAAACAGAGGATCAATCACTTGCTGAACATACTGCCCAACACGAAGTGTTTCACTCCAATGATTGCTTCATTCCCTGCACCATTGGGATCCTTCCTACCAATACCAGTTTTACTGAACTTCATAGGTGGGAACTCTCCCTGCAATATATCCTTCTGGATTTTTGGGATTCCATAAGCCCTTGGAGGAACTGCAGAAAGTGGGAGGCAGTCAGAAGGGCAGCAGAGTTCCTTACCAGCTGGTTGGTGGTGTCTTTACTGTTCTTCCAATATGTGCTATCTCTGAGTAAACTATGCCTTTTATCATGATAGTTGCCACATTTGTAATTTGAGTTTTTTGACTTCTTGTGGTTTTAACTTTCAATAACTGAAACATACTTACATTATGACTGTGGTAGTGCATGTGGATCAGACTTAGTAGATGATGCAGTTTTCAGTAATACTGCAACTGTAGTTCAACACAAATGGAACTGTTATAAATTAATATGAAGATTTCCTTCTGCAACCGTCTCCATACATTGTTCCATAAGTTTTTACAACTTCTTCTAACCACTGCTTTACAACTTAGGGAATATCACATAAGAGTGTATATGTCAGTTTTACAGCAAAGTGGTTCCAAATTCTACCAACATGGTAGAACCCTTTTATGGGATGACCTAAATCCAGAAAAGAGCAAAATCAGTGATGATCAACATCTATTCCATACCAATATTGACATATGGTACAGAAGCATGCACCTTCAAAAGAGAGAGTTTTCATCTCTCCAGACATCAAAAATGAAATTCATTAGATCCATCATCCAGAATATCAAGATGGATAAGTTTAGGAATGAGGAGGTGAAGAACAGTGGTATGTGCATGTAATGAGGTTGGAGCATACAAGAACAGCCCAAATAAATTTTGAAAGAGAGGTGAAGGACAATGTCCTTTAAGAACACACAGAACCTGTTCAATGGACCTGATCGTGATTATGTCACTACCAGAGGAAGGACATGGATGATCTCTCAGTGACAGGTTATATATGGACAGAAGGAAGTGGAAGAGACTGATTAACAGTATCCATGAAACTGTAATTGTACAGTGATGATAATGATGGTAATCATATGAACACCAAACTCAAGTGGGGTCAGAAAGTTTTGAAATGTGAACTATAGTAGTTGCTACTCATACAGTATACAAAAGATGCACCGAACACAGTTGATACACAAGGTTCTTACAGCTCAACAAAACGGTTGTGCCAGAGCACTACATTATCACCAGTCACTCTATACTGTATGATAATATCAAAATTCTGGTGTCAGCATCATCTTTCTGGGACTCAGTAGTGAAAGATGCAGCTGAAATTTGTCTGGAAAAGAATTTAATTAATAGAGATACTATTTTTGGCTCTGACAAATCAAGGAATACTGCACCTCTCTTACGAAACTTGCTAAGACATTGGTAAAGTGAAGTTCATAATGATACATCAATATCCTACCATGGATTGACCACACTACCACAGATTCAATTTATGCATACTTCTTTGCCACCAATCAATGGCCACGAAACTTGTGTGCCAGTGTCACGATGCATTGGTTTAAAAGAGCAGTGTGAATGATGTATCCTCAGTATGTTGGCTCACACTGAAGACAGGTGACACGTAAATGGCTGAACAATTAGAAGAAGAAATTTAATGGATATATCACTGCCCAACGAAAACATAAGGATGCATGCTTTGCATACTGTGTACCCAATTTACCACTCTGAAAATGTTCTTTCTCACATGCAGTATCATATTTTTACTTAAAAAAATACAAACATTATTCATTTCATAAATATCTCATTGGAACTGTCATAAAAAAAACACTCCCTAAAGAAATGAAGAAGTTATCTCACCAATGTATTTCGGCTCTTCATCAAAATCAGATAACTGCTGGGTCAGCATGGAGCCATAAATTCGAATGATTTGAGTTGTGCTCGGGAAAGTCATATTTATAAGATTGAACCGACTCATCAAGCGGTTAGAAATAGTATTGCGACCACCACCAGGAGGACCCATTGCTGCCATTAGCTGCATGTCCTATAAGAAAATAAATTTATACACCAGCCACAGAAGCATGGGCTACGTGTAAACAGCTAAAAAAGTAACATAATCACAAACATGGTCAAACCTTTTAAAAGAGTACAGATACATATTTATGGACACAACATTATGAAACCTGAACACTCACTGATTGAAATGAAAACATAAACACATTTATATAAGAGTACTGATAAATGAAATGTGGTATGAAAGTGTTATGTAATAAAAAAAAAATGCTCAAATCAGTAGAACAAAAGCAAGTTCATTTTGCTGGCACATATCATCACGCAAATAATGAATTATTTATAGTAATTTTCTATGGGGGGAGGGGGATAAACGGGGTGGGGTGTGGGAAGATACGAGTTGTGTATGTACTCTGTATCAGCTGCTGGAAGTGAATCGTGAAAGGTGGAACCAATTATGCATATTTTTCTCCTTTAATCGTAACAAGATAATTATCTTCTATTGTTGTTTGAGTTGAATAATATCCACTTCTTTCAAATAACAATAAACTTTTATTATATCTGTATGGTTAAAATTAATATCTGACTTGAGCGGTGACTAAGGTCATACAGAAACTAGAAGTTTTAAATAAATTCCCATTATGTGAGGATTATTTCAAAAGTTCTACATACTGTAAGAGAGAACTGAAGCAAATAATTTATTTTACAAAATACCTCTTATAAGCCTTCAATATAATTTTCATTATTGCTTATGACAGCTTCCAAATGTATTGGCAACTTTTGTATTCAAGATATGGCATCTACATTGTTAAGCTACCTGATTACTTGGGTCAGCTCACTGGAAGCTTCATCAATTGTATCAAAACATTTTCCACTTAGTAGTTTCTTCAATTTGAGAGATAAATCAGAGTCTGGTGGACACATACCAGGACTGTATGGAGGATGGGGAAGTATTTTTCACATCCATATTTGTCGAGTGTGTCTCTCACTGGTAGGACAATATGTGGTTATCAGTTATCGTGGAAAATGAGATCACATGCTGAAAGTACGTCAAGCCTTCTTCGACAAAGTTTTGGGTGCAATACATTTTGCAGAACAACTTCTAGTATGTGACTCTTACAGGTGCCCCCTGGTGCCATACACAAACATCATCAGCTTCACCCTTTACTGAAGACGGCAGAATTTTTTTGGGCGTGAAGAGTCACAACTTTTTCATTGTGATGAATGAGACTTCAGTTTGTCTCAAAATCTCATATCCAGGTTTCATCAAGTATAACTGTCCTTTTCAGAAAGTGTTCACCTTCTGTTCAATAATGCCGAAGAAGAATGAGATTTTAACTCTGCAGCAGAGTGTGCCTGATATGAAACTTCCTGGCAGATTAAAATTGTGTGCTGGACCGAGGCTCGAACGTGGGACCTTTGCCTTATGCGGGCAAGTGCACTACCAACTGAGCTAACCAAGCACGACTCATGACCCGTCCTCACAGCTTCAATTCTGCCAGTACCTCATCTCCTACCTTCCAAACTTCACAAAGCTCTTCTGCAAACCATGCAGAACTAGCACTCCTGGAAGAAAGGATATTGCGGAGACATGGCTTAGCCCCATCCTGGGGGATGTTTCCAGAATGAGATTTTCACTCTGCAGTGGAGTGTGCATTGATATGGAACTTCCTGGAAGTTTAAACTGTGTGCCAGACTGAGACTCGAACTCGGGACCTTTGCCTTTCGCGGGCACGTGCTCTACCAACTGAGCTACCCAAGCATGACTCACGACCTGTCCTCACAGCTTCAATTCTGCCAGTACCTCATCTCTTACTTTCCAAACGTCACAGAAGTCCTTCTGCAAACCATGCAGAACTAGCACTCCTGGAAGAAAGGATATTGCGGAGACATGGCTTAGCCACAGCCTGGGGGATGTTTCTAGAATGAGATTTTCACTCTGCAGCGGAGTGTAGGCTGATATGAAACTTCCTGGCAGATTAAAATTGTGTGCCAGACCGAGACTCAAACTCAGGACCTTTGCCTTTCACCGGCTAGTGCTCTACCAAATGAGCTGCAGAGTGAAAATCTCATTCTGGAAGCATCCTCCAGACTGTGGCTAAGCCATGTCTCCACAATATCCTTTCTTCCAGGAGTGCCAGGTCTGCATTGTTTGCAGAAGAGCTTCTGTGAAGTTTGGAAGGTAGGAGACGAGGTACTGGTAGACTTGAAGCTGTGAGGACAGGTTGTGAGTCATGCTTGGGTAGCTCAGTTGGTAGAGTGCTTGGCTGCGAAAGGCAAAGGTCCCGAGTTCAAGTCTTGGTCTGGGACACAGTTTTAATCTGCCACAAAGTTTCAATGCCGAAGCAATTCTGCTCTGATTCTTTTGCAAATCTGCTCTCTGCTCTTCACTCAGATCATGTGGAACCCATCTGGCACAAATTTTTGCATCCTTAGCTCTTCAGTTATGATTCTGTAAACTGAAGTGATAGGCAACCTGGCCTCTTATACAAATTTCTCACATTTTTTGTCAAACGTCTCTCTAAACGCCATTAACAATAACATGAGAGGTGTAATTTGTTGCAGTTGATGGCCTTCCATTCTTGGGTTCTCCACTATGCTTACTTGACCTTCACAGAAATGAGCAAACCATACTGATAATGTGATATAATCCGCTACATTATTCCCAAGCAACTCTTTCAAAACGCTGTAAATGCTTGTAAGGTTTTTTTCCACATAGAAATTCTTTTTTCATGTACAAACATAGGTCACCACAGTTACTTTGAACCAATTTTATTTCGGCTTCCACTTTAAAACTTAATTACTCATCTCACACACACACGCAAACCAGCAAACACATAAATAACCATCACACCTACAGTCTCTCTCACAACTGACATGAATTTCAACTTCATAACACCACTACAATGGTTGGGCATGCTCAATGTGCAGGACTTTTGAAATAACCCTTGTACATATTTGTTGTAATTGTTATCTGGCTCCTCCATGGTTTTTCTTATAACAGAGGACTCTGAGGTCCTTCCTGGCACTCCATACAGTGTTGATACCTCCATGCGGCATCTGCTGTGACATTGGGGTGTATGGTGTTGAACTTCAGCATTGCACACTGCTCAAAGAGCCTTCAAATAAATAATAAAATACAAAATAAATACTTGTAACAAAAAGACTCTCACAATTATAGCTTTAGACCATTAAGGCCTTTGTCAAAATACACACACACACACACACACACACACATGCAAATGGAACACACACACACACACACGACTGCAGTCTCAGGCAACTGAAACCACTGTGGTTTCAGTTGTCTGACATTGCAGTCATGTGTGTGAGTTGCATTTGCGTGAGTGTGCGTGCATGTGCATATGTGTGTCTACTGTTCACAAAGGCCTTAATGGCCAAAAGCTATAATTCTGAGAGTTTTTTTGTTGTGCCTATCTGCAACTCTGCATCTCTGCTATATGGGGAGTTGCAATTTCCCTTCTCATAATGTAGTTAGATTCCATCCTGGACTTTGCATTGTTTGAAAACAAATACTTGCAAACGTACATCATCTACATACAAATAATTTCTTTTGGAATTACTTTGCTTTCATTTAATTATTATCAGAACTATAGAAAAACTTCTTCTATACAAGCATGCTCATCTGCAGATGATAAGCATACAGAAAGTTTTGTTAACACCAATGTTTATGATAAAATTTCAGCAATTAACTCACTTGAATTCTGTACCCAAGTACATGCAGACCCATATTCACGAGGAAGCACGTTTCTAATTTGTAGGCCACCCAATTCACTTATGAAACAACACAAGAGGAATCTTTTTTTTTACCAACTATATAAGAAATACATTAGTGTTAATCATTGTTGCTTTTTCTTCTCATTAATTAGTTATTAGCCCACTCAAAATGTTCCAACGATTACTGGTTTGCTTTTGAAAACTACTAGTTTATGAACTACATAAGGTGTGGATATCCTTTTTTTATCATTATTCTTTGTTACTATTATCCTTATTTTTCTTTCAAACTGAAAAGGCCATAGGAGTTTTAATGCCATTAGTTCTGCCCTTGTCATTTTCTTTTGTTTATAACTGAAACTTCATGTATATGCAAACTACTATCTACTTAAAGGGACCTGGCACATCTGGCTGACTATCGTCTGCTACTTTTTACAAAAAAAGGTACTCAGTAGTACCTTCCAATGATCATATCATAATCTTCTATTTAGTACGACAAAAGGTTCTTGTGACCTTCCAATGACTGCACTACACTCTTCTACTTACTGCAGCAAAAAGTTTTATTCAAAATTGTTAAGGCTTTTGTGACCACTTGTTGACAAACTGTGTATTGGCTCCTGTCTCGGGTTCTTCGGCCGGCGTTCATCTAATGATTTTTCTGACTTTCGCCAGCACGAGTGGCTGGCATTGTCAACGCTTCACCCTCCATTGATGGTGGTGAACTGGAGTCAAACTCGCGGGCGCCGACTATATGTACCTGGTGCGTCAATGTCCGAGGGCTTCTCCGTGAATCCTTAATGTATGTGTCAGTCTTCCCCCTCGTGTGGCTGGAGCAGAGAGGCCAAGTGTTTTGCCAGAGACCGATCGTTAACACTCCTGGATCACCAACATATAAACTGGCGACTTGCAAACCTAAGGTGTGGTACAGGTACGTCGATGATACTTTCGTGGTGTGGAGACACGGTGAAGAACAGCTCGGTGACTTCCTAAGGCACTTGAACAGCCTCCATTCCTACGTAACATTTACCATGGAAGTAGAAAAGGACAAGAAACTGCCATTTCTAGATGTGCTGGTCATAAGGGACGGCGAAAACCTAGGACACAGCGTGTATCGAAAACCGACACACACGGACCGATACCTGCACAAACTGTCAAACCACCACCCGAGCCAGAAAAGTGACATGATTAGTACGCTCATAACGAGAGCAGGACGAATATGTGAGCCGCAACACCTCAAATGAGAAATGCAACACCTGCAAACTGTCCTGAGGGGCAGTGGGTACTCCAAAAATTATATTAGAAGTGTAACAGAGCCTAACACTTGGCGAAGTAAGGAACCAGAAAAATAAATGTCGCGTACGGCCTTTCTACCATACATTCTCAGAGACGGACAGAATCGGTGGTATATTGCGCAAACATGGCGTAAAGACAATTTTCAAACCGACAAGGAAGATCAAAGAGTGTTTTAGATCGGCGAAGGAGAAAAGAGACCCACTTGCAATGTCGGGAATATACCGTATACCATGCACATGCGGAAAAGTTTATGTCGGAATGACTGGACGATCCATCAACACCAAGATCAAAGAGAATAAGCGACATTGCAGGTTGGGGCAGGTGGAGAAATTGGCCGTGGCAGAGCATGCACTGAATGAGACCGACCACGTAATAAAATTTGCCGACATGGAAGTTCTGGCTGTAGAGAAGCACTATCACACACGCTTGTTCAGAGAAGCTGTAGAAATACAAAAACACGCGAACAGTTTGAACAAGAAAGAGGAAAGCCTTAAGGTAAACGGATCCTGGCTTCCCGTACTGCAGCGAACGACCGTCGCAGGTAGCAAGAGGAGAACCGCACCGGATATGACCACGGAGAAGCCCTCAGACGTTGGCGCTCCAGGTACATATAGTCTGCGCCCGCGTGCTCAGCTCCAGTTCACCACCAGCAATGGAGGGTGAAGCTTTGACAATGCCAGCCACTTGTGCTGGCAAAAGTCAGAAAAATCATTAGATGAATGCCGGCCAAAGAACCCGAGACAGGAGCCAATAGGCAGTTTGTCAAAAAGTTTTTTTGACCTTCTAACGATCATACGACAATGTTCCACTTATTACAACAGGAAGTTCCACTGAAATTTCAGTAGAATTTATGTAATTTTCACTATTACATAAAATATTTAATTAATGCTTGGATCCTAGAAAAATGTAAGTTCTTTTCTCTGCAAAACTATAAAAATTATCTCAACCAGGGTATAACTTCTAGTCGGGCAGGCATGTGAAAACAGGTTCTGAATATACCGGAAAGTAGAAGGGTTCACTTGGTGGAATGTTTGAATACGTATAGAGGCACAACAGAATGCAACTGCTTAGGTGAGGAAAAATTATGAATGCTAGACAGAAAGAAGGAAAGAATGATATCCTTCCCATCCCCCACTCCAGAATCCCTCCCTGGTGGGCCAGAGTATAGAGATGTCCATGAATACTACAGAATGGACACCACCAGCTTCATCCCCATAGGCCCTAATGAATGGTTCTAACACTCTACTATGAAAAGCCTATGGAGAGTAATACAAATAGTATTTTCTGTTATAGTACAGAACCAGTCTACAAAAGGGACAGACTAACTACTCATACATGCAGTCCACTCTTTAATTCATTGTGCATGGCAAACTAAGAATGAGCTTGACTATTTATATTATGTTCAAGCCAGCTATTATAAGAAAATCATACAAATCCAACCATATTATCACCAGGAGAAAAATACTACTATCAGAACACAGAAAAGGAGGTGAATATGCTCCTGTTTATGAGATTATCATTGAAAAGTGGGGTTCAGCTGTTTCATTCTACCTACCTCAAGACCTTTAAAAATGTTCCCAAAAATTTAGGCATGCAAACACATTCACATTCTTTTTAACATACAATTCACCTCTCATTCCCACAGACTCCCCTAACTGTAACTCACACACACTCACTAGTCCATCACTGTTAAGTCACTCACAACCATCCATTTCCACTTGCCTGTTCTCACTCATTCCTTCAGCCCAACTCATTGCCTTTATCTCTTTGTGTCTCTCTAACTGACGCTGTCTCCTGTCTAACAACCATAGTGTCCTTCATTCTCTCCTGTACTATTGTTTCCTCTCACTATCACTGTCTCCCTCTTGCTGTTATTATCTCATTCATTTGTTCCCACTGCTACTGTCTCTTCTCACTGTCACAATCTCTCTCTTGCTCTTGTCACTGTCATAGACTATGTCCCTCATGATTACTGATTCTTATCCACTTCCACTTTCTCCTTCTCTTTATTCCTCTCCCAATGGCAGTGTCTCCTTCACTCTTTCCTTAGCACTATTCTGTCACTGTCAACTATGCTGCACCGTCACTGTGCCCCTCTCTTTCCCTCACACCGCATTGTCTCCTTTGCTCTTTGTATAACACAACCACTGTCTGCTATCTTCCACTATTTATTACTTCTCTGTCTCTTTCCCACTGCCACCGCTCTTTCAACATAAAAAGTAGAAATATTTTTGCATGGAAAAATTTTTGAGAAAAATTTTAAAGGTGATGAGTAAGGTAGAATGAGATAGCTGACAGCACCCTTTTCAGTCAGTGTCTTTTTAAACTTTGCACCTATACAAATATGCACAAAACGGTACTGCAGTGACAAAAAATTGACTAAAAATGGTCTTACCATGCCTAAAAAGAACCTAAAAAGACTGCCAAAAATTATATATATCTGGAAAGGCTGCAATCTCAGTAAAATATTTCTAATAATACTTTTACTCATTTTAGATACAAATCATGAGCTGGGTGTTCTGATGAACTGTGACCAATGAGCAAAGTGTAAAGAAAAAATCCAAAGCAAACAACTTTGTGTGAATCTTACATTATGCATCATTATATTTGTTTACATGTGCCAAATATATAAATAGACTGTCAGTGCACACTCCGCTGCAGAGTGAAAATCTCATTCTGGAAACATTCTCCAGGCTGTGGCTAAGCCATGTTTCCACAATATCCTTTCTTCCGGGAGTGCTAGTTCTGCATGGTTTGCAGAAGAGCTTCTGTGATGTTTGGAAGGTAGGAGACGAGGTACTGGCAGAATTGAAGCTGTGAGGATGAGTCATGAGTCGTGCTTGGGTAGCTCAGGTGGTAGAGCACTTGCCCGCGAAAGGCAAAGTTCCCAAGTTCGAGTCTCAGGCCAGCACACAGTTTTAATCCATCAGGAGGTTTCATATCAGCGGACACTCTGCTGAACAGTAAAAATCTCTTTCTGGAAACATCCCCCAGGCTGTGGCTAAGCCATGTCTCCGCAATACCTTTCTTCCAGGAGTGCTAGTTCTGCAAGGTTCACAGAATAGTTTCTGTGAAGTTTGGAAGGTAGGAGACAAGGTACTGGCAGAACTGAAGCTGTGAGGATGGGTCGTGAGTCGTGCTTGAAAAGCTGAATTGGTAGAGCACTTGCTCGCGAAAGGCAAAGTTCCCGAGTTCAAGTCTCGGTCCAGCACACAGTTTTAATCTGTCAGGAAGTTTCGTCATTATTTTTGTTTACATGCGCCAAAGTATATAAACATATCAAAGTATATAAATAGACTGTCAAAACTTCACTGACCCATAGAATTCATTTTATATAAGCAGTACTTATTGCTGTATCTGGCAAAAGAGGGAGCTAGTGCAAAAGTACTCCTGTTGGAGCACAAAAAAGGCAAATATGTTCCTCTTTTAAAGACTCTGACAAAAGAGTAGACATCCGTTGCGTCAATATTCATTCTGCCTTCCTCACCAAAAATTTTAGCATGTAAACTTATTCACATATTTTAGTGCTGAAAGAGAATGGCAAATTTCTTGTGATGGTGGAAGAGAGAGGAGACAATGGGAGTGGGAGAGAAAGAGAGAGGAGACAGTGATGGTTGGAGAAAATGTTAGTGAAAGAGAAAGAGAGATGGATGAAGACAATAGCAGTTGCAGCCAAAGAGACAGGAGATATTGATGGTCTGTGAAAGAGAGTGCCAGCAATAAAGAAAGATAGATGGATGAAAATAGAAGCAGTGGGAACAAATGAGGGAGTAGACAGAGGAAATGAACAATACAGATGAGTGTAGATCATGCATGGGCTTGGGGGGTCTGGACCCTCCCAAATTGGTGAACTTTAAACATTTAGGTGCAGAGCACATCCACTTTTGACCGAAATTTTGAACACATTGGAGAGAAGATGGGAGAAAATAGAAATGTGGGAGAGAGACACATACAGGTTGTGGTAGTGAAAGAGGGATGCAGATTATGAAGGCTTAACTATAAAGACAGAGTAGGTAAAAGGATTTAAAATGATGTGTTAAAAGAGCACGTATATGTTTGCATGTTTATTTATTTATTTATTTATTTCGTGTTCCGGTGATCCATGTTGTGAATACATCACAGGATATGGAACGTGTCAGTTTTACAAACTTTTTATGGTATTTTGTAAGTATTGCTATTATTCATATTAAAATTATATGGCTTAGATTAACATTACAAATTAAAATCACAAAAAAATAAATGTTACAAAGTTAAGTATTACAGACTCTATACACGTACATACAGAAAATATACTACTGAAAACTTAAGATGTTTATAAGTAATAGATATACAGGATCACAAATGAAGAGTGGGAAATGTATCTGAGACTTATCCGTACAGGTACCAGGGTACTATTCATCGTGGTTCAGGAACTCTTCTATAGTATAAAATGACCCTTGCAATAGGAACTGCCTTAAGCTTTGTGAAGGGTGGGCATTAAAAATCTTATAACCACTGAAGTGGACCCCCTTCTGTACCTTAATCAGGTTTGCATGCTCATAGTGAATATCATCTTTTCTTCTAGTATCATGATTATGATAAACACTATTAGGTTTGAAGAGGGGCTTTTTTTCCCTTATGAAACACATCAAGGAGAATATATATTGTGCAATGGATGTGAAGATTTGAAGTTCTTTAAAAAGATTTCTGCATGTGGCTCTAGGGTGGGCTCCACTCACGAGTCTCATGGCTCTTTTCTGTGCACATAGCACTTTCCTAGCAACTGGCTGATTTCCCCAGAATATGATTCCATATGCCATAATGGCATGAAAATAACCATAATTAGCTGATTTACTGGTTTCCGTATTTCTGTAAGAGCAGATAATGCGTAAAGCATAAGTTGCCGAATTCAGCCTTTTGCAGAGATCCAAGATGTGGTTTGACCAGTTTAGTTTGCTATCTATATGTAAGCCACAGTACTTTGTACTATCGACCTTAGCTATCTGCATGTCACCTAGTTTTTGTTCTTGTTCATCTTCTTAGAGACTGTCTGAAACTGGACATAGTTTGTTTTACTGTGATTAATAGAAAGACCACTTACATTAAACCAGTTCACAACACATCACTAACAACCTTATTAGCTGTCACCTCAAGTTCATCCACTGAGTTATCAACCAGTAGCGTAGTGTCATCAGCAAAGATGGTGAATTTACAAAAATCTGTACATAGAGGAAGATCATTAATAAAAATAATAAAAAGTAGGGGGCCCAGAATGGAGCCTTGAGGCACTCCATAGGTGATTGTTCCCCATTCCCGATGATGCTGATGCACCTTCTTGACTATCCAGTACAACTTTCTGTTTTCTGTTTGAAAGATAAGAATGGAGCCACTTCTCTGCTGCCCCACTTATGCCTATATATGAAGCTTTATGCAAAAGTATTTGGTGACTGACGCAGTCAAATGCTTTTGAAAGGTCACAAAATATTCCAACTATCTTCATTTTTTGTTGATGGACTCCAAAACATTGGCAGCAAATGCAAATATTGCATCTTCTGTTGATAACCCCTTCTGAAATCCAAACTGACTTTTACTGATGATCTTATATTCAATGAGGTGATTAACAATCCTGGCATGCATTAGTTTCTCTAAAACCTTAGAAAAACTCGTCAGTAGTGAGATTGGCTGATAGTTAGCAGTATCTGCCTTATCTCCCTTTTTATACAGAGGTTTCACAACTGCATACTTAAGTCTTTCGGGCACTATTCCTTGCTTAAGTGACGCATCAAAAATGTGGCAAAGGATTCTACTTAAGTTGCCGCAGCAGTATTTTAATAATTTGCTAGATATGTTGTCAACTCCAGTGGAGATTTTACTTTTCAGGTATCTAATTATTCTTTCAATTTCTGGAACAGTGACTGTTGTTATTTTGATTTGTGGTACTGTGCCAGGTACGCTGGCTTGCAGAAAAGTAATGGCTTGATTTATGGAGCCTTGCGATCCAATTTGTTCTGTTACTGTTAAAAAATGTTTGTTGAACATATCAGCAACTGTTTTTGGATCACTAACAATATGATCCTGATTTTTTATTTGAATATTTTCACTGTGAACTGCACTTTCCCCGTTTCCTTCTTTACAAAATTCCAAATAGTTTTTACTTTATTGTTCGAGTTATCAATTTCTGCCTTTAAGAACATGTTCTTTGATGCCTGTATGGTTTTGTTAAGAATTTTACTGTACAATTTGTAATGCTTAATCTTATGTGAATCATCTGATGTCTTGGCTCCTGCATAAAGCTCCCTTTTTGTTCTACAGGA
The DNA here is from genome assembly GCF_023897955.1 of Schistocerca gregaria. Lineage (NCBI taxonomy): Eukaryota > Metazoa > Arthropoda > Insecta > Orthoptera > Acrididae > Schistocerca > Schistocerca gregaria. Next base: position 336,935,022 of record NC_064925.1, on the reverse strand, counting down.
AATTTTGATGCCCTTAGTAACCCAAGGCCTGTGATCTGATTTATACAGATTTTCTCTAATTAAATTTTTAGGAAATGTTTCTTCAAAAATACTTGTAATCTCGTTGATAAATAAATTAAATTTGGAGTTTACTTCAATAGCAACATTCACAGAAGACCAGTCCATGTGCTGTAGTTTATGTTTAAAGTTTTCCATGTTGTGTGCGTTTGTAATCCTAATGTTTTTCTAAATGAAATTTACTCTCCTTTGTACATTTATTTGGTTTATGGTGAGGAACTGTCCATCATGAGCAAATAGGCCATTTGTAACATTTTTTACACTTAAATTATTATATGCACCCTTATCTATAAATATATTATCTATTAATGTACTAGAACTGGCTGTTACTCTAGTTGGACTGTTTACCACTGACACTAAATTGTAAGAGTACATCGGGTGTTCAAGATCTGTTCTATTCCTGTTTTCTGTTAAAAATTCCACATTAAAGTCACCCATTACAATGACTGATTTAGTTTTTCTAGACAGGCGGGACAAGAGTGATTCAATATTTCCCATAAAAACGTTCAGATATCCAGCAGGAGCCCTGTAAATTGACAGCACAATAACTGTTGCACTGTCTGTTGTTATCTCAATACCACACACCTCAAAGTGCTGTTCCACACAATATTTGCTTAAATCTAGAGATTTATACACTACATTATTCCTAATAAATATTGCGACACCACCCTTTCCCATACTAGATCTACAATAGTGGGTAGCTAAACAAAAGTTTTCAATCTGTAACATGTTGATTCCGTCTGTGATATGATGTTCAGAGAAATGTTTGTTGAGTGAGGCGGAACAAGGACTGAGGCAAATTGTTCCTAACTTTTCTGTCAAAGTCTTTTAAAGAGGAAAATATTCACATTTTTTGCCTTCCGACAGCAGCATTTTTTAGCTGGTAAATTATAAACCTTTCTCACAGTTCAGCCTACTTATTAGTATGAATCGTATCAAAATCCTTACTGTAGTTCCTGAGATTAGCCTGAACATACAGACAGAAGCAAGCTGGGGACTTCAATTTATGTATGTAGGTATTATTATTCTTTCCGGTCAGCCTCTCTTGGTCAACTTTTGTTGCTTTGATCCCGATGGTATTAGGTTGCGAGGCCTGAGGATGTCTTTCAATTTCATTTTCTTTTCTAACACATGGCTGTTAACCGAATGGCACCCAGTATAATGACACCAACCTTACCATGTGCCAATGGCCAGTAAGGGACAGTTGAGCATGTAAGGAAGGGGCACTCCCTTGTGCCAGGAATGAGAAATTGTCCCTAAGGGCGGAGGAACCATTAACATGGTCAACGGCAGGAGGATGCAGAAGGGAACAGGAAACCACTGCATTAACGATCCCATACATGATTCCCAAATAGAACCATGGCTATGTCCAATTCAAAATTTTGTGGAGTTTCAATTCCCCCATTCAGATCTCCGGGGTCGATGTCTTGGGCAAGGCTGAAAGGAGTAATGGAATAAAATAACAGATGATAATTGGAACATGGAATGTCAGAACCCTATTAAAAGCTGGGAAACTAGAAGAGGTTACAACACTGAGGGAAAAGTCATAGCTGAATCTGTGTAACGAGATGGGGCAGTAACGGTGATTTTATGTCAGGAGATGATAATTCACAATGGTAGTGCTCGAACAGGAAGAAATGGCGTCGCTATAATTTTGAGAGGAAAATAGAAGAACAATGTGTTGAACACACACCACTGCAGTGATAGGGTAATGATGATTAAAACTGAAACACAACCCATGGATTTGTGTGTAATTGCAGCTTACTTTTCAACAACAATAGCAAGGATGAGGACGTAGAAATAGTATATGAGCAAATTGATGACTTAATGAAACTAGTTAAAGAAAAGGACAATCTTATCATAATTGGTGATTTCAATGCATCAACTGGTGAAGATAACAAAGGATTATGGAATGGCATGTTTGAGCTAGGAAAAATGAATGCTAGAAAAGAAAGGTTGCTAGATTTCTGTGAACAGAATAAGATGATAGTCACCAACACGTGTTTTGAAATGCCCAAGAGAAGAAGATATATATGGAAAAGTACAGCAGATGGCAAAAGGTATCAGATAGATTATATCCTAGTCAAGAAGAAATTTATGAATCAAATAAAGTCTAGCCACTCATGTCCTGGATATGATATAGACAGTGACCATGTTCTAGTGATAGCAAACTGTAACAGCAGATTTAAGAAATATAAAATAACTAACCAAAGTAGACAGTTTGGAGAAAAACTTAAGGAAAAGTAAGTAGCTGCAGACATGAAAGAATTGACTGATGACCTGATAGGTAACAGGGAAGGATGAGAAGGATTCAAAGAGACCATAGAAGTAGCTCTAAAGAACAAGTAGGATTAAGGAAACTAGCACCAAGGAAACATGGATGACCAAGGAAATACTAGACCTTGCTGAAGAACGAAACAGGCTGAGGAAAAATGATTAAGTACAAAAGAGTAAAAAATGCAATTACACAGGAATTTAGATTTGAAAAAGAAAAGTGGATGCACGACAAACATAAGAAAATTCAACAAGATCTAAGTGGAGGTCAAATTGATAGAGCCTACTCTAAAATTAAATCAATACAGATAAAGCCAAGAACAAAAACAAACATAGTCAAGAATAAAAACGGTGACCTACTTTTCAAATTAGAGGATGTATGAGAAAGGTGGAAATAGTATATTGAGGAACTATATGAAGGAGAAGATATCGCTAATGAGAGGGAAATTCTGGAAGAACAGAGCAGTGTGGATATCGACATGATAGGGCCACCCATACCTAAAGAGGAATTCAGCAGTGCATTGAATGATCTAAGTAATGGCAAAGTGACAGCCACAGATAACATCACAGCAGATGCCGTGCATTACTAAGACGGTACTGTCGTGCCCTTACAGCCAAATGATGGTCCTCTCTTGTAAAGTTGCACATGGTGAACCCTGCCCTGGTCTTTGAGATACAGTTTCGGTCTCTATAAACTGTTGCAACATCTAAGGAACAACAGAACGATTCACACTAAGCCATCAGCCACATCAGCTTGTGAATGTCCTGCTTCTGTTCTTTCTATGGTCCTCCACTGCAGACCCTCAGGTAGGTATCTTCTCTGTGACAGACTTCACCATCTGTGACTGTGTACACAGCAATTGTGGATGTGGGACCACCTGGTAAACACTACCTCGTTTCATAGGTGCCCTGACGACATCATTGGCATGGCTGTCCATTGACCAGAAAGCCACCTTCTGTGCAAGCAAGATTGTATGAACATCTGGTTGACAGTCTCTACAAGTACATCATGAATTACACACAATATGGGGAAATAAAAGTTTACTGCTTTACTTTTGGACACCAGGGTATTTTAAAACTGTTTGAAGTTTCAATTACAAAGCATATGACACCTTCTTGAGACATTAAGTAAACTGAGCTCTGATCAATGCTGACTCGACATCAGTTTTAAATATTATGCATGTAACTCACACATCACTAAATCATGGTACTTTAATATAAATATTGCTTTTAAATAGCTTATTAAATCACTTTAGAAAGGAAGTGCTTAGTCATGTGTTCAGTTTTATAATAAATTTAAAATGCTCATAAAGTCTTCAATTCTTTTTAAGTTGTACAGTTGCTCAATCTTGATTACTGCCTGTAGCACTTAAAGTGCATAGCAACATAGTCCAAATTTCTTAACTTTTTGCAGATTCAATCTTCCCTGCCACAGTCACCATGTGAAAGGTGGCGAACGAATTCTGGATAGCAAAGAGCGGATTCATAATCAAAGTGATGCATGTTTGCTTTTCAATGAGACTTTTCTTCTTTCTGAATTTCCAAAAACTGTGTAATATTTGTCTATTTTGAATTTCTACACCTTTCTCTATTACATTCCTTTGATTTCCACAGATTCACTTTTCAGCATGTAGCCATGTGACAGGTGGAACCAAAATCATGCAAATAATATATTAACTACAGGCTTTTCCTATAGGCATGGAAGATATGAACTGTTTATGTAATCCATATCAGGACCTGCAAGTGAATTGTGAAAGGTGGCACCAATCCCACAACTGCTCTCCTTTAATTGTATACATTAGTTTACCTTCTATTATTGTTTGAGTGGAATAAATTCCACCTTTTTCAAACAATGATTAACTTTTATTCCATTTGTCTGACTTGAGCCGAAATTAACCTCACACTGAAACAAAAAGTTTTACTTAAATTCTCGTTTTACATGTTTCTTGACATTTTTAACTGGCTCCTCCACCATTTTTAATGTAATAGAGTGCTCTGAGGGCCCTCATTGGCACTGTGTATGGTGCTGGTAGCTCCATGCTGCAGTTGCTGACAAACTCTATACACCACATGCTGCCTAGGAAATACTTCAAACAAATACAGTAGTAAAACACAAACCAAAAGTTTGAACATGTGCAGGATATCATCTGCATACAAATAACATAGCCTGGGAATACTTTGCTTCATACTTAGAACTATAACAAGACTGCTTGTCTAGACAATGTGTGCAGACAAATTTGCAACTCTAAATGTTTACAATAAAATTTTGGAAATTAATTCACTCAAATTCTGTATCCTCACAGAAGCAATTTATCTACCTTTGCTTTCTCTCTGCCAAACCCAGTACCATTTTTTTTCTTTCTTATTTCAGCCATAAGCAGTTTCAGTAAGCTATACCCATTTTCATTTGGGTTTCAGTAAACTATACCCATTTGCATTTGGTTATATGTTTACATATCATATGTGTTGCCTTAGGTCTTACTGTCTTCACTCTTTTTACAACTCTAATGTTAGTCAGGTGTAACCCAATGAATAACTAAGTTCAGAGAGGATTTGACTCTTCAGGGTTTCCCTCATATCTGCTGCTCAATATATGGCTCCAGGATCTGCTGCTGGATCACATTTGGTGAATTACACAGTATTTTTTCAAGGTAGTTGCTCAGTGTCATCAAGAGGTGACTGCTGGTTACTATGGACAAGTAGCAATTGCTGGTATCACACTGTAACAGTCTTCTTTGAAAGCCATGCATGTGAGATTGAGTTGCTCACAGTCAGATGACAAAATGTGTCCAGAGACCCTTAGAGTGAGCCAAGGTGTGGCCTTCTATGTATGACCTTATTTATCGGTTCTGCTGCTGACTGTCTTTGTGCCTGAGAGCCAAACCAAAACTGGTAACTATGTAGAAATATTGAGGCATTTGCAAAACAAGTTTTAGTGGCAGGCTTAAGAGCCATACATTGGAAATCATAGAGATTTATATTCATGATCCTACAATATAAAGATGGTAATTTTATGAATAAATCCATCTAAATTCCTTAATAAGTTTCTTTACTATGCCATATCAGCTGGTCTTCATCAGATATCTGAAATTACGATTAACGGAATATAAAGACCCAGGCATTTATTACATAAAATCAAGCTACAAAATACTAACATGTAAAAGTTAAGAAATATATATTAAAGTTCACCCACCAAAAACTTAGAACTTACAAAGAAATGTTCAATGTCAGTCATAAAATTCTATTCCTACTCTAGGCATCAAATAAAACCTTGGCTCACAAAATCATTCAAAACTGTAGATTCTGGCCACCAGGCAAGTTGGAACTGCAGTCAAAAATTTTTTTAATTTAATACACAGATGATTTTAATCTTTATAACCTGCTTTACTATTTTACATACTGTAGTAAATTGTTTGGTTAACAAGGGAAAGGCCTCACACATGACCAACCAATTTGGCTTGTGTACCACCTAAAATGAGAGCCTCTAAGATTTTTTTTTCCATACCCCCCTCCCCCCGTTTCACAAAAAATGCTCGGATCTCAATCACCTATTGATCCTGTCAATTTTAAGTCGATTGCTCTTAAAGTGGAGAGGGCAGTACAAGAGCCAAAATATCCCCACTTTTTAGGAAGCACTCCTGAAGTTCATAATGTGCAATAGTCTCAGATTTGACAGACTCAAGAGATACTTGAAAACTGAGCATTTTTCATCATCACAAATGCATATTTCATTAGAAATAGAGGAGAGAAACTTTTATGACTGCCACTTACACACACATAAGGTAAACACTGTTCAAAGACAGTGCAGTGCCACAGTGTCCAAGGCAACTGGTTAGGAAGAAGATAACCTGTGCTTGATTTCCAAATGCATTCTGCAGTTCCCCCCACCACAGTACTGGAACTGGTGTGAATAGGAGGATTAATAAGGTAATTATATCAGTAAGGCTTAAACTGAACAATATTACCTTTTGGGTCCCTAAGCAGCAGTCATAAAAGTTTCATTCCTAGATTTCTAGGACAATATTTGTTTGGGGACACTATATATGATGATGATAATTGCTCAGTTTTGAATTACCTATTAGTTTTGAGTTAATTACACTTCACAAACTGTTGGGGAGGTTACTGTGCCAAAAAAACTTAGGTGTACACAAGTGACCTGCGAAATACAAGCCGAATCAATTGGACATGCCTGAGGTCATCCTCCCTTGTACATTTTATTTCATGGGGCATAGTTTTACATTTACTGGGCAGATGTAATAATAACAGATAGAAATACTTTTATAATCACACGATCATGCTAATGCAAAATGTATCTGATACAAAATTCATGTGGCTGTTGTACAGATATTACCATACATTCAGTGACTACTTAGTGTTAAATTTAGATGAACTCAACAAAGATTAATTGTCACCAGCTGAAAAGGATAATT